>NW_026020048.1:6115269-7489234 GCF_900185275.1 Solanum verrucosum
AGTTTAGAATTGGGACAGTTGAAAGTCGCCTTGAGATGATGGTGAAGAAAAGAAAGATTCTAAATACCAGCAGATGAGAGACGAGAAGACATGCTTGACGAGTTGTCTTCTCTACAACTGACTCGGTGGATACTTATGAGCAAATGAGAAAAGGTCAAACCATTTCACTGCCAATCCAGAAACATTTAGTTTAAACCCCTCTTTGCTCATTTAGCAAATCAGAAGTTGTCATATATCTGTAGTCCTTGTCCCTGCCTGTCATCTGCAAAATGGAGTCAAGCTAACTCAAACTGCACATTTGGATGGAGCATTAGGAATTAGGTACTGCAAATAAATGAGTGTAAGAAATGGATACAAGAGAAAAATACCATGCCATGTGATGTTTACCTTCTCGAGTATATGTTTGTAATAGATGATTGCTGCAAGGCATATAAACCAGTATTTGACAAACAGCGTTGCACAAAACAACTTGAACAGTGCAATTGCCAAACATGTTTAGTCTCAAAATATTTGGCAGACAAATGGTGATTATGCGATAGGATCTATAATATGAAAAAGATTACCATCATTTTAGTAAGGGTCAATAAGAAGCACCTAAGTCCCAAGCCCAAACAGCATACGAAACAACAAATGGGAAAAGGATAAACCATTTAACAAGGAAAATGAAATATTTGACAGACCTAGGGACATTATGCATCAAGATCTATAATACGAAAAATATTACTACCATTGTAGTTGGGTCAATAAGAAGCTCCTAGTCCCAAGAAAGGAACAGCACAAGAAACAACAAAATGGGAAAAGGTTAAACCATTTAACAAGGAAAATGGAATATTTATCAGACCAATGGTGATTATGCAACAGAATCTATAATACGAAAAAAGATTACTACCATTTTAGTAGGGTCAATAAGACGTTCCTGGACCCAAGACAGGAACAACACAAGAAACAACAAATGGGAAAAGGTTAAACCATTTAACAAGGAAAATGAAATATTTGGCAGGTCGATGTTGATTATGTAACAAGATCTATAATATGAAAAAGACTACAACCATTTTAGTAGGGTCAATAAGAAGCTCCTAGTCCCAAGACAGGAACAACACGAGTACAACTTGACAACCTTGGTAGATAATTATTGCAAGGCATATAAACCGGTATTTAACTTGACTTCCCACTCCCAACACATAGTTTAGCTAAGAAGTGTTGTTCTTGTTTGTTGAATAGGTCTGACATCTGATTTTCCTTGGCCAAACATTCTTTCCTCGTAGAAATTAGTTTTCCACCCCCAACTTAATCCAATTGATTCTAAAAAGCACTAAACTATATTACCATCCAAATGGCAAGTGGTAAGTGTCTTTCTCACAAAACTGTTTGCCTGCATTTTTTGCCCCCCTTCCACCAACCTACCCCTAATTTTTTTTTTTGTTTTCCAAAAACAAAAAAAAATCTGTTTTTTCAATTAAGTTTGAAAATTAATTGAATTTTTGAAAATTAATATTTTTTTTATTTTTTTTTAGCAAAATTAAGAATTTTGATTGGAAGTGAAAACTAAGTGATCTATTATGGATCAATATGAATACCCATATTTAACCCATTTTGACCATATTTGTAGAGACTTTTAAAATAGCTTGAAACTCATATTTAACCAATTAAAATATGAGTGATCCAAGTCATTAAATATGGGCAAAATGGACTCATTTCATTAATATGGGCTGAAATTGCCACCCCTAATATAGACAACCCCTTGCTGAGCTGCTTCAACATTGAAGTCAAAAGCCTGCAAACAAACATGAACACCAAAAGTTTATAATTGAATAACTATGCTGCTGATAGTGCAAAAGTGAACCAGATTACAAAAGAGAAACCCTGTAGTCTACTTGACAATGAAATACGAGCCTTTGAAACCAATATTTAGAAACATTTCAAAAGGCAGGTAAAAGTCATGTTGTTTCATTTTAGGCTAAGTTCTTCAAAAGATAGCCATTTCAACACTCATGGGGTGCTCACGTAAAATTTTGAAAGTAACACTCAAAAACAGGTACTTCAAACTCTCAAATAAATGGTGACATATCTCCTCCCTTTAGTAGCCTCAGTGTGATAAGAGTAAAATGGGTGAAATATTTTTCCAAGCTCTTCCAGAATTAACACCAATTACAAAAAGTTGTGGTGCCATGCAATACCTCAAACATGGCTTAAGTCAGAATACTTTCTAGTATAGATCTTACGTCTCGTGCACCAGTGTTTTTGGCAATGCCTTCCTCAACAATAACTCAAAGTGCATTCTCGGTAAACTGTAAGTTGACCTGTAACATCAAAACAATTGTTTTAGCAGTAAATTGACCGATTTTGATACAGTGCATCACAATAGAGTTATCTTCTTCTTTTTTATCAAGAGTGGCTTCTTCTTCTTCTCTTTCCCTTTTTTCCTGTGAATGTGTTGGGGATAAAGACACAGAAACTTCCTTTTTCAGAGAAATGAAACATCGTACGTTAAAGCTAAACAGCACTAAGCTAAAAGCTTACATTATTCAAGTTGATTGTGTGTATTTCTTGCAAAGAGCATTTTGGGTTCTGTGAGAGCAAAAACAAGGATCCACAATTAAAAGGAAAAAAAAGAAGTGAGAAACAATATGAAATGTGAAAAACAAAAGAGAACATCAACTTCAATTATCCTCTTTCATCTTCAAGCAGCATACTTTTTTCCTTCTCCTGGGAGTCAAAAATTCATAAACAAATAATTTCTCAATGCATGCAAGTTAAACCTCAAAAAGACTTTTCACAACAGGTGTAATGACGATTTACAAACACACAGCCTCACACTTATAATTTTCATAAGTTTGTTGGCTTCTATATCCATGTATAAACCTACTATTGTAAGATTATAGCATTTAACTAGGTCAAGGTGCTTAAATGAGATATTTGAAAAATAAGCTCCAAGTTCAAGAGTACTTCCGATTTAAACTATAAATGCAAAGAATTTGCAAAAATGGAGGTTTGTTTGAAGAAGTTTGATGATGTAATTGTTAGCACGCTGCAGCAGCACCTTGAGCTCCAAATCTAGAGGGGTAAAGATGATTTTACTGATGTCAACATGGTAAAAAGGATCAAAGAAAGATAGAAAAGGCAAATATTGGAAGAGGATACCTTTAACAGAACATATTGAGTTTGCTTCCCTTCTTAATGACAGCTAAGAGTACATGATAGCACCTAAAGGACATCATCTCAACAAATACTATGAGGACTCATCATAATATGACTATTTTAAAGTTGGTAATCAACCTCCTAAGCACAGTTGGAGTTCCCAAAAAGCCGACTAATCATGAAAACGTGAAACTAGAAACTATATCGCAAAAAGGCAAAAAGAGTAGACAAACCTGAACAAGATGATCCTCGTCCAGTGAAGATAAAACTCACTAAAACTGGAAACCGCCTCACAAATACAGATATGAGTCCATATGCAGTGAGATCATCACTTGACCTCTCCCTCCCAACAAAAGTGTAGTCTAGCTGAAGATGTTCTGTTTCTTGCTGTTGAATAGGTCAGTGCCTGACATCTGATTTTCCTTGGCCAAACATTCTTTCCTAGCAAGTGGTAAGTGTTTTTCCCACAAAATTGTTAGACTGCAATTTTTAAAAAGAAAATGCAGATAAAATAGGCACTAAATAGATTCAGTATACCTGAATAGTATTGCCACATGGAAGTTTCCGTGCTCTTCAGGTACACTTACAATCTGAAGAAGAAATAAAAATAAACTCAGCAAGTGAAATCATTAATCTCGAATAATGCTTCAAAGAGAACGTATTTGAAGTCAAGGAACTACATAATATGAATTTGTAAGCATATTTACAAGAGTTATGGGCAATTGGAATGAACAGATGAATATACTAGAAGTGAAATAAGACATCCCTGAATCCCTGAAAGAGCTACTGTTATATTGGAACAAATGAGGCCTCCACAAAGCTGCAAAGCCCCTCTAGAACTCCATACCATAACCAAAGTAGTGACCAAAACATCCATCAGATACTACTGTGAGTGATGTTCTGCAAACACGCACAGCCACACACTTTTCATTATTTTTCAGTTGGCTGGCTTATATATCCATGTATTAACCTACTATTGAAATCAGATATTTGAATTATAATCTACAAGTTCAAGAATACTTCGAATCTAGACTATGAATGCAAAGAATCTGAAAGGATGCAAGGTTATTTGAAGAAGTTTGATAATGTAATTGCTGGCATGCGGCAGCAGCACCTTAAGCTCCAATTCTTAAGGGACAAAGATGATTTTACTATTGTCAACATCGAAAAAAGAATCAAAGAAAAAGAGAAAAGGAAAAAATTGGAAGAGGCTACCTTTTAACAGAACATACTGAGCTTACTGCTCTTCCCTTCTTAATGCCAGCTAAGAGTCCACAATAGCACCTAAAAGCAAAATGAAGAACTACTAAAGTTCCCTATTGAATCAATCGATCAAAACCACATTTACAAATCTGGGTATAATTCCCATTGGTTGGGCGAATTTCATTAGGACTTCATCAACATATACTATGAGGATTCATTATAATTTGACTATTTTTAAGTTGGCCATCAACCTCCTAAGCAAAGTTAGAGTTCCTCAAAAGCCAATTAAATCAGGAGAATGTGAAAGTGGAAACTACATCGCCAAAAGGCAAAAAGAGTAGACAAACCTGAACGAGCTGCTCCTCATCCAGTGAAGATAAACTCACTAAAACTGGAAATCTCCCCACAAATTCATATGCAGTGAGATCAACACTTTCTACCTAGATACAGAAAGCAATGTCAAATAAATGCTTCCAGTGCATTTGGTTTCTAGAATTTCAAGAGAACAAGAGTCATTATATCTACAAAATAGTGATCCGGAAAAGAAAACTATGCTCAAGTCACAGGGATCTCCTCACAGATTCCAATAGTGATGATGTGACTACAGCATCAGTTAGACCGCCAATTCTCATGTTGGTTCGAACTGGTGCTCCAAATCCAATTGAAAAATCTTGTTGTCTGGGAGTAAAGGAATGATAAGTTGAACCATAATATTCCACTTAACCTAACTGTGTTCCATGAAGTTAATTTTGTTTGACAGATAACCTTTCTGAAATTGTCTTCTCTAAACCAACAAAAGCACCACCACAGATAAAAAGGAAATCTTTTAGTGTCTATCTGCAAATTAGTATATGGAAAATTGTGAAGAGCAGTCAGCATCTAAAAAGAACAGTGCTGAATTTTAGATCATTCGTAGATGATTGCTGCAAGGCATCAAACAGGGTTGCACAAAACAACTTGAACAGTGCAATTGCCAAACATGTTTGGTCTCAAAATATTTGGCAGACCTATGGTGATTATGCAATAGGATCGATAATATGAAAAAGATTACCATCATTTTAGTAAGGGTCAATAAGAAGCACCTAGTCCCAAGCCAGGAACAGCACAAGAAACAACAAATGGGAAAGGTTAAACCATTTAACAAGGAAAATGAAATATTTGACAGACCTAGGGTGATTATGCAACAGGATCCATAATACGAAAAAGATCACTACCATTGTAGTAGGTTCAATAAAAAGCTCCTAGTCCCAAGATAGGAACAACACAAAAAACAACAAATGGGAAAAGGCTGAACCATTTAACAAGGAAATGAAATATTTGGCAGGCCGATGTTGATTATGCAACAAGATCTATAATATGAAAAAGACTACAACCATTTTAGTAGGGTTAATAAGAAGCTCCTAGTCCCAAGACGGGAACAGCACGAGTATAAGAAAAAGGAAAAGTCACACACAATACAAATGAATTCTAACATGACCAAGCCACTGTAGCTACTTAACTATAGAGCACAGGAACATACAGATTATTAACTTCATATATATTAGGGGGAAAAATACCATCCAATTGTATAACAGCAGACATTCAACTCTTGGTACATTTTAAAAGAAAAATAAAAACAATAAAGAGCCCAAAAATATATTTGATCTTAACCAAGTATTTCACCATAAAGATTCCACAGCCAATTGCATTACAACCCTAGAAAAGAACCTAAAAGTAGTGACCAAAACATCCATCAAACTCCTAAAATTGGAAACCGCCCCATAAATTCAGGTATGAGTCCATACGCAGTGAGATCATGACTTTCTACCTAGATACAGAAGGCAATGCCAAACAAATGCTTCTGATGCATTTGATTTTTAGAATTTCACGAGAATAAAGAGTCATAAAATCACTAGATTTACAAAATAGTGATCCGGAAAAGAAAACTATGCTCAAGTCACAGGGATCTCCTCCTCACAGATTCCAATAGTGATGATGTAACTGCAGCATCAGTTAGACCACCAATTCTCATGTTAGTTTGAACAAATGCTCCGAATCCAATTGAAGAATCTTGTCGTCTGGAGTAAAGGAATGATAAGCTGAACCATATTATATCACTTAACCTAAATGTGTTTCATGAAATTAATTGAGTTTTTCAGATAACCTTTCTAAAATTACCTTCTCTAAACCACAAAAGCTCCACCACAGATAAAAAGGATATCTTTAGCTATCTGCAAATTAGTATATGGAAAAATATAAAGAGCAGTCAGCATCTAGAAAGAACAGTGATGAGCTATTGAACAATTAATGTCCAGCTCGTTCTAATTTCACAGCCTTCGTAGATAATTGCTGCAAGGCATATAAATCAGTATTTGACTTGACTTCCGTGTAGTTAAGCTGAAGAAGTGTTGTTTCTTGTTTGTTGATTTTCCTTGGCCAAACAATCTATCCCAGTAAAGATTTGTTTTCCACCTGCAACTTAATCAAATAGATTCTAAAAAGCACTAAACTATATTACTATCCAAATAGCAAGTGGTTAGTGCTTTTCCCTCAAAACTGTTTGCCTGCAATTAAAAAAAAGAAAAAGTAGATAAAAGAGGCTATAATAAATTCAGTATACCTGAATAGTATCTCCATGTGGATGCTTTCATGCTCTATTGTCAGGTACACTTACAATCTGAAGAAGAAATAAAGATAAACTCAACAAGTGAAATTATTAAACTTCGAAAAATGTTCCATAAGAGAACACATTTGAAGTGAAGGAACTACAGATAGGAATTTGTAAACATGTTTACAAGAGTAATAGGCAATTGGAACAAACAGAAGAAATAATTTGCAATAAATACTCACAGTTCCTTCAAGCATCTTTAGCAGTGCCTGTTGGACGTCCTCCTCAGATACATCGCTGCCAATGTCAAGGCTCTCAGCCTAAACAGATGACTGATGAGAATGACTACTTTAAAGTCAATTATCCAAATTCATAAAGTAGATAATAATTTTTGGCTATTTTATCAACTTCGTCTATGTAGGCAACCCCTTGCTGAGCTGCTTCGACATTGAAGTCAGCAGCCTGCAAACAAACATGGACACCAACATTTATAATTGAATAACTATGTTGCTGATAGTGCAAAAGTGAACCAGATTACAAAAGAGAAACCATGCAGTCTGCTTGACAATGAAATACGAGCCTTTGAAACCAATATTTAGGCACATTTCAAAAGACAGGTAAAAGTCATGTTTAGTTTCATTTTGGGCAAAGTTCTTCACATAAGATAGCTATGTCAACACTCATGGGGTTTTCACGTAAAATTTTGAAAGTAATACTCAAAAGCAGGTACTTCAAACTCTCAAATAAAAGGTGACATGTCTCCTCCCTTTAGTAGCCTCAATGTGATAAGAGTAAAATGGGTGAAATATTTTTCCAAGCTCTTCTAGAATTAACGCCAAATACAAAAAGTTGTGGTGTCATGCAATACCTCAAACATGGCTTCAGTCAGAATACTTTCTAGTATAGATCTTAAGCCTCGTGCACCAGTGTTTTTTGGCAATGCCTTCCTCAACAATAACTCAAAGTGCATTCTCGGTAAACTGTAAGTCGACCTGTAACATCAAAACAAATCGTTTAGCAGTTACTTGATTGATTTTGATACAGTTCATCAGAATGGAGTATCATTTTTTTTTATCAAGAGTGGCTTATTCTTCTTCTCTTTCCCTTTTTTCCTGTGAATGTGTTGGGGATAAATACAGAGAAACTTCCTTTTTCAGAAGAATGAAATATTGTAGGTTAAAGGTAAACAGAACTTAGCCAAAAGCTTACATTATTCAAGTTGATTGCTTGTATTTCTTGCAAAGAGCATTTTTGGGTTCTGTGAGAGCAAAAATAAGGATCCACAATTAAAAGGAAAAAAAGGAAGTAAGAAACAATATGAAATGTGAAAAGCAAAAGAAATCATCAACTTTAAATATTCTCTTTCATCTTCAAACAACATATTTTTTTCCTTCTCCTGGTAGTCCAAAATCATAAACAAATAATTTCTCATTGCATGCAAGTTGAACCTCAAAAAGACTTTTCACAACAGGTGTAAATGACGTTTTACAAGCACACAGCCTCACACTTTTCATTTTCATAAGTTTGTTGGCTTCTCTATCCATGTATAAACCTACTATTGTAAGATTATAGTATTTAACCAGGTCAAGGTACTTAAATCAAATATTTGAATAATAAGCTACAAGTTCAAGAGTACTTCCGATCTAGACTATAAATGCAAAGAACTTGCAAAAATGGAGGTTTATTTGAAGAAGTTTGATAATGTAACTGTTGGCACGCTGCAGCAGCACCTCAAGCTCCAAATCTGGAGGGGTGAGGATGATTTTGATGATGTCAACATGAAAAAAAAAAAGATCAAAGAAAGATAAAAAAAAAAAAAAAAAGGCAAATATTGGAAGAGTATACCTTTAACAGAACTATTTTAGATATAGTAGAAATGTAAATTTTGAATTTTTCTACTTTCTTTCTTTGACTTCACCGAAAATCTTGAAATCATAATACGAATATCCATTGAAATAGAGAGGAAGCTTACTTTAATGCCAGAGAGGAGAGAGGGAGAGTTTCTTTCACTTAACTGAAAATCTTGAAATCATAATACTAATGAGACACAGAGAGAGATTTAAGATCTTAATAATCATCTCAAGGAACTGCATAATGTACATGTCATCCCCGCCTACCCACCAACATCCAAAAAAAAAAAGATGAAATAATGCATTAGACTAAATCTTTAAATTTCAAAATTTTGATGAAAAAACATAGTCAAACTTGATGAAAAATCAGAAAAAAACAACTGATAAGTACTAGAATGATCGAAAAGCAAGAAACATAACAAGAAGAAGTAGACTTTATCAATCATTGATTAAATTTTGATTAAAATAATATATTAGACTAAAACACTGTCAAACTTGATAAAAAATCACGAATAAACAACTGATAAGTACTAGAATGAGAGCAGCGTGGAAGGCGTTTGGTAATTTTTATAGAGAGCAGCTTCAACTTGACGCGTTGTTTATTTTATATGTTCGCGTCTATTATAGAAAAAAAAACACTACAATTTTATTTAATTGTTATAAATAAAAATTATATAAAGTAATTTTTTTAAAAAAATATGTAATTTTTTCAAGAATTACAAACATATTTAAATTATTTTAGAGAGAGAGAGGGGTAGATATATGTTTTTTATAAACTTGAAAATTGGACAAAACAAATTATTCCCGCGGGATCAGTTTGATGTCACTTTTTATATTTATTTATTTTCCTATGCACTTATTCTATCTTTTTCTTTGCACAATGCGGATGATTGATGGTAAATGAATGAATGTAGGTAATCTTAATAATACCAGTTACAGTATTATTGCATACGGAAGCAAATAAAAACGTAAAAACGATTAAATGAAATGAGAAAAATAAATAATAACAAAAAAAACAAGAAAAAAAAAAGTTGAGAAAAAAATAAACGAATAAAGAAATAAATGAGAAAATGAATTACGCATTCATTTGAATACATATGAAATTTGCATCTAAGTCTCAAGTTTATGGAATTCAGAATTTGTAGGAAACTATGACTTCTTTATATTTGTCCAGGACGAATATGAAATATGTAAGATTTTTACTCAATTTCAAATGTATTGTGTTAGCTGTCATCCGATCTAGTTCCTCCACCAAGGCTAATCCATCTCTTTCTCGTTTAATTTGTCAACCCAAAGCTTAGTGAATCCCTCTTTTTTCCGATCAAGTTCCTCCACCAACATTAAATTCAGGCATGTTCTGTCCTGACTTATGTTCAGCCAATTGAATTAACAGATCAAATATCAGCTTGTCTTCTCTACAACTGACTCTGTGGCTACTTATGAGCAAAAGTTTTGTGCTCCCATGTCCCTTTTCTGAGTTTGTCTTGTTTCAAGTTCTCTACAACTGACTCAAGTAGAATTGATTTTTGTTGTAGAAAAATTGAATCCAATTTGCTTATTATCCTTTGTCTACTTCTAAACTTTTATCGGACAACTGAAAAGTAATACGGGGAAATTTTTTCTGTTTTCTTAATAACAATGTGTCATGATCTAAACAATAGCTAGTAAAATTCACTGTTTACTTTTTTCTAGCTTATATATAAAAATTATTACTATATATTATTATACACATATAATACATGTCGCCAATTTTAGTTTAAGCGGTTGGGCGGAGGACTAACATGGTTGTTCAGGTTTTATAAAGTAGCAATTCTGTAAAACCTGTCACAATTCACAAACCCATAGCTTAGAATTTGTTAAACCTTTAACGTCCCAATATGGGTCGGTTAGGTCATAATCATACATTTTGTTGGAACGTTGCTTTTATTTAATCTATTAAAGCGGATCCAAAAATTTATGAACTTTTAATATTTCAAATTAAAAAAGAAAAATTCTTTATACGTGTCCAAGAGAATTGAACCCCGTAAAAAAAAAAAAAAGTGTGTATTCCTTCACTATCATTGGACTAAGTGGAAGCACAAGGTTTATGTAAAAGTTGTTTCCAAAAAACTAAACTTGATACCCTAGATCCACCCCTGCCATTAAATATGCAGGCCAAGCTACTTTGCAACTCCGAATCAATTGTTGTTCATTGCATATTGCGGGATTCCAAATGAATCTGTGCAAGCTGTCTTTTGAAAGCAATGATGAATCTATCTCTTTCTCGATTGTATTAATGTATAAAATAGTTATGAACCTTTTTTCTTTTCCGATCAAGTTCCTCCGCGCCAAGGCTGATCTATCTATTTCTTACCTAATGAATCACTCTTTTTCCCGATCAAGTCCAACGCAAAGCACAGTTAAATCTTTGCTTCATTCGACTGACAATGCATTATTTTCAGGTAATTCATGTAGTTTAAGTTGAAGCATTTGTCAATACAAACTCTGGTCATGAAGTAACTTGTCGGGAAGATAAAGGAATTGCCTTTAGACCGAGTCTCCAAATAATTCAGAATTTGTAGAAAATTGTGCCCACCCATTATCAGTTTATTTATTGAGTAATTTTCATATAGCAAACACAAAATTCATATTTGTATGCTGTAGCAAAGTTTGCATAATTGCGCTCTATAACAAACATACAAATGTATAATTCGTTATACATATACAAAAAAAAACAGTTGTATAATTCGCTATACATATACAAAAGAAAGCAGTTGTATACAAAAGATCAATTGTATAATTTGTGTATGTATAAAACGAGAAAGGCAAAAGAAAACTGGCAGAAAAATATTTGTATTGTATAATTATAAGTGTATAGGACAAAGATATATGTATTTGCATGTGTATATACAATTTTCTCTTGCTTTATACAAACAGAAGCGCAATTTATACATTTCGTTTCTGTTTGTATAAGCGAGAGAAGCGAGGGTGGCGAGTGAGATTTGGGAGAGTGGCGAGCGAGATCTGGGAGAGAGGAGAGAGGGGAACGAAAATATATGTATATATACAATTTCTTCTTGTTTCATACAAACACAAACACATTTTATACATTTGTGTTTGTATAAAAGCGAGAGAGGCGAGCGAGACTGCCACCAAACGAGAGTGGCGAGCAAGATTCCACCAGGGAGAGTGGTGAAAATAGCAATAGTTTGCTATAAGATACAATTAAATCAAAGTATATTTATAGCATTTAATTTAAATTAATAGTTTGTTATTATATATAATATTCGCTTATTTATTTCCTCTTTCCTGGCCAAGCAACATTTCCTCCAACCAAACTTAATGTCAATTGTCAACATCATCCCATTGGAAAAATCCTTTTGGTCAGAATTTAGTCATATTTTACTTATGTCATTTTACTTTTATAAACATTTTTATCCTTTTAACTTTTATATCTTATAATTAAAAAAATTTAAAAAAAATTCTTTTAAAATAAAAAAAAATATTATAGATTTTTCAAAAATTCTACCCAAATTTTCTGATCATTTAGCATTACCCTATCCCATTATTATTCGATTTAGTACCATTTTCACTACCTTTAAAGAATTTAATAAACTTCGGTCTATCAAATCCTTCATTGCCTTGTCAATTCCCACTAAATTATAGCATTAAATCAAATTATCTTAAATTCATTATTGATATCAAACGGTCACTTTTTCATTTTTAAAGTGAGGGGAGGGAGGGGTCAATATACTGGATTGTAATTGCAATTAGGAGAGCAAAAAAACGACTTCAAAACCTGTCGAAAGAGAATTATTGTCCAAGGCAAAAAACGCTTCATCCAACTTCAAAGTTTCAAAGGACAACTCCTTCAAGATTTTCAGATAAAAGCCATGTCTGATTCTAAAATTTTAATCCAAGTTTTAAAGATCTGCTTTTCAAAATTTCCCTCAAGGAAAAGGCGCAACGGGAGTGCTTTTGTTCTAACAGTTGCCTTTTGTCACTAGTTTCCTGTATAAAAGAAAAGAAATACCCCTTGAGTCATGTCCTCACTTTACGACATTCTCTTAAAATCCCGATCTTCCAAAATCCCCCCAGACCTCTTTTGTCCGGATATATCATGCAGGAAGGGACAAGAGGAACCATTACGGCATCCCCTAGGTTTATTAAAGAAAACACAACGCGTCAAACTGCACTGAATCGGTTTTTGGTTCATTAACAAACCTGGCACTCGTGTATAATTACCACGAGGATTGGTATTTTGCAAACGATCATCAACTGCAGACTCACAAATTTCTCCATGTTGCTTGATCAAGGACTTGCAGTAATTGATATCCTTGTGAAGAGGGGTAGGACTAGTCATTGAGGAGAAAGGGGATGTATGGCCAACATTGGGTGAAACCACATCATATTTGGAACAAGAAGAAGGAACCAACTCAGAATTAACCAACGGCTTTCCTCCTACATTGTCAGGTACTCCATATTTGTTAATCAATTTCTTAATCTTTTCCAGATTTAGGTCTGAAGTGGGGTGAGCTAGTGACTTACTCTCTCTAATGTTTGCAGTTCCCACATGAGGAGGGGCCCTTTGTTCATTAACCAAATTACTTTTCACAGATGATGTTTCAGGCTTAGTCATCGTCAAGGGCACAGATTTTGCCATTGGCTTTGGCCCAAAAATTTGTCCAGATCCTGCATGGGGAGCTTGGTATTCATTAATGGGCTTGATAATTACCTTATCGGGTTTTGTCCTAGGCAAGGGAACCGGTAGATCCACTGGCCTAGACATGGCAGCAACGAGAGAATCAATTGTTACAGCACCAGTTTTGGCATTGGTAGCCAGTCCACGTTCATTCATCAGCTTTGGTATTTCTTCTGGGTTAAGGAGAAGCCTAACCAATAAGTTGGTATCGATCAGACTATCCTGCTCTTGACTTTTTGCAAGAGCAGCTACAGCTGTGGCTATAGCAACTGTCAAATCACCCTCAAAACCAGGAATATTCTGGGTGACAGGGTTGTGCTTAGCAGGTGGCATTCCAGAAACTTCAGACTTGAGCTGGGGAATATTCTGGTTTTCACATATTCTTTGATATTTGGGCCCATAGTTATGATTAGCTGATTGGTCTGGATAAATTTCAGTCTGGTCTTGAGTGCTGATATTTTTAAATGTCGGCTGATGCTGGGGAACAGTTGGTGGTTTAGGAGAAACTTTGGTTTGGTCAGATCCCTTCAGATTTCGACATCTTGAAAGATATGGAGGAGTTGATTGAACTTTAGAAGGCCATTTTGCAGAAGGAGGAGAGTTGCTTGAAGGTTTCCTGGGATTTTGGATGGTTGATAAAGACTGGGGAAGTGATTTTTCATTAGCAGGTAGCTTTTGCGAAGTAACTAAACTGAAAGATGATGAGGCACTGTTAGGTAGACATGCATCTGGCGATTTGCTGCTGATGGTTTGGGATGGAACTTCTACATCTGCTTCTTCTTCAATAGGAATGATTCGGATTGCTGGAGTTCGGTTATCATCATAATTTTGGTCCAGATCCAACGAGGTGGAAGGACTGTACGGCAATAAGCAAAACAATGGATTACAACCCAAGTAAATTGATACAAATAAGCTATAAACCAAAGAGATAGTCCAAAATTACTTACTTCGGAGGAATTGCAGATCGACAAGGAAAAACCACCTCAAGCACTCTCTTTTCCCTATGCTCCTGATCTCCTGCTTCTTTACTTTCTTCACCAGCAACCACACGCCATTTCTCGTTCAAGTTAAACTACAAATAACAACATTAACTTGGTTATTACGATAATGTGTGCAGAAACTATGCATATAAAGTCACCTCCTATCATCTAAAACTTAGATTACCTTGGGAGGACATTTCCATTTAGCCAAAGATTTGTAACAAAGCCTCCCTTGCAGCTGAAGATGATGTTGAGATCCCCTACTGACTTTTGATGGGCAATCCTCTTCTTGATAATGTTTTACCTGATAATGTTGAATGGTAAAATATGCAAACTTGTTAAGGAGAAATTGGAAAAAACTAAAGCAATTAATGTTCTTGACAAGTAAACCTGAAAGCATGTCAAATTGACATGTCCTTTAGACTACACTAGAAATATCTCCTTGGAAAAATAATATACAGCAACAACACAACATCACTTCTTCATGTTTGCTCTACCTTCAAAAAGTGGGGAACAATTTTCAATTAACAACTCAAACATTTGGGTGCGTCTTGTGAAGAGGCACCAAATCAGGAGCTCATCTTCTCTCCAAAGGGAGAAAGGCGACTAAATCTTCATCCCAATTTATTTCTTTTATGACTTCGTATGACTAAGATGGAGTTTAAAAGTGCAATTAACAGTTAGAAGCATGTAGAGTCTATGGACATTAGACAACAAACAGAAACATTTCTCAGCAATCCTTTAGGTGTGTGATGAATTGACAGAGAAAAAGTTTTAAGCACAAAACAATGGAAAACCAGTAAGAGGGTTGGGGCATTCTACTTGAAATTGCCAAATTTTGGAGCTTAAATGGAGAAGACAGTATTCAAGCTAAGGGATAGGCTTTGGAAATCGTAGAGTATAAACTCATCATTTTCCTTCATGTTCACTATGTTTACAGATCTTGCAATTGTAACTTCTATGTCAAACATGTTAAGAACAAGCACCTATGCAAGAAGATGCACTTTTAAGCAAGGAACATGTTAGCGTCAATAACATTTATCAAGTCACTTACTCTCCTCCTAGCATTACCAGTTATTAGGAATGTTGTTGATATCTCTACAAAATATAAGATAATATAGGACCAAGAACAAAATTGATGAAAGCTCTTGTCAAAGGACTACCTTGTGGGTTGGGAATTGATATGATTCTAAGTTGGGCTTTTTTAATGAATATTTTATATGATCTGCATCAAGCTGCATCTTTCTTTTAATCTATTACATCCCACTAAAGAATCTCTTGGCTGAAATGGCACAAACACATGACTTAAATAAACCTGCTCCTCTCCCAGTGTTGATCTCATTTCTCATCGTACATCCACACATGTACCTTATTGTCAGAATAAAAAGCAATACAACTGTGATGACAAAAGGTAGAAAATCAAGGATTGATGAAGGAAAATGGAAATGGTAAAGTGAGATTTCTTAGTTCAGAATAACATAACTTGTTATAACAGGTTGAACATGTAAATGGTCAAGAAGTACCTGAGAGATGATGACTTAACGGAATCTCTGAGTGACACAGTACAAGTTTGAATTGGACCTACTCCTAAGTCCTAAGTGGGGGGATAATTGGGACACGTAAAAGTCACCTTAAGATGCTGGTGAAGAAAGAAAGATTCTAGAAACCAGAAACAAGACAAAGGAAGATCGTTAGTGACCTTCATAATGAAATGGGTATATTTACAATAAAGTGCTTGTACGAAAATTGCAGGCTCATGAGTTACAGATATGATATTCTGCATCGAGGGTGTTGAAATTATTCTGTAGTAGGCAAAGATTTAATAGTCAACTCAAATAGACCTTTACAACTTGGGAACATGTGTGATTTGAGTAAAATTCAAGTGTTGGCAAAACATGAGAAAGTACATAGTCCATGGACATACATTGGACTAAGTGGATCAAACTACAGTAGACACGAGTATGTAATACGTGTGTTCCTTCTTTTCTTTAGATAGAAATTGTCCCAAGAGTTTAATTCCATTCCATTGTATATTAGACTCCATAGATAGTTGTCTTGGTCATAATAATGGGGAGTGTATACATGGAAACACATTTATTTTATTTTTTATTTATTATTCTTATGAAATGATTCATGTATTGTTTTAAAGTTGAAAATGCTTCACGATTGATCTGAGAGTGATTTTGAAAATATTCACCCAAGTGTTATCTGCTATAAAGAATTTACATTCATTAGAAGTTACCAAGTTCAAAAAAACAAAAAAAAAGAATTTACATTCATTAGTATTTATGCTTCTAAGAGCCAAATGATTTGAAATAGCACTTGTTGAATATTTTGAGTCTTAAATTTTCTCTCGAGGAAAAGATCTTATAGTTGATTCTATTTAAATGAGTTGGATTGGTTATGAACATCAGTATGTGATGTAAGTATATCTTTTAAGGCTACTAGGCCATATATTTATTTTTGACATATTTAAATATTTTGGGAGTTACTTGTGTTCACCGAGATTGGCTTCAGATAAATTTTGATTGTCACCTTGAAACTACACGTGTTAGTGTATGCATGGACTCTACCTAATAGTAAAGGGCTATGCCAAAGTGCCTCATGGGAGAGTACTAATATTGTGCTATAATAGCATGGTTGAGTCGATTCATGTGACACTACGATGAGATGACATGACATGAGCAAGTAGGTTCTATGATACTTTTCACAGTATTGATCACCTACTTGACCTTTTGGATCTTGTGTCGGTGCTAGTATAGTACTACCCATGAAAGGTATAAAAGATTTGAATAAGCTTGGGCCTAAGGAACCGAAAGTGATTCTTATGTTTCAATTCAATTGAAAGGAATTTAATGATTTAATTAAATTATTTTGTTAATGGAATCGAAATAAGGTTGAGTTGAAATAAATTTACACTTGATCCTGCAATTCAAATATAAAATATATTGTGATTTAAAATTTAGTGCATTTTGTTCTATGTCGAATAATACTTGAATTGATTCCCTAATAAAGTCTTCGACTTTTCTTTATGGTATTGATTCTCGTTCGGCTCTTGGAATCACATCGAATGCTCTCCCTCTGGATCGAGCCTCCTTTTCAGTCGGTCTTGGTTGGTTCCACCTCTTTGCAGGGTGAGTAGTTGTCCCAACTTTTAATGAAAGAGAGTCGATAATTCTTATTGAGTATTGTGAAGGTGTACTCAAACCTTTTAGGCCCCCACTATGTTTCCATATTTAAGAATGAGGCATGGCATGTTATGAGTGGACATTGCTAAGGTTACTTTCTTCCTGAGGTACATGTTAAAGCACCACTTTTATTTTGGGCATAATACATAAATATACTTTTTAACTAGGTTTCAGCTCACATTGATGCTCTCCAACTTTGAGTGTGCACAAATAGACACTTAAACTTGTATAAAGTTAAACAAATAGACACACGCATCCTCCTTGGCATGCTACATGACAATTTGAGTCCTACGTGTATTATGTCACAGAGGACTCATATGCCTAGAGGACTCATATGCCTACTTCTTCAACTTTATACAAGTTTAAATGTTTATTTATGCACACCAAAGTTGAAAGGCATAAATGTGCAATGAGGCCAAGTTAAAGGGCACATGTATGCATTATGCCTTTATTTCGTGTTAGCCTATTATGATCTTCTTCCACTTTTATTTTGTGTCAACTACTATGTTCTTCTTTTTCTTTAGTCAGAAGTTGTCCCGAGAGTTTAATTACATTCCATTGTATAGAGGCTCCATAGATAACTTGGGTCTTAATAATGGGAGTGTACGTGACATACATGGAAAAACACATTTATTTTTCTTATGAAATGATTCATGTATAGTTTTAAATTTGAGAACATTTCATGATTGATTTGAGAATGTATAAAATTTTCAAATGTTTCCACATTTGGTTCAAATGTGGTCGGGGAGCATTATACGAGTTTGGTTCACACATGTAAGTTAGTGTTTCGTGTGCCAGTCACATGAATTTAGGGCATGATAGGTACCTTTCAACGAAAAGGTAAACAACTAAGTCAAAGCTGGAAAAGAAAATAAATGGCTGCTACCCTTACAAACCCTAACACTGTTCAAAGCAATTCTTGGTCACCTGGAGTTTCTCTTGTCTACATCCAATATAAGAAACATATAGGTACTCATCAAACATAATCTCAAGGCCATTAACTGATTCCCGCTAGGTTTCAGAATTTACCTAATCTTAATCTTTTTCTTTACTCTTTTGTCCTAATATTTTAGTAGTATCAAAATCCATAATTTCCCTTTCCAGATTTTCCTAAATTCCAGCCACTCATTCATAACAGAACATCAAGCAGAAAATAATGCAGGTAAGACAAAGCAGCAAAACAAGTTAGCATCTTCTTTCCCCAATCTAATCTAACAAAAAAAATCACAGAACTCATAAGAACCGGTAAACCATAAAAAAAAAAAAAGGCAATGCAGTAGGATTCTGCAAGAAAACTCATCTTTGTGATTTTCTGAAACAGACACACATCTATATCTATGTATACAAGAAAGAGTGAATTTAATCCATAGTCGTATATAAAAAATTAAAAATAAACATAAAAAATTGAGCACTAAACAGAGTAAACAGACTCAATGAGTAATGTATACCTGACAAAGATTAGGTCCAGAAGCCCAAGAAACCGTTTTTGCTTTCTTCAAACCCATAAAGAAATCACTTTATCGGACACTTGATTTACCCTACAACACTCAAAATCGCCTTCAGATTATCAACTTGATAATGCGAGTAAGAATCGGAATGTTGTTTCAGTAAAAAAAAAATTGAGAGTAGAAATCGGGAGGAACAGAGATTGGAATGAAAACCCTAGCAATCGTTGTTTGGGGAGTGGAAAAAATAAGAGAGTCGAAGACGTTGCGCCGCTGCGGGAGGAAGCATATTTGTATTTTGGCTGCTGCTTGAAAGATCGTTACACGCCTTTTCATATTTACCGCCTACACCTCATTACGTCCTCGTCCTTTTATTTTTCATTTAGGGTTAATTACACTAAAATACCCTTATACTATTACTTAGATGCAGATAGACCCCTTATATTTTTAAATTAAGCACTACACTTCCTAGTTCCTAGTCGCTGGTTTGGTTTAGTTTTGAAGTTTATCGGTTACCGGCTTGTGATATGTTAAATCCTCATAGAATTATTAAGTTATTGATTTATCGGTTATCGATCATTATCGATTTAATTATCATTTTGATCGTTAAGATGTGACCCAAAAAAATGAAATCACTTAAAAACAAGATAACAAACTCAATGAACCAGGCACATGAATTGACAAATTACACATTGCTCAAAATCAAACACTAATACATTGTAGGACAATCGAAAGTTTAAGACAATCAGGAATTAAAGTATGAAACTAAACCCTATGTCAATGATTTTATATACCGAATGATATAAATATAATTTATTAATTTACTATTGGCTATCGATTAACCCGTTAAGAAGAAACTTCAAACCGTCAAGAATCGATAATCTTATAATAAAAAAAATTGTTACCAAAACCGCTAAATCATACGTAATTCATTATTGATAAATGAATAATTTTTTCCTTATTCAGGTTATCAATTTCAGTTCAGTTGTGAACAACCCTATCATTTACTAAGTAAAGACTCCCTATGAATAATAATTTGGAATGTAGTGTTATTTTTATTCCATGTTGAGAATAACGTGTTCCCAATCAAACGAGTTTTAAGTAATAACTTATCTTTTAGTTGAATACTTATTTTTAATATAATAGATGAAAAAAAATGGACGAAGAAAATAATATTTTTACTTCTATCAGAATTTTAAAACCTCATAATTTTCAACCCAATTTGTTAATCACTAGATCATTGGATGTGATTATTTTTTTCTTATACTGAAAATTCCTGGGAAAAAAGCAGAAGCTAGAACAAAGAAGGTCATTTTTTATTCATTAAATGAAAAGAATAACTTCTCATTTTTTCTTTTAGAACATTGACTATGTGTTCTAATTTTTTCTACTCTTCATTCAAGCACCTCTCATAAAGAAAAGTAAATTCTCAAAATATATTGAACACTTCCTATACTAGTAAAAGACGACATTATTGTGTTATTTTAATTCCATGTGGTGAAATAATTTGTTCCCCAATTAAATAGTCCTTTAAGGATAAAATATCTTTTGGTTGAATATTTATTTTTAATATGAAAAATAAATAACAATGGATGGAAAAAATAATGTTTTTGCTTCAAGTTTGAACGTAAAATCTTACAATTCTTATTTCAATTCATTAATCTGGACCACGACATTGGAAAAGGAAAATAAATAACTTCTCATTTTTTCTTTTAGAACATTGACTCAATCTTTTATGTATACTAGTAATTTTTTAATAGTTTTCATTGGTGTTATATATAGTGCGATATTTTGGAATTCTAATTTGCCTCTCATTACAATCAAACAAATACCCCCATTTGTCTCAAAATCACCTGATCCAAACTGGCAACAAAAATGGCAGCTGAAAATGGCAGCACCGGCAACTCTCCTAGATCTAAAATTGCACTGATCACTGGCATCACAGGCCAAGATGGTTCCTATCTCACTGAATTACTCATTAGCAAAAACTATGAAGTCCATGGCCTTATTCGTAGATCCTCCAGTTTCAATACCCAACGCATCAATCACATTTATATCGATCCTCATAACACCTACAGAGCCAAAATGAAGCTCCATTATGCTGATCTCTCCGACGCTAGTTCTCTCCGACGCTGGCTCGATATTATCCTCCCTGATGAGATTTACAACCTAGCTGCTCAATCTCATGTCGCCGTCTCTTTTGAGATCCCTGATTACACCGCCGACGTGGTGGCTACTGGCGCCCTCCGCTTCCTTGAGGCGCTTCGTTCTCACATCTCCGCTACCGGAAGGTCACACGTCAAGTATTACCAAGCCGGATCATCGGAGATGTTCGGATCTACACCGCCACCGCAATCGGAATCTACTCCGTTTCACCCGAGATCTCCTTACGCCGTTTCCAAATGCTCGGCGCATTGGTACACAGTGAATTACCGCGAAGCGTACGGGATATTCGCGTGCAATGGGATTCTCTTCAACCACGAGTCTCCTCGTCGGGGTGAGAATTTCGTGACGAGGAAGATAACCCGGGCTGTAGGGAGGATAAAAATCGGGTTACAGAGCAAGGTGTTTTTGGGGAATTTACAGGCGTCAAGGGACTGGGGCTTTGCTGGAGACTATGTAGAAGCAATGTGGATGATGCTGCAGCAAGAGAAACCAGACGACTACGTTGTGGCAACGGAGGATTCACATACTGTAGAGGAGTTTCTAGAAGTAGCATTTATGTACGTTGGATTGAACTGGAAGGAACATGTGGAGATTGACAAGAGATATTTCCGGCCAACGGAAGTTGATAATCTGAAAGGAGATGCAAGCAAAGCGAAAAAAGTGTTGGGTTGGAAACCAAAAGTGGGATTTGAGCAACTGGTGAAGATGATGGTGGATGAAGATGTAGAGTTGGCTAAAAGAGAGAAAGTTCTTGTTGATGCTGGATATATTGATGCCCAACAACAGCCTTGATCACGTGTTATGTTTTTCACCAAATCTTCCACATTTTGTTTTTGTGTGTTCTAGTGCAACTATATGTTTATTTTTATCTTATTGTATTTTTTAAAAAAAAATGTATTGTCAAGCGACGATGAAAAGTTCAACTAATGTGTAACCAATTTTTTTTTCCTACTTTGTATTTTTCTCTCATCTTTTTTTATAATGTTAAGAGAATTAAAACGATTTCAAAATTTAAAGGTTTCGAGTGATATATTGACGTTAATTTTTTAAGCATCATTGTTTTATCATCTTTTTCTTGTTCCATTACTCTAATCGCTAACCTCAAAAGCAAGGGTGTAGCCGTAGCATGGACACATATTGATAATGAGTGTCCATTTAAATGAAGTAGTTCCAGATTCAAACCCTAAATAACACAATATTTTTTTGCTCCGCCACTACTCAAAAGGCACATGAATTCTAATGGTATATCGCTATATTATATTTCCCACCGTAACTCCGCAAATTTCAGACTATATATCTTCATTCATTCGTCACTTAGTCCTCTTGTTATTAATTGTTTGAAACTTATTAGTGCACTAATATTTTCCAAAACCGCGCGAATGTATCAATGAGTTTACATACGTACATGTTTTCAACTTTTTATTTGTTACTTCGTCATGCTATTGGTGAGTGCAACTCACACATTAGATCTATCGAACATCGTTTATGATGTCAACTTACATCAAGTTAAGATGTCTAGATAATCAAAACGGAAGTTGGAATATTCAACTAGAGTTAATTTCTTTAATTCAAATTATAAAGAATTACGTTTTCACGAATTTCCTCCTTTCAACCTCGTCTCTTTTAGATTGAGGAGATATAACAGCGGAGTAACTTGTGTAGCAGACTAGCAGTTGAGTCACCTTCGATAGTCATTTTTCAATCATGGAGGAACGGTACAACATGGGTCGTGGAAGGAAATGTCTTCCATTTTTTTTTTAACTTCGATTGGTCAAATATTTATAAAAATATTTTTTCTAAAAGTCAAACTTCTCACCTAATAAAAGTTTAGGAAAACAAACTCTACTAGAGACATTCCACAACATTGATCTTATCCTCTCCATCCTCTAATAGAATTCATCTTCACCGCACTCCCCTTGGCTCTTATCCCTACCATCCCATACACCTACCTCCCCACCCCACCTTATATAGTATCTGTCTAAATTATTATTATCTACCAATCGAACACAAGAGAATAAGTAGAAAACCCACTTATTTTCCATGAAAAACATTTTCGTACGCACCCTTAAAACTTTATTATCCGAATACCCCCAATTTCTTCACGAATATTCATAAATACATCAGCGATTTCTCATAATCAAGTTGAAAAACAACAGCTCAAAATTAGAATCAGCATACTACAATTAAATTCTCAAATCCATAACAGCTCCTGAATATCCATAGGAAGGACATCTATCATAATTTAGAGGGGAAAAACATAGCATCACCACAGTGAATCTTAACATTTCAAGTACAATTAAATGAACAGTCAATACTAGCTGAGAAGTCGATCAACATGCTTGCTATGAAATTAATTTCCCGACTATGTTTCCTGTGCAATCAATTTCCAAGTGTGCTTGAAGCCTTGAACTACCAGTCAGTTGGCTAGATACAAGTATGGGTCATTAATGCTCAAACAAGTAATGTACACCGGGGTATAGAGACATTTTATAAGCTCCAAAGAGAGGCCTCGGCACTATTGCTTTTCATCTACTTTACCTTGCAGAGTATGCATGCTGCTGCTATTGCTTTCTGTATCAGAGGAAGCTGTTGTAAATGGTTTGATAGATGATCGCAGCGATTCTGGTCCCTCTGCATCAATCCTCTTGCACAATGCATCACAATTACTGATTACCTCTGTCAACCTGCCTTTCAACACTCCAAGTTCAACCTGCAAACCATGTACTGTGTGCAATTCAAACATTGAGGTAAAAAAAACAGCATTAGCTTGCTAGATTTTTTAATAATGGGAATCAGATATCACAAGGACAAACATTTAACTTTATTCTAAAGCTCCACACTACAGTAGCCCTAGTTATCCCGACGGACATTTTTTTTCTCTTCTGCTTTCCGAGATTGGCTATTAAAATACCTTCTGATAGATGCTGTGAGGTTGTTTTCATTGCGGAAACAGAGTAATTGAAGCGTTGAAGAAGCTTAACAGCCAATGCATCTGCAACTTCTATTTTGTTTTCTAGTTCTTCCTGCAGCAATTATCCAAGGAATCTACTTTAAAAAGATATATGAGCTCTTCTTTTCACATGAAGAAGAACCACAACAAACAACACAAGCTTGTAAACATGATGAAGAACTTCAACATGCTAGCATACGTACCCTAACACCTTGAACATAGTACTTAATGTACTGAACAGAGCTTAAAAATCCTAGTGTCGAAAAAACCACCACCAAATTGACTATTAACTTTAAACTCTAGTCACAGGGAAGCACACGTTATAAATGGCATACAACCATCTGTATAGTACGAGCCATATTATGGAATGTGGCAAGAAAATTCTCGACCAACGTATGATGGGTGAAATAATGATGTAGCTACAATCAAACACAAAAATAAACCTTGTAAAATCTTTTCCCACCCTTTGAAAGTTCAGTGTGATGATGATTGATGGGCAATTACTGATTCAAAAGGATATTGTCTACTACTGATCTAGAGGGCATTTAATTTTAGCAACTAACTTCAGGAAATATATATGTCTGAAAAGTTGGGGAATATCTAGTAATCAGATAGAATTTTTTTTTGAGGCAGCTGCTCCTTTACACATATTAAAGTTGGAATCAAGTTTTAGAGAACCCAAATCAATCTAGTCAGCCACTTCTACATAGTAAACATAATAAGGATCAAATAACTACTAAACAACTTTGAGCATGTATGCAACTTCTTTGGTGAACACGATGACTATGTTTTACTTCCTTTGGGAGGGATCGGCGGGATAATCCACCTCATTGCTGGCCCAAAACGGCTAACAGTAGTTATCTGAACTATTTGACCTTAATTTACTTGCAAGAATTCCATACAAATTCAGACCACAGCTTTGACTCAAAAGGATACTCATAATTTCCCTCCTCCCGCCCCTCTGTGTGTGTGAGTGTGTGTGTGTGTTAATAAGAAATGACTCACAAGCGACCATGTTAGACAAGTGAATGCATTAAGAATAGAATGGTTTGTGTAATTACATACAGTCTAACTCAAACTTATACAAATATACATTTCAGCCTGTTCTAGATCCACACTTTCTATGGATGGAACCACTACCACACTGGAAAATGGCTACTGAAGCATTAAGTGACCAGAAGAACATGATAATGATTGAGCAAACCTGTCTTTTACAGATCTTCTGGGCCTTCTCCTCTTGCCACTGGCGATATACAGAGAAGAGCTCAAGTAGAACTTTTGGATCTACGCAACCTACAACAACAAAAGAAAGGAATATCAATATTTCCCCAGCAGGATAAGAGAAAAAATCCCTACTTATTCCTGATGACAATTGTTTATCAAATGCTAATTCGATCAAAACATACATATATATAATCTCATTCACAATCTCCAAAGTTTTGCCCTGGATTGGATCTAAAGAACATTCCATTTTTGGGCAATTACGTTTCAAGAGAAGCTTCAGTTGTAATTCATTGGTTATATTTGAGACTAAGGGGGAAGCTAGATTCTCCACTTACCATCTTTGAAGCTCCTGTCCCCTTCAAGGACTTCCAGTACCGGATTCTGGTGCGCCATCTGATGTTGGTGGGCTACAGTTTGTATGATTAGGTTACTTAGCCAGCTCAAGGCCAAAGCCACTAGCGCAAAGGCTTTAGGCCCCACAAACTCCCTCCCCCCCTCCCCTTTTTTCTTTATTTATAGTAGGTTCCATAGCTATTTAAAAAAATATATATTTACTCCCCGTGATTTTATTTATGTGGCTTTATTTGGAATACGAGGATCAAACTAATTAATGTTCAGTATAAATTTGGATATAGAATCTTCAATTTATTCCGATAAAATTTACATATCTAGAAACTAAATGAAAGTATTATGAGTGGGATTCCCAGCATTCTCGAAGAAAAAGTGTATGTAATGTAGAATGTGAAAAAGAGTACTTGACTTTCATTTATTTTGATTTATTTTTTTGTTTTAATTGAAATAGTGTGACTATGTTACTATTGACAGATTTCATTTCCATCAGACGTATCAATAGTTTTCTATTCTATATGTTAAGAAGTCCCACATCGGTAGAGGGATGGGAAATTGGTCTCCTTATATGGACTTGGACAAACTTCCCCTCATGAGCTAGTTTTAGGGGTTGAGTTAGGCCCAGGTGTCATATTTTTACATGGTATTAGAGCTAGGCCCATCTCAATTTGTTGTTCATCGATGTTGGGCCCCCATTTATAAGTGTTCACGCTCTAGTTAAGGTCTGGGCGTGCGGGGGAGTGTTAAGAAGTCCCACATTGGTAGAGGGATGGGAAATTGGTCTCCTTATATGGTCTTGGACAAACCTCCCCTCATGTGCTAGTTTTTGGGATTGAGTTAGGCCAGGTGTCATATATTTACACCATATAGAAAGAAACCCAAGTTGGATAACTTTCAAACAGTTCAAGGAAAATCCTTTTTCCTTCAGCAATTTCATTTATTGAGTGGTTTTTCCTCCTCTTTTGTTTGCCTCGTTTAAAATCGGATTCTTCAATCTGATCCAGTTATTAAGACAACTACAAAGGTGTTTCCTTGTGCTGGGATCCTTTATCTCTGTTCTATTTTAAATCATTGGGTACTCTACGGCAGGAGAGAGGGCAAAAGAAGAAAAGTTGCTTGCCCGAAGAGGAAGGAAGCGGGGCTTGGGCTTATGTTGCTTGCAAGGAATGGACACTCTAAGATGTCAATAGAGAGATCCCCACTACTACCTCTCGTGGGAGTTTGGGCCCGCATCTCAGTCCTAGTGTGGCTGATCATCGCCTTGGTAAGCTATTGCCTCACCAATTAGCTAATCAGACGCGAGCCCACCCCCCCCGAGCGGATTCCTCCTTTTGCTTCTTAACTTACGAGGATTAGCAGCTGTTGTTTCCTTTCGTATGTGTTACTCATTCATCCACAGTCAAAGATTGATTAGCGATATCATCACTTGAACTTTTTTTAGAATAAATTGATTTGGAAAAATGTAAACAACTTTGCATCTAAAAAACTTTAGAAAAATAGACTTAAAAATATATATCAATAACATTTGAAAAAAACATAAGGCCTTCTAAAAAATTCTTGTTTAGGCCATCAACTTTGTTAAGCGGCCCCTGTAGCCAGTCAATTTGAGAAGTAATACAGGTTTCTCAGAAGAAAAGATTCAGAAGCAGCAGCCAAGTGAGCTCTAAGCTGCTTAGCATTTTCATCTCTTGAATCAGATCATCAATGTTTTCAGTTCCTTTTCAGTTCCTAGTTAAGCCACAACCCATTTTCTGATTTGGTTTTCTTCAGTTTAAGACAAACCAACTATCATTGTGAATGGAGGCTAGTTCAAGTTTCAAGCACGACTTAAATATTTGCACAAATAATCACAGTTCATTAGTGTAGGTTTGAAACTCTAGGGAAATGGTTATCATTAGGATTCATCAAACTCTACCTATGCTCACAGAGCACAATCAATCCAATCCTGTAGAAAGGAGAACATTGCAATAGTTGAAGGCCATTTAAAAAATAGTTAAATTTATAATGAATCCTCATATTAACTATATCGGTCATGGTCTTCTTGGAACATGCTACATCGATGCAGGGGTGTAACTTTAATTTAACCAAGAAGTTCCACCATGTTGCATCCAGGGGATGAGAGAGCATAACCAAGGGTTGTCACATCATGGATGGTGTGACTAAGGCATTCACCCCATACATTGGCACCCAGATGTGAAGTTAGATAGGAAAGATCTCCAACATCTTCCTGGACGGATGAGGGTAAAGAAGAAAGTACACCACCCTTGAAGAGAATTGGCGACATGATTATTATCTCATTAGGATAGTGTGGGAAAAGAGAAAATTAACATGGTAGTGCCTATGCTAATAAACAAGGAAAATGACACTAAGTTCTAGGAAGATACTGAACATACATTGTGGACCTGGATATGAAACGAAACTACAGAAGCATAAGACTTAGAAGCTGAAGCACATAAATTCGGTATTCTGAAGTAAAGGATGCCATGAAGAATATAACGAATAGAGAAGCATGTGGTCCAAATAGTATCCCAACACAAGTTTGTAAAAGGCTAAAATGTCTAACCAAGTTACTTAATGTTACATTAAAAAAAGAGTAACTTAACTCGATATAAGCCAATAGAGGATATATTAAAAGATGTGGATTATTGTGGTATTGAACTTAGTAGTCACACCGTGAAACTTTGAAGAGAGCAATAAGGCATAAACTTAGAGACGTTACAAGCCTGACAGAATCCATCAGTTTGGATCTATGCTCAATGTAATTTGTAGGATGAAATGTTACTGACTTTCTCTACTTCCTTTTTCCTTTTTTGAAAAAGCTAGATATATTCTCTTGATATACTGTCCATTTGAGGAACTCTGAAGTACTTTCTATGTCCAAGTAACACCACCACAGTCCGCTTGCAACACAACGCTTCAATTATTAACAGGCACGCATATTCTCAAAACTTGCAAGTGATATCATCTCTTTAAACTTTTCTCACATCCCCTACAAACCTGTCCAGGAGGCAGGGACGGATGCACCTTAAGACAAGGGGTGTCATCCTACACCCCTTCGTCAATTTTTTTAATGATAATATATATGTATATTATCTGAAGAATTAAAATACTTATAGAATTTTATAAGTGACACTACTTAACGCAAATAGCTCCACGGCTTGTTGGTTCAGCACCACTATGATGCAGCATTTTCCCCAAGTTTGAATCCTTGCCAATGAATCTATTCCAATTTTTATAATAATTGTTTTATATGCACCTATTGCTATATGAAAATAACAAGGTCTAAACTAGACTTGAATCCCCAACACCTTTCGTACTAAGGAGCAAAACAAACCAGATAACCTAAATTGATATTTATGTAAGCTCTAGACAATAAATTACTTGAAACAAGTTTAAATTAGAATTTTCAAGGTTAACATAAAATCCTAAGTTCAAAAATGTTCAATACGGCATATGGCATTGCCAGAAGGTATTGGAAACTGTTTATAGTATATGGAAATTACCTTTATTTGAAGTGGAGGATGCTTTCCTCACCAGAATGTCAGTCAAGCTACTCTCAGCTGGCGGCGATTTCAGAATTGGAGCAGCCTAGTCATACAAATTTCATACAATAAGTGATCGCTTAATAGCTATTCAAAACCAATATAGTGAAGTTAGCGAAAAGAAAACTTACAATTTTGAGAGATTTTAGCCTCTCCAAAATAGGATCAACGCCTTCTACACGCTCAGAAACTGTGGTGATCTCATCGATTGGCCCCTTCATTCATGAGAAAATTCAAAATAATAAAAGACAAAAAGGCGAACAATTTAAACTGAGATTCATAGAAAATGAAGCAGAAGAATTATTACTTGTGAGCCGGAGAGAACTGATTCGGATGCACCCATTGAATGGGTACAGAAACGACTAGCGTGCTAAAGCCCGATGAATAGACAGGTATGGACTTCTCCTAGTAGTAAGAGTAAAATCCTTTCGCCGGAGGAAGAACAGAAAATCTGAATTTTGTAACGGTTAAAGCTTCCCCGGTAACCTGTCTTTTTCTCGGAAGCAGCTGTGTGTCAAGAGGCTGTTCATAAATGGGCCTGAGATGGGTCAAAATGCTCGATGCCACATAGGCCATAGCCCATAGGTGGAAACTGCAGAGATATATAGTCCTCTTATAACTTTCTTCCTTTTTCCTAATAAAAACCAATTTATATTTATTTGAGAATACATTGTGCCATTTCTTTTTTGTTCATTTAAATGTGAAGACATTACTTACTATGCCAAATGGATTTAAATTTTATTTTCTGAGTCAAACAGCAATAATTACTTAAGCTGAACCACAAGTAATAACATCTTTTTTATTTACTGCTCCTGTTCTACCACATTGAATTTTTTTTCTGTAGATGAAGCAATAAATGAAGTTTGCTATGGTAATGTGAGAAAACAAATGATATACACAAATTGCTATTTACGCTGTCTAGGCAAAGCTATTTGACACCCGAATCACCATATTCATTAAACATATATTGAAGAAAGCAAAAATACAGTACATAATATGTGGCCGTTCTGATAAGATGAATTGGAACTCTGAGACAGAGACAGAGCTCAAAAAATGTGAATGAATAGCTATTAGCGGTATATCTCCTGCACGGTATTAAAGTACACTTTCTTTCATCCACAACACACATTTTCCGACGATGCCTTCTCTATATTGTGAGGTCCCAATCCAACGTGCACACAGAAGCTATTTCAATGTGCTGTAGCGGTTTGTGCCATGTTTAGCCCAATGATCCTTCAGGTCAAGAGGAATAGACAGGTCATAACCTTGAGCAGCAAGACGATTAAGCAATTTACTGAAGGCACCACCACTCATCTTTCTTCCACCCACACGGGAATAGCGTTTGTTTGATATTTGAGGTAATGGATACATAGATATGGTAGTTGTGCAGCAAGCTGACTGCCACCCACCATGACCCCATTTATAGCATGGCTGTGGAGTCCCAGTACAGGAGCAAACAGGCACTGGCATGGCAGACTCATCAAAATTGATTTGGAACCCCAAATTATCTTTCCATGATGTGAGCTGTGTATCTCCTTCCTTGTCACTGTCCATCTCTTGCAGATTTGCCCAATCATCTGATGTTGTGGCTATGACCTGCATGCTTAAACTATCTGTGCCAATTTTACCCACTCTTGGAATCTTGGCTTGCTTATTGTGTCTGCTCTCTTTAGGTCGCTTGACCTTTTTAGGAATCTTTGCTTCAGAAGTATCTGTGTCTTTCAAGTAGCCAGCTGAGGGATCTTCCATTGAACCATGAGCAGCTTCAGCTGTGGTTCTATACATTTGCTGTTGGTTATAAATGTGCTTTGCACCACTTTCAGTTCCATTTCCTGGTGAATCTGGAACCATATTGTTGTCATTTGTAGAGCTGTCCTGCAATCGAAGAGCAGTAATGGCATCGTTCCTTTCTTGAATCAAAGCATTACGCTCTGCAAGTGCTGCATCTCTCTGAAGCATTGCCATGTCTCGCTCTGCAAAAGCCCTCTTTCTCTCCTCTAGTGCCATATTCCGTTCACGGATGGCAGCATCCCTCTCGGCCATGATGGCCATGTAAGTCTTTATAGTAAAGTTATTGTGGTCCTTTATTAAAAGAAAGAATTATTAAGCACATACAAAATCAAATCAATTAAAGATTAATGCAGTAGCTTGTTCAGGAAAAATAATTTAGTTGCCAGTTAATTGAGGCAACGATTATCCATGAGTAAATTCTACAAGTTATCTTTTTGGTGGTTATACAGAATAAGCTCAATCAGGTCTCATTAATTTGCAGTAAATGAAACCCAGTCTAAGAGATTTCAAATAAATAACTGATAATCACTGCTAAGATAATATTTAAAGTTCCTTAAACAAAAGTAGAGAGGAGGCCCAAAATAGTCCCTCATCTTTGGGTTAAGACTCAAAGTCATCATTGAGTTTTCACATGGAGCACTAATAGTCCCTCGTGTTTGCAATATTGGTGCACTTTTGGTCCTCCCCTAAACTTTTGCCTATTTTTTAACATTAATTTTGTTCATAATTTTATGTAAGGAATGTCCCATCGTCTTTTTATATATTTAGTATAAATAATAACTCTATGTGAGAGAAGGTGAGAAGAACACCTTGTTCTGTTCAGTATAAATATTACTGCAACTAAACTAAAAACATTAACATATGACATTGCAAGAAAAGAAAAATTTGTACTATTGCATGTGAAATCATCGTGATGAACCTCTCGACTTTACCTGCAATACGATTTCTTCTAAACAAAACAAGGTGTTTTAATTCTCACAATCTCTCACATGGAGTTATTATTTCTACTAAATATATAAAATGACCATTAAACATTCCATACATAAATTATGAATAAAATCAATGTTTAAAAATAGACAAAATTTTGAAGGACCAAAAGTGCACCAATATTGCAAACATGAGGGACTATTAATGCTCCATGTGAAAATTCAAGGATGACTTTGAGTCTTAACCTAAAGATGAGGGACTATTTTGGGCCTTTTCTCACAAAAGTACTAATAAATTTTTCTGTTTCTAATGAAAAACAAACCACCTTTACTGAACAAGATATTCTGATACAGAAAAATGCAATAGCAAAGATATAAGTACATCATCATACCATCATTAAGGGGGGGAAAGCAGATGCTAAAAACCCATCTTCAATGTGGCCGTTTCTGCAGAAATACAAAAGAACATACTTTATGTAGTGATCTAAAAGCATGATCTAATGATCTCAAAGCAATCAAAGTGCTAGATGAATGAATGCTGCACATCAGTCACAAACCCTAAATACTTATTGTTTTCATTCAAGCTTTTCCAGAGACAGGGACTTTATCTTATCTCCATCTATTCTATCTAATATTTCTCAAGATTAAGTCCGTCCATATGCAAAGATAAAGGAAGCAAACACAGGTTTCCACACAAAAAGCAGTTCCTTTCTTTTACCATCTCTGACTTCGTAAAGGAGGACCAACAAACTCCAACTCCCAACTCTATAGGCGACTTAGCTAGGGATAGAACAAAAATGAATACAAAACATCAATTCAAATTGAGATTAAGTTAGTTAGTAGTGTACTAAAAGTTGAAACTTTGAGAACTGATAATTTTTCTTAAAAAAGCAAATCACTATTTTATAACCAAGAAATCCATGAGGGCGGTGAAGGACCAATGGTGCACAAATTGAAACTCAGTATATGATGGGTCCGCCTCTCTACCCTTCTCCACATAAATACCAAGCTTTTACCTGCAGCAGGGTTCAACAAACCTGCCGAGGGTAAATTATATATTATCGGAATGAAATAGACTTGAATGGATACAAAATATTTATATATTCAACCCCTACAAATTATGAGATTGACACAAGTTTACTGAATTTTATGCAAAGAAACCAAGGAAGCAAACACAAGTTTCCCCAAACCAAAGGTAGTTTTCTCTCTTTTTACAACTCTAACTATGTACAAAGGACAAACAGAGCTATAGTATGGTTTTCTAGTATGACGATATCACTCACAGATTATTACTAATATAAAATCATCAGTTGTAGATATAGTAATAAGCTAAGTTGCTCGGACTCTGGTGCGGGTGTACGATACGGGTGCAGAATGTAGAGGTCCGATCCTCTATAATCTAAATTTTAAAATTCGGGGATATGGATCCATGTAATGGATGCGGGTGCGGGGATTCAGCTAAAGTTAATTCAAATATCTAAAAATAGAGTTATAAAACCTAAATAATGAGATATAATATGGAAAACTTGAGGAGAATCCTCGAAGGAGATAAAAGGTAAGGGAGTGACAATAGAAATTTATATATACAAGGTATTCCATTTTCTTCAATTTCACATTAGTTTTTGTTTTGATTACACAAATCATTGAATTTGTCCAAAATTTCTCCCTCGAATTTGGTCAAAATACCCAAAATCGGCAGACCAAATTGGGTACGAATCCCACACCCACATCGTGTCGACACGGGTGCGGCATTGAAAGTGAAGAGTCCGAGCAACTTAGGTAATAAGCAATTATGCTTCATTTAACAAAGTTGAGTTAGGCTACATTATCCTCTATAACCAACAACAGTAGTAATAACTAAGCCTCAATCATAAACTAATTGCAATAAGTTGCAAGAAATTCCTATACATCCTCCTAATGTTCTCACAGTTGTGGCAACTCCTTTATACATATCATTTATGTTATGTACATCTGGTAAGAATCCTTAAATTCGCCAATACCCACCAACACATTCAGCAAAGACTTGCTTGACATTCAATTACATACTCTATTTCTAGATAAACAAACATCAGGTGAAAGATCATTCTTCCATTCCTTATAAATTTTCATCAATCTTCTTAGCAAATATACAGCATATGATGTCGCTGTACAAAGCATAAACCCAAAATGGTTTTCTGACACCTTGTGAAAGTCTATGTTCTATCACTCACTCCCAAAGTTCCATCGTATGACACATGTTGAATACTCTATGACCGCTCCAGTTTATTAGGCACTAAATCATTCCACTACACCTTGCTTATAAACAATATTCGTTTATATGAATCCCTTTAATCTAAAAGTAAGGTAAGAATGACACCAATAAGTAAGCCTTTATCCCAACTGATCAAGATTACCTATATGAATCCCCTTTCTTTCAATTGTGTTCTGTCCTTAGCTTAATACACATTGAATCTGACACATTATAGGTCTCCCTAGACAATTTTTCACTATTTAATTTTAGGTCTACCTCGTCACTTATCACACCTTTCAATGAATCCATGAAGGTTTAAGTAGAACATGGTCAAATCATCTTAGGCGAACTTCTCTTATTACATCTTCCACGTCTAATACTTGCACCCTCACATATGGAACTTGTCCAATAATTTTGTGACACTCATGTTCTAGATATTGTAAAGATGGATCTTGGGCCTAACTCAACCTCAAAAGCTAGCTTATGAAGGGAGGATTGTCCAAGTCCATATAAGGAGACCAAATACCCATCCCAACCTCAAAAGCTAGCTTATGAAGGGAGAATTGTCCAAGTCCATATAAGGAGATCAAATTCCCATCCCTTTTCCAATGTGGGAATTCTTAACACTCCTCCGCACGCCAGACCTCGTTAACTGGAGCGTGGACACTATAATATGGGGCCCAACATCGGTGAACAAAGAAATTGGGACGGGCCTGATACCATGTAAAGATGGATCTTGGACCTAACTCAACCTCAAAAGCTAGCTTATGAAGAGAGGATTGTCCAAGTCCATATAAGGAGACCGAATTCCCATCCCTTTTCCGATGTGGGAATTCTTAACAGATATGTATAGCCTTACTGCCCAATATTCACTTTCATATAACATTATTGTTCTTAGCGTTCTATAGAGCTAGTCTCTTTACTTAGTTAAGCATCTTATTATTGCATAGCACCCCTCATATCATTCCTCATTTTATCAACTTTAACTATATGTGCTTCATTTTCATTTATTACATCATTCTCCTCGAGCAAAGTCCAAGCAACATCTCGCATACACTAAGGTTCAACAAGCAGTGAAAGCAATTAGATCATTTCGAACCTAGAAAGTTCATCATATTGTGATATGTACAAAGTGTAAATCCAATCGAATTCGACCTTTTAAATCTACATTTTGGAAAAAGAACACTTTCTACAAGTCACTTCTTAGGGATGCACACAAGCTAAAACAACATAGATCAAATGGTATACACAGAATAAGATCGAAAGCTGGGGTTTATACAAGTCAAAAGCGAATAAGTAGAAGAAAACACAAAAATGCAGTTCGGATTAGCGAAATGAAGTATCAAAATAGAAGAGATCAAACAACGAAAACATGAAATTGAGAACGCCATTGGAACGAAGCTTACAAGAGGGAGAGGGGAGAAGAGCTAAGCGAGAAAATTGATTAGAACCGATGCAGAGGTGAGAGGTTCGATTCCAAAAGCCTCTTTTTGTTGTCTTCTTTATCTGTTCCTCTTTGTTTTCTTTTTTCTTTTTTTCTTTTTTTTTCTTCTTTTTTCCGATTTGTCCAACTGATGGATTCAGAGAAGATGCTTATGCACTGTCTAATCTCAGAATCGGTATCGAAACACTGTCGTTTAATTATCTTGGAATGACTAAACTACGGCGTTTTGGATTTGACTCGTTTCAGCCTTGCAGGCATTACCGATCAAGAGAATAGAGTAACATATTGTATATTAAAAATCAAGGTAGAATATTAAAAAATTGGTTAACTTTTTCGTAATTTGATCCATATTGTATAATTGAGATCAAGAGAATAACGTATATTATTTGAGAATTACATGGAGAGTACTATAAATCATAATAATTAGCAATTTAAATATTTGAAAAACATTCAAATGTGATTAACTCTTGAAATTTCATGTGTGTCACATAAATTGGGACAAAGGTAGTAACATATATTATTTGAAAATTACGTTAAGAGTATTATAAATCACAACTTTGAGTATTTAAAAACATATTAAAAAGTTGATTAACTCTCAAAATTTCACATGTGCTACGTAAATTGAAACAAGGAAGTAACATACATTATTTAAAAATTAAGTACATAAAATATTAAAATTTCACATGTGTCACATAGTCACATAGATCACAATAATTAACAACTGGAAATTTTTTTTAAAATATATTACAAAATTAATGAACTCTCAAAATTCACATGTACCACAAATATAATTCAAAAAGTACGTTACAAATATTATAAATATAATTAACAATAAAAAATATTTAATAATTTAAGTGACTCTTCTAATTTTATCAGTATCATATAAATTAAAGTATAAATTTTATGAATCACATAGTTTTAATATGAAATTACAATTTATCCCTATTTAGTTTGTAATTACATTAATCCCTGAAAAAGTAAAACAAATCGGATACATAATATGTAGCTCAGATACATTAAAAACTAGCTCGGATACATTATAAAATAATTTAGAATTAGGAGAGAAATAAGGAATTTTAGAGGTTTTTAGAAATAGAAGGAAATATTAGAAATAAGGGAAACATAAGACGTGTATTTCAGTAATTTTTCCAACTAATATATGTTGGGCTCGGGATTGCCAGAGCTTTTGTACCTAGTAGATAAATTAATGAGAATATGATGTAGAATAACGAACATTTAGCCTATATTAGGTATTATAATTCCGCGGCTATATTTTCTCTAATTCTTATTATTCGCATGATTTGTATAATTCCATAATTTGTATAATTCAGTTCTTGATTGTATAAATTCAGAATATTGGTATATGGTTACTCTAGCTATTTGTATACGATTTATGAAAAAATCATAATAAATTACCATGTTTGTATATTGGCAAGCGAAATATACAAACGGAGTTATGAAAAAATTTCTAAATGTACAAATATAGAATTTGTATATACTTACCATATTTGTATATTCACAAGTGAATTATACAAACAAACAGAAATATACAAATCACAGTCTCCATAACAAACAAAACTATAGCTATAGAGTGCAATTATTAAAACTGTAGTTATAAAACCTTATTATGTCTATTATATAAACTATTTGTAAAATTCTCTCTGAATAATTAGGAGATAAGAGTAGTTTTTATTTCTTTTCAAACTATGGTATAAATTATTTGTATTAGTTTCCTATTTATGGATGAAAATAAGTTATTAAATGGTTTTTCAGGATGTTGTGTGCATAAGATATTTGTCAACGACATGTTTGATTGCAAGCTCATTCACAAATTTATGAACTTAAATGGACATCATAAATGGTGTATATGTAATCACTTTCCACTTGAATGTTCATTAATGGATAACATGTCTCGTTAAATTATTATTGTAATTTGAAAAGGGAGAGAAAGATCATTTATTCATCTTTCAAATTGATATATAAATAAACTGAATTGACTTTATAATTATAGAAGAAGAAAAAACAATTGTTGTGAGCCTTTTCAGATAGTTGTTTGATTGCAAACTTGCACACCTATTCAATTGAAAGCTTATTCAAAAATTGTGTATTTAAAAAGGCATCATCAATACAATATATTTATAACATTATTATCATATCAACAATAGTTTTATCACTATTCTTGTTAGCCTTACAAATAGTGTTGTACATATGTATTCTATGTACAGTTGTATAAATTTGTCTATCTGTATAACCATCTATGTTCCATTCATAGATTTCCTTTCCATTATAACTATTAGTTATAACATGTTCACGCTCTTCCAAGAGCACATCCTGAGGAGTAGGTCTAGGATAGTAGCACATCATTTGGATCGGTTTTCTTGCATATTTTTCTGAGATTTTATTAATATCATCAAAAAACAAAGCCATTTTGGGGCTGGATATTACCAAGTCGTTTTGGATAATAATTCTTTTAAACAGATCTAGGTATTTAAAATGAGTTTCTACATTTTTGAAAAATACAAGAATATCATCTATATAAACTATTATGAAATTACTGTAAGGCATGAAAATATCATTCATGATCTTTTGAAATTCATAGAGAGCGTTTTTTAAACCAAATGGCATAACGTTTCATTCATACGGTCCCATAAGGACACTAAAAGTTGTTTTGTACTTGTTTGACTCAGCTATTTGAATCTGCCAATAACCTGATTTTAAATCAAATTTTGAAAATATAATGGCATCATAAACTCTATCCAATAAATCTTTCTTATTAGGGATAGGGTACCTAATCCATTTTAAAGCTTTATTAAGAGGTTTATAATTAATTACCAACCTGGGCATACCTCTTTCTTGTTCAACATGTTTATTAACATAAAAAGTTGTACAAGACCACAGAGATTTAGAATGTCTTATAAGGCCTTTTTGAAGCAAGGAGTCAATTTCTTTCTTGCATAATTCCAGATAATCCGAGTTCATCTGGCAAGGTCTTGCTTTTGTAGGAATACTATCCTCAATAAAGTTATCCTCATATGGAAGGCTAACAACATGCTTTTTTCTATTCCAGAAAGCATTTGGATGATCCCACAAATATTAAGGGAGAACTAATTTTTTAAAATGGCAATCTTATCCTGTAATTTAGGATTTTGAAGAATATTATCAATCTATATTTTCAAAATTTGATTTAAAATCAAGTTATTGGCAGATTGAGATAGCTGAGTCAGACAGGTACAAACCAACTTTTAATGTCCATATGGGACAGTATGAATGGAACGTTATGCCATTTGATTTAAAAAATGCTCCCTCTGAATTTCAAAAGATCATGAATGATATTTTCATGCCTTACAGTAATTTCATAATAGTTTATATAGATGATATTCTTGTATTTTTCAAAAATGTGGAAACTCATTTTAAACACCTTGATCTATTTAAAAGAATTATTATCCAAAACGACTTGGTAATATCCAGCCCCAAAATGGCTTTGTTTCAAACAAATGTTAGAATTTTGGATCATAATATTGAAAGGGGTAACATTAGCCCTATTAATAGAAGTATTGAATTTGCATCCAAATTCCCTGATATTTTGACTAATAAAACTCAGTTACAGAGATTTCTTAGAAGTCTTAACTATGTTGCTCCTTTTATAAAGGATTTAGCCAAGGACACTGCTATTCTGTATGACATGCTAAAAAATAATTCTAAAGTCTGGTTTGCTAAACATTCTGAAGCAGCTAAAAGGATTAAAACAAAGGTTCATAACCTTCCCAGTCTTACTTTAGCCAACCCAAATTGGGAGTTGAGATAGATGCTTCAGACATAGGATATGGAGGTATCCTGACCCAATAATGTCCGGATAATAAACGCCATTATATTATTTAGTTCTATTCTGACCAATGAAACGATGCTCAGAAAAATTATGCCACTATAGCAAAAGAGATTTTGGCAATAGTTAAAAGTGTTTAAAGTTTCAAGGTGATCTTTACAACCAGAAGTTTTTGATAAAAACTGACTGTCAAGCAGCTAAATTCATGTTTAATAAAGATTGTAAGCATGATGTTTCTAAACAAATGTTTGCAAGATGGCAAGCTTTATTAGCACCATTTGATTTTGATATCCATTATAAAAGAAAGGTTTAGATAATAGTTTGCCTGATTTTCTTACGAGAGAATACTTAAATTAATCTTTATTTTTTATAACAGGATAAGACCTTCGTGGCCTCCGCCCTCAAAGAGAGGAAGAGGAAGAACATGAACTGGACGAGGTAATATCCTCGCTCAAATGGGAAACCAAAGATTGGTAGCAGCAAATATTGCTTCTACAAGTGGTCTTAATACAGACCATCCAATGTACAAAAAATTCTTGGATTTCATGCAATCAAAGCAAGGAAAGAATAGTATTCCTCCATCATATTCCACAGTTCTCACATATGAAGAGAGCACAGAGATATTTGATCAAAATGATAAGAAAGAAGTTATACTTCTTCTAGAACATAGTGATTTGCGATGGAAAAATGACCCGTGGCAAATAATGTCAAGGTATCTGGATTCAGTTTCTTATACCACACATGCTTATAAATACAAAATGCATTATGAGATGATACTCTCAGCAACATGGTCTGGTGAATTTCAGCATTTTTTATCCAGCCAATACAAAAAAAGTTTATAACTTTTCAAAGATTATTATAAAAAGAGTTATGGCTCCAGAAGAATGGGGAATGACCCCCTTAAAGGAAAATGATTATATCCATCCAGAGCAAAATATAGCAGTAAAATACAATTACTGGGACTATATGGATAGCTTTAATAAAGCTTTATTATATGAAAATGCTAATAAAAAACATTCTTGATTTATAAAAATATGTTCTCATGTTTTTAACCAATCCATTCCAAATTGGTATTGCCAATGGTGGATTTTATATGGTCCCTCAGTAAAAAATTTACCAGAACCTTACAAGAGATTATATTCTGAATGGGTGGATGTCATCCCCTAAACTCAGGAGTTTAGAACAAGATAATATATTCTTTAAGGATATGTCCTTAATGTACTTCTTTATAGAATTCTCAATCCCATGGATTATGAGATGGTCTGTAAAGGATGATAATACCTCTGAAGGATTTTCATGTTTACAGAGAACTTTTTATACAAAGTAAAAAAGTTCTAGAACAAATTAATACAAAAAGACCTTGAAGGAAAAATTCATGGTCAAGAAATTATAGATTTAATAAAGACAACCATGGACAAATATCAAAATACAGAAAGATCAAAATCACAGGTAATGATCTAAGTCCATTCGAACAGATTGCCAGAAAGCTTCGGATGAAGAAATGAATAATATCCAAATCAGAAGCCATAGCCATATATATGAAGGAAGTAAAAAGAGATTTAATTAAAAATCCCGATATAGATATAAGGGATGATATATCCATGGCCTCAGCTAGCCACACCAATGATGGTGAAGAATCATGTATGGCAGGAGAACACGGAATGCTAATAGCAATGAAGAGATTGACATTGATACTCTTCTCCAAAGACTCCAAGACCAAGTGGAAGAATCTTCCAGTTGCTGCATGCAAAGGAAAAGGAAAGACGTAAGGCAAAAAGGCCCCACAAATTAAATAATTAGGGTAATAAGTCAAATTTTTTTAATAAAGCGGGCCAAGATAATATGTCGGCCATATTTCGTAGTGGAAAGATCACGTCTATTTGTCGGTCTTATCATTTTCTTATTTGCCATTGTAAATTGTGTGAGCCACCTTGTCTTATCGTTTTAGATTTCTCGACCTCTATATAAAGAGGCGAAACTTTTATTAGTGAGGCAGGCCTTAGAATCCCCTCTCTCTCTCTCTCTCTCTAGTATTGTAATACTTTCTTCTGTAAATTTTTAAGTTTGAATAATAAAAAGCCTTCAGCTTGGTTTGTACATCATCCTGTGTGGAGTTCTACTCCAGGTACTATTTTAATTCTTGTTTTTCTTTATGTGATTAGCCTAAATGATAGGCTAGACTATTTGTGTTGAACTATAACATACTAAGTTACTACAAGAAATGACGATTATGTCTATTGTTTGAACATATCAAACAGTTCTATTAAGGTCAAGTTAAAATGATCCAGGCAGATTTTTGAAAGGCTGATGAAGGAATCCGTTGAATTACCCGTTAGCCAGAAGGGCGTTTAGGGCGGTCCCAGATAGTAAAAGCTTTCATTATTCTTGCCAGGATTGTTTATACTTGTAAAGGCACCTTGAGTAAAACTGAACGATCCATTGAAACTTTGGTATATACAATAAAATATAGATAATACAAGACATTTAAACTAAAAAAATCTTGTAAGAAAGTATATATGAATAGTTTCAAAATTCTCCTTCTAAATTTGATTTCATAACACCAACATTCTTTGTATTTGTGATATTAAATTACATCTATATCTCTTTTATTTAAAATTTCTTTTGTTATAATTACTTTAAGCTACTTATCATCAAGATAAATTAATTATAATTTGTCCATTGTCTTTACCAGTATTTTACTATTTAAATTAATTATAGCCAAAAAAAATATGCTTGGCAATGTCTGTTTGTGTATTATGTTCAAAATTATTTTTAAAAGTAATTATTCTTTTAAATTTTTATGTTAATTATTTTGGATATTGGTATAAAGTATTTATATTAATTACTCCCCTCGTTCAATAATAGTTGTTCACTATACTATTTTTTGGGATGTCAAACAATACTTGATACTTTCTGAAATCAATGGATAATTTTACACTTAATTCATAATTTATTCTTGTCGTTAATTATAGTTATTTCTTTATTACATTTTTAAAGACATTATATTTATTACTAAAAAATGGTGATATAGTAAAATTACGGTGGACAAATATTGATGGACAAAAGGAGTAGTAATTATTTATTAAGGAGAGTGTAAAATTTAAAGTAAACAAGTGAAAGAAAATGGCATGATTATTATATTTCTTTAATGACTTTAAAATACATGCAAATGACCTTCATTTTGCCTATTTCCAGCCACATTAGATTCAGCATTTTCTTAATTTCAATCCCCAAAAATGTTCCATGTCAGGATTTAAATTTTATGATTAAAATTTTAATCCCAAGTTTAACTAGAAAACACATCCCCTAATACACACACAATAAAAATGAAGTAAAGAAAAACAGCACACAGTATTTCTTGCTATACTAGACTTAGATAAGAATAACAGCTCTTAATCCAATGCAAATTAAATCAACGTCTAGATAATATCCACGTGTGAGCATCTGATTAATTCTTCAGAAAAGTTCGATCCGTGTCCCCTTAAATTGACCAATCAAAATGCAGAGAGTTGTGAAACCAGGATCGTTACTCTAATATAAATTGCGTAAGTTGCATTACAGATTGATCACAGCAAACGGTTATTGAGATATTTTTGAGGATTGTGAGAATTGAGAAGATGATGGCAATCGGAGAAGTTGAGAACCCCGCCGTTGTGCAGCCATCGACAGAGGCTGCCAAGGTTAAGGAGCAGGCTCCGGCGACGAAGAAGCCTGTTAAGGAGAAGAAACCTAGGGTTCCCAAAGAGAAGAAGCCTAAATCTGCCAAGGCTGTTACTCATCCTCCTTATTTTCAGGTATTTTTATCAATTCATCGATCTATATGGCTGTGCTTTTCATTATTATTTTGCCGATATTCATTTAACTTGCAAATTTCAACTTGATTAAGTTTTTGGTATGGAATTCTTGCAGATGATTAAGGAGGCTCTGTTGGCTCTGAACGAGAAAGGTGGATCGAGTCCGTATGCAATTGCTAAATACATGGAAGACAAACACAAGGATGAATTACCAGCAAATTTCAGGAAAATTCTAGGTCTTCAATTGAAGAATTCTGCAGCAAAGGGGAAGCTAATCAAAATCAAGGCTTCATACAAACTATCTGAGGCTGGAAAGAAGGAGACTACAACAAAAACATCTACCAAAAAGCTCCCCAAGGCCGATTCTAAGAAGAAACCTAGAAGCACCAGGGCCACTACAACTGCAGCGAAGAAAACAGAGGTGCCGAAGAAAGCAAAAGCGACGCCAAAACCGAAGAAGGTTGGAGCCAAGAGGACAAGGAAGTCCACTCCGGCGAAGGCAAAGCAGCCAAAGTCTATCAAGTCTCCTGCTGCTAAAAGGGCCAAGAAGATTGCAGTCTAAGTATGGCGGTGGGATAATACAGTGTGTATATAGGAGGAATAATGGTTTGCTTCTTGTAGTTCTGTGAATAGGAAAAATGAAGCTTAGCTTTTACTTTCAATCATCTAGTTCGTAGACCGTAGTGTAGGTTGGATCACAACCCCTTCTTGGGTTTGCTGAAGTTTGGTTAATGAACGCTCTGTGTCTCTGCAAATTAAGGCGTTGTTCTGTTAATAATCTGCAACATGCTTTTTCCCAATTTGCCGAGTTACTTCTCTAATGATCATTAATGGCGTTGTACTATCATTGGTTGATCGATGATAATCAATTGCCTGTATCACAAATTCAAGATTTTGTGAACATTACACGAGCAATTCCATTGAAGAATGATAAAAAAATATATTTATTAATACATTTTTCAAGTTTCATAATTGATTTATAATGTATATAAGTATTTTTTATCGGTGGTAAGAGACGCAAACTCAAAAATAGTTCACCATACGAAAGCCTGTAATTCCTTTTAAGTAATTCATTTTGATCACAAAATTTAGAATCCCAATTTAAAAATATTTAATTTGAATTCAAGGCTTACTTATGATATGTACACAAATTTTGAACTTTAATTTCATATCCCAAAAAGTTGGAAGTTGATCTCAAAATTTTATAAAATGTACAACTTAAATCTCTTAAGTTTATTTATATTGTATAAAAAAAGACTCATAATTTTAAATTTTGCTTAAAAAGTATTTATAATTAAAGTGATTAGATTATTCGTATTATGTAAATAATCTCGGGTTGGAACTGTTGTTGATATTTTGGATTAATAATTTTTTATAAAATTATGTGTATTTAAAATTTTTTAATAGTAATATATTATCACAAATAATTATTGATAAACAAAATATTGAGATGTGTGATAATTAATATAGTGTCTTAAATATTTTGATACCCTGTATCAACTGTAATTTACTTATTTGTTGAGAATGTATAAGCATGGAAGAATTTTTGATAATTTTCATAAATTGTGAAATTTTGGCCATGCAAATCAAAATCAACATTTAAATTACTAATTCAAAGTTACGATTTGAAATATGTCCAAATCGTTTTAATATTTTTAGATTGAGAAATAGTAACTTTTTTTTTATTATTATTAAAACAAAAATAATATATTTTGTATTAGCTAGACGTAGTTTTTTTTTTCCGCGTTTATGAAAACTATAAATATAAATAAAGGTAGTCGCTCATTTTAGAACTCACAGCGTAACATAGACTACTCCGCGTCACTGCTCTCCGGTGACGATGGCGGATCTTGGTATTCTTCCATCCATAAAATCTCGAGAACTCGAGTTTATTGGAATTCGCATGCTGTCCCGGTGACGATGGCCGATCAAGATCAAGAATTCTCCACTGGATTGCTGTCCCAGTGACGATTCCGATCAAAACCCTAAACCCCAAATCAATTTTAGAATCCCCGATGATTCCGGTTTCCTTCTATCTGTTGAAAAAGGAAACAAGGAAAATTCGAGAACTTAATTATCCGATTATCTTTGAATTCTTGCATACATTCTTTTAAGAAAAAAAAAAACCAAGAAATTGTTGTCTTTTTGAAGTTAAATTGGAATTCTTGATTTAAGAAAAATCAAGAACTTGTTGGCTTTCTAAAATTACTACATTGGTAATCTTTAACGTATATTTTAAGGAAATCAAAGAAATTGAAGTTTTCAAGAATATATTGGTATTACAAATATCAAGGATCTTCAAGAAATCTTTTCTTTTTAAAAAAAAATTATGTTATTATTCTCGCCGTGTGTGTTAAGGTTGTTCAAGAATTTGTTTTTACTTTACTAAGCGAATACCTAAGGCTATTTGGAGTTCAATGTGATATGTTGTTATCTTGTATGATTTCACAAGGGTTGGTGCGGAGTTGGTTTTCAACAGCTCTATGCTGGTGCCACAAAGTTATTCTTTACCCTTTCAAAGTTTCAATACTCTTTATGGAAAGATGTGGAGTTGTTCTTGAACCCATTCGCACAACTCTAATTATACGAAGTTGTGATTAGTAGTATTTGTAATATTTTGAATTAAGTAGTTTAATTATAAAACAGACAGACAGACTTTGTAAACGCCCTCACTGACCATTTTCCTTTACATGGTCTAGACTTCTCGACTTTGATTGTTTCTGATTTTGTTAATGTTTTCATTTGAGGATCAGTAAGGTGACTAACGGTGGCAAGTCGTGCTTTCATGCAGTTTTAATCATTTAGACTGATTGCACCTGTGAATTTGTCTGTGGCTTGCACAAAAGGCAGTGACCGGTGAGACTCTTTATTTTCAGCCTCCATTTCTTCTGGGTTGAAACAGAGGATGGGTTTGGGGTGTTAAATCCATTTGGGTGTTCGTCTAATTGCTCAACTTTTTCTTCAGCGAAGTCATTGGAGAGGTCAAGAAGGTTATCGACGAAAAATTCATCAACAGAGGACTGGTGGTGGGTCATTTTCAAGGCAGTTTCAGGCCTGAAATAACTGGTTTTTTGATGCCTTTTTGAAGCTGTCCATGCCCTGTTGAACGCCCAAAAACACAAACGGAAAAGCATTACATAAAATGCAGAAAAATGGGTGTAAAATTTCATGGAAATTGTGTACTCCTAGTTTGAACTTTAACCCCGTTTCCAGTTTCCACTTCCCACTTCCACCAGGTATCTGTTGTTATATTAAGGTGGATGGCAATGGTAAGTATTGTAATTTCTTTGACATTGATCCAATGCGTTTTGGTGTGCAGAAAGTTCTGCTCAACTTTTTATTTTATTTCATCACTTGAAAATTGTACTTTCTTTTGAAGGATCTGGTGTCCCACAAAATGGACTGGTGCTGATGGGAGAAAAGATATGGTAATCTTTGTGCAAAATGCTGGACTACAAATGGTTGTTGTAGTCTATAGGATTGCATGTATCTTCTTAAAGATGCTCTCTTATTTATTATTCTGTAATGCTTCCTTTTCGTCTGGCCATTTTAACTATGGTTGGGTATGCTTGCCTAACACCAGCAACATCAAAATACTGCCATTCAGATGATATGCATGCTTTCCCAGCAAGCTTTGGCCTTAAAGGAGAGTCTCTGAGTTCTACTTCTAACGTTTCCTTGTTGAAAATTGTTACTAAAACTCATGGAAAGATTTTGACGGTAAGGTTCTTTTGAGTTTTAGTTGGTAGTATCCATTAGGATAAGTATAAAACTACTAACTTGGTCTTTGTTCTTCCCATTGTTCACAGGGCAAGTGTTTGCACCTTGGAATTGATGATTGTAGACAAGATGTTGGTACAACAGGTAGTTCTGTATAAGGCTGCCTGAGACAAGAGTTGACTAGTTTGACTGCTGTTTGCTAGTAAGGAAATTTGTTGGGATTTTTCTTTTTGCATTTGTTGTTCGTGATGTATTTTACAACCAGCCAGTTCGAAGGAAACAAATGCACTCCAAGTACTTCTAGTTCTCTCACAATTCAAACGAATAAAAAATATTGATTTACATACATTACTTCTAAAGCTGTACTCTGTCCTGATTGATCTTTTGGTTTGCATATATAATCTGGAAGCCCAAAGTGGGTGTCTTGCATTCTCTGAAAAAGTCCCTACTAAGAATCGCCCTTGTGCATCCCAATGTCTCCTGCAATTTTGTTGATATTGAAAGGTCCGTCTTTGTTATTCCAGCTAACTTAAGGATATTCCTGTCTTATTTTTTAAGATTTTGTTCATTTGCACGCAGTGAAGATGACCTGCTTTGCACACGTGTTTCTCCTCCTCCGTTAACGCTATTGTCCAGTGGTTTTGGGATTCATCTAAGTTCCCTTATAAAATTGAATGCAAGTGATGGCTTATTCAAACTATCAGGATACATCTCAGGTCAGGTCCTGATGTTTACACAGTGAAAGCTATACAGGCCCAAATTGATGGATAGGAGATGTGATAAGTTATCTTTTCTATACTTTGGTTCCCTTACAACCACTATTTAATTTGCAGGTCCTTGAATATTTTTGTATGGACTTACTTCAGTATATTTTCCTGAACAAAGAAAATGGAAAACTAATCTTAGATTAGCATTTTCTATATTGGATGCTTGTTTTTGACAGCGTTTTTGTTTTCTTTGACCCTCATAATGCAGATATCAATTCAAGATTTGTTTCCAAAGGACCAAGACATAAATTACTTAATAAGATCGCAATGACTTTTGGCAGTGCTTCTGACTATGAGCAGCGAAGTTGATCTCAGATATATCCACTGTTTTTGTTGAACCTAAACTGCCCAATATCTTTATATGATTTGACGTTGGAGCCTTCAATGTACTCTGTGGAATTTAAGGTGAATTTTTTGTTGGCATTTATTATTTAGTTTTTTTGGGGTTGGGAAACGAGTGTGAGTCTTTGAATTTTTTATTTTTTTTGGATGAAGTAAGTAGATTCATTTCAAGGCATCAAGAAGATGCAAGCTTTACAAGGTTAGATCAGTTAAGCTCACAAAAAAAGGATTTGTAGCCTCTTTCTAAGCTATAGAGCTAACAAAATCCAAGAAGAGTTCTAAATTATTTACAGGGGTTAGTTTGGACCAACTAAAAAGGCTAACTAGACATCTGCCTCGCAAAAGATTTCTAGAAGTTGAAATTCCATCAAAACATCTTTTGTTCCTCTCTGTCCATAAACACCAAAAGATAACACCAGGGATCATCATCGACATGCTCTTGATGGCTTTCTCAACATCCCGTGAACTCCAACTTTCAAGAGCATCCCTAACAGAGAAAGGCATGACCCAGGAAAGACCAAAAAAGCAACAAAACATATTCCAGAGGTCTGAGGCAGCTGGGCAGTGCAGTAGCAAGTGGTTGACATTTTCTGTGTGCTTGTGGCAGAAATAGCATCGGTTAGCAAGCTGGAGTTTCCTTTTGGAGAGATTATCCTGTGTGAGGCATGAGTTATGCAGTGCAGTCCAACAGAAACAAATCACTTTGGTAGGTAATTTTGTCTTCCATATATGCTTCCATGGCCATTTGTCAATCATTGAGTTCCTTGAGCAAAAGCTGTGATACCCTTCCTTGACTGTGTAGTGACCTTTTCTTGAGTTACCCCATTTCAATCTATTAGGCTCTTGGGGTGAAAAGGAGCAAGGCTGCAATTTGGCAAAGAGGGCAAATATGTCATTAAGTTCCCAGTCTTTGAATTTATTGTTGTAGAATTGAGTTTGTGTTAGAGATTGTTTTGTAAGACTTGGTTTGGGTTGTTTTCTGTAAAAAATATTTCAAAACACCTAATCATTTTTTGAAACTTTAATGTGGGTGAAGTTAGAACTGGCTAAGCATCATTATTTTTTACTAATCGTATTGGATTTTGAAGTAATAAAGCCCCCCTGACGAGCAATGCCCTTGTGTCACAGCTGTTCCCAGAGAACAAAATAATATTCCGTTTGTTATCTGACAACAATGCAAAACCACATTTCTAGCTTCTTTTGGTTGCAAAACCAAACAGGCCAATGTTAACGAGGACATGTCGTACATATTTGTTTTACTGATTGGAGTGTTGTATTTCTTATTACAATGTGTTTGCTGCTTCTAAGACTGACAATTCTCCCAACTTGAACTTAGTCTTCTGATTTTTTACTTACCCAATCATTCCTGACCTGATGTATTTAGAGTTACAGAGTCAAGTTTACCTGAATCCAATATACCCCACGCGGAGTATCAATTTACATGTAAAAATTCATTACTTAGTAACCTTAGAAGTTGAATTCATTAAGTTTTAAATCTTGAATTCGCCTCATTAAACACTAACAGTAAACATTTCAAGAGAGCAAGGGTTTCAGCTACAAATTAAACTTTCTCCCAAGTGAAGCTCTGCGATCTATCAAAAAGAATGGAGAAAATATAATAGATGTTAATTGCATGGTCCCTGATATTGCAGAAACGTTTTAGAGGATAAGGTACAAGAACATGACAAAAATGAGAGTACAGCTGATTAACATGTAAAACTTGAGCATGAGTATGAAACTGCTGCTTTGTTTGATGGGTGAGAATGTATTACAATCAATCGTCGTATGAGAGCCAGTAGTCGTCATCACTATCATATTCGTGAATGGCTACACCTTTACCTTTGTTGTTACTTTTGCCAATAGGTGTAGTAGAATCAGGTGCCGACTATCCTCCGTTGCCTTGTATAACAGTACTGGTCTCTTTTGGGGTTTAATGGTTCTTCTCTGATGAGTGATTTCATAGTAATAGGAGTTACTGACAAACTGAACATCTAATTTGCCTTTTAGATCAGTGACCTTTATCCAAATACATTCTGCACTTGAGTTTAGTTCATTGTCATTCACGGTTACCTTGTCAATACAGATGGTGTCAAGAATTAACAACTTGTGCTTAGCTACATATTCCTCCCATCCTTTTCCTCCAAGATAGTGTCCCTCCTCATAAACGGCAGTGACCAGTGAGGCTCTTTAATAGATTCTTATGTTCATTTCTTTGCTACTTCTGATGACGAGGGCATATGCTTTATATTAAAATTGATACTATTTTTTCTCCTCTTAGCATGATTCTCAATTCTAGTAGCATATTTTTTTCTTCCAAATGAATATTCTTATAACACAACCAATATTTCTTCTCTCCATGAGATTTACTTCCTTATATGTTTGTTATTCTTTTAAGTTGTGTACTCCTAGTTTGAACTTTAATCCAGTTTCCACCAGGTATCTGTTGCTATAGGCATTGGGACCTGCTATATTAAGGTGGATGACAATGGTAAGTATTAGTTTCTTTGACATTGATATAATGCATTTTGATGTGCAAAAAGTTCTGCTCAATTTTGTTATTTTACTTCATCACATGAAGTTGTACTTTCTTTTGGGATCTGGTGTCTCACGAGATGGACTGGTGCTGCTGATGGGAGAAAGATATGGTAATCTTTTTGCCAAATGTAGTGACAGTTTGTTTTCATTAATATCCTTTTACAGATGTTGTTTTATTTATTATTTTGTGGTTTTACTTGTCTGACCATTTTAACTATGGTTTTGTATGCTAGCTTTACATCAGCGACATCAAAATACAGCCATTTCAGATGATATGCATGCTTTCCCAGCAAGCTTTGGCTTTAAAGGAGAGGATCTGAGCTCTATTTCTGATGTTTATTTGTTGGAATTGTTACCAAAACTCATGAGAGGCCAAATGGATATCGTAAGGTTTTGAAGGTTAAGTTCTTTAGAGTTTTAGTAAGTATAGTATCCATTAGGATGGGTATAAAATTACCAACCTGGTCTTTGTTCTGGCCATTGTTTACAGGACGGCAAGTGTTTTTGTACCTTGGAATTGATGAGTGTAGACAAGATGATTGTACAACATGTAATTATGTATAACCCTACCTGATACATGAGTTGACTGCTGTTTCCTAATAAGGAAATTTCTTGGTTTTTTTCCTTTTTGAAGTAATTTTTTGTGATGTATTTTACAATTAACCAGCTCGAAGGAAGCAATTGCACTTCAAGTACTTTCAGTGCCGTTTGGATTAGCTTATTTTTAGGCGCTTTTGACTTTTAAACACTTTTTTATTTTTGGAGGTGTTTGGAAAGGTTAAGAATTGCTTTTAAGCACTCACTTTTAGGCCAAAAAGTTTAAAAATAAGTCAAAAGCCAAAAGTAGGGTATCCTCTACTTTTGATTGACAAATTACTTTTGGACAAATTACTTAACTATACTTCTTTACTTACCTTAATATTCATTTATTCCTACTTAGTTCAAAAATTTCAAAAATCCCTTATTTATCTATGTATCCCGTGCACAACACTATGTATCCCGTGCACAACGCTATGTATTCCGCTATGTGAAATGTATCAAACCTAATGTTATCTCGTGCACAATGCTATGTATCCCGTTATGTGGAATGTATCAAACCTAATGTATCCCGTGCACAACGCTATGTATCCCGCAAACATCATTTTTAAGGGATTTTTGATAAATAGAAAACTAGAAGGGATAGAATGTTATTTATTACTTATAATATGTGGTTCCTATAATTTATACATTACTTTTTATAAGCCCATTCAAATATGCCCTTAGTTTTCTCAAAATAAAAAAAGTAAAACATATTGATTTACATACTTTACTTCTAAAGCAGTACTCTGATCTGATTGATCTTTTGGTTTGCATATATAATCTTGAAGTCCAAATATGGTCTTGCATTCTCCGAAAGAGTCTCTGCTAAGAATTTCCCTTGCGCGTCGAGTCTCCTTCAAAATTGTTGATATTGAAAGGTCCATCTTTAATACAGTAGCTAACTTAAGGATATTTCCTGTCTGGTTTCTTAGATTTTGTTCATTTGCATGCAGTGAAGATGACGTGCTTCTCCTTCTCCTTGCTGCTGTTGTCCAGTGGGTTGGGATTCATCTGAGTTCCCTTAACAAAAGCGTTGGTGCATTCAAGCTTTTAGGATATATCTCTGGTCCTGAAGACAGTGAAGGTATACATGCCCAAATTGATGGATAAAGAGATGTGATGAACCATGTTTTCTATACTTTGTTGTTCCTCTCTGATTTTCTTGAAATTCCTAATAGAAACTTTTTGCATACATCGGTCACGGTTGTTAATAAGTTTGTGATATTTTTTCCATTGCACCACGAGAAGAATATTTGTCTATTCACAATCATGGGATGTATATTTTTTTTTGATAACCGAGAAATCCGTCTATGACCCACCTTTGGACCAATCACAACCTTTTAAACTCGGTGGATAATGGGCCTGCCCCTTTACCCTTCTCCACTTAAATAACGGGCATCGCTTTGCATGGTGTGGGGCTTGAACCTGTAACCTAAGCCACAAATCCTCCACCTTTTGCCACCCGAGCTAGGCCTTGGGGGCAATCATAGGATGTATATTGTTTCTTTAAGTATCAGTTTTGTGTTGTACTATCCTGAGGCTTTGGTTAGTGATGAGGACTCAAAACGGGATTGTAAACATGTCACAAGTTTGTTGGTGTCGAAAGAAGTGGTCACATATGTTCAGCCATCCCAAAGGGTCCCCTTGGCCAGTATACCGTGGAAAATCGAACTTTATACATAAGAATGATGGAACTTCTTCCTGCATCTGATTTTGACCTTTCTGCCACTCCACTTTTACCTTTCCAACTTCGATTCTGACTGGTATGTTCAATTGATTCAGAATCAACCTTCGAATTCGCTAGATCCTTTGCGAGTGTATCTAAGTGAGCATTTATTGCTTCTTGTCTCGCTATATTGGCTGCACATTCCTCTTGAAATAAGTTCACCAATTGTGCCAGTTGATGTTGAATTTGATCTCCCATAACACCCGTCTCTGATACCAAGTTGTTATGGCCCCTGATATGGATCTGGTTATGGGGCGTTGTAGTGTGAAATCGAATGTTTTCTTCCTATGACCTATGGTGATAGTTCATTAAGAGAGAACCTGCAATCTATTGAGTTTGAAGTACTCAAAGACTTGGTAATTTCTGCATAACATTGCACTACATTTCACTGAATTCAAATACATTAAATACAATACTGAAAACAAGGAAAGTAACTGCCTACTGCCTACTACAACTGAATGAGAAAGTGGAGGAATAACCTCCTTACTGCATCAACTGCTACACAAAATGAAAACATAAATACTTAAAAGCTGTAGTAATCTATTGCGAACAACTAATTAACTTATAAGCTAAAGTAATCTACTTTCTAGTTTCCTTAAATCTCACATGCGTAAACAGTTGGTAGACTAAAGGGATGCTAACATATTCTTAGTGCTTTCTCTGCTCCGTTTTATACACAATGAAGATTAGGAGGTTTTCATCCATCAATGTTCAATCAAACATGTTGCCTGTCGTGTTAAAGAATTGTTGCTTGGCACGGTACTTCATGGGTCTATAAGATTTTGTGAAAAGTTTCCTCGGCAAACTGCTGCTTGCAGCCATGTTGGGATTCAAAGATTTTGAGCTAACGTGTTTGGGCTTCGCAAAGTTCATTCTTTTGGGTTGGTAAATCATCCATTTGGTGAAACTACACGACCTTTTACTTTTCTTGTTCTTATTACTCACTCTTGTAAAATTCAACAAAAGCAATTTAACATGTTCTCTCTTGAGCTGAAAAATTGTGCTTGGCATTGCACTTCAGGTGGATATATGAGATTTAGGAGTAAGTTCCATTTCATGGTGCATCTTCTCTGTCTCATAAGGCTAACTGATGCTTACAGCCACGACATATTTCATAGCTTTCGAGTTGATTCGTGTTTTGGCTTGGCAAAGTTCAGTTTCCTTTTCCTCTCCCCAAACCACACTTTTGTGAAACTTCACATGACCTCCTCTTTTCTTATTCTTATTACTCTTTTTCGATCCATTTATAAACCATGAGGAAGTGGAGGTTTTGTCTTCCGTGGAAATTAGTAGAACTTGTTTTCTCTCGAGCTGAATAAACTGTTGCTTGGCACGACACCTCAAGTGGGTCTATGAAATTTCCATCTCATGGTGTTTCTTCTCTATCTCATACGACTACCTGATGCTTGTAGCCACGACTGATTTCAATGCTTTTGAGCTAATTGTGTTTTTGCCTCGCAAAGTTCAATTTTTTTTCTTACCAAACCACCCTTTTGGTGAATTTACACTTTACCTTTCATTTTTCTTACTTTTAGTACTCTTTCTGGTATAACTCAAAATGGCAATCAAACATGTTATCTCTTGAGCTGAAAACTGTTGCTTGGCATGGCATCACGTGGGTCTGTCAGATTTTGGATAAAGTTCAATTTCTTGGTGTTTTTTCTCTATATCACAAGGCTAACTAGTGCTTGCAGCCATGACTGGTTTCTAAGCTTTTGACAGGTTACATGTGTACTCCCTCTTTTTGTTTTTCCTAGTACTCACTCTGCTCCGTTTTATATACAAAGAAGATTTGAAGGTTTTCATCCATCGATGTTCAATCAAACATGTTACCTGTTGAGCTAAAGAACTGTTGATTAGCACGGTGATTCAGGTGGGTCTATCAGATTTTATGTGAAGTTCCATTTTTTGGTCTTTCTTCTCTCTCTCATTGGCAAACTGATGCTTGCAGCCATGCTGGGTTTCAAACCATTTATGCACTATGCACAGAAGCCTGATTTATGATGGATCATCTTTTGATAGTGATGAAGATATTAAGTTTGAAAAAAGTAACTGCAGAAATAAACAAAATGGCCTTGAAGATGATTAGAGTGTTGAATTTGAAGTAGCAGCAACCATGTCTTAAATCATAGATCTCCTAGAGGCATGGAAATGGAAGTATATTTTGAGAAACTTCTCCAGGTGTAAAACTCAGAGCAAGGTTAAAAAATTTATCAGGTCAGAAAAATCTTATGTATTCTGTTAAACAGACAGAAAATTATGCCATCTTTTAGTCCAGTCTCCTCTGCCACCAGATCCTTTGCTCGGGACCAGGTTTCAAGATGTTAATCCTTACTTGGAATTGAAACTTCTCTTAAACATGAAGTTGTCAGTATAAGTTTTGAAACGTGGAATATAATCTCTTGTTCCCAAATCCTGCATAGTTTGATGTAATTGTTATGCTCTTTTTAGAGAGGATATGATTATAGTTCAGGTCCTAATAAAAATATTACAGTACCAGTATTTTTATTTCCTTTTTTATAAACATATTCTATTCCTAATAAAAATATCGCTATTTAAGAATTCATTTTTTGTTTCTTTTCTTTTAAAAATCTCTTTGAACAATAAATGAGTAGGAAATTATTCTTTTTCCTGGTGTGCATCGGTCGGTTCGGTTCGGTTTTATGTATTATCAGTTCAATTTATTGGTTTTCAGTTTTTAAATACGTCAAACCAATAAGATATTTTTATCGGTTTTCGATTGATTGGTTTTGGTCCTTAATGGTTCAGTTTTCGGTTTAACCAATAAGAAGATACTTATAAAATAAATATATGACTTATCTAATAAATTTGACGCAACAACACAATAATGTAAGTAAAAAACTATACAAATGTAACACAAAGAGAAATTAAGAGGAATAGAGTTCTTACTAAAGAATAAAGACCGTAACTAGTAAAGTTTTGAGATTAATATATAATATCTATGTACAAGTAAATGTAGTAAATTACTAGGCTTAATGGGTTATCGGTTTACCCAATAATCCAATATTAAAAACCAATACAGAATCGATAACCCAATAATTTTTTTTTTATAAAACCATTAAAAATCCGTTATTCCAATAACCCAATAACAATAAATCAATAACACTTTTTCCGGTTCGATTTATCGATCGGTTCGATTTTTGCACAATCCTACCGTGGGTAGTTTTAAGCAATTTAGGTTGCACAAGCAAATAAAATTTCAATTTTAAATCAATTTTTAAATCGCTGATATAATCTGAAATTATGTCCAAACTGTTTTGTTATTTTTGGATTGAGAAATAGTTTTTTTTTTCTTTTTGAAATAATTACAAAATATTTTGGTTGTTGATTTGAATTCAAGGGGTTAATTGTCTTGCTCATTTTATGAAGGGAATCTTGTTATGCACATCCAATGGTTAGGTAAAGTTTAATTTTTTTTTAAGGAATAATTTGTCTTTATAAGTTATAATAACATCTAAAAATCCAACATATTAATAGCAGCCTCTTTGCTTTATATTATTAATCCATTTTTTTACATCCTTCCTAAAAGTCATCAACTTTAATTTATTTATTTATTTTACTAATTTACATGTTGAGATTTGTTTTTGAACTTGACAAATTTATTTATAATTAAAAAAATAAATTATAGAATATAATTAATTGTATTTTGATGTTTCAAATTGAAAAGTAATTTGAGAAATTATTTTTTTAATATAAATGACGGAGAGAGTAATCATATATATATATATATGAAAGAGAACCCTATACCCGTATACATGGCACCACCACAAATTATGATTCCTTTTTAATTAATTTGTTTCCAAAACTAGCCTTTCTCTTTCATAAAAAGTTGTGACTTTTATGAAAAGTTGTGACATTTATGAAAAATTGTGACTTTATAAAGAGTTGCGACTTTTATGAAAGGTTGTGATGTTTATGAAAAATCATGACCTTTTTGAAGGGTTGTGACTTTTTCAAAGAGTTGTGACATTTTCGATAAGACACAATAAACATTTGTTCACACTACCCTTTGTTGTTTATAAATAGAGGGATTTTCTTTCATTTTAAAACAACGAAAATTTTGAACTTCTTCTTCTTCTTTTGCACAATTAAATATTTGTGTACTTTGCTCCTGTTGAGTGACTTACTGACACCATTGTTTTTGTATCAATATGTTGGAGAATAAAATCGCCCATCTTGAGAGGGTCTAATTCTTTAAACCACAAGTATTGGAGGGGAATAATTTTTTTAAGGGCATACTGTGCATTTAGTAGACTCATTTTTTTCCTTTCTATTTCATTATATTTTTGCATATTCTGATATATTTTTTTTACGGTCATTAATTTATGCTTATGATATTAATTATTGTTTTTGAGTATATGTTTTAAACTCTATTGTTTTGTTTCTGCAAAGTTATTGTTTCTGATTATATTGAACATATACACATATAGTAGGTATATTCATTGTACATAAAATAATTATTGTACTTACTTCCAAGAATTCATGTTTTGATATTCTATATAAAATTCTATAACTTAAAAGTATTATATATAAGCTTACATATTATCTATTTTTACATAGATATGAAGTTTCTCACTTATCAATTGAAGAAATTCATTATGCATGTCCAAAAGTTATACTCTCTCTATCCCAATTTATGTGACACATTTCGCTTTTCGAGAGTCAAACAATTTAAGTTTGACCAATAATTTGCTCATGGAATCTTCAAATTTTTTAAAATGAAATTTATATATTTGTAAACTACATAAAAAATACTATAAGTCACAATAATTGATAATTCAAAATAGGCAAAATGATCTGGTGGACCCTTATACTTGTATGAGTTTGTATTGTGAACCCTTCTATTTAATCATTTATCAACTAAACCCTTAAACTCAATCAAACGAATATTTTTAAACCTCTCTTATCATGTGTGTAGTTCACTCGCCTTTTAATAGATGGCATGTCAAATCCATGTCACATTAATTAATAACATGTCATAATTATCTTCATTATTTATTTTTAAAAATTATTAAACAAAGTTTTATTAAATAAAATATAAAATAATAAAATTTAAATTTATTAAGCAAAATTTGGGACTCCACAGCGTAACATCTAAAATCCACCGGTGAAAGTCGTCGCCGCCACCACTCTTCTTGTCGGCGAGACCTGTACAAAATCAGTAACCCTAAGCCGCCACACCACCGGCGAGCCACCAGGGACCGCCTCTCTTCTCCATCCTCTCCGTCGTACCAATATACCCCCTCGCCATCTCCCGTTCTGATGAAAAAGGATTAGCGCCGCCTCTCTCTTACTCCACTTTGAATTAGACTCTGACGAGCACCACGATAAATCAACGTCGCCTCTCCAGTGATAACAACTTGAAATCTGACGACAAGGAGGTGCCAATGTCCTGCTAAAGGTGATAATAAGTGTGGAGAAGAATTTTTTTTAATTCAATATATTATTTTTTAGTTTTTTTTAATTCAATATATTATTTTTTAGTTTTTTTTAATTCAATATATTATTTTTTAGTTTTTTTAAACTTAATATTTTATTTTTAAATATTTTTTAAATTTAAATATGAAGTTCACTCGCCTGCACATGCGTGTAGTCACACTCTCTTGCCAACTCAGCCATCTTAATGCCACATAAGCCTGGTCAATGGTCAGAGGGGTTTGATATATTGTATTTTATTGAGTTTAAGGGTCTAGTTGATAAATGATTAAGTAGAAGAGTTTACAATATAAACTCATACAAGTATAAGGGTCCACTAGACTATTTCACCTTCAAAATATTTAAAAGATATATGAAAAATTTATGGTCAAAGATAGACTTGTTTGAATCTCAAAATCTGAAATGTGTTACATAAATTGGGACAGAGGGAGTAATTGCTTTCATGTTCAAGCGTAATATTTTTTTGAATCTGTTAATAAATTTTTGAATTTTTTCCTGAGACATATATCACAATTGTATAATATATGCAACTTAAACATGTTCTTTTTTCTTCAAGATTCCCCTTTTCTGTGGAAAAGGCCCGTATCAATAATTCGAATTTTACGTATGGACAATTTCTCAATATCTTGTTCATTCGCAACAAAATATTTTCTTTGTGCGTCGGTAAAAAAAACATGCTTTTTGGGGGAGAGATATTATTTCACCAATCGAGTCACAGGTATCTAACATATTCATACCTAACGATTTTCCACAAAGTGGTGACGAAACGTATAACTTGTACAAATCTTTCCATTTTCCAAGTCGATTCGATCCATTCGTTCGTAGAGCTATTTACTCGATCGCAGACATTTCTGGAACACCTCTAACAGAGGGGCAAATAGTCAATTTTGAAAGAACTTATTGTCAACCTCTTTCAGATATGAATCTATCTGATTCAGAAGGGAAGAACTTGCATCAGTATCTCAATTTTACGAAATACCTTTGTGTATATATATATTCTTATTTTCTTATTTATTTTCCTTTTAATGTTGATTAAAGAATCAATAATTTATTATTTCCTGAATAATTCATTCATTAGAAGTTCTTGAGTTATGTGATAATGACAAATAATCAAATTCATGTTGGAATATTGCTAATATTTTTTTAAGAACCTATTTTTTATTATTATTTATAATGTATGGATATTAGTAAATGATTATTTGCAAATTTAATGCAATTATTATTTTATAGTAATATAATACAGTAGTACTCCCTCCGTTCCTATTTACTTGTCCATATTTCCTTTTTTAGTTGTCCCTATTTAGTTGTCCATTTTGACAAATCAAGAAAGGACAACAAATTTTTTCCTATTATACCCTTATTTACACTTCTTGAAAATTGTAAAAGTGTATGTTGTTTCCCTCCAATTTATTTCACTTTAATTCAAATAAGTGGTTGTAATTTTGAAATGAAAAGTTGTCATAAGGGTAAAATTGTAACTTCACTGTGCTAATCATTGTTGCCTTAATCTGTGTGTCATTTCTAAAATGGACAACTAAAAAGGGACGGAGGGAGTAATAACTAATAAATAGTTTAGGAAAAGGAAATATCAAGAAAATATCAGACGGGTTGATTCGATATACTATTATACTATCGGCGGCGTCAAATCTCCACCGGCGACGTACGAATCTCTTCCTCGGCGGTAATCGACCTGTAAGTTTCTTCATCTCCCTCTCCCTTTTTTCATCTCCTATTCTAGATATTCTCCAAAACCCTAATTCAAATAGATTTCTTTATGTTAATTGGTAAAGTTTATCTAGGTTTGAATTGTTTCTAATGCTTTTTTTCTTTGTCAACTCTTATCGTAGATAGAAATTCTTCAATCCGTTTTCTACAGTGCTTTTTTTATTTTCAAGTTGATTTTGCGTTCTTATATGCATTCGATGTTGTTATTGCTTCAAGGCGGGTTTGTGGTACTAATCTTCCCTTGAAGTATTACCAATAAACTTTCTGCGGATTTTTAAATCAGAAAACGTAAAATCAGAGGCTAAAAGATGGAGTGTTTTCATTTGGGGTTGTGGAGTTTCAGCACTTTGGGGAAGTCACAGATCTAAGTATTTGTCAAATCCTTCTAATTATTCAAGTTAACAATTTTGATTACTGATGTACTGCAACTAACAACTAAGAATTTAAAACGAATCTCTTATCTATCTATCTATCTCGGAAATCCAAACTATTATTTAGCTTCCAGATCGCCTCTTTAGTTGATTTAGACAAGTTGGTAACGAAATTTGTTTGTACTTATTTTCATTCCTGACTTACTCTCCCATTTGGTTGCTTTTATTTGCAGGTATTAAGGGTAAGCAAGAGAGAAATTTCCGTCCTTTGATAGTGTGTCTTATTTGGGAGTTGGAATCAGTGTTAAGTATTGTGGATTTTTGATGGCTCTGAAGTTTCTTAATAAGAAGGGATGGCACACGGGGAGTCTTCGCAACATTGAAAATGTATGGAAAGCAGAGCAGAAGCATGACGCCGAACAGAGGAAGTTGGAGGAGCTCCGCAAGCAGATCCAGGAGGAGCGTGAGCGCAGTGAATTTCGCCAACTCCAGGAACAAGCTGGCTTGGTTACCAGGCAAGAGAGGCTGGAATTTCTTTATGATTCTGGATTAGCTGTTGGAAAGGGAAGTTCTAGTGGGTTTGAATCTTTGTCCAAGCCGGCTGAACCTGTAACAGCTGCTGTAACTGCTGCTGATTCCAGTTCTTCTGCCAAACCGCAAGCATCTGTGCCAGGAGCTCTATTTGAGGACAAGCCACAATCTTCCAATGATGCTTGGAGAAAACTCCATTCTGATCCCCTGCTTATGATTCGTCAGCGAGAGCAAGAAGCCCTTGCACGTGTGAAAAACAACCCTGTCCAGATGGCCATGATTCGTAAATCTGTTGAAACAATGAAAAATAAGGATAAGATGCATGATGAGAAAGAGAAGGATGAACGCAGACATAAACATCGAGACAAGAAATCAAAGCATCACCACTCGAAATCGAAGCATTTGAGGAATTCTTCACCTAGACAAACCTTTGATCCAGATGAATACTCGAGCGAAGATGATTCCAGGAGAAAGAGAGAGTCTTGCAGGGACAAGAGGATTAATGATCAGAAATTGTCTCTCCTACGAGATCCTGAAGGAGGCAATGATTTTGACAAAGAAAAATCTAAGATTAGGAATGATAATGAAGCTGTGAAACATGAGAGGCAGGCAAGACCTGATCTGCCAAGACAAGAATCCCATCGTAATTCTCGTGAGCAGACAAGATCTGATATACCAAGGCATGAATTCCATCGTAACTCTCGTGAGCAGACAAGATCTGATATACCAAGGGACGAATCCCATCGTAACTCTCGTGAGCAGACAAGATCTGATATACCAAGGGACGAATCCCATCGTAACTCTCGTGAGCAGCCAAGATCCGATCCTCCAAGGCACGAGTCGCGTCATAACTCTCGCAAGCCTGTTAGGCTTTCTGAAGAAGAGAGAGCTGCCCGTCTACGGGAGATGCAGAAAGATGCTGAGGTCCATGAGGAGCAAAGATGGAAAAGACTTAAGAAGGCAGAGGAAAAAGATGCTAAGGAAGCTGTACATGCTGGCTCGTCTGGTGGTAGGAATTTTCTGGACGCTGCTCAAAGAAGTGTTTATGGTGCTGGAAAGGGAGGAAGCTCCACAATTGAGGAAAGTGTTCGTCGCCGAACACATTATTCACAGAGAGCAGAAGGTTCAGAAGGCAATGCTTTTCGGCGATAAAATGGTTGAAAAAATTAATGAAGTTCCTGCAGAGTTTTTCCATAATGAAGCACTTTATGTAATCCAAATGTATTTCATTTTGATCACACTGTTTATCTATTATCATACTGAGCGATTATTGTGGGATCAAGGTCAGATTAAGTATGTTGGTGTTCATCTTGCCACAAATATACTTGGTGTAACTGAAATCGTGAATTTGTTATGTGCAAAAAAATGTTTTTAAGGTGGCTGGCTAATTACTTGAGCTGTGAGTTTGTGCTGTTAGCTTTTGATCTGATTAATTTTGTATCGTGATATCACTGTTGGTTCACGCGGCTGTAAGGAAGTCTGCACCAACCACTGGAAGAATCTGGATATCATAGTTATGGATTCCTCATTCACCTGTCAGGAGTAAATTAAACCCAATAGTTCCAAATGTTGCACTAAGCTTATGATCCTCAGGCTTACTTTTAGTGCCTGGTCTGTGGAACCCTTTAAGGTAACTTATTTGTTCGTGCCTGTTAATCCTCTTTATCTTATTTGCTTAATTCTGTTCACCATTGTCATCCAGCTTCCTCTGTTCTATTTTTGAAGTTTGATGGCAATAGGGATTTCTTCAATTTCCATTTTTTTGGTAGATTTGAGGTTACTCATTAATTGGTTTGTGCAATTCAAGTGCCACAAAGAGGCCTTTACTTGTTCTGTTTGAGAGCGCAACCTTTGGCGATATCCTGGTTGTCCTTGATGAGTAGGGTTCTATGTCATTGTTGATACATCTGAAAAAAAATCAAATTGTTGACTTCAGTTTTCTCACGTTTATATATCAATTAATGCTTGACATTGAAAACTCAGGAGCTGAATCAAGCACGTGGTGCATATATGTGGTGCAATTTTTAGCTTTTGTATGTATATGGTATTTTTGGGCCCTCTTTTGATATGAATGTTAGATTTCTTTTAGTGCCTTTGATCTTTTTGAAAGGTATTTGTTTGTGCCTTTGACTGGTTTTTTTTTTCATAGTTGCTTTGATGCTTCCCCTTTTTCTTTATAAACAACTACTACACCTCAATCCCAAACTGGTTGGTATTGGTTATATGAATCCCCACTTTCTACTTTGTTTCATCTGCACCTGTTTCATGCCAATGTTCAATAACTTAAATTCTAACATTACAAGTTCTCTACATTTTCTACTAATTTCTGTTGTCTACATGGATCTTTTTATTTTATCAGGATCTATTTTTAGCCAAATCTGCAAGGATTCGAAGAGGTTGTAGGTCTTTTGAGATAATTTTCTTCCATTTGTTGTAGGTCTTATGAACTTATAGGTCTTATGAACTTATAGGTCTTATGAACTTATAATATTTTCATGTTAGTTGAAATATCTGAGTTGCTTGAACTGAAAACGATGAAGATATTATCTGTAGTTGCTCACTGTTACTAAATTTAAGGTTCTTGGAATTGGAACACTTGAAAGTGTTGAACTTTGCAGCAAGATCACAAGAAAGGATCAATCTGTAAGAGGACAAAGAAAAGTTGAAAAAAATATCACTAGAATAACAGATGAATTTGGTTATTGGGAATCTTATTACATCGATTGAATCATCAATGTCTTTCTTTAGGATAAAAACTAGATGAATTTGCATCCATTGATCCTTTTGTGATGGTAATTTACTTTTCAGTATGTCTGTTAACAATGTCACATCATCTATTTGGGCTTAAAAGTTGGATTTATGTTGCTGTCAGATTGTTTTAGTTTTTCTCTGTATTTTGTGTATTCTTTTTCTGTCTTTTCATCTTGTTTGTTGTTTCCATTGATGTGTTTCTTTCAGCTGTGGAGAAAAATCCAATGTACTTTGCAGGTATTCTTATTTGACATAAATTGGGACTAACAGTTTGGTGCCTCGATAAAGAGATCTACTCTGTTTTCTATTCCTGCACTCCGAAGGACTAGTGGAAGTCACATGCTACTGGTGATTTGGCCAAACATCTCAAGTGCAAGGGATCTCTTCTACACCAGTGGTCCAACTGCATATGTGGATGGAGGCCTAACCCCATCTATTTTGTTGCTCACCTGAAGCTTGATGGTTAAGGTTAGTGAATAGGGACAGACCATAACTGGGATAAGACTTGTTACAATGCTGAACAATTACTTTGGATGCTTGTAAAGCATGTAACCCCCACACTCCAACCCACTCCCTAAACTATTCAATTCTAATTTGGTGTGAAGTTTCTAAGTTTTTTGGAATGGAAGTGTTTTTTTTTCTCTTACAAATAAGCTGTTGGTGGCTGAGTACTACTCCCTCCACCCCAATTTATGTGATGTAGTGTGACTAGGAACAAAGTTAAAGAAATATGGGGAGACTTTGCAATGTTTCAAAACTACTCTTTAAAATATATGATTGTTTTTTAAAAGAAAACATTTTTGTGGACTTCTTTGCCAAATAAATGGGATTCAACATGGGTAAAATGCTAACAGTGTTATTAAATATTTGTTAAATAAGAAAAAGTGTCATTCTTTTTGGGACGGACTAAAATGGAAAGTGTGTCGAGTAACATTTAATACACTGACGATTCAAGTAATTTGGAATTTTTTGCAGGCATTGGTTTTTCAAGTATTTGTGTTTTGGCTTGGATTGCCATGTATCCCCTGATAGAGTTTTGTTTTGTTTGAAGCGGTAATGTTAACCACTCTCCGGTAATTGTATACTTGAACGGATTTGCATTGATTAGTCTCATTATGCCTGCATCTTAGTATGGTTGGTAGCTAGTCACTTTGCAAAGTGCCAATATCCCTTTTAACTATCACCACAACTTGTTCCCCACTTCCTTCATGTTTCATGTGCAATTCATAGATTGATTGCTGCATGTTTCTTTGATGGTTGATAGTAGTGTGACATGTTTTTCTGCTGACAATTATGAAAACATTACAGCCCTCCGGTGATGAAGTTTGAGTTGCACAAATACAGAAATAGTTGATTATATATTGGCCCTATGGATTTTAGAGTGAGTTTGGATGGCTTTTCTTTTCCTTGAGATAGGAATATTTTGATGCATCTTTTCCTGGTTCTTGATCTTTGTTCATTAACATAAGCTCCTGAGCACTCATTTATGCTAATGACCCACTCAAAATGCTAAATGAGCTAAAGTTTTAATTGAATGACCACTATACTTGTTTCCCCCATTAGAACCTGTAAATTTCAATCACCCTTACACTCTATGCCCTATTTGTCATGCTATTCGACTTTTCTCCCCTTCAAGTTTTTGATTATATTACTATTCCTTTGCTGCTACTTAAAATTTTATCTACGTGTATGGTTATAGAGTTATAGCTAAGGGAATGCCATCAGGGGTCGGAGCTAAAGGGGTTATCCAAACTCCCTATCGAATTATTTTATTGTGTATGGTGCTTTTCTTTGGTTTCTTCGTGTTGTTACTTTGTTTTTTTGGGTCCCTTTAGTGAAAATCCTGGCTCAATTACTAGTTGTCATTATAGCTTACATTGCAATGCATAGTAACTCGCAATGCCCATTTTAGGTCAAAATATTACTTGCTTTATTGCCTAACTTATGTCACCATGAGTGATCGTCATTTTTTGCAGGACTGAAGGTGATGATATTTGGACCACACAACATGTGGAAAACTGAACATGTGTTAAACAAATTCTCAATTGTTTATTAACCATTTCTGTGACAGTTTTGGAGATGCAAGATAGCTATGTAGAGGACGGCGTGGAAGATGGTGAAATTATTATGCACATATACTAAATAATTAATGATAAAAAGTAGGGTACCTGTCTGAGTAATTTAGGTAACTAATGTACAGATATAAATTGTTAATAAGGCATGCTTTCCTCCCCATTGTTCAACATATGATAGAGCAGTTTAATATATAGTAATAAAATTATTTAGATATTCATATAGTATTAGGGTAACTCATGATTGCAACTGGGTTTTCTACGTGAAAAAAAGAAAAGCTGTAATGTGTCCCATTTGATTAATTAATTAGGGGAGCATTAGTACTATATGATAAAACATACCTCTCCATCTCACCTGTGGCGTGACAACTTTTTGTACCCCGTTGAAGGAGGCATTATCATATGTTACTGTTTCTGGTCTTCCCCCCCACCCCAACCCCAACCCCAACCCCCAATGTGAGGATTTGTAAAAGAAAAAGAAAAGTATACCTAGCTGAAATGTAACTCTCAAAGTAGTACCATTAAAAGATGTGATGTAGTTGATGAATTTGTTCCTTTTTTTAATTAGATATTTTGGACTCAATTTCTGAAAATGGATTTTTTTTTTGGTAGGGAATGTTTCCTCTGAATGGAGTCCTAAACGGTTCGAATTTAAATTAATTAAATTTTAATGAGGATATCAGAAAATAAAAATAAAAACAAAAACTCTAAAAGTAGCCTTGAAAGAAACAAAAAGGAAAAACGAAAGGTGAATATTCTGTCTTTTAGTTACTACTTGAATAGAGAGAGACATGGTTGTAAGGATTTATATAGTTCATCCAACTTATTTGGATTGAGACTAGTAGTTATTCTATTATTTTTATTTGTTTGTTTATTTATTTATTTATTATTATTTACTTGATATTTAGAGGAAGCTAACTACTCACGGATCAACAAGCTTGTGGTGAATTGATAAGAATTTAATTTGTGTGGGATAAATCATTTTCTACGGTAATTACCTTTTTATGTGGATGTTTTTAATTGAGTTTGATTGACAAACAACTTAATTATTTGTCCAACATTTTCATGAGCAGTAACCAAACATCTGAGATATTTTAAAATAACGTTTCGAAAAATGTAAATATTTGTAACTTTTACGACCATCAAGCCTAATATGATCATGAACATATTTTTTTTTAAAAAAAGTTTGAATTCTCCACCTCTAACAAAAAGAATGAAACAAAAAGTAGAAGAAAAATTTAGGGCCTGAACTAATTGGTTAGATTTCGACAAATACAAAATCTGTTCTAAACTTTATTGTCGGACACCAATTTCCATGATAAAAAGACTGATTGGTATCAAACTAGTAAATGCCAAAATTTTAAGTTTGGACTTCGCATGTGTACGTCACTAGCAGGACAATACAAGAAACAATCCGCGAAGACAATTTATGTGACAATCTTTCTTTTTAAATCGATCAGAAAGAATGATAAATGATTACTTTATGATTTTATCCTTCAATATCATAAATTTTGAAAGTTTGATTTCTCTTTGATCTTCGTGAGCAGTCAAACATTATGACATAAATTAGAAAATGGGAGTACTTTTTTTTTTTTTTTTAACTTGGTTACTACATTTTATACTATTTGTATTTCAATCAACTATTGTCCAAATAGTTACTTTTGAGAAGAGACAAAGCATGCCAAAATAGAAGCCATTGCGATGGTGCATACAACGCATGCTAGCCAACACATTGGCCCACTATAACATATATTTTCTTCTTCTTATTTGCCTTTGCTAATATTTTCTACTACATGCCATGTTTATTATTATGCTTTTCTCTTTTTCATGATCAATCTAATATCCCCTTTAAACCATTACAAAACATTTCCCCATTGGTCAATTTTCAATAGTCCTACCATTCTCATACATTTGTCAAATATTCTTTTCTCTTTTATTCCTTTGCATGAAATAGTTTCCTCAAATAAGAAGAAAAAAAGAAGAAGGATACTACTTTATGTTCTCCAATTCCTTTTTAAAGATGGAATCTTTGGATTTATTCTAAACGTATATGGTATATAGATCAGACGCGGAGTGCCGAGCGGGCGGAGCTATGATTTTAATTTCATCAGTTTCAAATTTTAGAACTATGACTCAAGTGTTAATAGTTGAACTCTAAACTTAATGTTTGTACATATTTGAGAAATTTCATCATACAAAAATAATATTTGAGTAAAATTACTGCGTTCGGCCTAATCAATATCCAGACTTCTCACTCTACTCCTAATGCAGATGTGACTAACTCGATCGATTGAGGGTAGCTAACTTGAGTTGCAAAACTAGAAAGGTGTGATAAATACACTAGTTTTGAGGGTCAACACAAAGTTGAAGTGAGAGTTTTTGCAAAATAATTACTTGTAATTATCTTTTACGTGACAGGAAGATGTAAAAAAGTAAACAAGAAGAAGTAGAATACCAATATGGTAAAAATATGGTTAAACACGATCGAAATTCTTAAATATCACATGCACGTATAAAGTTTTTTATTAGTTGTACTAGTTCTTAACTCCTAGCAATTCTATATATAATCAACTTCAATACGTACAATGGATGGTTCTCTTCACTCATTAATAATTTCACAAATAATAACTTTTACTTACATAATATATATAATAATAATATATATATGTATAATAGTTTCAAATGGATCATTTTTCTTCTTCATTTATCAAATAAACAAACACCAATATCACAATCCTCAGAGCTCGAACTCAAGATCTCATTCAGCTTAGGCCCTTCTCCTCTATCACTCAGCAATAGCAACATTCCCAAATCGGAACAATTGTGCTGATCATCTTCGTATAACGTTGTCTCTTCATGACTCAATTGAGACGCTACAAATTTGTCAAGTGCTCTCCAATCAGCCGTTACATTTTTGCTTCCATCTTCTTCATGATTATTATCGGAGACGAGAGACATGGAGCTAATTGGCCTTTTTAGAAGTGGTAGAGAAGGGCTTTCGAGCTGTGGAAGCTGTATGAATTGATCTGAATTTGTATAAGAAAAGTTGAGATTGTTTTCGGCTGCTTCCATTGATGTTTCTTGTTTGCATAGTAGATTATTTTGTAGCATGTTGAAATTATTATTTGAAAGAAGAGGAGGTTGTCTTGTGATGTATTCAAGAGGATCCACTATTGAGCTTACTGAAGTAGTTGCTTCATCATAGAAATAATTTGATTCCCATCCTTCAACCATATTATTAGTCTTTGTTTGTCCTGTAATTTTTTTCTTAAATGCTCTACAAACCACCCATCCTTCTTCCTGCAACAGTTCAATAAAGTAAATTACTAATTATTATAGGATTTAATAACTTGCATACTATATCAATGCATTTTAATTTGATATACTCGCTTCATCTATCTTTACTTATCCATGTTTGATCTGATACACCCCTTATTATATATCATCCCTATTAATTATACTTAGTTATCTCTTGATTTTTCAAACTGAACAAGTAAAGTTGGACAACTATTTTTAGTATATTGAACAAATAAAGATGAACGGAGAGAGTAACAAGTTATAACTTGTCTCATTTTCAAGGTTACTACTTCCATTTTTGTGGATGGGTTACCTATTATTGTAGAGAGCACACTAATTAATTCATTACTTAATTATATTCTCTAACACCTATAATTTAAATTAGTTAACCTCAATTTGTGTAAAAAAGTTAAACTCAGTTAATTATAGTAATTAGCAGTGATATGATAGTTCATCTAATTGTCTTTCTATGTGATTTCCTTTTAACTTGGTGGTTATAAGAAGGTTCGTAAAGTTTATATCTAAAGGTTTCTTTTTTTTTTTTCCTTTTTCTTTGTTTTAGTGGAGTACATATCTGAATTGTGTGGTAAAGATATAAGAAGTTAGTCAAAGGGGTTGTAGGTAATAAGATATATATATATATATATATATATATGGGAAAATCTCTTTTGGAAGAGTGAAAGCTCAATGACCTCACAAAAAGGGACTAATAAGGAAAGCACACTTGTAATTTGCTTCAAAAAGTTATGTCTTTTGACTTTTGAAGGTGTTGGAAATTATCTTTAGTATGTACTCTACTGTAGTTAGATCACTAAATAAAAGTGGTGTGCATGTAAAGAACAAAGGATTAATTCTTGTTGCTGTTTTTGACTGTGTAATCTTTTTGTTTAATGAATTGTCTTTGTAAAATTTGCTTTTCCATAAAAAAATTTAAGTTATATATATCGTTAGTATAAAATTCTTTTCACACTCAGATCCTTCAAAAAGATGTGTAGAGAGTACATTTAAACTTCTTTAAAATGTGGAAAATAAGACAGATTACTATCGTGTAAGAAAATTCTTATGAGCAATGACAGTGTATATAACTTATAGTAAGAAGAGAAGTTGAAATTGAATTAGTAAGCAAGAATATTAGATGAAGAACTTGCCTGTGGAGGACCATTCTCTTCAGATTCGAGACGATATTCATGCATGATCCAATCAGATTTCTGTCCATTAGGTGCCCTACCCTTATAGAAGACAAGTGTTTTTCTCATGCCTATAAGTTTTGATTTATTGTATACAGCTTTGTCTCTTCCTGTTGCCTTCCAAAATCCAGCCATTGTTGCCCTATTAGTTCTGGTCCCTGTTGGATACTTCTTATCCTTGTGGCTGAAGAAATACCACTCATTCTGCTCTTCATATCCGATCCGGCATTTATCTGCTCACAATCAAAAATATAATTTTAAATATTATGTAGTTGAGCTAGTATACGACTTTCTTATCTAAAAGTTTAAACTGTTAGCAAAAACCGTATATATCTTGTGATATTTACGCACTTGTTTGTTCAAGTACTCTGGTATCTTAATGTCTTTTTGTTTGAAGTTTATTGGACATAAATGAATCCAAAAGTTCATTCATTCAACTAAAGATAGATAGAAGGGAGAGCGCCGCTTAGATTCACTATTTATATTTATTGACCACTAAGGCTAGCTCAAGGGAATTCATCGATCAACTCTAGACTGAGCTTCTAGTGAAAATCCAATCGTATGGTTCATTTCAGTTTTGTTTTAGATTTGTGGTGTAAAAAACCCTAACATGAAAAAAAAAAGAAGAAGACCATACCTTGAAGATCCCATGGTTCAATTCTGTAGAGATCAATATCTCTAATAACATCAAGATCAATCTTTTGTGATGCAATTTTCTTTCTAAGATAGTATCCAACAAGTTCTTCATCTGTTGGATGAAATCGAAATCCAGGTGGAACGCATGATTCGTTTGTATCCATGATCACTCTTTTAATTTATAACTTCTGCATAAAATTCAGCACCAAAAGACAAGATCATTCAACACATTAATATATCTATATAATTACACCTCTTTTACTACAAAGTCATAGCCAATAATAACCCATGGGACATGAAACAAATAGTAATACTAGCCACCATATAAATGTAACATCTATGAAAAGCTATTTAAATGTAGCATATTATGAACCCTACAAATGTAATCATCAAACCATTTGGTGGTCAAATGAGCGCGTGTTAGACTAATATAACCTACTAAGTTACTAGTACTATTTTTTTTAAAAATATTTTTTTCTGAGGATGATATGATTTTAATTTAATGGTGGGGTTAAAGAAGAAGAGATGAAAAGGAAAGAAAAGAAAACGAAATGATGAAGCTTTGCTGTCGAGGGAGATGAAGAGTCACTCTTTTTCTCTTGGTATATTTCACGTTTCATTAGAATTGAAGGAAACGGGACAAGTGCAAGTTTGAGCTAATGATGCTGTCTTGTCTAGTTGAATGATGGATCAAAAACGGCCTCTACATATATTAGTATAATAATATAACACCGTTACCCTACAAAATGGTCATCAATTACAGGATAAACAAAAAAGTCGTCAAAATTAATTTGTTTTTGTCAAAGAAAAAAACATGTAGTAATACTTCTTTCGTTTCACTTTATATGAAGTGTTTATTATCTGGTTGGATATAAACAATTGGATGGCTTTAAACAATACTAATATTAGGCACGCTTTGGTTTGAAAGGAGAAAAAAAAGAGTAGGAGGCAAAAAGGAATAGTGTGTATTATGGGATATATTCAAGCTTGCCAAAAAAGGGCATGTAAAGAAAGGGGGGGAAAAAAAAGACGAAAAGCCACTAGCTATATAGGTAGTGTGTGAAAATTTTGAATGTTTGAAGGAAGAAAATAATGTATCATCCCAAAGAAGGAATAATCTGAACCACTTGTCTGTTTGTCTAGAATGAACTTGACACCTTTCTGACTCATTTCTTTGATAGGTGCACTCTAATACGCAGGACCATATTTTTCATTAACTTACTAATGTAAGCAATTTCGAAGAGTTAAGAGCGAAAATCTCAATGTATCGTGACTACAAAACTTGGCAGAGTCACACAACACAAGAACATAACGCTGACAATATTATTTTTTTACAAATAATGCAATCCTCACTATAGTAATCCATGATGCAAGATAGGGGATTCAATTTATACGTAAATTGATTCGGACACTACTTTAATGTTTGCATGAAATGCATATATATAAGTGATGTAAAAAGCTTTTATATATACCTGCAGTGTTTTTTTTTTTTTGTTAGCTTGATCAGTGCGAAGGTAGTAGCTAATGATTGGGTTTATGAAATGGAGAAGAAGACAGAAAAAACTGAAAGAATATTGTAAGAGAGAGCTAGACAGAGAGAAGTGAAGTTTCCACAGATTGAAATAAAAGCAAGTACTGTATTAAAAGAGAAGGAGAAGAGGGAGGAAGGGGCGGGGGGTATTAGAGGGGGTGGACCGCTTAATTGCGCATGGGTTGAAAGTTGTCCCCATTGTTGACGTCATTGCCTATCTTCCCACAGAGAAAAAAACCTCCTTAATTTCTCTTTTGATACGGAGATTAAATTATTTTGAGTTTATAGTATATGGATTGTAATTTTTTGTCAACAAAATAGAGTATAATCATGCATACCAAACGATCCTTCGTCTTTAATGAAATGAAAATAGTCACAAAAATGTTTATAACTTGTTTATTAAGATTACAATTAGTTTAAAAGGTTTTTTTTTTAAAAAAAGTTTTATTCCAAATATAACTACATAAATTAAGGTGGAGGCAATATTATTATTATTTGTAATTTAAGATTTTAATTTGGTACCATATGAAAAGCAACAAGCAATTAGCTAGGGACGGAATTTTGTAGTTAAATAGTAAAAATTTCATGCTAATCTTATTTAGCTACGAATAATCTTAAAATTCAAATAGCTAGGAGATATTTTGTAATAAATTAAATAAGAATTATCAATATATTGTGTAGCTAATTTCATGTCACAAACTCCTTATTTGAAAACCATTCGATTAATTCAAATTCATGCGCCATAATTTTATTATAAAAGAAGGGGGGTCATTTTCAGGAGATTGAGAATTTGATATGCAATTAATAATTAACCGACCAACCAATTAGTCTTCTAGTACGTAGAAACGGTATAGTCAGTGTGATGAGTTTGATTAATTTTGTAATATGTGACTTGATGAATAATTTTGCAGCCGCGTTGAGTTCACTGAATTGCTCCATAAATATTCTCATGAAAATGATGATCAAAGAGTGGTGTGGGAAAAGGGTCTGAAAAATACTCCAACTTTGAAAAGGACCTTTTACCCCCTGTACTATTTAATTGTATTTTAAAGGAATATATGTGCATACGTGGACATCATAAATATTGCATCATTTTAAATCATAATGTGTCCACGTGGGCACATATATACCTTTTAAATACACTATTAAATAGTGCAGGGGTAAACGGTCCTCCATAAAGTTTGGTATTGTAACAACAATTTCGGTCAAAGTTAGAGTATTTTTCAGACCTTTTTCCCTAAAATATATAGGTCAAGTATTAAATTTTGGACACCCTTAACAAAATTTTTGACTTGGCGATCCGTGACTCCTCACTGGTGTCACTATCAGGGGGCATTTTCTTTCCACCAAATGATTAAAATGGACAAGTATTTTGAGGAAGGAACTATAAGGAAAAAGGGAAAGCAGAGAAATAGGCTTTTGGAGAAAATCAAAGTGGCTATTACCCATTAGTCAGAATGCGTATAAGTTGTTCTACTTTCCGTAGAAGATAAACAAAGGAATACGATATCATAATGTATAATATTCCAAAAAAATCTTATGCACAGCAACAGCCTTTACTCATATATCATGAACAACTATACTCAAAGGTTGGACTCCACTTCCCATTTCCTCTTGCATAAATACTCCAAAAATAGATAAATCATACTAATTGATTTATTGTATCATTGTATGCACTGACATTATATTGCAAGAATACTTATACTATACACCAATTAAACCAAGAATTAAGGTAGAAAGTTAGTAGATAGTCCAGTGATATCTACTCATTCTTATTATTATTCACATTCTTTTTCATATGTGATTTTATAGTGCTTTACTTGAGCCAAAAGATAGATATAAAACTGCTTATAATATGAAATTACATTAAATATGTTATTATTCTACCAATAACAATCCAAAATTACAAGCAACTCAATGTTTTATTTATACTAATATATACTAGTGAATTTGATTGTGCTTCACGCGATTATAACATACCTCATTAATTTAATAAAATATTTTTTAAAATTATTGAGTGTTAAATTTTATTACAAAGAATCTTAATTTTATATTTTTTGCAATTTTAAATCATCTCTGAATATGTTTCTTATATTGGTAAAACTATTCTCTTTTCTTTTTGGATAAGAAAAAATAGTTTGATTTTTTAGGGTTGTGCCTTTAGTGAGAGTATATATACATGATTTTTTTTTGTATATATATATATATATATAAGCTTGTAATTTTTTTAAAAAAATATACTCATATAAGTATGTACATGTATATAATAAATATAAGTTTTCACAAAAATATATAACTTTTTATTTGTTTTTAAATGTGTATTATTTGTGTTATATAATTTAAGGGGGATTATTTTTTTAATATTTAAATTTATTTTAGGTAAAATATAAGGCCAAAGAAAAGGAGATGTATCTTAATTTTATGCAAGTTCCTTAGGAGAGAAAAAAAATTAGAAACATTTTCGTTTTGATATTTTATCCATTCATTATAAGTAGACATATTTTTATTTTTATCTCTACGATTTATTGTAGTAATATTTGTTTTATACGTTTTTATTGTTTTTTTTTTAATTTTTCTCTTTTCCTTCCTTTATTCTATTTATGAATAATTCTTGATTGTAAAAAATACAAAATTAGAGTACAATATATATTTATCCTTGTCAATTCTTTTACTATCTTTTTATTTTATTTTAGTTTTAGAAAGAATAAAGAGGAAAGCATAAATGGTTCTTCATATCATAGGAAACATCATTAAAAAAATTGTATTTCAATTTTTAATGTATATTTAATCTTTATTAATAGTAGCGTTTGAACCTTGATTAGTAATTAGCATATTACTGACAAAGTTACAATAACTAATTTTGTATAATGAAGGTATAAACTTGCGAAAATCCAAAAATTATAAAAATTCAAATTTAAGAAATTACATAGAAAGAACACAATGTACATACCTTTCTTATAACCATAATCATGAGAAAATACATGAAAAAAAATAATGAATCAATGCACAATTTCTTAGCTCTTCATGTCTATATTTTCTCTAGCTAACTACATAAACATCCGAGAGTCTATTTCAGAGAGTTATGCTTAAGCATGAATTTGATACTATAATAGTAACATAAGGAAACGCTACTTCAAATATGAAATAAAAAGGATAATCTTGACGAAGGGTTTCATGAAATACAAAATTATAAATTTATACTATCAAAGATGGATGAATCTTTAAAGAAAACATAAATAATTCACCGTACAATAGTATTCTTGAACCTTGGTTAGTAATTAGTATTATTCCCCACAAAGTTACAATAACTAATTGGCATCTAAATAAAAATACATGCTTACAATGATAAATTTTTTTTACTAAATTCCAAACTAAAGAAGTTAGATGGAGAGAACACAAACATACACATCGTTCTTTGAACCATAATCATAAGAAAATAGATGGAAATAAGACTACAAAATTAGTGCACAATTTTTTTTAGCTCTTATCCGACACCTCCTTTGACAAACTAATCAACATCCAAGAGACTTCTTCATCGTGTTAAGCTAAAACATGAATTTGATAGTGTGATAGTATTATACAAAAACAATGAAATACAAAGAATAATTTTGAGTTAGGATTTCATGAAACATAAAATTGTGAATTTATATAGACAAAAAATGAAGAAATATCATAAGATATCTTAAATTATATAATTTAATAGTTGGGGGTTATGAATATGAAAACTTAAAAATCATGGAATTAATGATATTATTAAGAGAAAAAATTTAATAGATATAAGTTATGGAGATGATACATTAAAAATAAATAAAGGAAAAAAATGAAGAAGATAAAAGAAATAACTTTATACTATATAAAGATTTCTTACATTGAATAAATAAAAATATAACAAAAAAAATTGCTACGCTAGCTATATATATATATATATATATATATATATATATATATATATTTAAAAATAGTTAATCCGAGAATATATCTTTGAGATATTTGAAAAACTTGCTTCTTTTTTTTGTTCAATCTACTTTTAATAAGGTGCTCCTTAGAATAACTTGATGGAAACTCGAGTGATAAAGGCCAACTGATTTTTTTTTAGTTTCTATATTTTTGTTAAACTAATTTGGATTCGCACCAAATGAGACGCTAGAAAAAATGTTAACAGTAAATAGTATATCAACCGTAGCTAGTACACCAAATGAAACGCAAGAACAAGTGCTGAAGTAAATAGTATATCAACCGTAGCTGGTATATAATCATACCCATTTTTCTATATTTGAAATAATATAAGCTTTTACTACTAAGTTTCATTTATTATTCCATCAATGGTAGTCATTGGACCTTACAGACTTAATCTCATACAAATGGAATTCCTAAGGCATAAGCGGAGGAAGAATTATTTTGTATAGAAGAGATGTTTGTCTCACGCTAGACTTGTATAATTCTTATATGAGCCTTATATTTTGCTATGCATCTATTATTGGTGGTGATCTAGAACCGTGGGTCGAGCTTAAGCTCCCCTCAGCTTTGTAATTTTATTCATTAATATAACTATCACACCATCATACAGTAATAAATTATAAAAAAGAATTTTTATGTATTATAATAACTTTACATACTGCCTGATTTGAAATTCTAAATCAGTATCTTTAAACAGTAGAGCATGAGCTTTGATGAAGAAAGGTAAAATAGATTTCTACTGTTAGGATAAAGGATGATAAGCAATATCTATCAATCTATATATATGGTCGGCCAAAGTTTCCATTAGAAAGTAACAAGTCAACAAGTAAAGTATTATAGTAAACTAATATTTTTTTTCCCGGTTGTCAATAGTACTGTTATATATTGTTGGTTGTTTGTGGGACTTGTACAGAAGCAATTAGGAGTTGGAAATCATATGAGCTGGCTTCCAATAACGTAGAGTTTGTGGCTAAAGTATAATCGCACTTTAAAATTAACCAAATTTCCTTAATTAGGACGGCGCTAGGTGTTGCTCTAGAGGTCCGAGGTTAAGAATGATTATGTCACCTCTATACAAATATAGTTTGTGATGCAGGTGGTGAGACTATTTTACTCTTAACTAAAGGTTTCTAATTCGAACATCGGATATGAAGACCCCCGATTAAGCTCTACCGTGCGCAATTCAAATTTAGTCAGGATTCCAATGCGAATATTGAATATCGGGTGGACAACCAAAAATGAAATTGTCACCTCTACTTTTATTGACAATCATATATATTCAGAATTCGATCTTTGTGAGTTAAATCTCTAAGATTTTTAAGTAAAAGTATCGATTCATATCTATTAATTATTATAAATTTTATATATAAATATTTGATTCACATAAAAAATATATTGAATTCAGATAAACCAGTAGAAAATTTAATCGGAAAAGTTACAAATTTATATATTATAAATTAATAATTATATATTTACTAATTATTTTTGTAATTAGGATAGGTGAAGGGAAAGAAGTAATCGGGCGGCTAGTATGTGATGTGGACTAATTGGTTGTTGACGTCAAAGGGGTTCGGTCGGCGGTGACCTCCCATCATTCGGCGGACCTCATCATTCGCCCCATTCGACTCCATGGTCCACAACATCCCCACCTCAAAACCCAATTCTCTTTCTCCCTCTTCTCTACGTTCATCCGTATAAATATCGAATAATTTTAAAACTAAACTTTAGGTCAATAAAAAATAATAATATATATATATATATATATATATATATATATATATTTTATTTTTATATAATTAATATTTCAATTTTATATATTTTTCACTTATTTCATCAACTTTCATGTCACATTATTCTTCTTCGATCTTAAGTCGTTTGGTCTGAAATAAGTTATTTCAGTATAGGTAATTTCGAGATAAGTTATGCTATCATGAATATGTAATAACGTATCACATCATTATGATGGAAATGATGGGATAAATAATTCGAGGACAATCTAATATCTCCAATTAAGTACATGATAAAATTATTTTATATTTTATCTTGAGATTATTATACCTTATATCTTACACCAAACGACTCCTTATTATTATTTGTCCACATGTATTGAACCTTAAAATTACCCTTTCTTATTGATAATATTAATTAAGTAAATAAATGTGATTTCTCTAATTTCTTAAATTTTTATTAGACGAGGTACGTAGTCTGATATCAAAGTAAACAAAGGTTCTAAGTTCGAATTTTATTGTCACCTATTATATTTTAAAAAAAAACACATACTTAGCTCATAAAAAAAAATCAAACCTACATGAGTCATCTTGAAATTGTAATTAATTAATTAAAAATATGTCATCTAAAATTTTAAACTTTTTAAATGAAATAAACACATACTTAAAATTTAACATTTCTCTGTCAAACATGTGTTCGGTAACAATACAAAGTGTATAAAAAAGTAAGTAGCTATGATGCAAAAATACCCGTTAGCGTAAAGAGCAAAAGGAATATCCTTGAGAGGGGTCCTCTCAAGATTTTAGACATACATTAGACATTGACTTTCCTCCAAACACCCCCCCCCCCCCCCCCTCTTCGGATAATATAATGGGATTTAATAAATTAATGAAGTTGTACTAATTAAGAACATAACATCTTACCCTTTAGTTAAGTGAAATTATTGACTTATGGTTACATGGTGGTTGGTGAAGAAGAAAAATCACTCTCCTAAAAACTCTATTTGTCTCTAAATCAATGGTCCTAACAAACTTCACCATTATTTCTATGATCATTCCCTTTTTTTTTAAAATAAAATAAAATTTCAATCCGATGTTCAAAATTTGCATTGAAGTCCTAACTAAATCTGAATTGCACACTATAGGTCTCATTCGGGGGAGCGGGGGGTGGCGCCCCAACCTTCATACTCATGGCTCAAACTCGAGACCTCTGGTTAAAAGTGATTCAGAGTAGTCCCACTACAACACCATAAACCAGGTTGGTCGACCATTCCCTCTTCACTATACTTGTAAATTATTATATTTAGATGTGTGAAAAACAAGATTCTTTTCATTGTTGGGGTGGGTGGGTTAGGGGGGATGGGGGGAGCATATGCATTATGATTACATAACTCTTCTAGGTAGCAAATACTACATATGTCATTTTACAAAAGAATTGTTACATATCACTTTTCGCGATTATAACATCTTACCATAAAACTCATAATTAAATATTTAAGCACTTTTTACCACCTTATAATTAGTAGTAATTGTAAGAGAGTAGTCTTTTTAGCATCACTAGAATTAATTTTGATATAAAATATATTGAATTTATATTTTGGAGGTACTTGCCTCATCTAGAAATGAGATGTTGATGATTGACCATCATGTTAAAAATTAAAGTGGACAAATCCTGTGCCTAATTAATGGACCATAATATTATTTAAAAGTTACCAAGTTACTGTTAGTGACTGATTGATTGATAACCATATAGATGCTGTCATGTGTATATCATCACTGTATATACAAGCACAACCCAAACTTCCTTGAAAATATTTTGATATTACGTTTTGATTTCTATCACAAAATGAAAAGAAAATAAAGTCTTAACAAGTGAGCATGCATTTGGTAAATAGCCAATTAGTGAAAAAACATGTAATAAATTTTTTTCTAACTTAGATATGATATTCGTCGAAATGGTATACTATTAGACGTAACTCCTATACGTAGTCAGCAGAGCTCTTCTTTTTTCTTTTTTTTTTGGGTGGTAGACCTCTGTAAAAAGAAATGAAAGTTGTTCAAATTTTAATTACTTCTTTTCCTTTATTCTTTTTAATTCTAATTGAGAACTAATGTGATTATTATATAGCTAGCTAGGTACAACCTAGTAGTAGAAAGGGAAATTTTAAGAAAACCTTTAAAAAAATTGGATTTTGTCACTTGTCACTTTCAACAAGGAATGTTCCATATTAGTACCTATTTTGATGGAACAATACATATTGTCAATTTGAAAAATTTGTGGGAGTGATATTTTTTATTTATTTATAATAAAAAAGAAGATTCAAAGAACAAACAAGGTAATTTTTTTATTTTTTTCTTTTCGAGGGGGAATGTCCTGACACAAAGTGTTGGGAATTGGGCCAATTCTGAATGAGAAATAATTGTAAGAAACCATTGATGGTCATATGAGAGCTATTTTTTCTTCTTTCCATCGTGTATAAAATTAGGGTGAAATAAAAGCGGAGCTAACAGTTTGCTTAAACCTAATAACTTTAATTTAGATAGTGTATTTTTGTATAAAATAATTTATGTACGTAGTATTTATAACTAATTTATTTGAAATGCAATAAACTGCATTCTATATAATTTGAAATTTATAAACTCAAAATCATAGATTCGTTTGTTCTCCCATAAACAATATAATGATGAATGTCGTTGTTGATTACAGTATGGTTATATGGCTCGAACACTGCCCCGTGTTAATGAGAGTTTCTTTCAAGATTATAAGTGGGGGGTCCAAAAAAACAAAAAACAAAACTAAAAAATGATTGTTCCTCAATGATAGCACTTCCCAATTGACTAATTACATCTATTTTATTCTTTTGCTTGCATTGATCAGACAGAAATGTGTTTCTCTCTTTTTCTTTATTACTACTTTATTGTTTTTTGGTTTGTAGATACGTACGTTTCTCTTTTGCACCTTCACGATTAATCCATGTTTATTCTCTCCTGTTTTTTTTGTCAAAAGTTGTGATTCTTTTTTAAGTAGTTACTTAGCTTACTATCTTAATCTTTACTTACTTAAACTTGCCATTTGCCAAGTATATCTAGGTTGGTCGATAAGGTATCTTTAGTATTATTACCCATGATTTTTGTGAACCATTTGGCTGGCATTTTCATGGACCATTTTTCGAAAACCTAACTTCAATTAATATCAAAGATTTTATATTTTTTTAGTAGGATATATAATTGAAATTCTAGTTACCAAAAGTTATAACTAAAACAAAAAAATTAAATTCAAAAAAAAATAATGTATTAATAGTCATTCCTTATTTTAGAGGTGGAGCCAACTTATAGCTTTGACTCAAACCCTAAACCCAATAAATAAAAATAATATTGTGATTCATAATTCATAAATTAAAAATCTTAATTTTGACTATAAATTTATTGTTATTGTCTTCAATTTCGCTTTTCTCGTTAGATTCTACACTAACACTAATTTGTTTTTTTAAAAAAAACCAATTGTAATTTGGCAATAAGGGCGGAGACACATAATATCGTTTGTCATCCGACATTGCTTCGTCGTGGAAAAATTTAATTAAATGTACATCATTATATAATATTTTTTTTAAAACTATGAATTAGTATAATCTAGTGGTGATAACTGATAATAATCCAATTGTCTGATACGATACTGCTCGCATAAAATTTTGTATATGCGACTGTGCAATTTATGATTAAATTATTTGTTAGTGATGCTGATTAATGTCCTTTTGAGAGATTCTAATATTGTCAGGCCAGCCCCCCACAAAAATGACTTGAGAAGCACTTCATGATCTCAGTTGAACGTGGGTGTGATGCTTCTTCTGTATACTTCTGGTATAATATCAACAGATCACAAGGGAGGTAGTAGTCCACATGTGAATTCGATCATAGATTTTATTTAAATAATATATTTGTATTAATAAATTTGCTAATATAAATATTAAATATAGAACTTACTTAAAAGTATATTCATTATAAAATTCAGAATTCATATAGTTTGAAATTCTAATTTCTGCTATGTTAATATTAAATTCTTGCATTATTTTAGACTAGTTTTTGTATGTTGTCTTACATAAGTTGCATGAGAATATTCATCAATTACCTTCAAGTGCTGGTTGTTACAATTAATCTTTGGTGTTAATGGGGAAAAATGTGAGTAATATAGAAGCTTTTCATATTGGCCGTGCGGGTGGAGCTTTTGTAATAAATACATTAATGATGAAAAGTGATAAAATAATTAAGTGGGATATATGCATGCCTTTTTTATCCACCACTTATTAATTACTGCAATGCAATGTTTTGCATGTCAAGCAAAGGTTTCAAATTCTCTCAAGTGTTTAATTCACTAACTTCTTCTTCCTATTCAAATTGTCAATTTTTTAATCAAATATAAAACGATGCTATATATTGTGGTAATGTACGTATACAATAATTTATAAAAATGATAAACTAAAACTAAACTATGTGGTGTTAATCACTCGATTATAGTTTTCACGTATATAAAAGCGCGTATTAATTTAAATTATGTTGATGATGAGTTTCCAATTGCTTTTTCAACCGTGCATTCCTCGCTACTAATTATTTTACCACCATTGAATAGTTGAATACTAATTATATAATGCTGATCTGTTATAGCGGATAACCTGTCTCATTTTTAAATTTTCAAATCAACATTATATATAACAAAGTTTGCTTGTAAATGTCTAACTTGATAGTGTAAACAAGTTATTATACTGGTCGTGCATATAACTTAGTAGGTCATAAATTTTAGGAAAGAGATTAGTATTCATTTGTCTTCCTCACGATAGCTAAAATCTTCTTTTATATTATGTATTGTTAATTTCATATTCTTTTATCGAATTAAATGATTCTTTACGTTCACTTTTCTCTCCCTATCACTTCTAACCCTCTCCAGTCTCCAGTACCCATTGCCAATTGATTAGTTTTTTTTTTTCTGATTTAAACGTTTCAATCATTAATTATTTTGTAAAAAAAATAAAATATAGAACTGTTTTTTATTTACAATTCGCCAACTATTCACAAGCTAACAGCCCAAGCCGCTATGAACAACAAGTTTAGCCCATTCAACTAACAGAAGAACAAGGCCCAGATTTCAGCGGACGGCCCAATTAAAGTCAATTCATAGATCTGGCCCATGAACATAAAGCCCATAATATGGAAGCTTCGAAGAAGTTGCCAGCACGACGTGTCCAGTGAATTGAGAAATTTGAACGTGTGATCGAGAGCGACTACAAAGAACCAGACAATCCAAAAACAATAATTCTCTCTCGCCAATCAGAAAGTTGTTCTTCCAAATTCCGATCGGTTACCGCTTAAATCTGTGTGGGAGTAAACAATGGCGTCAACTTTCAGTGGCGATGAAACTGCGCCTTTCTTCGGTTTCCTCGGCGCCGCTGCAGCGCTAGTTTTCTCATGTAAGTTTCACATGAAAATCAAACTTTTCGTTTATTATTCCGATTCAATGAATAGGAAGTAATAGAAAATTGTGGAATGTTGTAGGTATGGGAGCTGCTTATGGAACGGCGAAGAGCGGTGTGGGAGTGGCGTCCATGGGAGTAATGAGGCCAGAGCTTGTGATGAAGTCAATTGTGCCGGTTGTTATGGCTGGTGTGTTAGGTATTTATGGATTGATTATTGCAGTCATTATCAGTACCGGGATTAACCCCAAGACCAAATCGTATTACCTTTTTGATGGATATGCGCACCTTTCTTCCGGTCTGGCTTGTGGTCTCGCTGGACTTTCCGCTGGAATGGCTATTGGAATTGTTGGTGATGCTGGTGTTAGGTAAATTCTCAGTCTCCTGGTTCTTTGATAGATAACTTATTACAAACTTTTCCTTAGTTTGCACCTGAATGGATTGTGAACTGATTGGCTTCTGTAATGTATTTTGTGCAAAATTATACTACTATAGAAACTTTTTCATGGTAAGTTCATCCCAACTGACGTGAATTGATTTGGATCTTTCCTTAAATGAAATAATTGTCACCTCCAATGTCATCTAAGAATTTTAGAACTTAGATGAATGTCATCTTATTTGACTGTGTAGTAAATTGACTCTGTTTAGGGATGTTTGTCGAGGCGCTCTACCTTTTACATTAGATTCTCTTTGTCGCTATTGCTGCTTAAAGTGCTTGGTTTTCATAGAAAAGTCTGAACTTTGAATGTTATCTGATTCTTCTTCCGTGTTAGTTGAGTAAACGCTTTGTTGTAAGAACAGAAACAATTTTTTTTAGCATTTCAAAAAGAGTGACTTTGTTGTGTGAAAGCTGTATCTGTTTATGAGTCAACTTTCTACTTCAAGATGGTGCAACCAGAAAACATCAATCTCTTTGCTTACTTAGTATCCGTATGGAAAATGCATACTCTACTATTATCTCTCAAATAAGGACCTCACGTGTTAGGTAATTTTTTGTATTTGTAAAATAAATTATGTGTTTTACTTCTAAGAAGTAAACGCTTCCCTTCTCCTTCTCTCGTCCCGTGTCTCGCTTAAAGACTCTTAAGTCTTATCGCTTTTTTGCTTATTGCTTTTAAAATACTGAATGTAGTCAATAATAATCGTTCTACTTTACACATAGTTGCACCAACGAATTTAGTTGGAACTTCCAATTCAAGCAAAAAATTTTGTGTTCTCTGATTTTTTTTCTTCTTTTCTTGATAAGTGGTTTTGACTTCACTGAATAAATTTGATAAATCAAATTGCAACCTAATACTAATTTCTGCGGTAGTGACATTAGAAGGATTAACCCTATAACTTGGATGTTTCAAATTTGAAGTGTGAAATCCTAAAACTAGCATAAATTTACCACCTATTTGAGATGAAATTGATTCTAAGATGACATTGTAGCATGCCAAAAAGCAGGCCGTTAACTTATATGAAGTGGAGGACCCTTTTATTGCCTTCATATGAAATATTTAGCGCAATTGGAAAAACATAATTTACTGTTACCAGTTCCTTTAGGAAGATATCACTCCATTTTCCCCACATATGCTGATCTCTTTCCATTAAGGAATTGCACATATTTTGTTTCCACTTTTTCTAGAACTAGTAGATACTATTTTTATTAGGAAATAAAAGCTGCAGAATTTATTCTTGATGTGAAATCAAGGTATATATATATGACCGTCATTATGAAATGAGTGTGCAACATAAATATGATGTCATCATGAAATCAGTTTTGGCATAGCAAACTATTATTGTCATTCAGAAATGTATAGGAAGGTGAAAAGCATCGACTCTAAACAGTTTAGTATCATTGTAATTTGTAAAACAAAATGCTTCTTTGTTCGTAATTTCCATCATTGCTGCTATATATAATGTTCTTAGCAGGGGAGTACCGTTTATTTGATTGTTAGATCTTGTACCTGTCATCGCTTGATTTAAAGTGATGATTTAAAGTAGTTGTATCTTTCTCATATGTCTCCAAGTCCTATATACTAACATTATTATAATTTCGCACAGAGCAAATGCACAACAACCAAAACTCTTTGTTGGTATGATCTTGATTCTTATTTTTGCTGAGGCGTTGGCTTTGTATGGACTGATTGTCGGCATCATCCTTTCTTCCCGTGCTGGCCAATCTAGGGCAGAATAGAAGAAAATAATGTGTTTTCAGGTTTATGATGGAATCTTTTTCATCACTGTGCTTGCAGCTTGATAACCGATGCTAGTTGTTAGGTGCATCTTCTCTTTTTCCTTTTCCTTTTCCTTTTCCTTTTCCTTTTCCTTTTCCATCACACATTGTGTGTTCCACTGGTGTTTGTAGATTTGGGAGCTGCCTTTTCCCTGTATGTGACCAAGAGAACGTTCTCTCAATTTTTCCATTACTGTATTTTGCAATAATGAGGAGCATCTTGTTGCTTGAATGCTGATACAATTGTATTATTATTTGTGGAATGTATTGATACTCCTGAATATATGAAATCCACCTTGATCGTTGGTATAACTGCCTGAGCAGTATAATGCTTTTTTGCTTTTCTTGTGTATGACTTTTGACTTTTACATATAAAAAATGGTAGAATGAGCTGTGCAAGTGAAAGAATCTTTAAATATTGCATACAGAGTTTTGATGTAGTGAAGTGTGGGTCTGATGGAAAACGGGAAGAGCATTGGAATAGACGTTGTACAACTCGAGTTGGGATTGCTTCTTTAGAAAACATCTTTTCCTTTCCATGTTTTCTTTACCTGCTAAGCACAGTGTTAACATTGTCTTTGCAATTTTTAATGAAATTTGCTGCATTGCATGTGTTCTATTTTGGTTCACTAGTGGAGCTCTGAGTGTAAAGATGCATATTTGCAATGACAGACACAACGTGTATGATTGACATGATTGCACTATAGGCATCTTCATTTTGTTAATTTTGCATATAGCTTCTCTGATGGATCTTAACCAAGAACACCGAGGAATATGATCTCTGAAGGCCTGTTACTCGCGGGCAGCAGTGCATGAAGGTTAGGGATATTTTGTGTGAATTTGTTACTTGCATTTCAATAACGAACTAGATTGAATGGCTTATTTTATTGCTCTTCATTGGGGAAAACACTGGCCTTACAGATGCAACATATTTTTTGTCTCTGTTGAGTTTTTAGCCCCATTGTGTTTACCCAATGTTAAAATTCAGAATGTCGGCAAGTTAGATCAATCAGCTAAAACATGTAATTATAAACATTATTGCAATATGTAGCACTCCCAGCATTGAAAAAGCTAATGCTATAGCTCTCTGCTGTAAAAGAAATAGTATACAATAAAAAAACAAATAGATGATGCCTTAACGGTCACTGCAGCTGATTTAGTGATAACAATATAATTAACACAGATCTCAACCTCGTGCGAACATAAGCATGCTACTTTATTTTATTATGATTGATCGGGAATCATTTTTATGTCCGCCTCTACCATAGTCTTGACTCTTGTTGGGGAAATTCACCGGAAATTATAATAGATGATGAATCCTCTTGGCGAAAAAACTTGTCTATGTTATGGGGGAAGACATAAAAACAAAACACCCCACAAAATGTTGGAAATGAATTGATTAGTGGGTCACCATGCCAATCATTTTCTTCCTTTAGTCTCTTTCAGCCTGGCCATATTCAAAAGGATTCATCACCCCACAAAATCCCAGAACTTTTGATCCCTCATCATCCTTGGCCATTAAACTGTAGGTAGGGTAGAGGAATTTATTTGTCAGCTTCCTTCCTTTCTTATTACTCCACAGAAAACAATTACCCAAGTCGTAGTAGTATTCAAACTTCATTAATGCAACTGGAGAGAAAGATGAGTCAAATAAAATGCACACAATTTAAGGTAATTCTTGGAAGTAGTATTTGTTCTTATTTTTACCAGAATTTACATATACTAGTAATCTTAGTTGCTTGGACTTAAGTGCCTGTATCCAATACGGGTGCAGATTTAGAGATCAGGCCTTACATTATCTAAATTTTCAAATTATGGATCCATGCATGGAACGCGTGCGGAGATTCAACTAAATATAATTCAAATATTTGAAAAATAGTTATAAAATCTAAATTATGATATATTATATGGAAAGCTCCAGGAGAAAAGGAGAATTCTTGAAGGAGATAAAAAGATGACATAGAAATTTCTACATACAAAATATTCTCTTTTCTTCAAGTTCACCTTTACTTTTGTTTTTATTACGTAAATAATTGAATTTGTCTGTCAATCAATATATCGAAAATCAGTTGACCAAATCGGATATGAATTCCATGTATTGTGATACCAAAAGTGAAGAGACAAAAGAAACTTAGCTAGTAGTAATATTTTATGCATTCAACGGCTACATTTTCAGTAACCCAAGAGATACCTTTTAAGTAGTTTGCAGTCACGTGATTGAACCAGACTGGTATTTCCTGGTTTTTTTTGTTGGTTTTGGGCGGGAGAGGCCATGTTGTGGGCCGGCCCTTAATATTCAACTTGCACAACAGTCCAAATGAATTAACTCAACAAACTCACTTCTTTTTTAGCTTTCTTTGACTTATTGATAGCACTACATTTTGGTCCCCACGCCAAAGGAGAAAAATCCCGGCACCATGGGGAGCGAGGTGTTTGAATAATAGCATAAAACAAGAATCAATAAAAGAGAAATATTGTTTCTCTTTTACCTTAAAAAAATCAACAAGAAAAAAAAAGCATGAAATTGAACGACTAAGTTGCTAGCTAGCTACTGCTGCGTTGCATTGCATTGCAAATTTACTCTCACAACTGATACAAAGCTAATAATAAAAAAAGGAAAAGAATTAGAATGAACCTCGGGGGATTCAGGCGGGTGAAGGTTGGCATGTGGGATCAGCTGAAGACGCGATATCAGGTCCCACACGACAGCCTTCGAGCATGAACACAATGTCGGCCATGGTGGGACGATCAAGTGGGTCAGGTGCTGTGCATAGCAAGCCTACTTTAATTCCTAGCAAGAACTCTTCCCATTCTGATGATTCAGGGTCCAGTTCGAGCAATCCTGGCTCTAATAGTTCGGAAATTTGCCCTCTTTGCAATTGCCTCTTCACCCATTTCACTATGTCCTCATCTTGTGTGAACATTAAGGGTCTTTTTCCTGTTAGCAGTTCCAGCAAAACAATGCCAAAGCTATAAGCATCTGATTCTCTTGTGGTTTCTCCGGTTAATGCTACTTCTGGAGATATATAGCCTAGGGTACCAACTGAAGTTGATGTGGAGGGCTCGGTTGGTGTGGCTACTACAAGCTTGCCTAGGCCAAATTCTGAAAGATGGGCTTCAAAGTCTGCATCGAATAGGACATTCTGCGGCTTAACATCTCCGTGGACCATTGAGGATGAGTGAAGGAAAGCCAAGCCACGAGCAATGCCAAGTGCAATGAGGTGGCGCATTGGCCAGTTGAGGACATGACCATCTTGGTGGGATGCTTCTTGGAGCAGTGTTGCAAGGTTCCCGTTAGGCATGTAATCATGGACAAGTAATCTGAGGTTAGGCGGGCCAGCATAGTACCCACGCAGAACTGTTAGGTTCCTGTGCTTCACCCTGCCAAGTGATTCTGCCTCTTTTCTGAACATGTTCTCACCTAGTGTTCCATTTGAAAGTCTACGAATTGAGAGCACCATTCCATCATTGAAACAGGCCTTGTAGACCACCCCATAATGTGTTCTGCTTAGCACATGTTCCTCGTCAAATTCTCTAGTTGCTTCAATTGTTTCAGCGAGTGTGATTTTGTTATTGAACATAACAAGTTTGGGTCCACCATTCTCACCACTGCCACGACCACCACTGGTCCTTGAACTAGCCCTTGCAGGACTATGCTTCTTTTCTCCAGCTGCTTTCTCTTTGAGCTTCCTGCGCCACCTCAAGAAGTTGTAAGTATATAAGCAGCAGCATGATAAAAGGAGAAGAGCTCCACTGGCAGCCACAGCAATGAACATAATCAATTTATTCCCACCATCACCAGATGTCTCACATCTTCTTTCCAATGGCTCCCCACACAAACCTTGGTTGCCAGTATAATCCAATGAGTTATTAAAACGGGAGCCCAACATCTCCGGAATCTGGCCGCCCAAATTATTGTTTGACACATTGAAACTCACCAAGCTAGAGAGCATGGTAAGATTAGCTGGGATTTCTCCAATGAAGTTGTTAGTAGAGAGGTCAAGGACAGTTAGGTTTGATAACCTGGATAGTGACTCTGGTATGTTCCCTGAAAGATGGTTCAAGTCAAGCACGAGTGATGTCAAGGATGAACAATTGGAAATATCCACTGGGACTTCACCTGTTAAGTTGTTTCTACCCAAATCTAGCACACTCAAGTGGGAAAGACGCCCGAGATCAGCAGGTATTTGGCCACTCAATGAATTTGAGTGAAGATTCAAATTCTCCAGAGCAGAGCAGTTGCCCAAGTCGGGAGGAATCGAACCATTTATGTGGTTGTTAGACAAAGAAAGTACAACTAATGAGGTCAAGAACCCAAATGTAGATGGTATATGGCCAGAAAAGGAATTGGAAGAAAGATTCAAATATTGCATGCCTAATAAGCTACTGAAACCTTCAGGAACATTACCAGACAACTTGTTTTCTTGCAAAGCTATAACCTGTAGATTAGGCAAACCAGCAAGATCAAATGGTATTTCACCTGAGAAATTCTGTCCGCTCAAATCAACAACCGTTAGCTTATACAAAGTCCCAATGCTAGAAGGAATAGTGCCTGAAAAGCCATTTTTACTCAGATTCAGAACCGAGAGCTGCTGAAGATTCCCAATATCAACTGGCATACTGCCAGAAAACTTGTTTCCACTGAGATTCAGTGTGCTTAAATTGCTCAAAGCCATTACCTCCTCGGGCAAGCTTCCATTGAGACCATTTCCTCCCAAGTTGAGATTTTCGAGATTACTCAAATTTCTAAAACTAGAAGGAATGGAACCCGAAAACTGATTTCTTCCCAGTGACAATGTCTTCAAGCTTCTAAGATCACCTAAAAACATTGGAATGTCACCCGTCATTCGATTCCCTTCAAGATCAAGAACTTTCAAGTCACTGCAGTTCGTAATCTCAAACGGAAGAGCACCTTCAAATGAGTTATTTGTCATTCTCAGTTCCTCCAATCTCCGCAAGTTCCCAATGGCACTTGGGATTTTTCCAGAGAACAAATTCCATGACACATCCAGCGACGTCAATGCAGAAATGTTCGTCAAAATCAAAGGAAATTCACCATGTATTTGGTTGTGTTGAAGATCCAAAATTTGCAAAGAACTAAAACATTTAGAAGACTCTTGCTTGACAATATTCGTGAATGCATTGAAACCCAACTGAACAATCCTAAGTGAGGGAGGATAAATGGAAACATTGCAGAACAATGAAGCTGGTAAGGAACCAGAGAGATTATTATGTGATAAAGATATCACCTGAAGCTTCGGTAAAGCAGCAATTGCTGCCGGAATAAGACCCCCTATAGCATTTCCTTCGGCACTCAAGTGAACCAACGATGAACAGTTAGCAATTGCAGAGGGCAAAGTTCCTACCAAGTTGTTGTACGCAAGCCACAGGTACTGAAGCTGTTGAAGCCGACCGAGACTCGCCGGAATTTCGCCGGAAAAGCGATTATAAGAAAGATTAATCAGAAGTAACTGAGACCGGTCAGAAAATTTCCTCGGAATGTCTCCTGAAAACAAGTTTGACGAAAGATCAAAGTATCGTAGACTCTGAGGAAGCTCTCCCGGGATTTCACCAGACAACTGATTTCCGGCAACATTAAAGATTTGTAAATCAGTAAGGTTGAATATTTCCGGCGGAAGATTACCGGAAAATGCGTTACCCTGTAAAAAAACAGAATGCAAAAAGGTACATTTGGATAACGAAGCTGGAACAGTGCCATTAAAGAAGTTGGACCGGAGGCTTAACTTGCGCAGCATGCGCACGTTACCAATTTGGGTACTAAGTGGCCCACTGAGTTGCAAATGAGGGAGACGAAGTTCACCGACCCGGCCATTGACGCAGAAAACACCTCGCCAATCACAGGGAGCAAAAGGGGAAGAAGAATCCCAGTCAGTGAGTGCACCGAGTGGATCATGAATACTAAGTTTAAAAGAAGTAAGCGCTTGAACTTCCAAAAGGGTTTGTGAGTTTCTCTGAGCAGAGCATAATGTAGAGAGAAAAACAAGAAACAGAAGTAGATAAGCAGCCATGAAAGAAGAAGAAGAAGAAATCAAGAACATAAGAAAAAGGAGTTGGCTTGGTTTATAGTGAAGGTTAAAATGGGTGCATGATAAAGGGGAGAAGATGAGTGTTAATGGCCATAGCAGAGGCCCCCTCACTTTGCACAGAGGTACAGAGTGACACAGAGAAGAAGAGTGAGGGAGGAAGTGGAGAATGTGCAAATGAGCACTTTTCAAAACAAGGGCCAGCACTTTTTAACCTCTTATGGGTTGAATCATTTGACCCTCTTGCTATCTTATCCTTCCTAAATTAAAGATCATTACAACTTAGTAGTTAGTAGTACACTACCTAAGAGTATCAATCTACTCCCTCCGTCATAATTTACGTGATACTTTTCATTCTTCATAATTGATTTAACTAATCTTTGAGAATTGAAGTCACGATGAAGAATATATGAGAGTACTATTGATTTTCTTGATTAAAAGGGGGTGGGGATAATTTTTATTATTAAGTATTAGTTAAAGTTTATATTATTTGATTTCGATAAGAGAAAAACACACGTAATTAAATTGAGACAGAGAGAGTATTTTTATGTATGATGTTTATATTGGTCACATATTTAGATCCACATGCTCTATATTTTTATTGTTTTTTTTTTAATTTTCATAAAGTATATGTTAGACTATACTAAGTTAGTGAATTGTTTTGTCAACTTTAATTTTTGGATCTTGGAGAGACACTAACCTCTAATTTTGTTAAATATTCAAACTTGATCCGAAATTGGTCTATATACTTAAAAGTTGTCCAAAGTATATGAGCTGGCAGCATTATTATATGGAAAAGTAAAGTGAGTTTTCATGGAAAATTGAAAACAATTAAAGAAAATGCACAGTAAACTCCTTTAATTTGTAGTTGTAATTGTTAATGCATATAATGAGACATAAATTATAATAAAGCCTATAATATATAGTACTAATAATAATTGGGCGGGGCCAAGTGTCTGAAGTTACTATTACAATTAACTCAAATTAAATTTTGTACAACAGCATCACAATAAAGAGAATGCATCACTAGTCAATGGTCAATGCTGAGCTATAAGTTTTATACTCCCAACCTTTATTTTTATTTGTCATTTATTTTTAAAATATATTTTATTTTTTTGTTATTTTTTACATATAAAAAAAAGACAATAAGTAATTTCTTTCAATGTTTACCCTTAACATTAAATATTCATTTTTCAAGACATCATTTAATAGGGATAGTTTTTGTAAAATAGTTATATCAATAATTATTTTTTTAATAGATTTATCAAATCAAACTGTGACAAGTAAAAATGAACGGAGAAAGTATTTTTGGATTGTTTGCTAAGCAGGATGGATTTATCATATGAGAATTGAGATTATTTTATTTGATCTTTATGATGAAATAAAATAATTCTGAAATTATTAAATATATCAACTCAAACATGAAATAAAATTAGTTTCAAATTTATCTTAGAAATTATTATCTTTATTGAAACGATGTGTTAAGTCCCATATATATTAATGCTTCCCTACTTTCTGGTTCAGTTAAAAAAAAACTGGTAGATTTTATTTTACTAGTCTCTTATCTTTTTACCTTTTCAACTTTTATCCCAAAATTAGCATTTTGTAGTCTGACTTACTTTTGAAATGTGAGCTAATCAAATGGAGGTGGAAAAAAAAGAGACAAAAATCTCTACTGCAGAGATTTTGTTTTGAATTCTCTCAGTGGGATAATTCAAATGTTAAAATGTGTAGAATAGTTTCAAACTCAAACATGTTACTCCCTCCGCTTTTATTTATTATATGTCATCATTTTTTATTTCACGTGCATTAAAAAATTAAATAAGGTTACTATTTTGCCCTTATTTATTTTTTTAATCAGTCTTTCAATCAATGAATATGATAAATACTATAAGTCAACTATTTATGATAGGGATAACAAAGTGTAAAGGAAGTGAGGGAATAGAAGATTGATGAAGGCAAATTTCTACTTTGTTGACTCTTGGTTTGGGAACTTTATTTGCCTTGTGAGCTTATAATAGGACCACAGAAAGTGCAACATATTGACTGATGGGTTTTCCCCAACTTTTTAAACTAGTTTTAACAGTACTTGTTAATTGTGAACAGGAAGAAAAAAAAAGAGGGGGTTGGGGGTGGGGTTTTGGGGAAATTTCTGCTTTATTAACATACTAGATAATGGTGCCCGTGCTATGCACGGGCCCAATAATATAAATGGTATGTTTTGAGGCTAATAACGGAGTTTTTGAAGCAATTATTTGCGTGGATAAAGAAATAAGTTTTTTTTATCACAAACTTGTACTTTCTTTGACACTATTTAAGGCATAATAAGACTATCTACATACAATATTTTTGAAATATTTTATGTTGTCAATTATCATGATTTATAGTATTTTAATGATAGATTCACTTCAAGAATCAGTGAATTTTTTTGTATTTTTTTGAAAACATATTTTATGTTGTCAATTATCATGATTTATAGTATTTTTACGCAATTTTTAAAAATAAAAAACACAAAAAAAATAAAACAAATAAATAAAATGGACCCAATATATGTTATTTTTGTTGTCTCAATTTATGTGACACAAATAAAATTTGGAGAGTCATCCAAATTTTCATATTTTTTTTTAAAATGTTTTAAGTTATTAATTATTGTGATTTATAATATTTTTATGTAACTTTCAAATAACCTACATTACTGGTCACTTTGTCCTAATTTATGTGATATGGATAAAATTACAAAATTAACCCTTTTAAAATGTCTTTTAGATATTTTAAGTTGTTAATTATTATTATGTATAATACTTTTTTGATAATTTTAAAATGATATGTGTTATTTTTTCTGTCCCAATATATGTGGGCATGATAGAATTCTGAGAGTGAACCTATTTTATTATATAGCTTTTAAATATTTTAAGTTGGTAATTATTGTAATTTTTAATGCTTTTTAAGTAATTTGTAAATGATATATGTTGTTTCCTTTGTCCCATTTTATATAGTATAAATAAAATTCCCAAAACCAACTCAAATTTTAATATATTTTTTAAAATATTTTAAATTATTAATTATTGCGATTTATAATATTAAAAAAAATTAAATAGAAAATGTACAAAACTTGTATCAGCCTAAAAAATGACCACGATGATTCGAAGCCTACAAAAAGCAATAAGGTTGTACGTAATTTTAAATACTTAATATATATTACTCTGTTTGTCTCAATGTATGTAGCATAGATAAAATTTCAAGAGTCAATCAAATGTTGTTAATTGTTAAGATTTACAATACATTTTCCGTAGTTTTTAATAATTTCACATTAAATAATACATATTACTACTTTTGTCTCATTTTATGTGACATTGATAGATTAATTTTAAGAATCAGTCAATTTCTTTATTTATGTTTTTTTAATAAATATTTTAAGTTGTCAATTATCACGATTTATTATATTTTATACATAATTTGTAACGATAGATTAATTTCAAGAATCAATCGAATTTTTTTTATATGCATTTATTTTTGAAATATTTTATGTTGTCAATTATCATGATTTATAGTATTTTTACGATAGATTCACTTCAACAATCAATGGAATTTTTTGTATTTTTTTCAAAACATATTTTATGTTAATTTATACGCAATTTTTAAATATAAAAAACACAAAAAAAAGACAAATAAATTAAAATGGACCCAATATATGTTATTTTTGTTGTCTCAATTTATGTGACACAAATAAAATTTGGAAAGTCATCCAAATTTTCATATTTTTTTAAAAATGTTTTAAGTTATTAATTATTGTGATTAATGGTGTTAAATTGTCCAATAATATAAATTTTAAAGGTACAACCATAAAAGAAGAATGTACAACACTATCTAAGCACATGTAACACTTGTCATGTGCTAAGTAGTAGACATTCCCACTTATTATATATAGTAAAATATATAGTTTGAGCAAATTTTATTGAGTTTGATCAAATCCACATAATCTACTACTTAAGGACTTGTTTCACCATAAAAAATATTTATTCGAAAATCAATGTCGGTCATGGAACTTCCAAATGCAACTTGAAATTGGAAAACAACTTATGAAATGTTTTTAATTTATCTTATAATTTCAAATAGAATGTTCTTTTCTCTCCTTCGTAAAAAGTATAACTAAACACAATTCTATTTTCAGTTTCAAAAAAGTCATACAAAGTGAAAAATATTTAATTTTTATAAACAAGCCCTACTTAATTTTCTTATATTCTCTTTCTAAAAGTTATACATATTGAAATGTGATAGCCAACAACATTTAGGTATTTGAAATAATACATTCCTGTCAATAATCTCATAATCTCGGGTTCATAAACCAACAAATGTGAATCTTGATTTTAAGTTTTGATAAAATCATGAAATTAAACATCACGTTTTTTGTTATAAAATAAAGACTAAGTACTAAAATTAAACTAATAACAACCAAGAAAGAAAGAATATAGTAGAGCGATAAAATAGGAAACTTTGTATCTTTCTTATTTTGTGTGTTTTTCCATACAAGTTACAATGCCTTTTATAGGTATAAAAAGGGTATAATGGACGTTTATTAAGTAGGTGTTTGGCCATGTGATATCATATCACGATATGGTATCGTGAGATGGAATTAGCGTTTGGACATGCGATTTTACGCTGATTTCATCTCATGATTCCATATCGTGAGAGGTGATACCATATTCTCCAATAACCATGATATGGAATTATATGGTGATTCCATATCATGATTTGAGATATTTTAATACAATAATTGATCCATGAGTTTATATTTTGTTAAAACAATCCCACATTTATATCTACTAACCATTTGTTTCATATGTAAATAAAATTTATAATCACATCATTACTTTTTAAAATTTATTATTCTCACCGACATAAAATTTATTATTCTCACCAACATATAGTCACTTTAACTCACACCTCACGATTGTGAAACTTTTCAACATTCACTTGAAACAATTAACCGGCATGTTAAAATAGTTGCCGAGGCAATTAGCAAGATGGAACCAACATTTATACAACAAAAAAATATGATTGGTGTACATTCCAAAATTTGACATAATACTTGATTTTGGCCTTGGTTTAAAGTAAAATTTCAATCACATTAATAAATTTATTTTATGGCCTTAATAAGTGAACATTTATATTTTATCAGTAAGTTATTAGTATTTAGTTACATATTTCCTATCAACTTTGTTTAAAGAGATAATATTTATTTTATGACTTTGCATTGTCTTGGAAGCACTATTTTTATTACTCTTACAAATATTATTTTTATGAAGTACATTCTATAATGCTTCCAATTTATTTTATGTTCCCTAAACTAATATTGATGTATTTTTTATTTGGTAGAATTGTGTTGGTGCGATTGATGGAACATATATAGAAGGGGAGGTTCCTAAAGCGGTGCAACAAGCATATCATAATCGCAAAGGAAGAACATCACAAAATGTCTTATGTGTTTGTGATTTTGATATGCGATTTACATTTGTTGCTGCTGGTTGGGAAGGTACTGCACATGATAGTAAAGTACTTGAGAATGCACTTGTTGAACCAACGTCACAATTTCTATTTCCGCCACATGATAACTTTAAATTACATCCTTAGAATAAGTATTATGTATTTACACAAAGCTGTCTCATTTACGTCACATATGCTTTTAGTAATTCTTTATAAAATGTTTTTTGGTAGATAAATATTATGTTGTTGATGCTGGTTTCCGAAACACAGAAGAATTTTTAGCTCCATACAAAGGTAGTACGCTATCATTTGCAAGATTACCGAGGAAGTGAAAGAGAGCCTCAAAATGCCAAAGAGCTATTTAATTATAGGAATTCATCTCTGCGCAATGTGATTGAACGGACTTTTGGAGCTTGAAAAAATAGATTTAGAATATTGAAACAAGGCATGAACCATTATGATATTGATACACAAGTGAAAATTGTCATAGCTTGTGCAGTGTTACATAATTATTTGCGAGAATACCAAAGTAGTGATGAAATATTTATGGTCGATGAACATGAAGATATAGTTGCGGAGGATATTGACCAACAAATGACTCAAAGTAACAATGTTGGTTCGTCTTCTCGGTCACATGATCGAGAAATGCAAGTTCAACGTGAGAAAATTGTTCGTACTATGTGGGAGGATTATATTAAAGACTAGTACACTACAATTTATGTTCAATTTTTTTTATTAAATTAAAGTTAGATGAAACAATTAATTAAGTGGAGAACAAATAACTTTATAATAATTTATTATGCGATTTTATAATTTTTTGTTCATTTTATAAGAATGAATAAATAATTGGGGCTATTTTAATAGTTTTACAACTTATGAGATTTTTATGTTTATGAGAAAATATACAACACAAAAATTCTATATCGCATGTCCAAATAAACCTTCAATTTCATCTCATGAATCTATATCATGATACCACATCGCTTGGCCAAACGGGCCGTAATTCATTTACAACATTTTTTATTTTTACTAACTTTTGGAGTTTTACAAAGTAGATTTAGATTATCTAACTCGTCAGTAATTAATTAGTATGAGATGATTTAACAGGCATTTGCTCTAGACCTTCACATTTTTTTTACAACTATTGGCTCCCTGACCACACTTTTCCTATTTTTGCATAATATAGCGGTCTAGTAAAATAATAGTCGATAATATATATGTTTTGTATATTAAAAGGTTTATATACAACTTTTGTGTATAATAGTATATTTTGATAGAAAATCTAATTAGTTTTTAGCTATTGGGCCAAATTAGGGGTGTCAAATGGGCGGGTTGAGTTGAAATTAGAGATATTAAAATGGGTTGAAATAGAAATCGGGTTGGGTCTTGATCCGCCCAAATTTGCTTTGGGCTCAAATGAGCTAAAAAACGGGTTGGGTCTTGATCCGCCCAATTTGACCCGATTAATCTCAATAATTTTAACATAGCGATATTTAACTTTTATAATCACAATTCGAATTTCAGCTCAAGATTTTATTTTTTTTAAAAGTAACAAATAGATAGATTAATCCTAAAAGATGTTAAATAGATATTAATTCATACCTTTAATATAGGAACATATCTTAGTAAAGAGTTTTAAAACGGATTGAAATTGGAGATTGAATTGGGCTCAATTGAGGATTCTCTTAAAATGAGTTAGGCTTGAATGAGTTGAGATTGAACCTAATTCAAATTATCTTGAGCCCAATCCTTGAAATTCTGGACGAATTACCTATGTTTAAATTCATTTTTTACACCCTTCGGCCAAATATATAACTTTTCCTTCATTCATAAGTAAGTGATATTATTGAGAATGAAAAAAAAAATTAAAATTCTTCACTGACATCTCAGTTTAATGGCCAAGACGTCCAAGTTTCACCTTCAATGCACATAGGTTAATGGACTGAAGTTTTCGGGCTTATTACTTGTTTTGGGCCACCTCGTATACAACATTGTTGGTCCAATTTTAAAGAGGAATTTTCGCATATAGCCACTCAAAAATAGCCTAATTACTCTTCATAGTTATAATTTGATAATTACAATTTGTAGCTACATATTGTAGGGAGGAGAGAGGCGAGCGAGAGAGGGCAAAGAGTGGGAGAGAGATGAATTGTATATGTATATCGGTTAGATAATTGTATATTATACATATACATTTGTATATATGGCAAGCGAGATTGGGAGAGGGAGGAGCGAGGCGAGCGATATTGGGAGAGGAAGGAGAGAGGAGAGCGAGACTGGGAAAGGGAGGAGAGAGGCGAGCGAGAGAGGACAATAATTTGTATAATTCACAGGTACGTTTGTATAATTCACGTGTTTTTGTATAATTGAGTAATATAAAGTCTGAAATTATACAAATATAATGAAACTCGAAGTAACAAATTGATACATACATAAATATATGAACTTTAAACAATTATACAAATTACATTATATACATTAAATTATACAAAATCCAAAAACTACACGTTTAGACAAACTTTAAAAAGTTATATACAAAAAGATTGAATGTATATGATGATAAAACTGAAAAACCAAAGGAAATCATCGTCATATACAAATTAAAACAATCGTATAGAAATACAAATCAAACAAAGAATTGTTACATGCGAATTATACAAATATGACAAATTATACATATACAAATGTGGCTAATATACAAACTGGAAGTCAGCCCACGCAATTAATGTATAATGTTAGTCGCGAGTGGTAATTATAGCAAACTATAATTATGATGAGTAATTAAGTAGCATAAATTTGTTTAACCGCATATTTTTCCCAATTTTATTAATGGAGGGATTCACTCTAGGACTCAAAATTGATCCTAAAATAGATTTAGAGAATCTTAGTAGCTTAGTAGGTTAGTTATCTGAACTCCCATCTTGTTAGTGAAGGTTTGATTCCCACATAGCAATCACCCCACATTTTTCCTCCCCCCTCCATTCTGTAAAAAATAATAATCCTAAAATAGGTTAATTGTGATATTTTGTTCTTTAATAAAAAAAATGTTTGATATTCATAATACAGACAACTTTAAAGGGAAAAAAAAAATACTAATAAAATAATATATAAATTTCCTCATAACTTATTCTTATACATGTATTAGTTATATGAATTTTTTAATTGTTAAACAAAAATTGTATTACTTTATACATGAATAATTTATTTCGTATCTACCTATCAAATGTCTTACAAGTTAAATAACTAATCTAAAAATATAATTAAGAAACATTAGCTAATTTATTAAATCTAAATTTAAAAGTAAACATATTTATTTTTGAAATATTTCTTTCTTTTTTGAAAAATTTCCACGTGGCAAATGGCAACCCTGCGTATAAATAGAGAGGATTGGGGTAAATTGCTTTCTTCAAAAACTAAAAGAAACTCTGAAGTTTCCAAATACTCGCCAAAATTAATCATCAATTCCAAAAGCATCTGATAGCCTCAAATTCGTTCGAAATCGCTGTGTATGTGGCATTCGTCTTAAAGTAAGCTTTCTTTATTCTTTTTTCAGGGTTTTATGTTGGAGAATTTGGCTTCTTGATTTGAATTCAACCGTGTAAATTGATATTGTTTTGCTTTAGTGGTTTATCTTGTTCAAGAACTTGGCTTCTTCTTGTTATGTTTCTGATGATATGATTCTAATTTCTTGGTTTTCGATCATTCTAGTACTTATCAATTGTTTTTCTTCTGATTTTTCATCAAGATTATTATCAAGATTATGAAGATCAATGTTTTTTCATCAAGATTGGTGAAGTAGACAGTAGTAGTGTTTCTATAATGGACACGGACATATGAAATAAACAAGCGCGTCAACTTGAAGCTGCTCTTTATATAAAGAGAATTACCCAAACGCATTCCACGCTGTTCTCCACCAAAAAAACCCGCCAATGATTCAGTTTCTCTCTGCTTCAGTAATGGCTATTGGGAGTGTAGTTGGCTTCGTAGGTTTGGAATTGGCTACTTCGCTTCTTCATTCGGGTTACTCTCTTCAGCCCCTCGAGGTTTATTACCCGTTTTTTTGTTGATAAATTCTAGTTCTTCTTGTTATGTTTCTGATCATATGATTCTAATTTCTTGATTTTCGATCATTCTATAGTACTAATGTAGAATTAAAATTTCAAGAAACTTAAAGATTTAGTTTAATGCTTTACATAACTTCACCTTTCGTTTTGTCAATCTTTTTTTGGGTGGGTAAATTATGCCGTGCCTTGAGATTTCTAATAGTAAATACGTTCTCATGGGTGGTTTACTTGAACATACTGAACTGATCTCTCTCTGTGTCTCATTCGTATTGTGATTTCAAGATTTTCGGTGAGGTGAAAGAAACTCTCACTCTCTTCTCTCTCTCTGGCATTAAAAAGTAAGCTTCCTCCCTCTCTTTTTCAATGGATATTCGTATTGTGATTTCAAGATTTTCGGTGAAGTCAAAGAAACTCTCCCTCTTTTGATTGCATCTTAGGTTCTTTAGGGTTTTATGATGGAGAATTTGAATTCTTGATGTTTCGTGATTGTAATTCACAATGTAATTTATATTCTTTTGCTTTAGTGGTTTCGAATGTTCAAGAATTTACAATGTCTTTGTGATGTTTTACCAAGATTCTACGGTGTCTTTTCTTTAGTGAAGAAAGTTGTCTAATGTATGTTTTGGTCACTACTTTGGTTATGGTATGGAGTACCAGAGGGGCTTTGCAGTTTTGTGGAGGCCTCATCTGTTCCAATATAACATTAGCTCTTTGAGGGATTCAGGGATGCACCATTTCACCTATTCAAGAACAAGAAACAAAACGTCTTCAGCTAGACTACATATATGTTGGGAGGGGGAGGTCAAGTGATGATCTCACTGCATATGGACTCATATCTGGATTTGTGAGGCGGTTTCCAGTTTTAGTGAGTTTATCTTCACTGGATAAGGATCATCTTGTTCAGATTTGTCTACTCTTTTTGCCTTTTTGCAATGTAGTTTCTAGTTTCACGTTTTCATGATTTAATCGGCTTTTTGGGAACTCCAACTCTGCTTAGGAGGTTGATGACCAACTTTAAAATAGTCATATTATGATGAATCCTCATAGTATTTGTTGAGATGATGTCCTAATGAAATTGGCCCAACCAGAGTGAATTACACCAGACTTTTAAATGTGGTTTTGATCGATTGATTGGATGGGGAACTTTGGGAGTTTGTTCATTTTGCTTTTAGGTGCTATCGTGGACTCTTAGCTGACATTAAGAAGGGAAGACTAGTAAACTCAATATGTTCTGTTAAAAGTATCCTTTTCCAATATTTGCTTTTTCTATCTTTCTTTGATCATTTTTTCCATGTTGATATCTGTAAAATCATCTTTACCCCTCTAGAATTTGAGCTTGAGGTGCTGCTTCCGCGTGCCAAAAATTTACATTATCGAACTTCTTCAAATAAATCTCCATTTTTGCATATTCTTTGCATTTATAGTCTAGATCAGAAGTACTCTTGAATTTGTAGCTTATTATTCAAATATTTGATTTAAGTACCTTGACCTAGTTAAATGCAATAATCTTACAATAGTTGATTTATACATGGACAGAGAAGCCAACCAACCTATGAAACAGTCATTTACACCTATTGTGAAAAGTCTTTGTGAGGTTCAACTTGCATGCATTGAGAAATTATTTGTTTATGATATTTAGACTACCAGGAGAAGGAAAAAAAATATGTAGGCTGCTTGAAGATGAAAGAGAATAATTGAAGTTGATGTTCTCTTTTGCTTTTCACCTTTCATATTGTTTCTTACTTCCTTTTTTTTCCTTTTATTTGTGGATGCTTATTTTTGCTCTCACAGAACCCAAAGATGCTCTTTGCAAGAAATACAAGCAATCAACTTGAATAATGTATGCTTTTAACTCAGTGTTGTTTAGCTCTAACGTATGATATTTCATTCCTCTGAAAAAATAAGTTTTTCTGTCTTTATCCCCAACACATTCACAGGAAAAAAGGGAAAGAGATAATGAAGAAGAAGAAGCCATTCTTGATAAAAAAAAAAAATGATACTCCATTCTGATGCACTGGATCAAAATAAGTTAATTTACCGCGAAACAATTTGTTTTGATGCTACAGGTCGATTTACAGTTTACCAAGAATGCACTTCGAGTTATTGTTGAGTAAAGCATTGCCAAAAATACTGGTGAACGAGGCTTAAGATCTATACTAGAAAGTATACTGACTGAAGCCTTGTTTGAGGTATTGCATGACACCACAACTTTTTGTATTTGGTGTTAATTCTGGAAGAGCTTGGAAAAATGTCACCCATTTTTCTCTTCACATTGAGGCAACTATAGGGAGGAGATATGTCACCTTTTATTTGAGAGTTTGAAGTACTTGCTTTTGAGTATTACTTTTAAAATTTGACCCATGAGTGTTGACATAACTATCTTATGTAGAACTTTTCTCCAAATTCCAAAATGAACCTAAACATGACTTTTACCTGTCTTTTGAAATGTGCCTAAATATTGGTTTCAAAGGCTCGTGTTTCATTGTCAAGTAGACTACATGGATTCTCTTTTGTAATCTGGTTCACTTTTGTACTATCATCAGCATAGTTATTCAATTATTTTTTGGTGTTCATGTTTGTTTGCACGTTGCTGACTTCAATGTCGAAGCAGCTCAGCAAGAGGTTGTCTACATAGATGAAGTTGATAAAATAGCTAAACTGGTCCAAAAATTATTATCTACTTTATGAATTTGGATAATTGACTTTAAAGTAATCATTCTCATCGTAATCTCTATAGGCTGAGAGCCTTAACATTGGCAGAGATGTATCTGAGGAGGACGTCCAACAGGCGCTGCCAAAGATGCTTGAAGGAACTGTGAGTATTTATTGCAAAATATTTTCTGTTCGTTCCAAAATTGCCTATTACTCTTGTAAACGTGTTCTCAAATTCATATCTGTAGTTCCTTGACTTCAAATGTGTTCTCTTTTGAAGCATTTTTCGGAGATCAATAAGCTCACCTGCTGAGTTTATCTTTATTTCTTTTTTAGATTGTGAGTGTACCTGATAATAGAGCACGGAAGCATCCATGTGGCGATACTATTCAGGTATACTGGATCTATTATAGGATGGTAATGTAGTTTAGTGGGAAAAACACTAACCACTTGCTATTTGGATGGTAATATAGTTTAGTGCTTTTTAGAATCTATTTGATTAAGTTTGGGGTGAAATACAATCTCTAGTCTCTACTGGGAAAGATTGTTTGTTCAAGAAAAATCAGATGTCGGACACTGGCCTATCCAACAAACAAGAAACAACACTTCTTCAGCTAAACTACACTTATGTTGGAAGTGGGAAATCAAGTCAAATGCTGGTTTAAATGCCTTGCAGCAATTATCTACGAAGACTGTGAAGTTGTAACGAGCTGGACATTAATTGTTCATTAGCTTGTCACTGTTCTCATCCCTGTGGTTTAGAGAAGACAATTGCAGAAAGGTTATCTTGTCATACTCAATTAATTTCATGAAACACTTTGTGAGGAGATCCCTGTGACTTGAGCATAGTTTTCTTTTCCGTAAATCTAGTGATTTTATGACTCTTTATTCTCGTGAAATTTTAAAAGCTAAATGCATCAGAAGCATTAGTTTGACATTAAATTCTGTATCTCGGTAGAAAGGGATGATTTCACTACGTATGGACTCATACTTGAATTTGTGGGGCAGTTTCCAGTTTCAGGAGTTTGATGGATGTTGTGGTCACTACTTTTAGGCTTTTTTCTAGGGTTGTAATTGTTTGTGGAATCTTTAATGGTGAAATACTTGGCTAAGATCAAATATATTTCTGTAGCTCCGCCACTGTTTACAGTTTACCGAGAATGCTTTTCGACTTATTGGTGAGAAAGCCATTGCCAAAAACACTGGTGCATGAGGCTTAAGATCTATTCTGACTGAAGCCATGTTTGAGGTATTGCATGACATCACAGTTTTTTGTATTTGTCGTTAATTCTGAAAGAGCTTCACAAACATTTTACTTTCATCACATTGAGGATTGAACAATTTTCAAATAGAAAATAAAGATCCCAAACAATATGAAGATAAATTGCACAATTGTAAACATCGACTAGAAGACAATCAGAAAAAAGAGTTACTAATAATTAATAATCTTGGGATGGGATCATAAAATATTCTAATTTAACACCACCAATTGAATCTTATTTTGATAAATTTCAAGACTTGTGGTCGTCTTATATATGTTCATGAGGAATAAGATTTTCTTCTTGTTGATAACTAGTTGAGTCTCCAATTTATATGTTGCAACTCTTATTAAAGAATTGGGAAAAAAATTATGTGCCTTACACACCTCAAAACAAAAATATTTTGTTCGTAATTGAACGAGCAAAAACTTTCATATCGATCTGATACAATTAGAATATCTTATTTTCTTAGATGGTTGTTTTCACTTGCCGTGTTACAAAATCTTCACGTAGAATTTAGTTATAATACCATTATTTTTGGTATTATAACAAACAAATTTTATCCAAAAAGTGGCCAAACTTTTGATAGAAATAAGTGTGAGTAGTGGATTTTTTCATAACCTAAAACAAAAGTTGGTTTTCCCCAAAAGAATTTTTCCTGGTCAAACATTAATTATTGATTTTTAAAAAAAATTATTGATCAAATATAAACTGTTTTCTCATCTATTTTATTTTATTTTTAAATCACTTTTAATAAAATATTTTTTCAATTGAGAGTCCAATTCTCCCTCCGAAATCGGCTATCCATAAGGCTTTAATGTAGGGGTTACAAAACTAATCCTTAAAATCTAATCCACCTGATTTGTTTATTTATTAAATCAATTTATTTTGATTCGTCAAATTTTATTTATATAAAATTGGTCTCATTTTAGCAAAATATGTAGTTCAGATTGGCCTATGAAACTCATTTGTAAAAAATAATTTTTTATACTATATTATATATAATAATATTAATAAAAATTATTCTTTTATTTAATTTTGTTTGATAATTAAATATGTCTCTTTTAGTCCAATACCTTTAAATCTCGCCATAAGGGAGACTGCACTCTGGAGATTAATAGGAGTAGTTTTTTATACAACTTTTACATATATTTATCCCATATTGTACTTTCATTTGCATTCATTTTATACAACTTTTACGATAATTAATTGGATAGGTTTAAGCTTCTCAGTATTTTCATTCATTTTGAAGCTAACAATTGAATTATTTAGGGCTTATAATCATCAAAATTATATATAATATATAATCACTAAAGGTGATATTATTTTTAAAAGCTCCGGAGTGAATTTTGGTGCACTTTGGCATATTATTCCAATGATTAAGGGTAAGACTATTGAAAAAATATTAGATTCAAATCTCAACGTATTACATTAATGACTAAGGCAAAATAATATGATTTTGATAAGAAATCATAAATCAAAATTTATATATACTAAATTTGACAAATTAAAGTAAATCAAGCTAATAAAAAAATAAAATAAATTAGGTGAATTGTATATTTTTTAAAAAAAAACAAATTTTGTTACTTTAATCTCGGAATAAAATACAGAATTATCATATCCCTATCCATAGAACTAGGAATTCTCTCTCTATTGAGTATTGACTTTGTTGATCAAAGAGATATTTTCTCCGGGAAATCCTCATTATTTAAACATAATAAAATCATCCATTTCATGTGGAGTATATATATATTAGATGCATCTAAGAATTAAATCACTTAAGTATTATTTTTCTTGCTTGCTTTGTAGCGTGGGGTTATATAATTTCTATTTATTACTATCATGGAGAAAAACACACATGCTAGTGATAATATATTAATGTTGTTGACCGTAGAATTTGCTTCTTTTAATAAAAAAAAGAAGGGAACATTCTACGTGAAAGTTTTCATCGAAGGAGAAGGTCCGATAAAGCGTAACGCATTGGTGACACTCCCATCTAAAAATATCAAATATTCCAACAATGTTATATGGGGCACAAATAGGTGGGTAATCACTGTTGATCCAACAGAAAGGGTAAATTCTCTTCGTTTCGAGGTGTTTAAGGCACGTAAATTTTTTTCGAATTCTTTAATAGGAATCACAACGTACAAATTGGAGACTCGACTCAAGAGTAGTGAATTACGTTCAGAAGAAGAAAAATCTCTTATTCCTTGTGAGAATAATAAGAACACAAGTCTTAAGATTTGTAAAAATAAGGCATCAATGGGAGAGTTGAATGTGAATGTGGTATTGAGAGAGAAAGTAGCAATTAAAGATGGTGCTCAAGATTATTTTGTCCTCAAACAAGAAGATTTTAGGTTTCCCAAGCACTAGAAATTATGATTTTCTACTTCTTCTCAAACTTTTTTTAATTTTATGTCTTATTTATAAAAGATTTGAAAATGTTATTTCCTTCTTTGATTTAATAATAGCTAGGATTTCTTCAAGTACTAGTCTTTTCATGATTAATAATTAGGATTTCTTTTTTTCGTATGATAACATTCTTCATATTTGGTACTTATGATATTAGTATTGTGTTGCAAGCACTTGTATTTCATGTTAATTGTTATGATTTTTTTTCTAAATCATATAAAAATTATTAAATGTGGTTCATGATTTACACGTAATTTGATGGGCCACGAAATATAAAGTTAAAATGATGAATAGTGAGTCTATTTCTTTAATTGTTGACTCTCTCATGAATGAGAGAGACCGACTTATATAAATATAAAGGTCACTGTGAATCAAGAAAATGTTCTATTCAAAAGTGTAATCTCTTCCATTAAACCTTTTTTTTCCTTCTATTTTTGTTCCCCCCTCATTTTTATTTTTTTACATTTTAAAATAATAATTCAGCGTTTATAGGGTATGTACTTTTCAATACGAAAATGGAGTATTCCTTTATTTCACTAACATAGAAGAAAGGAAGTTATAATGTTATATGCAAGGTAAGTTTCATTAAAAAAATTAGAGGTGTAGTTGACAATAATGGAATAGATATTTGACAAAAATAAGATTATATTTCGTTTTTCCTGACAAAAAATAGAAGTGTAGTTGACTTACGTCTCGTGAGTTAATTTGATTAATTTTCAAAGCTAAATTAGATTATATTTACTTGATATTGCATACATCTAATTAGTTAAAAAAATATAGATTTATATGTAAACATTCAGTAAAACAATTTCGTTACTATGAACAATACCCTTTATATACCTTAAATATGAGGTTAAAGATATAGTACATTGGGCAAAAGACTAATTTTTTTTTAAAAAAAAGTAAAACATGTCTTGATTATACATAAGCAAACACTAACTAAGTAATTTTAAGGAAATCATGCTTTCTGTGTAAGTAATTCCGTACAGAATGGTATTGAATTCAAGCCATAATCCAAATGGCCCTTTGGATGTCCTAAATCGATATCCTACATAGTTCATACGTCTACAGCTGAGTAGCACTTCACCATTGTCAAACATATGTAGCGGTCTATTTAAAATAAAAAATGTCTCTCGTATGGTATACAATTGAATTCAAGATTCTTTGACAACATAGTCCTTCATTATCCATAACTTACAAGTAGTGTTCTCCGCGTAATAAACACAAAGCACTTCTCTTAATACTGCAACTCCATATTTGACATCATGATGAGTGAATATTTTCCTTATTGGCTCTAGCAATTGTATCTCTCCATATGTCTCATTTGAAATACTAAATGAAACTACAAAAAGTTTTTTTTTCTTGGAAATTACCTACCCAATGAAATGCTCCATGTAGAAATGTTAAAGGACCCATAAGAGCGTTACACAATTATCGGTAATAAGTCTCGTCCACAATAACTTATTTTTCTCCATAATCCACTTTTTAGTGGTAGAATTTCCATGTTAGGATAGTTTAACTTAAGGATGTTGTAGTCATTATTAATTGTGTCATATCCAAATCCATAAGTAAGAAATGTACTCTGTCTTTCTAAATGTGGAATTCGTATTGATTCTCTTGTAGAAGGGTTCCAAATTAAATCAAAAGGTCTTCGGCAATTGATAGAAGAACCAACCCATTGCAAGAAGAATACACTCTGTACCTAATTGCCGGTTTATAGTTTGAAGGAGAAACAAGTTTTTCTACATCGTCCTCAACTAGTTGAACCGATGATAAACGAGAAGCATAGAAATTAAATATATTAGGTGTATTCATGCACCATTGGCCAACAAGAAGCTTTTCAGAATTATGACTCTGATGCTTCATGTTAAAGTAAGGGTCAGAGATTAACGTGTTTCAAAATTTTGAAATACATTTAAATCGAAGAAGAGACTGCACGGGTAATCTGCTAAGGGTGTTTGTAATAATTTCATCTGCTAAGTGAATTCTTATTGCGTGACGATGCCTTTTTCTTTTCTTTGATTGCTTGATCGCAAAGCTTTCCTCTTTGCAGGTATGAACAGATTTCTTCTCATCAAAACTTCGTGTCATCGTTGGAGCTTCGAGATTGGGGTTTCAAATTTCTCTCTCGATCTGGATTTTCTAGGGTTTCTCTTCACTTTGAGGGCGGCTTATGGGAAAGGGAGATGACAAAAGTGTTAGGTTCCCTTCAGTAAAATCGATAGGAGTATTTAATGCCCTAATTAATTAACCTACAATTTTATTAAGTATTATTTAATACAAAATTAACCTCTTTAATTTTTTTTTTGTCCTAGATTCTAAAACTAGTAATTTATATTTCTTTTAAAAAATAAATAAAATAAACTATTTAATTACATAAACATTTCTATCATAGATATTAATTCACTCTATAGTTCCAAATAATTATAACATGTCTCACTAATTAATGATTTTGTGCTGGATTTCAAGTCAGATACATTACTCATTTAGATTTCAAGTCAGATACATGTATCAAAATTACTAAAAATATGTATCTTTGATACCAGATATATTTTAAATTACAGATACACATGAAGAGAGGTAAGTGAATTATCAACATGTATCTTTTGATAGTTGATACTAAATACATGTATTTTTTTTTATACCAAATACATTCTAAATACATGCTAATTATGTTGTGATATAATGTATCTAAAATAATTACATTTAATTTGACCTATAATTCATATATGATGAAGTAAATGTGATTAAAAAAATATAATATCAAAAACTAAAGTGGAAGCACATTATGTGAGATTTATGTTTTTTTTTTCAATTGACAACCCCATTCGTCCTGCAATCAGAAAAATTAGCCCAAAATGTATGAGGCTGGACGAAGACAAAACATATAAAGCCCAAACTCTCAAGTCTTAACCAAATTTCTGCCTTAATTCTTTTAAACCCCCGTCCCCAATCTTACTCCGTCGACGGCGAAATCCTCGCATTTACGGCAATCGAACGGTACTCCTTTCACCTCTCAATCTATAATTTCTCCCCTAAATAATTTTTCACTCATATTAATGTTTCTAATTCAAAATCTTAGTTAGGTATTCTTGAATCTTGATAATGAAAATGAAAGTGTTCTTGTTTATTGAAGAAATTATTTTACTGCGGAAAATTCAGAGAAAATTCGTATAAAAGAGTTGAGAATAAACAAAAGCTGTGAAATAAAGAGCAGGGTGTGAAATATAGGTGTTCTTGATAATGAAAATATTTGTATAAAAGAGTTAAAAATTCGTAGTTTATGACCACATTGATATCACTTGAAAGATTATATATGCACGAAATTGAAGATTATGACCTTGATAGAGCATTAATATAAAGATTATTTATACCGCAATTGAAGAGGAAAAATGCTTATAATTCACAGCTTGAACTTAGATGTGCAAACGTATCACGATTTTTCTTCTTTTGTGTTATATATATATATATATCCCAAGGGGTCTCCGGAGGTTATTATGATACTTTGCTATTTCATGGTGTGGGGTTTGAGTTAGTCAAAGAATATTTCATATGTCGCGATTGGAAGTTGGTATTCTGCTTCTTTATGGCTTGTTCATTTGTATTGTGTGTGTGTCTCATGGATTTTTCAAATTGTCACAATGAGAACTGATCTCTTTGTGTTGCTTGCTTATCAGAAAAAGGAATTCTCCAAATATTTAAGAATCTGGACTTCATGTATTTTCTACTTCACTTGTGCTAATGAGAAAACAATCAAACATTATAACGTGTAAGATTTATATTCTGTTTTACTTCAATGGGTGAATCTCTTGGTTGAGTTTGCTTTAATCATCTTGTTACAGGTGTGCAGTTTGTCTTACTTTTGGATTCTCCAAGCTTTAATACAATTCAATTTTGTGATTCAGGTAGTTGGTTGAGTCAAGAGGAGACAAAAGATGCCGCTTTATGATTGTATGCTTTTACTGAAACCGCATGTAAAGAAGGAGGCTCTGATGGACCTTGTAGCAAAGGTTGGGAAGCATGTTTATAGAAAAAATGGTGTGCTTACAGATTTAAAGTCGTTTGGTACTGTTCAATTGGGTTATGGCATTAAGAAACTAGATGGAAGATATTATCAGGTCTGTCTCTACTATCCTTTCAATAATGTCATATTTGCATCTCTTTTTCTCCGGACAAGCAAATGATTCATCAGAAAAGCATCAAAGGCGGAATGCAGTCCCATGAACATTTGACTATAGAAGTAGAAGAGAAAAAAAACACTAGTTGATTTCTTCTCATCTTCCTAATCTTTGATAGAAAGAGTTACCCGGTACCTGTGCTGGTAGGAAGTAGCACGTACTAGGTGGAATAGTCGAGATCCACATAGTCATCCCTGAGACCACAATTAACAAAAAAGGAAGGAAGAACATTCAACTATAAAAGTTGCCAAAGATATGAATTTATGCCCGAAGAAATTCCAAAGGTGCTTTTAACAGTTGTTCCATATAGCAGTAGAGATAGTTGTTTAGCCCCATCATCATTTTTCTGCTGCTTTCCTATATTTTGGTGCATGAAAATAAATAAGTTTTAGGTCTGTGACAATGACCATGCTAATTTTTTCCATGATGCACCTATAGGACCTCGGATAGGCCTGCTCTTCTCTATCTTCACAATAGAGTCAATAATTTAGGTCCATTTTCGTTCACAGCATTATGATTATTGTTACTATATTTGAAATATCTTGCATTTTTTTAGGGGCAACTGATGCAAATGACAGTGATGACACCTCCCAGTTTTAACAATGAGCTGCATTACTTGAACAAAGAAGACCGCCTACTTCGATGGCTTTTGGTTAAGCATCGTGACATCAAATTTGGATTTGACTTTTTGGGTGAAGATGATGCTGAGGCTGACCTAAGCAAGTTCAGGAGCAACATATATGAAATTGAGGAAGAAGAAGAAGAAGAAGATGATGATGATGATGATGAATATAATGTCGATGAATCTGAGAAGAAGTCGGTCTAGAAAACTTATGACTTTCACTATAAACTGCTGATTAGATTCCACCATAACCCAAACCAGAGGAAGATAAAAAGGCTACAAGTTAATCCCTGGCTTAAACTAATACTAGTAGATCAGTAGAAATTGATAAATTTCTGGCACTGGGACTCATCTATGACTCCAGTTTTAGTCATCAGTCAGTATGTTTTTCTAATCTTGATTATATTTTCTTGATATTTGATATTGGAGTGTGTTTTCTTATGTAAATATGAGTAAGTGTTAGAAATGATTTTCCCTCTTATGGTTTGTGCTAATCAGAGACTTAATTGTTGTCTTGCTCTAAATTTTTGCTATCAATCCTCACACGGAAACTGATCAGTAGAAACTATTCGGAGTCAATATCCAAATTTTTAACAAAAGAGAGAAATCAAAGGGTTGTTTGGCAAAACATGTTATAACTCAGATTGCAGCTGAATGTCATCAGCTACAAGCCCATTGTTAATGTGAATTAAGCTTTTGCTGGATTGATGAAATCAGCAGTGCAGGTCCATTTTATGCAATTTACTGAAGCCAAAACGGAAAGCAGTCTCTTCTTGGTCACTAAAGTTTTGTGACAGATGAAATGATGGTAGAAGCACATAATCAACAACCAATCTATATATAATGTAGGTATTTTACACTCTCTTTATGTTCAGTAGATCAAATTAGCACTCCTGTACAAATCTACATTCGCAATTACAATCAGAATCTCTCCGGTGATCAACACCCAAGAGAACAAACAAACTAAGAAATACTCAAACTCACTAACAGTTAAAAATCAGAACACTATGAGTAATGGAGCTCGAAGCCAGCCATCAACGAGTGTTTCCAACTCAAATATTGGACCTGACATTTTTACAAGATTGAAGATATCAAACTACGCGTGAAGCTATAAGTTCTAGATGGTCTAGGTGAAAAATCAAGACCAAACATCTCTTTAGGAGCTTGTCCTGGCTTCATCAATCCGGTTAATTTTGCTACCAGGTAAGCACTATCTGCAATGTGGTTCATATCATCTGTCTTGTTCCACAAACGCTGAACCAACTGGAACCTCCTATGTTTGCTGTTAATCCGAATGCCCCACTTAAGGTACAGGCTTTCTCGTTCTTCTTCTGTTAGCTTCCTCAGCATTTGCTTGCGCAGCATTCGTCTCTCTTGACGAAGGTCTTTCATGCTGTTTCACAAATCAAACAAGTTGTCAATCCGTTCAAATTTCATTTGCATAGTTATCTATCATCTTTTGCTTTTGCATTTAACATGCCAAGTACAAAACTGAGCTGTTAAATGCAAAGACTTACCTTTTATCATGCTTTAGGTACAAAGACAGTGCACATATATATGGCTCTGTGATACAAATATATGCCTGATGTTAGTCAAATTACCTTTGTGCAAGGGACAAAGTCCTGCCATTGACCTCTGTTTTCTCTCCATGCGAATATGTGTTGTTGAGGAAGGTCAGTCTTCTGATCTCTACCTCCAGATATACTGCATCCTTAGCATCACCTTGAAAAAGAAGGAAGAAATATGTTCTGTGCACAAGGGAAATGTTGCAAGCATTCCAAAGTTCAATAATCTCTTTCTGTAGCATCTTGAACTCCGAGGGCCAGCTGCGAAGACTTTTCAGATCATCTTCAATTGGGTCCAACCTGACATCTTTGACACACTTTGATGGTCTATCATGCTCTAGTTCAGCCTCCTTAACCAGTAACATACAAACACATTAGTCAGAAATTAAGGAAATGTAAGTTTTCTTGATTCTATTTAAACAGTGGACATAAACCCAAGGAATGTAATCCGACTGTCGATTACAGGTTTTATCTATATTTTTTCACGTCACACAAACTTTTCATTCCATGAACATCAACCATGAAAGAAGGGCGTTCTTCTAAAAATCTCAGGACTAGAAGAATCACCCATCCAAAAAATGAAGCATATAAATTTCATCATCATGAACAGATAAGAGATTGGAGATATATGGGAAGATGATTAAGAAGACAGGTAGAGAGAAGAAAAGATAATACTCACAGGACACTCTTTGACCTCCTTTTCATATTGAAGCTCATCTGTATCGTCCGTCCTTGCATCATCTACATCATTGACACTCTCATTATCTGTATCTTCCCCTTTTGACACTTCATTGACATCAGTCTCGCCATAAAAGGTGGAACTTTTCTCTTGAGAGTCCTTCACATCGGAGGTAAAGTTCGGGGGGGAGATTTTGATTTCCCAACACTCAGGTGTTGCGTTGACATTTCTTTCTGGCCGAGATGGTGGAGTATTTTCATTTTTGTTGCGTTCCTTAAAACATGGAGAATATAGATCATCCATTAGGCTAGGTTTACAGCTTCTGCTTCTACTTAATTTCAAGATGCTTGAGCCTGGTGAATCGTCAAGGAGCTCATATGTTGAGGATAAATTTGCTGGAGAAGGAGGCTCAAATGTATGCACACAGTTCAACTCTTTCTCTTCTTTCAACGGCAATGTTACTGACTCTCTACTGTCTGCGAACTTTGGTGATTCAAGGGTTTGAGAATCCTTTGAGGGAAGTGACAATGGTTCTTCACTAGCTTTCTTTTCTTCCTTAAAAGATGAGAAGGGCACAAATTCTACATCTTCTTTACAGGGCAACAATGTGACTTCTCTATTTTCCTTGAGTAAAGGTGGTGCTGATCGTGCATAGTCGTCTGCTGGAGGTGACACTGTTCCCTTATCAGCTTTGTTTTCATTTTCTGCTGTCATTTCAGCTGGAAATTTACTTCTTTCTTCAGGAGATGGAAATTTGGATTCTTGTTTTACCTTCGTACTTGATTCCTTGGTTTCAATGCAATGAACTTCCTTGTATAGGTCTTCTGAATTAGTTCCATTACTTTGTTTTTCAATCTCATCCCATCCTTCACATGAATCACTTTCACTATAATTTGAACTGCGGCCAGCTAATAACCTTGGAGATGAACTGTTATGGAGAAAGTTCTCTTCAAACTCTGGTACGCGTATAATTTGTTCCTCGGAACTACTCCTGCTATGTCCATCTGAACATGTTCTAATATCAGCATCTATAGATGGAGTGTATGACAAAATGGACACTTGCATTGGGCTTCGATAATCTGGTGATCTCCGCGCACACAGATTTGGGTAGTTTCCTAAACCAACCTGTAATATAATTCAAAGGCTGTAAGGGCGGACTGCTCTACATTCAGCCACACCACAGTGACCCTGAAGCGCCTTTTAGCATTAAGAAGCAAATATATAGACAGAAAATAACAGTCTAAGTAGCATATATACCTGCATTAATAAACCTGCATCATCTCCAAGCAGTTGTCGCATATCTCTAACTTGAGTCTGAGCTATGTCACGCTGCATAGTCAAGTCCTTTATCTCCTTCTCCATCTACAAAAGAGATGACATAATGATCAAGGTGTCAAACTGGTACAATAGCCAGGAAACTAGATTATCAGTCCAAGATGCAGTACCTGTTCTATTTGTTTGTTCTTCTCTCGCAGCAATGCTTCATAATCTGTAGGGAATAGAGAAGTTCTAGGACTCCTTAACTCGTTCTCCAATCTCGTCAACTCCCTCTGCAAATGCTTCACTAAAACTTTATCTGAGACGACTACATTCACTTGGGCAGTAGTAGTTACTTCCTTGGCACAACTTGCAAACAGAAGAGTATTCCTTGATTGCTCAACATGACTTCGTGCAGGGCTCATTGTACAGATGATGGCAGTTCTACCATTGCCACCCAATGACGGTTGTAGTATCCTAGTTAACTTTGAATCTCGGAATGGAATGTGACCATTCCTACCCTTGCTGTATTATATAACAACTTGCATTAGCAACAATTTCAATTTCAATTTCCTGCTATATTAGGAGTGATCTAGAGATGTTATGTTTATATCAATCAGCATTTTGGATTTATTAGGTCATTTTGGAGAAAATAAAGTTGATGCAAAGGCAATGTAAGAGGAGATGAACTCTTACAATGACCCTATTGCACTAGATTAGAAGAGAGCGCAAGAAATATAAACGACCTTAGCTTGCGTATAACAGTGCCCAAAGTCAGCAAACTGCGATTTATGTGGCAGCCTTCTTTCAGCCTTGTGCCAGCTGACAATGACTGAGATGCACGCTCACTTCCAGCTAAATCAACAAAATTCTGTGTTACATCGAGAAAAACAAGCACTTATTAGTATGATGATTACTGAGACCATGCTAAATATCAACTATCTCCCCAGACATATTTTCATACCACAGTAGCTGAAAGAGAACTGGAATTGTCCCTGCCTAAATACTCCCGCGCAGAACTTTCAATTGTCTGCAATAAGTTGTGTCAAAACTGTAATCTTCTAAAAGCTAATACTAGCTTGTTAGCCAGTTGCACAAGACAAATATTAAGTTATTATACCAGTCTGATAATTTGGTGAGATCTGGAGCTGGTCTCATTGAGCGCAGTCTCCCCTATCTGTCTCTGAGCTGCAAAAGTTCAAGCAATATCAATCAATATCCACATTCCACATTTCTCAGGCAAAATTTCGTTTCAGCACTAAATAAATTCAAAATCACAAATGCCTTGTTGAAGCCAAAGCTAATTTTTCGTCTCTTACCTTCACAAATAGAAAGGAGCTGAATGACATGGTTCCAATCCCTCAATGTTTCCTCTGTGAGCTTCTCAACAATTGTCCCTCTCTGTCAAAATTGCTTTAATGAGATTTCAAAGAGGAAAAAAAAATTGTTGATTCGGAGAAAACGACTAACCTCGGGGTCATCTAGAAGTCTAAGAAGAGTGCTATCAGCACTAAGGAGATCTCGGACAGATTCATTGTAGATTTCCATAGCAGAGAACTTCAAAATAAAGTCTCTCTCCGAGTGCTACAAGTAGTAATACAACTAGATACTCAGTAAGCGAAAGCGAAAAGCCTTGGATAATACGAAATGCAGACAATATAAACAAGTGATCACCTTCTGAATGTAGTCATATATATCAGCTATAGCATATTCAGTTATACCAGTCATAGTATACGTCTTTCCACTGCTCGTTTGGCCATACGCGAATACGCTTGCTACGAAATACATTAATGGTTTCAAATCAATAATACAAAACATGAACTTGTACGAACTATAAGATCGATGGAAATACTGAACAATTCAGACACAAATACCCGGATCATAGATTATGAAGTTGAAAATTGAAATTTTAATAGTATCAGATAAATTAGCTAAAGAAATGAAAAATATTTAATTTTCTTACTCACAATTGAATCCACTAAGGACAGAAAGAGCAACATCTTTAGCAGTTTCTTCATACACCTGTCTTGTGGAGCAATTAGTCCTAAATACCCTGTCTGCAAGCAAAATCATATCCCAAAAACAGAACATTGTCAAACTCATAAAGTTTAATTCAATTATGGTTAAACATGACTTATTGAGGCTGCTAAAACCTTTCTTTCCTGAATTAGCACATAATTTAAATCACAATTAACTTAAAACTCCGAAATCAACAGTTAATCCAAATAAAGTACCCAAAATGGACCAAGCAGAAATGCAAATTACAAGACTTTCAAGTAAATATGAAGAAATAAAGGATGAACTTACCAAATGTATAAGCAGAGGGATACATAGAGCGTTCAGACACAGAAAGATTAACATTTTTGTAAATAATTGTAGTGTCATTAATACACTCCCAATCTGAAACATCATTTCTTAAAATTTCTTTATCATTCAAAGGCCTCAGACGCACCGACACCAAAATTCTTTCTTCCCCGCCACTAGCCTCCTTCACCACCTCATCAGCAGTCGCCATTGTACCCATAATTGCTTCAAGTTTATGCATAAAATGTCAAAAGAAATTAGCAAAATATATATCTCATTTTTTTTTGTTTCTTCAAAGAGAAGTAAAGGTTAGTAAAAGCATATTATGTAATTGAATGAATGATCATTTTGTGTGAGTCAATGGAATGGAAGTTGAATGATAAGTGTATTTTGTTTGTCTCATGCATTTATGGTTTTTTATGTGCTAAATTTTAGACTTTATAAATATTGTTTGGATGTTTATGGGTTAGCTATGGTCCCCATTTACAGTCTGTCAGTCTCTGTCTTGATTCTTATGAATGTTCCTTAACCTTTGGTTTTCACAACAAAACCAAAAGATTAGGTTCACAAGCTCATCCATTAATATTAAAATACTTATAATATAATAGGAGTAATTAATACACCTTTCATTACATTTTATAACAAGATATTTGATTGAACAAAAAATATTTTTTATACACAGACTAAAAAGAAAGTGTATTAATTTAATTGTGCATATATTTAATAAATAAAGGGAGATGTTGAAATTTTGATGTGTGTAATACTTATAAATCTTGTTGTTTTTGAATTTATCAGATAAAATTGAAATTTGAAAAACTTACATACTCAATATAAAAAAAATATTACTCTTTTTGAAATATATATCAGGAAGAAGTAAAACACATAAATTGAGAACGAAGAAATAAAAATAAAGGGGATATGAATATTTATTTATTTACTACTAGTAATATTTTTCTTTTGTTAGTATTATTTTTGTTTGTTTGTTATTTTATTTACACATTGGAAAAGGTGGAATTTTTCCTCCGTCAGGGGGTCATTTTCAGAAAAAGTTGATTTGATAGTTTTAATAAAAAATAAACACCGGCCATTTGACAAAATCTCTGTTTAGTTTCTTTGGAATATAAATTTCAAGAATAAAGAGACAGAATTTTAAAACTATTTGAATAAAAGTAGAAATTGGATCCAAATTCTTTTCTTTAATATTTAGTTGTGTTAGATTTTTTCTTTTCTAATTTAATTGCAAACTTAACAACCACATCCAACAACAGCTTAACTAATTTAATGACATTTTTTTCTTTCACTAAACATCAACTAAACAGTTGGTTAATTGTTGTTATACATGTTAGATCTTATTGTAACAGTTTACCAAAAATTAATTAAATTAAATTTCTTCCATTTCAATCAAATTACTTTTTGCCCTGACTCAATCAATTCGGTAAACTGACCATTTCATTAGATAATAATTGTCTCTAAATTAAAATTAATGGCTAAATTATTTTACTAGTTTGAATTTGAATTGAAGAAATAAATAAATGTAGTTTTTCTTGTTTGAATTTGAATTAAAGAAAGATAGGGTAACATTAAAGATGAACAGTCTTTTTCAGCATAAACGTCAACTTTTAGTTAGTTGTAGAAGCAATGGCAAGCAAAAGAATAATATGGATTACAAAAAGGAATTCTAAAAATGCAAAAATATGTATCATATTACAATAGTACGCTACCATTATTTTATGTTCGATTTTATTTTAGTTTGATTGTTTTTAATATTTGTACTATCAATTATTTTTTTCAATATTTGCATCATAGTTTTTTATAACTTGCAATTCTTTCAAACTGTTTCTTGAGTCATGGTGTCTATCATAAATAACTTTTATATCCTATAAGGATAGATATAAAAATCTACATATACGACGCACCTTACTCTCCCAAACCTCTTTATGAAACTATATTATTATTATTAACATATTATAAATTTATAGAGTATTCGAAAAAGATTTTAAATAAAAGAATTGTGGGGCTTTGACTTGGAGCTTAAAGGCACGCTTCATATGTTTATTCTTTTTAAGTCTATCTCATCTTGCGTTTTTTCTCGTGTACTAAATTCGTGAATGACAAGTAAGGCTTATTTCTTAAACATATTTGTCAATTTTTGGGAATTTATTTAGTATATAAAGAGATTTTACGGGTCAGGTAGGTTTTTGTTTAAAATCTCTATAATATATTCTATTTTTCATTTAAAAATCAGGTGTTACATTATTAAAGAGTAGCTCAATATATCACTTTTTGGTTTGAACGATCTTTTGTGTCGTAACATTAATTTAGTTAAGTAACTTTTGAGTGAAATAACAAAAATATAGTTCTTCGATAAAAAAAAAAATTGTTTGTAGCTTGATAGCTATAGAGTGAGTTGAGAATAATGATGAGATCTCAAGTTTAATTATTATTTTTTAAATATGACTAAATATTTTTTTTTATCTGTTTTAATCTTGATAAACAAAGTTACCTAACTTTTTTGTCGAGTGGGCAATAAATTATCTTGTGCTTACATATTGCATTGATATTTTAATTTCATTTTTCATAAAAAAGCACGGGACACCTATAGAAACACCAATATACAACAAGTCAACAAATAAAAGACAGGCAGTTTAGGTGCTTAATTAGAAGCTAAAAAATCATTTTCACTTTTTATGTTGGGCCCAAATAAATTAATGTAATATTTTCACCTAACCAAGAGAAAAATATACTACTAATTTATGAAGACAATAAATGGTGGCAGGTGAAGAAGATCCAACTCTGTGGAGCCAAATCACTCACAATCTGTTGCTCTTAATTCTTATCATTAAGTACTAAGTAACATATTTATGTCTTAATTTAAAATTTCAGGCTTTCCAAATTCTTCCTGTCATTATTCCATAGCAGGCAGATTAAATGCTATTATTCCAAAGCAGCCAAACGATTAATCATTTGTATATAATTAACTTAATTATAATTATACCGTGACAACATAAAATTCTTTTCTACGAGTATAATTTAATACTTTATCAATCTCAATTTTATGTTATATAAAGAGTTGCCACCCTAGGCCTTTAATGATACAGTTCTGATGATATTTTTCTCAAATCACAATTATATCTTACATTTTCTTTTCTGTTGTAACAACATTAATCCAAGGTACACAATTTGATATTTTTTTTTTCATAATTACGACTTTTACTAGTACAATAATATTGTCTAGTAATGATCAAACTATTTAATAATGGATTAAATTTTGTTTGACTTATCTACTATTCATAGCATGTGCTGGGAGAACTTTAAGTATATATAATTTAAACTTGAATTATTATTATATCAACCTAAATATGATTCTCCTATTCCAATATTGCCATATTCTGTTCGTCCAATAATGAATGTTTTGATAGAAGCCGATTCCATTTATAATTATTTTCCTCTCTGATTATCATAAGTTGGGGGAATATATAGATATACTTGCACCGTTTCATGATATGTGTGCTTTTCGAGAGATAATTTCATTAATTTTTAAAATATTTATAAATTATATAACAAGTACTATATATTATAATTTTTTTATATCGAAAAAATATATTTTAAAATATTAATCAAAATTCATATTATATGATACTTAAAAAGAGAATTATGACAAGTAAAAATGAACATAAGAGGTTTTGAGTGCGGGTCCTTCGTACTAAATCGTCTTTGTTAGAGACCGCTTTATTTTTTTATGTGAAACTTTTCGACGTGAATTCAGATATAATCAGGCTCTAATATCAATTTCGAATGGCCAATGTGAGAAGAAAAAAAAGGACACGAGTAGAAAAGTAAAGCTTGTAGAGTATGTAGGGATGATGGGACCTATTTGACTGAGGGGAAAAAATAAAAATAGAAGGCATGTGCTTTGAAAAGAGAAGGTTTATCATTTCCTTGCTTACTCTTCATTATTATGCAGCTCAGATGAAACAATAAGAAAGGACCATTCACATGCATGTGCCACTTCTCATTATTTGTAGCTTTTATCTATTACCTGTCACTACTTTGTTTTTATTTTTCTAAAAATAAAAAATGAAGTTGGTTTTCTCTTTCTCCAACTTTAATTTTCAATTGTATATATATATATATATATTCAGTATACTAATGGTTCTTTATCATTCCAACAATTCACAGGACATTAAAATATGTATACTTATTTATAATTTGCTTGTATTCTTCTCTTCCCAATCAGTGTGAGGCACGGATTTCTTTAAGGAAATTAAAAAAAAAGAGTGGTCTATTGTGTTTAGGGAAATTCAATCATTTGAAGTAGTAAGTATAATTTTTTGACGAATGAAATTGGCTATGACATTATTCACAATTAACATTACCAGTATAGTGCAACGAAAATGCTCCAACTGTTTAACAAATGAAACAAGTAGAGATGAGGAATTCGATTTAAAATCCGTTTTTTTTCTTCTCATTTTTGATAATTTCTTTAGCAAGATCAATCAAACTTACAGAAATACAATAATGTCTTTTAGGTTCATGTATGAATTCAGAGAAGACAGGAGAGGTGGACCAAAAATGCACAAGTCAAAATAAAGACTGAGAAAACAAAGGGTTTATGGAACCAAAGCCACAAAATCTAATGAACAAACATGTGGTGTGAATGTGTTTTCTTAGTGTTGGGAGATTTTGGGGCATCAATATTAGATTTGAGTCCCACCTTATAATCTTTATTACTTTGCACTTTGTTATATTTGAGGGGGCCTGTGAATTATGTTCTTAAAAGTATACCATATGCTATGTTGGGTACTTGTGTACCCCATCAGAAAGTTTAGTTCAAGACCCTTTAGTGCATAAAACCGTTAAGAGTTATTGGATTAATAAGATGGGTCTATTATTAATAACTTGAACGCATTCTTTATGTCCAAAGAAAAGAACAAATAAACACAAAAAAACAAAAGTCACAATTTTAACATAAGTTTTCTGTTATGTAAGGTTTATCTTTTATAATTACACTCTTTTGACAAAGCTGCAACGATATTTCACAAGCTTCACCTTTGTGTTGTATTTAATTCAAATGGAAGACAGTTTGTCAACTTTAGCTTTACTGGATATTGAAGATTGCATCTTTTCAAGAAATATGTGATTACCTTTTCTATTATTGTTTTTTTTTTTTTTGAATTTCAAACTCTTCTAATAAACTTATATTCAGTGACATCATAAATAATTTACTGCCTCCAAGAACAGTGCTAAAGTCAAATTTCTGGAGTTCACATGGTTTTCACTTTTGACAATTCAGGCAAAGAGAAGGGCTTTATTCTTCTTTACTTATAAACTCTTACATGTATGGGATAAGATCCATGTGGCTGTAATATTTTTGGACCAAAGCAACAAGTACAGGACAGTCTTTCTAAGGCTGTTTTTCTACACTTGGGCTGAGCTGAAATGCTTAAATTTTTTTCAACCAAACTGAACTATTGGCTAATATACGATTTGTTGTTCTAAACTTACAAGTATAACGATATGTTGCAATTGGAGGAAGAATTAGAAGAGTTTTTCATGGGGCCATGAGTCCTTCAATAGTGTAAGTTAGAGATTCTGCCCAATCAGATTTGAGCAGCAGTGTCTGCAAGGTGTGCATAACATCATAATCAGGATCAAGCTTCCTTTGCCAGCCCTACAAGGCAATAAACAAATCATCAAAAGAAGAAAAAATCTTAAACTAGATTATTGAACACTACTCAGCAGACTGATTACAGTACTTGTCAATAAGTAATTTCGACATGTTTGAATATAGAAATGCAGGTTAATCAATTCCACGTCTTACTCATGAACGCCATGTTTGCTGAAAAAGGAAGATTACCTCGAGGACTAAAGTGGTCACCATAACAGTGCAGACATTGCCGTCTATGTTCACTCTGTGATGCCGAACTTTCTCAAGGAGTTGCTCAATGCAATCAGCAGGGTGGACCAAATCACCTTCTGGAGTTCCCCAAAAATCAAATGACTCCTTCACTTCCTGCAGTACGTCAGTAAAGAACCAAGGCATATATCCATCACCCCCATTTACGAGAAAAAATTAAGCAGTCTTTTAGCATAAAAATATCACGTAAAATAATGGGACCAATTCTCCATGCCCATAGACATTAGTTGTACCCACAAAAAGATGACCAATCAGAATTTCATGAGCAAGAATGTGTAGAAATGTTGAACAACTTGAAGAATGTAGAATCTGATTATATATAATCTCATTAATAGCCAATGAGCTAAAGCTAGTAATGTATTTTGATCAATATAAGGAACTATTTTCTTTTTAATAGTCTCCTCCATCCTACTTTTTGTTTGATCTACTTCCCATTATAGAATGTCCTGCTAATTTTTACCTCCTTTGAATGGAAAATTACATCTTCAAAATGTCAAAAACATATGATTGCAATATTTTCATATTCTTTTTTTCCATCTTCTCACAATCTATGTTCACAATATCAGAAACAGAACACTCGAGCCCTTTTTCCAAACCTCCCAAGAAGTCAGCTGTCAGCCTGACAGCCAATTTGGGTAGAAGGATAGTTCACTAATGGATTTCAAGTTAGTAGTTCACTAGTTTAATGAGGATAAATAGCAAGCCCTATAGGTTGTTTTTAAAACATCTGATGTCCATTTTTGTAAAAAAATAACTGTGGTGTCCGGGGCAGGCAGCTTACAAGCACCACGACTAATTCTACGAGATACCTGCCACCTACCACCAGCAACATTTATCAGGTAACTCAATCCACCAAGGTTAGAACAGGTGGAAAGAAATCACCTAGTGTTTTTGTCTCACCTGGGATTTGAACCTGAGAACCTCATGGTAGATTTCCAATTTGTTTCTTTGCACAAGTATAATATAGTAAAAGAAATTCGAGGGATCAAAAAATTTTAGCTCTATTGGAGAAGATAATTAAGAACAGCCAAAGCAAGTTTTGAAACAATCAATTTAAGATGCATGGAACTAAACCTTAATGAAGGCTTCTGGATTAGGACAATTCTGTTTCTTTGACAATTGCAGAGTGCACTCTGCTACAGTTTGGCCATCTCGACGAGCAATTGCCTTAAAGAACTCCAATAATATTATCCGATCATTGTTAGTAAGTTCAGCGGTCATGCCTACATCAAGGAAAACAACATGAGGCTTTGATTTGAAGATTCGTTTCCGAGATGACTTGCTTTGGGTTACCCGAACAAGGATATTTCCAGGATGCATGTCAGCATGAATAAAGTTATCCACCTGAAATGGGAAATGGGGTATTATATGAGAAGTGAAAGAGAGAGAGAGAGACAAAAGAGCAAGTAAAAAATAGTGATTTTAATACATAACATAGAGAATTAGATTGTTCTAATCTATCTAAACACTTTTTGGACTCCGAAATTTCCTCTCCAATGCCATCCCCTCTTCAACATCACAAGTTCTAGACATTATTTTAATAGACTACATAAAAAGAAAGAAAGCATCCAAGCAAATGTCATAGAAGGCTTCTTTTCCTTCCTTCTTTATAGCTAAAAAACTACAAACAATAGCAGTAAAAAACAGTCATAAAGAAGAAGTGTTGATAATGCCAAAATAATGCATTTGAATATTTTAGTATTATCACTACTCACTGTTTTAACTTCAATAAGAGTACAGTTTCTGGACAGTATTCAAGGCCAATATATCACCGATTACTCAGTAAAGCAACAAATCTATAGTATATCCAAGACTATGTTTTAACAAGGGAAAAGAAAAAAAATACAGCATCTAACAGTTTCCTTTTAAGGGAGTAAGGACTAATAAGCAATTACAGAAAAACAAATTCATACTAAAATACTAACCAAGAGAAGAAACAAGAACTTCCATGTAGCCCAATATTGGCCAAACAACATTAGGCATAACTAAAGATTTTCTTGGAATACATACTCCACATTTTTGTTCAAATCTTGCACCAACACATTTGCTTTTATAGCTTGAGAGGGAACAACAACATCTAATATAGTGTCAGTTTTGTATTGCACTAGACCTTTGTATTCAGTTGATAGTATATTTCAAGTCACACACTTGCATCAATATTTGTGCTTTATACTTAAATTTTAGATAAATTAATATGAAGAGAACATTTTCTTAATGAAAATCTATCCCCGCACGCAAACATATATAAAAATAATAAAACCAAAAGCATTTGTAGAAGTACAACTCCATAAAAGTATATCCTGAGTTTCACATTACATTAAAATGTGGTGCTTTATACACAAATTCAGACAAATTAACACAAAGAGGACATTTTCTTAATCTATACACACAACACAAACACACACACTAAGTAAAGAGAATATTACCAAAAGCATCTTTAGAAGAGCATGTGTCCCAATATGAGCAAGTGCACTTTTAAGTCTTTCATGGCCTTCAAGCTCATCAACATAATATGAAACACATTCCCCTTGTTCAAAAGTCTCCACCAATACAGCAGGATGCACTAGGGGATAGACAGGCTTTGGAAAAGAGACATCCTTCCATCTGCGGAAATTATAGATGAAGCGGCTTAAATGTGCAGCCTCCCTAGCAAGATCAACCTGAGACATCATAAAAACAGCAAATTGCTGGACACTTTCATCCAACCTTAACCACTTAAGTTTAGGAATGCACTTTGATATCTTAGCAACTAGATTAATAATCTCGAAATCTCGTCTTATTGATTCACCTACTCCAGGATGCCTAACTTTCACAGCCACCACTATAGGCTTGATCTTTCGACCACGGTATGGATACAACAAGGAAGCCCTATGCACTTGAGCAATACCTCCAGATGCCAGAGGTTTCTCCTCAAATTCATCAAAAATTTCAGAAATCTCTCGACCAAATGCTTTTTTGATTGTCTTTTTCGTGTAAGCGAAGCTATGCTCTGGAGCTTTGGTGTGAAGCTTTGATAGCTCAGTACACAAATCTTTAGAGAAAAGATCAGGCCGTGTAGCTGCCCACTGGCCCCATTTGATAAATGCAGGACCTGCTCTTTCGAGTGTGCTACGGACTACCTGAAGCCACAGTTTCCTGAAAGAAGGTCCAAATGCATCAGCAAATGGGGCCATTACAATGCTAGGAGAAAAGAGTATCCCCAAATAAAAGGCCCTCAACAGCAGAACAAAACCTTCAAATATGGAATGCAGCACTGAGGTAACCAAAAAATGTCCGTTTTCAGCATGCCTGTAGAAGCTAGTCAGTGGGAGACCATACTCCAAGTCTGGTGATGCTTGTGCCAGTGCTATATTTCTTCCATACGTTAAGGCAAGAAAACTAGGGAGAATCACATAAGATCTGCTCAATGCCAAGCTAAGTGCTTGTGCAAATCGACTTAAGCGAATAAAAGTTTGCCCCTCATCGAAATATTTACGTGATAACTTCTTCCAAGCAACTTCTGCATGATTTCTTACAGCTGTTCCCGGTGAAGTCAATGAATAACTCCCATAGAAAGTATTACGCATTCTACGTGCTACAGATGAATCATATCCCCTAGTAGATACATATTGCCCATAAAATCTACATATAGGAGGACATACACCATTCCCAATAAGTTCTAATTTTCTCGCTTGTTCTGAGCAGATAGTAGTCCGATTTCGGCATAAGGATTGTCCAAGTCCTTTAGTTTTACCAACTGAAAAGATTCTGCATTCCAAGCACAACACAACTTAGCAGAGGCAAAATGTAAAACCAGTAGCTATTTCACTCTAAAAATAATTCCCTCTTTTGATATGTGCAACTAAAATACTGTTTCAAGAACAATAACACTAATTGGAATGACTACACAATGAAATCTGAATGTTCGTTCTCGTATGCAGAACTAAAATGCCCTAGTGCAAAAAGTACCCCAATCCTACCAACAGACCCATGGGACCCTATAAATACAGAAAGTATGAAACGTTGAGTTTTACTTACAGCAGTTAAAAAGCTTGTTGAAGAAAATTCCAAAAGGCCTACAGAAACCTTGCGATTTATTTTGCAGCCAACTTAATTTACTACTACTCTAATAAAAACATAGAGCTAAACAAGTAGAGTAGAAAGGCAAAATGTGCGAAATGAACAAGAAAAGGGCGTACCTTGACATGGCGAATAGGGAAAATTAATGGCGTCGCTGGTTGCAGAGGCTAACGTAGACGGGAGGTGAAGAGCATCGCCGATAAGCATTTTTCACAGATTGTATTTGTCGGCGATAAAGACCACACTATATGATATACGTGTAATTTTAAATGTGGCTTATTTCTTGTTTGCTGTTGTCTCCGTCTATTTTTATTTGTCATGATTTTCTTTTGTAGAGTTAAATTATAAGAATTTTGACTAATATTTACCATATATTTTTTCATCATATTAATATATAAAAAATTGCAATTTATAATATTTTTCGTATAATTTTTGAATATCTAATTTTTTTATTTAATGACAATTAAAAATGGACAGAAGTAATAATAAACAACACGCAATTGAATTAAAATAGCATTAGTAGAATTCATTCTCTAAATACCAAATTAATAAATATTTGACATGTATTTTATTACTCTAATAATTTACACAATTTAACTTTCAGATATTACTTACATCAAATTCAGTTGAGTTTCATCCAGAGGCGGAGCTAGGTGGGGGTTCATGGGTTCGAACGAACCCATTTACTTTTTCGTAGATTCTATATTTGTATTAAAAAATAAAAAAAATTATGTATATTAACTTGTGAACCTCAAACAAATTGATTTAGAATCCCAAACTTTTAATCTCGGCTCCACATCTGGTATCATCTTGAGATCCCTCTAAATGTTGTAAGAGGTAGCATATTGGAACTTTCAAAATGATGGATTTTTCCATCTTGCTTTAACGGATTTATCGGTATGAATCTAAATTAATTATGTTATTTAACTTCAGATTTTAGACACTTGAAATTAATAAAAACTACGTAGAGAGTTACTACGAGACAAATTAGCAAATGATTTTGTTATTATTAAAATGTAATGTCAAATGATGTTTTTTTAATCAATAAAGATGTGTTTATGGATTTTCAGTCACAAATAAACATGTGCGGTATAACAAATAATACATGTTATGTAATGTCAAAAATAGATCTTTTCCGTTCTTTGTTAACAATGTTTTTTTTATGTAAAGGAAAAAAAAAAAGACAATTATTAATTTTTATCCTTTGTGATTAACTGTTAATTTTGCGTGCAATGTTGATCAGTAAAATTTTAAATTTAAGCAAAAAGGTCAAAGGTTTAAACGGGAACTTTCTTAAATAGTTTGTTCAAGTTCTATGTGCACCACACATGACCGTGCACTAACGTGTTCCACCTTGATCCATATATACTAATACAGGGCATTGAGGATTCTTCAAGTATAACTTTATTTTTCTAAAATGGATTAGTTCATGGGATACTAAATTCTCTTGGTGGTGAATTTAACGATTCGGTCTCATCATTCACGCAATTTCCCCGTTCATTGATTGATCACACAAGTTCGCATATAGTACACGATTTGTTCTCGCTCCGCAACGTCTTCATCTTACACTATTAATATTTTCAAACAATATGACCCTTGCCGTTACATGCTTTATTCACTAAATTGATGTTCTCCATTCCAACAGTTGATTCTCAATTTCTCTTCATCGTGCTTGGAAATAGGTATCATACATTTGATGAAGAAGATCTCTGATCTGGTCGCTTCGTAATCATCTCTAACCTGCACATTGGAGAAATTGATGAATATCTTAAATCTTTCTCTTCTGCTTTTGAAATTAGAATAAGAATAACAATATATTTAGTGTAATATCATAAGTGAGGTCTGGAGAGGGGTGGTGTATACGCAGATATTACCCCATCTTGTGAAAAAGAAAGATTGTAGCGTAGTTTCAAAGAGCATGGAATTGTGTACCTTTTATAGCTAGATATAAAAATCTTACGCATTTGGAGTATGTTGAAGAATAAAAGAAACTATACAAAGAATTGGCAGGAAGCAGAAGCGTCGAAGAAGTTTCTTTGGATTATGGAACACCCAATTACCAGCAAAACCGTACTCCGTGACAAATCTATTTACTTGTAGGAAAGCCAATCTAATCATGTGCAGTTTTTTTTTTCTTGGAAGTATAAAACCCTACTCCATCACACATATTCTGGCCGCTTGGAATGTCATCTAAAAATTTAAGTTATTAAAAAAAGTAGAGGTTTATATAACACACTTGAAACATATAGATCGTCCCGGGCTAGACTGATATCTGCGACAGTAGGCGTTGGTGTGGCAAAATGAAAATAGGTTGCTTCCATTTTTACACAACTCCGATCCTTCTTACTATAAGAAAATTCTAAATTGTACATCGTTGTCCTATACTTACACTCCAATGATAAGAATTTTCTAGGAAAGTTCACAGATGTTCATTTGCCAATTGCAAGTCTCCGTTATGCAGTTATAAATAAGCCAATCTCCCTAGCTAGACTTGTCCATAACAAGAGAAAAGGAAAAAAAATCAATAATAATAATAATAATCTATATATCGATCGAGGAAGGAAAGATGATAGTGGAGATTGAGGAAGTGAGCAGCTGCGAAGCACTGCCTCTGCTTTCACTAAATCATGTGTCCTTGTTAGTGAGAGATGTCTGGAATTCTGTGCGCTTCTATGAAGATGTCTTGGGCTTTTGCCTTGTTAAACGCCCTTCTTCTTTCAACTTCCATGGAGCCTGGTAATTAATTAGCCTCTCTATTACAAATACAATATTCACACACACACACACACACATATATATATATATGCATGCTTCGTGTTTTAATATAGTAATTGCTTTGGTAAGGTTGTACAACTATGGAGTGGGGATTCACTTGCTTGAGAACAAAGGTATGGAGGATTACGATGAACCTCGACCAATTAATCCCAAGGATAACCACATTTCCTTCCAGGTAAATTTACTTTCATTCTTTAAACAGAGGCAGATCATGTAATATGAGTTCAGCCTAGCTAATCGAATCAAACATTTGACATTACTATGAACCCATAATTTCAAAAAGCACAATGTATTTGGGTTCAGTTGTTTTTTTCAATCGTTCCGATTTCCTAACATGTGTTGGAACTGCAATTAGCAGAGTAGTGATGTTGTGGTAGTGAAGAGGAGGTTGGAGGAAATGGGAATGCGATACGCGACTGCACTTGTGGAGGAAGAAGGGATAAAGGTGGATCAAGTGTTTTTCCATGATCCTGATGGCTACATGATTGAAATATGCAACTGTGACAACCTTCCTATTCTGCCCATTTCTTCAAGCTGCTCACTCAAGCCCCACAACTATTATAACAAAATGATTGCCACAAATTATGGATGTGGTTTCATGGAGAATGAGATGCTGGAGAACTTAAGCATGAACATGCTCAACTTTTCCTTCTAAACATGAATACCAGTGTGCAATGTGTGTGTGTGATTGGAAGTTCTTATAATTTGTTTGATTAAGTGGCTTTGTCCACAAGTTCATATCTTTTAAGCCTGTCTTGATACTACCTACACAAGTTAAAGCTTGAATAATTGAATAATTTTATTTTCAAACTATATATAGTTTGTATATTTACAATTATATGTTATTATTTTTGTTTGTCTCAAGATGGGAGAAAATAATATAATAGGCATTAAAGAAATGGATATTAGGTCTAATTCAACCTCAAAAGTTAGCTCAATAGGTAATCATAGACCACTTATCCCATAATTGACCCATGTGAAACTACTTTAATAAAAGACATCAACAATAAGGATGATGTATCGAGATCTAATTATACTAAGCTAGCTGCATTTTGGGGTTTTTTATTTTTATTTTTTGGGTAGAAAAATCAAACTCTACCATACTCGCTCGAGGAAACTTTTCCTAACAACAGAAAATTGGCGTAGTTTATGCACAGTTAAATAACAAAAACATTATAATCTACATTAAGTAAACTGATTTGTTGCTTATAATATGTGATTAGTGTAAACTAAATTAAAACTGCGATTACATTTGTACATAGTTTACACTTTACACCAATCTTAAAAAGTGGAGAAATTAGGAAAGTTTAATTTCATGCCTCCAAGAAATGTGAGGGTGTGGGGGTGTTGGAACCCAACAACAGACGCGACAACAACATATTTGTAAAATTGTGAGCTTATTGCCTCTTTCATGATGTTTTAGTTGCCCACTTAGGATGACCTATTAATGCATGTACATATATGAAACCCTTATGACTCAACTTGCTTCACAACAATCCAAACTTTAATAGATGAAACTAGAATGAGTTTAATTTATATAAATTAATAAAATAAGAAAAAAATAATATTATAAATAGTACTTGAGAAACTAATTACAAATAAATATTCAAATAAGTACGGATTTCTTTTTGGCATAATACATAAATATGGCCCTTAACTCGGCGTCAACTGACAACTATGATTTTTAACTTTGGGCGTGCACAAGTAAATACTTAAACTTGTATAAAATTGAACGAATAGACATATTTTGTGTCCAATGTGGCGTCCTACGTGTGTTCTGCCATATAAGACACATGTGTCTACTTGTTCAATTTTATACAACTTTAAGTGTCTTTTTATGCACATTCAAAGTTGAAATGCATAGTTGTCCGCTGAAGACAAGTTAAGAATCATGTTTATATATTATGCGTTTCTTTTTCATTGTCTTCGGCCTAACTTCTTTTCTACCATATTTGTTTTATATGAGTATATTTTTTTATGGATTTGCTTGAGTTGAGGGTCTATTAAAAAAAATTCTACCAATACACTCCGCTCTTCCTGTACATCACTTGTAGAATTACACTGAATGCGTTATTATAATATTCCTAATAAGTCAAGCTAATTAATTTTAAAAATAAAGTAGATAACCTGCAATGACAATTAACCTACACCGTGGAGTGGAACTTTTATACATAATCATCGATCACCAATATAACTGGGTGGGTGTTTGAATATAAAAATTGTGATATTTGAACAAAAAGCAATATGTTGAAATCTTTTTTGGGAGCTCCCATTTTTTTCATTTTTTTTTCATGACTCGAACTCGTACTTGAAAAAATGGAGAGATGTATTTAACTTGGAGAAGAAAAAAAAAGAGCAGAAATTTTGTAATCACTAAATCTGGTCAAAATCATTTTCTCACACTTGTTCATCTTCGAAAACTTTTAAATGTAAGTTTTAGGCGGAGAAGATGACTATGAAAATGGATTATGCTTCAAGCTGGGTCACCGGAAAGAATGTGTCAGGCATGAGTTAAAATTGGGATATAGGTTATACGAATTTTCTTAGTTTGATATGTGTTTTTTTATTAAAATTGTATTTACCTATATCTGTGTCAAAGTATAACGAAAAAATATATATATTAAAAATCAAAAAAAATATTTTCAATAGTATAGAAAAAAATAATATTGTGCGAACGAAACCGACAGGGCAACTAATGAATTCGCGATCAGTACTAGTAGCCACATGAAAAAAATAGACAAAAATTAGGGGACCAAACTTGATCAATCGACAAATCATTGGGATGCAAAAACAAAAGTCACGTACGGTTAGTTGAGAATGAGAAGACACAAAGGGGAACGTGGCATAATCACAGACCTCACAATTAGAGCTGTCAAAATAGGCTTGGTCCGCTAGGTCGATTCAATCAAATCCTTGAATTAGATAGGGATTGGGTTCAATTTTTTCAGCCCATTTAGGAACGAGGCTTTTTAACCTAGCCTCATTTGGCCCGCTGGCCTAATAGGCCCAATCCGCGAGCCTCAAAGGCCAGCCCGCGGACAGTAAATTTTAAAAATATTTATTATATATATTTTAAGTAATGTTTTACTTGTTAAGATTTTGTCAATAAATAATTTTAAAATACCAATATAAAATCAAGATTATATTTCTTATATATCTTTTACATTTTAGGGTCATTAGCCCACTAAATTTTCTTATTACCCTAAGTCCATTACTCCATTATAACTAAAAAATTTCAACCTCTTTTACTTTTTGTTTTTTTATGCCTAATTTTCCACTTCTCCTTTATTGTCTTGTTTATGAAAATAGTGATCATGTAATGTTTTTTGCTCGGATGAAACTTATGAATGTTGTATCTTGGCTATTATGTATTTGTTTTGTAAATATTCGCTGAAGTATGTGTAATTCATCAACACTCGTATTCTTTCTAAAAGGAAAATGTTATCCGTTTTTTGGTTGAAGGACAAACTCATCCTAACCCGTGGCCCGCTTAGAGATGGGTTGGGCTGCTATTTTATAGGCCCTTCAATTAAAAGGGTAAGCCCATCCCAACCCATTTAACTCTCTAACCCGTTAGAGTTGGATTGGGTTGGATTGGACCAGCCCATTTTGACAGCTCTACTCACAATGTGGCTTATACATTAAAAATAAAATCCAAAATGATGAAAATGGAGAAGCATAACTGAGAAGACAAGTTGAGCTGCAGGGTAATGGTTGAGATTGTTTCATCCTTAGTTAAAGATTTTGAGTTCGAATCTTAAATATGAATATTTTTTTTATTAGAAGCACCACCTCTAAATGGATCTTACAATACGTGATTTAAATTTTTGTTTTAATGAATCGTACCAGTGTTTTCAAAAACGTTTTTGGGGTGAGTCCTAGGGCGAGTTTAGGGGCGGGGTTACCAAAAATGCTTCGGGGTGTAAATTAAAGACGTAGATTCATTAGGCATAAATCCTAAAATTTGAGGCATAAGCTCTGAATATAAAAACGTAAGTCCTGGGCGTAAAACGTACACCCGGGTGTTTTTAATTTAATTTTTTATCTTTTTTGTTTTACATCATATTTTTATTACTAGTGTAGTGATATTTTTCAAATAGTAATTATAATACTTTTTTCCTTCATTATTGATTATTAATATTTATCTCAAATAAAAATCATAAATCATTAAAAGGTTTACTTTTACTTATTTTATTAGTAATAAAACTATAAAATTGAATATACATGAGACTATGCCCCGTAGATTCATGGGACTTACGCCCTGTGTCTCGGGGCTTTCACCTCGTCCTGTATTGTATAAAGTGTCTTGTCTCACACCCCGCCTTTTAAAACATTGGATCTTACGATGGGCAATTTAAATTTAATCAAAACAAAAAGAAAAGGCAGTACTCACTATAATATTAAATTTGATGGGCCAAGTCTAAGATATGTAACTGGTGGTTCATATTTCTCCAATAGGAATTATCATGGCCACACTCTTTAATCTTGTGGCTGTGATGTATTCCTTGTGTTGAATGATGATGCCAGTATATATTTTTCTTTTTAAGTTTTTCTTATTTGAGTGTATATTTTCCTTTAATAGATCATGGTGCTATATGGTCTAATTTTTCAAAACCCCAGCCAATAAGAAAAGTATCCTAGTACTAACTTACCATCAATTAGTTCAACCTTCACCAACATCCACAAAAATACTTCTTTACATTTGCTACGTTTCTTAAAAAACAATACAGTTGTTTGGTGTGAGAGATAAAAATAAATAGTGATGAGATTAGAAAATGGTGATAGGATAAAACTATTGTATCTTGTTTGGTTGCTATATTTGGGATAACTTATCCCACCATTTATACCATAGTGATGGAATAAGTTATCCCATATATATGGTGGGATAAGTTATCCCAGGATAGCTAATTCCAGAATTAGTTATTCTGAGACAACTTGTTCCCAACCAAACCACCCCAAGTATTTATCATAATATTCATACTGATAAATATGAAAACAAGTTAATTGTGTTTTCTTATATGTTAAAATTTAAAACTGACTAGTAGACACTAAGAATTTATTTTTAGAACAGTGGACAAGTACAACTAAATGGCCAGAGTATTTTTCTTTTAATGTATATTATATAATAGATGTTGAACTCCTTTTTGCTTTCTCGACTAATCTAAAAATTTGAACGGAATAAAAAAAAAATTAGCAGAATTTTATCCATTCACAAATCTCGAAGGAATGGTTAAGAAGGGAAGGATTTGGGTTTGTTATGAAAATATTGTTTGTCAATATATAAGAGTTGGTTGGTGAGTTGTATTCTGTATTGTGTCAAACTAGTGTACTATTCAACTTTCTCCATACTTAAAAGGTGCAGTATTTGTCTAAATAGACTAGTTAATTCTTGATAAAGATTAGTTGAAGGAATCTAGATAATAATATGAGGCTTTATATTGTTTTATTATTGGGTGAGTTGTGGTAGAAATGAATCATGCGGACACTTTGTGATGTTTGTGAAAGTGCTGCAGCCATTCTTTTCTGTGCTGCAGATGAGGCTGCCCTTTGCCGTGCCTGTGATGAAAAGGTCTCATTTTTACTCTCAAATTTAATACTCTACTTGTATGAAATTTTTCCATTTATATTTCTTGGAAATATGCTTTTGTGTTTTGAGTGAGTTGTTGGTTTGTTGTGTTTACCTGAATGTGTTCAGTTTTAAAGGAAGAACAGAGAACCGACCACCATCTGTTTGTGTAGTGAGGTGCAGATTACTTGTGTTGAGCATAGTTATATAATAAGCTACAAGTATAGGATGGTGCTAATTAGGACTAATATTGCCTAAGATTATGTGTGTCTTTAAAGTTATCTGTTTTTTGGTTAGCATCAGACAGTCTTGATTTCACTAGGCTTGTGAGTCAGTTTAGAATAGAGAGATCATGTTGCTTGTTGTAAGGCTTGCTCTCATAGGGCATTTTTTCTTATAAAGATCAAAAAGCATGCTGACCTGTTGAACAAATTGACATGTGTTCACAGTATTCTTAATTGTAAATTCTGGGAATCATTGCTTCTTCTCTTTGGTTCTAGTTTCATCAGTTCATCTTCTTTTATGTTGAAAAGTTTATGCTGTTAGAGAGGATATGCTTCTACTTACTTGGTTATATCTTGAACATCCCTACACGTGTGAATTATGTGATCACCTCATCTAAAAGATTAAGATGTTAGAGAGGATACACTTCAAGGTTCTTAAATTATATCTTCAACACTCATATTTCTGATCCGGAGTCATGAAAGGCCAAATCTATTGCAGGCCATCTGATCAACTTCTTATCTTGGTTTAATCGGCTAATATTGACAATGTTACTAAGAGACTTCTGATGTTTTCGTTCTTGTGGACACTTTTCAAATTTGGTCCATAGGTTCATGTGTGTAACAAGCTTGCTAGTAGGCATGTGAGGGTTGGACTTGCTAAGCCCAACGAGGTTCGTCGTTGTGACATATGTGAAAATTCACCTGGTTAGTGGAGCTTAAATCCGTCTTGTTCTTCAGTTGATTAGTTTCTTCTTCTGATTCCTTTTATTTTATTTTGTAATATTGTCCTACAAACAAGGGCCTGCAAAGTGAAACTAACTATCGGTAATTTCCTTTGCATTACACGTGAAGCATTCTTTTACTGTGACGTCGATGGAAGTTCTCTTTGTCTGCAATGTGACATGATGGTACATGTTGGCAGTAAACGAACACACAGTAGATATCTCCTGTTGAGGCAGAAAGTTGAGGTTGGTATTCCGTTGTATGAGTTACATGCTACTCTTAATATGTGCAATGTTTACATATAAGGTCATTTTTTTCTCTGTTTTTCTCATATAGTTTCCAGGAGACAAGTCTGGGCCTACAGAGGAATTAGCCAGGAAGACATTAGATCCCGGTGAAAATAAGAGGGATCATAGTCACTCACCAAAGCCAATGGTTAAAGACAATCAACAAAATCACAGGGGGTCTCCTATCCTAATTTCAGATGGGAGTGCAGATGGGCATGGCAAGAAGGACAAAATGATCGACTTGAATGTGAAGCCAAGTCATTTTCATGGTCACGCATCTAATCAGGTTAGCCAATTGTAATATATCTCGGAATAACTTTGCTATATTTCGTCAGTAATTTCAACTTAATATAATGCAGAATCTTCACATTCTCTTTTTTTCGTTTGAATGCTAAATATTTATCATCTGAACTAAACTGTCTGAAAACCGATGAGCCATTGGTTTATGTTATAAATTAGTGGAGATGAGTTTCTTCCAGTTTCATCAATTCATGTCCCTTCTTCTACTTCTCCCTTTTAGTAAGTAGAACAGATGACTTTATTCGTAATCTGGAAATTGAAAACCTTTCCGAACTAGAAGAAGGTTGCTGAAATGTCTACTGAAGAGATGTGTTTTTCTCGTTCTTATGTTTTCTTGTTAATGTCTCTCTTAATCTCCTGGCATCCTATTCATGAACAAATTTGAATAGAAGGTTCCGGCTTGAAGTTGCAGTTAACACTGTCAAGTCTATGCCAAACCAACTAGAATGATTCTACAGTAAATGTATTCTCAGCCCATTTCTGCTGTGCAGAACTTATAGGAGAAAACTTGACAGATTGTTCATAAAAAGGTTGATCTAATAGTATTTCCCTATTTAAGTTTCTAAGCATTACTTTTTGAACTGATTTTTTTGTTTTTCCTCAACAGGACTAAATCATCTTCAGTGATTGTTCCAGCCAGATATTCTATGAGCAAATGTTTGTGAGGCGTCAAATAGACCTCATGTGGCATGCATGTTCCACCTTTGCGCATATGACTGAAGCTCAGTAGCCCAGATTAGTAATCGAACAACATTTGGCAATTAGTGTTAGATAAAGCGCAAGTTCTGAATGCGTTGATTTTTCGCCAGTCTCATGATCATTATTTGCTTTAGGATTTAGTTTTGCCATTAAGACAACATTGAAGAAACTGCCTGCTGAAAGTAGCTGATGTAACTGAAGTTTATGATGATTATAGTAGAAGTTATTGTTGAAAGTCAAGAGGGGTGAATTAAAATTTCCTTTAGTCGACTTCCTGTAGTGGCCAGTCGACTCACCTGCACGTTAGTAGAATAAATAAACAGTAATAATAACTTGCAGTAAGTAAATAACACAGAGTGCTTTTATACTGGTTAGGATCACCGATGTGGTGCCTAGTCTAGTCCCCTTGGGTTACAAGGGTTTCCTTAAGAGCTTGTTGAGAACTTGGGTGTTACAGAATGTTACAATTAAGAGCCCCGTCTGATATGCAAATCAGATCTTCTTCTTAGACACAACCTCTACCTGTATAACCTACACTCAGATCTTTCTTTCTCTTTTTCTTTTCAATTGTTCACTAAAGTGTGTACAAAGTTTTATGAAAGATAAAAGAAGATTACAAGTGCATACTTCACATCTAAGTGTGAGGATGTATATATATATGAACAGACTTGTGCTCTTGTAAGGAAAACCCAACGGAGTTATACTTCAATCAAGGATTTGAGGAATCCCTTGATTGAGACGATTTGCTGATCCATGTCCATATTAGATATGTGCATGGTAAATTGCATTCCTTCCTTCTTGACAGATATGATTCAATTATGTACTTGGCTGAAGGATTTATCTTGACTCTTTGGCTTGATCTGATTTCCTTTCTTCTCTTGATGGCTTGGCTCTATTCTTGGCTTGATTGATGATTCCTTGATCTGGTTCTATCAATCACGATTTGCTTGATTGATCTGCTGCCAGCTTATTTGCTTGATTGATCTGCTGCCAGCTTTAGGCCTTCTGTTAATGATTGTTTAATCCCTTTGATTATGCCTTTCCTTTATGAAGTAATTGTAAGGATCAAAATATATTGCTTTCCATGTTGGTGTTGTTTTGCTTGGATCCTTTTCTTATTGGATCTTCATGCCTGCGAGAATTGTGAGTAGTGTGTTAAGTGTCGTTTATCAGAATTTACATAACATTAAGAAGTTAACAATTGTATCTTGAAATTTAAGGTCATTTTTAGGTGTATAGATTTTTTTTATGGTTTCTTGCTCTTGTATTGTTGTTCTTTTTCTATTCAAAAATTGATCAAGATCGACATGATCCTGTACGGCAAGAAAGTCATCACATTTGTTGCCTTCTCTCATTATATGTTCCCACGCCTCTAGCACTTCCTATTAGTACTTCTTTGCAATATTCTATCAGGGTTCTACAAGTATCATTACGCTTCGACTATTTCCTTCGCATAATTCCTAGCACGGAACTCAATCTGGAAATCTTGAATAGACAAAGGATTCATATCATAGAGGATGCCAAGATCACAGATAGCTTTTGCCTCTGGAAAAAGGGTATATGTCCAAATCTGAATATTTTGTTCAGGCATGTAGCTTTTGAACCTCTGTTGATTGGGTAGCAACCTACTTTGCTTCACTAACCAGAGTCATCTCAACTCTCTAAACTTCCGAAAAAAAACATTTTAAGTGTTTGGATATTTTATATAGTTCCTGAAGAAACATCATACGCGCTGCTTCCTCAATTCATAGTTTGCTGTTGGGTCAACGGCAAGTATTCTCCAGGATACAATTCTTGTGAAATAATCTCATTCTAAGTTTGGGAATTCACTTTGTATTTACTGCAAACTCTGTTTCTAATTGTCTCATTGAAAGTTAAGATCACAACTTTCATCTTAGAAGTAGAATGTTATTTCTTCTTTTACACTATAATTGATTTTAACTTAGTGGAGAATTTGAGCTCATTAACATAAACCAACAGAGCAGGATGAATGTAATAAATTGCTAAAAGCACACGGTATATGAACAAAACAGTCTTGAGGAGCAGCTATAAGCATTTATGCAGTTTGATTTGGCTACATTACATGCTTCATCATCAAATATCTATAGACTTTGGTAGACACTTAATAGACGTATCCCTTCACGAACATTCCCTTCTTGGCCTCATCGGACTCACCTTCACCGGTGTATTTCCCTAGCTGGGCAAGAGAGTTGGCCTTTGCTCTAACAAGCAAGGCATCCTGAGCTGCCTTCACATTTTCTGGTCTTCCACTCCAAGTCTTGAGGCATGTGTTCTGAAGGGCTCTGGCGTATGAGAACGACACGTGCCATGGGTTGGGACTTTGGTTCATGGCGTTCAAGTTTAGAGTTGCCTCAACTTCTGATTGTCCACCAGACAAAAACTGTGTATAATAAAATCATGAAAAAAGTTATAAGTCAAGTTTTTGGAATTATGGAAAAATATTTGATCTATCAGATATGTAGATACTTGCCATGATTCCTGGGACGGCAGGAGGGATTCTTTGGCGGAGGAGACTGAGGGTGTAGTCAGCAACTTGCTGTGGGGTGGCCTTCTCCTTGCACTCAGCTCCAGGGGTGACCATGCTGGGCTTCAACAAGATACCTTCAAACATGACATTGTTCTGGGCAAGGTAGAAGAAAACTTCAGCCCACACCTGCTTGGCGACTTCAAAGGTCCTATCAATGTTGTGTTCACCATCAAGTAAGATCTCTGGCTCAACGATGGGTACCAACCCATTGTCCTACAAGAATGAACAAGAAACTTTAGCTATTAATCATGTAGAAAGCTTAAATTCATACTACTAGTGCAATTTTTAACCGGTTATAGAAGGACATTACTCCATTTTACATGTTACCATATCACACTTACTATGAAAATTACCTACTATTGTAGGTAAATGTAACTTGATAGAGTGAAAAATCTACACATTGTTTGTGCACAGAACTTAAAAATTTTAGAGAGCTATGTGTGTTTCCACATCCTATGTATATGCCAACTTACCTGAGAAATAGCAGCGTAGCGAGCAAGACCCCAGGCTGCTTCCTTCACTGCAAGTGCAGAAGGACCATTAGGGATGCTCACAACAGTACGCCTGTAAGGTTCACAATGAAGAAGACAAGATGAGTTTCAAATTAAGTAATTATTGCTTTTACTTATAAAAGAGAAGCACTCTACCATTTGGCGAACCGGGCGCCTTGTTGGTAGTAAGCAGCAGAGCGAGAGGCAAGGCCATCAAGACCTTGGCACCATGATTCATTGTTTGAGCCAACCAAAGGAACAAGACCCTGTAGTTTAAGAGCAAAAAATATCAAACCCTTAGAAATACACGATGGAAGAATCCTTACACCTTTTTAAGTCACTAAGTTTAGATCTTTTACCTTGTCAACCTTAATACCAGGAACAATGTTCTGCTCAACAAGCACATCAACCATTTTCTTTCCCTCGACGGTTGATTGATAAAGTGTCTCCTCGAAGAGGATTGCACCAGAGATATACTCCCCTAGTCCAGGAACTGAAACTAGCAGGGTCCTGAACGCCTGGCGGTTAGCCTCAGTGTTCTCCATTCCGATTGAAGCTAAACGCTTCCCACAGGTAGCATTGGACTCATCCATGGCCAAAATTCCACGACCAGGGGACGCAATAGTTTTCTACACTCAATCCATTAGCTCAAATTAGCTAAATATGCTTCATTCATCTCAAAAAAGTTTTATAGAAAGGTTTAACACTTGTACTCCTAGAAAAATCTAATTAATCTCAGTTCATACATCACGTTATCTCGGTAATAATTTTCAACATTAACTAACAGCATCACTATCCATATTCAACAAAATTATCAAGAACTTGTAATAATACACTGTTCACTGTTTTGTCAGAAAAGGAAAACACTAGCAAAACTCTTCAGGCAAATTATCCAAGTAGTAAGAGATAATTAAGCAGTAAAAAGAAGATAAGTGCATGTTGTTAAGACTAAGTAAAATAACAATTGGTACTACATGAGATAGAAAGCTTTGAAGTCATAGCAATATTCCTCTTCTCATTTTATATAACAATATTTGACTTGGCACAGAATGGTTATATAAAATAACAGAGGGAGTATACAAGACTGTGTACCGCGGTTTTGACGAGCTCATCAGCATAGGAGCTAGCACGGACAGTGAGTGCAGAGGGAGCAGCCGGGTGACAGCGGACGGAGACAGATGGAAGGCGTAGGGATTGGCCTTTTACAAACTCAGTCTTGTCAAGGACTGGAGATGTCTTGAGGAGAGATGCTGATGCCATTTTCTTACTTTCCTTATCTTTCTCTCCTCAACTCCTGAGTATATCTTGTGTGTTCAATATACAGGCAGAGAGCGCCATGCTTACTGCATATATAGTTCTAAAAGATAATATCATTTGAGGCCATTATAGTTTTGCCAATTAGCTCTTGCCAGTTGGCTTGATAACTTGCTGACTTGGCTTGACAGACTTATGTAGGAATTTGCTAACTGATGGTTGGATTTCATTAGTCCTTATTTTCCTTATCATTTAAACTTCCTGTGCCACAAAATTAACTCCTTTTTGGAACTTTGTAAAACCATATAGGTTTGAGGCTCTAGTTGTTCTAAAGTAAAAGACAAATATGCTAATGTAGTCTAGTTTGGGTTCTGTTGAGTGGACATCAAAATTTAAACGAAGAATCTCACACTATAATTAATTAATAATCCTCAGCTATGTTTTAGGTGTCTGATATTGTTTCATCAATCAGAGTATTTTCCCCATTTAAAAGCAAAAAATCGCAATTTTCCCCAGTAGAAATTGCTTTCTCTTTTACCAAAAGGGTCGGGTTAGCTAGCCTAGTAACAAGTTCCTGCAACAGAATTGATGTAATGAGATTGATAGTTCCTACTAATATTGACTTTATTTGAAGAATCAAGAGAAGCGTTCACTTCCTTTTCAACCTGGGTCCTCATAAAAATCGATCTCCACACAAATTGGCATTAAATTTTCATATGTGCAATTGTATTATAACATCAGACGAATAGGTGACAGTAAATATTCTGGTCCACATGCCCAAAAAAATCTCCATCAAGGAAAGAAAAGTGAGCACATTATGAATCTCATAGAGTAGACAGCCAAATTCATGATGGTCCGTAGAGAATATCACCACTCAACTTCAGCCAGTAAGAAGACGACTATTCGGTGCAAATATAACAAAAACAGAAGATGATATTAGCAGTTCACAAAGACGTTTTAGACAAGAGAAAGAAATGTTAGTAGTATTTGAATTAGGACGTTGAGTTCCCAACTCAAGGTAAACTATTTCACATAATAGGGGTCAGTTGAAATTCAACGACCAGATCAGATCAATAATGTTCAATTGCAAACTTAATTAGTACAATCTCATCTAGCACGTATTTTCCTAAATCTTTCGGCCTTCAACACTATCCAAGTCCACAAATTGAGCTAGCGTTGGCCATAGATTTCCAAATATATTTGGCAAATATTATGTATTAAAATTTGAGTGAAATTTCACCATGTGTTTGGCCATACTATTTGAGAAATATATTTCACCTATTCAGGAAATATGATTTATACCCATAAGTTTTAAAAACTATCAAAACTAACCATATATTTGTATTACAAGTCAATTGGATCTTCGTTGCAACAAATAATAAGTAGTGTCCATGACACTGGAGCAATATGGTAGTTCGGAGTGAATGCAACAAACATCATTCCATACATCGTGAAGTAGACAAAGTGCATGACTTTGTTACCCTGAGCCGATTGTTCATCATTTTCATCAATAACCATATTATCACTTTCATATTCATTGAATATTCCATCACTACTTTGCTTTTTACATAAAAAAAACTATGTAATACAACGCAAACAACTACTATAGAGCGTGTTTTTTTTGTAAAAGATAAAAGTTTGATGTAGAATTTAAATTTTTAAAAGATCCTAGTAAATGAGATTTGGCCCAATTACCAATTTTTTCCACTATTTGGATTATTTGCCAAATAACAACAAATTGTATGAATAAACACTATTTATCAAATTTTCTCCCAAATTTTATTTGGAAAATCTATTGCCAAATGGGTTCTGAAAATGTTTCAATTCAATGTTATTCGTAGAATCTATGCGCGCACTTCCATTCCCTCCGTCAATCAATTCAACTATTCTATCTATGCGCTTCCATTCCCTCCAACAATCAATTCGACTATTCTTAATAGCTGAATTGCCATATGAATCTTTTGTAACCTTCCGCTCCACTTTGGCTATTCTATTTCAATTAATTGTCTTTTAACGCAAATTAGGGTGAGTACATATTATATATGTTCTAGTTTTTGAGCGGATTGGTGTGATGAATAATGTTACATTCACACACCAAAATGATGTAAAATTTGGTGTTGGATTGGAGCTCCAAAACACCAAATTCTATTTAATGTAAAATTTGGTGTTGGATTGGAGATGGTGTAACAACGAAAAACACATAATCTAATCAAACATGCAACAAATTTTGAGCCTAAAATAGAAAACGACATCAAGTGTTGCCGGAATAAAATCATTTCTCAGATCTAAAACACAAAACAAAGCAAAAATGTATGTAAAAGACCATCACGAAATATAAAAATGATAGCAAATAGAGGGTCGCCAAAGATGGAACTCATCGGTTATGTTTCCTCCATTGTGGATCTGTTACTGCTTCAAACGAGCTTTGAGCTCTTTTGCTCGCCGGTGGAAAGGGTCTGGTTAAGGCGAGCTTGGAGCTCGTGGTTGTGTTTTGTTTAGCTGTTGTTGTTGGTCGAAGCTTTGTGCTTGCTTGCTTGTGGATTCCGGTTTCACCGGAGAAATGGTGGTTTTGGGATTTGTTCGGAGCTACTGGTTCGAGGGAGTTCACCGAAGCTCGAAGCTCGCGGTGGTGGTTATTTCTGGTGTAGAGGAGGCAGCGATGGGAAGGGTTTTGGTGGTGGTGTGGCTTTGTGTGTGGCCGGAGAAGATGCTGGAAAATGGGGTTTGGGGTTTGTTTCAGGCGAAGAGTGGGTGTTGTGGTGTTTGATGGCTGAAAGCAGGGGAATGAGTGATGTGGTATGTTTTTTTAAGGTGGTTTGAGGGTGTCAGAGCTCCCGTAGTCGGGGTTTTCTTCGCTGGTGTAGTGGGCTGATTTCAAGTGGGGTTTAGGTGGTTTGTGTTAAGCAGATGGTTAAATGCAGTGTTGTTAGCTAACGGAATATAGTCAGTTAAAGTTAACAGATTATGAGTTAGTTAGAAGTGTCAGTAATTCAGTTAGGATAATTGATTATATATAGAAGCTAAGTAGCAGTTATGAAGTCACACTTTTAGTATCTGTAAATTCATTCAAGCAATCAATATACAATTCTCTTTACATGCACTTTTTTTACATGGTATCAAAGCTATAGGGATCTAGGGATTTATCCTCGTGAGATTTGGAGGTAGATCGAGAGATTCACCATAGCGATTGAGGAAGAACTAACGGGAAGCACTGCTAGTCGAGTTCCAGGAGATCTTGTCAATGAAAGCTCTGTGGTAATTGATCACAATCACCCCTTATATTTGAGTTCTTCTGATGTTCCTAGAGCTCTGTTGGAATTCAGCTAACAGGAATGGAGAATTACACCTTGTGGAGTCGAGCTATGGAGATTGCATTACTTGGACGAAACAAAGTGGGATTTATTGATGGTTTTGTTTTGCATATTGATTTTAATGGTGCTTTGAAAAAGATTTGGGATCGATATAACGCAATTGTAATCTCTTGGCTCACCTGTAATGTGAGCAAGGATCTACTCAATGGAATTCTATACTCTTCCGGTACGAATCAGGTATGGCTCGATCTCAATGAGAGATTTGATAAGGTTAATGGATCTAGACTCTATCAACTGCACAGAAACATTTTCACTCTCACACAGGGGACTCTGCAAGTCTCTTCATACTACACGAAATTGAAGAACCTATGGGATGAGTACGTTTCAATTTTACCTCCACCTAGCTGTGATTGCAATAAGGCAAAGGACTATGTTGAACAAATGCAATACCAACGTTTGTTTCAATTTCTCATGGCTTTAAATGACAGTTATTCACAGGCTAGAGGTCAGATCTTGATGATGACCTGCCTTCCCAATGTGAACCAGGCTTATGCCTTGATTATACAGGATGAAAGTCAAAAAGGAATTGTTGGATCTGTACATGAAGGAATGGAATCTTTAGCACTGTATACTGCTAGAAATTTTAGGTCATCACAGCCTAATTCTAGGCAGGATTTTCCCAGGAGAAACTTCCATTCATTATTCTGTGACTTTTGTAATATGAAAGGGGATACTCGAGCTGAATGTAATAAGCTGAAGAAATGTGATCATTGCAATGCTACTGGACATGTGAAGGATGATTGCTTCCAACTCATTGGCAATCCAAAAAAATTCAAAGGTAAGAAGAAGGTAAATGCAGTAATGGGAAATAGTGCTATGCAGGATCAACTGGCATGGAAAGCACACACAACTGTGAGAGAGAAGTCACATCCTGATCTATCTCATATGGGAGAACATCTCACACACGACCAGTTGTTGCAATTGTTGAACGAATCATCACCATCACAACTTAACCAGATACTCAATGTCCTGCAAGGCAACAACAATACCATGAATACTCAGAAAAGTGCACACATGGCAGGTAAGCCTATTTCATCCTTAAAATGGATCATAGACACTGGTGTTACAGACCATATGATACATGATCACACTTACCTACATTCTGAGAATAAAGTGGGTAGCATGGGGAGAGTGCAGTTGCCTACAGGGGACTCAACCATAGTTTCACATGTTGGGGATCTTCAACTTAATGACACTGATATGATCACAAATGTTTTATGCATACCAGCCTTTGAGTTTAATATTTTGTCTGTCAACAAACTGACAAAAGAATTGAACTGATATGTTTCTTTTTTTCCTACACACTGTGTGTTTCAGAATCTCTTGTATGGGAAGGTCAAGGGGATTGGTGAAGTTGAGGATGGATTGTATGTGCTGAATTGGAACACCAAGCAACATCAAAACAAGATTAAATCATTGTCTGCAGTGGGATCAAGAGAAAGAGATCCAGAACTATGGCACAAGAGACTAGGACATGTTCCTATGGGAGTACTTAGGAGAATAAAAGATTTCAATACATGTAGTAACCTTGCTATTGAATAGTGTATGGTTTGCCCCAAAGCTAGACAAACTAGAGTTCCATTCCCTATGAGTCACACTACAGTAGATGATGTTTTTGACTTAGTTCACATGGATGTATAGGGTCCATATAAGGTGGCTACTCATAATGGGATGAAATACTTTCTTACTTTAGTTGATAAATCTAGATGGACGTGGACTTTTTTTATTGCTTTGAAGTCTGATGTAATTGTTATTTTGAGACAGTTCTTGATAATGATAATGACTCAGTTTGGGGAAAGTGTTAAAGTTTTCAGGTCTGATAATGGAGGGGAATTTGTTAATAACAACTGTCATGATTTATTTGTTCGACATGGCATTATTCACCAAAGATCATGTCCACATTCTCCACAAAAATGGGGTTGTGGAGAGGAAACATAGACACCTGAAAGGAGTCTTCCTTGGAAATTGCATCACATTGATCAACATCCAACGGCTTCTCAGGTATTTGTTCATGTTAATTGCTAGATGAAGGTTGAGTTAATTGTTCAAGTTGATCGCTTAATGAGGGTTGAGCTTCTTCATCTTTATTATCCGACTGTTCAGAATCAAAACTAGGACAAGATGTACATGATTGCAATGGCCAGGGCTCCTCTACATGGGCATATGTTGCACAAAAGGTTCGTGATGAAGCATCATTAGCATTGACCTCAAACTTGGACCATAAATTCTCACTGAGTGTGGACTGATTTAAGAATCCTGATTCAAAATTTTCAGTCAAGACCCTCAACAATTTTGTAATTGTAATACTTTTGCCACAATATGACTCTGCCAAATGAAGACTCGCATAGCCAATGTCTCGTGAGTGGTCAAAGGTTTAGTTGTAATCCTTTTGCCACAATCTGAAAGCTTTATCAATCACAACTATCCTCATCTATAAAATCACAGGATGAAAGAATTGTTGTTCAAGCATTTCACGGTAACATTTCTATCTGCATTCAGTGGAAGCATTTATTATCAGAAAAGCAGTGGTTGATCCAGGATTTAGAGTCCGTGGGTGCCAAATGGGATTCGAACCCGCAACATCAACCTTCTAAAGTTGTCCTCCTACCGTGGCACCACAAGCCAATTTTGTTATGTGGGTGGCACGCTTTATATTTATATAAATATTTTATATATATATATATATATATACCTATGTATATATAGAGTTTCTGTCGAAGTTCGGGGGTGGCGTGGCACCCCCACAGCCCTTCATAGATCCGCCACTGCAGAAAAGTAATACCTCTAGCGCGAGCTAGAATGAATAGATGGATAGTATAGACCTTTCTAACATCCAGGACCCAAATATGCTGCCCAAAGGCATCCTTGTACGAGATTTAATCCATAAGTTCCTTGGGAAAACCTTCCTCTTTATTTAGAAGGTACCAACACAGAGTCATCGTGCCTAGCTTTGCAATTTGCATGAAGCAACAGAACATATCTCCCTTCACAGAAGAGTTGCAGCTCAAATGTCCTGAATGCAGTATCTGCTAAGACCAACATGAGCTTAGGCACACTAGATAATGAACAAAATTCAGAGCCCGTTTGGATTGGCTTAAAAAAAAGTAATTTTTAAGTCAAAAATAAAAAATCAAATTGAAATGACTTTTAAGTCAAAAAATAAAAAACAAGGGAGACCTACCCTACTTTTGGTTTCTGACTTATTTTAAGTCATTTTTTATCTTGCCAAACACTTCGTAACTTATTTTAAGTCATTTTTGACTTATTTTAAGTTATTTTTTATATTTGTCAAACACTTTCAGAAATAAAAAACCGACTTAAAAGTAGGTTTGACCAACTTTTAAGTCAATCCAAACACCCTCTCAGTATCTAGTAAATTCTCAAATCATTTATCAGAGCCTTCATGAGGTAATCCTTGTCCAAAACCATATAAGGAGACGATGTGGGAAATCTAACACCCTCTCCCCTGCTCCATAAAGAATAGCATGTGAAAGTCAAATAGAGAACATTAACTTTGAAACTTGGTTGGAATCCTTGGACCGTCTCCCTGAGTGCTTTTGAAGGAGCTGAGATGGGTTTCAACTATTTAAATTTTAACCAAAAAAAGACACACAATAGAATTATATTTTACTAAATTGTCTTAGATATATTTATACTTTTAAAGGATTAGTTCATAATATTAATGGGAGTTGCAACACCTCCAATTCTTCATCACGGACTAGATGTATCATGACTACCTTCAATTCCCCTAATTTTATAACTCCATTTTCTTCTTTCTCCCAACTCAGCCCATCTAAGCGAGGTTAAAAAAGGAGAAATGTGGAGAATCAATCGAAAAAACCCTATAAAAATAGGGGTGAGGGTCTGTGGCAGATTATAGTGAAAAACAAATTCTCATTAAAATACTAATAGAAGTCCCTGATTATTTTTTTCTTTTATCAATGATTCAATCAAAATATCTGAAAAAATAACTATAGTAGATTTTTCTGAAACTTTGAATGGAAAAATAGTGATTGTTGTGTTATTTTCTTTCTTCTCCCAACTCCAAGCTGTACTTTCTAACTCTAACCAAACTCTTATTTATTTATTTTATTATAATATAATATATGATGTAGCTAAGACCCATTAACAGTTTTTTTTCCTCCCCAACTTTCTTTGAAAAAATAATAGTCACATGAAATTTGAAATACCAAACTCGTGCATAAAGGGTCCCATGAATGATGATATAGTTTCTTGAATTCCGTTCCTGCTTTATCAATTTAGTCAACCAGTTTGCTCCTAAAATCGTTTTATTCTGCCGCAAACAACCACAATCCAGGCAAATAATGCAATAGCTCTACATAAATATACTTCATATATTTTATTGCAAAGAGAATGGCTATAATATAATGGCAATTGGTGTTATGTACAAGTTGGTTGGTTGTTTGTTTTTTTTCCCTGCCAAATTATAGTCACGGTTTTTCCCTAACAGTCCCACTCTCCAGCTGACCTAAACAGACACATTGCTATCGAACTGTGCATAATATGACAAATACTCTCTTCCCTCCCAAAGTCAAAAATTAATATATTTCTCCGATTAATCTTCTTAATGGTGTTCAATTTTTAAGAAACAGTTATTAATTAGGAGTAGCTTAGTAAACAACACATTATATTTATTGATTTACTAATGACTGTTATTTTTGCTAAGGTAACATTTATTTTGAAACGAAGAAAGTAATTATCAATATAGAGGCGGATAGAACCCATGTTCAACCAGATCCAGTATTTTTTTTATCCCCGAACATTGATATTTATATGTGAAAAATCACTAAAATTTCTAACAAACATTTATTGAATACATGATTTTAGTAGTATTATGAATTCAGCGATCAGCACCAGGGGCGGCTCTTGCATACAAAATTTGAGGCATATGCCTTAGGCCCCCAATTTTGGGGGGCCTCAATTTCTTACCAAGAATAATTTTTATGTTTATTTTTTTACATAAAATTATATTATTTTGTTCTCTTTAACTCCATTCAAAAAAATCAATTATTTTTCGCCAACACTCATATTATTTATCTGTTTGAATTCTTCTTCATTTTTCAAATCTTTAATAAGGTAGAGTAATAGTCTGTCAAAAATATGAATCAATAGTCGAAAAGTGTTGAACAAAGTAAATTACAAATTCTTTTTTTATTTCTTCTTAAATTTTCAAGGAATACAACAAACATATTAAAGTAGGATATACCAAGTTATCAACTTCTTGAATCAAATTCTATGATTTTAATTCTTGTTTTTATTTAAAGTTTGTCAACTTATTACTAAGAATTATGTTAACATTTCATATAGTAATGGCCCCAGTAAAAGAGTATTTTCCAATGTTGAATTGATAAAATCTTACCTAAAACTAATAATAATAAAAAAGATATTTGAAGAAATCGTCTATAAAGAAATTTTAAGCAAAAATTTAAATCTAAAAAGTTAGAAAAATAATTTTTAAATAAATATATATGAAGTTTATTTAGATTTTAGGCCTCTAATTGAAATTTCGCTTTAGGTCTTTTATTACTTTGAGCTGCCTCTGATCAGCACTAAAAACCTTAAAAAACGGAAACAATCAACTTTAAATCTTCGATCAGTTTCTAGTCACATAGGGTATGATTTATCGGCCTATGGTAAAATCAAAATTTAGGATAGATTGGTCTGAATGAGGAAAGAAACAAAAAGATAATACGAATACAGAGCATAGCCACGACCTGTCAGATTCTCTTCCTATTCTCTTTCTCACCCGGACCAAACATTTTTACCACATTTATTTATTTTTTATAATTGTGGTGTTCGGACTAGCTCAATTAATTCTACGGAATACCATCCAACTCCCACTAGCAATAAGTATTAGGTAACTCTATCTATCAAGGCCAAGACAGATAGGAAAAATTACCTAGTATCTTTTTTTCTCCCCGGAGACCTCTCGGCTCTCAACTACTCCACTAGGCCGCGTGTACACATACATTATTTTTGCATCCTTTATATACTACTCCTATAAATTTCTGACTCTCATTATCTTCTATCTTATTTTAGTACTCTCGGGATGAAACTATTAGAGCTGTTTTTTATGTTAATGTTGTTTACTATTAGCACAAGTAGTGCTAAACATTCTAGGAGGGATAATACATTGAAGGTGGCTAATGAAGAAAAAGACTACTTGAATTGGATCAATCGCATGAGTTCTCGCAATCATTCTGTTTTCCAAGAAGCGAAGAACAAATTAGAGCCTTGTAAATTTATTAAGGTGAATAAAAACCCGAAATTCGGAGATTTTACTACGGTTCAAAAGGCTATTGATTCAATCCCAATAGTCAATTCATGTCGAGTGGTTATTTCTGTTAGTCCTGGGACTTACAGGTAAATTTTGTACACTTCAATTGTCCTGTTTTCTGCTTCTTGATTTTGTACTATAAGCGCATTCAACAAATTGAGCAATTGTATGGAAGTTTTGTTTAAATGAGGTTAAAATTTTGTAGGGAGAAGATTGAAATTCCAGCAACAATGGCTTACATTACCCTGGAGGGTGCTGGTTCACACAAAACAACTATCAAATGGGATGACACTGCAGATAGGACAGGAAAAAGTGGCCAACCAATGGGAACTTATGGTTCCGCAACTTTTGCTGTTAATTCCCCCTACTTCATTGCCAAAAACATCACCTTTAAGGTAATTGTGCAAGTACTTTGTTATGTTTTACAATTAGATGGATCTATTAAGAACTAATTTTATCTCTAGAGATGATGCTTGTTAACGCGGTGGAGTCAGAATTTTAAATTTATGGATTCTGAATTTTAAAAAATGTAGTAAGCTCCTGATAAATTATCTATTACACAAATATTATATTTGAGCAAAAGCTACTGGGTTATGCCAAACTTGTAGGCGAAGCTCTAGCTCCCACCTGTATAATTCTTGGATTAACATTTATAAATATAATAGATTTTGTACAATTGATATATCGGAAAAACTATTCTCACTTTTGGAAAACATGTAGTTTTCTTCTATAAAAATTCTTTTGAGATCACAATTAATTCCTTCGTGAACAGAATGTAGCACCACCGCCACCATCAGGGGCACTAGGAAAGCAAGCGGTGGCATTAAGAATTTCGGCAGACACAGCGGCGTTCATAAATTGCAAGTTCATTGGAGCACAAGACACACTGTATGATCACAGGGGCAGGCACTATTTCAAGAACTGTTATATTCAAGGTTCTGTAGATTTTATATTTGGTGATGGGCTGTCCCTTTATGAGAATTGTCATTTACGTGCCAAAACAAAAAGCTATGGGGCCTTGACAGCCCAGAAGAGGGAGAGTTTACTGGAGGAAACTGGATTCTCTTTTCTCAATTGCAAAGTTACTGGATCTGGTGCTCTTTACTTGGGCAGGGCTTGGGGTACTTTCTCTAGGGTCGTATTTGCTTACACTTACATGGATAAAATCATCACATCAAAGGGATGGTATGACTGGGGAGATAAGAACAGGCATATGTAAGTTCTTTCCTTTCTTTTTTCATACTACTTACACACAGATGCTCTTCACATACTATAGAACGCGAATTTACTGAGGAATTTATGCTGATCTGCAGGACAGTATTTTATGGGCAATTCAAGTGTTCAGGACCAGGGGCAGACCATGGTGAAAGGGTGAAATGGTCCAGGGAGCTCACTGAACAAGAAGCTAAACCGTTTATCTCACTCAGTTTCATAGATGGTCATGAATGGCTACTCCATATTTGATGATTTCTTTAATGTCTAGCTAAGCTATAAAAGTCAGCAGTCTTTACTCCTGTACAATTACGCAATTTGTGTGCATCATATTGTAAGTTAGAAAATCATTTTTCCCAGGCACCATGTTATAGACCAATTTTCTCATCCGAATTGTTGCAGCAGCCTGCACGTCCATCCACGACCACAAAAATAGAAGAAGTACCTACTCCTACTTTCATTAAACCAAAATACAGTTACGAACAATCAATTTTATCAGCATTCATTTTCAGGAACTGTTGCTTTTCTGTGCTATTTGGTTGAAAATTTCGTTAATTTGTTTTGGAAACAAACCCTATCAAATGATTAAGCTGGGCAAAGCCAACTGAATACCAAATGGGTCAAGTGGTCCAGTACAATTGTCAAGAAGAAGTCATAGCGAAAAGTGTCAGCACAATGCCTTATCAAATCACATGCCACCAAACTTCACCTACCCGAGGAATGAAGTAACGAGTCTTGTATTGCAAGAAGTTGGGAGCTATGTATATAAGTTTACAAGAGACGACAATTATAAAATAAACTGTACAAGTATAAACAAATATACATTAGATACAATTCCACCATGACGGTCAGTTAAAAGAATTGCTTTCTTCAAGTAATTGAACTGTACAAAATACCAACAGGCAGCCTGACAGAAACAAACTGAACAAGTCAACAACGAAAAGGAATATCCAATAGTTTAGGAAGATTATGATCAAAAGCACAATGGGGAAAGACATGCTAGCAGTTACTGGCAAACAAATATAGGTCCTCTTTTTATGTCAAAAAAAAATATAGGTCCTCTAGATGTCAATATCATATATAGAGAACATCAGATATCAACATCTCATGTTCACATTGTAATGGAGAAGAAATCCAACACTCCTAGAAAATGGACACTTCTTAAACAGCTACCGCTCATACTCAGCAAGGACATCCCACACACACCCCTTAGTATGCAGCAAGGACAACCAACATCACCACCAAGACAAAGGGAGAGAAAATTACTGCGGAACTGACCAAACCAGATAGTGATAGCAATATTTTTTTTTTTGCAACGAATATGCAAATAGTTGTCATCAACTATAGAAAAATGATGTGATGTTCATATAAAAAATAAAGTCACCCACTATCAGAGAAAACTGAAAAATAAACACAGGTCACGCACCACATAGATGATCAGGACTGGAAGAGAGTTACAGTCGCAAGGTAACCATTCTTCATCACCTGTGACAAATAAGCAAAGATCCAAGTGAAGCAATAGGAAATGAAAGCACAAAGGGAAGAGAGATAAAGTGTGTCGCGGAACCACAGCGTGGGGTATACAGACATTTATTCGAATCAAAAAAATCACCTCAAAGGCAAGATTTTGGTAGCCATATACAAAGGTGGATCCAAACGGATTACTCGCAGAGCCTTGCGTCTGGATAGCAGCTCGACCACAATCCCCTAGTATCTCCTGCAGAATCATAGCAACTTAACAATGAGTCAACTTGAAATTGAGCCTAGAAAAAGAGGATGTCTGATGATAGGTATATACACAGGTGTACACAACAGTTTGCCCATTAGTTCTAAATATCATTAACATGAACGGATTCTGAGTTTTTTAAAATTAAAAAGGGGCAGAGTAATAATTATCCAGAACACTAATAGTAAAAACTTCCAACTTGAAAACCTCGAAGAAATACCGATAAATGAATAGGAATGACTATGAATCAAACAGAAGAATTCACCTTAACTTGTTCCCATTTTGTGCTGGCTGTAATAGTAGCTTTAGAGGAGTTCACATCCTGATGATAAGACCCTACAACTGCAGAAAAAAAGATGCAAAAAGTATTAAAACGAATATCCAATTCTTTTACATTGGTATAACGAAAGAGGGCATTAGATCTTGAAGAATCAACTCACAATCAGAACAATGGATAACAAAATTGCACTTCATGTATGAATTAAAATCAGCATGCCCAGGATAGTTGGTGTGCAAGACAAATTTCTTGATTTTATGTGTCTGCAAATAAACCACAATAATCTGAGAACAGATATAGACATCATAACATGTGCTCATGGAAACTCAGAGGATGACATACCTGCCCATCAAATAGTATATCTAAGCCACGAGTAAAGTAGTTGTAGAAGTAATCACCACAAAGAGTTGTCCTCGGCCGGGGATCTGAAGCAGAATGAATCACCATTTGATCAACCTGTATAACTAATGAAGTCAATCTCCACCAACAATCTAACATGTAGAAACCTGACAGGAACTCACAAGAACTTGGATATATCAATTTTCTGTTAAGACACCAAAGAAATATAGCAGTACCTGTTTCTGATGGATTCCACATGGTCGACCTAATTCGGTCCAAACATCCTGCATAGAGATAAGATAAGACAAGGTTTTGCTTGGTTGATTCAGTCATCAAAACATATGTAATAAAGGAACAGGACGATATGCAGCACGAACAAACCTACGCCAGACCGCACGCAACATACAAGAACAAATAGATTCAAGCATTGTTAAACCAAAAGTGAAATAAGTTCAACGCCTAGTTCAATATACGAGTTAAAATAGGTTTTCAGCCTCTTGTTCCCCTTTAACTTCAGGAAAAAATTAACTTCTGCATTGCAACTCATCCTGAACTTCTTTTAGGCAATAGGGATACGATTATTCGATGGAATCTAGACTGAAAGTATCATATCAATACAATTAGAGTTTCCACAATATGAAGGAAAAATAATCCAATGGAAGACAGAGAAACTTTAAACAACTCAAGCGAATGATTAACTCCAAAACAATCTAAAGAAAGAATAGTTACCTGTGGTGATGCACCAAAGGGGATGTGTTGTCCACCAATACCAAACCGTAATTCTTCCCCCAGCTAAAGAAGATAGAAAACAAACAAAATCATATGTAAATCAACTGAACTGCATGTCAGAGCAACTTAATCGTCAAACTTAACAAATGACACTCGACACATCTTTTATGATCTAAACTACTGCACAGAAACACATATGAACTTTTTATCTTTGGAAGTGGAAAATACTACTAAATCATTCATCAAGTGCCAAGATTCAGCATTATAGAGCACGAGAAAAAAATAATCTGATAAAAATAATATCAAACTAGACATTCAAATATTCTTTTTTTTATAACCGTAGTGTCTAGGCCAGTTTGTACGCACCTCCCACAGGATATCAAACTAGACATTTAAATCTTCTCTATTCAAAAAGGGGTAGACACTTTTTTGAATTCTAACCTCAAAACTAGTAGCCATTGCAAGTGGAGAAAGAACTATCAAAAATAGTAGCCATTGCAAGTGACGAAGGAACTATTAAATGGAATGGCACCAGATTTAGTTTACTTTAATTCCATTTCCTTTGCATCACAATTTGAGATAGGACTGAGATGAAAACTAAAACATCATCAATTTTGAGGCAATACTACAATTTTCTAAAACACAAGTTTGAGATTCTCTGATGATTGATTTATAACAGAGCAAGACAAACATATCAGCCAGAACTGTCAAATCCCAGCGGTCAATTCCCTTTTTCAATGGCTATATATTGGAAAGTGACGACAAAAATATCAAGAAACTATTAACGGTTCTCATGGCAAAGAGATCTGTGAAAGGCCGAATTTAAGCACATTAAAGCCAAAACTAATAAGCTCCAGATGTGAATGCCCTTTATGTCAGCTCTATGTCAAAGCACCACAAGCACACAAAAAGAACATCCTAAAGAGCTTTTCCCACGAAAAAGCATAAAGAGTTGCAGCTCAAAGGAGGAGGACTTAACTTACTATTAATACATTATTCAATAAGAAATCACATATATAACATTAAAGAGACTGCACAAAACCTTCAGTGTGGACATGTAAAGGACTAAACCAAACCTTAACATGCACTTCTTCCATGTAGAGGCTCCCAGCAGGCAGAGGAGGAGTACAGGCCTTGTCCATCATGGATCCAACACCAACTTTACTTCCAGCAGAACTATCAAATATTGATACACGGCAAGTAACTGGGGTTGTGCCATCTGGAAACTCAAGAGGTAGTTCCGCTTTTGAAATGGAAAAAGAAGAGAAAGAAAGGAAAAAATTATTTATACCAGAGTAAATAATTTGAGTCTGCACAAGTGTGAAAAACGAAAATAACCAGGAATACCTTCACCATCACGACAGCAATCTGTATACTGGGAGGGAATTGGAAAAGCAAACGACAATCCCTGCAAAGTTGCAATCTATCAGAACCCTCAACACAGAACTAAGTGATGGATAATAGAATAAGAGCCTCTTTGGATTGGCTTATTTTAGGTGTTTTTAAGCCAAAATAGCTTTTAAGCACTTTTGTAGTGTTTGGGTGAAATAAATAAGTGCTTTTAAGCACTTACTTTTAAGCCAAAACAATAAAAATAAGCCAAAAGCCACAAGTCAGATTTAAATGTGGCATCAATAGACATTGGACAAACATACTGGATAAAATAAAGTGTAAACTCCTCTGTCCTTGTCATATGTTCCTGGATAGGTCGGCCCAAAAAGAGAATAGACGGCTACAAAAGTGGCTAAAGTGGACGGCCCGCTGAAAGTAACAAAATCAAAAGACAATATTTAAATCAACAGAAATGTTGGGAGGTGTTAGCACAGCATTATGAAAACCTACCAATTTAGAGAGTTGTGTAAGTAAACACTATGAAAACCTACCCTATAACAGAGGTGGCATAGCGCATCTGAAGCCGTTTTACATCAAATATTTCAATAAGGCGCAGTCTCTGAAACAGGTAGACTCAGTGTAAAGACATACTTGAAAAATTGTTTCTAATCCATTATGCAAGTAGAAAGCTCTTGAGCTAATTTATAAAAGAAATAAATCTTATAAAAGAGAAACTTACAAAAGAAATATGTTCATGTCTTCCTGATAAAGTAAATTACAAGACAATAAATTTAAAAGAGAATCACATAATTTTAAAAAAAATTCTAAGGGGAAATGCCTTTTCCGTGCCTAACCCCATTCGCCTATCGCTTTCTTGAGTTGATGTTTAACTTGCACCTAGGGGATTCATTTATCCTGAAAGGAAATTTCCATACCTCATTCCATCCCAAATCATGTTCCACTTCGGAGATGTACATGATCAAGGAAACTAGATATTAGATGTATTCATGTTATTGATACTTCCCCAAGTATATTATTTTTTTAGGGTAAATCAAAAGGAATTTCCTTAATGTGCACCAAGGTGATGCCAAATGTTAATACGTAAAAGGTCTTTACATTGAGCCTCCAAAAAACTATTCAACGATCTACAAATAATAATGGAATCTCTTATTTACACCAATAGTACAGGAAAACAAGGTAACTAATGATCTTCAGCATCCATCTTTCAACTCCAAACATTTCTCCATATCATACAATAAAGGCATCACAATGCTATTTCCAAAACTTCCTCCTTCCCTTCCCTGATTTGCTCAACCTCCACATTGCGAGGGTGTCTCAACTTTTCAGGGAAGTAAATCATGGAATACACCAAAACTCTTACTTCCGCTACATAGTACATAGTGTAATGAAGGAGCACAAGATTAGTGTATTCCCCCTTTTTCTTGCACATGCAACACTGATTAACATTATGCAACTCCTTTTCAAATTGCTGCAACCTAAGGATAACGTCCCATGAAGCGGACCAAGCAAAGAAAGCTAATTCTTAGCAGTTTTTGAACCATCCAGATAAATATAGTAAGGTTTCACCAGGAAACTCCCTCCCACCCCGACGTCAGCTTTTGATGCCATCCCATGCTGCCATTCTTTAGCCACTAAACTATTAGTATCCAAGAAAAATGCTCCATTTCTTTCGACTCTCAATCTTCAGAGTTACCTTCCGGCACCAAAATCAGATATGATTGCCTTTCCTTCTATAAATTCAATGTATTTTTTAAAATCAATATTTCCCTTACATCGTTACCATTTTCAAAAAAAAAAATCAATATTTCCCTTCATTATTCCTTCCCATGGAGAAGATGAATTCTCCCTCCATAAATGACAACCATCGAGACAATCAACAAAAGGTAACGAGGATAAAGACAAGATGAATTCACCAATACATTTCACTATCTTGAAGATCTCTTAGCACTATTTCCCGAATTTAGAGATTAAAATATAAGCTTCGCATTCTTCCACACCCAAAGAAAAGAAAACTTATTTTACTCCTAATAAAATTTAACCATGAATAGGTGTAGCGGCACGGACAATCTTGCACAACATTAGCAAACTTTGACATTCGTTGCCAGCATACTCAGGCTTAGTAAAATCTTTTGTTTCTCCAATTGCAGCAACGTGCCTTTGCTTCTTCATGAACACTCCAGACCGAATTCAATTCAATGAAGTCTGAATCTCAGAATGTGTAGGCATACTAGGAGAGACAAGATTAGGAATGAGGATGTTCGACACAAGGTGGGGTGACTTCCATGGGAGACAAAATGAGGGCCGGCCAGTGTTTTGGGAAGCGAGAAGCGGAAAAAAACAATAAGGGCTCGCTTCACCGAAGCAAGAATCGTGAAGCGAAAGCGCACAATTTTTTTTATATAAAGCGCTATTTAGTATAAAAGTAAGAAATATTAAATATGCATACATAAATAATCAAGAACTCAATAAACACATTGAGCAAATCTTTCAGTTGTTATATTAAAAAGTAAATAATAGATACTAGAAATAGATATTATTTAAGAAAATACAACTTACTACAAGCAAAAACAGAATCGTGACTCAGTCACACAACAGCAAAAAAACAAAGGAACAGAAAATAGAGACAAAACAGACTAGCAAAACCAAAAAAAGAGAAAAACAAAGCATACGACAAACAGAGGAATATTAAATCAGAAGAAATAAAAACAGACTAAAACAGCAAATTGAAGGGAAAAAATCTAGTTACCTTGTGCAGCAAAGAAACAGAAAGAGAAGAAGAAGAAGAACTTAGGTAAGTATTTTTACAGAGAGTCCAACAGTAGTTGACAAAGGAAGAAAATTATTTGGTAAAAACTATGGTAAGTTTTTTACAGAAATTTAAAAAAAAAAACTAGTTAGCACTTCTAAAAGGCGAGCTTTTTCTCGCTTTAATAAGAAGCACGCTTCTCGCTTCTTCACCATCGTGTCGCTTCAAGGCATTAGAGTAACAGCTTACCGCTTCGCTTCTCTCGCTTAGAGCGAGCGCTTTAGTGTTTTTAACAACACTTCATTAAAAAAGTGAGACTGAGATGATTCAGGCATGTGAAAAGGAGGGATGCAAATGTCCTGGTGAGGAGGTGTGAGAGGTTGGTTGTGATAAGCTTCGAGAGAGGTAGAAGTGAGCTGAAGAAGCGTTCGGGAGAGGTGATTAGACAAAACATGGCACATTCCAGCTTACTAAGAGCATGACCTTAGATAAGAAGTTATGGCGGAAGCGGATTAGGGTGGTAGGTTAGTGAGTAGTTGAGCATTGTCTCGTTGTCCAGTGGGATAGGTTTCTCCTTGCATTCCAGTAGTATTAGCACTATTCTCGTAGTTTCTGGTCCCTTAATTTCTGCTACTACATGCTAAGTGTTATGCTTCGGTTATCATTTTATTTGTTGTGGTTATTGTTCCTTTTCTTTATTTGTTTCAAAACGTTTCCCTTATTATTTGCAATGTCTTCATAACTTCCGTTTTCTCTTTTAAAATTTACTTTGATATGCGTTAATTGAACCAAGGGTCTTCCGTAAACAGTCTCTCTATCTCCACGAGTTAAGGATAGGTTTGTGTACACTCTACCCTCCGCAAACCCCACTTGTGGAATTTCACAAGGTATGTTCTTTTTTGTTGAAGTTTGCCCCTCAGATGTGCATTATAATAAATGATCAAGGATTACAAAATAAAGGATACAAATGCCTCGAAAAGTTGGCATTGGCGCATTGCCACCACATTTTAGCCATGCATTCAGAATTGCGAATTCAGCGAAGAATGAACCATAAATAAAATATCATTAGCTTACTTGAACAAATTACAACCAAACATATTTACATACAAGGCAACTAAATATTCTCATTAACTAGACCCGAGTAAGGCATGCACCACATCTAATACCTGTGACCAGGAATCAAACCGCAAATGAAATCCATGATCTGGGAAGCTAATGACAATGTCAAGTTTTAAGGGCTCCTGCAGAACACAGATTAAGCATTGAAGTTATGTAATATTCGAGATGCTGATGTGCAAAACTACCCATGTCCACAACATTGATTACAGTGTTATCATATTAATATACCATGTAAAACCTGATAATTTCAGAACCATTCATGCATGGAAATTGCAGAATTTCAGCCTATAAACCCATTGTAATGGATGGAATGCGTCCTACTACAAAATATACATTACTGGCTGAGTTAATCACAACTAAATGGGGAACTTTATGAATGGCTCCTACTGCAAAATAGATTATGGCTCAGCTGATCGCAACTTATTGGCTAATTTTTCTATTCAATCAACAAAAGGTACTAAGTATGTGACTAACAGAACACTAAATAACACAAAAAGAATTATTTTAAAGGCATAGTAATCAGCACTCCGTAAACTGATTGTTTTGAACTTCAAAGCAACTAAATTTTCATAGAGTAAAGTTGATTTCAAATGACTAGGGTGCAAGATTAGATGTCACCACTCACCATAATAAGGAAAACATATTAACCAAAACAAAAAGAAGTATGTAAAATTGGCCTAAAAAATGTTGTCCACCCTGAATCATACCTCGTCGTAATACTTAACATGGACAACGTCATAAATATTAGGCTGCTGCTCTATCTGCGCGAAAGCTTCACAAATAGGCATTCCTGAAACATTTACCAGATCATCATCACATGTTGAATCAGCTAAACTAAACCGCATCAAATTGAATGACTAATCAATCAATTTACAAAACAAAACAAAAAATGAGACAAATTGATCATCCTATTTGACCTAATCGGTAACTTAACAAGATAACAAATGGAATAAATTAAGTTTACCTAGAGTAAAAGGACCGATTCCAACACCAGGGCGGAGATCGAGAACAATAGAACCCATGGCAGTGCCTTCGCAGCGGCGTCTTGGTCTCTGCATCGTTTCGTTGTTGAAATATGTTGAATCGGGGGATTGTGACTTTTTTTAAAGTCTAGAGACGATGGAGATAGATAGCTTTAAGTAGAAGGAGAGGCAAGCTGACAACGATGTGGCAAAGGCTCTGCTTATGGAATTTTGGCATCCAGCGAGCACACGGAAACGTCGTGGTTATCTTTTTTTATTTTATTTTTGGAGTTTCGAAAGTGAATTTGATGATTTCGAGGTTAGGTTAATTCCAAAAAGAAATTTAGAATTGTCTATTGACTAATTTCTCCTCAACAATGGCGGGTCGGGTTCTGGATAAGAGAGCCCCTTTTGTTCCGGTTTTGTAGAGGCAGCAAAGTAAGAAGCCCATTACTAAATGAAAGAACGGAAGAGTACTTACTAACTCGTCTCACTTTTTTGGAATGAAAACGAACTTCATTTCATGTGCTTTTGTGTTTGTCTAATTAATAAAAAATATCTAAGTGTAAAATCAGACTAGTATTTTTTTTTTATCGTTAGATTGTCTCACATGTGATTCTTATTTATTATGTTTTACAAATTCTACCATTTGTTTTGGAAGTAATAGTAACCCATTGTCTCCATGCAATTAATTTAAGATAATAAATGACTAATTATTGTGTTTTCTTTCTTCTACTAAATAAGTTTTTTGTTTCAATATTCACTTTTAAATGTTTTGGTCTACACCATTCTTCCCGAACCCTACTTGTGAAACTACATTGAATATGTTATTATTATTGAAGAGTGACCTACTTAATTTAACCATGAAAATCGTAATGTTTTGCTAGGGAACTCTAAATTTAAGACTATACACAAATCCATTTAAATAATTATTAGAACAGATAATTATTGGACTGATTATTTTTGTTTGGATATTTTAAAAGTAATCTATTAAAGGACTTCTTAATATTTGAAATTGACAAAGAGTATATTGTCAAATTACCTCAAATTCGAATACTTACAACTATAATTAATTGGGATGAATTTTGGTAGCTTCACATAATGTAGAGACTTTACATGGGCCTGAACCCACAGATATCAAGCACCAAGCCCAGTTATTTGGTTCAACGAATGAGCCCAATATAAATGAGCAATTTTCACATATAACAAACACAAAATTCATATTTGTATGTTATAGCAAAGTTTGCATAATTGTGCTCCATAGCAAACATATATATGTATAATTCGCTATACATATACAAAAAAAAACAATTATATAATTCACTATACATATACAAAGAAGGCAGTTGTATAATTCACTATACATATACAAAAGAAAGCAGTTGTATACAAAAGATTAATTGTATAATCTGTCTATGTATAAAATGAGAAAGAGATAAATGCAAAAGAAAACTGGGCAGGGAAATATTTGTATTGTATAATTATAAGTGTATAGGACGAAGATATATGTATTTGCATGTGTATATACAATTTTCTCTCGCTTTATATAAACAGAAGCGCAATTTATACATTTCGTTTCTGTTTGTATAAGGGAGAGAGGCGAGGGTGGCAAGCGAGATCTGGGAGAGGGGAACGAAAATATATGTATATATACAATTTTCTCTCGCTTTATACAAACACAAACACATTTTATACATTTGTGTTTGTATAAAAGTGAGAGAGGCGAGTGAGACTACCACCAAACGAGAGTGGTGAGCGAAATTTCACCAGGGAGAGTGGCGAAAATAGCAATAGTTTGTTATAGGGTACAATTAAATCAAAGTATATTTATAGCATTTAATTTGAATTAATAGTTTGCTATTATATACAATTTTCCCTATATTATACTCGCACAACCCAAAAAAAATTGACCCGCCCAATCAATTTATTTTTGAGCATGTAACTACCTGTTTATTTTATTCGTGAATTTGTTTTGATTCGTTTAGTTTAAGTTCATTTTAAAATTAGGCTGATATATTCCATTCATATTGACTCGTGAGAAATTTGTTTTAATTATTTTTCAAAAGATTTTTTTTCATTTGATATAATTTTATAGTCATGATTTAAGGGAAGAGTTTTAATAGTTACTCAAACAAATTATAAGAAAATAAACTTTGAATTTAAAACTTAGTAAGAATTTTTATGTGAACCAATTTTTAGTTCATTTCAACTCAACCTGCTTCATCCCAAATAACAAACATGCCATCAAATCATTCATTTATGAACTCAATTCATTTTAATGAAATTCAGCTCAACTTGCCATTTAACACCCCTAGATCACACCATAGATCAAATCAATCCTCAACGACTTTGATTTATTTATTTATTTTAGTTGTTTTGTTAGGTAAATCACTAAATTAGAAGTCTATGGTAATTAAGGTATTATAAGGATTTGGGAATGAACCTTATTTTGCCTATAGCACAATTCTTAAGCTAGCGTTTGGCCATAGATTTCCAAATATTCTTGGCAAATAAAATTTGGGTGAAATTTTACCATGTGTTTGGCCATAGTATTTGGGAAATATATTTCACTTTTTTAGAAAAATATGATTTAGACCCATAAGTTTTAAAAACTATCAAAACTAATCATAAGTTTGTATTACAAGTCAATTGGATCATCGTTGCAACAAATAACAAGTAGTGTTCATGACACTGGAGCAATATGGTAGTTTGGAGTGAGTGCAACAAGCATCATTTCATACATCGTGAAATAGACAAAGCACATGACTTTGTTATCGTGAGCTAATTGGTCATCATTTTCATCAACAACTATATCACCACTTTCATATTCACTGAATATTTCATCACTACTTTGGTGTTCACGTAAAATATTATGTAATACAACGCAAATAACTATTATAGAGGGTGTTTTGTAAAAGATAAAAGTTTGGTGTAAAAGTTCAATTTTTAATAGATCCAAATAATGAGATTTGTCCCAAATACTAGAAAAAACTAGTATTTGGGAATTTGGGATATTTGCCAAATAATGACAAATTGTATGGATAAACATTATTTGCCAAATTTCCCCCCAAATATTACTTGGGAAATCTATGGCCAAACTGGCCCTAAATATGACCGTTATGGAGGCAAAATTTGTTAAGCATTTTGTCCTATTTTTTTTTTTAATTATAGGGTAATTTTGTTTTTCTCTCAAGAGAGATATAAATATATTATCTAATTGATTTTACTCTTTCTAAAAGAAATGTATTTTTTATATATATTTGCCTAACCCGAGGAAAAGTTTTGGATTTCTGTAAATTAAAGATTTTTTTTATACCATAACATGATAACATTCACAATATAATATTGTATTATGTATGACAAAAAATAATCTTTTATCGATAGAAGTCCAAAACTTAACTCCAAAAAAATTATCTATATGGTACTTTTTTTCATAAAAAAAAACATTCTCCACCGAATGTCATTTTTGATTAAAGTATAATTAGGATAGAATTTATCGTAAGAAAAACACATCTCAATTGTATTGACTGAAATAATGTTTGACTTTTTGTTGTCATTCTATTCAAATAGATGTTGATTCAATTATGGTAGTCATTGAGAATGATCATGGAGCAAATATATGAAATTTTGGATCATATGTATTATTATTATAGTACAATTGTAACAAAGGTAGTTGATACTCTTATCTCAATTAGTAGCTTAAAATGGACAAGATTATGATTTATAAATGTTAATTAGCCCTTTTTTGTACTATTTCTTGGTTGCGTTCTGTCATGGACAAGTTAGGAATACCTAGTATTAGAGTAGAATAGGTTTCCTATTAGCAAACTATATATATGTTAATTAAAAGAAAATTTTGGTTTGGTTCCCTCTAGCTTGGATTATAAATATGTAATCATTGATCACCTTCATATCCAATATCCAGGTGGGTTTCGTAAGTTAAAATAGCTACTACTAATTAAATATAAAGATCACACAATGAAAATAGGCAAGGCAATCATGATTAGCTACTATGATTTTAAAATATAGAAAACTAAGTAGTCTTGAAGAGTATTATGTATATATATGCATTTCTTTTTCTGATTTGTACAAATTATAATTATATATCAACTTTAAGATAATTTAATTTCAAGTCATATTCATTGGTATTGCTCAAATTCAATAATTATACGTTTGTAATGATAAAAAAACAAAAAACATGTGACTCCCCCCCCCCTCCACACACACACAAGATCACATTACGATCTCTGAGGCATATGAAAATCTTTAATTTTTATCGGTTAAAACTACTAACACGACATGTATACAATTTCTTCACAATATATTGATGATTACAATTAACTTTTATTATAGTTAGTGTCCTTTTTTTGCTTATTGGATGTCTGATATTTACATTAAAGTTCAACTAATTCAAATTCACATTAGATAGAGGCTTATTTAGAGATAACATTCTCTGCCATTTGATTTTTTCATATCCACATTCAAAACTGAAATCTCTAAAGTAGTGCTACATATAGTTAGTGCCTTAGTGGTGTCTGTGAAATTCCATCTTCTTACGAAACGAGATGGAACATTTTTCTGTCCTTCATAGCTTCTTATTTTTAAATTACTTTACTAAAATAGAATGTACACTTGGTTTGGCCAAAAAGGAATTAGGCTTAATCAATTAATGATTGTTATGAAATACTTCCTCCGCTTCTTCTTAGTTATATAATTACCTGTATATTGCTTGATCCAACAAAGTTCGGTTTAAAATATTCGCTAAATTAAAATTTAAATATTTAAAATTATATTAAAAAAATATAAATTATATTTTTTCTTCTATCAATATAATAAAAAAAACATCTTAAATATTAATTAAAATTCATATTATTTAACTTTCAAAATGAAAATAGTATTTAAACACCCATATAGAATACATATAAGGCGAAATGAAATGCAATGCATGCAAAACTAATAAATTCGTCATTTTCCGTATATATGATAAAATAAAAAAACACTCAACAAACAAAAACAAAAAGAAACACAACGTAAGGACAAAAAACAGACACAAATCTGTTTATTTTCCCCCCCTTTTCTTTTGGCAAATGAAAATGAAATATTTCCAAGATTAGGCAAAAAGAGTAAAAAAAGGAAAAAAATATTACAAACGATTCTTCACCGCCACGTGTAATGCTAACTTAGACGTTTCTTAAATCCGGAGCAAAAATGTTTACTTGACGTCTTGGATTGGTCTGCAATTAATTTGGAAAATTAGTTAATTAATGGTGGCCAAACACAGCAACTGTCCTAAGTGGACACATCATCATTAATTAATCCACTACTTGTTCGATTTTATTTTTTTTACAAAAATAATCTACTAACTGTTCGCCATAATAAAGCTCTAATACATTTTTCCCACCAAAATCTCATTTAGTTCACACCTTTATTCTTCTGTAACAATTAATATAATCACACTCATCCACATTAAATACTCTTCCGTGAGTCCGTCCATCTTTACTTGTTCACTATATTAAAATTGATATCCAACAATATTTGTTTAGTTTAGATGTTCACTATACTAAAATAGATGTCCAACAATATTTGTCCAGTTCAGAAAATCAAAAGATAATTTATTTTTTTGTATTTATTTTACCTTGCTATTAATTAAACACTATTAAATTTCTAATACATTTTTCAAATTATTAAAGTTAATATATTTAAATGGTAATATGATAATGTTACCTCTATTGTTTATTGTTTCTTAAATTAAAGTATGTGTCAAATCAATAGTGAATAACTATTGTTGGACGGAGAGACTAAGAAATTTTTTTAAAAGAAGAGGAAAACCCATATCCTTGTTTCCATAGCAATGGTCCAAAAATCACAATTTGAGTTACATTAACAACATAAAAGATCAATTATCATTAAAAAAAAAATCAACAACAAAATTGCTTTAAGGAAAATATTCTATATGTAGCATAGACTTAAATTGTGGAATATGAAAGTGTCATTTAATTTAATTTAAACTCAAAATATGGCTATTCCACTAGTTTAAATTAACAAAAATAACTCCTTAAATTATAATACTTTCACATGAAATAAAACAAACATAATATTTTAATTATTTCTACATTCCCCTCTTCATCATTTATTAAATTACCACTTTGCAAGTAGCTTTAGTAAATGCTTTCCCATGCGAGGCCATCTCCACTTAATTTTTATCCAACTTTGCAACTACGTAATTTATGATATGCCATTATATCTGATTGTGACTGCTCAAATTACAAACATAACGAGGGGTCCCATGTAACAAATACAATTACAAAAACTTACAATTTAACATAGTAATGATGCATTACCAAACTATTAATTCAAAATAAATGTTATAACTGTAGTTTAATTTAAATGCAATTGGCAACAAATATTTTGTCATTCACCTTTCTCCCTTCTCTCTGGAATCTCACTCGTCACTCTCCTCTTTTTCAACTCTCTCTCGCTCGCCTCTTTCACTTTATACAAACACAACTGTATAATTTGTGTTTGTGTTTGTATAAAGCGAGAGAGACTGTATGTACAAATATAAATATGTATCTCTCTATCTATACACTTATAATTATACAAATACAAATCTTCTCATGCTAGTTCTCTTTTGTATTTGTCTCTCCCTCACTTTATACAAACACCAATTATACAAAATACAATGTATAATTTGTATTTGTAGAAAGCGAGAGGGAGATTTGATATACAAATACAAATGTTTTAACTCAATTCAATTGTATACGAATTCAAATTTTATGCAAATATACAAACACAATCATTGATACATAACATAATAGTTATATATGTACAATTATATAACCAATATACCTATACAAATCATCTCTCTCCACTCTCTGCCATCTCTCGCTCGCCACTCTAGCCTAACACAGAAAACATATACATATACATATATAAACACATTTTTCATACAAATCGCCGCAATTTTTATACAAATCGCCGGGATTTATACAAATTAAATGCTCCATAGCAAACATAATTTGGCTATGGAGCACAAATCACAAAACTATAAATATAAAGCGTTAATATATTTTTTACGTTTGTTATTCCTAAAATTTATCCTCTCTCTAATTGCTTATATAGTAAAAAGTATAAAAAAAGAAAAATATACAACAAGTGCATGTTGTTAGATACCAGAAATCAAAGGTAAAATAGATGCGTGCAGCTGTCTTGTGTAAAAGTTAATCTTTTTTCACAATAAAATTATGTTGTCATTGTACAAACACAAGGAATATAAAAAGTGATGAAAAATGTTGTTAGTGAAAAGGCCCTTTTAAGATGATGGGGTATAGTATACTATAGGCATTAACCAGTCCTTGTGCCAGCTAAGCCAACCAAAATCAACATATATTATAATTGATGAGTTAATTTTTAATATGGTCATTCAAATATTAAAATAATTTTTTCTTTTTTAATTATATAGAAAATTATTGAGAAAATGTCACTAAAGTTATTTTTGATTTTTTCTTTCCGTAAAATCATTCATGTCATGCGAAAATTTCTCCCCTCGGCCCTCACTAGATTCATGCCATGTAATGTCATTTTTTTTTCCTGTAGGACAAGACCTAGTCTAAATTTAAGATATACAAAATAAAATAAAATGTAGCCATCTAATTTTGTTTTTAGTATATCAACGAAAAATGCTAATGAAAAAATAAATACTAATGATTTGCTAGTAACTTTAACCTGGTATGAAATAGAACCACATTTTGAAGTACTATAAAAATCAAAAGGCAACTTGCATTTATATATATCATATATATCATGATGAGGTTTTAAGACTATGTCAACTAATTATTTATTTTAAAAAACATAACTTCATTAGTAATTCATTTTTATAAGAGCATTTAATAGATGAATTACTTAATTTGTAGGGATATAAGAGTCTTCCGTACACAAAATTAACAAGAATTTTTATTTTCTATAGTTAGTTTTATTAGCAACCATACTGAAAATCATTATTGTTAGAACAATAAGATTTTATTTCAAAACGTTTGAGGATTTGAGTTGACAAATACTTAAATTCAAACGGCTAAATTCAACATTTTTGTATCCAAAGTTAATTTAAATTTTATCTTACATGACATAAAAAGTAAAAAATTAATTTGAGACGATATGCCAAGTAATAAAATAATTGAAAAAAGTGACTTTTTTTCTTTTTAGGATATAAAATTATAGTTGAATTACATTATAGGAAAAAAAATTTAAGATTGACTTTAGTAAAATCTTCACAATTCTTAAATAATTATTTAAGGAAGAAACATTCAGAAGTAACTCTAATGAAATCCTTTTAATCTAGATGACTTTGTGGGATTTTTTTTCTTCAAATTTAATACTTAAATAATCATTTAGGAAAGAAGAATTCAAAAGTGCTTTTAATGAATTTATTTAGAATATTTGAATGACATTATAGGAAAAGAATTTAAGAATGACTTCAATGAAATCTTCACAATATTTAATAAAATCTTTTTATTAATTAATTGACCATAACTCTAATATGACTACTCGCACTAGTATTAAAAAAAGGCAATTGTTTAAAAGGCAGAAAAAAAAAAAAGAGTTGGAAAGCAAGTCACGTGTTATTTAGAGAGTGGAGAAAAACTGTGAATCCAGTCATTTAAAAAAGACTCCAAACAAGTTTAGTCGTAGCAGTATAAAAACAATCCCACATGAGCCGCGTTTGACGCTTTACCATGTGTGTTAATTGACAAGTCCTTTTTTGTTTCGCCGAAAGGTTAATACTACACAAAACATTTTTTCAATTTTACAGGCACACTTGGCTTCTAACCAAACGTGCCCTCTTTCTCTCTTCCTAATCTTTCTCATTTTCGTCTCAGATTTTTCCCTGTTTCTTCAAACGACGTCGTTTAAGTCCATGATCAACCCGATTCAGTAGTCTAGGGTTTTGATACGGGCTCAAATTCTCCATGGATGGTGGTGTGAAGTCTAGCTCAGGGATGTACGCACCATGTGTACAGCAAGCACATAGTCAAAGGCTAGATGAAGGTACAGCAACATCTATGGAGTTACAGAGGTCGGAACAGTGTAGTTCCGTACATTATATGGATGGTTCTCAGTTGGTCGGAGTTTCGTCTTCGGTCGCCGGAGATGGAGGTGCTCCGGCTACGGTAGCTGTAGATGTTAGGTATTCAGCTGCAAACGTGATCGATAACCGGAAGCGAGGGAGGCCACCTCGTAACCTGATGATGAAACCTCCGGTGCCAAAGAAACCGCGAGTAGAGGATGAAGATGTTTGCTTCATATGTTTTGATGGTGGTTCTCTTGTTCTTTGCGATCGCAAGTGAGTGAGGCTCGTTTTTATCAGTTTTCATACTCTACTTTCCAATTTTAAGTGTTCTAATGCTTTTCCCCATGTGACATTACTTCACTTTGAGCTATAAATGTTGAAAAAAAAGTACCAGTGCTTCAGAAATAATCGTACTCTTTGTTTGATAAGCGTAATTGTGTTACAAGTTGTTTCTTTTAATGGATAGGGGGTGTCCAAAGGCATATCATCCAGCTTGTATTAAGCGGGATGAGGCATTTTTTCGCTCCAAGGCTAAATGGAACTGTGGTATGTTTTCTCTTACTGCGTTATGCACATGAAGAATCTGTTCAGTTCGTGTAGTTCTTTACTGCTAGAGTTTTTATTTTTATTTTTTATTATTAGTTTATTCTCATAATGGGATAATTTAAGTGCCGAAATTATTTTGGCAAGAGCTAAGAGAGAACTAAATGACATTCTATTTAAGTAGAGAGAAATAAGGATAGTAGTTTTTGCATAGGTTCTCTATTTGTAAATTTACTTTAATTTTATCTATAAAAAAAGAGTAGTAGATTATTGAGCATGACACATTAAGGCTGAAAGGCTTGCATGGCATAATTCATGTTGTTACATTGTAGAAGCATCTTCTATAAATGCAATGACAGCCTTAACTCATACTTCTCGGATGAGTCTTGAATGTAGGAGATGCATGATCGGAATTCGGATGGTCATGTATATTACTTTACAGAATGCTTTGCATTATCATTTCAATTTCCAAGATAAAAGGAATGAGGGGAAGAATCAGTGAGGTGAGTGTTCTCAAGTGAAAACCATGAAAAAGCATGTGAGTCATTGTTATGTTGTTTTTTCTCTTGCTCATTAATATCTTGCCTGAATAACAAATCTAGGTATTGGCTTGAAGAACAAAAACATCTCTGGATGCTTTTCTTTTTCACAATCCTTTCTCGAGATAATATGAAGTCCTAGACATGGATTCTTACCAGCCGTTATTAAACCTTTTAAAATTCAAAGTGTGATCTCATAATATAGTGATTTTGAAAATTTGGAAAATGAAAATCCCAGCACGGGCTGCCAATACTTCGTGGATCTTTTGTCTTTTATTGTGTCGTCTCATGTATCTTTTTGTTGTTTTCATAGTCTATTTCTTAACTTTAATGGAGTACCCTATTGTATCTTTTGCCTTCTGTTGTCTTGACTTGTGCATCTTTTTGTCATTTTCAGTCTTTCCCAAATTCGTATGGACTCTAGTCTTTTTACAAGTTTGTATATCATATATAATGTATTTATTGCCTTTTATCGTCTTGACTCGTGTATCTCTTTGTCGTATTCATTAGTCTTTCTCTGAGTTTGTATAGAGTACATGTTTGTATCTTTTTCCTTTTTTGTCATCACTTATGTATGCTGTTGTCTTCTTCAAAGTCTTTTTTCCAAGTTTGAACGGGTTGCATATTTCTAACTTGTCCGAAATGATAGATACTTCCACAAACTCTCTAGGGTATCTGCAGACAATCTTTCACACCATGTGTGGGAATTCCCTTATATTACTAGTAAACAAGTTCATATGATTGTTAATAACTTCTCTCTTTCCCTCTCTCTATTTTTCCCTTTTCCCTACATTGCACATATTTCATCAAGAGCATCCGAAAAATCTGTTTCCTTTGGGGTAGTCATACAACATCACAAAAGATTGTATGGTAATGTGGCTAAGCTGGGAGCTTCTTGAAAGAACCTTATTTATGTTGCTTAGAAAACCTTGTTGCTAAAACCAGGTTTTGGTATTGATTTATGTACTGCTTGAATGATGCTTCAAGGAATGTAAGTATTATCTTAAAATGTATCTCAGTATATCATAGTTGATATATTCAAGGACATTTGAGGATCTTGGTGATATCCAGGGAATCTATGTTCACAGAAGGTTGGAACAACAAAAAGAACTGAAAAATCAACTAGAACTTATTGAAGTAATCATCAATGTTAAAGTAGAATCCCCTTCCAGAAGATTGGGTGGGGTTTGTGGAGAATCTTTTCTTGGTGTAGATTCTTTACCTTTTGGTATATTACTTGTATTTGGTCAGGCCGTTGGCCATGTTTATGAATGATGCTATGTACGTTTACTTGATTAAAAAAAAGACTAGAATCCACTTCCATGATTGGTACCGGAGACTGTTAATGCATAATAGGTTTGCTTTTATTTTGCACTTAGTACTTTTCTCTTGAACTACAAAAGATCTGGTTCTATTTTCTATATGAAGCATATCATCTACATCATTGGCCTCAGAATGATACAGCACACTGATATTACTTTTTTTTCCCTTTTTAGGTTGGCATATTTGTAGTGTGTGTCAAAAAGCTTCCCACTACCTGTGCTATACTTGTACCTATTCATTGTGCAAGGCATGCACAAAAAATGCTGATTACTTGTGTGTTAGAGGAAACAAAGGCTTTTGCTCGACGTGCATGAAAACTATCATGCTGATTGAGAACAAAGACCAAGCAGATAAGGAAATGGTATGTGTAATACTGTAATGTACTGTAAGATCTCACAAAATATGTTTCCTTATCAGTCTAACTGCGAATAAACCAATTGGTTCTCCAAGCAGTGATATTATCACGGATTTCCAGATAAAAGACTGCCATGTTTAATTTTATCATTTTGTACTTCTCTTTTCTTTTATCTCCATAAAGTAATCTTGGGTTAAGTTTTGATTTACCTAAAACCTAACAGGTTCAGGTAGATTTTGATGACAAAACTAGCTGGGAGTATCTCTTCAAGGTATATTGGGTAATCCTAAAGGAAAATCTATCATTAACACTTGATGAACTTCTTCAAGCTAAAAATCCATGGAAAGAATCAAGTGCAGTACATGGTAAGCGTCCACTACTGCCTTATGGTCATTATGTTGCAAATAATGGCAAAGGTATTGCGGGCAAGTCATTTGTCCATTTAGAGCTCAAGAAACCGTTAGAGCTGTTAGAGCTATCTAATAAGGATCCTCCAACCACTGAAAGCCGAACAACTGCAGAGTCTAATAACCCGAGCATTTTCAGTTCTTCTCCTCAGTCAGAACTAACAAAGCCTGCTGTAGAGCTAGATCTCCAGAATGAACATTGTTTGAGGACAAAACAGGGAAGCACTGCTATGCAGACATCAGTGAATGGATGCATGGAGTGGGCGTCAAAGGAGCTTTTGGATTTTGTTGCACATATGAAGGATGGTGAAACTTCTGCTATATCTCAGTATGATGTCCAGACACTTTTGCTCGACTATATTAAGAAAAATAATCTTCGAGATCCTCAGCGGAAGAGTCAGATAATTTGTGATTCAAGGCTCAAAAGCCTTTTTGGTAAGCCATGTGTTGGCCACATAGAAATGCTGAAGCTTCTCGAGTTTCACTTTCTGATAAAGGAGGACTCAGATAAGAGTGCTTTTATACCAGCTGGAATTGTTGGAATAGTGGCTAGCCATGTAGAACCTGATGATAGCAATGGCATCTCTTCATCGAAAAAACGTAAAAGTCGTAAAAATGGTGAAGTCAAAATGACCCAGATTAATCTTGATGAATTTGCTGCAATTGATGCTCACAATATAAATTTCTTATATTTGCGGCGTGATTTGATGGAAAATCTCACTGAAGATGTGGAGAAGTTCCATGGCAGAGTTACTGGCTCAGTTGTCCGCATAAGAATACCTGGTAATGATCAGAAACAGGAAATTTACAGGCTTGTCCATGTTGTAGGTAAAAATTGATCATAAAGCTTTTGTTGACACAGTGATGCAATATAATGTCGTTCTTGTTTGTGGGGCTTATAGTACTTTTTTAATGCAGGTACATGCAAGGCATCTGAACCATATAAGATCAGAGATAAGACGGTTGATGTACAACTTGAAGTATTGAACTTAGACAAGAAAGAAACCATATCTATTGATACTATTTCAAATCAAGATTTCTGTGAGGTAATTAAGACAAAACACGTTTTACTTCTCCATCCATTTTGAAAATTGCTTCCTCTTACTCTCACACTTGTTAAAGAAATCTTGCTCACCAGTGGATATTGCGGCAGATAAGGTGATATTCATCTTTATTATTATGTGTGGTATATCAGTCTTTTCTGACTTTTTTCTTAGGCTGTTCATTTCACATTTGCCATAATATTACTTTTAAGTAATGCAGCACAAACCGCTGCTGTATTGGAATTATATAGAGGAAATATATACCACCTAAGCTGAGGCTGAAGAATCATTTAGTTCACATAGACACGAGCAAACTTTACATGTCACTGTAATTTTAGTCCATTTAGCATGAATATGATACACGATTCTAGATGAGCTCATAATACTGGGGAAGTTAGGGATGTTTTGGAAATTGTCAGTAGGGTTGAGCAATTTTTATCTGACTTCTGGTTCTATGTATTAGGGGTATAATTGTAAATATGGAGTAAGATTTTTCAAGTGTAGCTTGCATTAATAAAGTAGTTAAAAGTGATCCAAAAAGTAGTAAACTTGGATTGTAAAAATTAAGTGGGTTTATTAGTTGCATTGAGGGCATGAGGGCTGGGTTGGTGGTGGTTGTATTGGTGGTTTGGTACGAAGATGAATCAGCCTGTTGTTATCACTTACTTTCTTACCCATTGCAAGCTGTCTGTCTGGTACTGACATACGTATTGTGTGTAAAAAAAATATAGTTGCATCGAGGGGGTGATGGCTAGGTTCGAGATGGTTGTATTGATGGAGTATCAAAATCAGCCACTTGTTATCCCTTCTTCCCTTTGGAAGCAGTCTGTCTGGCACTGACAGAGGCCATAGTATGGTACCGTTTTGGTGGTTTTTGGTATCACATGCAACATTTTATGCTGTCTTCTCCTATCTTGTGCTGTTCTACAACCTGGGAAAGGTCTTTCACTTTCTTGCTCTATATTGAATCTAGTCAATTAGTATGGGGTCATGAGAATCTTTTGATTTGTAATAAATTATTGCACGCATCTATGAGGAGAGTGGCATGGCCAAACATTGCCCATGAGCGAATTAGCACCTTGTTTATTTTGGCTCTGGAAGGTGTAGATATTGCTCATTTAACCTTGAACTTTTTGCTGTAGTGGCCTATATGAGGGAAATCTGTTTGTATTTGTTTTGTTTTATCTTGTCTCGTTTCTTTTTGTCATCTGTAACTTCGCAGTGAGTGGCAAGCTAAATTTACTTGTTAGCTGCTGACTATGAAATTCAGGTGCATTATTGGAAAAGCTTATTTCACATTATTGCATGCATGTTTACAATTATATGTGTTAAATTTTTTACCAACTTGCTCTTCTACCATTACAATGTTCCCACTTCTAGTTTCGGCAGCCCTTCTACATCGAAGATGTTCTTTTCAAGGGTTTTGGTTTCTAGCCGTTTCAGCATGATTTTGTGGGCTTCAAGTGATTGCTTAAATTTGTCGTTTCAGGATGAATGCAGAAGATTACGTCAGAGTATAAAATGCGGGCTTGTGAAAAGGCTTACTGTAGTAAGTGTTCAAACCTGAGTATTGTAAATTTTGCTATAGTAAATTAAGATTTCTAACTTAATGAGATTTAATTGTAGGGTGAGATACAGAAGAAAGCTATGGAACTCCGGGAAGTAAAGCTCAATGATGTATGTCAATTGCTTAGTGTTCAGTTCTTCTAATTGTAACCTTGCATGTATATCATTCGAAGCAATTTACTGTTGGTTCCTTAAAACTTGCGTCACCTAACTCATCTTTCAACAGTTATTCTGTATTTGTGTGTCCTGTCCTATTTTCTTCCATTTCATTAATATCGCATAATGGACATTTTTACAAATTCATGGGAGGTGCCTGTGGGGCTTCTTCTGCGGGAATAAATGAAAAAATGGAGAACTAACTCAATATTTTTGATAATCTCTTTCTTGGAACTGGTGAGCACATTATCTGCTGGTATACATAAAGTGGTACCACCTCTTCTGCAAAAGACCACAACGCGTTACTCCTTGTGGAATGGGTAGCTCATTATTTCTTCATAAAGTGGACATGGTAGTCTAAAGTTGAGGGTACCAGTTGCTATTTTTGTTATTTTCGCCTCATGAAAATAAGAAAACTTGCAGAAAGGCATGTTACTCATGATATCTAACTTAGTTGGAAGATTAACTTTTCATTAAGTACACTCTCTTACCCCTCCCCCCCACCCCAAAAGAAGAAAAGGAAAAAAGGAGAGATTAATTGCGGTGAGATGGTAATTGATCATGCATTGTAGTGTGCTCTCCATAAGTAATACTGTTCTTTCTCAGGACATCACAAAATGTTATAGCTACTTTCATGGAACTGTTACATTTTTGCATTAGAGATTTTTTGTATGGTGTTTTGATGTGTTTGTGTTTATTTATTTTAAAATACAGTCCCTGGAAGCGGAAATATTGCGCCTCAATAATCTTCGTGATAGAGCAAGTGAGAAAGGGCACAAGAAAGAATATCCTTTGTTGAGGCAATATATTTAATAGTTCTTTACATGCCAAATTCAGATTTCATGCCTCAACTGAAAAAGCTGAGGCACCATTTGATATTTATGAATTGTGTCATTTTCTGTATTCATTAATTGAAGAACATTGACCTTGAGCATGAGGGCTTCCTTGACTCTTCCACGCTCAGAGAATGTGTAGAGAAGTTAGAGCTTCTCAAGACGCCTGAGGAGCGCCTGAGGAGGCTACTGGAGATTCCACAAGTGCATGCTGATCCAAAGATGAACCCAGATTATGAATCTGAAGGAGATGATGGAGAACACAATGACAAGAGAAAAGGTTTATATCATTTTGTTTTTAGTAACTCTACGGGTGTTGCTAAATCCTCTTTCATTTTTTTAAGGGTTGGGGGTGAGGAAGAAATAAAATGATTGCTTATTGCTGATGGAACATAATGCAGTTGAACATCCGGCACCAAGAGGCACTAGATTTAGTAGAAGGAAACTTATATCTTCAGGGAGTCGAGGTAAGATGAAGACTGTACTATGATGTCCTTCAAAAGGTTGTTTAGCGTCAGCTAACTAAAGATTTTCTTGTGTTTATCCAGTTAAAGAAGAGGGCTCTATCATGGCTCAATGTAGGATGAGTGGGAAAAGAGATGCTTGTGGAACTAATATCTTGGACAAGCAAGGAAATCAACTAACTGTTGAACAGGCTGTTGATAGGTCTGGATCTGAAACTTCAATTGCTAGTCTCTCTACGGCGAATGCATCATCCGTTATCAGTAGTGAAACTGACAAATTGTGGCATTACCGAGACCCTGCTAAACGAATACAAGGACCATTTTCCGTGATGCAGTTGAGGAAATGGAATACATCAGGGCTTTTTCCTCCTGATATGAGGATATGGACAAATCATGAGCATGAAGACTCAGTACTTTTAACTAATGCACTAAAGGGGCTTTTCCATAAAGAATCTCAAGTACATGATAAGACATCAATCCAGTCACGGGAACCAACTAGCTCGGATAGTAGAACTAGTGTTAGGTGGTCTGAGAGTGCTACTGGCTCAGGGGGAGAATGTGAAAAGAGAGAGGCACCTGGGCACCTCCACAATGCAAATTACTGTTCAAACGGTAACACAGAGTTTACGAGGATGAATGGATTGTCCCCTTCTTTTCCACGATGTGTAGAGTCATTGAAGGGAAATAGTTCTTGTTCTGACAAACCCCAACTGTCGAGCTCCCCTTCATCTAGTCAGCGGGAGGTGATTTTAGCTCTTCCACGTCAGGGAAAAGGACATGGAACTCAGAATTCTCATAAAAGCACATTGTGCCATGCACAATCTAACAGTCAGAATTTAGATCCATCTTCTGGTCAGAACCAGAAATCTTTTACAAGCAATAAATGTTCAATTAACCTGGATTCTGGATCTAGTTTTGCTTCTGCTACCAAATCAAGTGATTTATTTGAACAGAAAGGAGAAGTGAATCTCCCGGACCTACCTAGTCCTACTCCAGAGACGAGCTATGGTGACCTTGAAGCTCAGGCTGCTGAGAAGCTGCTTTTGTTGAGTTCAGTTATTCCTGTTTGTGGTTCAGATATTCATGATTTGCCAAGTCCTACCCCTATTTCAAACAGTGAAGCTCAAGGTGTGCATGCAGCTGAAAATAAAGAATCTGGTCCATCAAATCTTCCTGACAGTGAATCTCGAGGTGGGCATGCAGGTGAAAATAAAGAATCTGGTCCATTAAGTCTTCCTCTTCAGGAATCAGGCCAAAGGTGGAGCAGTGCTTCTAGTCCAGTGGTTGGTGGGCCCCAACTTCATGAAATAGCTGATGAATGGGGTAGAAGTTCACCAGCTGCAAAACCGTCTACTGAAGAATTGGATTCTAGTCTTGTCTCTGTTTCCTCACTGAAACCGGTTGACACTGTGGGTGATCATGTTGCCACACCACCTTCAATTGCCGACCTGCTTACTGCAAAACCATCTACTGAAGAATGGGATTCTGGTCTTGTCTCCGTTTCCTCACTGAAACCAGCTGAAGCAGTGGGTGATCATGTTTTGAGACCTGCTTCAAATGCCAACCAACTTAATCATACTTCCCCATCTCATCCAATGTCAAACTTCTTTGATGAACCTATAGAGTTCAGCACTTTGGCTGAGGAATCAGTGTCAGACCTTTTGGCTGAAGTTGATGCCATGGAATCTCAAAATCAAAATGGTATGGGTTCTCCTACTTCTGCTATGAGGTGCGGTGAGGAGATGATACCTGGTTGCAAAACTGAGTGCTTTAGCCCGATTGAGGAGCTGAGTCATACACATGATCCTGTAAGAAGTGATGACTTGAGCTCCACCGGAGATCTACAACTACCTTGTCAATCTACTGTGACGGATGAAACAGTTGGTGCATCTCGAGCTGATGCTTTTGATCCATTAAGGAGGTCTGGCGGAAATTCATCTACGAGTAGTGAGGGAGAAACCAAGTCGGCTGATGTTTTGTTTTCCCAGGGGGATGTTGGGTCCGGTATCCCTGCACCATATACCAGTGGTATACCTGCACCCTGTACCACCGGTATACCTGCACCCTGTACCACGAGTCAAACTACTGCATTTGCTGCAATGGGTAGGAGTACAGTGTTTGAAGGTATGACCAATGGGCGTGGAGCAGCACCTGGAAACCTAAGTTGGGGTGGACCAGTTCAGGGATATGCAAATGTTGGTTTTGGAAGCAACATGGGAGCTGCATGGGGAAATTCACATATGAATCGAGGGGCGCCTTTCACTGGTAATCCAGTCTGGGATAGCCAGCGTAGGTATGCAGGGGAAAGGTCTGGTGGTCCAAGAGACTGGGCTCTTCAAGGAGGAGAGTCGGGATTTGGTAGGGGTAGGCCATCTTGGAACAGACAGCAGCCATATGGTGGTGGAGGATACTCTAGGCCTCCTCCCAAAGGTCAGCGAATTTGTAAATTTTATGAGAGTGGGCGTTGCAAGAAGGGGGCGGCGTGTGACTATCTACACCCGTAAATTGAAGGCAATTGCTTTCTTTTTGTATAATCAGAAAGTTCTTTTTTCAGTAACAAATTGACATGTAGCTAAAATGTTACCACTATAACTTAACTGAAAATATGGCAGATTGCAATTTTTTCTTCTGGACCAGTGTGTTATGAGGATTTTGCCACATGTATAAGCTGCAGTAGTGAACTTATAGCAATTTTCTGCTTTTTGAATGGTAAGCGTTACGGATTAATTTGACGTTTCAAACTTGAATGAGTAAATTCCCAAATCCTGTTTCTTTCTTAGAAAAGGAGCCAGTAAATGCGATGGATCATCTTCATTTTAGTGCTATAAATTTGTTGTCTTTAACATTTAGCTCCTCTTCCTTGCTACAATAGGTAGCAAATTTAGCCTATGAGAAGCAATTCTCAATAGTATATTTAATTGAAGTACTTAGTTAGGCCATTGAACTGCTTCGGATGGCTTAGCACAAGTCAATGGATAACAAGTAGTGACATCAGATGGACAAGTCAATATATATATTAAAATGGGTCAACATGAATAAAATATAATTAGTTGAACACTAGCTTAGGTCTAAATGAACGGATCGAAATCATAATACAACTCAAATATTTTTTTTCATGTATTTGTTTGTTTTTATATTTTGTTTAGATACAAAAAAAATTCTTTATATACGATACAAATTGACTTTAACTTTTTTAATAGAGTGACTTAAATTTCGCCCAAAATAATCCATCAATAAATATGTCTTTATATATGTTTACTTCAAGTCATAGTATTCGCTTTGCACAAAGAGAGTATAGTTCTTCTCAAGTTATACTTCAAAATAATTATTCAACGTCATTTATTTAATAACTTAATATTCAATAATTTGACATGAAAATTATATGAGATCAAAATTCAAATTTAGCAAAGTCAAAAATATAAATGATTTGCTAATCACTAGTCTAGACTCTAGGGTAGGGGTGTGCACTATACGGATTAAACCGAAAAATCAAATCAAATTCTAATTTGGATTGATTTTTTGGTCTTGGTTTGGTTTTGGATTAATAATTTACTCTATTTGATTTTTTGGTTATGTTTCGGATTAAGAAAAATAAAAATCAAAAAATGAAAAAACCAATTATATATATATATATATTATTTTTAAATTACAAATATAATTTTGATTATATTTTTAATTATCTATAACCGAATAATTGAATCGAAAAAATCAAACCGAAAAGAGAAAAACTAAATCAAATCAAACCAAATTTATTTTGATTCGAATTGGGCTACACTTCTTCAAAGTTAAAAAAAGAAAAACCCAAAATAAATAGTCCAAAATCAAATCGAAAAATCGAATGCACAGGGTTCACTCCTACGAAACGGTCTTTTCGGAAACAAAATAATAATAAAAAAATGCCGGTTCACTCATAGAGTCATAATTTATCTTCGGTTTCTTATAGAATAAATAAATAAATTTGTATTTGTGGTTTGAGTTGGGAAAAAACAAAAGAAAAATACATATCACTTCGACCCTACCTTTACGCCAAGTGTCCAAAAGAACATAAATCAGCCCTCAAGAGGAAAAGAGCTTTGGAAGTGAGCGTCAATGGTGAAACTCGAAATACTGAATACTTTTTCATTTCATTGATAACTTGATACTTGAATGCTATTCCTCCCTCACAGAAAAGAAAAACTTGAAACTTGTTTCTCTTGGAACAAAAACGATGTCGTCTTCGACATTGACGCCAATGCAAAGGTACGCTGCCGGAGCTCTGTTCGGTCTGGCCCTTCATCAGGCCCACATTCATCAGACTTGTCCATTGGGCTTTCCGTCCGACAAGGAGGACCGTATCAGCAATGGTAGCAGTAATGATTCCGTCTCTGACGACCCTCAACTTTGGGTTCACGAATCATCCGGCCTCCTCCGCCCAATTTTCAAGTTAATTCCCTTCTGCTTATCTTAATCTTCTGGCTTTCAATTAACACTATTATTTGAATTAGCATTCATCGATTGACGACGTAGTTTATTCGAAGATCATTCATTCAAGTTGTATGTTTGATTTGTGGTTGACAGATTTCTAGAGATTGATAAAAAAGCATGGTCTGGACTAGAGGAAACTGCTGGGTCTTCATCACCAAAGCATCACGTTGGAGCGGTTAGTTTTCTAATCAGCATTGAGTTTATGTTGAAACCATTAGAAAATTTACTGATAAGTGGCATTAAATTATGAGGTTTATTTGGGAATCATTTTCTGGATCATATTTCAGGGTTTGTTGGGGTATAAAATTATGTGACATATGGTAATTAACTGATTATATAAAGTGGAAGACAGGGTATCGTGGTTGTGTTTTGGTTATGTTATATGTGTACTTATTGATTGAAGCATGCTAAATGATATACGAGTTGAGATATTTCGTTTCCGCCCAAATTGATGAGCAGCTTTACTCCTTTTTGATAGATTTGTTTTTTTCTTATGGAAAAGCATTTCAACTATTTGAGGTAACCGAACACTGGCAAATGATTTCATCGGCATAGCATGTGTCTGCATGCACATTCGAAGTCTAGTGTATTTCAGACAGGACTTTGTAGCAATTGCTGATACATGTTTCTAGCGGAAGGGAAAGGAGTTATCCTTTTCTTTTTAATATCTTCTGCTAATACCCTCAACGAGTATAATTCTGTGCCCTTTTTCTGTTACTTGTTTGATGCCATAATGACTGATATTACATTAGTTTGACAGCTTCTAAGGTCACTATCTGTCTCTGAAGAAGGTGCTGAATCTTCTTCAGAAGCAGCAGACAAAGAACTTGATCTTGCAAAGGCCATCGATGCTATGGCATCAAGCATGGAGAGAACTTCCCATAATGTGTCCAAGAAAGAGAAGCAGTGTGAATATGAGCATAAATGTCGGGAGAAATTATCTCTTGCTGATACGCAATCTAGGTCCGAAGTGGAAAATACTACAAATGTTGAAAATCACCAAGAGAAAAGCAAGAAGCCATCTAGCATTGAGCAAGCCCATTTAGAGTCAGTTAGTGGATTTGATGAAAAACCTGTGGAGGAGGCATCGACACTTGAATACTCTAGGAAAGTTAATGTTCTCTATCAACTTTTCTCTGCCTGTCTTGCTCAATCATCTGAAGAGAGTAAAAATTATACACAAAGGAGGGGTTATGATGCACGACATCGCGTGGCTTTGCGGTTGCTAGCTACATGGTTTGATGTCAAATGGATCAAAGTGGTGTGTTCCTGCATCTACATCATATGTGATTTCTGCAATATTATTGTTCAATCATTTATTCTTGCTGTTGTCTCTTCTGGAGTGATTTTCTTTAATACTACTGCCTACTGGATATCCTTGTCCATACATGCTTGATGTGATGCAGGGAGAATTGAAGTGTTCAAGTTTTACTAAAATGTTTTGTAAGTTCTTCCTTGTGCATCATTTTAATACAAAACTCATCTCCAAAGTAGGAGAAAATCAAATGAAAAACACTCCCAACAACGAGAGAAAGTAAGAGACCCAATTAGTAATGTGAGGTCAATAAAACTATTCTTCTCAAAGGAATTTGGATAGATAGGATGCCTTCTATTTTTGACATGTATAGTCATTACTTGTTCCACCTTTTCCCTTTTTTATACTTTTATGAAGGTAGTAAATTTAGTCAAATGATGGGGAAAACTCTGCATACAAGATGTATACCATGTAGAGAACTTTCAAAAAGACAACAACATTTTTCTACAAAAAGCATCCAATCATCTGTACCATAACCAGCTTATTGGAGCTGCTCCAAGATATACAGAAAAGTAACAAGATTCCTCTAATATATTTGAAAGATATTCCATAAAAAAAACCCAGTTTCTCTCTCTCCATATCTTGCACATGACTGCTAGATGTGGCATACTGCTACCTCCTATGCTCTCTGTCTTCTATTTCTTCTTCTGAAATTTCATGCTAGTATCAAATCCTTTACTGTCCCTGCCATTACCATTGATTCTAAACATATTCTACACCTTACGATAAAGCTTGTGCACCACCTGCCAATGAAGTAGTAGGTGGTTGACTTCCTCACTGTCTCTCTTACACATGAAGCACCAAACAACAATTGCACCTCAGTCCCGAACAAGTTAGGGTCGGTTATATGAATCCTCACTTCTTAATTTAAGTTCATTTCATTTCATATCATCATCATTAAAAAGGACAAATATAAGTAGGACTATTCGAACACAACACCTTAAACATTTAGCATTTCATCCCTGATTCTTTACGTTCTTTCTATCATCTCAAGTACAACAATAAAAAATTCTTAAAGGTGGAAATATTTTAGATGTCGCTAAATTTTAGTCTAAGCTCTGCTTAATTTGTTGATGGGATACCTTTGAATTTTATCCATAAAATTTATGGAAGGGTTCTAACAACTTAGCTTTATATCCTTTAAGATTATCCTACAGAAGTGATGATCATCTTAAAAAGGCTATTGCAAGCATCTTATTCTTCTGCAGGTGATAAAGTTCACCTCCAACCAGAGCATGGGAGGCATCTGTTAGTTGAGGGCTGACACCTTTAAATAATGGAGTGCTCTTCTCACCTTTGTGGAGTATGTTACTAGAAAATCATAGCTTACATGTTAATTCACATGAGGATTTTGTTTATGCCACACTTGTACCTTCACCTTGCTATAACTATGTAGTGGGCAATAGGGGAATGTCTAGTCCTTCATTTCTGATTTTCTTTTGTATAGTTAACTGTTTCAAATCTTTTTCATCTTTTGTTCCATTCTTCTTGTTTTTTTTTGAGCAGTTACATTATCATTAGAAAAAGAAGAAAAATTGACATTAACTGTTGGTTCCACTTTTTGATGTCAATTTTTCTTTTTCTTTACCATAATATGAGCAGAAGCAAGGACATGTTTTTTCTCTATTTAATCTAGCAATCATTTTCTTCTAGACTAGGAAAACAGCTACTTCATAAGAAAGGAGCCTGTTGTAGTGATGCAGAAATTTATGCTGCCTATAATAGCTTAAAACATGGACCTTAACCTTGTACAGACAGTGAAAAAAGAAATTATCTGCTGCAGGAAGCCATTGAAACCACGATTGCTTGTTCTGCAATGGCACTGAAAGAAGAAGAATTAAAGGAACAAAGCCGATCTCCTAAAAGCTCATTGGCTAAGTGGAAACGAAGAGGTATAATAGGCGCAGCTGCAGTAACTGGAGGAACCTTGTTGGCAGTTACTGGTGGTATGACATTCCAGACTTTCTTAAGTTTCTTAACTCAGGTCCTGACATGTTTAAGCAAACATCTTAGGAAACAGATTTTTTTGTCCTTTTAGCGACAAGCCTTACAGGAAACAGATGTCTTCTCCTTACAGTCTTCATAAGGTGCATAAAGAAGTTGGAATGTGATTGTGGAAAGTGCTCATAGGAGACAAAATTGTTGTAATTTTGTTGCCTTTATTTTGTTTGTAAACAGGTTTAGCTGCTCCAGCAATAGCTGCAGGCTTTGGTGCTTTAGCCCCTACCTTGGGGACTCTCGTTCCTGTGATTGGAGCAAGTGGGTTTGCTGCCGTTGCTGGTGCCGCAGGAAGTGTTGCAGGGTCTGTTGCAGTAGCAGCTTCATTTGGAGGTAAACACATGTTTCATGAGATATCTTGTTGCATCTCCTTTTTCGTCATAAGTTAATAATGGAGATGAGGAGAGCGCAACTTGTGATTTTGCACTTCTCTTTTCCTTTGATAAAGTAATGTAGTTTCCTTAAGAGAAGTACCAAAAAGGTACCCAAAATTACAAAAAGATAGTGCTTAGGAGCACAATCACATCAGTAGCTCATACAATCCAAATAATAAAATGGATGATCTAAATCATTTGCGCAAGTGCTTTTGCACTTCTTAGGTAACAAGGTTTAGATTGATTTGTGGAATCTGAGCATCTTGAAATTATCCAACAGTTACTAAGGGTTGTCACCGATATTTTTGCTTACCCAGCTGCTGGAGCTGGACTCACAGGAAGTAAAATGGCCAGGAGAATAGGAGATGTTGATGAATTTGAGTTCAAGGCTATAGGAGAAAACCATAACCAGGGTGTAAGTAATTAGCTTTTGTGTGTACTACTTGAAACTTTCCTGTAACTTCTGCCTGCGGTTTCTCGTTTTAGTTGGTAGGTGGGCCATTGCAGTCTGCATTGTGTCTCTTTGAGTTCTTTCATCTTTATTCTCATAGTTGCCATACTTTTTAGTTTTAGTCATGGACCACAGGAGCTCAGCTATGTTTGTTCTCACTTTGCATTTTTGCTATCAGCGGCTGGCAGTTGAGGTTTTGATCTCAGGACTTGTTTTTAAGGAAGAAGATTTTGTAAGACCTTGGGAAGGACAATATGATAATTCTGAGAGGTAAAATATCTGTTTTTTTCTTTTTTGTTGGTTGATCTCCATTTGGGTAGATGATTTCGTTTACCTAGGTAAACATAAATTTTACTTCAGATTTCTTACCCCCCCCCCTCTCCCGTATCTGTCGATGAAGGCTTATAATGCAGAAACCACTCTTACTTTTCTCATTTTCTTCAGATATGTGCTACAGTGGGAGTCAAAGAATCTTATTGCTGTAAGCACTGCAATTCAGGATTGGTTGACGTCAAGTAATAATTTGTACTTTGCGTTTCAGCATATGATATATCGACCAGCTACATTACCACTGTGATCGGTTATGATGCTGACATCATCACTAACAACAGGACTTGCAATGGAGTTGATGAAGCGAGGTGCTATGATGACAGTTTTAAAAACTCTCTTGACAGCATTGGCTTTGCCAGCAACATTGCTTGCAATGACAGATTTTATTGACAGCAAATGGGCAATTGCTGTGGACAGGTTCTTGTTTGTCTGTGTGTCTGTTCAGTACAATCTCTTTTTTGAGCTTGGGGTTGGGATCAAGGAGGAAAAAGGCATGAAGCTGTTTTATCTTCCATGTGTCTATATGACATGATTGGAAGTAAAAGGATTAGATTAATATAATTGCAGTAATGATGAGAAGAACCTATACGTGTATTGGTGAACTCAACTTATTTACCAGTTTTCTCATCAATTTTTGTTTGGCCCTTGCAATTCTAATCTTTGAATTTTTTGTATTTCCATCTTTTGTTTCAGTGGAATTAATTCTGGCTCCAATTTTGCCTCTGCTTAAATTATCAAGCAGTTCTACTATGATATTATGTTAGTATGTCAAAGCACTGTCTCCTACTTTGAATTTAACCTGTTGTTTATATCAGATCGGATAAGGCAGGAAAACTTCTGGCAGAAGTGTTACAGAAAGGATTACAAGGAAATAGGTAAATAGTCTTAAATAGATTCTGAGCATTTTCCTGTTGAGTCTCTTGGAAGATCGAGTTTTCACATCAGCCAACTCTATTGGTTGTCCATGAATATCTCAGGCCTGTAACACTTGTTGGGTTTTCACTTGGGGCAAGAGTTATCTTTAAATGTCTCCAGGTTCTGTCTGAGAGTGAGAATACTTGTAAGTGTTATTTTGAAATATGTTTTTCTTTCTTACATTTTATCATTTTCTTTAGATGATCCTAAAATATTTTCTTGTATTTTGATAGCGGGGCTTGTGGAAAGAGTTGTTCTTCTTGGTGCACCCATTGCAATTAAAAATATGAACTGGGAAGCAGCTAGAAAGGTTGTTGTTTCCCACTTTATTCATATCATCTACTCTTACTAGTATGAGCATATTTATCCCCTTCCCTTTTTTCATTTGTTTTCTCTAGTATAAGGCTTGTACTTATCTTCTTGGTTACCTCATTATTATATGAGGATCCCTCTTCCTATTTTACAGGTAGTGGCTGGTCGATTTGTGAATGCTTACGCTACAAATGATTGGATGCTAGGAATTGCCTTTCGTGCCAGGTTTGCCTTAGTTGCAAGCATAGTACTGATGTTGAAAGTGTATTGGACTGAAGTTGAGTTGGGCATAACCTGTGTTGAACCTATTCCCTTGCACCCCCTTCAATGTTGCGTTTTGACTAGCACAATTATTAAGATACGTTAAAAATATGAAATGTTCGTCATTTCTTGATGGAGTCATTTTCTGATAATTTATTATGTTGTATAGGACAATAAAATAAGGTCAAAACTGTTTTGAGAGAGTAAAGTTAGGTCACGTAAAACATTTTATGTCATTGTGTGTCTGACTCAAGCAAGGTATTCAAGTTAGAAGCAGGGTAGAGTGCAGGCTACACTCTCGAGTTTCTGAACCTATGAGCCAATTTGGGTAGGACCAGCTAACTCACAGGGCATATCTGGATTATAAAAAAAATCCTTCCCTAAGATATATGAGAACTTCATTTAAGAATAGTGCACAATAACTCTTGGATAATCCAAAATGGAAATAGGACAAGTTGTGGATGGAGGGAGAATATGTTCTCTGTTTCGCATGCTGTTTTGTGCTTCTATTTCTGTGTAACTTGTGCAATTTCTCTGAACAGTCTCCTGACTCGAGGTTTGGCTGGAATTCAACCAGTTGATGTTCCTGGCATTGAGAACGTAAGTTTTCCTTGTAAGTTTTCTTCTTAAGGATAACCAAATTTGGATCTCCATCATTTCTTGCTTAAACCTCTCACTTTTAACAGGTTGATGTAACTGAACTCATTGATGGCCATTCCTCCTATTTATGGGCTACCCAAAAGATCTTAGATCTACTTGAGCTTGATGCCTATTATCCGGTAGTCCTCGGTCGAGTTGCGCTATGAAGACAGACGTTGCAACACATTTTTCTTCCTTAGATAACTGTATTTTAGGGGATTGTATCTGTTACAGGAAGTCCATAGGTAGCCAGTTCATTATATGACCACTAACAGGGTTCTAGTCTGGTACTGTAGTTCTTTATTCAATTTTTCTCTTTCAAATCATTTTCTGAAAAATGAATTTCTTTAGCCGTGCGTTTATCAAAAACAACCTCTCTAGCATATATTCCACCCTCCCCAAAATTGTGGTTATTTACTGGGTATGTTATTATTGTTGTATACGATATATCACACATAAGCTTTCTGCTTATGAATAATAATAATATAGCAAGAATCTGAAATTATGATTCTCTTGCTCTTGTATTTATTTGATTTATGCCAGATTGTGAATTTGATAAGAAGGTTGTTCCTTCTAAGACATGAACGAAACGATAAATGCTATTTCTCCATCTTATTTATTTGATTAATTTTTAGAAGTATTAGTGTTTACCTGGATTGTGAAGTTTTAGAAAATAACAGTAAATACTTATTCATTTTGGATATTTACTGATACAGTATTGATTCTAAAAGACCAAGTATATAATAGTTAACTGCCAAATTTCATAAATCAACTATCAAAGTCAATTTACAAATATTTAGTTTAGGGTAGATGAGGTATATCACGAAGTCATTGCGATGTAAAGCTTTGGTACATGAATATGTATCAAGGTTGACTCTTCTTTAATTAGATATATATACTTTAGGGTTAAAGTAGGTGTTTAGAATCTAGTATTCTACTCTTTTTGAATATATTGAGAGAGTGAAAATGACTTTTTTCTTACTTCTTCAAATATTTCATTTCATTTTATTCGTCCTAGTTTTCACCTTTTGGATTTTCACTGAGGTCATAAAATTAAATATCATTTTAATAATATCTTTAATTTAAAAGTCTTTTTAATTTTCTTAAATTACTTGCCAATTTATTCTTCTATCAAACTAGGTAATTTATCCGCGTGAAATTTTTCTAAGCTTTTGAACAACCTTTCCAATCACCGACTATTATAAGAAAGAAAAAAAAACGTAAATTTGAGTCACATATCTCAAGAATTGTAAATATATAATGAATGATTAAAACTATCTTGATAGCTAATCATTTTTATCTTTTATATAATTTATCATAATATATGTTTGATAATATAAAAAATGTACATTACAATAACATAAATAATTTTTTTAGAGGAAATCTACTTGTCTGAGGTCAAACGTTCAACACTTTTCGTTATTGTTACTTTGTTACTCTAACAAAATTTAAAGAAGGAGAAAAATAAATTTGAAACAACAATAACAAAATATTGTTGATCCTTTTAGAAATTCATTCTTCATTAAAATGCTGCTCTTAAGGCCCTTCTAAATGCTTCATCAATGCAACTTTACAATTTTTTCAGAGTATGTACGTATAATTGCTGGATTATGAAAGTACAAGTAGATCAAAATGTTGGATTCTAGACTCATGTTAAAGAAATATTCTCGAACATGAAAAAATTAAAGATGATCCTAACCTAGATAGCTCAAATGCTCAGCAATGACATGGGACATGAAGGCCAAAAAATCTATGTTAATAGACATATATTTTGTAGATTAAGATATTACTTTTATTTATAGTAGGTTTTTATTTCATATTCTTCAAATTAAGCTTGCCGAAAACAGTCATAACTCACACAAAAAATATTTAGAAGAGTCGAATGAGAAGGAAAAAAGAAAAACATTAAAAGGACGAAAGTTTTGTCCAAGTGAGATCATATACATACTAAACGAAAAATAGTCAATACAAATTTAAGGAGACAAGAAAACAACGAGAAAACACATACATTAAATGGAGTAAAATATGAGATATCCAATCATGATAACAAATCATTCTAACTAGAAAACTTCCTATGTTTTAAAATAACATACCTCAAAAAATTGACCGACACTTCAATCAACTTTCAATCCTTAAAGTACTCATAATACCCACTTATAAAATTTAGTAAAAATAGATAACTTACAATATAAAAGACAAAAATATGGGCATGCAAACTTATTAACTCTCAGATGATTTTTTAAAGAATAGAAAATCTCATGCTTGTGTGTGAAGGAATGACGTTGTTGATGAAGAAATTATTGTACGTAGAGAAAACTTGCATGAATACTCAATTAACGTTTGTTATTTAATCTGCACTAACAAATACTTATAACAATTACTTTGCAGAACTATACACAACTAAGTTTAAAACATGTACTCAAAAACAACAATTAATAATATAAGCATAAATTAATGACTGTAAAAGGCATACCATGATTTGTATCAATAGAATGAAACAAAATGGAAAAAATCGAGCCCACTGAATGCACAGTGTCCCCTTAAGAGAATTATTCCCCTCTAGTACCCGAGGTTTAAATGAATATATCCTCTTAGGATAGAACAATTCTATTCACCAGTGTATTGATATAAAATAATAGTGTCAGTGAGCTTCTCAACAGGAGCAAAGTACACAAATATTTAATTGTCCAGAAGAAGAAGAAGAAGTTAAGATTTTTTGTTGTTTTAAAATGAGAGAAAATTCATCTATTTATAGACAACAAAAGGCAGTGTGAACAAATACTTTTTGTGGCGTATCGAAAAGGTCACAACTCTTTGGAAAAGTTACAACCTTTCGAAAAGATAACAATCTTTTATAAAAGTCTCAACTTTTCATAAAACACATAACTTTTAATAAAAATCCCAACTTTTCGTAAAAATCATAAATTTCCATGAAAGAGAAAGGCTAGTTTTGGAGATACTATAGATTAAAAGGGGATCCTGATTTGTGGTGGCCCACCTAGGCCCCTAGGCGGGCCTAGGGTTCTCTTTTATATAAATAATATGCTAATTGTTATATATTGATATGGTCCGGGTTCGAATCCCTTTAGCCGACGTCGAGTAACAATAAAAAGTTAAACGCGCTTTAGAGTTGAACGAAAGAGAAAATCTGAATCTACATATTTTGCTCTGGAGCCAAGGAGAGGAATAAACAAATGCGGGAGGAGAATGGTACGATCGAAAAAGGCGGCAGTTGCTGCGTCGACGGTAACAGCAAAAGCGTAAATCCAATCAACGAGACCAGAGCCGGAGCCGGAGCCGGAGGAACAGGCTCCGGTGAAGGTGTATCTTCATCTCCGACATCTTCGTCGTTGACATCCAAGAATCAAGGGAAATCATGCAAAGGATGTCTCTATTACTCGTCTACTTTCAAATCCAATTCTCGCAATCCACTCTGTCTCGGTCTTAGTAGTTCCCTTCCTCAAGGTTCGCGTTCTAACTTTTTCTTTTTCAGATTTTCTTGAACACAATACTGGAAATGTATTGTTACTTGCTTATTGTGCTTCTCTTTTGCTAATTGAATTGCTTGAACTGATTCCTTTTTCTGTTTTTCTTGGAAGTATAAATTTCATAAAAGTATTTAGGATTAGTTGAATTTGCAGCTTAAGATGAGGAAATTTCTCAGGTTACTGGTGAACTTTTAGTATCTAATAGTTAATGCTCAATAGAAAATGTAGAGATTCTAGTTCTTGAGAATCCCTAATTGGTCTTAACAGGCAAATTATGACTTTATGAGTACTGGAGCAGAATGAATGTTGAGGATTCATACATCCCCACCATCTAGTTTGGAATTGAGGTGTAATAGTTGTGTAGTAGCAATAGTTGTTAATTTGGTCTAACTGTGGGTTTCATGCTATCTGTGGACTGTGTTATTTCATAAACTCTCTCTATATTTGATAAGAAATTGACCTTGAGCCTAACTCAACCCCAAAAGCTAACTTAGAGGTGATGATTGTCTAAAATTCCAATAAGGAGACCAAATACTCAACAATATTGGTAGTAATACATGTTACTTATACTGTAATACTCTGAATGACTAAATATTAAGCATTTTGGGCAGGTGAATTAGGTCTGCTCTAGTTATTCCATGTCATATGAGATATCCTTCTTATAAATATTTCTGTGGGAAACAGGAAGTTAGAATTTCTTGACTTAACGTGCTCAGTTGTTGGGTACATAGCCTCTGCTACTGTATCTTATTATGCATTGAATGTTCTGCTTTAATGTTTCCATTTTTCGCATAATTAAAAATTAGACCTGTATTGAATGTGTGCTGAGACTGGTTTTGATGTTTGTTGAAGTACCTCGATATATTGTTGGGGAATCTGAGAAGGAAGCTTCTAAAGAGGGTCGGAGCCTTACAGATTTTAGATATGCTTGTGTCGGTTATTCTGTTTATTTGGATCAGAAATCTCGATCAACTGAAGCGCAAGAGGCACAAACAGAATTACCTGTATGTGTTGGCCTTGAGGTTAGCATTCTCCTCTTTCTATTTTAAAGTTCGCTTCATGCCTTGTTTTGTGTTATGACGTGTTCTAGGATAAGTATGGAGAAGTAAGCAATTTATTTCTGCTCAAGGTGTCATGCTTTTAATGATTTAAGATACAGCGAGTCTGTCCACAGTTGTCTTTTACTTTCCTCTTCAGACCAGTATTGTGTTTACAGTCCTTTACATGCAATTTAACCTTTGACAGAATATACAGGAAGATAATAGCCCTGAATAACTTAGTGTTTTCTGTGTCATCATTTCTGGTTATCCCAATTTTCTTTTGCTGAACTAATATAGAAAGCGTGCCATAGGTTTTGGTGGATAAAAGACCCACATCAGCTGATGCAACTCCTGGCCATACTCATGCTCATAACAGAGAAGGTGACTGCCTTGATCTCATTTTCTCCATGCCGAAAAATATATTCGATGTAACGTTAATATGCTATTGCCTATGTGTTAAGGGTGCTACTTCTTCATATGGATGTCTAGATTTGGTTCAAACATTTTTACATAGAATGTGTTCTAGTTCCAGTTTCCTGATATTTAAATTTCCAGTAACATGTTTTATTAATTGATTACATGCTTCGTGAAAGTTTATTCACATTTTAACCTACTGCATTTCCTTTTTCTTTCTTAAAGTAAAAAAATCCAGAAATATCCTTTATCAAAAAATCCTCACTGAAAAATCAAAATTTCATGACAATGCATCCTCTCCTTATTTTATTTTCTGTTGTTAATATTGCTCTTCGCATTGCATATCATGTAAAGAAAATCACTCTCTTGGGGTTTTGTTGTTCCTCATCGTGAATCTAAATAGGGCCTTGAGCTACCTCCAGCAATTAAGTGGCTACAGTATGACTTAACAGAGAGAATTTGAAGATGATTCTTTTCATAAGATATTATTGACCTTTAAAATGTGAGTAGTTATAAAGCTATGTAGGAAATTTTCCACTTCTTGCAGTGAAATCTTGTATTCGCCTTCTAAAAAATCATCCCATACACGTTGTCCTACATCCCCTTCAAGAACGTCTGCAACCATTGCCTATAGATCAAGCCACGAGAACCCTGTAGATCTTGAGATTTCTGACTCCCTTTTAAGAACGTCTGCGACCATTGCCTATAGACAAGATCCCTATAGATCTCGAGATTTCTGAGTTTCAAAGTTTGCCGTATTTGATCTTTACCATCAGGAGGAAGATCAAAATACTTAAGTAGGGGGCTCAACTATTTTACACCCCTCAAAGAAAAGATGCAATATTGATATCTCCTCACTCTTTTCATTAAAAAAAGGTATCTCCTCACCTCTGGTACCCCTTTTATGAACCTCATCAGATGCCCTCCATTACATTAACTTGCTTAAATCTTCCTTTACAAAAAAGAAGACTGATGGAGATAAATGATCTCCTAGTCTACTACTCCTGGACTTGTCTTTGAAGGACCATACAGGCATAATAATAAATTTACAGACATTTGCCCCCCTTCTAAATAATGTCATTTTTCAATTAAAATTCTACCTGCAGTTTTATTTATCTTCTATTAGTATTTGTTAGTAGTGGGAATATGAACAGAGTAGAATTGCTTAAGTGTTATGACTACTATTCATTTTGGAAAAACTTCTGAACAAGGAAATTTTGATATTCCATCCTAGATAATTAATATTGTTGGTAGGCAATGCACAAATGATGGTTAAGTTTGAATCTAGATGTAGCTGAAACAGAATACACAAGTGTCTGGTTCTCCTTTTGAAACTTTTCCATTTTATTCTTGCTTGGCAAAGCTATTGACAGTGTTCCATTTAGTCCTGTGCGCATAAGCTGCTTGGATACCAGGGTTATCTAAAGAAAAAGGAAAAGTATGGTAGGATGTTAGATGTCTTATTCCTTGTTTTGATTCAAACATATCTTCTCTGGCTTCTTGGTGTTCTAATTCATGGATAACTGTTGTTGCTCTTCCATGCATTTCATGCTATTGGTATAATGTGTTAGATCTTTAGCAAATGAAAACCTCTAAATTTGACATATTGTTTAGTAGTTGATCATAATCTGATATGCAATGTAATTCAGGGATCTTGTTATGTAATGTTCATTATTTCTTGCACTTATTTTGGAATGTTACGCTCATTATGTATTGGTTTAATCATTAGCAACCTAATTTGGTTCTTCTGTTTTCTTTATATTGTTATTGGAAAAAAGATGGACATAAACCTCCACAGCCTCGATCAAACAAACCAACTAACTCAGCTGGTGATGAGTTCCTTACCAGGCAAGCACTATTTGAATTTTGATACATGATATCTGCTTCACATGATGCACTATATAGAATTGTTTAATAACAATGGCGATGTTTGTTCCTTTGAAAATACAGGTTCTCCAGGAATGCTAACTTGGTTGCAATGGGGGTTGCCAAGAACTTGCGGAAAGTAGGGAACCGTATAAAAGAAAGTGTTGATGACATCTTTTATCGACGCCCAAAATAGGATTCTAATCCTGAAATAGAGAAATGAAATTAGCATTGAGCTGAATGCTGCTCCAACAAATAATATCATACTTCCGCTTCATTTGTCTTGGAATAGGTTAAAAGGAAACCTTGTAATGTGTCTTTCAAGATTCATTTTGAAGGCATGTCATTTGTAGTTGACAAGCATAATGAGCTCTGACCAGGGGTGAGTTGTGTAATCTTTTGTATAAACTTGGTTATCTTGTTGGTTGAGGAAATGCAAAGGAATTTATTAATATTGGTAAGCACAGAATGTGGTTGAGCTGGAATTGTCATCTGTAGTTGTGGTGGTATACAGATGTTTCTGAAGCTTAGGATATCGATCACAATGGGCTATCGACATTGATGATATAGATTAGGGAAAATTAGCTATATAGTCATAATACCTAACATATTTAGTCAAAACATGTAGTATTGGATTGGAAAAGATCATGGAGGTTGTTAGTGTTATTGGGAAGTTTCTCAATGAGAAGAAAAAAACAGAAAATATGACAATAGTTGACTAAACTTATGAGCTTTTTTTATTTTTATGTAACTATGCTTTTTTTTAAAGGGACATATTTCACACACATTTCAATTGGAAAGTAGTTTTCGATCAAGTTAACTACATTACAACACTATAGGATTAGCTAACATTACTATCATTCTTCAATGAATGCTTTTTAATGAAAATATTTTTCACTCTCCAACAAAATCCAAAAGAACATTTTACAAAGGCAGAACGCATAAGCGGCCCCTTGAACTTGTAAGGATTTTTCGTATAGACACCTTAACAAGGACTCCTTCCTATTGAACACTTAAACCACTCAAAAAGTGTACCTATCAAACACACCTGGCTGACTTGGCACTTATCGTGTGAGGCATTTGTTTTAAGGTGGAGCGCGTGACACTACACATCTCCTATGTGGAAAATCTAATCCTACGTGGTAATACACATCACAAAACACCCAACCCCACACCCAACCCCTCAGTCATTTCTCTAAATCCCCAAAACGTGTTTCAAAAAACCCTAGATATTCTTTCAAGATTCCCGCTCAATATGTGGTCGATTCAAGAAAGTTAATCAATAATCTTCATGTTTTCATCCTACGGTGTGGTCGATTCAATAAAATAATTCTTGTTGTTGTGTTTTAGGGCTGATTCGAGAAAACAAGGAGATTTTGTGTTAAATCTTGTGAAGTAAGTTCATTTTCGAATCTTTATGACTATTGCTATCAATTTCCCCTTTAAATATAACGTCTCTTTTGTATATTACTACAGTGATGATGTTTTGTACATATGTGAATAAAGTTTGAATTTTTTAGGGTTTTCTTGTCAGTAATTTGTCGAGTTTATTTGACTTTTTTTCTAGGCAATCTTATGGATATTATTATAGTAACTCGCTTTCACCATGGTGGTAAATTTGTGGAAGCATCTGGTGGAGGTCTCACTTACATAGGGAAAAGTGAAGTGGAATATGTAGGTATCGATAAAGACCACTTTTCTTTAATGGAATTGCTTTTTTATACTAGAGATCTGAGGTATGTTACTGTGGGTGGGTTTTATTTTAAAGACCCTACATCCAATAACTTTGTCTTAGTGGATAACGATTTCAGCTTACTAAACCTTATAAAAGACCTAGGTGATGGTGACTTTTTGGACTTGTATGTTCGACATGTTATAGATGAGGTAGAAATTATTAAAGATGGGGTCCCTACAGGTTATCTTTGTGGGCCAACAGTTGGTGAAATTATTAATGAGGATGGGGTAGAAAACTCACATAATATTAATGTGGATGAAGGGTTACAACAAGGAGCTGCCCAATCTGAGAATATTAGTGTTGAAGTTGGTGTGGATGAAGGGTTACAACAAGGAGCTACCCAATCTGAGAATATTAATGTTGAAGTTGGTGTAGATGATGCATCAGATCTTGAAGGTGTTGAAACAGATTGGGATATTAATGATGATTCACAAGAGTTTGCTATTCCAGATGATGATGACTCAGAGATTGATGAAGAGTTGAGAACTCTTAGAAATGAAAGAAGAACCAAATTGCAGAGGAAAAAACCTGATTCTACAGAGGAAATAATTCTTGGAGTAGCTGGTATTGATAGAGGATTTGAAGACATTGGAAGGAACAAGGCTGCTAGGTATGTAGGAAGATTGGGGGGAGATGAGCAATATATTGATAGTTCAGAACTGGATAGTGATGACAGTAGGGATGAATTAGATCCTGAAGCTGTGGAAGGTGTTGATTTACCAGCTAGAAGAAAAAGTAAAAAAGTTAGATTTGATCCTGATTGTGTAGTTGCTATATTTGAGCTTGGTATGGTATTTGAAAATGTCATAGAATTTAGAAAGACTGTGGCAGAGTATGTTGTGGAATATAAAGTCAGATTAAAATTGAGGCCTAATGAAAAACATAGAGTCAGAGTTAAATGTTAGCATAAGAAATGCAAATGGTTGTTGTATGCTAGTCTAGACAAAGACTCTGGTGACTTTATTGTTAAGAATTACTATCATGTTCATCAGTGCCCTACCACAACCAAAAACAAGTTGTGTACATCTAACTTTATTGCAAATAAGTTTAGGGACAGAATAGTTTCTCAACCTTATATAAAGTTGTGGGAAATTCAAGAGTTGGTGAGGAAGACGACATGATTGTATGTTGGAAGAACTCTTTGTTATCGGACAAAATTGATGATTCTCAAAGAGTTTATAGGTGATTGGAAGATGGAGTTTGCAAGGTTGTGTGATTATGCAGACATGATAAAACAGACTAATCCTGGTAGTTCATGTTGGGTGAGGACAGACATGGAATCTACTCCAGGAAAGAATATGTTTGTTTATTTTTATGTTTGTTTTGATGCATTAAAGAGTGGTTGGTTGGAAGGATGTAGAAAAATCATTGGTTTTGATGGATGCTTTTTAAAGGGTGCTTACAAGGGTGAATTATTAGTTGCAATTGGTAGGAATGGAAATCAACAAATGTTTCCAATTGCTTGGGCAGTTGTTGATCAAGAAATAAAGCACAGTTGGAGATTCTTCATCAACTTCTTGATACAAGATCTAAACTTAGGCACTGGACATGGATTGACTGTGATGTTTAATATGCAAAAGGTTAGTTTAATGTTCATTTTATTTAATTTTGATCTCATTGCCTATTTATTTAATTATTATTAGTCATAAATTTCAATTATTATGATATGTAGGGTCTTGTAGCAGCCATAATGGAGTTGCTGCCAGATTGTGAGCAGATGATGTGTGCTAGACACATCTGGTCCAATTGGCAGAAGAATTGGAGAGGAGAAGAAAGAAGAAAACAATTCTGGAGATGTGCAAAATCAAGTTTTGAGGTAAAATTTCAAGATGAAATGGATAAACTTGATAAACTTGGTAATAAGATCTGTGGAAACTTGTTACATTATGAAAAAAAGACATGGTGTAAAGCATATTTTAAGGAGCATGCTAAGTGTGATGTTGTTGAGAATAATATGTGTGAGACATTTAATTCTTGGATATTAGCTGCTAGACATAAATCAATTATCACCATGTTAGAAGAAATTAGACATAAGATAATGGATAGAAATGTTGAGATGAGAAAATTTGTTGACACTTGGATATTAGACATTTCTCCTATGGCAAGTTTAGTACTTGAAGAAAACAAAGATTATGCTAGAAATTGTCAAGTTAGGTTCAATGGCCAATTTGGATATGAAATTTTAGATGGTCGTCATAGGCATATTATTGATATCAGAAAGAAGACATGTACTTGTAGAACCTGGCAGTTGAGAGGCATACCATGTCAACATGCTGTTTTGGCTTATCAGCATGCAGGCCAAGACCCTGAAGATCATGTTGTATATTGGTATAGAAAAGATACTTTCATGAAGACTTATAATTACTTTATCCAGCCAATACCTAACATGAAAATGTGGCCTCACACTAGTGATATAGTGATTGAGCCTCTTGAACCAAAGCAAATGCCTGGCAAACCACCAAAATGCAGAAGAAAGTCAAAGGATGAGCCAAGAAAGAAGTATGGAAAGTTGTCCAGGAGAGGTGTAAAAATAACTTGCTCCAAGTGTCATTAACAAGGCCACAATAATAAAGCCTGCAAATATGTGGTAATACTCAAGCAAACCTTTAATTACTTCAATTAAATAGATAAAATGCAATACAATTTTTCTTCTTCTTATTTACACTATTAAATCTTCTGAAATGGGTCAGCCTGGAAGCTCAAGCCAACCTGTTAGCTCAAGTCAGCCTCAAAGCTCAAGGCAACCTACAGGTTATAGCCAACCACCAAGCTCAAGTGTAGGTTCTTGCCAGCCACCAAGCTCAAGGCAACCAAGAAGTTATAGCCAACCACCAAGCTCAGGCCAACTTGTAGGTTCTAGCCAGGCACCAACCTGGAGAACATCACAACATGTTAGCTAAGGCCAACAATCAACTTCTATCTGTGATGATACTTCAATTGTTAGAAGAGTTCAACAAGCTGGAAAAGGCAGCGGAAGAGGCAGGGGAAAAAGCAGGGGGAGAGGAAGTGATGATACTTCAACTGTTACAAGAGGGCAACAAGCAGGAAGAGGTAAGGGAAGAGAAGGAGCATCAACATCAACACGAGGAAACAAAAGGCCTAAGACTGTGGGATTTGGCATCTACACTGATGATCTAAGTGGCAGACAAACATTAAATGTAAGAGTATAACCAACTTCAATTATTTATAATCCACTTTTATAATAGGCACTTAGTTTAGTTTCTTGTATACAGCCTGGTACAACAGGTGAAAGAGTTGTTACTCTAGCTGTTTTCAAGTGTGTAACACCAACAAATATTGATATTGGTTATAAGCCTCGTGGACTGAAATGGAAGGGTAAAGATGCTGTCACTACTCCACAATTACAACGCATGAGTAAGTCCAAAGGGGGTGGATTTGCAAATGTTTAGTGCAACAAGAGCAAGAACAGATGGGTGTGACTACTTTAATATGTTTTGGGTGTTTTTGATGTACACTTGGGGGTTGTTTTATTTGAATATGTAATGCAAGCAGGAAATAATACTGAGACTGCTTTAATATGTTTTGTGATGTTTTTGATGTACACTATAACTAGTGGTTTAAATGTGGATTTTCTTACAAGGAAATGCTAAGAATTTTTTGTCAATCATTCATGCTTGTTTGGAGCTTAATGTTATTGGTTGTTCACTTAGTATGGTTATTGTTCTTTGGAGGTGAAGAAAGCAAGGAAGAAGCTTGAATGTCACTTAAGGCATCTCCGTATCCTCTTTGCGACGTGGAGAAGAATTATAATTTGGCTCATGAAATCAAATTCCAGGCATAGCACTCCGTTCCCTCTCCGCGAGGGATTCCTAAATTGATTCAACAAAGCAAGTTTGAGGCAGAACACTCCGTGGAGTGCCCACGTCGCTGAGATGAGCAATTGTGTGCGAATGGAAATTTAAAGATGCCTCCGCGTCGCGGAGATGAGCAATATGATAGATTAATGAACAACTTATCCCCATTTGTTCTTCCAAAATCAGTACAACATAAACACAAGACTACTAATACAATCACTCTAAGACTACTAACATAAATATTTTCATATAGCGAAAATCACGAGTGCAATAACGCATATGATCCTGATTTTTCTTGCTTGCTTCCTCTCTTGTTCATAGGATTTGATTCTTTTCAATAGACCCCATATGATCTTTTTTGCTTGAGGTGGTATTTCATCATCGTACCATCGAAAATAATTGCATCCACCTCTTCTCTACATAAATTATCAAAATAATTAAACTATAATTAGCGATTGACAACGATTTGTTTAACCAGATTAGAATAATGATAAAAAGCTTACCTTTGTGTTTTTGCAGCAAAAAAATCGACGTCCTGTATTAAGTTGTGTCCATGAAATTTTCAATTCAGCATTGACCCCACATCGACAGAACACATTTGCATCTGAAGAAGTTGAAATCGACAAATTGGACATTTCCTTCGCTGTGAAGAAGACGAATGAAGAATTTTTTTTTATCTCCACTGTAGCAGCAACAATGGTGAGATGTGGAGAAGAAAGAGATGAGAAATAAATAAAGGGGAAGAATCTAGGGTTGAATAAATAAAAGGGGAAGATTTTGACTGTATGTTAAAGTGTGCCAATCAGGCACATCAGCTTTTTTTTTCTCACTTCACGCGCTCAAAAGGAGTGCCTCACACGATAAGTGCCAAGTCAGTCAGGTGTGTTTGATAGGTACACGTTTTGAGTGGTTTAAGTGTTCAATAGGAAGGAGTCCTTGTTAAGGTGTCTATACGAAAAATCCTTACAAGTTCAGGGGCCACTTATGCGTTCTGCCTTTCACAAAACATAATTTTCTATTGTTTTCTCACACCGTATATGTCCCAATTTATATTTAGAAAATATAATATTTTTAAAGAATCATTTTTTTTGTAACAATGGGTAAAATGTAAATTCACAAGGATCCAATTAACACGCGGTAAAATTACTGGCGGTTGATTACCTTGCTGAAATTGGAAGGTGGAAGCAAAGGTTTAAAGAAAAATGCTGAAGTATTTCACAATTCCCAAGAAAAACGTGGTGATAAGAATACTTTTTGATTCACTAATTGAACTTAGTCAAATCTTCTTCAACGATCGGAATAACGAAGGCGATTGCCTTGTTTCTTTGTTTAAATTCGAATGGCGGCATGTAAACGGGTCGGAGCTCTTGCCGGAAGCCACCGATTCCACTGCCGATTCATTTCGAACCGTGCTTTTGACGGCAAGCTCTTGTTCCTCGTCGACACTCTAGCTCTAGTAATTTCTTAACTTGCTTCTATGATTGCGAAATTGAAAATGAAGAATGTTTGATTTTTTCAGTTTTGAATTGGCCTTAGAATGAATTAGTGTGTGTTTTTTTGTTAGGTGAGAAAATTGGAAGCGAAAGGGGTGCCTACGAAGCAAGCCGAGGCTATAACGGCTGCTATTACTGAAGTTTTGAACGATAGCTTGGATAATGTAGCTCAGACATTTGTTTCTAAAGCTGATTTGCAGAGAGTAAGTAATTTTTTATTTTATACATCCAACTGTGTTTGTGTACATGTAATGTTGAATTGATTATTTTGGTCCTTGTGATAATTTAGCTTCAACTTTATATGACATTAGTCTTATCTATAGCTTGAGATGATTCAAGAATCCAAGTTGTCCAAATTTAAGTCCGAAGTTCAAAGCTCTCAGGTATGAATTCTTCACTGTGAAATTTGTGGATTCACATTTTGATGAACTGAGTATCCCTACTTTACTTTTTCATTGGTTCGTCTTGACAAATTTTACTTGCCCCTTTTTATAAAGAGATACCGTTGGTGGAAAGTTTTCTCCTTTGGCATTGTATATTTTGGTAAAGGTTGGGTTTTGGAGTGGTGTTATGCTGAATGAGTTGGTCATCCATCATATATATGGCCTTTGGGAAATATCAAGGCCTTTATTGAAGGAAAATTTTCTCTTCCTGAAAAGAGTGATCTTATGATAACTCTTCAATGACCAGGCTGATATAATAAAAAGAGCTTCCTTTTTCTAGATATCACCAATGATCAACCCTTTGCCATTCTCTTTTGATTGTTTTCCTTTTCAAAGTCCAAATCTTCTATCATATTTGCAAAGGCCATAATTTTACATGAAATTCACCTTTATGTATTCACGTTTTCTGCATTCTAAGTTTGATACTTTTGCTTAATAGATAAGAACATTCAGCCAGTGGATTAGACGTGTAGCATGTGTGACTATTTTATCAAAATTGCGTCTGAAACTATCCTGTAGGTTCCTAAATACACTCGTGTCCTGCCATTCCCTTGAGGAAGTTAGTTAGAATATGATCGTAAAAAGTAGCGCTATCTGTATATTGATACTTGAGATGTCAGTCTGTTCTATAATGAGCCAATCTCAGGTGTTTAAGAGGTTTTGCTGATAGTATTATCTAGAAGCTTAATGAAGAACATACTTAATAGAACGGCTTTTAATAGGTACTCCATCTGTTCTAGTGCTGTTCTGGTTTAGTGTCCGGATTGATGTTGCAGCGCTCATTGACATCTCAATCTGAGTATAGTAACATGATCTAATCTCTTAAAATGAAATACCACACAAAATTGCTAGTAAACCAGTAGATGCTGAGTTTGGGATTAGTAATTGTGTGTGTTAGTGTCTCATTGGATTCAGAATGAATTTTTTATTTTCCTCAATGAAAATACTTTACATTTGTATTTGACTTCTGTTTACAATAGTTAGTATTTGTACTTCTATATTGATATTTGATTGGAAGATGTGGCAGTTACCTTTTAATATAGTAAAAGGTGATGAAGATGGCAATGCATTTGGCAATGAAAGGATTTGGTGCAAGGTGTGAGTCTGTTGAGTAGATGTGAATCTTTAGCACGGTTGGTATGTCAGTAGGTGTAGTTCTGTGGGAGGTTGGGGGTTGGTGATCAGATGGTAGAGATTGACGATGAGTGAGCCTAAGATGTTGCACAAGTGAAATTTCAGAGATGACATGCTGCTTTGAAAAATTGTCAAAGTCAGAGCACAACCAAGTGTTTTACTTGTCTCTATGTGAGGCGTTCTGGCCTCTGGGACTCCAGAGGTTTCTGGTTGAGTGGTGGCTCATGAAAATCCAGTGAGTGTGGTTTGGTGGGTTCTGCTTGTGATGGAATTCTAAGTCTTGTAATGGTGATTGTTTTACACAACATTTTTGAAAGTGACTAAAGGGCAAAAAGCTGTTGTAAAGTGACGCCGTAGTGATTTTCTCCTATATGTTGCTTGTGACTGCAGCAAAGAGTCAAGATTTTCTTCTTATAATGCCGCTGATAATCTGTCAGATATGAGAGAATTAATATGTGATCCTGTTCTTGATAAAAAAAGAAAAGAAAAAAGAGAGGAGATCATGTGAGTCAACACATCAGACTTTACATACATATGTACAAAGGTGTAATATACAAGCTTAGTGCAAATTAGTAAACCTTTTAATCTATATGCTTAATACATTGGACTAAGTTTTTCTTTCATGATGATTCATGGGTGTCTAAACTTGTAAAATGATTCATGCTTCACTCATTCGGTGATCCAGGAGAACCACTTTTCTCTACTGCAACATGAAATTGAAAAACTCAAAAGAGATATAGAAAAGATGCGCAGTGAATTGAGGTTGGTCTTCACAAACTATATTTTCTTAGTACCACACTACCACTTCCATATTACGGTGTGCTTGTTTTGGAATTTGTAATTTTTTCTCTGGTCTCTGTTTTGGATTATTGCAGGTATGAAATTGACAAAGTCTCTGCTGGTCATAGGTTGGATCTCAATCTTGAAAGGGGGTAGGGAGTTACTGTCACTATTTCATTTTGGCCAGTCATTGCATAATCATTAGTAGTATGATTGCAGATTTACTGCTAGTTAGCTGTTTACGACTAGCCTCAACTGTTGTGCTCTCTGTGCAGGAGAATCCGGGATGAACTAGCAAATCAGAATCAAGAAACTGCTAATCTCACTAATACACTTGACCGAGTGAGTCTAATAACTATTGATTGACATTTGATACCTGGTAAATTGTACTAATTCTTTCTGCTTTTTGTATGTAATTATGTAATCCCAGGAAATTCATACACTACGGGCGCAGTTGGAAGCTGCAAAATATGATGTTATAAAATATTGCATAGGTACCCTTGTCTCTATATCAGCTGTTGGTTTGGCCGTAGTCCGCCTTTTGAAGTAAGTGGTGGAATACAATGCTAATGATGATAAAGAATATAGTTGTTCAACATCTTTGATGCTCAATGGATAAAACAGAGTTGTATGACACCTAAATCTCCATTGCATTAGCAGACATCATAACTATAGCATACTAGCTATTTAAATGTGCAACTCAATTTTTATTAACTTTTGAGTTGTAGTGTTGAACGGGTGTGTTTTATCTATGTTTGTTGCATAACGCTTGAGATGCTTCAAGCTAATTGTAGATTTCAGAAAGTATGACTTTGTTTTAGGGAAATGATCCATGTGAAATTAGTTTATGGAAATGAGTTCATGTAAAATTAGTTAAACTAAAGATTCCCTTTCCTGTAGCAGCAACAATTTCTCAGTTTGGCCTATTAATGCCTTCAAATTTTGGTCGAATGTTATATCAACTGATCTGCTGTCATCAGTTCTGTACCCATTTTAAAATCTCTTCTCAACATAAATACTATGCAAGTTCCACTAGTGAGTCCGGAGTTCATTGTTCGATTTGGATTGGTTTTGGTTTTAGATTTTTGATTAAAATCAAAACCAAATCAATTTAGTTGATTTTTAAATTTCTAAAACCAAATCAATATCGGTTTGATGACAGTAAAATTACGAGGCATGAGACAACTACTTTAAATGAATATTAGGAATCAACAATTTTTTCTATACCATCATAAGATCAATTTATCTGAATTCTATTATTTTTCAATACTATTCCTAAGAGGCAGGAGACAACTATTTCAAATGAACATTAAGAATCAACAAAAAATTTTATACTATCAGAAGATCAATGTATCTGAATCCTATTATTTTTCAACATTATTCCTAAGCTTTAGCATGTTTAAGTTGCATAATTATAAGACGAGAGTGAGATGCTCAGATGGTAAGTACCTTGACTTCGCCTCAACTAGAGAGCAAAAAGGGTAAAAGTTTCTATAGAGGGGTTAAAAAAACTGCTTAACATTAAAGGTTCCTTCGCTTTACATATAAGTAGGACTAAATCCTAGTTAATAGTTAAAAAGTATAAAATATCGTTAATTATTTATTAAAACTAATGTCATATATCCAAATAATTATATAGAATTGGTTTGGCTATTTATTTATTTTTTTGATTTTTTTTCGTAGTGTACCAAAACACAATTAATTATTATCAGTTTTAAAAGTTAAAAGTAGATTAAATCATAAGTTTTTTAAAAATCTATTTCATTTTTCACCAAATCGTGAACACCGCATCGAAACGATCTGGACATGATACATGGATCAGTGGTCCACAAACATAAGTTTCGTACCATACCTTACTATACAATTTACTCGTGTTTTTTTTGTCTATGGTTATATTTAGTCTTTTCAATAGTTTATTGCAATTGGCACATGATGCTAACACTTGACTGGGCATTGTGTCCCAATTCCAGGCTTCCAGCCATGCATTCCTTTACTTGCAAATTATTGGAAGATTTGATAGTGTCATTCATGAATAATTCGGACTTACAACTTTTAAATTATTGATGGTTCTTTAATTTGAAAGCGATATCTAACAAATTTAAGGTCATTTAGATAATAAGTCATCATGTTCGTTCAGCTATCTATTTATTTAATATCTGATATCGTGCATGGTAGAGTTTAAGATTTTTTCCATATTTAGGAACGCAAAAAATTTGACTAAAAAGTGAGGGATTTCAATCATCCTATCACAATCGATATTGACATACGCGTTCAGCTATCCAGGCTTGTTATGTCTTGGTTGGTTGTAAATTTCACAGTTGTTTACCTATATCGTTAGACTAGAATAATGTTGATGGCCAATTAATTTATTTGAAAGGATTTAATTGTAATTATCTAAGAAATTATAGTACCTGATTAATTCAGTAAATATTTTCACATCGTCAGTTAAAACATATATCAAACGAAACAAATATTTAGGATGGTGAGACTCATGCTTAGCTCTTCATTTAAATTTTAACCACTAATACAAATATCTAAAGCTAAATACATACAATGTTTACTTAGATTATGTATACTACATGTGTGTGTCTTAGTTATTAATGTAAGCAAATACTCAACCAAGTTTTTTCAAACTCATCAATTTAAAATGCATATATAGAAACATATTGAATTGACTATTCTTATATGTCAAAAAAGAAATTTTGTCCTTTAATATCCCTAAATTAAACTTTTCAAGATTATCCAACGTAATTAAACTCCCTATGATTAATGCATCACATATTCAACTCAATTAAGGTTGCTTTCGTACGTCTTCCAATTAGTGTCAACTTTCTACAACAACTACATTTTTGGGGAGTTGAAAAATTGGCTTACTTTAATTTGGAACCATGCATCCACTAGTGCCGTGAAAAATCTAATTAGTAGCATAATTAATTATTATTTGAACTTTTATAATGGTTCAATTCTCTATTTTCCCTTCTCTGACCCTAATTTAAGAAGAAGAAAAAATGATTAGTGCCGTGAAAAATTTAATAATTAGTAGCTTAATTAATTAACTATTTGAACTTTCACGTGAGGGTTCGATTCTCTATTTTTTCTTTCATTACCCTAATTCAAGAAACAGATGTGAAATATTTAATCAATAGCTCAATTAATTAACTATTTAAATTTTCACCTAAGAGTTTGATTCTCTATTTTCCCTGTCGAAGAAAAAACTTGTGCGATGAAAAATCCATTAATAGCTCAATTGATTAACTATTTGAACTTTCATGTAAAGTTCTATTCTCCATTTTTCCTACCCTTACCTAATTTAAGAAGAAGAAAAATTAGTGCCATGAAAAATAATTATTAGTAGCTCAATTAATTAATTATTTGAACTTTCACGTAAAGAGTTTGATTCTCTATTTTCTCTTTCCTTACCTTAATTTAAGAAGAAGAAAAAATAGTGTCGTGAAGAATCTAATTAGTAACTCAATTAATTAATTATTTGAATTTTCACTTAAGAGTTTGATTCCCTATTTTCCTTTGTCTTACACTAATTTAAGAAGAAAAAACTAATGACATGAAACATTGAATTAATAACTCAATTAATTAACTATTTGAACTTTCACAAAAAAATTCGATCCTCTATTTTCCCTTCCTTTACTAGTGTCGTGTCCTTCTATTTTAATTTTCAGCGTCGAAATTCAAACCTTCTCAACGGTCCCCTCCACAGCTTTGGACCTACTCAACCCTACCCTCATTATCAGATTTATTTTGTTATTATTTCTTTCATTCATTTTCATGTGTCTATTTTTTTTTTTTTTTTGTTATTATTCATTTCGTTCATTTTTACATATTTAATATTAACTTAGAACATGCTTTACCCTTTAGCTATAACAATTTAATGCTTTGAAGAATGCATTGAAAGAGGATTATAATTACTAGGGAAAATGCATAAGTAGCTTTCAACCTATGCCCGAAATCTCAGAGACACTTATATTATACTAAGGTCCTATTACCCCCAAACTTATTATATAAATAATTTTCTATCCATTTTCTGCCTACGTGGCGCTATCTTCTGGGCCCAATGCGTGTTGACAATTTTTCAAGCTATCTGATTGATAGTGCCACGTAGGTCGAAAAGGGGTAGAAAATTATTTATAAAATAAGTTCGAGAGTAATAAAATCTTAGTATAGTATAAGTGTGTCTCTGAGATTTTGAGCATAAATTGAGAGTACTTATGCATTTTCCCTAATTAATTAATATAATAAGAATAAATTAAAAAATAAACTATAAAATATTTCTAGATTTTCTAAACTAAACAGGTAAAAAGTGAATATCAAAAGGATAAATATCCTTTTCCTGCTTTCTAAAGCAAAGAGGGTATTGGTTAGAAGCAACCCGATTGGGTGTCACAGGATATTGACACATTAATTAAGTTATTCAAAAAATTATTATTAATCATTTTGTAAGTGAATGGTCGTTGTAGGCCCCACATAATAGCACAACAAAGTATTCGATTACTTTTTGTATTTATGCTTTTGAAGCGCGCAAGTGTGTTCATTAATTTATTAAACCTATATATGTATCTAGTAAATAAATATGACGGAGGTAATATTTCAAAATTCAGGTTAGAACTTTTTCATGGATCAGCAGAGAAGATAAGAGTACGGGTATGTTTGACATCCCTTTTCCAAATTTTTCACATTTAATTCGTCAACATTTTTAATAATATTTTTTTATTGGGTTCACATCTTAAAAATGAAGTCATCTTTAGTAAGAAACGTTTTCCTTAAAGTGAGATTTTCTAATATGAATTTGAATAAGTTGAGTTTCAAAAATATGTACATAGTTTAGTTTGAAGAAAATATTAACACTGTTGAAATTTATCCTAAATTTCCTACCTTATTTTCATAACTGTGTTTTACTTTAAAAAAACAATGTTTTTTTTTCTTGGAAGAAAAGTTTAAGACCATTATATGAAAATTCTTTTTTTTTCCCCTCATAAAAGAACACAATAGCCTCCGTAATCGTGTATAATCAATGTATAATCTATCTATACCAATTAGAAAAATCAATAATAAATTTGTGTGTATGTGTATAATCATGTATAATTAATGTGTATTCTATGTACGATCAGAAAAATTAAACAGTAAATTTGTCCGACTATTTACCTGAATTCTCCTTACTGATCCAATCAAAATGAACCATTATAATACAGTAAGGTAACAAGGATAAAGTCTTTATTTAATTTAAATAATGTTTTCAAAGAAGAAACTAACAAGAGGAGGGGACATTTACAATGCAAGCCAAATGAATATTAAAAAACAAAAGGAAAGAGATATATAGTGTCTACTATACACAAATACCACACAATCAATTCCTCTCTCTTTTCCCTTTCAAGCAATTATTTTCGTCCTTTTGCTTGTCCCTCTCCATTATTACATCTAATAGACAAAACAAAAAAAGATAAACATGTCCAAACAAACCAATATTTTGTGTATAACTATTCGTATACACCCCTTTTTGTTTTCTTCAATGAAGTTTACATAATAAACGTGGAGTAGGCACAGCCACTAGTCGATTAGCCATTGGAGCAGTAAGCCCAAATATATCATCCATTTTTAGTTCACTTGGTTTCATCCCATCAGGTAATTCCCAAGTAAAACAATGAAGTAAATGGGCCACAGCCATTTCTAATGCATAAAGCCCAAGTTGCATACCGGGGCAAGACCTTCGACCCGACCCAAATGGTAAAAATTCAAAATTACCACCTTTAAAATCTGGCACACCTTCTTTAAGGAACCTACTAGGCTTGAAACTATCAGGATCTTCCCATGAGTTTTTGTCACGTCCAATTGCAAATGAATTTATGATAACATGTGATTTTGCTGGAATATAGTACCCGGAGACTGTCGATTCCTCCGCGGTTTCGTGGAGGAGGAGAGGGATAGGAGGGTGAAGTCGGAGAGTTTCTTTTAAACAACATTTTAAGTAGGTCAATTTTTCAAAATCAGATTCCTCAACTTTTCTATTCAGTCCAACAACGTTAGCTAATTCTTGTTGTACCTTTTTAAGATCCTCTGGACTTTTCATAAGCTCTGCCATGGCCCATTCTATCGCAGATGCCACTGTCTCTGTCCCACCAAACATTACATCCTACAATTTTTTAACACGTAAGATCAATATGAGTCAAGTAATATAATACATAACAATATTATTTTATTTTTTGATATGGTAGGTTTATAAAAGTTATATAGGTATGTAGTTAGGTAGAAGTAAGATAAACTATAACTTTTACATCGTTTTCAGAAAAATGATTTTTCAAAGGGATAAGGAATGGTACCAAATTTTCTAGATAGGTATTTATTGGCCAGTTTGAATTTTTAATCATAGAATATAGGCCAGTTTGAAATGTTAATTATGGAGTAATTTCAGTAAGGGCCCCCTAATGAATAGTTTTTACGGCTCTAACTCATTTTTTACACGTTAAATATATTCATTGTCTAGTAAAGATTTAATTTAATCATTAGTAAATTCTTTCTGGAGTAACTTTTTCACATTAAAAACATTAGGCAATTGTACTTGAAAACTTTTGTTACCTAATTAATCTTCCATTTGTGCCACTTGGCAAAATATTGGATAGCATTGAAGCTAAAATCAAGATTATTAGGGAAAGTTCAAATCAACATATTAGTCTCATGATATATGTCATCAGTAGATAGACCTATAAATAAATAAAAATCTACTTATAAGATAAGATCTAGTAGTTGTACAGTACGCTAATTCCTTTGTACTATTTAATTCTAGAAAAATATATAGTAGACCATAGCTAGGACATTAACAATTATATCGTATATAACAAGACAAAGTCGTAATCATATTTGGTGTTTATTATATTGATGGGACATTCAAAAAAACAAATGATTTGAAGCTAATGATTTAGAGGAAATTAATGTTTCTATTTTATGACATTCCACTAGGATCAAGTTGTATGAAAAATTGGAAATTAAAGGGAGATTTTTTCCTATATAATGAATTGTAGTAATAAGTTTCATCAAATTTTTAAATTAAAGTGTAGCTAGGTGATGCTAAAACCATAGAAATATGGGGTAGCACTAATTTTATTATACTAAGTTATCAATTTTCAATAATATTTTTTCCTTTCACTCTTAATATCAATTTTGTGATGATTGAGAAACTTTAACGCATCTTGTTATTCTAAAAACAAATCATAAAGAGTCAACTTAATTAAATAATTATCAAAATTTTCATCTAACAAAGGAAGTTTTAAAATATAAGTAAAGTACTAAAATTATACATTGGACATATTTTCACGAAAAATATTTGTGTTTCCTAAGCTTCTATTATTCTTGATAGTTATACATGAGCTGTCAGAGACAGCCGTGTTCAGTGATCCTACCTAGTAGCAACTGATTAAAATTTAAAGTTTCTTGTTTTGGGCAAGATTTTTAACATCAAATTAATTTATGTTCAATTTATGTTAAAATAATACTCTCTTTTATTTGCTTGTATTTTCCCAATATACTATTCCTTTCGATTGATGTAAAACAATTTTCTTTTTTGTTAATTAAAAATATGTCACTTTTAAAATTTGAAAATTATCAACTTTGTACTTCCAATTTTACCTTAACAAGAAACTTCTGTAACCATACAAATATTATGACATAAGTTTCAAAAAAGTTATTATCACACAAATATTATGACATATTTAAGATTACTGGTTATTTTTCTAAAAAAAAAAAAATCTTTCTTAAATCTCTTATCAATTCAAACTTCAAAGTTTACCCTTCTCATTTCCCTGACCAACGAAAACCTTTTAAAACCACAAATATAATGATATATTTGATGCCGCAAGTTTCAAAAAAAAAATTGTTGTCACATGACATGTTTCTTTTTAACCACAAATGCCACAAGTACAAATTTAGTTTTTTCTTTTCTTTTTAAACCACGAGTTAATTTAAATTATGACACGTTAATTGGAACATGTATCAACCACACAAAAAAAAAGGTACGGAAAAGCATTAACTTACCATGATTATAGCTTTGATATTATCCCTAGTAAGCCTTATAGCATTCTGCAAATCTTCAGACTCATTTACTTTTGTTTCTTCACTGTAAAAAGCTAAAAGCTCATCGACCATATCACTTTCTCTATAACCATCATGATTAATAACATTAGCCTTCTTTCTTTCAATATGATCATCAATAATCGAATCAATAAATCCATCAAGTGATGCCCTTGCCTTAGCAAGTCTAACATTTAGACCTTGCTGACCAATCCACCTTAGCCATGGAATAAAATCAGCCACGTTAAACGCACCAAATAGCTTCGAAAATTCTTGCAAAATTTTAATAAAATTATCTTGTCCTTCATCTGAACTTGTTCCGAAAGCTGCTCGGTAGATAATGTTACGAGTGAGACAGAAAACAAGTTCCCCTAAGTTAATGGATGTACCCGTGTTGGTTGTAACAATCTTTACCATTGAGTCCACTTCGTCGCGAACTGAGTCCCATGACTCAGCTCGTTTACGACTGAATAGTTTCATAACACATAATTTTCTCATCTGACGCCAAAAGGGTCCGTAGTCCGCAAAAGCCATGTCCGCACGATCGTACGTTAGGTAACTTATGGCTACGGTCTTTGGACGGTTCGAATATATGTTGTCTTGTACCTGTTAGAAATTAAATAATCTGTTTAATTTAATATTTGAAAAATAATAAGATACCCAAACTTATTAATTAGTAGTACTACATTATGTTATGTTATACTACTGACTAATTATTTATACCCTCCGTATATAGATGAGATGGTCAGATATTTCAATAGTACCTGTAGTACTTGACGAGCTTCCTCTGGACCAGATATAACAATTTTGTGGACATAACCCATTTTGAGGTGAAAAACGCCACCATATTTTTGTGCAAGTTTGGCAAGACCACGGTGAGTTAACTGGTCCATCATCATCATGTTACCAATGAGAGGCCAGCCTAATGGTCCTGGAGGATAGCGTTTTCGGCAAGACGTCGAAAAAAGGTATAAGAAGTAGAGAGGGATGATGAAGAAGAAGAGTAGCATGGGTTGAGCTTGTAAAGCTTCAAGAATTGAATTGATATTGTTTTGTACCATTTCTTTCATTTTGTTCACAATGCTTTCTCTTTTTTTTCTTTGTTTTTTTGATATATTTGGTTTGTTTTTTGAGTGGAGATTTTGGGAGATGGTGGTGGAGTATGTGGGAGATAGGGACTAGTTGGGATGAACTCAAAATTTTGGTTCTACCTTTTATTGAAGGATAGGATGGGGTCTTTATATACAAATTTATTCCACTTCCAGTCGGTACCAAGTTGGTGTATACTGTTGATTTGGCGAAAAAAACATGATTTATATGTCAAGTAAAATATACCAATATATTATTATATTAAGCTTTATATTAAACTATTTGTAGATTGGTCTTTTAAGTCAAAGACTGACCCAAGCTAGTCCACAACTTCATATGAGAGGACCAACATGGGTGGTGGTGTACTGATTGAAGTATTTTTATCCTTAACCAGAGGTCTCGGGTTCAAGCCTTGGCTATATAGAAAGTCTTGTTGAGAGCACCACCCCTAAATGAGTCCTGCAGTTCAATGTGGGCTCTGAACACCGAGTGGGAACCAAAAATAAAATATCATATGAGAGGGGAACTAGCCACTAGCATCTTGTACTTCAGGTAGCTGAACGGCCAAATTCACCAAAAAATCCTGCCTAAGTTTGGTGAACTGGACCATGGCGTGTGGAGTCAAAAATTTTATTAAGAGGATTTAAAATTTGAAGAAGTAATGTATGAATTAATTGAGGCCTTGAGTGGTTGTTGTTTGCAACAAATCTTAAACATATGGAAACTAAATAAATCACACAAATAAAATCTGAAGAAACATAACTTTATTGAAAAATATGCGGGTACAATTCTGTTTCTCTCTTGATTCTACTCTCCTAAGATTTATCCATGATTCGAGGGCCGTTAGTGACGTATTTCTCGAACTAGGATAATTTAGATTTAACTTCTATATGGATATTCCATGACTTTTGTAGAATATTCGAGATCTTGATCTTTAAAAATATCCAAGAGTTAATGGATACTTTGCGATTCCTTTAAGGAAGTTTAGTACTTTTTATATAGGCATAAACTAGGGTTTAGGGTTGAGTAGACTTCAAAAATTCTAATTGAAACTGAACACACCTTCTAGAGTCCCAATTCGAATTGAACATGTCTTGTAGAGTCCGCAAAATTTCAATGTCTACAAATGCCCCCTGCTTCAAGGCTTGTTGGAGTGTAGACTCGATGAAACTCAAAGACGAGGCTTGAAGTACTCTTCTTCCACCTTTGCAGCTTTAGATTTTCATATTTGATTTAAGAGAGAAGAGATGAAGGGCAGATTTGGTCCCATTGGGCGTGCCAATTCGTTTGCAACAAATTTTAAACATATGGAAAATAAATAAATTACACAAATAAAATTTGAAGAAACATAACTTTATATGCGGGTACAATTCTATCTTCTTTTTTTTTTTTAAAAAAGATCATTTAATTTTTTTGACTAATAATCTTGTCATCCACGTCATTAGTGATCAAATCTTGGACTGGTGCACCAACTGGAACAACTTTTTTTTAGGATTTATATTAATATATTATGTCCCTGTAATTGTGGCATGACTAATATTTTTAAAAATATTTTAATTATCTAAAACAAATTTTTTTTTGGAAAAGAGCTATAGAAAATAGTAATTGCTAGATTTAAAAAAAATATTTTTTGGATCTTGAAAAGATATATTGTTTTGATTTGGATAAATTATGGGGAAAAATTAATAGAGGTGAATTTTTATTTCATTCAATAAGAAAATGACACATAATAAGTATTTGAAAAGAGAGAGAGAGTAGAAGGGTATTTTTAGACCAAAAGATGAATGAAGGGTGTTTTTAGACCTTTTCCTGTACTTCAAGGATATTTTTGGCCCTTTTTCGTATATTTAATCTTTCACGCAAACGTCAAATCTTGTAAAAACTCCCTCAAGCTTGTACATATTTCCTAATCTCACACATAAATTAATGTTTAATGTGAATTTAGTTATAAATTTTTTTAATTTTTTAAAAATAAAATTTATATATCTAAAAATTATATTTAAAAAACAACTATTATAAGTTAAAATATATATAGTTAACAATTTCAAATATTTAGAAAGTATTTGAAAAAGAAATCATTTACTTTTAAAATGATAATTAAAACAAACAAATCGAAATCAGGGCACACAATATCATTGGCTGACCATTCTATCTATAATATGGTCTTATCTGAAGGGGTTGTTTTATATGAGGTATTGGATTATTGTATTTTCTATTTCTAATAAGGAGTATTAATTAGTCCTTAATTATTTATAACTAACCATGAAATATTCCAAATCATACAAAAAAAAAGAAGGGAAAATAGTATGAAATAGCAAATTATTAATTCAAATTAAATGTTATAGTCATAGTTTATTTTAATTGTAATTCGCAGCAAACATCCCCTTTTTTTGTCATCTGATTCGGTATACAATTAGCCATTTTCGGTATACAATTAGTCATTTTACACATTTTGGTATAAAATGTATAAAATGCGTTTGTGTTTGTATAAAGCGAGAGAAAATTGTATATACAAATACAAATACATATATTTTCGTCTTATACACTTATAATTATACAAATACAAATCTTATTATACAAATTACAATGTATAAATGAATTTATACAAAACTGAACAATTTGTATAAAATTGGATGTTTGTAGCGAATTATACAAATCAAATGCTCCATAGCAAATATAAAATTTGTTATGGAGCTCAATTATGCAAACTATAGCTATAAGTTATAACATATAAATATGAATTTTATGTTTGCTATATGTGAGAGTTGCTCTAAAAAAAATGTATTATACCAAACAACCCCATCCTACTTTTCCTAGAGCACGAAATACAAATACATTTTCTTTCCTTTATAAATAATCATGACGATCTATTATTTTTCACGTGAGAGTTGTAATAATAAGTAATTGTGTAGCGAAGAATATAATATGAAGAGTACTCCGCACGTGTTAAATTTAACTATTTAAGGCCATTTGTTGAGAAAAATAGGTAAAAGATTTTGATGTAAAACTTGATTTATCTGTTGTGTTTTCTTATGTGACGCTAGAACCATCGCAAAAAAAAAAAGCATCACCTCACCATTACAAGTTTTTAAGTTAGATGACTTTCTTTGAAGTTTGATTAATTTGAATTCAGATTTAATCTTTTTTTTATTTAGAAAGTAAAATACTTTCTATTAAACACGATTAATTAATTACACGCTTTATCTTTAAAATTAAATATTTGATCAAGAATGAAGAGATACTTAACTACCACCCTATCGCAATCTTAATTTTGATGATGGCATTTCATTTATTCCCATTTTAATCCATTAACAGGACGAGTATTTTTTTCAAAACCATTGCCAGCAATTAAGGCATTTTTCTCCGATAATAGCTTTATTCTAAAATTACAAGATATTTTTCCCTTTGCTGCAAATAACAACGTATGTGAAGGTTTCATTTCCTTTTGTCGTATAGTGTAGCACCAAACTAAAGGTGGAAAATTATTACTACTACAAGCCATTTTAAGTCCAGTGTGACTGAAAATGATATGCATTTTGGACAGTAATGTCTTCTTTTTAGAAAAAATAAATAGAAGTTCCATGTATTAAGCAAATTAACCAAAGTACCTATGCATGAGATAATTCGACAAAATTAAGCATATTGCCTGTCTACTTAAGTAACCTTATAAGAAGAAAAAAAAAACAGTGATCGGTTGCGATCTTTATCAATTCATTACTAAATACCATTAATGTGAGTTGTTTGGTATAAAATTCAGTCTTTTGGCTTCTAATAAGTCGTTACAGGTTACAAATTAACTTATGGGATAAAATAACAGGAAAACACAAATATAATTAATAATAAGTGGTTAGAGGTAAAATTACTAATTTGAATCAGATAGAATCTATAGAGTACGACTCACAAGTCACAACCTACATTTACATGACGCTGGAAAATAGTGATAACACGTAGCAGATAAATAAATATGAAGAATATCTTAAGGCATAATTAATAACAACAAATTCAATGAGGACTTGATATTGAATTGAATTCAGTAATAACAACAAACTGAAAACACTAATTAGGCCTAACTTAATCTCTAAATCTAGCTAATGAGATCAATATATTGAATTATCGTCATAACAAACATCAATATGGGACTACTATAGGTCCAAACTGAAAATTATGGGTCTAAAAAGTTATTTAGTCACATGGGTCAAACCCACACAGATTTTTTTGTCGGTTGGTTAACCGTGGAATTTGAACCCAAAACATCTGACTGTCGTTATACCATATGATTGAAATGTATGATAAACTTATTTAAAAACTTAAATTACTGGAGAAATAACACACTTTAATATACTTATTTATATATCTTCAATATTAGAGCATGCAGTTGTAATATGAGATGTCTTTGAAAAAAGTGGATTGGTTGTTCAGAGTGATATATATATATATAAACCTAAAACATGTGTATACAAATACAACATTTATAGTTCTTGAGGTAACGATATGGTTCACCTAATTTTTTTGTTTAGTTGTTAGTATTGTTCAAAATAAACTTAGAGCCCGTTTGGATTAATTTAAAAAATAATAATTTTTAAGTCAAAAATATAAAAAAGTCAAAACTTAAATGACTTTTTAAGTAAAAAAATAAAAAAAAAAGTAAGAAGAAACCTACTTTTGATTTTTAACTTTTTAAAAGTTATTTTTAATATTTTCAAAAGTTAAAAATGACTTAAAAGTAGGTCTGACCAACTTTTAATCCAATTCAAACAGACTTTTACACTTGTAGCACGAAAAAGATTTATCTTTTGCTAGCAACCGAATAATTAGTAGTACTGTAATATGACATATTATTGTGACATTCAATTTTCATGATAAAGATGGATACAAAAAAATCTAGATATTTTCCCCTCAATTTTAACTTTATATCTATCTCATATTTTGACGTTTTATCTTCCATATTCAATTATCATGATTAATTAAAAAAGAAATTAACAAATTAAAAGCATTATTTATAGGGAGAAAAATAACTATGAGTACCAAAATGTTTGGTCGTACTACGTTCTTCTCAACCATGGTTTACCTAAACAACAGGCAAGAAAAAACAACATAGTAGCTAACTCAATTTTTTTAAAATCATTGACACCCCTAATCATATCGTTTATAAAACTACATATAAATATTCATGTAAAATTGATTAATTTGAAGGAAATAACTACTAAATAGCTTGCTAATATCACACATTTTTACACTAAATAAGAACGGAGGGAAATGGAATTCCTTTATTTCCGTTTTTTTTTTTTAAAAAAAAAGGAGGTCACATGGCTATTTGATAATAATAATAATAAGAAAAGTACTAGACAAAGGGAAATAAACAAAAATGAAAAGCAAAGGTGTACTAAGAAAGTCTTTTTACGTAGTTATGTAATGATAAATATAATATTGAAAAAAAAAACAATAAAATTAACAAGTAAAATAAAAAAATAATTTTAATATATGAATCAAGTAAAATGAAATTGAGTTGGAGAATAATTAGTTGTCCACTTTTGAATTTGCACACCTATTAAGAAAATAATAATTGACATAGTGAGTTTACCATTTTACCCTTATTAATTATGAAGTGGATGAATTAAAAATTTAAGATTTTCAAGAAATTCTATTTTTTTCAAAATAATTAATTAAGAGTGTAATAGGTAAAAAGAGTTGTCCTTTCTTGACTTGTCAAAGCGGACAAATAATTAGGAACAACTAAAATAGAAAAAGTGGATAAGTAATTAGGGACAGAGGGAGTAGTAAAATAAAAACGAAATGTCTACTCGAAACTTGGCTTTCTTTTGGTCAATTGTCTCTATAAATGGTTTGACATCTGATCTCAAAAATGATCTTATTGTCATCCTACCTTCTAGAAATGAAAATTCTTCAGTCTAAAAGAAAGTAAATAGTTTAAATAACAAATTTTAGAATTACCTCAGAATCCTATCGATTTTAGATTTGAAATCTGCTTGATTGAATAATCCGTTCAGTTTAATTATTGTATGTATTTTTGGTGCCACCCAATATTGACGCCGCAACTTCCAACTTTTTTTTTATAGTTAAACAAAAAAATGTAATTACTTTTACGATGTATAACTTAAAAATGATAATCATAATCAAAGTACTACTTTTTGTGCTGCCCAAATTACCCCTACTACACTTGTCCTTGAGTATGGAGATTGGTTAAAATTCGACTTCCAAGTTGTTTGGTGTGAGGGATAATAATATATAATTTTGTATAAAAAAATAATACTAGGATAAAATTTTGATCTCTTATTTGGTTGTCATGTTTGGGATAACTTATCCACCATTTATACCATAGTGATGAAATAAGTTATTCATATATGTGGTGGGATAAGTTATCATAAAATATTAATTCCAAAATAATTAATTCTGAGATAATTTATTCCTAACCAAAGTTTTGATAAATGTTTAGCTCAAACCCAAAGTCAAACCTTTCAAACCTTTGACCATAAATTTTGATATGATCTTGAAAAGTTATCTTCAAATATTGGTTGGTCAAAAAGGGATCAAAATGGTATTAGGAAAATGGAATTGTATTTGGTCACAAGTATAAATTAGAGTTATTGAATTTTGGTTAGTGATTTAGAGTGAAAATATGAAAAATTAGTTAGTGTCAGATTTTGAAAATATGATCTTCGAATATTTTCAAGTTACCAGCGGTTTTTGAAACTTCCACTCATAAAACTTTAAATATTTTCAAAGTAAAATACATGTCCAAACACAACTCCAAAAAACTCAAAATTTTAAATTATAACTTAAAAATCTATATCCAAACGGGAATGGTATTCTTCAAATTCCCAAATTCGACTTAAAAAAAAGAGTAAAATAATAAATATTCATGGATGTGCCACTAAAATTAAGATACTAATCAACTGCTAAATTAACAAGGAAAAAAACATGTGACTTCAGATGCTCAGTGCAGCAAAAAGATCGGGACCCCGTAATGGGCTTGGCCTACTGGGCCAATTTAATCGATAATGACAGATTAACTCTTTCTCTTTTTGGATTATCATTTTTTTTTAAAAGTTTGGGGTAGGAAGTGAAAATTACAATGTAGTAAATCAAACCTCACCAACAAATTGTAAGTTCAGGTAACCAACCAACAAAACCCTATCATGATGCAGATTATTATTATTTTAATACACCGAACATTAACTCATAATAGATTTCTTCAAAAAGTTAAAAGGTAGTATTTGATTAATTATTTGTCATTCTGACAATCAAGAATAAATGTAACTTATGCGTCATCTTGCTGAAGTGTAAATGAAATGTATAAATTAATCGGAAGTGCCTTCCCATTTTCAAAGTTTATTTTGTTTTCCTCCGGTGTCCAATATTCATATTGGAGTCCGATAAAATTTGGATTCACACTGAGAAGTCCCACGTTGGAGGTAAAACACTCCCTAACAAAGGTAACTTCGTACCAAGAAATCCACATTGGGATTAAAACACTCCCTAACAAAGATGACTCTATATCCAAAAAGTCCACATTGGGAGTAAAGCACTCCGTAACAAAAGTGACTCCGTACCCAAGATGATTTAAGGATGAAGGAGTACTTAGCACTCCACCACCATCCTTATTGATAGATTTGTACATGTTTGTAATTAATTTATTGATAGATTAGTACATGTTTGTAATTAGTGGAGGGATATTATAACTATTTAAATAACAGTAAAAATTAAACTAGCAAATGATAATTGCTATTTATTAAAATCATCATTTTAAATCGAAATCCTTAAAATTAAAATTTTAGTTATGTCTCTGCTTTACCCAAATGCATGATACAAATTGAAAGAAACAATTGTTTCATCTAAATTCTAATCACTCACATATATGTATGTTATTACTTTCACATTGTATTGTCTAAATTAATGATCCTTTCTTCTTATTCTAGATAGCTAACAAGATTCAACTATTGGATCAAAATATAATGCATGACTATATATGCTATGCTTCTTTAATGGTTAGTAAAATACATCCATCAATATGTACACGTATTATTAAAATGTCACATTATACTGCACTCCTTCTACCTTAATCAGTTTTAAAGTTCACATAAACTAGGTAAGATATATATTCAAACTATTGATTTGTACTACAAGATATAGAAATATCCAAAAACATTCAATATGGTATTACAATATGGAAAAATCAAACAATCACCAATAATGTGGGAATTTTCAACTAATCGAGCTATTAAAATACTCTAAATGAAATGTGATAATATATATGATAGAGCATTAACATCATGAGTGCCTTTATCAACGTATAGGTGGTGCAAGTGTCATGAAATAAAACAAAAAAATCACATTATTCTCGATATTTTTAAAAATCTTTTTTGTAAAGGTTGCCATATGGGAATTTATTCTTGACTAATAATATAAAAAGTAGCTCTTAACTTTAAAGTAAATTAATCAAAATGAAAAGGCAAACAAATCAGATCATTACAAGAAACAATTTTAAGATTCAAGTTTCTTATCAAAATAAAATTTACAACTCTAAATCAACTTATTTCAAATCATAATGCCAAGTAGGTCCTACATAGGAGAAAATTATTCTTTAATAATGGGCCGGGTGATAATGAAATTCAAATTCAGACTATTTGTACGTTTTGATATTATATTAAAGTGTATAATAATCTCATCTGAAAATTAAATAATTCAAGCGAGTACGATATAAATCTTTTTATATATTGTCCATGTGTGGACATAGCAGTTAAAGGTGGACTTGAAAAGAAAGAGACAAGTTAGATATTTATAACAACAAGTGGATGATAGAATTCATAGTAGAGTGGTTTCTTACTTCAATCTATGATCAGAGTGACCTCATCAATTCACCATGATAAAAACGAAGAGACAATGATGTTTGGAGTGTTATAAGTAATGCTCTAATCTTAATATATAATTGATACGTCCATTCACTTTTGTGTGTGTGGACTCTACTGTCGGTTTGGTTTTACAATAAATAAAAAGTGGAAATAATAGAAGCGGTGTTCCTTTATAATCATGGAGATGCAAATGTTTGAAGAAGAGGGAAGTTAGATTCTTTGGCACAAAATAAATGTCACTTTCCATTCATGAACGTGTGTTGGTTTGTGTTGGGTACTCGGTTTCTTCCTTTTCTGACTTTTAATTTATTAGTTAGAAGACACTTTTTTGGCTAAGGTTCACACTTCAGGCTAGCATTTGGCTTCAAGTTTTCCAATATTCTTGGCAAATCATATTTGATGAAGTTTCACCATGTGTTTAGCCTCAAATTTTTTCAAAAATATTTGACTGTTTCAAAAAATATAATTTATACTCATAAGTTCTAAAAATTATTAAAAATAACAATATATTTATATTATCATTTTATAATGAATATGTTCCGTTAAAAATAACCTTATTATATAATTGACACAATATAAGCAAGACAATACATTAATCGCATACTCAAACTTGTCATTGATTCAGTTTTAATTATGATCCATTAAACACAAATTGCTATTTTTTCTCAATTTTATCACTCAAATTAGAACTCAAAATTTTTCTGACGAGGTAGTAACAAATATGAGTTGGAATTAATAAATAATGGATATTTTTTATAAAATATAAAAGTTTGGGTTCATTTTTGAATTTTTTTTAAATTCTCAAATATTAGAACTTGGCCCAAATACTAATTTTTTTAGTATTTGAGAACTTGAGATACTTGACAAATATATTTCCCAAGCTATATGACCAAACACCACTTCTCAAACTTTTCCCAAATATTCTTGGGGCAAAACGGGTCCTAGGTGTGTGTAGTAGCTGGGAAGGAAAATGTTTTTTGCAGATTTTTTTTTTTTTTAAAAAAAGAAGTAATTTTCTTACTTATCTTCTAAAATATTGTAAATAACCAGAAAATTCTATCTCAAAACATTTATATGGAATAGAGGCAAACATAATGGATATGTCCGTTCAAATCCAGCTAGAGTTTCTATTACAATGTTTTTATTTTAAGTTTATCTTAGAGTTCATATTTGACCTAAGATAATATTGATGCACCCTAAGTCTTCAAATTCTGAATTTGCCTATGTGATATGGAGTAGGAGGTGGGGGCGCAATGGGGCAGAGGACAAGGGTGAGACTGGGTGTTTTGGAGGATGACGAGTAATGTGATACAATTTATGAAACTTGTTTTTTATATTCGGACTTTAGGAGAGATATTTTGTCCAAAAAAATTATTTTTGTTAAAGAAAAATATTTAGTAAAACATTTTAACCGGTGAAAAATATTACTTATGATTTCCTCCGTACCATACGTCCCCAAATTAATGAAGAAAAACTCATCCAGATTAAATAAATATTAAAAACATGTATTACTCATTCTTATTTTAGGATCACAAAGAGTACTACTCTCTACTCCTAATAGTAAGGAGCGCTTTCTCCGAGCTTTATACTATTAAAATTTAAATTAATCGAGTCATTAAATTTTAATCGAAAAATTTGAAGGCTAAGCCCTTTAATTTTCACATGCAAAAGGGGTTGAGTCGGTCATAAAACTAGAATTTTGAGTAGCTCCAACAAATTCCATTATGTGTATTTAGAAGCTTAGGCACAGATTTACGTGAACTCAATAAAGAAAATCGTATTTTCATTAATTGTGGAACACCAACAAAGCCAAATCAGCAAATTCCCAAGTGGGCGGAACGGGCCAACCACTCCAATTTCTCATATTTATCTTGTTCTTATCTTTATTTATTTTTAATCATTACTACCTTAAGCCTCGTATTTCTAATTTATTAAATAAATATTCCTAATCAATAAATAAATAATCCAATACAACTAAACTCAAGTTCCAGCATTAACATATGCTTTTCGGCTCCATTTAAATAAATAAATAAATAAAAGGAATAGATTACATCAAGTGTGGAGAAGAGAATATAATGCACCCACTTAAGAAAGTCAAAAATGGATAATACTTCATATTAAACTAAACACTTTTTTTTAATACATTAAACAGAAATGAAAAAATGGCTCAAAGTATGACATCATGATAATGCAGTTGTGAGTACTAATATATTCCGAAATATACAACACGTATATGCACTCCTTTTGTGTATATATATTTAGTATACAATATACACTATTTACATATTCTATACATATTTTGTAGATTAAATGGTTCTAAAGACATTGAACGTTAATTTAAATCAACGCCTTTAATCACAACCATGAATTAGAGAAAAAATGACATAGCATGAGGTTTGAGATGATCTAAACGTAAAATATGTTAGTATTGAAGACTAATTACCACTAAATCCTTTTAATTGTGAAGATATAATGGATGACTTTGACTATTTTATTTGTCTTTTATCTTGTATAACTGTATTTTTTTGACATATTGGTCTACCGCAGTTACCGTAATGACAATGCTATGCTTTTTATATTAAAGTCTTGAAGGTCTTGAAGACTTTATGCACATAAATTTACACTTGTACCAAGTTCCTTAAGCTTGTCAATTTTGTCGACACATGCTGATAAAGACCTTATTTTAAGGTTAGTTAAGACCGTTGAACTTTGTATGTTTTCAAGTAAGTATATAAAGTGACGAATCAGAAATTTCTAGAATATCGGTGCACCAAAAAAAAAGAGAAAAAATTGTACTTAGTGTTCTAAAAACATGGGTGTTAACAGATAATATTAGATCAATTTAAAAAATACATATATATATATATATATATATATATATATATACATAGAATACTTACTACTTATTCATGTAAGGCAATTTCCCCCATAAATTTACCCCTAAATAATATTTTAACAACAACATTAAATAAAAAAGGAGTAAAACAGCCGCAGTTGGGTTCATTGGGAACGTAGAAATTGAAGGTTTTGCTGGTGTCGTCTTATAAGGTGTCCCTTTTTTATGTGTGTATTATTATATTCAATGTCTAGACTTCTTTTAGTCCTTCTAATCATTCTGAATTTGTCGATGCCGAACCATCCATTTGAAATTTGAAAAAAATATTTTTGCTAATTTAAATTATTTCTACAAAAATATCATTCTGCTGAACATACACACACAAACTATAGTATTATTAAGAAGAAGAAACTAATGAAATAAAAAGTTTCTTTCAACAAGTGGCAAATCCAGAGGAAAAGAAATGAAAAATGTTTTGTAGTTTGGGCCCAAACCTTTTGGACTTGCAACATGTTTGTTGGACCACAAGCCCATTAGTGGAACGGCATATAGAAACTATATTATTAGATGTACTCTACTACTATAGGTCACACTACTATATATACCAAGTCCGTATGTACTATTATTATTATCTATACTTTAAATTTTTTACATATCTTACTACTAATTAAGAGTTTTCTACTATATATATTAAGGAAGATACACCTAGATACATGTATTTTTGCTATCAGATATACTAAAATAGGGAGAAAGGCGAGCGAGATTTGTTATATATCTTGATACATATAAATCACACTATATACACAAGAGAGTGGCAAGCGAGATGAGAGAGACGAGGGATGAAGACGAGATTTGCGTTTATCCCAAATACATGCGAATCCACTTGGATACAATGTATCTAGAACAAATTATACCTAATTTTGACCTCATGTATCCGAGATACATGTATATGGACGCACCAAAATCTGGTAAAATTCATAATATTATAACCTGAAGTTTATCTAAGTAATTAGTTTCTAAACCAGTGAGATTTATGTAAGTTTTCATATGAAGCTCTATTCACGAATCCAGAGCAAAATCAACACTTTTTAAGTAGAGTAAAACTAGACACGCACCCATGTTGCTCAATTTATGATAGTCCATGGACAAATTTACTCGTTCCACTTTAGAAATAATGTCTGCAATTTAAGGGACATCAAGGCATGTTAAATATAATGGTTAAGATATTTTGTAGTTGTGGGTAAAATGTTAGAAATTGAGAATTTCCATCGGCAAAGATAGGAAAACTTTAATTCGTGTGGAATTAAGGTCCTAGACATGGCGATAACAAATCTTTCTCCATCATGGGTCCTATAGGTACAGCTGTTACCACACCTTATGAACCAATTGCTTTAAGAAAAGAGGAAATCCTCATAGTATCATTATGACTTTATCTAATGGATAATTTGTTTTTTTTTTAACCATGGATAACCGCGGCCGCTACAACTTCTGTCACAGCCTCTGTCCTTTGGCTGAGCACTGGGTAAACCCGCCACTATGTAATAGCCTGCAAATCACACAAGAGACTTAAACTGCACTAGGCAAGTCCTACACGACAGACTCGACTCAGAAGGCATTGCGGGGGAATCAATCCCAATTCATCCGTGTGAATGACCACCTTCCCAACTGACCAACGAAAGAACTTGTACTTCCGGATTAAGTTGTAATTGCTTTAATTCTTGAGTTAACTAGGCTTAAGTCTTCTAATTTTTTCTTTAAATTGTAGGTGATAAAAAAATAACATAGCAAAACGTAAAAACATTTAAACTAGTGGAGAAAAAAAAATACATGTAAAAAGTAGTGGTTGAGGTATGGAACTTATCTGGACATCACTTTTATTAATTTAAGAAAGAGCCCAAAATCCACCGCACCCAATTATATAAATAGCAGCTAGTTGCTTATTAGGTGACTTGCATCATTTACCACTTTCTATCACGTGCTTTACACTTCTTGGAATTGCCCTATCCTTGAAGTTAAGTTAAAGGCAAAACATCCCTATCTAGGCCCACATCACATGAACGTCTATTTTTCTATATCCATCTACTGTTTTTATATATATTTTCAATGTTTTCTTGGAATTATACTCCTCTGAACTAAAATAATTGAATGTATATCATTCAAATTAACTTAATAGGACATGATCTATATTAGACTTAGTATGAGTGACGATCTGTTAAGAAATTAATAGAGCTTAGTCCTATATTAACCCCAACGACAAGTGCATGAGATCATGTGTACAAATCATATAAAGAGAACACAGCTTAATACTTCAATTAATGTTTAGCAATAGAATCTAACATGACCTAATTAAGATGTACATGAGATGGCAATTGAAAATGATGGGACACTAAAATAAAATGTCCAAGAAATACGTAATGATCCAAGACCATATTTCCACTAAATCATACTTTTTTGAGTTTTTCTGTTTCAATTTGTTTGTCTAGTTTTAATTTGGTATAAAATATAAGAAAGTAAAAGAAGATTTTTAAATCTTATATTGTTAAATTAAAGATTTGTCGAATGTACAAAACATTTTTTAATATTGTGGTCTTAAACATGTTTTGTCATTACTAGAAACAAAGGGTTATAAAACATAATATTCACACCTAATTTCTATCGAACCAACTCACAAGAAGCGAATTAAACAAATATTCTCATTGAAATAGTAAGAATAGTCACTGCACAATTTTTTTTCTCATTCATTTTAATCAAAATATCTGTGATGATAATCATTGAATATTTTTCGGAGGAAAATTTTAATGACCATTTCCACCTTAAAATCTTGAACTTAATGATGAAGGACCCATTATTGGATTATCAATTAGGAATGGAATGAAGACGAAAAATAAACAGTTTTATTAATGGCGGATTTGGTGAGATTTATAAGAGAATCTACTTTATAAAAATACTAAAAATAGATACATGTGAAGTGGAATTATCCAGTCTTATATATTAGGGAGAAACATGATGTTATGTACTAACATTGTGCTTAATAACGCTGGCAAAGTTGCGCCGCTATCCAATTGATCCCCACGTGATTAATAGTAATGAAGAGGCAAAAAGAAAGACTAATTTAAGGATTTTGGATTGAAAATAAAGAGTATAATAACTAGTCATGAGCATGTTAGAGAAAGAGAAGGTGGTGTGAGGTGGGGACAAAATTTAGTAAGAAGCAAGTTCATCATGAGGTCAGTTTAGTATAGTCCCCAACTTCTCTTTACCTTCCTTTAGCTTGCAGCCTTTGGAACAACTTGTTTTGATGTTTGTTGTCATATATTGTGATTTAATTTGCTAAGCCTTTTAGAAGCTTTTCATACAAGGTATAATTGATAGAATAGTATAAATATCGGTCGGATATAAATGTGTGTCTCCATGCAATCTCGAGTAATTAATTAATTGAGATATATTGAAGATGGTGGGTTCTTGGGCTATACTTTTGTTGTTAGTTGCAACTTTGCTGAGCTCAATATGTTTGGTTAATGGTCTTAATGTGGATCATAAGAAAACTAGGAGGAGATTTTCTCAAGTTAATGTCACTACTTCCAATGCAAGGAACACAACTTTTGTGAGTGATGTTATGGTGAATATTGAAAATGCTGGAAAAAATAGGGGCCAGGGAGGTGGAGGTGGCGGAGGAGGAGGAGGAGGTGAAGGTGGTGGAGGAGGCGGGGGAGGAAGTGGAGGGGGAGGTGGAGGAGGAGGTGGTGGTTATGGTGGTGGAGGAGGAGGCGGTGGTGGTGATGGTGGAGGAGGAGGAGGGGGAGCAGGAAAGGGGAGTGGAGGAAATGGAAAAAGTAGAGGGCATGAAGGAAAACATGACAAAGGAAGTGGTGGGGGAAAAGGAGCTGGGGGTGGTGGAGGAGGCGGAGGTAAAGGTGGTGGAGGAGGAGGAGGAGGTGGAGGTAAAGGTGGTGGTGGAGGAGGAGGTGGAGGTAAAGGTGGTGGAGGAGGTGGAGGAGGAGGTAAAGGTAAAGGTGGTGGAGGGGGTGGAGGTGGAGGTGGTGGAGGAGGAGGAGGAGGAGGAGGTGGAGGTTGGGGTTGGGGCTGGGGAGGAGGAGGCGGTGGTGGTAGCGGAGGAGGTGGTGGTGGAGGCGGAGGTGGAGGAGGGGGCAATTGTTGGGGATGGGGATGTTGGGAGTATCCTCCAAAAGGCAACTAATCTTTGCATGCATGATCTAACTTTTCATCACTTCTTTCTTTTAACCTAAAGCTTCAAAAGGCATTTAAAAAGTATTGCTTGGTTGTGTGAAACTCATTTCAATTACTTGTAATAAATTTTGTAACAGAAGAGTCTTAGTACTCAAAGAGTTGATTTAATGTTGTGGAATTGATTTCATGAATTAATAGAATTATAGTCCACTTTTGGTGTTTAGTAGTAGGTGATGGTGATTATCAATAAAATTAACCTTTGTACTTGTTTTTTATGGGATGATTGTTTCTTCTATAAGACAATGGCCCGTACTTGAATTCAGCTCGACACATTGAAGAGAAAGCCTCTTTGAACAAATTTATATATCTCAATATATAAGCAGCAAATATAGTATAAATGACATCGATCAATTAGTACTAGTAATTTCAAAGAGTTGAAATAGCTCAATAAGTTGGTTGACCATTTTAGTACTAGAAATAAAAGCTAAGCCCAATTGTAATCTAGCCCAAAATAACCCAGATCTCAGGCCCATATCGTTAGGAAGCAGATAAAAACATAGTAATGAATTGGTCTTGGACTTGGTGATGTTAGCTAATTGATGAACTTGAAAGAATATTCTCTGTCAAAATGATTGTTTCGAGTACAAAAGAATTGCCCAGTCGAAAAGTTTGGCCTACTAAACACTTTTTTAAATAAGAAAAAAAAAACCCTGTTGGGTGCATACCATTTAGTAGAAAGAAATAATATTTCGAATTCACAAGTTAAGCTAAAGTTTCCGTACACATCCTCCTCCCTAACTTCACTTGTATAAAAGAGGTGGGATTTTGATGGTTAGGGCCTTAGGTTGGACAAGAGACGGTGAAATTGGAATGACACTTACAAAAATTTTATTTTCCCTTTTCGATTAGGCAATTTTATTAGAAAAAATTAACCAATCAAATATGAAATAAAATATATTGAAACACACCATATGTTGTAGACAGGTTAACAAAAAAGCTAAAAAAAAAAGTGCATGGTCATGTCTTGGAAGAGAGTGATTGTGGGTCAATAAATAAGCTTTGCAGAGTAGTGATTGTGATTCCTTCCTTGTCCAGAATATGGCAGTCTTTAAAGTTTACGGATAGGAAAGGACGCATATTTCCCTCAATTTGTTTCCCAATAATTATTAGCTCTACGTAACTACATATCTTCGGAGGTTGGTTTGCATTTTTTCGATATTTTGGCATTAAAAAAGTTGATTATGTTTTATAATAAATACTTATATTTGTTGATGAGGTCATGTTTTTCGACCTTTTTAGTAGTAATTTAATGTTTTTCGAGCTAGTTACGATTTGGGTCGGCCGGTTGGGTAAAATCGGATGAGTGGGTTCAAGTTTAAAATAGGAGCAATGATAAAATACCACGAAGAATTTTTTCAAAAATAAATTAATTCAGTGTAGTGTTGATCATTAGTCAAAAGGTATAAGTGAGCAAAAATCTAGGATCTAAATATTTTTAGCAAAATAGATAAATAAGGAATATATTTAGATCTTTTGTGATAATTCAAAAATATTTTTGGCTCTTTTCTGATGTACTCTTTTCGATAGTCAAACCATTTAAGTTTGATCGGAAATTTATGCATGGAATTTTCAATTTTTTTGAAATGAAATTTAGAGTATATGTTTGTAAAGTACGTAAAAAGTACTATAAGTCACAATAATTGATAATTCAAAATTTTTAAAAGATCTATGAAAAAATTACGGTCAAAGATAGACTTATTTGAATTTCAAAACTTAAAAAGTGTCACATAAAATGGAACGGAAAAAGTAACAATTATCTAACTAAGCACTAGGTTAATTTGTAAAACAAAGAGGCAGTTACTAGCTAGATTCCACCCAAATATTAACCCAACCAATTGGATCAATAATTATCAAAGATTAGTCCCAAAATCAAAACTTAGCAACAAAAATATTATTTTTTTTAAATCCCCAGTCCAATTTAGTCTTGAAATGATTGAGCCATTTGCAACAGGTAGTGAATTAAAGTCGCTTTAATTAAACCAAGACAGAACAAAATGGAAAGTGTAGTAGACTATTCTTCAAACTTTTTTTTTTTCTCCATCCCATTTACGGAAACCATATTAAAGCCTTGATTAAATCTGAAACACATCAAAATTTTCTTTACATTTGAGATCCGAACCTGAAATCTCTAATTAAAGATAAAACAGTCACATCACGCTTATTAATTGATTAAACCCAACAAAGAGTCAAGCATTCGTAAGCACAGGAAAATTATAAATATTCAAAAATGGTATGTACGAATGTTTCGAAAGTTGAATATTAGAAATTGAAATGCACGTAGCATGGCATCTAGTGGTTTTTGAATTTGTCATGTCAATATCATTGCGATAACAACAATGTGGAAAATAAACTATAATTATCATTCTTTTGAACTTATATTAATTTCTAAATTGAAGATGATGAAATTTGTACCGCCAAATAGCTAAGCGCCAGGGAATAGGGATGATACTATTGCCACTTACCGAAATATTTAATTTAAGGCGTAAGCGCAGAGGGCGTCACGAATAGTAAACAGCAATTTTTAAGCACTAGTAGCATTGTGTTTTATTTATTTATTTTATAAAAAACACCCAAGAGGTGGTTAGTTTTTTATTAATTTAACTTATTTTTGTTATTAAGGATTCAAAATAAGCGGTTAGAAGTATTTTAAAAAAAATATCTTATAAAAGTGCTTTAAAAGCTATTTTGATTTTCACCAACTAAGTAAATCAAAATATGCTCTATGCTTTGGGAGGCCAAAATTGTTATTTTAATATAAATAATGTGTTTGACTAAGCTTTTGAAAGAAAATAAGTATTTATCCAAAAATACTTTTTTTAAACGCTTTTGAGTAAATTCTTTTTATCAAAAACACTAATTACTACGGTAAATTGTAAAGTATTTTTAAAATTGATTAGTAGAACACAATAATTTTTTTTATAAGGAAAAAAAAAACTTAAAATAAATCAATTTTAATAGTTTGACCAAAAAAGTTATAAATCGGAAATAAATTGGAGTTGGCTGATTGATTTTTTAATTAATAAACTGCAAAACTAAAGAAATGAAATATGGAATGGGATTAGACCAAACAATTAAGAAAAAAATATAGTAACTTAGAGAGAAAAAGGACACACTTCAATTTACACTTCATCTAAAACACTAACTAAAATTTGAACTATATATATATATATCTTCTTCTTTAATTTTCTTCATATATATATATATATATATATATCTTCTTCTTTTTCTTCTTGGAACAAGTTTTTGATAAACCAAAACACCAATATTTAGTTAGTTAATTAATTATTAATCCTCTCAAGGTGTCATTTACAAATGCTTGTGGATAAAGAAGTCATAATAGATTTAGACCGTTTGGAGAAGTAGTTGGGATGGTTGGGACACAGTCATTGCAAGCATTTTCCACTCAATTACCCTAATAATTCCGTGGGTAAGCAAAATGATAAAGTTTTACCATAATTGCATATTTTATGTTGATTAATTATTGCTAAGTTTAAAGAAAAAAATTGGTATTGATCTTCTTTAGTCCTGCATTCCACTTTTCTAAATGGAAATTAGTCGCATAGTTAAACACTTTGATCGTGCTATATATATATATATATATATATGTCTGAAAAACAATTTTAGATACTACTTCCTCCATCTCAAATTATTTCTTTGATATTTGAACATAGTTATATTAACTTATTTATCGTTTTTGAAGTTAAGACAAATTCAGTTGTTTTCCATTTTAATTACCTTAGGTACTCCCTCTGTCCCATATAAATAGTTGTCCACCTTACTATAAATAATTGTCACTAACATTATTTGTCAAATTTACAAAATCAAAATATATAATTACTTATTATTTTTCTCATTTACCCTTACAATTAATTAATTTGTTTTTGAAAGTATAAACATGCAAGTTTGTAAAGTAAAAAAGTTTCTTTAGGACAAACTAGTAAAATTATCCTTTTAAGGACGTGTAAAGGAGAAAGTGAACAACTAATAGTAATATGTGACCTAAGTAGTGATTACTATGATTACTCAAATAACAAAGAAGGGTAAAATAGTGAAAATGCCCTCGTTATTAATATTTTTTAAAGAGCATATAAAATCAATGAGGACAAATAATTTGAGTACTATTTTAGCCTACTCTTCTTGAGCTTATAAATTTAATGGAAACACCTACATACTTTAGAGAACATGTCTGAACATTTTCAGTCGCACTTATCATCACATCCACTAATTACTTTGGATATTACCTAATCAATCATTGATTAGAACAATATTTAAATACACTAATGACATAGATATTGTGAAAGTCAGAGCAAAACACTGTGACAAATGGCATGCGTTCTTTAATCAATTGTGGATTGTGCATTCAATTAATCTCAATCATCAATCAAATTAGCATCCTAAATCCATTTTATGTAACTAATTATTAATTTTAGGGGTCATTTGGTACAAAAATGAATAATGCAGGGATTTCTAATGTTGGGATTAGTAATGCAGGATTTATTTTTACCAAGTGTTTGGTTCATTGGTTCCAACCCCATTTTGGAATTGGGTTAAAACTTTATAAAAAAAACTTCTTTCCAATTATACCCTTGAATTATTATGTAAATAATTGCCAGACAATATTATTTTTTTATGGCCTTCTAACTAGCTATGAGAAGAACAATTTTGTTGTCATGTTTGCCTTTTTTTTCACTTAAATTATTTGAGGATAAATAATTGTCATCTTAGTAAATTGATTACTTACAAAATGCCAATTTTCAAATTTAATAAAAGATAAACTATCAACTTTTAAAATTGAAAAGACGTAAACAATAGTAAAACTAAATAAATCATATCTACATTTACACATAAAAATTGCAAGTTGTAGTTTTTAATATGTATGTAATTTTATAAATTGTTCAAATATAAATAATTAGAAACCACACAAATATTGCCCTTTTAATTAGTTAATGTTAAGCAACTCACATTTCAAATATTGTATTAATTTGTATTGGATTTATGTTGTAACAAACAACTTTCTCTAAATAATTTGTAAGCTAATTTATTTAAATAAATTTACTAGTACAAATATAAAACATAAAATCAAGAAAATAAATAAAATAATTAAAATGATTTGAGGGATATTTTTGTCTTTACATAGACTTATCCCATGGTATTATATCCAATGTATTACTAATACCTCCAAATGAAAGGTATTAGTAATACACCCTATAATACCAAGTAGGAGGTATAACTAATCCATGGATTAGTTATACATAGGCTCATATTCCTACCAAACATAATACTAAATAATACCATACATAATACATGAATTATTTAGTCTAATGCGGCCTACCAAACGACCCCTTGGTATTATATTATTTCCTAGTTTTGGTAGATTCTTTTGGCCTCTTGTCTTGAGATGCTCAAATATGTGTGAACAATCCCTTATACCACTAATACTATTTAATATTGTCTGTATGATCACGTGATAAGTTGTGTGATCACGTGTATGAAACTTGCCTATAAATGTGCCAGAAATAATGCTGATAATAATACTCCAAGTAACCTAAGTAGATATGGGAGCTAGTGTCATCATACATGTTAAAATATGATAGTAACAAATTAAAACTCAAAACTAAGGAACAATGTAAGTGAGACGTGCAAGTTTCTATTTTAGTGAAGGTTCTTTTTCTTCTTCTTTTTGACAACAAATTTTAGATGAAGGTTCTCATCTAGTTTTTGTGTCTAAGAAAGCAAATTTACAAATCTATTAATCATAAAAGAGAATTCCAAAGTGACATGATTGATATTTAGTGCCTTATATATAAGTGGTTCAAAGTAAGTGTGATCACCACAAGTTAGTCGATAAGATCACCAATATGTCCCAACAAAAACAAAGACATTATTCAATTTTTTCTCCTCTCTATTTAAGTCTTGATCGATAGAATTACCTAATTGGTGGAATTATATTTCCTTAAATTAATGGATTAGATCCTCAATTCAATTTCAAAACACCTCAACCATCTAGTACATTTTTATCACTGGGCTAAAATTCCAAATGAGGAGTGGAGTAATATTCACTCCAATATCAAATATTAGAAAGAAAATTAAGCAAAAGTGGAAAGAATAAAATAAGAGAAGGATATGTCCATTTAAAAGACTGTTAAACGCTATGTTTATAATAGTAAAGCTAAGAATTTTGCTAAAAGTGTTTAAAATCTTAATATATATCTCTGAAAAGTTATTTTTAATATATATACACAAAATTATTTCTATACATAATATAAATTCTTAATATGTTCGAATGACCATTCTTGAATCAACCTAGCTACGTCACTGAATATGAAGTGAAACCATAATAAAACTAGGAAAGTGCGCGCCACTCTTGTTCCCACAGAAGAGTCACAGTCCATGCAGACTGTATTTTTCTCTTACTCTTCAACTTTCTACACGAAAAGCTTGTGATTCCTTTCCTCTACCAAAAAAGACTCCTAAAAAGTAAGATACTCCTTTCAAATCCTTAACGCACTCCTGCTTCGTTTTAATTTATTTGTCTGATTTTTATTTAATATAAATTTATATTTTGATGTCTTAAATTAAATATATATAAAATTTATAAAAATATTTATTTTAGTCTTGTAATTAAACATATCATAAAAAGTTAAAATTAAAAATAGATAAGTAAATTAAAATGTTGTGATATTATCGGTCACATCGAAATTATTGCATGGAATTTGTCTCTTGAGTCCTTCCCACCTTAACCATGTGTCTTAGAATTCTCTGAATCTTGTTCAAATAGTGTGGGTGGACCACATCAAGATATACCATTGCCACCCAAAATGTCATTATTCATGTTTGTTTGATTTTTCCATTTGTTTGTATCAAACAAATAGTGAACCACTTATACTAATAAAGAATAAGAGTAAGAAATAGTGCAAAACTTACAAATATAAGATTATCTAGTCATGTATTGCAAAACTAATTCGTTAGGATTAGGCGAATGCTTATGGCTCACGCCATGACTGTTTGGGAATTGGGGTGTTTGCATTGGCTCAGTGCTTAATCATAGGGTTGTGATACATTGGTGGGACTGCTTAATCAAAGGTTTTGAGTTCGAGTCTTCTGTATGAAGAAAATTTTGTTGGGAGAGTCACCTCCGAATAGGCTTTGCAGTGTGCGATTCGAATTTAGTCAGGATTTAAATGCAGGTCTCAGACAATGGGAGGTGAAAACCAAAAGAAAAACACTTAGGGATCAACTCGTACAAAGACTAATTATTCCTGAATTATAATCCTAAAGTTATTATTTTTTTGGGAAAAAATTGTGCATTATAGCAAACTATTAATTCAAAGTAAATGTTATAGCTACAGTTATTTAATTCCAATTCGCGGCAAACTTTTTGTCATTCGCCTCTCTCCCCTCTCTAAGGAATCTCGCTCGCCACTCTCCTCTTTTTCAGTCATCTTTTCCTCGCCTCTCTCACTTTACTATATATACACATACAAATACATCTCTCTGTTCTATACAAATACAAATGTTTAACTCAATTCAATTGCATACAAATTCAAATTTTATGTAGATATACAAACACAATCATTGATCAGAGCAAGAGCTTGGGATACGTCAAGTTAAGCCGATACGTATAAATAGTAGTTACATATATACAATTATCTAGCTGATATACATATACAATCCACCTCTGTCCTCTCTCTCCTAGTCTCGCTCGCCACTCTAGCCTAACACAAAGAACATATACATATATACAAACACAATTTTCATAGGCACAGACGAATTACTGCCCAATTTATACAAATCGTCGCGATTTATACAAACCAGATGCTTCATATCAAACATAATTTGGCTATGGAGCGCAAATAGCAAAACTGTAGCTATTAGCACTAATATGATTTTTATATTTGTTATTCCTAAAATTTACTCTCTGTTTTTGTTTCCTTCTACTTGTCACTATTTTCTCTTTTAAACTCATACGATATAAATTTTGATTAACATTTTAGAGTGTCTTTTTTCCATCATATTAATATGTAAAAAAAAATACAATTTATACTACTTTTCTTATGAATTTTGAAAATCTTAAGTTTTATTTTAAAATCTCAATTCAATATAATTTAATTTAACGTTGAAAATTAGTCAATTTAACTCTCAAAAAGTTGTGACAACTAAAAAGGAACAAAAAGTAATCTATTGACTAATTTATTTCATATGAAAAATGAGATAAAATAAAATTACAAATTGAATGGAACAAAATGTGATATGCCAAGATTAAATTTGAAATTATTGTATTTAATTATCAATTAAATATAATATAAAAATCTAATTTTAAAATATCTCACAATATCCAGGTACCAAACAACCCCCTAAAAGACTCATATACTTCTCACTTTTCAACGGCCTGCTTTACTAAAAGGTTGAAACGTTCCAAATGCACTTGTCATCTTGCTTTTCCCTCCTATTTTTTGCACAATAATACAAACACACTTATTATAACAAATAACAATAAAGAATAAAAACAAGACTATAAATGAAAATAAGAAGATTTTCTCTAAAAGACTTTTCTTTTCCTTCTTTTTTTTCTGGGAATTATATCAAGTAAAGTACATTAAAGACTCCTCCATCCGTTACACTAAACTTTAAAACCTACCTTCACCAAATCTTGGGTCCATGTTAGGAAATGTACAATCTAAACCGGGCCTAACTCTCTTACTAAACCGGTTCTGTTTTTTACCCTTACTAACTTAACTCCGGTTCACTTTCTTTTTTCATCTAAAAATTCCTTCCTTTCCTAACTAAAAATAAAATTCCCTAAAAAGCAAATAAAATATCTTCAAAAACTCTGAACCGGCTGAGCTAAACCGGTTTCTTCTGATTCCTTCTTCCGCCGCATCTCCAGAACTTTCCGGTGATTGTTTGAGTGCAACTCGGTGGAAAACGTTGGGCTGCATGCCGGACGGTACTCCGGTAGCAGCCGACCAGATTTGAACCGAACACCACAAGCATTGCAAAGAGTTTTTGCACCCATTGGACCGGCTCGCCACTGTGGGGTTTTCTGAACCCCACAATGGCTGCACCGCCGTGGTTGCTGAGGCCCATTTCCACCATGTGGCGCCGGTTTCTTCTTCAGCTTCTTAGCCAGCGGTTTACCTGGTGACTCGGCAGAGTGAACCGGAGTTGGGTAAAGGAACCAAGAAGCAGTAGGAGATGACGACATGGTAGTGGTGGAAGATGAGGAAGTTGAAGAAGAAGATGAGTCGGTCAATGAACCTGAACAGGCAGGCCAAACTCGGACGCTAGTCCTTCCTCGCTTAGTTCTTGCCTTGGTTTGAACCGGAGTTGCAAAACAGGGCTTCTTCTCTTCAACCGGAATTTCTCCGTCGCCTGTTTTTTTCTCGACCGCCAATTTTCCGGCAGGATAAGCAAGTGAATACCCAGAAAACGAGTCTTCAACAAAATGAGACAGCCATTCAAGGCTATCCAAGTCATCAGTCTGTTGCCAAAAAAAAAAAATCGCTCTGTTACCTTCAGTTCAAGAACTAAGAAAAAAAACGTTTCTTTTTTCATATAAAATAAAACTTTACAGCAAAATCAAAACAGGGGCGGTTTGGGAAGACTCACCGGAACACTGATTTCACTTACAGGAAGAGAAGCAAAATCTTCTTTAACAGAAATGGTGACTTTGTCCTTTTCAACAATTTCTGTTTTTTTCAGAGGAGAAACAGAAATTGAAACAGAGCATGGTTTTTGAACAGAGATATCTTCTCCCCCCTGGTTTTTTCCTTCTTCTTCTTCACCTTCACCTTCAACAAAGCCATTGGAGAAGTCAAGCAGGTCGTCAACAAAGAAATCATCGCCGGAGACTCCATTTTGACCGGCGCCGGCGGCAGACAAGTCATCCCCAAAGGTCTGGTTTTGGGTCATTTTCAATGGTGTCTCCGGCACAAAACTGTTTCTCAAAGCCCCCTCCACACAGTCCATTTCCTAATAACAGTTACACAAAGCAAATTCAGAACAAGAAACACAAAAAGATTGAATCTTTGAGAGGTTTAAAGAAGAAAAAAATAAAAGTACCTGGATATATAGACGAAGAAGATAAGAGAGGAGGAAGATGAAGAAGGTGGATGAGGAGATAGGGAATAAATATTTTTTGCTTTCTTCCTTAAAACTTCTCCTAAATACTTTTTTTCTTCCCCTGTTTCTCTTTTTATTTTCCTTTGTACTTTTCTGTGGGGGGATTTCATTTAAATAGTACCCAGTATTTATAACTTATTTTCTGACTATAAAAGATTTAGGAGATTTCATTTTTAAATTTTTATATATTTATTATTAATTTTATGTCCTTATTATAAGATATTTTTATTACTACAGTCTACATGCATAAGTGCTGGAAAAAAAAAGTCTTTCTTTTTTTAATTCAATTAGTAAATGGTCATTAAAGATAATTTTCTACTAAACATTCAATAGATTGACTTATATTAAATATAAATATAAATACCAAACTAACAATTTGACTTATTCCTACTCATGATATTCTATGTAATTTGGGTGAAATAATTTTATTTGCATTTAAAATTGTCTTTAATTTTATGTCCTATTATTTACATAAATTTTATTTATTTATACGTAAAAAAAATTAGAAAAATTATTGTTTTGTTGCAAAAGCTATCAAACTTTAATATCTAGAACCGCTTTTTTTTCCCTGGATATTTCAAAGGATAAATGCTCAAATATTATAAAACCTTATTATTTCCAAATTGGCTACTTAAATGAAGCGTTATGGAGCCAAATAGCTTACAAAATTTGAAAATAATGTGATGAAATTAAACGAAACTGCCAAAAAATAATTGTTCATTTACTTTTAGGAGGTGAAACTTTTCTTGTTTTAGAAGATTGGTCCCATATCTTTTGACTAATTAATTACGTATGCTTATCTTAGCTAACGCTTTATTCGGCGCTCTTTGATGCCAATTTACCAATTAATTTGTTTTCCCGCTCTTTACACTTTTCTAATTTCCATCAAAAGGAGAAAATTTCCTCAATTAATTATTTGTACTTCCAATCTTCTTGCTCCTTTTTTAAATTACAATAGATTAATTAAAAATAGTTACACTGGTCATGATCATAAAAATCTATTGTGTAACCAATTTAAAATAGCTGATAGATATTTGTGTGGCTATATATAATTTTATCAAGGATAATATAGATATTTTAAAGTCACATAGTTACTTACTATAGAAATGTATTATTTTTTTTGGCTGACTAAAGAGAAAAATAAATCATATAAATTGATATAGAGGGAGTAATATAATTTAATTTCCAAATACAATTGGTCATGATTACTAGAAATTTTTTTCTTTGACTGGAATTTCTTCTATGTTATTTTAAAATATTATAAGCTATTAATTATTGTGATTTATTATACCTTTTTTTATCTCAATTTATATGTCTCACTTTTCTTCTTAGTCAATCTAAAATGAAGTAATACATTTCTATATTTATTAATAATTTAACTTTAAAATTCTCATTTGACCATAAATGAAATAATTTTATTTTAGATCATAAATTTCAAAAGTCTTTCATTTTTTCTAGAATCTCTATTAAGTCAAACTAAATTATATAATTTGGATGGAGGAAACAATAGTTTTTCCGTAGTTTCTAAATGTATATATTTTATTTTAAAAATCTTAACTCTTTTATGTGTGAATTTATAGTCAAAATTTAGAAGTTTAAATCTCGAAAATTGTTCTGCATATACGTGGAACAAAATGAATAATAATTTTTATTATATAAATTTTATTTAAATGCCTTGAATATCCTACGCACCAAAATTTAGATAGTTGATTATCTTGTACTCTAAATCATCTAGTATAAATTTTATTGTTATTTATCTTTGCAATTTCAAAAGAAAAAGTAATTGCAATAACTTTTGAATTTGAAGATGAGTGAAATCACTTTGCATGCGCATGTATTGCCCATGAAAGAATGGTTGTAATTTGCACGTAAAGTATACCACTGACCTAATTTTCGATTCTGGGTGGTTCGTCTAATGCAAGAATTCACTTCATGATGTTCATTGCATAGTGGGAAAATTAAAGTCACAAATAAATCCAAATAATCTGACCTCAATTATACATTATTGGTTTCCTTTTTTACACCCAATATAACATGTTTTTTGAATTTGCACTAAAAATATTAAAATTTGTATATGGTTTAATATCACAGTCTCATTTTATATTGTTTACTCTTTAAATATTCAATTTTAGACATGCAAGGTGTTAGAGTCTCGTGTTAGTTCTTAGGGAGGTGAAGACTTTTTATATGGTTTTAGATTAATCTTTACTTTATGATTTAACTTTTTGAATTTAGTTTGATTCAAGGTTTATTTCTTATCATGGTATTATAAAATCATGCTTGTCTGAGTTATCTCAATTTACTATTTAATTGTTGCGCCCAACTTAATTATATAGTTGGAAAACAACCGCTAACAATTTATTACATATTTCTCTGTCTACACCTATGATATATATTATTTTTGTCTCGTATAAAAATGTTGCAGTATGATTCTTATGTTTATTTATTTTGTTAGAAACAGACTATGGTCTATATATATTATTATGAACTCGCTCGTTTAATAAATCAAGGAAAACAATTTATTTATAACTCAATAATTCTCTATTCCTCTCTACTACTTTTCTAAGACATGAGACTAATAGCTAGTACTATTGTACTAACATTCTTATTATAATAATAATGCAAAAACTAATTAAAAGTAGGAAGTAGAAATCATATATTTCTATACTGTATATTCTGATTAAAAAACTCATATTTATTTAATTAGTAAATTACACACATGTAGTGCATGTAATGATAATGAAGATATATGGCATAATCCCTTGGAAGCAAAGAGTGCTAAAAGTAGATGAAAGCATAGCCAGTTGCTTCCCCCACCACCATTTGTCTCCATCTCCAATGATTCCTTTGCAAATCCAACTGCTGTCTCTTGTATCTTGTGTATATTTTATTTACTAGATACAAAAGATCGGATAAGTTTGGGCTCAATATATATTATTTTATTTATTTTAATTTTATAATTTTGTTGTCAATTAGTATTAGTATAATATTTTAACATATTTTTTAAATAATATATACGGCAAATGCGATATTTTGAGAGTCATAATTTGTAAGCAGCCACAATAAATCTAAAATGACTAAATTATCCTCGAACTTAATGGATATTTCTGAAAAGCACACATGTCGACCGAGATATCACTCTTAAAAAAAAGGCATCAATGACATGACATGCCAACTAAGAGAAAGTAAAACTTTTGAAGTGTTAAGTATATTTGGAGGAAAATAATGATAGTTGAGTGATATTTTGGTCCTAAATGAAACATACATGATATTTCAAGACAATTTCCTAAACTTGGGTGACCATTTAGAGAATTGACTCATATTAGCAGTGGATATAATTTAAGAATATATATATATATATATATATATATATATATATATATATATATATATATATATATATATATATATATGACTAATTAAAAACTTACAAGGAGAGCATTTTTAATTTGTGAGACCACTAATCGATTTTTTTCTTTTGAAGTAATACGTATAAGTTGATTGAAAATTTACTCGAGTTGCAACTTGCATATCTAAACTATAATTTAATAATAATGTGATTATAGTAGTCATGAACAAATAAGTTTAATAAAATATATTTCATAAGCTACTTTTTAAAAATATTTATAATTTATAAATTATAATTCTAATTCTGTCTTTACGTCGATGTTGCTACTTACAACAACGAGCGAGGACGAAATTGGTATACTGAATCGGATTATAGATAAAATTTGGAGATTTTTATCTTTTAGAAGAAATTGAAATAAGAAAATATTTTTTAAATAAAAAACGAGACTTTGAAAAAAAGGAATAATGTTCAAGAAAGATTAATAGATACCAAAATGTGCGACGGTTTTTACATTGTAAATAATTTAGACCGCCGGCTCAATGTCGTAATATAGCAGGCCGGTAACACGTGTAATTTTTTGATAGGACAAAGAAAATCTGGCAGTTGACTGGCATCAAAAATTATTTTTACAATTTCGAGGTTAAGGTTTTATCCTATGGTCGAGTATAATATCATTGACCAGCTACTACAAATATTTTAATTTTGAATTTTAAAAACTTTGAATTGAATAGATTAACTTGGGTATGAGAATTTTTTTGGGTAGGAAGCGTTTCTCCTCCAATGAAGTCTTATACGGTGTGAATGTAAATATATTATACTTAGGCCTAACTCAATCCCTAAAATTTAGCTCATAATTACAAAAGCTAGCTCATAATTCATATAAGGAGACCGTTAGTCTATTCTCCAACCAATGTGGGACTTTCACCACTCTAACACCCTCCATCACATCCAGACCCAACTTGAGCGTGGATCGAAAGTCTAAACGAGGATGAACCTGGCCCTGATACTATGTAAAAATATGATATCTAAGACTAACTCAATCCAAAAACTGACTCATTAGGGGGGATCACTCAAGTCCACATAAGGAGATTGTCATCTATTTCCCAACCAATATGAGATACACACTCTAACAGTGAATTCGAAATAGTTGAACTTCAACGTGAGTACCAGATATCTAGTGGAAAGTAAAAAAATAAATAAAATAGAATAACCCGAAAAAGAAAAAAACAAAAGGAAAAAAGTAAATGCATATAATTGGCGCCCACTTTCATCATCCTCGGCGTTACAAATACAATCTCCTCGCAATGTGCAGCCTACCAAAATTCAGAATATCCATGTATCTGGATAACCTATGTTTGTGTCATTATTACCTTATTGCCCCTCTTACATTTAAACTTCAACTCTACCTACATGTATTATAATTTCCAAAGCAAACTCATGTGTATTGAAAGGATTAAACGCACTATAGTCTATACATGAACTCCCAAAGACCAAAATTGTTGTAATATTACACACTATCAATACAATATATAATTTAATCAATTATAATTGATTGCTATCATGTTTTTTAAAGTTAGTATTCTATGTCTCAATTTATACGAGTGAATTTGACTTGACACAAAGTTTAAGAAGAAAAAAAGATTAACAGAAAGATACTGACATACGAGGAAGTCTAAGGAAGTAGGTTTCCACTTTCCTAAAACGTCCTTATGTGTAGTACCATTTTTTGCTTCATTACATTACATTACTTGCAATGCCAACTTTACTTATTAGCTACTCCTCTTTCCAAGTTATACTGAAATTCAAAATCTTTATGAAATTTGTTTGAAATAGTTACGTGTAGTCGTGTAGATATCTTATACTACTACATAATTCCATAAAAATAAAACACCTTTTTTTTAAAAAACATTAGTTTATATAATTGTACAAAGGGTCCGAAAGTATATGGAAGAAAAACGATGGATAAGAGAGTACTAATTCTAAGAAATAAAAGAAAAATATATGATAATTCATTGGATATATAAAGGCTCAATTTCTAGGAATGTTAAACAGTTTTGAGGAACTAAAGTGGAAAAAGCTAAAGGTGAAATACTTTTTTGAACTAATTTACCTCTATAAAGTGGAATACACCCAATTAGTAACAATTTCTTGTAAATATGATCACTTTTACTAAAGGAACAAGTTAGTTAGACCATATAAAGTTATTGTCACTGCATTATTATCTGTTTTCAGTACAATTCATAAATAGAGGTAATTAATTCACCAATTAAATACTCACCCTCTCACCCATAAAATGTATATATATAGTAACAAAATTATTTCCTTTCATGCTAAAAAGTAGCAGTAGTATTCATAGTACTCTATTCTTTATTGATTAGGTTTCAACCACAATTTTTGTTTGTAAGAATAAGCTAAGCACAAAAGTGAAAATTTTCACCTAAAATTTGGCACCACAAAAATTTCCATCTAACCTCTCATGTGCCTTAACAACCACTTGGTGAGTCGATGCCGTGGTACCCAAAAGGAATGTGCATTTGTTAGTTTTAGGAGCATGAAAGTTTTTCACTTTTTTTTCGGAGTTAAACTCTAAATAATATGCTTGATCATAAAATTTTTGAAAAATAAAGTTGAATTTTAGAATTTGAAAAAAACAATTAAAAAAAGTATTTTGACTCCTAATTGCCTTTATAAAGTCAAACACAACTCCAATTTATATTCATGGTCAAACACAACAATTTTCAAATATCATTTTTCCCTTTGAAAACAACTCTTTTTTTTTCAAATTTCATAATAAAACATGGTCAAACCCATCCAATTACTCCCTCCATCTCAAATTACTATTTATTTGTCTAATTTTTAAGAAAATAGTTATCTTAAATCATTTGTTATTTTAAAAGTTCAAGACAAAATTAATTATTTCCCCCCAGTTTTATCATTGAATACTAGTAATTATGAAAATATAATACTCCATCTGTCCTTAATTACTTGACTACTTTTGAATTAACACACTTATTAAGAAAACAATGATTGACATTGTGAGTTTATCATTTTATCCCCATTAATTATAAAGTGGATGAATTAAAAACTTAAGATTTAATATTTTTTTTACCTTTTTCAAAGAAATTAATTAAGAATATATTAGGTAAAAAGAATTTGTCCTTTCTTAATTTGTCAAAATGAACAAGTAATTATGGACAATTAAAAAAGGAAAAGTGGACGAACACTTAGGAACAGAGAGAGTATATAATTAACAGAATAAATATTCAACACAAAATTATATCATAAAACACAAATAATGGTAAAATAATTTAAAACTTCTTTCAATTAATATTTTCTTCCAGGGGAAAAAGATTTGGTCAAGTACAATTATGTCAAGTAATTTTCGATGGTCTCAAATATTTTTGTATGCTAATGTACATTGAACTCTGTGTTTTAAGTATCAGAATCCCTCTACATTTTTCCAAAAATTAAGTTCACAATTTAAATCTCTTCATGTAAAACCTCTTCGCGTTGAAACTTGAAACCACTCCGAGTTACTCTGTTTGGTCACTTATACTTTTTCAGTTTGAACATTATACGTTTTTTTAAAATAATAACTGATATGAATATTTTATCACAATATTTATATTAATTAATAATATTTAGTCTAATTAAATTTTGGCAAATAATTTGAGAAATAAATAATTAATATTGATAGTAAAACATGAAAAAAAAATGTTTTTCTCTTGACATGCTAAAATTACAAAATATTTTTATCATAGTGAACAACTAAAAATAAATAGAGGAAGTGATACAAAAACTTTTAAAATTATATCTAAATATATGATATAACTTTGAGTACCAATGCAGATTTGAATTTCGGACCTAGTCTTTCATACATATTCAGCTCCAAGTAGTGTGAATATTAACGTGAAATTCCAAATTTTGAGACATAGGAATTTCCTGTCAACATTCGCATGTACGCATTGACGACTTAATTGACTGTTTGAACTTTGTAGGTTTTGAATTTTAACTTTTTCTAAATTATAGAGTTCTAAAATACTAATTTATACATATTAATTAGATTTATCAAGACAAATAATATAATACCGAGTTTTAACTAAAGTTTAAAGTTGTGCACATTATGATAGAAATTGATTAATTAATTTGAGGTGATAAAAGTTTAAGCATTAAAAGCTTGAAATTTCACTTATTTAATTGAAATGAGAGACTCACATGGTAGTGGCAGATATGTTCATCAGCATCTTGCCTCTCAATGTGGACCCATCTTATGTCTGAAAATCCAAATATGAAGCAAGGCGGTGTGGATTGAAATAAAAGTTTCCATAAACAATCCAGAATATTTATGAAAAAAGTCTCTTTCATTTTAAAACAAAATAACATTACTCTACTAATTTTCAAATAAAACCAAAAATACATATCAAAATTTGGTTTCCCCCCTTAAAAAAGTTTACATCAATTAATGCATGAAACATGAAGTGGTAGTCTATGTCTCTGTGTGTGTCCTCTTTCAGGTATATACCCGTAATATTACCTTCCTTCATGTTTCAAATATTACATATATAATTCTTTCATGTTACCCTATTTCTTCGTAAGAAATGACTAGAAAAATAATCCCCAATCATATATATCGTTTTAGAACCCGACTTGAACTTACCTTTAGAGGTTCGCGAGCTCTAAACGTTCACTCTTTCATCCTTAACTAGTCTATTTTGCACTCCTCTAGAAGCATGCATTCCTCCTTTGATTCTATCGTACAGTTGAAGAAACTAGATTGATGAATACTAGATAATACATTACAATCTAACGAGAGGGTGTTTGGTCTAGTGGTATGATTCTCGCTTCGGGTGCGAGAGGTCGTGAGTTCGATTCTCGCAACACCCCCATTATTTTATTTTCCTTTTTTCCAACAAATTTTCAGGCCAAAAAAATTAAATTAAAGTGCACCCAGTCGGGAAATCGAACCCGGGTCTGTACCGTGGCAGGGAACTATTCTACCACTGGTGCCTCATGTTAAATAGCAAGTGGTACTAATGTCTTATTACCAAATCCAACACCAAATGCTATAATTCTAAAATTGTACTCCTAAATACCATATCGAATACCGAATTATCAAAAATTTCGATTTAGTTTTTGATATTTTATGCCTAACCCTACCTATTAGGCCAACACCATATGGTAGAAAAAGGGTATTATCATATATGGAATAATTGTTGCCTGCGTTGTTGGATTTTTTTACCAATCCTAACACTTTGTTCCAATGGTTATCGTTGTATTGCATTTTGTATATTGTTTTAATGAATAAAATAAGATTATTAGATAATCTCAATAAACAGTAATAAGAAAAAAAATAAGGTAATAACCATCCTAATCCCATCGAATTGGTGGATACAATACAAAACAAATTAAAATAGCAATTAAAACAAGACCATGGTATTCAAACTAACACTTTTGTAGGCCGAAGCAAATACTTCGATGAGAAGAAGTCAGAGCAAAAGCAAACAATCTTCTAACTGTACAGAATTTGTAAAATCATCATTAGTTGAAACTATGGAGGATTGATATTGATGTAGAATTCTGCAAGGTTGCTTTCGAAAATCAACTTTATTCAGGATCTACTGTTTGAACTTAATGAACAATATTTTGTTTCTATTTATATATCTTGATTGCAGGAATGATTACAACTGAAATACAATACATTTTGACGAAGAATCATGTCGAAAATGAAAAATAAATAAAGAAAAGGGAAATATTGTGTTTGAAGGTTTCCACTATGTGTGCTTACAAGGAGGAAGTGGAGCTCCACACAAGCCATGATTTCCCAAAAATGCAGACTTTGGGATATTAGCTTTATGAGGAGGGATACTACCACTTAGTCGATTTCCCGATACATCAAATTCTTGAAGGTCTTTCAAATTCAGAACTTGTGCTGGTATTGCACCTTCCAAATTGTTATTTGAAAGTAAAATTGTTTTCAGTTCCTTGGCATTCCCAAGTTCTATTGGAATTCCACCTGTTAGCCCATTTTCGGCTAGTTTAATTACCTGCAAGCTTGTCAAATTTCCCAGTGATTTTGGTATGTGTCCTGTCAATGGATTGTGGGACAAACTTAGTGACAAAATAGAATCCATGACAGGTTCATTTCCGGTGTTTTCGTCTAATGGTCCAGTGAACAAGTTGTATGCAAGATCAATAGAATTGTAGTGACCAAGGGGGTCTTGAAAATTCTTTGAGAAAATTGCTCTCAAGTTGCCTGACAATCTGTTTGAGTGAAGATCAAGATCCATCAAAAGGGTCAGGTTCTTGAACTCATCAGGGATTGATGAATAGAAGGCGTTGTTTGATAAATTCAAGAGTGAAAGGTTGGTCATGTTACCAATCCATGTAGGTAATTTTCCTGTCAAACCATTGTTTGATAAATCAAGTGTTGATAATGACGATGAAGCCAACCAACTTGGGAGGTTCCCTCTGATCCCAGTCTTCGCCAAAAGGAGACGAAACAGTCTTAGTTTCTTGAACCAGTTTGGTATTCTTGAAAGCCCCAAAGGATTAAATGACAGATCCAATGTCTGTAAACTCACTAACTTCACAAGCTGATGAGGGATTTCACCACTGAGCTTATTTTTCGACAAATCTAGTATCTGTAGATTCTTTAGATTACCAAAACTTGATGGGATTTTCCCTGTAAATAGATTATTGGAAAAGTACATATCAGTGAGAGTTACAAGATGTCCAAGTGTTGCAGGCAGTTTTCCACTTAACTTGTTGTTCTCAAATATCAGCCTTTCGATCTTTGGAAGATTGTCAATAGAAGGTGGAATACTGCCACTCAGCTGGTTTTCAGATAAACGGCAGAACACCAATGATCTAAGACCAGATATTGATGAAGGAATTTTTCCTCTCAATTGGTTTTGGTTCAGATACATTAGAGATACTTGGGAAAGGTTTCCAATAGAGTTTGGAATCTTTCCAGATAACTGATTCTCAGACAAATCAACATATGCAAGATTTTTTAATCTTCCTATACTCTCTGGAATGCTTCCAAAGAACTTATTTCGACTCATATCAAGCTTGGTCAATGATACTAAATTCCCAATTGAAGATGGTATTGGACCTGAAAGTTGATTTGCTGATAAACCAAGTTCTGAGAGTGAAAGGAAGCTTTCGAAAATACTCGAAGGGATAGTACCAGATAGAGTATTATCACTGAGATAAAGCTTCTTAAGTTGGTATAGATATTTAAATGTGACAGGTATAGATCCTGAGAGTTTATTAGTATCAAGAAAGAGGTAACTCAAGCGCGATAACTTGCCAAATTCAGGTGGAATTGGCCCTGTTAAGTCCTTAAGATTACTAAGATCAAGCAATTCAAGAAAAGAAAGATTAGCAAGAGAAGGAGAAAGAGTTCCAGAAATTGAGGTATCGATAATGAAATCGTCCCCTGAAGAAAGGCCAGGGCGAGAGAGGTTAACAACCCTTCCATTGGAATTACAAGCAATACCTTCCCAAGATTTGCAACAATCAGTTGAAAGTGTCCATGTTTGCAATAAGTTTGAAGGATCAGAAGTGACTTTTTGCTTAAAGTCTAACAAAGATGTTTTATCAACCAAATGACAACATTCTAATGGCCTTGGAACAGAAACAGAAAAAATTATGTAAAATAAGATGAACAAGAAAGATTTTTTCCTACCCAAAATTCCCATATTTGTTGTTGGAAATGAAAATAAATGTATATGATTGAGATTAGGAATTTGGAGGTGTATTAAATACAGAGTAGCTTTAAACAGTTGCCTCATGCTGTTTGAGTAAATTACACACCTAAAAATATATTAGATAGGTCATGCACTAAATAAGAATATTTTGCTTCTATTGTTTAATTGAATTTTTCCCTCCTTAGTTGGCAATTTGGCATGGAATGAATTTAAAATGGATCATATAGCCGATCTGGGCTTGTTTTAGTTGTTAACTTGTTATTGTAGTTACACTATTGAATTAATTTCACGTATAGTTACTGAACTACTATGACAATAAAGTTACAAAATTATTATCGTCACACTAAAATACGTGAGTGTGACCAAACATTATATTATCACATTAAAGTAACTGAGCTATATATAATTACAGCAGAGAATTTACTTTGAGATCTTCTTTCCTGCCTCATCCACCTTTTCTTTTCTATTCTTTTGCTGCATTTTGTCTAGTGGAATCTAAGTACGAGCAGTATACTCCAATTAGATGACTTTGTTAACTAGCCAATGGAAAAATAATCAAGTTAAGACAAATTAAATATTTCTCTATACTAAAGTCCAAATTACAAACATGGCCAACCTATTGCAAATCTTGAAAACCACAAACGTTAGTAACATACTTAACATAATATAATAAGTACTAAACTTTTATTGTGTGCAACGATGGATAAGATCTTATACTGTTGATGTATATCTCATCTATACATGTAATGTATGGTACCATTATTGGATATTATAATGCAAGTGGGAGATGACTCATTTTGCCCAAATTGGTTTATCAAGATGCTTGTAAGATGGGGTGGGGTATGGAAAATGGTGCAAATCATGACCTTTCAATTTAGTGGTGTAAGTAGAATTTTGTTTAAATGGGGTTTGGCCTATTATCATAGTTTTTGCTTGTATTTGGTTTTTGGATACGATGATTGAGGACGCAAAGGTTCTAAAATGGGCATTTGGACAAAATTGTGAAATTTGAAAAGAAAAAAAATAGAAGTTAAAAATAGTATACGAAAATTGGCAAGTTGTGTTTAAACATAAATATAAATTGAAATTGATTTTAAATTTTGTGAGTGATTTGAAGTGAAAGTTGTGAAAACAACTTTTTGGAGTTTTTTGAATTCTGAATTTTTTTAGAAAATTATAACATGTTCAAACAATTTTCTAGAATAATACTCAGGGAAAAAGTGAAAATAATATCTATGGTCAAATGGGCACAAGACTTTAGTTTGTGTCCTCATGTATTGATATTTACTTTGCATTATTTTCAATTTTTTTAGTAAAAGAAATGTTAGATGTACTACACTCATCCACTACATAATTGATTGAATGTTATATAGCATATGATTTGCCAAGCATATGGCAAAAGAAAATTACGATTTTAATTAAGGCAACAGATAACATGGACCACCAGTTGCGGAAAAAAAGGGCATCCATATTGATCATAATTGACTATAGTGGAGTGGTTGCCTTAGCTTGAAATTAGCAAAATTGACTGAAAAAGGTGACTGGAAAATCACTCATTCATTCAAGTAAGTGCAGTTGCAAGGGATCTGGTAATAAATGTTGACGATGCAATAATTTGTATTTTTTGTCTTGTGTAGTAAAATACTTGAGTTTCAACATTTGGAGGCTTGACTATGTAGTAGCAAGTTTAATTTGAAGAGTGGGAAATTCAAATTACTCCCATTACAAGAAAGCTAGCTAGTATTATTAGGTTAGGTTCTAGGTTTTCATATAAAAAAAATACCCCATCTGTCCTGAAAAAATAGATTTAATTAATATCTCTCCTTCTAGAAGAGGTCTGGAGTTCGAGTTATGAAAAAATATTTAGTAGAAAGCGCTTTTCTCTGAATGGAGCCTATGTAACACGAATTTTAAATAGTCGGACTCTAATATGAATATCGGGTGAAAAACAGAGAAAAGAAGAAGGTTGTACTCATTACTCCATCCATTCAAAAATTCATCTTTTTGGACTAGCTTTTTAAAAAAAAAAAATAGAAGAGTTGATCAAATATGGTGTACTATTTGTTCCAAAAACATGTGATGTGGGAGCATTATGTTGACTTTGTGGTTTTTGGGGTATAAAATAGGAGGCGAATGGCATTGAATAAAGTAAAGATTAATCTCATAAAGTGAAGATAAATTGATGTGCATCTCATAAAGTGAACAGTACATATTTTTTGGAATGATTCAAAAAAATTACTTTTTGAGAAAGAGAAATAGAGAATGTTTTTGCTAATCAATTGCAAGCCAATATATCCATCATAGACGTTGTTTTTGAGAAGATGTGAGACCTAAAATTTTGTACTAGATTTATGATAAATGTTGGACATTTGCAATCTATGAATGAACTTTATAATATCTTATTACTAGTTGATAATTGGGCGTGCACAAGCTAGCTAACTATGTAGACATACAAACAATCATTTGAATTTGTTTAGTTTTGAAGGTATGGAGATGGATTTGATCCCATAATAACAAAAAGACATCCCACGGCCACGGGGGAACTTGAGATTATAAGAAAATACACAATCTTAGATCACATAAAAGGTCATATCATGTGCCTATAGGCTATATTGGCTTTCACTTTAATATGCACTTTTTCTACTACATGTTACATGTCTCTCTACTTGTAAATACAGATTTTCTTAAATATCTTTCATCTTATTGTGTATGATAAGAATAAACAATATTGTAATGGCATTTACAATTAAATTTTCCGTTTCTGCCGCTGCTCGCGTAGACTTTGTATGATCATGTGTAAAGGCAAAAAAAGAGCTACGTAATTTATATACAGTGCCAACTAACCAATCAAAATTCATTAATAAGGCCCATCACTTCTACCTTGTGGACTTTTGGTTTACATACTTCCACTATTTGTTACATTAAAACTTCTCAAGGTCCACCTCATCGTGAAATCCAAGTTGAAAGATATAAATTTAAATTGATCAAGTATTTCCGTCTCCTCCCCCATTGATCAAGCAGTGCTAATTCGAAATAAAATATACATTTAACTTATTATTCTCGTAAAATAACATATAAAATTTAATGTGAACAAATACAAATATTTCTCTGCCCAATTTTCTTTTGCCTTTCTCTCTTTCTAGTTTTATACATACACAGATTATACAATTGATCTTTTATATACAATTGCTTTCTTTTGTATATGTATAACGAATTATACAACTGCTTTCTTTGTATATGTATAGCGAATTATACAACTGTTTTTTTGTATATGTATAGCGAATTATACATATATATGTTTGCTATGGAGCGCAATTATGCAAACTTTGCTATAACATACAAATATGAATTTTGTGTTTGCTATATGTGAAAGTTGCTCATAAATAAAAGTGAACGTAAGTACTCCTTAATATATCACTATTCACTAGATTATGTGATGCTAAGCTAAAGTGGATTTTTGTAGATGTCAGCAGCGGAACAGGTAATGCAGCTTCTGCTCCCTGCCGATGCAATCAGTGTACCACTTCCCTAACTTCTACCCTTTCTTTCTGCTTTTGGTTTTACCATTAAAAGAATAAAAAACTTAGGTTAAAAGGAAAGTTACAGCGCGTTCCATGTATGATGCAGCTATAGCCAAAAAAATATCATTTTGTCTTCACACGTATGATATTAGTAGTGTGATGGTTTTTTTTAAAAAATAAATGGAAGGTAGTAGTAGTAGGGTACAAATCTATGGACCAAAAAAAAAAAAAACAATCAAATCTCATTTAGTTTCAATATTCACATTAAATTTTGACTAAATCTCATTTAGTTTTAATATTCACATTAAATTTCAACTAATTTAAATGTGTTGGGTAAGGCTCCATTTGAGGATAACGCTCTCACCAAAAAAGTTTTTATACCCAATGTTCGAACTCCAGACTTTGGTTAAGAGAGAAGCAGGTAAAAGTATAAGATTTGAGTTTATGGTGATTGGTGAACATAAAATTTATGTCCAATAATCTGAAATATAATATTTTCTTTATTTTAATTTATTTATCTTTTTTTTTAATCCGCTTTAACTTTTTTTTTTACAAAGTTATAGCTTGGAGATGCGAGTAATTAGTGGGGGAAAAGGAGCATTATCATTTATGAGTCAGGACAAACATGTGATGGCATTTCGTCATCTTTGGACGAGGAAATCTAATCGTCGTCCGTTACGTATCCATTTTCATACATCCATACAATCCGAAACCATCAAGCATCACATCTCTAATTAAATAATAGAAATTCATAAACAATTGCCGTAGCTTTCATTAAATAATAGAAATTGAAATGCTTAAGTAGGGCAATTTAAAATTGTACGCATAATTCACTTAGACACTTAAACTAGAATTACTATCTATTGAACATCTCTACCTTTTCGAATTTGAACCATTTAGACATTTTATACAGATGTCGCACAAAAAGTATAGTTCACGTCTTGATGAGCGCGGGAAATCAATATTTTAACATTTTTCCTTTTCCTTTTCAATTTTTTCTTTATATTTCTCATTATTATTTTTTTAAATAAGAATCTTTTTCTTCTTCCTCCCTTTCAAAATCACACACCTACTGCAACCACTTCTTCAACACAATTCATCACCATATTTCCCCACAAATTTTCTTCTTCTTTTTTTTATAAAAAAAATCATCTTATCATTGTCTATTTCCAGCTTTTTTTTTTCAGAAAAAAGATGGAGATCACCAGTTCTTTGTCGGATAAAATGGAAGTTATTATGTACATCTTCTTTACCGGGAAAAATGGAAACCATCTATATCTTCTCTTGCCGGAAAAAATGAAGATCATTATTCAAATATTTACTCTCTCCCTCTTCACCTCTCCCCACACACCCCTTATTCCTCACAAATCGAACAAAAAAAAATTGAAATCAATATAAGAAAAACGGATCTTTTAAGAAAACACCATCAATTTAAATGAAAATAAGGAAGAAGGCATAAAGAGAAATAAAAATGATATATTCATTCATAATATATGTTAAAACCTCTAATTTTTCTAAATGGAGGTTAACAATAGTGGACAAGGCAAATAGAGAGGTTTGAGGTTGGTGGGGTTAGGGGGTGTATACTTTTTTTAGTTTAAAGTATTTTCTTTTAGGATTTTGTTATATGCAAAATTTATTTTTATAATTATTTTAAATTTCAATGCCACATCATATGCATGTGTATTACACGCACATTCTCTTTAGATTAAGTGTCAGAAAAATGTTCAATAAGTACTTATTTTTTAAGATTGGAGTGTCTAATAGGAAACAAGATTTGTTAAGGTGTCTAAGTGAATTATACAGACAACTTTAAGGGGCTACAGATGACTTAAGTCAAATTGAAAAGATACACCTTTACACCATCCAGATATTGTTTTATAGTCCATCCTATTATTTTTCTCCTTTTGCTTCTTTTAAAGCTAATATAGACAGACATATCAATCAATATATAATATAGAAATTGCAGTGAACTTAATAGCTTAAATTCAGAATCCGCTAATAAAATTTCCTCAACTGTCCCACAATTACTACTTCAACACATTAAGTCAGAAATCTTATATTTCTGTCTCACTCTTCACAACAATAACAACTCTACCATAGATCCATCTAGATCATATCTAAAACCCCATACATGGGATAAGGTTGCAGGAAAAAATATATTTATACAATACTTACTAGTCCCTTCCGATAAAATTGAAACGATACAATAATTACTATAGTACAAAATGAAAATGAGGACCTCAAAGTAAAGACATTATCACATTAATCAAGGAATGATGGGACCAAAAGCCTGACACTCCGATAATGATTTCTGTTCCCCACCTTCACATAAAAATAATCTCAACGGGCACCGGTACAAACAGTTGTCTCCTAACCTCACTGTGACTGAACCCGCTTTCAGATCCAACAATGGACCCGGTATGGGTCCGAATAAATAGTTTCCTCCTAACAGTAGCCTCTCAAATTGAGACACCCCTTCACCCGGAAACACCATTTTCAATGCATATTGGGTCGGTATCATACCCGATAACTTGTTGTTCTCTAGTGAAAGTGATGATAATCTAGGCATTAAACCCAGGAACCCGGGTAATAACCCACGGATCTCATTGTTGCTTAAGTCTGCTGCAATAAGCTGACTATTCTGAAACGAGATCCCGGGTTCCTGAACCGACCCGAATTGATTGTATGATAGGGTGAGCTGTTCGAGAGATGGGTGAGTGAAGAGACTCGCTGGCACTGACCCACTGAGTTTGTTGTGACTCAGATCGATAACTTGTACGAAATTCAGTCCGATGAGGCTCGCCGGGATGTTACCTTCTATGCTGTTGTTTCTCATCGCAAGCTCGATGAGAGAAGCCGGATAACTCGCCGGGAGTTTGCCGGAGATAGCATTATCACTAGCATCGATGAAATTCAAATTAATTAATTGATCCAACTCGGGAAACTCGCCAGTAATTTGATTGCCTTGAAATTCGAGCCGTTTCAAATTCTTGAGACCGTTGAAACTTTGGGGAATTTCTCCATCAAGGAAATTATTGTCAAGGTAAAGCTCTTCAAGGTTTGAAAGTGAACCCAGTGAACTCGGAATTGACCCGGATAGAGAGTTACCTGATAAACCGACTCGTTGAACCCGAGCTAGATTCGAGAGTGACTCAGGTACTAAACCGGAGAAGGCATTATTAGTGATGTCTAAGTTTTGGAGATAAGGCAAATTCCAAGAGACAGAGGTGAGTGAACCGGAGTAATTCCACTGGTCTAGAGCGAGCTCAGTGACTCGGCTAACAGAGGAAACGACAAGGTCGCAACGGAGACCACAAGTGAATTTTTCACCTCCGAGATTATCACAAGGATCTACAGAGAAATCCCATGAATTCAGGCATGAGCCAGGTGACACTGAATTGGGGTCGACGCTATTTTTCAGCTGCTTCAAGACTTCAATGTCTTGCCAGTGAGTAGTTGAATGCGCATGCAAGAACAGAGCACAGAGAACTATAAAGAACAGAATAGTAGAAATTGAAAAACAACCCATTTTCTGGATTTTTTTATGTGTGGTTATATTATTTTGTTTAATCGTAATGAGAATTGATGAAGAAGAAGAGCCTTCAAGATTGGTTTTTAAATGGATGCGTGAGCATATATTCTGTGTGTCCGAAGAAGGGAACAAACAAAGAAAGGTGAAATAGACGGTGCGGAATTAACTATGAAGCCTAAAAATAAACTATGAAGATAAAAAGTATAAAATTTTAAAATATATTATATCAAGATACTGAAAAGCCAATATTTTAAAAGGTAGATATAATTTGGAACAATTTTTAAGTAGAAAACAAGACATACAATTCGAGACAAAAAAGTACGCAAAATTTGGCTATATTATCTTTTGGTAAGTGGGCTCACGGGTAAAATGTCATCTAAATTTGCTTATTGAAGGAAAGGGAAAATGATACAGGATCCCTTTCTGTGACACTGCCAATAAATGCTTTATAGGGTCCCCAATTTATGGTTCATTTCAGGCTCCCATTTTCTTCATTTACAATATATTTTTTTACTAAAATTTCCAATATTCTTCCAGCTAATTGATGCTTTATTCTTTCAAATATATTTTTATGTCATAACTAACAAAATAGGTATCAGAATTAGTATTCAAAAGGGGCAAGTAGAGGACATGATGAATAACTTGGTTCAACAGCAATTGTTTTTGCACTGATTGAGAGGCAACCACTTTTAATTGAGTAGTAAGCACTTTGCTTCGACCACTAAAAGAGAGCCACTTTCTTATACTCTCGAAAAAGTTAGGTACCAATAATTTGTCTTTGCGTTTCACTAAAGGTGGCATTTCAATTGGTTGACTGCTAGTTGTTTAAGGCTGTTATTCTAGTGAACAAAGTTTGAATTTTTTGCTCTTGGTTGGATAAATTTTGCTTCTTTTAAAACCAAAATTACTCGTAAAGCTAGACCAATCTAATGTTCGACACCATCCAAAATGTTAAAAGTCTTTTTTTTTCTTGTATTACTTGTATCAAGGACTGCGTGATTCAAATGTATTGTTATCATGTACAATCCAACTTGGAGAAAGCCTCACCCAAGAGATCTCATTCAGCAAAGAAATGGAAAATTTAGCTAACCAATGAGCTATTTTATTGGAATATATAAAATTGATATAATCAAACATGCTCAAGAGCATCCAAATATCTTCATACATCACTCCTATCTCCCATGATGCAGCCACTCGTTTCTGCATCATATCGATAACATTCTTAACATTAGAGAAAATCTTGTGTCAAATAAATTTTTTACATTCTACTCTCCATTACTAATAGCACATTCAAGAACCTTCCTAACAACAATGTTAAAACTTAAAAGTACAATCTATAATGTGTCCAAAGGTGGTTTAGAGAGGTAGAATAGTGACCCGCAGTTTAACCTACTTGCAGCCAGCTTATTTTGGCCAGATACACTTATATTTCCTAGAGATTGACCTAACGCCTTAATTTCTTAAATAAATAATTTGTCAGAACAAAAAGAAGTGCCGAGTTTTTTTTTAAGGGTGTCCAACACCTCAGCTATGTTTAATTTTTGACTGAAACAACTTTTAAGTGGTAGGCTAGGTTTTGACTTAAATTACTGTAAGCCGTTTCACTTTCACCCCACCCAATCATTTGATACCGCTGGTACTTCTAAATGCCACATTATACATTCAAATTGTTAAACTCATAAAAAAGCTTATAATTAGCACCAATGTTCTTTGAACACTTCTCTGTTTTGTCTTTAAGAATATATCAAGGATCACTTACAACTGGAAAATGTGTAACGAATATTTGGTTGGTTGCTATGGAAGAATATCGATGTGCTGTTCAAAAATTCTAACCCATCCCCTATTAGCCCCATTGGTCTGGCATGTCATCTTAAGGGTGACCGTTAGGGTCCGAACATCTTAACAGCTTATTTGGAAGGCTGTAATCCCTTGTTAAATTAAATACAATGTTTGTTTTGATTGTTACTTTAATTTTTTGTATTATTAGGTAATAACAAAAACTAAGTATCCTTTAGTGTAACTACTAATTTAGCATAATCGTGTTGTTGCCTTATTTATTTTTTCTCATTTTATTTTTACTTATTATTTAATAATGCTATTTTATCCTTTACTACTTTTTTATAGTAGCTATACTCATACCCAACATTCTTGTAGGTTTATCGTTTAAATTATTGATGTATTACATTATGTAACCATGAAAAATGATACAATCTTGCCAACGTCATATTCATTAAATTAATACCGTACAACACAATACAACAAAATACAGTATGATACATTATGTAGTATGTAACAACCATTCAAACAGAGTGTAAGTGCATTATTAAAAATCCCATTATAAAGTGAAACAATAAAATAAGGTTACTCCCTACCAGATCACACAGAGAGACGTTAGGGTCCCAAACCTGTTGAATGCATTGTGTTTTTATTTTGTAAAAAAAAAAGTGGGAACAATAAAATAAAGGCTGCCCTCTACCTAATCGCAGTCGCTAGCTCATTTCTTAACCTAATCGGAGAAAGATGCTTCACTATTCGCTATTGTATGTATGTACTACTGTCTTATCTTTAAGACCATTTTATTCAAACATAGGAGAAATTGATCGCTATGATATCCGTTGTTAGAAGTCAATATGAACTGCCAAGTAGGTAATCGACTCGCATTGCCAAATTTCAAGGAGTTCTTTTGTTAAATACAAGGTTATCCCAACTGACCTTTACAAGATAGTGAAGAAGAAATGCGTGCAACGTTCCAGTAGCACTCATGGAAATTGTATAAAAAGAGAAACAAGAAAGGTTTGTAGGACATGGAACAATTAATAGATTTTGGCGAATAATCTCTAATCTGTTACGTATTTATTTAGGATGCATCCACCTTCCAATTTCTATAGAATGAGGAATAGATTCCTAACACACTTTGTCAAAAGAAGCAAAAGGGAATAAGAGACGAAAATCTGAACTTCTAAAACAATCGAAAGAAGCTTGGCAGATTACACTTCAAATGATAGACACAATTGGCAGGCTTCCAGGAATAGGTTTGTTATGATGAAGAATCAACGACAAGATCGAGACGGCGCATCAGAAGTCAGAGCTCAAAAACATTACGGTGATTGATAAAATCTTTACTGGTAGTGGTTAGTTCAAGGGAATGTTTAAAATAACTGACAGATATATAGATAAGTTATTTTTGATAACTGGGTACCGGCACCATGCACCTCAACTAATACATGGGATATTTGCTATCTTTCTTCCCATTTGTCAAAGTCTTGGCCAATGGAATTATTATATTTATGCTCGTGAAGGTTAGAAAATATCCTACCGTAATATTTGGTCTCAGTGAGAATTGACCCGAGACTTCATGGCTCTCAACCCACTTCAATTAATATGAACAAGTAATCCATTTAATTCCCAGAGAAAACAAAAATCCAGAGACTTTCTACGGACTTAAAGAAGGATAAGGCAAATAATTAGAGTTGATTAAAACAAATAATAACTCATCAATTTGCAATCATTCTCCTTTCAGAAAGAAAAAAGAAAAGGAGGCAAATTGTATATATAATTAAACCTCTGAAATACGAGAGTAAAAGACTTGAGATGTTATTATTTTATTTTTTATCAAACTCTATTCACAGCATTTACATTTGAGTAGTTTAATCTGGAAGAAAATATTTGTAAATGAAATGGGCATCTTTCTTTAGACAGCTATAGATCAAATTCTTCTGTAAAACTTTGATTCTCCCATTTGGACATTTAATCTTTCTTTAGGCAGCTATGTGATCATAATTACTCTCCTCCTTTCTCCTAAATTTAATTCCAGAAGAGAAAAACTGAGTCCCAGTGAAACTATCCGCATAGAGATGAAGAAAAGAAACAAGGTAATAAGGGGATCAGGGCAGGTTAGGTGACATTTTCACAGGAACATAAAGAGATATATACAACCTACACATCCATTAATGAACAGAGGAAACTGATCCTCAACAAAAGATATTGATTCAACATAAGGTTAATTTACAGAACAGAACAAGAACAACAAAGATACCTTAAAGGTGTTCATCATGGTTTCCTTTCAGGTGACTGTTCAAATTTGCTAACTGTTCCTTTATTCTGGGTAATGCTTTCTATGTACTGCTTGGCATACTTAGGGTTCATCTCAAACAAAAAACTCATTTCCCGTATCTGTAAAAGTTCAGTATGTTTCATAAGTTAATAAAACTGTAAGACCACTCCTGCCAATAAAAATGCCACAATATAAAATAGTTGAAGAAGTGACAGGCCATCTCAGAAATTAGCTTAGATGGAATTTCACTTCATTGTTGTGACTAAATAATGCACTCACCAATTATACTATTGACTCCCCATAAGGGGGGGAGGGTGATCCCACAAAGCAATCAGGGGATGAGAAAAGAGTCATAGCACTTAAGAAGAAATTGAAATAAAAGGAAAAATCGTGGAATGACAGGAAATCTACAAAAGCACATTTTTGTTTATTGTTTGGAGAACATTTGCAACCAAGTAAGGTAACCTTTTTAGCAGGCTCCAATTAGTTAATGATCAAGGTGGTGGTGGTGGTGGAGTTATTTTGTTGTTAGATGGCCTTTCTTGGTCACATGCACAGATAAAGGAAGAGCAAATTATCTACCAGGATATAAGGTCCATCTAGATAAGCTTCAAATAGACATGTTTGCCCCAAGTAAATCCAAAACGACTTCATATCCCTTCTCTAAGTTTTCTTCATCAATCCTCGTTTCTCTATAGCTCTCATTCTATTCCACTAGTGACACGTTCAATGCCCTAAACCATCAACATCCCTGGGTCATATCTTCCTGCTTCCTCTAACCCACAACCCAGATCCAGTCTTCCTATATTTGTTGTTTCACTTCCACTCCCTCCCTAATTCATTGTGCACTCGCTCTCATATCTCCTTCCTCCAATCTATCCTTGTGTTTTAAGCTAAGTTGCTCAAACTCTTCACTTTCAGTGTTGCACCCGTGTCGACACAACATGGGTGTGGATGTGGGATCCATACCCGGTTTGGTCAACCAATTTTGGGTACTTAACATGAGAATGTACCAAAGAGTTATTATTCATGTGAGATTAGTATACTTTTAAAACTTCAAAAGCATGTTGGCATGTGCATTCTCATTAAACGACAAAGGGAATTGAATTTAAAGCAAAATGTCATTCGCCTTTTCTATCTTAAAAATATAATTTAACATTAGATTAAACAGAATTTAATTATCTACTTAATACTTAGGAGTTTGAAATCAATTTAAAATCTTCTTAATATCTTCCATTGTCTTAATTAGGTAAGAAGTACTCATATTTAAGACTTCAAATTGATTTACATTTTACCTTATATAAATCATTTCCTTACTTAAAACCGTGTAACATAACTATAATATTTTTCATATAAATATTTTTAAATATGAGGAGATAAATTGGGATTATTTGCTTCAATATTATAACCTTTTTTTTAAAACTAGTAATGGTTACTATGTTATAACTAAACTACCACCTCCCACCAGCAACAGGTACAAAATAATTCTATCCACCAAGGCCAGGGCAAATGAGAAGAAACCACCTAGTGTCTCCGTTGGGGTTTTAACCTGAGACCCCATAGTTGTTTAAAATGACACTTTTGTGGTTCCGTATTATATGATATGGAAACATTGGACATTTAGATATGATATGGAACATTGGACATTTAGATATGATATGGAACATTGGACATTTAGATATGATATGGAACATTGGACATTTAGATATGATATGGAACAGTAGACATTTAGATATGTTGGAAATAAAGGATTTACAAATGTTGAATTCCAAAATGACAAAAAGATGCATGCCACATCAAAATCCTACTACCTAACAATCAATCCTTTTCTGTCATAAGTATATCAAAGATGTGTTTCATACACTAACTTTCAGCAAATGCTATGTAATTTTTCTTTATAATACCTCAACTCATCTCTAGAAATAACCTTGGATGGTTTGAACATCCTTATTTCATTGACATGAAAAGCGATGTGTCATATTTGCTTACATAACATCTCAGACAATTAAATAAATAAGAAACCAGACTCATAGGAAGGAAGTATTATTGACCACAAAGCAGAACTTCCAAGACCTAAATGTAGGTAATCTGCAAGAAAATTTGTCCCTTAAAGGTAAGGAGAGTGACGTACCTCTATCACACAACTACTGCTAAGGGTCAGATACTGCCCAGTATCAACAGATTTGCCATTCACTGCTATTGAGCACCTCCCTAGATTCTTCAGACAGAAGGATCCATCCGATTCCATCTTGATGCTTGCCTAAGTAAGAAAACATGGAGAAATGTCCTAAAAAGGCCTTCCATTTAATACAAAACTATAAGGAAATATCTAACTAAAGAAGGCAATCTGACTATATTTTCCACGAAATTTATAAGCTGACATAGAAGGCAATCTTATCTAAAGAACGTTTGAAATATCTAACTCCACCAAAATGATTTCAACGAAAAAAGCAATAAATTGTTTATAACTGACTGTTTCATAATATGTATAAGAGAACAGAGGATTAATTTCATCACCCTGTCTTCTCACCATCCAAGTGCTATTACCTTGTTTTCCGTAAGAGTAACCCTTAAATTTTTTAAGACATCATCAGTCAAACACTGTTGACGTCCTATGCTTAATAACACAGTAAAGGTTATTAAGCAAGAAAGCTTAATATCCTTTATGTGTTTTTGGCGGCATCACTTCTATGCTCGTACATTATTACATAAAGCATGAAAAAGTGCCAACAAAATCTTCCTTCACTGGAGCTTTAACATCAAGGAGTAACGTCAAAAGGCACTTAAAACAAAGATACAACGCACTGCCTCGTATTGTTTGACAAGTATCCTTTTCATAGAGTACATAAAATCATAAACACAGAAGTAAGTTCCAAGGAGTAGACTAACATCATTCTTAACAAAGTCATAGCATGCAATAGAAGATGATTACTAAATAATTCTACCTGTCGCCGAGATATTTTGTTAGCACGGCCTTCTTTTCGTAAATCAATGTCAACCTCAACATCATCTGTGGATCTTCCAAGTATGACCTACAAAGACAAGTTGCCTTGGTCAACAATACACAGACAAAATGGGAAAGAATTGCAATGATCAGTTAGACAAGCTTAGTTTCTTCATAGGAAGAAGAAATTTATCCGTATATATTATTTGTATCTATTACTTTAATAGGAGGAAGACTATAATCTTGCAATGGAGCTTATGTAGCTTCTTTGGTGCATATACGACCTAGGGACTTTTTCCTGCTCATTGTATTATTAGGAGCAAGAAGATAGCCCCAAAAGGGAGCAATTGAACAGCCACATGAAAATGTTGGATATCAACTATACTATTAAAACTAAAACCTCAAAAGGAACAGTTACGTGGAAAATAGAAATGACAGATGTGGAAGAGAATTTCCCCAGCAGAAACAAGACAAATAGATAGATAGAGAGTGTGAGTGACTGTTGGTGTGGGGTTGGGGTAGGGGGGCAGCTGTAAAGGAGAATGCAGAAAGCATTAATATAATCAATCAATTGAATAACAAAAGATGCAGAAGGTCACAATCTGGGATATTTACCTCAGTCTTTCGGATGTAATGCTTCAGATGACGACCATATAGGATGGCAAAGGCCCCTCGAGAAGTCATGTCTCTTTGCACACCAGAACGACTACACTGCTCCAATCTTATGGTTGTCCTTCTAAAGTCTTCAGACTGATACTTGGACTCTGAATATCACATACCCAGCAGTTCAAGATTATAAAAATCTACACCACTTAGCATAATAATAAGCATTTTCTGTTTCACTTTAACATAAAAATATTGGCTTCACAATATAACACACCCATTGGTAACGTTTGGTAATCGACTTTTTTCTTGCTATGTGAATTACAGCATTAAATAATTGCACACATTTAAATGCATGGATGACCAAATATGGATGTAATCTTTGTATAAAATTGGCACATCAATCATAAGAAGAACAAACATATGTAAGAGTGATACCACAGAGAAGGAACATCAAGTTTTACACATCTGGTACTGCACATGATTTATTCCCAGTAAAAGCTATAAATGAACACACTCCATTCAATTTCAAAGAACTTACCTTGCCTAGTTGCATATAAGTCTTGATCATGTGGATCTAAGTCCATCTCTAGTATCTGAAAAGCGAAATCGCAAAATCAAAGAATGTTATATCTAATTTGGTAACTCTGCAGATAAGATTAGCTTAAAGAAGGAAACTTCAAGAATTACCATAGCTTCAACATCAGAAAAACATGGTACATCATCATCACTCTGAGGATCTTCCACTTCTGATGTTGAAGGGTTTATTGTTGGCTCTGTAACAGCTACCCTGACAGAACTTGATTCACCAAATTCTGGTGCCTCGATGAAAGTAGTTGGAGTGTCCCCCACCTGCTGCCAACAAATAAGCAGCTCTAAAGGTTCCATATGAAGAAGGTAAGCAATTTATGGAAGAAAGTATAGATAATATTTCATGTTTTGATACCCCTTGAACTCTAGCAATATCCTCCTCTAGCACATCATTTTTAGATACTACTGGGTTTACAGGCAATGATTTGCTTTGACCTGCGACTCCCACACCCTTGTTAGCAGCACCAGGAAGGACAGGTAAAGCAGTAGTACCAGGCACCTTTAAATGGGCAGTACTACCAACGGCTGGCTGCACTGGTCGTGCTTCTCCAAATACGTTTGGTACAACCTTATTAGTCCATGCAAAAGACTTGCCAGAATCTTTTCCACGAGTGAAGGAGTTGACTCTTTGTTCACTTCTACTACAAGGCGATGACAGGTCTATGGAACTTTGACCAACTGATTGGGTGGCGGTAGAAGCAAATGATGTGGAAGGGTGGATAAGCAAGAAGATATCATCATTACAAGGAATCTCTGTGTCCTCGGTGTTAAGCGTACAAAGCTTACTCCCATCAATAGGCTGTTTTATATCAGGACTTAATGCTGATGTGGATGGCACATTAACTTCACAATCAGCTCTGACATCTTGACCATGTAGAGAAGAATTTTCCATTTCTGATCCTAAAGGATTGAAATCATCAGGATCTGTAATGTTTGTGTTTGATTCTTTGATTACTTCAGATTCATGGTCATCTGAACCGCCTTCTGGAATATCACAAGGAGAATCTGGGAGGAACTTAAGATTCTCTTTACACAAGTTGTCCGCTGAATCCTTGCCATCTACCTCCAAAAGAACGTCATCCTCATTTGAAAGATTTAAGAGGGAATCTGGGAGATCCGCGAACTCACCATCTGAGGTAGCTGATGAATCAATAAAATCAGTGCTGCCAGTCCTGGCTCCCAACATAGTTCCTGAAATGACAACAACATACACACATGAACACTATCATTACTATTGCCATCATCAGGATATGCCCTTGTTAATGGCTTACTGCACATCTCCAAGACTCATACTGCTACATTTTCCACTGTGTTCCAAAGGAGGAGAATAGACTAAACAGATGGAAATTCCAGTGTATGAAATAAATAGTTCTCACCTGATTTTGGGGAGCGAGAATGCTGTCTACTTCCAAATCCACAAGGACCACTACAGATATTTTGATGGTTATCACTCCTTGAACGGAAGGTGGACAACTGTTTTCCTTCAAGACTACTGAAGATCTTTCTCTCAGGAGATAACTGTGATAAGCGAGGCCTCTTAACAGCCGAGCACTTTTCAAAGTCAATGGAATTATCTTTAAGAACATCCGTAATTTCTCTATCTTCCATATCAGGCTGAAAAGAATTCCTCTCCTCTCTTAATGAAGTAGAAAGCCCCTCCAGAAACCTGCTTTCTCTTAGAATTGCATCTGGACCATTATCGTCTACTGAGATTGAACACCTACTATTGTAGGCTATATGAGAATTAGTGATGGCAGGGGAGACAGGCATGTCTCCAAGTGCTTCTGGGAAAGCATGGCGCAAGATATCAAGATCTGATTCTTGAAGCCCAAGATCATCTGAGATACAATCCCCAAGCATGCAATTCCCATCACGAGCCTGAGCTTCAATTCTTACATCCTGCCTAAAATCAGTTCCATGTCCATTGCAATCATGTAGATTTGGCTCATCCAGAAAGCCTAGATCTGTGGAATTGAAAAATTCACTTCGAAATTTCTTCCGCATAGTATAGTATCGTCTACGAATGCTGTCTGCTTTCCTCTTTCCAGCAACATCTTTGCTTCCTTTAAGATTTTCAGATCTGTTAAACTTTGACAATGGATTGATCCCTGAATGCTCAAGCTCAACCATGCGAGCAGAAGCTGGAACTGCAACATCTGAATCATATAAAAGCGAATGCCAACGATCCTGCAGCTCTTGCAACGTGAATTTGCGAGAAAATCGTACTGCTCCTTTAGCAAGTGCTTCTAAGGATGCACCAGCCTGCAGCATACAAGGAAAACTGAGAAAGTTTCTTTAAAAATCAACAACAACAGTTATGACTCAATCCAAAGCAAGTTGGGTTGACTTATATGAATCCTCACTGACCATGTTACTTTATATAAACTCATCTCTGGCAAATATTATACAAAATAATAATAAGATAAGAAGTTTGTTATATTTTTTACTAATATATAAATCTTTGGAACACTAAACAATTTCTAGAAAGGCATAGGGTGTAAAATAAAGTGCTAACATGACTAGAACATATTCTCAACTAATAGGTATCGTTTATATAGATTTTTTCCTTCCATTGTGCCATATATTTCGCTAAATTTGCATGAATCCCAAGAGATTATAAGTCCTTCGAGACAACTTCCTGCCAAGTGATTTTAAATCTATCTCATCCCTTTTTAACACGTTCGAGCATCATGGTTTCATACCTAATGGACCAGTGCATCTTGAAGTCGAAGCAAGGCATGACCAAACCATCTCAAGTGACCTCTTATTTTATACTCAAATTGTGCTACTATTTTCTCGCGAATGTGGTCATTTCTAATATTGTCTAGGCTTGTATAATCACACATCCATCTTCGCATCCGCATCTCTGCGCGACATTTTGAGACGTGTGGAACTTCAACAGTTCACCATTCCTCCCATATAAAATTGTTGTTCTTATGACTGTTCTAAACCTACTTTTCATTGTGGTAGGCATCTGCTATGACATGACACCCATGTTGAACCATCATATTTTGATTCTATGTGTAACATATTCATCATCATTTCATTCTCTGAGAACGACTACCTAAACACTGAATTGTTTGTATTTGGGTACCGCAATCCTGTCTAATCTCACCTCGATTTCGCTCTTCCTATGTTGACTAAGTTAGCCGTGCATTTATTCAGTCTTATTGATAAGACTAAGCTATGAAGCAACTTAGAGTGCTAATTAAAAAAAATAGATGTTGAATATATTCAAGACAACAGTAAGACGATGAAAAGATAAGAGACAGACATTACTTCAAAGAAAATAACTGAAGTATTTCTATCAACTAGCCAACCAGCAGACAGCCATTTTTTATTTATTTTTTTGATATGTGAGCCAAGGTAAAGAAAGAAAGAAATTAATTGTGCCTAGATGGAAATTAAGAAGAATATAGAAAGAAGATCCGATTCACAGAGACAAACTAAAAAATTTCCAAAGCTAGTCTTCAGTGTACAAATTGAAAAACTGCTAGTTCATAGTAAAACAGTGAAGAGGCACAACGAGGCTCAAAGCCAATCATCAAATCGAAGAACTGGAGTACCTATAGCAATCAATGTTTAGCTATTAACAACAATGATGCGTGTCTTTCGGAACATTTTTCAAACAATAATGACGTACAAGTATCTACAATCACATGATCTATAAATATACAAAAGAACTAGATCATTTTATTCTACACACATCTCACACTCCCAGTCTGCTTGCAGCTGAAACATCCAATCATGTAATAAGCAACTGCTAGAGCAAAAAACACCTAAAATTCGCGGAATCTCTCGCATTGATTTGTTACAACCCAGTATTCTCCTCTTTAACCACAATTTCAGCAAAAAGATTTAAGAGCATGAGTTTTGTCAGTCTGTGTACCTCGCATTTCCGGCAAATTATCTACCTTAGACTATCTAAAAAAGTCTTAGCATCCCTATATCATCCTATCAACTTAATTTTCCAATGTTAAAATAGATTGAGGTGTTTTAAACATTGAAAATTTGAAGAAACATTTAACACAAAATCCTAAAAAACAGAACGATCAGTGATTCATGCGAAAAAAATAACATCGAGTTGAGAAAAACCTCAATGGCGTTCTTTAGAAGGAGGTCATCTTCAGGAATCCATGAAACAGGAAGTGGAGCAGAATTTGCCATCTCCGACTTGTAAACCCTAAAATTCAGGTTGATTCCATAGCCAGGAAGCTATATCATTCTCAATTCTGATTCGAGAAAGCGAGAAAACTGATTTCTAGAAGTGGATTGGGGAATATTAAACTCACGGTGATGGTTCGGAATCGCTAACTTGGGTGACAGAGTGACATTTTGCGGATTGGGAAATGTTTTTATAGCTTCTATTTTTTTTGCTGTGAAGCGTTGTCACGGCGTGGGTAACATGCTTCACGGAATACTGATTTTTCCTTTCGCCGTTACCGTAATACTTTAACGTCCCTTTTTTTTTTTGCATAGATTTTCAATTTTTGGAACTTGCATTGGTCAAAGATTTTTAAAAAAAAAATTCTTCAAATATTCAGTCAAAATAAATTTAATTAGATCTTAAAAATCTGATCTTTAATTATTTTCAAGTTTTTAAAAGTGGGCTTATACCTGTTTTGAAGTTTTGAGATTTTCTTTCGTAAGACTTTAAACTTTTTTCCAAAAATATACATGTCTAAAACAATTTCAAATACTCAAATTATTAAGTTTCAAATCTCTTCTTCATTTTAATTAATTTAGAGATTATAACAAAGATTAAAAAAAATATTTATATCCTTAAAATAAAATAATAATAATAAAATAGTAATCTGTAAAACGAACTTGGTATTACCGTTCCAATTATGAAATATTTCCATTGGCCTTAAGCCTCATTGAGAGAACATATAAGTATTGTAATATTCAGATTTAATTTAATTTTCAGCTGAATGAAAATAAATTCAGTACTGTTAAAAAAAATTCAAAACTCTGTTATATGTTTTTCAAAGTTTTAAATGAAAATCACAATTCATAAATGTTGTAAAACAACTTTCAAACACAACTATTTTCTAAAATTAATTTTTCCAAAACAAAGTTCTAAAGAACACAATTCCCTAATTATGTGTCGACTTTCTAACAAGGACAATGAAGGAATTTTCAACTAAATATCTTCTATAGAAAATCATGTTATAAGGAAATCAATATTTTTTTTATGCATATGTAATAGATGATAAATCTTTAACCACACAATTTCCTAATAGCATCCATAGTGCCAAACGGATCTAAAGCAAAAGCATATTCGGGGAATTATTTGACTATGCCAGTTCAAACGAAAGTTGTATTGTTGATACCTTTATCCCTGCAAGATCCTCTTTAATTTTTTTCCTTAGAAGAAAAAATGTGGATGCACATATTTATAACAATTCATGATAATATACAAAGCTTATAAGTGCATCGTTACAATTGGATACAGCTACCTAATACATACATTTTTGACGTGTAATCTATGTGTGGTAGATCTAAGATAACAAGTACAGGGAAAAAATTTGATGAATCAGATAATTCAGAATGACCTAAGTAGAACATATACAGATCTTAAGTTAAATTTAACAGCTTAGCTCCATTGATGACAAAATATTAAGATACATATTGCATAACATTCTAAAAAGAACCTAGTGGTATGGACAGCTAACAATCAAGTCGAAATGGAAAATTGATTAATTGAACATACATTCAAGGCATCACCCATATATATAGGAGTTGAAACACCTAGAATAATAAAGTGCTTAATACAATAAATAGGACAGGAACCAAATCCAGACTCAGAGCAAAACCTAATTAATTAGATAAAGTAGTAGTGTTTGCAGCTTGCAATATTTAACTTTTTTAGTAATAAGATATAATTTGGGAAGTTGATTCGAATAAGTAACTCAGCATTTAAGGTTTAACGTCATTGCTGCAAATTGATACATCTTCAGGAGAGACGTAGATCACGAGAACCAAATCCTTCTTCATTTTGAAGATTGGGGTGCAATGGTTGTAGGCGAAAAGCATAAAGGTTGTGTACTCCATTCGCAAATGCCACAGCAGAGTTGTAATGCCCCTCATTTTCCACTACACCGTACTTCGGATCTTCACATTTTGCTTCCTTTGATAAAGCAATTACGTACTTTTTGTGTTAGTAAACAATTCCCCCATTAATCAACCAAAAACAAATAAATCAGCATATGAACTGAATTTATAAAGAAATATTTACCAAGTCAAGTACGAGGTTTCCATGTTGCTCTTCTAAGTTCCTCACCTATTTTTGTCATATAGAAGAACCCATTGCACTTTGTAATATGTCCCAGGCAAAATGAAAAGAAAGGAATTCATCTAAAATATTAAAAAGTAGAATTAACAATGAAAAACTTACCTTCTTCCTGCAGGTGTCTGTTTGATTCTTGATCACGTGGTACTGTAGGAAATCATAGAGGCTCTTATAGTTAAGTACGTAAATAATACATGTGGAAAACTAATTCTAATTTTATTTGATGACGATGTAAAACACAAAAAAAGAACACTAAAATGTAGTTTGATCGACCTATCATATGATCAATTACATGAATGAGTCACCAAAATATTACTACTGTACTATTCTTTTCGTTTCAATGGTCTTCTCTACCAAGTACTGATTCAAAATGGGGGAGCAAAATCTTGTAGCAAGACAAGCAATTATAGCAATGAAAGGCCATCCAGGTACAGAAGAAAGCACATTAGCTCACTCCATAGCTACCACTTACATAGACGGAGACCATTTTCGAGATTGCACTAAGCCTCTTCAACAGGCCCTAATGGTATCATCCCCTGACTAACACAGCCATCAACCTTCTAAATGAACTTTCTTATGATGCAATGTGACATACTGCTTCAACACAACTAGAATTGGGCCTCAACGTAGTTGTAGTGTCGCCAACCGTTTTAAAAGGCTTGTTAAGCTTAGTGAATGTTTTGGTGCACGAGTTGCTATTGTTGAGTGAAAGCCCAATGATTTGGGCATCTGGAGATTGAGGGTTGAGCAGAGGGCTATGTTTGAAAAATCAAGTGTGTCACGCATTGTGTGTGGCACAAACTAGCTACATGGCTTATGGAAAAGGTATTTGAAGTGTGTTGTGATTATGATGTTGGAGAGGTTCCAAAAATTGTTGTGGACACTAATGCTGCTGCTGATCAAGGGGTTGAAGCATTGGTTCCTTCTATTTTAAAGTTTCTACAGTTAGGGTTTAGTTTAATGATGACAAGCTTAATGTAAGTGCTTTCAATGTATGCAGGATTACGCAGCTTAACACATAGAAGCATATGAAGGGAAGTCAAGTAAAATAGCTATATGCTAATATACCTGTATGGGAAGAACTCAATCAACATCTGTTAAAGAAGGAATCATCTCGAGTGAGCAAAATTAAATAAGAAGATTCTGCACTTATTAAAACTCAAGATCTCAAGGCAGTAATCAAATGACCTCTATGAAAACAAGTACCAAAACACATATTTCTCGCCAAAACTCTAGAAGCTAATCAAGTCCAGTTGAAGACTATGAAGACTTACTCAACGGCTGCATGTGAACGCTCTACACTTATTCTTGGAAAGAAAGAGTTGGAAAAATATTGGAAGTACATATGTGGAATAGAAAAGAATTTTCTTCAGGAATTGCAAATGCAACTTAATAGCAAGCGCAAATCCTTCGGTCATAGCTCTATCAGATCTAACCAATCGAATCATGATGTGAAGTCAACCAGTAAAAATCTTGGCAGTGACAAACCTGCCTCTAGTAGGTCTACATATCACTCTGTCACTAATAATACGAAGACAGATTACTCGACTAGCTCAGGTTAGTCAACTGAAATGAATTCTAAGAGTGACAAACCTAATTTAGGCAAGTCGACTCATCAATTAGTCACTGAGTAGCAATTCTTTCAAACGTATCATTTTTGTGATAGAGTGGTCATGAATTTTATAAATGCATATTTAGACACCCAGACACTCATGGTTTGACCTTAACGTATTACAAATAACCTTGAGTCTAACCTTGAATGCTCAAAGCTGCACCTGTCACAAAATGTTTGGCATTTTTGGCAAGTATAACAAGACCAGCTTGAAGAACTATTAAAATGGCAATGTTGTATTCACTAATGTTTAAATTAAATTGGTCCAAGCTGAAAAGATTCGTTGCCTATACTTCAAACAAAAGTTGGAACACTTTTCTGTTCTCGAGACTCAAAATAAAGTGAACTTTGCCTAACATCTAATATACACTATTTCACAATTTTGATAAAAGAAGATATCCTGAGTACTTAATTTTTTGATAAAAGTTAAAGTTATCCTCAGTACTTAATTTAGGTCCATTTAGCTTCAGAAATGGATAAAATTTATTCTAGATTAACATAACCCCAAAAATGTAAAGAGTAAGGTACGAATAATAACCTTTCTTTCACGAATCTCAGCTACAGATTCAGTGATGTTCTCCTGCAAGTGGCATAGTTCCTGCAAATTGAGTCCGCTCATGTCTTCCCCTGTTCTCTGCCTATCAACAGACACCAACATCAGACATTTCATTATCATTGCTTGATTACACATACCAAAAACAAAAATAAAAATGATCACATGATAGAACTCATTAACCATCCTTCAATTGCTCAAATTAGAAAGTTAAAAGCTATATTATTAATCCAACGACATATTCAATGTAATCCCACCAGTAGGGTTTAGGGGAAGGGTAGAGTGCACACATATCTTAGCCCTACCTCATAAGGATAAAGCATTTTCAAATAGTTTTGAAAAAGGGAATACAAATATGGGTGAAGTAACAGCAATGATATGCAGAGTAGTACACAATATGTACAAGAAAGAACAGTAACGAAAACGAAATAATGATCCTAATATTACCTTATCTCTCTTCTTAGCTTGTTATTGATCTCTTGCAATCTCTTCAAGTTTTCTTGCATTTTCTGCACACATACATTCAAATTACAAATTGATTTCAATTTCTAGGGTAAGAGTATACTAAATCAAAGTTAAACCACAAAATTTAAGAAATTATACCTCGTAGTGAGTGCTCCAAATATCAACTCCAAGTGCACTCTGATACTGATCAATCATCTTTTTTGTCCTGATAGAAAAAAAATAAATTTAACCTCTTTTTTTTTTCAATAAAGCAATTTTTTTGTGTGTGTGTTGAGAACATAACATACGTAGTGTTTGGGCTTGTGAACTCATGATATTTCCTGGTGCTTGATAGCATGATGAGAGAGATCTTAGCGTCACAAAGAACAGTAAGTTCTTTAGCTTTCTTGAAAATACCATTTCTTCTCTTGGAGTAAGTGACCTGCCTGTTTGTCGAGTTTTCGATCTTCTTGATCTCAATTTTTCCACGACCCATTCTGGAGGAAGTAGAAATTGTTGTAATGGAGATGATGAAACGAGGGTCATGTTCATTGTTGATGAATGATGAAGTTAAAGAGAGGAAAAAGTGAAGAGAGATGGGTGGGTTAGTAGAGAAACTATATCGGGAAAAGAAAGATTGAAGTGTAGTAACTGCACTACTATAAGGTTTTGCCTATTTTGTGAAAGTCTCTCTGGCTTTCATTATCATTACTGTTTAACGTGTGATGTCGGCTCTTTGACCAGGACAACTCCTTATTCACCATTACCTAAGGGTTTTTTTTTTGAGTAACTTTCAAAAATAACTATATTTATAGGGTTAATAAATATCAATAGCTATAAGTATGTTATTTACAATAAATTACTACAATTTATAACATTTTTTTGCTGTATTTTTGTATAGTTTTTTATTTTATTTATTTATACATTAATACATCTTTAAGTACAACAAATTAAATAAAGAATTAACTCTAAATATAACCCACTATCCTTACATTACATCCATACAATGAGCAACTTCCCATAATTAACTTTATAACTGAAAATTACTCATTTAAAGACATATCATATTATATTCTTTATCAGTTTAACAAAAGTTGTGATACATCATACTCAATTTTCTTGTTGTCTCCATAATTCTTATTTTGGCATCGTAAAGGTATTAATTTTATTTTTTTGTTGATTCAAGTTATTGTATGTAAGCAAATTGTAATTTGTGAATGAAGGTTAAGTATTTCGATTTTGAATAGGTGAACTACATGGCAATAGATACACTAGTTGTTAAACAAAAAATGAATGCACCAATATAGAATACAATGAATACGTTGTTGTTAAACACAAAAATGAATACGTTGGATACAACTATACTTGTATTCCCTAATCAACTTTTTATCTTGGATATAATACTTATCTATCTAGATATAATTGTATTCGCAAATCAACATTTCAACTTGTGCTTGTATAACAATACAAGTATCTATGTATATAAATATAGATACATTCAACATTGTTGGTAAGCAAAAATATGGATACATTAGACAAACGAGCAAAAAAGATACAATTTGTGGGTATCAAACTGTATAAATATGGATACATTAGACACACGAGCAAAAAAAGATACAATTTGTGGGTATTAAACTGTATAAGTATTCTTGTAAATAAATTTTTGAAAAGGCCAACAATATTGTATTGATGTATCCAACTATACTTGAATTCCCTAATCAACTTTAAATTTGACTGAGTACTTATGTATTCAAATATAATTGTATTCACAGATCAACAATTCAACTTGTGGTTATATAATGATACAAATGTCTATGTATATAAGTATTCTACTATATACAAAATTGACAATCAAAGAACCCTCAATCTCTTTTTTGTTCATGTTCTTCTCGTACTCATTTTTTAACAACTATACACATGCATACGAAATCAAATTTTCTAACAATTTTAATACAAGAGGACAATCCATAATATAATGACAATGGCACACAATACATGTGTTGAGATATATAAGTAAATGACATTAAACTAAAAAAAAAATAAAGCATACAAATCTCAATTTCATTTTCCTCTTGTTCCTGCTCGACTGCTCTATTTTCACACCCACTTGAATCAATATTATTGACTTTTCTCCTTTTTTTCAAGATTAGTTTTCACTTTTGAACCTTTTTTCTTCTTTATTAATTTTGCATGTTCGATTTTTTCAAGCAGATTTAAGGGTATATGGTCATTAACCTTTTTTGTTCTTCTTTCGTTCTCCATTGCAGCAGTAGAGCCTGAAATTTTGACTTCTTGTTGAATAATACACAAATCAAAAGAAGGTAGTTCATCCAACAATTTGTCAAATAAATGTATATCTCTCGTATCTCCTCAGAGTATTAATTTCAGCCATTGAAATGGATAAACAAATTCTTGAATCAAAACCCTATGAAAATAGAAGAAAGTGTAGATGTGTAGATATATAATATTCATAAAAACGAGATAAATATGCAATTAGAAGATATCTGATGAATACAAAATCACAAAAATTACTCTTGCAGTGATGTAAAGGATCTTGAATTTGAATGAATTTGGGGGGAAAAAATCAGAAAGTATGTGATGTATGAATATTGATGAAAGAGAAAAATTTGATGATGATAAACGTGGGAAAAGATCACAAATGTGCCTGCCATAATTAATTAGGCATTCAATAATTACTTTCCTATTTAATATTTATTTATTATATTATATTATATATATATATATATATAATTATTTATTTGTATATAATTAAGTTTGCTATTTATAATCTAATTATATCCATATAACATGAAAAAAATTAAAATGTAGCTATTTTTCTTGAATATATATGGATGTTTGTCATAATCTGAAGTTTTTCCTTTTTTTTTTTTACGGTTGTAAATTCTGTTTTCTATTCATCATCTCCCTATCCACGTATCTTTTTTTCAGATTGGAGCATCCACATTCATGTACTGGGGATATTTCCGCCCCACCCGTTCAATCAGTCCGTCCGAGATGGAGGGCATTTTCATTTCCTCCGGACTCAAGGATAGTTGGTATAAGTAAAATAATGCATGCATTAATTCTATGTATTAGTACTATTTTGTTTGGTACATTTTTTCATGTTATTTATAAGGGATAAGGGTCTAAAAAATATCTTAATTTTGGTCGGATTTGTTGTTGCGATACTAAACTTTCATGAGAATCTATTACCTCCCTAGACTATTTAATACCGTATTTTAAACATATATATTTGTCCACGTGGACATAAAAAATAATGCAAAATTATAAATAGTAATGTGTCCATGTGGGCACATATATACCTTTAAAATACACAATTAAATAGTTCAGGGGGTAAAAAATACGGTATTAAATAGTCTAGGGAGGTAATAGGTCCTTATGAAAGTTTAGTATCGCAACAACAAATCCGACCAAAATTGGGATATTTTTCAGACCCTTATCCCTATTTATAACTAATATTTGCATTATTTATATATTTTATTGTGTGTTAAGGATAGAGCTATCAATATGGGTTGGCCCACCCTATCTGGGCCAACCCATACAGACTTTGCAATTTGACGGACCAGGTCGGGCTAACCCATTTTTTATGTGGGTCAGAAAATGGTCGGCCCAGCTCACAAGTGTGTGGGCTACGGGCTTTGCCGAGTCAACCCTCTTTTCTTAAAAGTATATTTTTTATAATTTTTTAAATTAAATTATAATTTAAAAATATTATCATAAATATCGACTACTGTTACTACTTGTTAATCAAATACACAAATAAAAATCCTTATATAATATTTATGAAGTTTGATTTCAAGTAAAAACATAAATAGCTAAATAGAAATATTAACCTAATTGTTTTCCAATGATCATAATAAAACACAAAAATTATGATAATATTCCACAGGCTATGGCCTATGTAGTAATTCCCTAGAAATTTTAGGAACTTTATTTTATGTAGTACATATTTTATAAACATAATTTGTATTTAAATTATAATATTTCAAACTTTAAATAGATTTTGAGTATAGACTCCAGTTATTTTTAATACTCTATTTTATTTTTATTTTTTAATAAATTTTTATTTGGCCCACGGGCCGGCCCTATCCATATTTCTCAAGCCCCACAAATCGACAAGTTTATTCAGGCCCGACTAAAAAGCTTTTTTCTAAAATGGGCTCCAAAAATCGTAGTCCAGCCCTATCAAATCACGGGTTAGGCCAGGCCGGCCCAACAGGCCTAGCCCATATTGACGGCTCTAGTTAAGGAGTGTATTACTAATACCATGGATTTCTAGGTATTAGTGATGCAAGAATTTTTAATAGGAAAAATTACGCGTATAAGCAAACTTATACTAGTTAATTAGTTAACATAACTATAGTTTGCCTTAATTACAATTCGCGACCTACTTTTAGCTACAATTACATGGTGCAGCTTTTTAGTTTTGTATAACTTGAAATTTGTATAACTTTTGTATAATTCAGAATTTGTATAATATAATTTGTATAACTTTTGTATAATTCAAAAAATTTATAATATATTTGTATAACTGTTTACACTTCTGATGTTTGTAATTGTATAAATTCGTTATTTCGAGTTTATACAAAAATAACTGAATTATACAAATGTACCCGTAAATTATACAAACCTGTGAATTTTACAAACGAGGCAGCATAAACTGTATCTACAGCCCGTAAATATGCAAACTATAGCTATGTAGCATAATTAAGTTTATTATAGTGGCTATTTGCGAAAGTTCCCTCTTTTTAATATATGTATTAGCATAGTTAAAGACTCAATTGTCCCTCAAACGCTTTTTTACATCTTTTTCACCATAATTGTGAAGGGTATTTTTGTAAATAAATATTTTTTTGCTATACGTGTTATTTTTAATACATCAAAATCAAACAATGCATAATAATTAATCTATATATATCAATGCAAGCATTACCAATACATTCTATCTAACATTATTCTTATACACTCTATCAAACGACCCAGGGCAACCACATTCGAAGGACCTGACTATCATGTAAAATTAGATTTTGAATTGAATTAAAAATTAACTTAAAGAGGGGGAGATTGTCTTAAAAGAGTAACTTATCGATGTGGATTCTTCTCATATACACATATAACTTTACCTTTGTACCTTAGGCCCCTAAAGTTTTAGTTCTTGATGCTTTATAAGTGCTAGGGAACCAATACATGAATAAGAGATTTTGAATGCTGCTGTATTAGTTAGGCATACAAATTAGGCAAAAGAAGCAAAACAATGTTACTTTTTAATTCTATAAAATAACACAAAATTATTAGTGAAGTGATTAATCGGCACCCTTGACCCTTGCCGCTAATAGTGCCATATTCATAAATCATAAGTAGTTGCACTCAAGGTTCAAGGGTGTAACTTAATACTGTAGTTAATAAAGTAAATTGAGCATATCATATGTTTTAGGTTCAAAATTCAGTAAAATAAAAAATAAGCCAAAAATAGTGTAAATAATTTAATAAACAAGATTGTCAGATCGATACTTATATTAATGAAAATTAACCAATACCCAATAGACTTATTAATTGAAATACATGAAAATTAACCTGAACACTTAATTTATGTATGTATATGATAAAACCTCAAACTCTTCAATTACATGAACTTCGTGGCATTATTTTTATCAAGGTCATGCAGCAATTACTATAATTAAATTGACTATAACATGATATGAAGAGAGCAAATTTTGCTATCCTAGAGGAGGACAATTACATGCTCGAGCTAGCCCAATTATTTCCTATACTATAATAGAGTGGCATGCATTGCCAGTTGTATAGTTAACTCGAGACATATCAAATCTTCATTTATTACAAGAAATATTAATGTCTCTGGACATTATTTAGTTCACCAGGAACATAGATCTCAATTAATTTATCCTGATTTTTAGATAAAAGTAAGAAGATGGTAATAAATTGAGTAAAAAGTAAAAGAAAAGAAAAAATTTAAAAGAACTACCATAAAAAGAAAACACGGAAAAGGAAAAGAAGTTAAAAGAGTTACTTTTTATTTTACTTTATTTGTAGTCACTTCTCTCTTTTTCTACTTTTTTTTATTTAACATTTGAAATATGAAATTATAAAAATATATCAATTAAACTTAATATATATAACTACTTAAAAAGTAAATAAGATTATAGTTTAAAGTATTTTTTGAATTTTTTTAACATAGTACATAAATAACAAAAAAATATATGAAGTCAAGAATAGGAGAAAAAAAAACCAATTATAATATTTAGTCAAAGAGATATTTTTAGCAAATTTTATAGATCAAAAGGAAAAAAACTAAGGAAAGAATAAAAATTTTCTTGAATAATAATAAATTATGATAATAAGGAAGAGAGATGGATGATATTATTTTCCTTTAAAAAATAGAAGATAGAAAGAGGAATTTAAGAAAAAATAATAAATAGTAGTACTATGAGGAGAGAGATAAATAAGGTATTTTTTAAAAATAAATAAAATTAAACTGATTTTATAGATCAAAAGAAGATTTTTTTGTGAATAATAATAATAAATCATGACAATAAAGATATGTTTAAGGAGGAGAGCTAATAAGATTTTTCATTTTAAAAAACTACTAAAAAGGGTAAAAAATCAAAAATAAATAAAATAAATTGTAGTAATGATAAGGAGGTATGGAAGGCAATAAATCATAGTAATGATGAGAAGAGAGATAAATAAGGTAAATATATTTATCATAATATGAAGGTGAGTATCATAATTATGTTAAAAAAACATTATATTAAATAAGACACTATTTTATAACTTTTTTGAGTTTATGATAATAAGGTGGAGGGATAATAAGATTTTTGATTTTTTAAAAACTATAATAATGGAAGGTTAAAAAACGAATTTAAGAAAAAATAATGAGTAAATTGTAGTAATGATAAGGAGAGATGAAAGACAATAAATTGTAGTAATAGTGAGAAGAGAGATAATAAGGTAAATATATTTATCATAATAATAATATAAAGGTGCGTATCATAATTATGTCTTAAAAAAATATTAAATTAGACAATATTTTATAACTTCTTTTGAGTTTTTTAACATAAAATATAAATTAAAAAATATTTAAAATTTCAAGAAAAGGAGAAAAAAGAGAACTATGATTCTTGATCAAGAGATTTTTTTTTATTCTTTTATATATATATTTTATAGGTCAAGAGAGAAAAATTAAGGAAAAAAGAGAAATTTGGAGAATAATAATAATAAATTAATAGTTATGATAATAAGAAGGAGAGATAAATAAGATTTAATTTAGAAAACTTTAGAAATAGAAGGTGGGAAGATAAATTATTATTTTTCTATAGTAACAATAAGAAGAAATAAAAAAATATAACAGGTTGCAGTAATATCACGAAAAAAGAAAAATAAAATATTTGAGATTTATTTTTTATTCAAATTTTATAAATCAAAGGAAAAAAGCTTATTGAGGAAAAAGAAAATTTTGTGAATAAGAATAATTAATTATGGTAATAAACTGGAGAGAAAAATAAAAAAATATTTTAAAAATTATAAAAATAGAAAATAGAAAATGTAATAAATTGTAGTAGCAATGATGAGGAGAGATGAAATTAAGAAAAAATAATAAATTGTAGTAATGATAAGGAGATATGAAAGGCAATAAATCGTAGTAATGATGAGAAGAGAGAGATAAATATGGTAAATATATTTATCATAATGTAATAATATAAAGGTGAGTATCATAACTATGTTAAATAATATTGTATTAAATGAGACACTATTTTGTAATTTTTTTGAGTTTATGATAATAAGGTGGATGTTGACACCCAATTTCGACCCTCCCCGATGTAAATTAATCATCGAGCTTCTTCAATTTGAAACGATTTAAAATAATAAGTTTTAGAAAATTCCAAAAAGAAAAAAATATGATGAAAATAGTTTGCAAGTTATTTTAAATAGTTTGTCACCTTTTATAATTTTTAGATAATATATATGTATTACATAATTATGTGTATAATTAGTATATTTTATGAATATTTGAAATTCACCTCAAAAAATCTTAATTTTATTTGAATATTTGGTTTTAGTTTGGTTAATCAATAGTTTATATTTTTCAAGTTAATTAGTTTATAATTAAGTTAATTATTATATAATTATGTGTCTAATTAGTATATTTTATAAATATTTGAAAATCATATCAAAAGATTTTTATTTCTTTTTAGCTAAGGGTTTTACTAACTTGGTTTAATTTAAATCATAATTATGAGTTTGAATTAATTAGTTCATGTTTAAATTAATTATATTATTATCAAGTTAATTATTTTATTTCGTCAAAATTAAGAAGCTCGTTAATTAATTAATACTAATCCATCTTTAACCTCCCCTTAAAACCATTTTAAGACCAAAATTTTGGGCCTTTTTCTTCAACTTTGCCAGCAAACCAACACAGCCCACCAAGAACTTTTTTTTTTTTTTCCACTCCTATTTCCCAGCCCATATATAATACAATAATTAACAGCAATACAATGTTCCAACAACCCTTTTTCCAGACCCAACCCCAGACCCACGTTTCTTCTTCTTCTTTATCTTCAGCACCGACGCAGCAGCTCAGAGACGTCGACGACAATTCCAAGCAACGTGTGTACGCGCCTCACGCGAGGATGAACATCAGCGAGTTCACGAAAATCATCACGGCATGAAGAGACGCGTGAATCGGTGCAATACGCATAGCCAGGCAACACTCTGTTTTTCTTTGTCTTCTTCTTCAGACGCCTTTTTCAGTTTGTACAATCGCAGTAGCAGCAGGGGCATGCGTTTTCTCCCCTTTCCTTTTTCGGAATGGGGCAGAAATTTCAGAAAATGATGTCTATCCTTAATGGTGAAAGGAATTTTGGGGTTTTTGAATTTCGAAATGGGCTCTTTGAACCGGAAAATCAGCCCTTTCCCCCCATTTTTCCGAACCCTAGTTTATCCTATATATTCCCCCTATTCATGGTAGAGAAAAGGGAGAGAGGAGGAAGAGAGAAAAAAAAAGGGATTGAAAAATTTACAAAGGAGGAAAACTCTTAAGCTGCAAAGTTATTTCAAGAATACACTTAAAAACCTTTTCATTTTCCTTCTCCCTCGTTCGCTGGTTGCTGAAATTTACAGAGGTTCGTTAGAGTTCTTCTGTGGTCATGGAAATTCGCCCCCCTGCTCGTCTCGTCTTAGCTCGCTGCACTTTAAAAGGTAGACTTCGCTTCAATTTCGGCTCTTTAGTTGATGTGTTGTTCGATGAATTGAAGCTTGTTTGTTGATTTATTTATCTTCTTTTCTCGACTGCCTTTGTTCTTCTCGATTCATCGCTTATGTAGTAGCCGAGTGATTGAGTGGAGTAGGCGTCTTGGTCATTTGAGACATAAGGCGTGCTCTTGTAAATGTTGTTGTTTTCGTGAGTGTTAGAGGCAAAATCCTAAGCTAGTCGATGTGGAGTTCGTATGTTGCATCATTTGTTGTTTGTTGGAGGCAGTGGCCTGTCCTTCCTCCATCCTTTTTTTAGATCCTTGATATGTTAGTCTCATTATCATCTTGTTGCTAGACTTAGGTCTCATAAATATGCTAAAACATGTCTATCCTTTCCGGCATTCCTTCATTAATTTGTAGGCGCTAAAATCCTTTCATTGTTCAAGTCTGGAAATTATGTGAACTTCTTTCTTATCTTACCAATAATATTTTTGATTAATTTGTGCATGTTAAAGCATTTAGGTTCATTGTTTTATTTTTATTTTTATTTTTTTTCTTGCATCACATAAGTCATTTGCTATCTTAACTGCATGAGAGCATAAGGTATCCACCTTTACCTCATTATTTGGAAGTTCACTGTTGTTTAAGAAGGGAAAGATTGTTTATGTGTATTACTTTGTCAAGATAAGTCAAATGTTGTTTATAGCAAACTGTTTCTAGGATTTTAATTTATTTATTTTTCACAGCCTCATATGTTCCGTTTTGAAGTGTAGTTATATCGTTTCCATGGGATGAGAAGCATGTCTTGACCCATTTATTTTCTATTGCTTTTATCACTAGAATATATATTTGCCCTTTTTATTATTTGTTGTTGGTTTACGATTGGGTGTGATAGGCTTATTCAAATCCACATGACCACTAGTTGATCATGGTTTAATTGTTTCAAAATTGGAAATTTTAGGATGGGCTATTAATTTATCTATTGTTAAAGCTTCGCATCTGCTCAATTCTAACTATAGGCTTAGTCGTTTAAGGTCATTGAAGTGTCATTCGTGTATGAATTTAAGGCCCTTGGTGGCACACATTATCTTTTATCATAAATATTAAAATATGATAGTAGATAACTATAAAATATGGTAGTATAAACATTAGGACACGGCAATATATAGATTTAAAATGTAGTAGTATATAAATGTTAGATTACGGTAGTATATAATTGTTTAGAATATAGTAGTATATAAATATTAAAGTATGGTAGTATGTAAATAATAAAATACGGTAATTATAGATTTAAAATATGGTAGTATAAACATTAGGACACGGCAATAGATAGATTTAAAATATAGTAGTATATAAATGTTAAAGTACTGTAGTATATAATTGTTTAGAATATAGTCGTATATAAATATTAAAGTATGGTAGTATATGAATATTAGATTACGGTAGTATATAGATTTTAGAATATGGTAGTATAATAAATTTTAGAATATAGTAGTGTAATAAATATTAGTATATGGTAGTGTAGTAAATATTAGAATATAATAAATTCTCCTATATTATTCATAACTCTTACTTATTGATTCTCATTTTCGTGTTTGCATGTGAAATTTGTCCGGGGTCCTCACGGACTCTATCCTCGCATTTTCCTTTGGGCCACAGAGGCCCATATCCCCTCTTATCCGAGTCAGCTAGATATCAAAATCGACGAACAGGTCTCAAAATTGAAAGAAAAGCGGAGCAAATCGGGAGTTGAAAAAGATCGGGCCAAAGCCTACCTTTATTTATTCGGAATTGTATTTTGTTATTATTGGGCCTAAGCCCTCGCCATTTTACTTACTATTACTTGTTAGTTCTTAGGACAGGTGAAAATTGGGCCAAAGGCCCAAAACGAAAATGAGCCCAGGTACTGGCCCAGGCGGACAGATCCAGACTCGGGCCCAAACTTCCTTTCCTTATCTATTCAATTGCTATTATATGTTTTATTTGCTAAATTAATCTTAAGATTCTAAAAATTCAACTCCCCAAAGATAACCATTTTGAATTAACTATTTAAAATTAAGCAAACATTTTTCTACTAGACTTTTTCAAGAAAATTTGCAAAATATTGTACTTAAATAATATTTTTAATATCCACTTTCTCCTTTAAGATCTTTTTAAGTATTAAAACTGTTTACCTCTTAATTAATTTAAGTATGCATGCCTTATTTTAAAATCAATTAGCCAAGTAGTTAATTACTGGATAACCGTGTGTTAGCGGGAATTTCGGGTGCTTTCAAACCCTTCCCGAAATGCTAATATGAACCTCGAACCCTTTAAATATTTCAATAGATTTACTGTTTTGATCTTTTGAAAATAAGTTTTCTTAATTTCCCTTTAAAAATTAAGTGGCGACTCTTAAAACTAGTCCAAAATATATTTTCCAAATAAAACCGTGGAGAGATAATAAGATTTTTGATCTTTAAAAAACTATAAAAATGAAAGGTTAAAAAACGAATTTAAGAAAAAATAATGATAAATTGATGATAAGGAGAGATGAAAGACAATAAAGAGAAGAGAGATAAATAAGGTAAATATATTTATCATAATTTATCCACTATATTATAAAAGAGAGTTTAGGTCCAACTATAATATATAATATTCAAGATTGAGACTTTTCCCAATCTTGAATATTATATATTATACTTGTGGGACTTTTAAAAGGAAGTTTATACCCAACTATAATATATAATATTCAAGATTGGGACTTTCTTGAATATTATATATTATATTTATTATATAGTACAACTTGGGCATAAACTACCTTTTAAAATAATATAGAATATATATATATATATATCTATCACAAATGGAAAAGTCTCAATCAAGGAAGCAACATATATCATTTACAAATGACTTAAAAAGCTTTAAAATATTTAAAAGTTATATAATAAAATAGGTTGACTCTCAGAATTCTATCAGACTCACATATTTTGGGACAGAAAAATAACACATATCATTTTAATATTACCAAAAAAGTATTATAATAATAATAATAATTAACAACTTAAAATATCTGAAAGACATTTTAAAAAGGTTAATTTTGTAATTTTATCCATATCACATAAATTAGGACAAAGTGACCAGTAATGTACATTATTTCAAAGTTACATAAAAATATTATAAATCACAATAGTTAATAACTTCAAACATTTTTTAAAAAAATATGAAAATTTGGATGACTCTCCAAATTTCATTTGTGTCACATAAATTGAGACAACAAAAATAACATATATTAGATCCATTTTAATTTATTTGTCTTGTTTTTTTTTATATTTAAAAATTGCATAAAAATACTATAAATCATGATAATTGACAACATAAAATATGTTTTGAAAAAAATACAAAAAATTTCACTGATTCTTGAAGTGAATCTATCGTAAAAATACTATAAATCATGATGATTGACAACATAAAATAGTTCAAAAATGTTGCATGTGGTAGTCTTATTATGCCTTAAATAGCGTCAAAGAAAGTACATGTTTGTGATAAAAAAACTTATTCTTTTATCCACGCAAACAATCGCTTCAAAAACTCGGTTATTAGCCCCAAAACATACAATTTATATTATTGGGCCCGTGCATAGCACGATATATATATCTCACAAATGGAAAAGTCCCAATCAAGGAAGCAACATATATTATTTACAAATGACTTAAAAAACATTAAAAATTACAATAATTACCAATTTAAAATATTTAAAAGTTATATAATAATATAGGTTGACTCTCAGAATTTTATCAGGCTCACATATATTAGGACAGAAAAAATAACACATATCATTTTAATATTACCAAAAAAGTATTATAAATAATAATAATTAACAACTTAAAATATCTTAAAGACATTTAAAAGGGTTAATTTTGTAATTTTATCCATATCACATAAATTATGACAAAGTGACCAGTAATGTACATTATTTCAAAGTTACATAAAAATATTATAAATCACATTAATTAATAACTTCAAACATTTAAAAAAAATATATGAAAATTTGGATGACCTCCAAATTTCATTTGTGTCACATAAATTGAGACAACAAAAATAACATATATTGGGTCCATTTTAATTTATTTGTCTTATTTTTATTTTATTTTTTATATTTAAAAATTGCGTAAAAATACTATAAATCATGATAATTGACAACATAAAATATGTTTTGAAAAAAAATACAAAAAATTCCACTGATTCTTGAAGTGAATCTATCGTAAAAATACTATAAATCATAATAATTGACAACATAAAATATTTCAAAAATGTTGTATGTGGTAATCTTATTATGCCTTAAATAGCGTCAAAGAAAGTACATGCTTTTGATAAAAAAACTTATTCTTTTATCCACGCAAACAATCGCTTCAAAAACTCGGTTATTAGCCCCAAAATATACCATTTATATTATTAGGCCCGAGCATAGCACGGGCAACATTATCTAGTAATAATATAAAGGTGAGTATCAGAACTTTGTCTTAAAAAAATATTAAGTTAGACACTATTTTATAACTTCTTTTGAGTTCTTTTAACATAAAATATAAATTAAAAAATATTTAAAAACTCAAGAAAAGAAGAAAAAGGAAAACTATGATTTTTGTTTAAAGAGATATTTTTTATTCTTTTTTATATATATTTTATAGGTCAAGAGAGAAAAATTAAGAAAAAAAGAGAAATTTGGAGAATAATAATAATAATAATTTAATAGTTATGATAATAAGAATGAGAGATAAATAAAATTTTATTTAGAAAATCTTAGAAATAGAAGGTGGGTTGATGATTTTTTTTTTTAATAGTAACAATGAGAAGAAATAAAAAAATATAACAGGTTGCAGTAATATCACGAAAAAAGAAAAATAAAATATTTGAGATTTATTTTTATTCAAATTTTATAAATTAAAGAAAAAAAACTTATTAAGGAAAAAGATAATTTTGTGAATAAGAATAATTAATTATGGTAATAAACTAGAGAGATAAATAAAAAAATTATTTTAAGAATTATAAAAATAGAAGATAGAAAATGTAATAAATTGTAGTAGCAATGATGAGGAGAGATGAAAAATAAGATATTTTAAATATATATTTTCTTAAATTAAGACATCAATCTTCAGTTATAACTTTAAAATAATGGTATCAACATATAATTATTCTTTCATGTTCATGCCGTTGGTGTCTTCATGTGGATGAGTGCTTGAAGTTAAATTACATCCAGGGATATCATTGAAAATCTTAGTAGTATTTTTAATTAAATCTATAAAAATCTTTTAAATTTCAAGATTTATGTAGAGTCATATCATGATCTAATATGTGTGGATTACTTTATATACAATAACACCATATTAAGCAATTTTTGTCCACCTTTCCCTTTATTTATATAACAAATCAGTAACACAAGCAAGTGCGTACCTCATATTTTACCCTCTGACAAAGACTCTCAAGCTCTCTCACGATACTCTCTACAATTTTACCCGAATTAATAAAAAAAATACAAATTCAACCTTTCCGCCTATTATTTCTCAAAATGTCTTGCACTTATTTTTATATCAAGATTTAACAATTTCATAAATAATCTCATTATTTAAAAGAATAAATGAAGATCACAACCAATGAAAAAAGTTGTAAAATACACTTATTTTTTAATTTGAAAATATTCACGTTGATCTACATGATCAATGTGAAAACTTATCTATATATATTCCTCTACACCTTTTTATTTACTATATCTCCATAATAAATTCATACCATATATTTCATAATAAATAAATAAAAACAATACGAATTCCCAACTTTCCTCCAATTATTTACAAAATTTTCACACTTACCTTTACACAAACATTTAACAAATTCAAATAATTAATTCATACAATTAAATGGTAGCACAACCAATAAATCAAAAAAGTGGTATAAATACCACAAACAAAATAATAAAGATCCACACACACCATTTATCTTCATAGTCACCATCGGCTCATAGTGGTTAATTGAGGTTAGTTTTTCAATATCCAATATTATTATATGGAACTTACCATTTATTGCAATACTCTATCTTTAGTTTGATTTTGACAAATACTTATACAGAAGTACTACAATGGATAAAAAAATATAAGAATCGGCCCCAAATAATTAGTTCAGAGAATTGTCAAGGTAAAATATTAATGATAATATTCATGACTATATTAAATTGTTCTTCTAAATATTTATTTTTGAATACAGATACAATTGAACAATCAAGCAAATCGGTTAAAGTGATGCGTGAAAATATTATGCAAGAGCGAAGTGCAAATTTCAGAAAGGAACAAGAGCAATTGAAAAAAAATAAAAAAAAAAATATATATATATATAGAGGAATTTCACAAGATCAAACAAACAAAGAATGACATGATGTCTTTCATGTATTGGTTTCTATGTAATAGGGAGCTGAAATAAATTATGATTAGAGAATATATTCTCTAAACATCAATCTAATAAAGAATGTTGGGCCGTTGTTGATGTATTTATATATTTTAGCAATGAAAATAAAGTATTTTTTTAATAGAATATATATTCGGACTAATTCATTAAGAATGTATTATTCACATTAAATAGATACTAAATTTGATAAGTTTCATTATGTATCATCATTTCAAATGAAAAGATAATGATATGCTCAAATAATATAATGATATAATTAATTCAAAATAAAAATATCCTAACACATATTTATTAATCTTCGCGTGAAGCGCGGACATGTTCCATAGTTTAATTAGAAGTTCAATTACTCTTATAATAATACTTTGTTACTGGTAAAGACTAGAAAAACCTCAGTTATGAAAAAATAACATATAAATATTCAATGCTAAGTTATTATATCTTCAAATTAAATAAGGATATAATAATTTGATAATGTACACAATGGAAATATTATTAAGTATGTCTGATTTCTTTCCATTTAATGTGTGTGAATTTGAATTATACAAATATCAATTCATAAAGTATATATATTTTTTTTTTACGGCTGGATTAGTTAAAATTACTATAAAATGTTAATACCATTGAAACATGTTTATTCAAGTGAAGGAGATAATATCTCATATGGTCACTTAACTATGAATTTTTAAAACAAAAAATTACTCAGTTTTGATTTTTAACTCAAAGATCACTTAACTATGAAATATTTTCACAAAAAGTCACTCAATTTTAAGTTTATCTCAAAAATCACTCAACTAGGGTTTTTCTCACAAAAAATCACTCACAACTATAAGTGTTTTATTTATAAGAACATAGATGTGCAATAACAACATAGTTAGTCTAATTTCACACATAAATTTTATTATTACCTTTTATAGGATAAAAAATAATATTTTCAATAGACTTTCAGTTCAAAAAATATTAAAACACAAATACATTAGGAAAAAGAAAATATTGTAATGGTTTTGATTTCTTGAAACGATACATTCAATATGGATCAAATTTAAAAGGATTAAAAGACACTTAAAATGGAGCATCGAGAATATATCTTTACCTTAAAAGACTATAAGATTTTAAGAAATTTCCTCAATTAAACTAATAAATACTACTACTAATTTAAATAATACTACAAAGGAAAAGAAAATTAAAAAAAAAGCAAAAAGATCATTAAATATGAGAGATTTAAATTCGACCAAACAACTAATATCTTCTTACCGGTTGTAGTATTAATTACAATTATGATAGTTTTAAATTTGAGCAAGCAAGTTAGTTTAAAGCATTCAATATTACTTCTTTTCTTTCTTGAATATAAGTGGGGCTAATAATTGCTGGAGAGGCCCATCACCTATCAGAGTTTAAGAAGAATTGTCCACGTCGGATTTGATCTTGCTATTAATACTTTTACCCCTTCTCTGCCAAACCGTGTCTAGTTCTTTTTGTTCGTGAATATTTATACTTCGCAAACTTGGCTAGCGTTTGATCATAGATTTTTAAATATTCTTGGCAAATATTATTTGGGTGAAATTTTAGCATGTGTTTGACCATAGTATTTGAGAAACATATTTCACCTTTTTAGAAAAATATAATTTATATCCATAAATTTTAAAAACTATCAAAACTAATCATAAGTTTGTATTACAAATCAATTGAATCTTCGTTGCAACAAATAACAAGTAGTGTCCATGACACTAGAGCAGTGTGGTAGTTTGGAGTGAGTGCAACAAACATCATTCCATATATCGTGAAATAGACAAAGCACATGACTTTGTTACCCTGAGCCGATTGTTCATTATTTTCATCCACAACCATATCATCACTTTCATATTCATTGAATATTTCATCACTACTCTGGTGTCGCGTAAAAAATTATGTAATACAACACAAACAACTACTATAGAGGGTGTTTTTGTAAAAGATAAAAGTTTGGTGTAAAATTTCAATTTTTAAAAGATCCCAAATAATGAGATTTGACCCAAATACTAGAAAAATCTAGTATTTGGAAATTTGGGATATTTGCCAAATAATAGTAAATTGTATGGACAAACACTATTTGCCAAATTTTCCCCCAAATATTACCTGGGAAATCTATGGCCAAACGGGTCCTTAAAAATTGCTACTTCCGTTTCATATCTTTTATTTTATGACTATGTAAATCTATTTTTCTACCTGAAATGTTTAAAACTACAAAATTAAAGAATATTTTAAAATAACAAGATTCAATTTATTTATTTTACTTTTTTAAACTTGGTGTAAAAATTAAAACTAGTCAAATAAATTAAAATAGAGGGAGTATAATTTTTAGAAGGGTCTTCTAGTCCGAGGCGAATTCAGGTAAAATAGCACTCTAGTAGGATTCAAACTCAGGTCTCACGAGTGGATCTTCTAGCTTGTACAAGTAGCACAATGACACTCCTATGTTTTTCATGGGTGCACTGTTTGTTATATCTTAATTTATGTCAGTTTCTCAAAATATATATATATTATCTTTTCCAAATTTACCGGATGCACATGCACCCCAACCTAGAGGGGTGGGTCCGCCTCTCCTTCTAGTAATATATATTATACTTTGTTAGAAGTATAATTTCCTCATTTGATAAGATAGTAAAACCTAGAAGAATTTTAATAATTTTTAGAAGTTATAAAATTTTCATGTTTACATTTTTGAGATCAAAATTATATGTCAAATAAATATTTAAACAAATGAAATTAATAATTTCAAAATCATGTCTTAACGGCACTTATCTTTCTGGTTCCGCATCTTATTAATTGAAAATATACTACTTTGTTGTAATTATTCACAATAGTATAGTTTTGGTTCATAATTTTTTGAAAATTTGTCGTATATAGTATTTATATTTATTCACTGGCATCATACATCATCTTAAAGCAGAATTGAATTATTACCCAAATGAGTTGAAATCAAGGCCCGAGCAATCGCCACGTGAATTATGTTGGGAAACGCAACATTTAATGCTTGCAAGATAGGAGTATTTGTTAGCAACAGCAAAAGCAAGATTTAGTGGGAGAAAGGAACAGAGCATGTGGAAGAGTGTGTAATAGGGCCTAGTATTTGAGTTTGATTTGGGGGAAGAAGATTGTTATTGGAGTAGTAAAATTGAAGCCATGAATGGAGTTGAGGAGGATGTGTTAGGTGAACTGACAACAACATTCAGGAGTGGAAGAACCAGAAGTGTTGCATGGAGGAAAGCACAGCTTCAAGCAATTCTCAAACTCCTTGATGAAAATGAAGAGGAGATCTTTGAAGCACTTAAACAGGATCTCGGAAAGCACCCCGTTGAATCTTATCGTGATGAAGTGAGTACCTAATTTCACCATTTTTGGTTTTTAAACTGAGTTATGCATCTGGTGCTTTAGTTTCGTACACTGTTAATTTTCATACTAGTTATAAAGCAAATTTCTGCTTCAGTAATATACGTAGCACTGTTTATCAAAATTGAAAGTTGTATTCGTTGGATGTGATGTGTGGATGCTTTAAAAACCTACAATTACGAAGAACAGGGCACTAGCAGCTTCAATAGAAAGCTAATCGTGAAAAAAGGTGGAAAAAAGTAGAGAGTAAATGCTGGATAGATCTTATTGATGATCGTTTGTAAGCTTCCAAACAAGTTGAGCATAGAGGCGTTGATAAAAGTGGTAGCAACAGCTGAGCTAAGACCAAAAGTGTAAGTGAGCGATAGAGTGTAGCTGGGTAAGAATCTGAGGATCCCCTTTTATTAGAGGACCCGGAGGGTCCAATAGCTAGGGATTGAAAACGATCCCTGATCAGTAGGAAACGGCCTCTTGTTTTGTGGGAGATGGTTGCAAGAATTTACTGCTGCAATGATCAACCTATCACGTCAGCGAAATGGCATATACACTTGAAATTCATATTTGATCAAAACGAATTAAACAACAAAAAATGGTGTATTTAGTGATCCAATGCATGACCAAGGGATTGGTTTTTCACTCATTTCAGGTTGGTGTGGTGAGGAAATCAGCTACCAATGCTTTGCGCTGTGTTGAGAAGTGGATGGCCCCTCAAAAGGTTTGTAATTCTTACTCCTCCCCCCTTCCCCTTGAGAAATAAATAAAATCATCCTCAACTGTTCGAGCATTCTTTGCAAATATCTTCGTTGAAATTAGTTATCAAAAGAACATCTTTGTGGAATTATCCTTAACGAAGTAACACATTCTGAATGTTGGCTGTAACAGATCCTCTCTTTTCTTTCTTGAATAAGTATGTTAACTATGGTAGAAATAAGTATATTCATTTTTACAACTGCCCTTGTTAAGAATTAAGATTACTATGTATCGTCTTACTGGTGAATTGTCCAAGTTTTGCTGTCCAGAACAGTCTTACAGATACAAGCAGGCCAGTAAAACTTTGACAAGGTTGAAATAGACTTAGAATGGAACAGATTAAAATTGTTCTGTTCTGTTACTAATATGTTAAGTAGTAGCAACAGGAGCTGCATCACATCCTACAAAAAAGTGTTACAACAAATAGTACATAAAACAATCTGCAGTTCAAATGAATTGTTCAGTAGCAATCAATCCAGAAGTAACAATGAAGTAAACCTTGTGATACTATGACCTTATTGAGACATCAAAGTGCTCTTTACTCTTTGTGTGTGAAAGCTGGTAAATATCTCTTTATGTTTACTTGCTTCTTGGTCATCTAACCAGCAAGTGAAAGTTAAAATTGTTCTTTTATTCATGTTGCTCAGTCATTTGACAGCTATTTTGTGTTTATCTATAACTTATAAACCAAGGTGTTGAGCAGCCACTAATGATGCAATATGAGCAGGCCTCAATACCATTAGTTCTCTTTCCTGCAAGAGGAGCAGTAGTATCAGAGCCACTGGGAGTAGTGCTAATATTTGTGTCCTGGAATTTCCCCATCTGTGAGTAAAATCTTCTTGACTAATACTGCAACTGTCCCATCTCTTCTTTTCTAGTTGCGGAGAAATGTTGACCATCCTAGAATCAAACTAATTCCTTGAACAAAATGACCATCAGGAGCCAAACTAATGTGGATTTTACGTTCTTAGCTGGTTGTCCACAATTGTTGCTTTGTGTTTATTAGTCTGTTATTTCATCTGCAGCCCTAACTTTAGACCCAGCGATTGGAGCAATTTCAGCTGGTAACACAATTGTCCTCAAACCTTCAGAGCTAGCACCAAAATGCTCCTCCGTTCTGGCCAATACAATACCTCGTTACTTGGATCCAGAAGCTATTAAAGTTGTTGAAGGTGGACAAGATGTATCAGAACAACTACTGCAGCTAAAATGGGATAAGATATTTTTTACAGGTATAACCTAGCCATTTTGTTTCCTATGATCTTTCTCATGTTTGGGAGGAGCATTTTAATTTGCAGAAGGGCATTCAGCAATAAGAATAATTAAGGAATGACCTAGAAGAAAGAGTTGTTAGTTATGTTTGTCATCAAAAAAAAAAAAGAGTTGTTAGTTATGAGCAGCCACTTGTGTTGATGATGTAATTCTGGCTTCCTGTTTTGCAGGTAGTCCACGAGTTGGCCGCCTCATAATGTCAGCAGCTGCGAAGCACTTAACACCTGTGACTCTAGAGCTTGGTGGAAAATGTCCTACCATCTTGGACACGCTATCTAGTTCCTATGATTTACAGGTTCCCAATGGTTAAATATCCTCTTAATGTAATAATTATTACTTCACGTTTCATCTAAAAAGAAAGTTAAGCTATAAACTGTAAGGGCTAAAACATCTCCCATACGGGACAACTTTATTTGTGGCAAATGAAAGGAAATCGACATATAGCTCGAGTACAATTGGATATTTTTGTCATAGTATATTTCACCAAAAAATTCGGGTCGCATTATGATGAGGAGTAGAGTATATAATTTGTTCAAGGCCGTATTCACATTTTGCTCACAGTACGATGTTGGTTTTAAGGTGGCTGTCAAGAGGATAGCGGGGGGCAAGTGGGGACCATGCAATGGACAAGCATGCATAGGAATCGATTATGTGCTCGTGGAAACACAATTTGCTCCGGTTCTGGTATTAATGGCAGCATGAGCTGTTATATTTATCTTTTCCCTCTTTCTTTCTCAGTAAAAGTTTAATTCTATTTGTCTTTTTGAGGCAGATAGTGTAGCCACCTATTTATGCTGTAGTTTCTGGTATTTCAGATTGAACTATTGGAGAAAATCATCAAGACATTTTATGGTGAAAACTTGAAAACTTTGGGAAATCTTGCCAGAATAGTGAACAAGCACCACTTTGATAGAGTACACAATCTTCTGAAAGATCCAAAAGTTGCAGCATCTGTTGTTTATGGAGGCTCAGTAGATGAGGAAAATATGTAACCCCAGTATCCTATATCCTATTCTACTATTGCTTACATACCCTGTTCCTCATTCTATTTGATGTATCTTTTAGGGTCATTGAACCAACAATCTTGTTGAATCCTCCACTTGATGCTGATATCATGACCGAAGAAATATTTGGCCCATTGCTTCCAATCATCACAGTAAGAGCAAACTGATTTTCAAGAAAATTCGTTGCTATGTTTTACTTGAGAAACGTTGATCTATGCTTCCAATTGGAGTAAAAGGACTTCACTCTCGATTCACTTCATCAGAGAATCTCTTTCAAGAAAATGTCTGACAAGAAAGTGGTTCTTTTAACAGCTAAACAATATTGAAGAAAGCATTCAGTTCATAAACTCAAGGCCAAAACCTCTTGCAATATATGCATTTACCAAGAATGATTCGTTAAAGGAGAAAATCTTGCAGGAAACATCTTCCGGAAGTCTGACTTTTAATGATGCTATGATTCAGGTATGATGATCCACCTCCTCTTTCAACTGTATCCTCATTCCCTCAGCTAAATATAAGCAGAAAAAAAGGGAGATGTTTAATTTACTTGTCATAATATTGCAATTTCAGTTTATATGTGATACATTACCATTTGGAGGCGTTGGTCAGAGTGGCTATGGACGTTACCATGGGAAGTTCTCTTTTGACACATTCAGTCATGAAAAAGCAGTTCTACATAGGAGCTTATTAATAGAGTTGGAATCAAGGTATCCTCCATGGAATAATTTCAAGTTGGAGTTTGTCAGATTGGCTTATGACTATGACTATCTTGGGCTTATACTGCTCTTGCTGGGGTTGAGAGGAATATTCAGAACAAACAGAAGGCAGTAGAAGATGAACTCTTCTCACTCAAATAAGGTTAATCCATCATACAAAAGTGTCTTACCAATTATTAAGACAACTCAATGTTGTCACTGTTTGCTCAGTGTGAATCCAAAAACTATTTGAGAATTATTATTTATATCCAGAAATCAATTGAAGTAGTCTTCTTTGTTTCTATATTATAAATAAAATAAATGAATATACATGAAAATGATCGTTCTACAGAATTGGGGAACTTGTAAATTGTTGACCTTTTTTTGTTCTCGACTTAGACGAACTACTAGTTGTTGTTAAGTTACTTACTAGAATTGCAGTTCTCTTTCTGATGTGATTCGTCACACCTGTTGAAGAAGAAACACGACTGCTGCCAGGAATTTGGAATTAGGATTTTGTTCATTTTAATAGAAGCATAGTGCATAGACGACAAAGTTATAAAGTATAAAGCTGCCAGTAGAATGAAAGGAACGATGTATTTTATTGATTGTAACTAAGTATATATAGATTCTGTACAACTTCTACTGCAAAGAGATAAACTAAGAAAAAGGTAAGACTTATCTATAACCTATATACAAGGAGGAAGTTACAACAGAGTCCTAAAGAGAAGACACTACTAAATCTGATCCGTTATTACGCCCCCGCAAGTTGGTGGTGTCAACAACACCCAACTTGGAAAATTGCTGAACAAAAGAAGCTTTGGGAAGAGGTTTTGTGAGTATGTCAGCCACTTGATCAGCTGAGTGAAGGTGGTGAACTTCAATATCCTTGTTCTGAACTTGTTCACGAACAAAGTGAAAATCAATGGCGACATGCTTCATCCTACTATGAAAGACCGGATTGGAACAAATGTAAGTGGTGCTGATGTTGTCACAGAAAACCTGTGGAACTCCCTTAAGTGAAAGCCGAAGTTCATGAAGAAGATTTGTGATCCAGTTGGTTTCTGCAACAGCAACAGCCACACTCTATACTCAGCTTCTGTAGAGGACCGAGATACGGAGCGTTGTTTCTTGGAGGCCCAGGAAATTGGTGTGTTGCCCAGGAAAGTGATATAGCCTGAGGTAGAAGTGCGATCATTTGGATCACCAGCCCAATCTGAATCTGAATAAACAACCAAACGAGAATATGGATCTTTGGCAATCTGTATGCCATATTGGCAGGTATGACGAAGATAACGGAGTAATCGCTTGACTGCTTTCCAGTGAGAGTGGCGTGGATTGTGCATAAATTGAGAGAGTTTGCTAACTGTGAAGGCAATATCAGGACGTGTAAAGGATAAGTAGTGCAACTTTCCAATTATCCGCCTATAAAGAGTACCATCAGCTGGAGGATCATTCACTGAAGCTGTCAAAATGGTAGTTGAGGTCATAGGTGTAGGAGTTCCTATACTGTCTAGCATGCCAACATCCTCTAAAATATCCATAATATACTTGTGCTGGGACAAAAAAAGACCAGCAGTAGAAGAGATAACCTTAACACCCAAAAAATAATGGAGCTGTCCAAGGTCTTTCAAGGAGAAACGAGTGGAAAGACTTATATGACGAACCCCACGAATCTGATTTCCAGTGATGATTATATCATTCACATAGATAAGAACATAAAGAGTGAATCCAAAATTATGCAAAATAAATAAAGAAGAATCAGATTAGGACTTGACAAACCCAACAGTTAGCAAATAACTTTTGAGCTCATTGTACCAAGCTCGGGGGGCTTGTTTCAAGCCACAGATTGCTTTATTCAACTTACAGACATGTGTGGAGAGACTTTGATCTTCAAATCCCGGTGGCTGCCTTATATAAACTTCTTCCTCAAGGCTTCCTTGTAAGAATGCATTATTGACATTAATCTGATGGATTGGCCAGTTGTATTGCGTTGCAATGGTAAGCACCAACCGAATAGTAACTGGTTTGACTACCGGGCTGAATGTGGAATGGAAGTCTAAGCCTGGACGCTGGGTAAATCCCTTTGCAACAAGACGAGCTTTATACCTGTCAATGGAACCATCAAATTTATGTTTTATACGAAACAACCATTTGCACTCAACCACATTCATCGAAGGAGTAACTGGAACCAAATCCCATGTCCGATTCCTAACAAGTGCATCAAATTCAGCATGCATCGCTTCTCTCCAGTGAGGGTGAGGACATGCTTGTTTGTATGTATGAGGAACAAAGGACGAGGAGAGTTGAACACTGACACTAAACTGCTTAGGTTTGAGGCTATTTGTTTTGGAGCGTGTGACCATGGGATGACTTGAAGTTGTAACCACGGGTGAAGGATCAGATGGAGCCAAAGCAAGTGTAGGTTGGGAAGAGTTATTGGCAGATGACTGAGAAGGTAGGTTGGTGGGAGGTATAGGGGAAGGGAGTGGTAACACTGATGTACTTAGTTATTGGTGATTTTTGCGTTGGTAGGTGATTAATGGTCTGGGTGACGGCGGGGGCTGAGTATAATCCGGTGGTGGTGTGATAGTGTGTGGCAATGGATGAGAGGATAAAGTCTAAGAATTACCTGATGCAATGGAGACACCTTCTGATCTGGCAGGCATTGTGTTGGGCAGTGGAGAGTACACGGGCAGAGCATCTGGGAGGGTATGACAAGAATCGAAACGTGATGGTTTATTAGTCACAGGTAGAACATCAGAACAAATCTCCCAAGAATCAGTGCTCTGTTGATTTTTTAGATTCAAAAAAATATTATGAAAAGGATAAGTGTCTTCCAAAAATTGAACATCCCTAGATAAATACAATTTATTTTTGACGGGATCAAAACATTGGTGACAATAATGCTTATTAGAAAATCCTAAATATACACAAGGAGTCAATTTTCGCTCTAACTTATTTTTGGTATATGGTTTAAGCCATAGGTAACATAAACAACCAAAAACTCTAAGTGATTCATACTTTGGAGCCTCATGAAATAAAATTTCATAAGGGCATTTATTTTGTAAATTTGGAGTGGTTAGACGGTTTATAAGGTAGACTACTTGGTGACAGGCAAAACTCCAAAAAGATGAGGGCAAGGATGCTTGATGCAGTAAGGTTTTGGCAGTCTCAACTACATGCCTGTGTCTACGTTCAATCGATACCACTCTTTGAGGCGTGTATGGTGGTGTCACTAAGTTTTCAATACCTTGAATTTTGAGATATGAGGATAAACCTTGGAACTCACCACCACCATCAGTATAGAGAGACATAATTTTGGTTTGAAACCGACGCTCAAGTAAGGGATGTAAAGCTTGAAAGACATCAATGACTTCCTTTTTTGATTTTATAGTGAACAGCCACATGTATTTCGAGTACTGGTCAACAAATAAGGCATAAAATCTCTTGTTATCAATTGACAAAACATGAGATGGCCCCCATAAATCAGTATAAATTATTTGCAATGGTCGTTGACTTTGTAATAAATTTTCAGAAAAAGGTAACCTGTGCATTTTATTAGAATGACACGAATTACAAATGGAAGCGGTTCTAGAATGTGAAACTGGAAGAGAAAACTGATGTAAAATCGTGTTTAAAGTGCGATGATTAGGATGGCCTAAACGTCGATGCCACAGGTGTAGAGGAACGACAACATTGCATTGAAGGGTATGATGTGCACTGCCCGATGGCCACTCATATAGCCCATCTCGATTCTGCCCGCGAAACAGAGACGCCCCCGTACTCAGATCCTTCACACAATAAGAAAAAGGAAAGAATTCAATGGACGTATGGTTATCGCGGCAAAATTTTGAAACAGAAAAAAGATTATTTTTTATGGAATGAGAACATAAAGTATTGAGAAGCTTAAATTGCTGATTCGATGCACTTAAGTTAGTGTTACCGGTATGAGAAATTGGAATGGTGTTACCGTTCCCCATTGCTATCTCCTCTGGACCATGGTAAGTGTGCACCTCAATGAAGTTTTGCGCATTAGAGGCCATATGATGAATGACATCTGTATCAACAATTCAAGGAGCCTGTTGAGTTGGAGATTGAGCAGCATAGTTTGCCCGGGCTTGTATGTGATCGTGTGATTGTGATCTGCAAACCTTAGCAGAATGACCAGGACGATCACACAATTGGCACTTTAGAGTGTGGTCATAACGCTGATGTTGGTTATTGTTGCCAGCACGCGATGGTTGGGCACGCCTTGACTGGTTGGTGTTGGGGGAATTTGCATTTGAACGCCTATTAGAGGTGTTTCCTTGGCGAGGATGCATGTTTGTTTGCTGTGCAATAGCAGCAGTAATAGGTGTTGAGAGTGGCTTCTTTGCTTCTTCATGCTTGATGAAAAGCTCATGGTCAAGTAACTTCTCATAAAGTTCAGGATAAGAGATAGCAGAATCTCTTGCACGGATAACAGCTGATATTTCACGCAATTCAGGTCCAAGTCCAGTGAGGATTTTGACAATCAGTTCCTCATTGGACACAAGAGCTCCAGCAGTGGCAAGTTCATCACAGAGAGAGATCGAACTTGGTGCAGATAATCAACGACATGAAGGGTTTCTTTTGCGAGGCGAGCCAGACGATCGTGCAAACTAAATATCCTTGTTTGCGATTTGTTGGCATACGCAGTGTGCAAAGCATCCCAAGCAGCCTGGGAAGTGGATGCAGCGATAACCGTAGCAGCAAGATTTGGGTCAACTGAGGCCAAGATAGCGTTTTAAATTAGTTGATCTTGGCGATACCATGAAGCAAATGCAGGATTTTCGATGTCCTGATTATTTTGAGCCACTGTACAAGCAGGGGCTGGGCGAGAACCGTCGAGATGGCCAAAAAGGTTGTGACCACGCATAAGCATGGACACTTGTGCTTTCCAAAGGGAAAAATTGTGGCTGCCAGTTAATTTGATTGGTAACTGGGTGACAGGATTAAACTAAACAATTGTTGTATTGGCATCGGAGTTGGTTACAGTGATGTCTGGGGCCATTTTTATGGGAAGGGTGGGAGGTTTCTCGACAGAAATTTACTCGTGAGAGTTAATTGGCTCTTGATACCATATAAAGTATAAAGTTGCCAGTAGAATGAAAGGAACGGTGTATTTTATTGATTGTAACTAAGTATATATAGATTTTGTACAACTTCTACAACAAAGAGATAAACTAAGAAAAAGGTAAGACTTATCTATAACCTATATACAATGAGGAAGTTACAACAGAGTCCTAAAGAGAAGACACTACTAAATCTGATCCGTTATTAGCAATCCTCTATAAATTATTTAGTATAAAAAGATACCCTTTGTTCAAATTATTTCTCAAGCTCGTTAAAGATAATTCACCAATTAATTGTCCAAAACACATCATTGATAAAATATTTTTTTGAACAGGTGAATAACTACATTCTATTCTAATCATGGATAGTATTATACTCTCTTTGGCTCAAATTATTTATGGTAATTTTTAAAAATAGTTATCTCAGATTATTTGTTAGAAAGTTGATATAAAAATAATTATTTCTTTTTATTTATCATTAAGCTGTAAATGTTCTTGAAGACTATAATAAATTAATTATAAAGTAAATATTTAATGAAAAATAAAAATATATCTCAAATATAAATAAGGATAAGATCTACTTCTAGTTAAATTTTTTTTTTTATAAAACAGGTAAAGAGAGAAACACGAAAAGTAATTTAAAGAGAAATACAAAAAATAATTTGAAATAGGGAAGTATACTTTTTTTGGAAAATAAATAAAAATATTTAGTGCAATTTGGCACAGAAGAAAAGTTGTCAAGTTGACGAAAAAGGCTTGGAGGCGAAAAGAGCTGTCCGCAGCCAGACAATTGCCTTTGTTTTTCTATAATTAAAAATCAGACACATTATTCATCACGTGACTGGCACAAACGGTGCACGCGGATTGGTTATATGAGGAATGACCCTTTCTGGCCTCTCCTTGTCCAAAACGACGCCATTGAGGACCAATCTTCGCCACCGGCCACCAGAAAATGTCCAGCGCGTCTCTGCTTTTCTCATGCCTATAACAAATTTGACTTTTGGACGAATCCATACTGTCAATCTGATCCGATTTCATCACCTTAGATTTCCATCAAGCCGTAATTTCGCTGCACTCAAAAGTCCGATGGCCGAGGAAGCGAATCTCAAAAGCACCGTAGAGTCAACGATGGATAACAAGATCACCGTAGAGTCAACGAAGAATAACAAAACGGAATCTGAGAAGAAACAGGAAGAATCAAAGGTTACCATACCGCCGCCGCCGGAGAAGCCGCTGCCGGACGATTGTTGCGGGAGTGGATGTGTTAGATGCGTCTGGGACATGTATTATGAAGAACTCGAGGAATACAATAAGCTTTACCAGAGCAATCCAGATGTTAAGCCTTCTTAGATTTATTTAGAATCTAGAATTCATATATTCATCTGTGTTCATATGAATTATTGTTTGTTATATTATATTCATGATTAAATTATTCAAGACAGATTTACGAGCAGACCGATTCTTTGTAAACTTCGTTGTTATTTTTGGCAAATAATGTAAGCAAAGATAGAGTTTTTGGCTAAAATCATGTCCCTCAAATCTAATGCATACTATCTTAGTGAGCAAAAAAAGTTCTTATATTATTCAAAAAATAACAAGAATCATCCTTCTGTCTATTTTTGTTAAAAAATTGATTGAACCAATAAAAAAAAAAAAATCATGTTTTTGCCATGATGAGAAGATCAAAGTTATCTAAAATGAATAAGGATATATATATGGATAAGAAATGAATTTGTCATTCTCAGAAATTAAATTTTGTGTGTTGTTAGTTTATATATTTTTTGTATCATCAAGTAAATTGACTTGCAACAATACACAAGTCTTGAAATATTTATACAATAGGTTCTCATCATTAGAAATATTATGTAAAAAAGTTCATTTTAAAAATATTACGCCCAATTACTATTTAGAGATTTTCCTTAATAAAAGGTCAAATTCATCGGTGGCCACTTAAAGTTGCCACTAATTTTCACTAAGACACCTTAACTAAGCTTCGTTCATTTTAGACACCTCATGTCATGTCTTGCTGTGTCAATTTGACATTTTCTACTGAGATGGCAAACAAGTGTGATACACTCACTAGACGCGCGTGAGAGCCTCATTTTACCAAATTTTACTCTCTTTTTTCTTCTTCTTCTTCCCCATTTTTTGGCTACCATTTTCCAAGCTTAAACTCTTTCCACGGTGAAATAAATTTGACGATGCCACAAACAAAAAGTGAATTCTAGCACCCATAAATTTTAAGCTTAAGTACTTTCACTTATTTTGTTGTCCTTCTTCCTCCTCAAAATAATTTGAGAAAATTAACATAAATTTCTAGAAGAAAAACACACACTCAAAAATGGCAAGAAATCATATTTTCAATTATCAAATCCTACATTCACAACAAACAATTTAGCGTTCCAATCCATTTGTATGCCTTCTCACATCATAATCACATTAAAAGTCCAAATCAAATAGATAAGCTATATAATTTTTAGTAGAAAGTTTGGGACTCCATATTTATGTACCAAAGACCCAATTTTTGACTTGCATTGACTCAGAAATCCAAAAAAAAAGAAAAAAAAAACCCCAAAAAGGTCAAGCAAATGCATTACCACATTCACCAAATCAAGCATTCAAACATTAATCTATTAGAAGAAAGACGTTTTTATCTCACAATATTCACAAAGTGACAAAAACAAACAAAAAAAAGCTTATTCTTTTGACGCATTTGGGTGAGGGAGGGTCGGGGGTGGTGGTGGCTGGTGGGTGGAGAAGAAAATCTGGGTGAGAGAGAGGGGTTGTGGTTTGAGGTAGGGGTGGGTAGTAGAGAAGACAATTTGGGGTGGTGTGTGTATAATTTTCTTTTTATTAAAAGTGTTTTTTTTTAATTATTTAGTTAAAGAAATGACACATGTCAATGAGGCATTGGTAGTTTTTTTTTCCTATTCAAGATTCATCATTTATAATTATTTTTTCTATATATGCCATGTGTCATTATTTAATTCGTCACTTTGACATGTCATCAGCGAGTGTGTTACACACACCTTACAAATTTGGCAGATTGTCGAAAAAGTGTCAAAATGACACAATTGGGGATGACATGAGGTGTCTAAAATGAACAAAGCCTAGTTAAGGTGTTCAAGTGAAAATTGATGTCAACTTTAGGTGGCCACCGATGGGTTAGCCCTTAATAAAATATTTAGTATGTATGTACGTTATATACAATGCAATTCACATTTTATACAATGTACAGAAATGTTGGAAATTTAGTGAAAATACGTAGACGTTTAGTTATGAATATAAAAAAATAATTACTCTATTTGAAAATTTTGTATTTGGAGTTGTATTTGGCCATACTTTTTACAAAAAATATTTAGAATTTGAATTTTTTTTTTCTGAATATGATTTAAACCTTCAATTTCTAAAAATTTGAAAAATCACCCAACTAGACTAGCTTAACCACGTGTACATATATTCATTCGACTTGACACATTTTTTTGTTGGTGGCGTGAGTTTCTTAAAAAGTAGACAAAAGGATGAATTTTGTAACTTTTTAGATAGTGCAAGGGTATTTTTTGTTCACTTATATAACATAAGGATGTACTTTAGTTTAAGACATACTTCAGAGATAATTTTAGCCAAAAACTCGCAAAAATACGAAAGCAACTTGTAAATTATTTTGAGATCTTGTTTAACAAAGATTAAAATTGTCATAATACATAAACATGATCCTTAACTTTACTTTAGCGGACAACTATGCCCTCCAACTTTAAGTGTGCCCAAGTAGACACTTAAACTTGTATAAAATTGAACACATAGAGACACGTGTCCTACATGACATAATACACATAAGACACAAAATTGTCATGTAACGTGTCATGTAGGACGAATGTGTCTAGTTGTTCAATTTTATACAAATTTAAGTGTCTATTTATGCACACCCAGAGTTAAAGGTCATAGTTGTCCGTTGACGCCAAGTTAAAGATCATATTTATGTATTATGCCTATATTTGATGCAGTTTTATAACAAAAGCCAAGGCAAATATTACGTGTATAACAAGAAGTTCAATCATAAAAAAATAAATATGAAGATCGGAAATAACTCAAATAATGAGTCATTAATACTACATAATTATCACTCTCCGTCCACTTTTATTTGTTATTTTTTGAAAGCCAATTTAACTAATTAATTAATTTTCAAAGTTAAACTAAATTACATTAATTTGATAATTTAAACAAAAAAAATATAGATATTTAATTATACTAACTATAAATTGTACTATTTTTTTATATCAATATAATGAAAAGTTTTAACTCTAAATAGAAAAGTTTCTACGATAAAATGTGTAATTTGTATATCCAAAAAGTCCAATGGTTAATCTTGTGGTGTCGCTTTCGATTCTACGGTGAAAATAGTAGTCAACTCCTCCGTGACGATGCAGATCAACCCGGCGGGTCGTTTAACCAAAATAGGAAACCGTCGCTTTGGACAATATTACAATCTTTCTTCTAAATCCGGTTTCCGGTTCTCCTCTTCCAAAACAGTGATCTCTCCAAAATTTCCGCTGTTAATTTGTAACCGTCTAGAGAAAATTGGCAGTATCAATCTTCGGGTTTATGCCGAGACATTAAAACCCGTGTTTCTCTCCTTTTTGTCCAAAACTCAACAGTTTTTTGAGCGATCCACTGTTCGTGTAATAGAAAGGGAGAAAATGGAGGTCAATGGTTGTTTCAAGCGTAATCTTCTTCTGATGCTTACTGTATTTGGAGTAATGGCGATAGTGAAAGGTCCAACTGAAGCCCTAGCTTCTAGTTCTCCTTCTGCTTTTGTCCAAAATGTCATCTACTCTAACAAGATCGCCATCTTTTCCAAATCCTATTGTCCGTAAGTATCTCTGTATGATCAAAACTAAGGATTGATTAGAAAATTGTGAACTTTCGCAGCATATTGCAAAGCTTGCTGAGGAAAGAGTTCATCTTTTCTTTGCTTTCTAGGGTTTCTGTTCTGCTTTGCTTGTTAACTGTACTGATTTTCTCTCTGCCGCGTTTTATCTTCTTTCATGTTAATTTTAGAAATATCACTAAGAGTTTTAGGGGTTAGTTTCTCTATCTCCAGCCTAATTTACTACATTTAGACTTTGGCCAATTTAGTCATTTACATGGGATTATCTCATTGTAAGTTGTTAGTTATTTACAGGAGATTAGATGATTTTAATGAAACTTTTATGAGGATTGAAGGTTTAAACCCCTTGGTTGCATTTGAATTCACCGTGGCTTGCTTTCTACTTGAGGGTGACTGATAACATTGGTTTCATCTTGGTTCCAAGTAGGAGATATTATGTATGTTTCTATTTGTTGCCTAAAGAGGATGACTGATAACATTGCTTTCTTTATTTTAATTGATCAATTCCATATCGTTTCCACTATAATTTGGTATCACATCAAGTGTTTGTAGCCGTAGACAAATCTTCTAGAGATCAAGTTCTTTTTATTCCTCTTCATTATCGAAATTTGAAAATAATTGGTATGCATATATGAAGATCCCACACCACAATTAGAAGTTTACATCATTTTCCATCTGCGTTAGATAATAGTTATGAGTCCAAAGGGTCTTAAAACCAGACCTTTCATTTTGGCAAAGGAGGAAGCTATTGAGAAACCAACCTATGTAATAGCTGAGCATTTAATTTCTTATGTTCTCTGTGCTGCTTGGAATAAACATTATGTAAGGCTAAGATATAATATATATATATATATATATATCCATGAATAAGATTTAAGATAATGGATTTGAGGCATCATAGAATGTGGCGGTGCTCTGTATACCATCAGATTTTTATGCCATGCATCCTTTTATTTAATTCTCAGCTGGATCACACATTTATCTTGACCATAAAAAGAAAGAAGCACTCAAGGGTGTGGCTTAGTGGTCAATTATGTGGATTGAGTACCATGAGGTCTCGTTCAATTCCTAGCAAAGAAACACACTAGGTGATTTCTTCCCATCTGTTCTAGCCTTGGTGGACATAGTTACATGATACTTGTTGCTAGTGGTAGGTGGCAGCCTGGTAGGTATCCCATGGAATTAGTCGAGGTGGACGCAAATTGGTTGCTACTTGTTGTTGGTGGGAGGTGGTAGCCTGGTTGGTATCCCATGGAATTAGTCTTGGTGCGCACAAACTGGTTCGGACACCACGGTTATAAAAAAAGAAGAATCATCATAAAATACCTTGCATCTGAGAATCACAATAGCTTTAAGTGCATGTTAATGTCTTGAAGTTTGTTCCTTCTCATGCTATCATTTAAATTGTATTATCTTTCGACAATAGGTACTGCAAGCGTGCCAAAGGCATCTTTAATGAACTTCAAGAACAACCATTTGTGGTGGAGCTTGATCTTAGAGGTAATTTATTGTCTATACCCCCTCCCCTGATACCTGTAGCAAGAAATAAAAATAAAGTACAGTACTTGAAAACTATTCATGGAGGTACATACAATTTTCATTGACTATTTCATTGCCTATCTGTGTTTCCTCCTCGTAAGAGCTATACTTAGTCTACATTGATTGTGACATGTAGTGATGGAAGTTTATGGAATTGTTTCAAACTAACGATATATTAGTTCAGATGATGGCGCTCGTATACAAGATGTCCTTCTAGATCTGGTGGGTCGCAGCACAGTCCCTCAAGTGTTTGTGAATGGGAAGCATATTGGTGGTTCAGATGGTAGGCTTTGCGATTTCAGTTGTCCGATTCCTGTTCTCTGAAATATTTATCAGCTTGTAACACTTGATTCTTCTTGTTTTTAATTGTTTTCATCTGTGTGTTGGCATCTTATTAGATCTCCGAAATGCTGTCGAGAGTGGGCGTTTGCAAAGTCTTCTTAAGAAAGAGTAAAGTTGTACTGAAAGTCAAGAGATTGAAGCATCTTTCCTGAAGTTCTGAAGCTGCAATGCGCTCATGGATAGCTTAGTTAAGTTTGGTAGGTCCAGGTGTAAGCTAAATATTTGTATGCTGATATGCTGTTTGTTTGTTTCTTATGCTGAAAATATGCTATTTGGACAAAAAACAAGGGATCTGAACTTCATTCCAGAGCTTATAACCTTCATTTGCTATAACTTTCAGCGTGCAGTGCTAATAGGTTGTTTACAAATGAACAAAGTAAAATGGAATGGGATAACACAGAAGCGTTGAACTAGAGAAATTGTTTAGTACACACTTTGCTCCTGTTTCAGTTATGTTCAAATTTCAAAATTTGGTATGCAATTTTAAGTGCGCATCTAAATTCTAGAACCGGTGGATAGATCTTCTGAGCAAATGGCATGATGAAAAACTTGTGTAGATCCAAATTGTGTATAGAGAAATAAGAATGAAGAGATGCCATGAATGGCACATAAGGAGACCTGATAACTCAATCATTTAGCGAAATATCCAGTTGACCTAATCTGTTGCATTTGATTAATACCGTCATGTGCCATTTTTTCATGAGCTCTGCACTGATGCAGAACCATTCACATGTAAATAGAATGATTTGGTTAGGGTAGATTAAGTCTTAGGATTGACTGAAAGTGTCATGCCTAGTTGACTCAAATATGTCAGATTTTTAATCTATCCTTATGATAGAATTTTTTGTTCTGTCTTTTAATCTATCTTTGTCAAGTAGTTGTCTTGGACAAATATGAAGTTCGTGAGTCGAAAAATAAAAATACGAACAATCCGTGCAGAAAAAAGTAAAAATGGCAAAGAAGACAGAGAAAAATGAAAGGGCTGGGGGACATGCTTGATGAAGAGACGGAGATAGTGAACTTCAGATCTCTGCCATTGTAATTGTGTAATTAATCAATAACAACAGCTACGGCATTTACCCCTGCAGCACTTTGCCTTCTTTATCTATCAAAAAAATAAAAAAATAAACTAGAAATGAAAAATAAATAACAAGAGCTACGACAACTGCTTCTTTGCCTGCTGAAAGCAGTACATGAAGACCTTTAGGCTACGAAGTAAGAATTGCTTGCTACAGATTTAGATGAGTTGAGTGTGTAGTCATGTAGGTGCAGCAGTAGCGTTTGGCCGCCAGAAAGTCTTCTGTGCACTTAGTATTCCAACTTGGTTCTGGGAGATGGTCTTCCGGATTTCCCAATGCAGAGACTTGAGTAAGTTTTCTACTTCCTTAGTTGTAGCAGAGTCATCGCGGACAATCAATTTACCTCCAGGTCTAACTATTCTGTCAACCTCTGCCATTACAGCAACAATTTTGCACCTACAAATGCCACATGAAAGTCATTAGTTAGTCCACTGACTACAATGGTTCTACTCCATAAGTAAACAAAACTACTGTAGTATTATATACCTCTTCTTCAACTGGGAGAAAAGATGATCAGCATGTAGAAGATCGTACGTCCTTGGGTATGTACTAAATGATTCACACCAATCATGATAAATCCCAAAAAGACCACGTTCATATATTATGGGAAGTGTATCTGGTGCATTGACATTCACCACATTCACAACCCACATTTTGAGATCTCTAAGTGCTGCAGCAAACCTGTTAATTAATAGGAGGAGCCTTTTGTTAGTATTCTTTTTTGGTGCATAAGCAAAGGTACAAGAGAGAAGTTAATCACCCTCCATATACTGCTCTCATGTCCATGGCATTTCTCACATTTGACCAGCTAATTCCTAGTCCTTTCATATACACCTTGCTTACCAAACGTTTCCAATGTTCTAAATCTGCTGCGAAGTCATCTGGTGCTGGTTTTCCATAAATTCCAACTTGTGATCGGTTTAGCCAGTATGGAGGTGTCTGCAGTCGCTCAGGCCACTCTACAGGCCACTGATATCCTCTTTCCGTTTCTTTACTTGGCACCCTATGCATACATGAATTGAAGGGGACATACCTGAAACACGTGTAATATTTCCGATCTCATTAAAAGTTGGTAAGTATTTCTAACGAATAAATATGTGGAAATTACAGTTATTCTTTGTAGATGTTGCAAATGGCATTGGCAGGCAGATTTCACTGAGTAAACAAAAAAATTGCCAGAGAACAATGAGCTTACCAGGCAGCATTAGGATCATCATCTTGTTTACACATTGGAGGTTTGTTTTGTTTTCTTTGTTCGTAGCATTCATTTGTGTCTGATTTGTGGTAGATGGCAACACCAGCAGAGTTTAGTTTATCCTTTTTTATTGTGATAAGCTCCCAGCACATGGCCACCGTCAAGCTAGACATTTCTGGTAATAGATAACCGAAGAAGGGGAAGGAAAAAAAACGTGTCAATTTTACTCTAATGGCATTAAAGGATAGAAACAAATGAGGCCTTACCCTTCCATATCTCGACATCTTCTTCCAGAGTTTGGTAGACGGGAGTTGCAGACCAGGCAAAGTAACCACCGGGGCGAAGGACACGATTCAGTTCCAGGAGAAGAGCACCACCTTCATTGCAAATTTAAACTTTATTAAGGAATTCATATGCACAACTCAAAGGCAAAGTCAAAATGAGGACTTGAATGTTTAAATAGTTCTAAAATATATTATTTCTAGGAAACACCTTCCTCATGCCAAGGGACTCTGCAGCGTGCACAATGCACAAGGTCAAAAACTCCACTTGGAAATGGCAATCTCTGAGTACCCATCACAGCAGATATTGCAGGTATTCCCCTTTCCAGTGCGAATTGAACTTGTGCCTCATGTTCATCTTTAGGTGCGAAAGACATTGCAAGAACATCTCTCTCGAAAAGATAACCACCAAAACTAGCGACTCCACAGCCAACATCTAATACTGTTCTAGTGCGCTTTCCCCATGCTATTTCTGGAACTGCCTACAACCAGTTGATTTACATAAATCAGCAGCAGCAATGAATAGTCTAATGTAGTATATAGTATAGTAATTAGTTCTAAAATGTTCTTGTATTTTTCGGGTTGATCATTCTATGATGTTGTTTTTGTAGTCGTTGGTGATGGATAACATACCTCTTGTACAAAATCCAGGTAATGCAATGCTCCATGGATAAACTGAGTACCTCCACCTGGGAAAGTAAGGAATTCACCAGAAACCTTCACCCAGTTTTGGTGCCCCTTCACCTCTGCTAACAATGTATGAGGCACATTATGGTACCATATCTGGATAAAAGCAGAAATTCTCATAAGATAAACATTCTCCCAATCCATATTAAGTACTAACAAAGTAGTTTAAGTAGACAACTACCTTATCTCTGCTTTTAGGCCACTCAATTGGTGTCTTGTATCCCTGAGGCAAGGGGACGAGACAGGTAGGAGGTTCCTGAGGACAATGTCTTTCACGATGTTCATAATGTTTTGTGGTTTTTAGCTTCTTTATTGCGTCTTCGTTGTCTAAACATGGTATGTAGTCTGCAAGGGCTTCCACCTTGCATAGCTGCCAATTCTGTTCCGGGATGCTGCTGTCTTGGTTATTTTTACCTACTGTTCGTCTTTCTTTCTGGTTCACTGACTGATCAGCTTGTGTCGACCAGGCCTTCTTTGATTCTTTAGACTCTTTTGGTACAATGATTTCGGTCTTGTGATTTTCATTCTTCAGAACAGGTGTGTTATTAGTTAAGTTTACAGGAGCCTTGTGATCATTTTGAATCTTAATATCTTTTACTAAAGGTGCTTCTTCATGTTTGATTTGATCTTTACTCGTTACCCCTTGAGTATGTTCTTCTGGTTTCTGTTTCTGTTGCATTTGGTCATCTTCTTGTTGTTGATGCTGCTCAAGTCGTTTTTGTTGCTCGTGATCTGACAATATGTTCTTCGTGTTATCTGTTGCAACTCCATGGGCATCATTTCCTGAATCTAAAGAAACGTCCTCTTCAGCCTTTTCTTTTCCGGTTGTTGTCTTTCCTGTTCCTGCAGTTATTTGCTCAGCTTCTTGCTTGTGAGTGATGGAACTTTCTTCAGACGTTTGTGTCTCCAATTGTTTCTGCTTCTCTTGCTCGTCAGCAGATTCGGTTCCATGCAATCCCTGAGCGTTCTCTGCCACAACTGGATTCACATTTTTCTTCTCCTCCTCTGGTTTTACATTTTCATTACCTTGCAATGATTGATCAACATTCACATTCAAAGCATCTCCTCCACCTCCAGAATCCTTCGTAATATCTGATGAGACATCTGTCTGTAGCTTGTCAATTTCGCTAGTATCCTGAAGCCGGTTAGTGTCACCAGTTTTAAGGGCATCATCAGGAAGGTCTCCTTGTGAGTCTTTGAAAACAGGAGTTGGTTTTACAGTGTTAGAAATGGTCTTGTGTGCATTCATAATTGTGGATGTAAAAGAAGTAGTAGAAGGGGTTGAATCGGTCGTGGACGTCCGAGTGGTGGATTTGGGAGGAACAACAGAGGTGGAGGTGAGAAGCCATACTCCCAACACACATAATGACACAAAGACTATAGTAGTAATAGTTGATGAATAGGAAGAAGAGGATGGTCTTCTGCCCAAACGAGCTCTTGTTGTTGGCATATTTTTGTTGATTTTTTCGTTTACATTCAATATTTTTTTTTGTTTGTAACTTAAGCTACTTTTGGTTCTGCATTAGCCTTTATGTTGAAGTTGGTAAAAGAAATAAGTGTAAAAAAATGAGATGAGAGGATTCAGTTTGTTTTGTGGAGGGAGATGAAAGCCAAAGAGAGAAATAGTCCAACCTGGTTTGTTATCAATGATCCAACAGAGTAGGAAAAGGAAACAACATGTTACACTCATTTAACTTTTTTTAACCAACATAATATAAATACTAAACAACTTAACAAATTTTTATAAGTAATCAGAATAATTTTCTTTGGTGCTGGCAGCAGTCAAACAAAAATATTTTAGTTACTTTTTTAAAAAATTGTATTGATTTTATTAGGTTGTTTAATATATGAATTCCTCATTTAACTCCTTGAACGGGGTTTGGGGAATTTTTTTATTTGAGAAAGATAAATAAGGGGATATTTGAATTTGAGTTATACTCAGAATGACAAGTGAAACAATTGATGAGTTATAAATGGAAAATCTAGCATGGCCCAAGATTGCCGTCCAAATGACTCAAAACAAGCCAATGGGGAATTTCACATATACATACATATATATGAAGTTATTTCGAAGTGGATTAACGTGGAAAAATTAAAATAGGATAGCGCATAAATCTTTTGGTGATATATAAGAATGATCTCAGCTTCTTCAAAGTTTAATAAGTTTTGCCACATATTGTTCTGATTTGCTTTTATGGGCAGTAATTTTAACTCGTAACCTTGAAAATTTTTCCCCTTAAGTAGGAGTCTCAAATTTAATACCAACTCATTTTTAAGATTATTGAGTATAATTTTCTGAAAATTTGTACTGCTCGTTTAGCTTCATATGACGACACGAGAGGAAGCTTATTCATTTAAAATGAAAACAAAAAGAATTTTATGTTTTATCAAACGAAAAAGTAGATAATTGTATAAACATTTTAAAAGTTGTGTTTATATTCTTTTACACTATCGGATGAAGTTGATAAAGAATAACACGCAATCTCATCAGATAAAAGACGGAATAATTTATTATAGCTGGTTAAATTGCGCTCGAAATTTTCACTCTCTCGGTCTCTCCGTATCTATCATGACAGCAGTAACCTGAAAAATAAAGTAATACTAACATATCATAACCGAATAAAATTACATTGATGATGTAGAAAAATATATTATTTACTCAATAGTACGTACAACTTTAATTCAAAAAAAGAAAAACGTTATACCTCTGGCTAAAGGGAGTTGATCCTGGGACAATTATATTTTTCATAATTACGGTATGTGAAACAAAAAAGTATTAGATGATGAAAGAAAAAAGATGAGCTAATGAATTTGCCCTATGTTTTTGGTTATTGTGAAAGAGGGCCCTCTCTGTTATTGGGCCCAAAAATGGTAAGACAAAAGGATGTTATTGACTTGTTGTGATGGAAATGACTGGGCCAGATCCAACTCTTCCGCTCATCTGCTGGATCTTTCTGTGTCCTTCACTAAATCTTATAATAATTCAGAAATATTATCAAATTCTCAATTATCTACTGGTTTTAATGCTATTTTTTTTATATATAATTTAACATCTCATAATAACACACACATAACTTGTCATTTATATCAGGTTACTAGTTACTAATACTTTTATCAAAGATATTTACTTAAGTGACCTATTTATATAGTAAATAGCAACTTAAACTCAAAATTATTTACATAATAAGATTAATTAGGTAATTGCAAATGATTCTATTTAATAAGTATCAACGATAATAATCTAGAATAAACTATAAGTAAAATATAAAAACTTTTTTTTTTCTATCCCATTTAATCATGAGGATCAATAGTGTTTTCATTGACTACCTAGCATGATTCGAATCCTCAATCGATGATAAAAAATGCTCAATCAATTACAATAATTGGTACTCCCTCCGTCCCTTTTTAGTTGTCCACTTTAGAAATGGCACACAGATTAAGGCAACAATGATTAGCACAATGAAGTTACAATTTTATCCTTATGACAACTTTTCACTTCAAAATTACAACCACTTATTTGAATTCAAGTGAAATAAATTGGAGGGAAACAACATACACTTTTACAATTTTCAAGAAGTGTAAATAAGGGTATAATAGAAAAAAATTTGTTGTCCTTTCTTGATTTGTCAAAATGGACAACTAAATAGGGACAACTAAAAAAAGAAATATGGACAAGTAAATAGAGACGGAGGGAGTAGTATTTATGTATTCCAGCGTCTGAAAGTCGTAAAAGAAGTTAGGCAGCCAAAGCCTCTTTAATTAAGTACTCATGTAGGCTAGCTAGCTAGAGGTAAATGCTCGTGAAAAAAATTCAAGTCTTCATTTGCCTGACTATTGAAACTTTGTACATACCCATATTTCACATCTGTCAATCCAATATGCTTTTTAACATGCCATGTCCCAGCCAGCAACAGTCCAATGTGTCTAATCTGTAATTCTTGAAATATATTTTTGTCTCCATAAGTCTAATCTTCTGTACTTGTTTCAACATCAAACTAAGCAACACACAAAGAATCTCTACTCTGAAATTCATAACACACGTATGTACTTCCAATTATGTTTCTTTTTTTCTAAAAATAAATAAATCCCTATTTCAAAGTCAATTTAGAAGTAATGTCATAATGAAAAAAAAAAAAAAGAGAGAGTGATCTTCGTTCTTTTTTAATGAATTGGTACTCTTCGTTGCCTAATTCTTTACGACTTTTTTATGCACTTAATTCGATCTTAAGGAGGAAGCTGGACTAACTTATATACTCGCTCCGCTTCAATTTATCTAACATTTTTTTACTTGATAAATTAGTAAAATTTAATTAAAAAAATAAAAAATCTTTGAAATTGCAGTAGTTTAACTCTTTGAGACAATTCTTAGATATTTGTGTTATGAATTTTTTTTCATTATAGTTGAGGAACAAGCTATTTTTGGATTAGTATCACATGACTGTTATTCCGGTCACAATAAAGAATAAAAATAACACTGTAATCTCGGGATAAGTTATCCCGCTGATTTGATCCTAACCAAATGTGAGGAAAATTAGTTATGAAATTAAGCTCATAATTAGTTATCCCTTATATAGTACTAAACGTGCTAAAAGGGTTATAAGAGGAGAATTTTAAAATAGAATTATTTCTAATTATAAAATTAACATTTTTATTAGACGGATATATTTAAAAAAAAGGACATCACTTTAAATGGGGACAAAAGCAGTATTATTTTGTGTTCACCCACACGTCTCTCACTATTTATTCATAATTAAGAAAAATAAATATGAGTACAAAAAAACACAAACATTGTTCTTTTATTGAACCAACCCATGCTTGATTATTATTGTTATTAATTATTGTTCAGAGAGAATAGAAAAAAGAAGAAGATTAAAATAATTTGTTGTGCGTTCGTAATGCATACTGTCTCTCATGACGACGACATTTATAAAGTAAGCAAAAAATTAGAGCCATAATAAATACTACTTAATATTAAAAAAATAATATAAAGTTTAATTACATATGGTTGGTTTAACAAGTGGGAAATGATAAAAAGTTGTACAATATATTTTAATTTTTTTTGAGGTTAGGGGGGCTCTCACGTGAGTATAATTCCAAAATAAGAAGACTGTCAGCTTACTAGCAGTACAATAATGAGTGAGTTTCTAAATGAGAAAAACCCTAATATATTTATAATATTTAGTATTATTTGATTGGCTTGTAAAATTAAAATCAAATAATAATGTCTATAAAACAAAATAAAATAGAGAGGCCCCGCCACATGCACAAGAAGGTGACAGCAGATCGAATGTTACATTTTTTTCATGGGTCCCTTTAATTAATTAAAAGTATACTATATTATTACTAACATATAGTATATGATTTGGACATCCACAATAAATATATACTCCCATTTTTGCAGATATATGATGATGATGATTAATTAGCTACTAGTATGATTTTTATATGATGATTCTCATCCAAATGTATGGTCGGTTCTTTTTGTCAACACATATATATTATATTAATATGTGGCTGAGGTTTTAGCATAATCAATCTTTGTTTCTAACTGTTCTCCAAATCCCAACCAACTTAGCTTCCCAAATCATTTCTCGTGTTTCCCTTCTTCGTAATTCAGACTCTAACTAGAATTTGAAGTTTATATACAATATTAATATATATTTTTTAAGTTATTAAATTTTAAATTAATATTTTCTTCATCCTATTTTATGTGATACTTTTTAGATTTCAAAATTCAAACAAGTCTATATTTGATCGTAATATTTTCATAGATTTTTTTACGTAGTTTACAAATATATAAATTTAATTTCAAAAAAATTGAAAATTTCATGCGCAAAATTCCGATCAAACTTAAACTGTTTGACTCTCAAAAAATGAAAAGTATCACATAAATTGAGACAGAGAGAGTAATTTTTACATATTTTATAATATTTTCTTAATATAAATTTCAAAATTGAATCAAAGTGATTAGGTTCATCCAAATCCGTAATCAACACAGTGGCTTCGCCCCTGCCTCATATACTCTATCGCCTTAATTTATATGAATTTATTTGATTGAATATAAAACCTTTTTTAAAAAAAATTAATTAGAATTTGTCTCATTAGGAATAATTTAAATAGTTTCAATTCAAATTATTAATAAAAAGGAAATATATATACTTATCATATTTTTAGACTAACTTAAAAGAATAGAAATAACACATAAATTAAAACGATCGAAGTGTATATATTTTGCAAATCCATTAATTGAGTTACCCCTATCCAAAGAACTAATACCAATTCATGTAATCACTAGTACTTTATATAGAGAGATATTGGTCTATTCATATACAGTAAAAAAATCTCACTATTGTTAATTAGTTGTAACAAATTAATTATATATTATTAGTTTCACATATTATCAACGGTTATCTACATTATCAGCGTAATTTTTTTTACAAAATCGATCTAACATAACTTATCAATAATAATAATAAAAAGTAAGCAGTTGTACTCCACATTACCACAACTACAAAATTATATTAAAATCCTAAGATTCGTCCTTATATTTTATTTTTATTTTAAAAAGGCAACAATCATCAAAATGTTGGAAGTATCCCCTAAAAATTCGCCTTTTGTTGGCTCAATTTTTTGTTTTCTTCAAATTCTTTTTTTTTTCTTGTTTTTTTATAATTTGAAAAAAAAAAATTCCACTCGAAGTGATGGCCAGTTGTCTGATGTAGATAGAAAGATTACGAATAGACAATTGGAAATTATCTTCCAAAAGTGCAATTTGACAAAACATAAATGTAATGGGCCAATGTGTTCAAAAGTGTTTCTTTGAGACCGAAAGTGAGAACATCTTAAGAATAAAAAAAAAAAGAGAAGTATAAGCATGAAAAAAAAAGAAAAAAAACTTTAATTAAAATCCTATAAAGATTAGAACCTTCCAAATTGTATTCCTTTTTTTAAAAAAATACGTCAATGCCATCATCATAGTTATGTTGAAAACATTTTTGTCTCCGGTTTCGTACTTGTTATTTTAGTAGCATATTAATCTGCTTTTTCCTTATAACTTGACCCCATTTATCCCAAAAAAATAAAGTCCCATTGGAGTTTAATGGGTCACAAAAAGAAATTAAAAGTGAATCAATTGCTCAAAAAGAAACGAAAAGTGTGTTACCATTTGATAATTTCTTCTATAGGATGAGTAGTTATCACTTTATATTTTTATAAAAGACATAAAACCATAGTAGTAATCATTTGGTTATTGACTTTTGTCTGAAAAAATTAGAAAAAAAGATATCGACGATTGTTAGACACAAGTGCAGTATAAAACAAAATGTCCACTTGTGCTAAGGTTTGTTTTCTCAACACTTATTAAGATCTCACTAATTTCTTCATACTTTATAACAATTATTTCATATAAAAATAATATTGATTTTTAGCTAGTATCTTTAATTAAATATGAGATAAATTTAATATAAAAATTTGTATAGAGATAACCAAGCGATCCCAAAATAGTATTCTGTATATTTAGAAAAAAACAAAAATATGATGGAAGTTCTAAAATTACCATGTATTAAGCACTTAATTAAGTACTGCCTTAAAAATAGTTATGAAGGGTCAAGTTAGGCAATGTATAAAGTCTGTGTGCTTTTGATCCTTCTAAATTATCGTTTCAATTGGTTTGTTTTACTTTTATCAAAATTATTATTATTTTTTATAGCTCGTTAATTCTAACTTTCTACATGATATGTTTAGAACCACAATATTAAAAGACATTTTGATACATTTCACTTACCTTTATTTAATACCACAAAATTCAATTATTTTTTTTTTAGTGTTTAAAAACTCGTGTCAAGATTAAACTAGACAAATAAATTAGTAATAGATAAGGCATTAAATTTTTTAAAAATCATAAAATAAAGTGAAAAATTGGGCCGGGTTACTCGTTTGGGTGGACCATCACCTTTATTGCACAACTATCTAATTTCCATGGTAATTTACTTATATTATGGAAGCCGAATTATGCTGAAAGTAATAAGTAAATTACTAAATCCCCCTCTCGCCCTTATCTCTCTTTCATCAGTATATTTCAATTGGTTCGGTACTTAAATACAAGATTTCAAGTTTATGAGCTAAAAGTTCAAACATATTGTATGTTTTTATAATCATTCAAACATGCTATTTGTAATTTTAATCGATAACTACACAATTTTTTCCTTGCGTCAAAAGTACTCCATTCAAATAAACTCAGTGCTTGAACACTCCATTTGCGATTAGCGTAGTTGCAATAAGTTTCATCTCAACTATGCACTTCAACTTGTCAACATCACGTACTGCATTAGGAGCACTTCGTATAATCTTTTTATTATTTTTCAAATTGGCTAAACTCTCACAAATAATGCAATAGCATATAATCATTCACCTATCAATTAATTAATCTTTATTTAGTCCTAATTCATATAGTGTATCTAGTCATGTTATGATTAACAAAGTACTGAATTATTGTGTTGAAATTAGAATATTATAAGAACCTTTGAATAGTCTATTGCTTTGATAACGACACGATGTTCATTAATGAAATGTTGACTTAAAAGTGATATATTGTTAGTCCAATTTTATGTATTAGTAATTGGTAGTAAGTTGTGCCAATGTTAGGAGGAAAGATTTGTAGAATATAAAGTTGAAGACATAGTAAAGTTAAAAGGTTGATAAATTACCGAGCAATTTATTTCTTTATTTAACGTTAGTAACATTCAAAACTTGACTCAAATATATGCATATATCAACAGTTGAGAATATACTTAAAATAAATAAAAACGTCTTTGCTCTAATTATCAACTTAGACATTTTGATGAGATGATACACAAATTCAATATAGTATCATAAAAGAAAATATATCTCACTGCCACAAGTAATAGAAAATAAAAATGAATATATTTATTATGTTTATAAAATCCCTCTTCTCTATTTAAGGAATTTTTTTTGAAAGCTTGACTGAGAAGGAAAATAAGAAGCTATATATTGCATTCATACTAGGGATGCTTTTAGTATATAAAAAACAAAATTTTAAAATAACACAATGTATATATGGTAGGCCCTTTGTTTTTGGTTAATCGCTTTCTGGTTTCTAGGTTGAGGAATATGCATACGGTTTTGGTTTTCCATATTTGTATTTTCTTTCATTTTTAATACATAGGTCGAAATTTTGGTTAATTAAACTTCAACAGCTTGTTTGACCTGTCCAAAATATTATTGAGATTCTTTTTAAATAATATTATTATCATTTATTTGTTGTATGTATATATCTATATGGTCTCCTTGTAGGATGGTTACTGCTAGAATAAGACCAGTCTAACATAAGACAATTTGTATATGTGAGGTTATGTGAACACTAGGCCAACTTTATCAATGATTAAAATAGAATAGTAAGTAGTTAAGTGTTGTGCTACTCTTATATGAGAGAGGCAGGGGCCGGGTTAGTCTCCTCTTCTCATCTTCTCCTTATTTAGTAGACTTTATGTATCTCATTTTGTGTGATACAGTTTAATTTCATAAAATATTTAAGAAAAAAAGGAATAATTTTGAAATTTGTGGGCTAAAATACTTCTTGACTATCTGTGTCACTGTAAATTATAAATAAAATTTTAAATAAAATTACTTTTAATTAGAAATATGACATTTTTTTAGATGAACAAAAATAAATGTATGCACATAAATTGGGAGGGATAAAGTATTATTTAGCATATGTGTAGTATCTTAATCTTCATTTTTACTACTCCATGTTGCTTTATTTATTTTGTTTATCTTTCTATTTTGATATCATTATTTTTCTTTTAATTCTGCTTCGATTATATATCGATCTTCTAAGTTGAGGGTCTATAATCATAAATAACCTTTCTATCCCATAAAAATAGAGGTAAGATCTGTGTATATTTTATCCTCTTCGAATTCCACTTGTAAAATTATATCATATTAAGATCTGTGTATATTTTATCCTCTTTGGATTACACTTGTAAAATTATATCAAATATGTTGGTGTTGTAGTTGAATGCTTGCAGATGATTTTCTTAATCCCAATTCAATGAGTTTTGGAATAACTAAAATTATTCATTTTAGGGAAAATTTCATTACAATCTCAACTATCCCATTGGCAATTGGAAACTAAATCCTATTAAGTTACATGTGCTTTTTTTAATTGATTAATATCCTACGAATATAGCTAAGAGTTGATTAACAATAATACGTTCTTGGTCCTTGCCTAATTTTAATTATTCGGTAGTACAACATATCTCTTCCTAATTTTAATTATTCAGTGTACAACATATCTCTTCCTAATATAATTAGTTAGGCACTTCATTTAGATGAGAGGTGTTGCATAAATTAGGTATAAGAAATAATACATAAAGATGATCCTTAACTTGGTTTCAGCGGATAACTATGCCCTCCAACTTTGAATGTGCACAAATAGTCACTTAAACTTGTATTAAAATTAAACAAGTAGACACACGTGTCCGACATGGCATAATACATGTAGGACGCCACGTAGGACATAAACTTGCCATGTATGGTGCCATGTTGGACGAATGTGTCTATTTGTTCAATTTTATATAAGTTTAAGTGCCTACTTATGCACACCCAAAGTTAAAGGTCATAGTTGTCAGTTGATGCCAAGTTAAAGGTCATGTTATCATGTATCATGCCTTTAGCATAATATCATTAAACAAGGGTAGAAAGAAGGCAGTTCTGAGTTGACGTCCAAAGAACGAGTTGTTGTCTCCTAATATCATTTTGACAATTTTCGACTCGTGAATTAAGTATTTTATAGGATGAGAGTTGAGTTAGGTCCAAAGTAAACTTTACTAACAAGTTGTTAGTATTAAATTCATTTACATTTTTGAATCATCAATTCTAGACATGCGAGAAATAGTAAGTATCTTATATTGATAGGCATAATGTACGTGTATTGTTATTTTCTTATACGATCTTCAAAAATATAACATTTCCTAATGTTTCTGCAATGACATTTCAATATAATACTCCCATTGTTTTACGTAACTTATATGACAGATATTTTCTTTTCATTTATCCAAAATATGTCACTTTTCTATAATGAGAAAATTTAATTTGAAGATTTCTTGTACATCATTAAGTGAAAGGATTAATAGTGCTTTATAAATATCTAAGATTTATTTTTCAGAAAAATATAGCCTATGTGAATTTATGTAGGACAGTTGATAAGCCAGGATGTGAAGAATCAACTATGAAATGGCAGAAAAGTTCGTGGATTTTGTACCAAATACTATGGTACCAAATTGAATTAAAACTGCGGCTGCTACTTTTATTACTTAACCGTACTTGAATATATATATATATTATATTATATGATTATTAATTCCAATACTGTAGTAGTTTTACTGCTTTTTGCCAGCAAGCAGACATTATAATTTAAGTGACTTAAAATCTGAGAAAATAAAGTAGGATTTAGTGGGTCCATTATTGAACCTTGCATGTGACTTTAGCTTAGATATTATACCTTAGCTTAGATATGATACCCAATTGAATTTATTTTATGTATAATTTTTTAATTGAGTTGGTCATAATTTTTTATGATTTGAAACCTTAGCCCCTTTTATTTGATGAATGGGCATGCATTTTTCTTTTAGCTAGCTTGGAGACCACCTACTTAAATAAACTTTTTTAACTTTTCACATGCAAATCAATATCAAAGTCCTCTTATTTGTGACCGACACCGACGTACACCTCCATCAACACCAATTATTTTGGCTAATTGTTTCATTCTAATTAAGTGTCAGAGCGCTAGAGTATAGATTATCGGTTCATCATAATTTTGATTCAAATATTGTATTTATTTTAATAAATTTATAAGTTATGCATAGTGGCAGGAGTCAGAAATTTTACTTAGGATATTCAAGAATAATAGTGTGTGACTGTCAAAATAAAATAAAAAAGTATTGTGCTATTTGGGATTCAAACCCAAAACTCCTTTATTTGAATGGACACTCATTACCCACTGCTTTTGTCAAGAGTGTCTAACTTTAAAAATATATCCTTTTAAATGTAGAATTTCACACATATATAAAAGAACAACTTTCACATATAGCAAACACAAAAATCATATTTGTATGTTATAGATATAGCTTGCATAATTGCGCTCCATAGCAAACTTTGCTATGCTATTTCGCTATACATATATACAAAAGGCAGTGGCTATTTCTCTATACATATATACAAAAGAAACAATTGTATAATTCGCTGGCTCCTCTTCAGATTTGTATAATTTCGCTGGCAAATCATTTGTATAAATTGTTGTCAGCCTCTCGTTGGTATAAATCGTTGGCATCCTCTCAATTCAATTTTATGTGTTTGTATGTCTGTATAAAATTTGAATTTGTATACAATTGAATCGAAATAAAACGTTTGTATATCAAATGTCGCTCTCTCTCTCGCTTTATACAAACATAAATTATACATTATATTTTGTATAATCTGTATTTGTATAAAGCGAAAAAGAGAGAAAGGCAAAAGAAAACTGGGCAGGGGAATATTTGTATTGTATAATTCTAAGTGTATAGGACGAAGATATATGTTTTTGCATGTGTATATACAATTTTCTCTCGCTTTATACAAACAGAAACGCAATTTATATATTTCTGTTTGTATAAAGCGAGAGAGGCGGGGAGAGAGTGGCGAGCGAGAGTTTAAGGGAGAGAGGCGACTGACAACAGTTTGCTACGGGGAACAATTAAATCAAACTGTAGTTATTATAACATTTAATTTAAATTAATAGTTTGCCATTACATACAATTTTATGTAATTTTCCAACGAAGTGTGTCCAATTAGACACCCTGGAATGGCTGTGGTTATGCCACTGATTATGCAAAAACTATTAAATTTTTTTAAAATTAAAATTTTAAATTCATAAATTTCAATTTGTGATTCCATGCGCCTCTATCTCTTATCTACGTGGTAGATGGATTTAAAGGACTTTAGAGTTCATCTGATGTTAGTAGGTTTGGCTTGGGTTTAAACTTTATAAGCATATTCATATATTCAGAAAAGAGGAGCAAATAATTGAGTTCGAACTGTATAAATAAAATGAGTTATGATAAAATGTCGAAGTTGTACCTATAATTAATATTCAAAATTTTAATATGTCATCACTTTTTAATAGTGTTTCCATTTACTAGATGTGGCACCCAAAGTCTTATCTGGCCTGTTCGTTTGTGAATGGCTTATCGCGTTCTGTTATGCGTACTATATTTAGAAAATGGAACAGAATATGCCACCGACGCTTACTTATTTGGGAGAGAAATCGAGCTTGTTTGACATTGTTATTGCGAATTCAGAAACATTTATTTTGAGAAAAAAATATTATTAGTGTTTGAAAAATCTATAAAACTGTTTTTAAATTAAAAGTAGGAGCAGTTTTTCTGTTTTGGGAAAAAGCTAAAAAAAAAATTGATTCTTAATAGAAAGCAGAAGCGCAGATAATTATTTTTTTCAAACTAACATATCCCTTTGATTTATATATATTTATCAATATATCTCTTTATTAATTAATTAACATATCTCACATGTTTGGGTAAATTCAATTTAATAATTTTATTTTTTATTTTTATATAACAAATTATATATTTTATTTTACGCTTATGTATTATTATGTATTTATTATTTTGCGTATTATTTTGCAAAATTACAAAAAAGACAACAATATTGTTGCAAGATTAGAAAAAGAAACTATTAAAGATTTCAACCCACCAAAATATGTATTATATTGATTGAAAATTTGAATATGAATATTTTAATTTAATAAAAATAAAAAATTAATTTATTTTTTTGTAATAAATGTTTAAACTAGTTTCTCTCTATAAAGAATTTTAATAGTAAAAGTACATTAATACTTGCCATTTATTGCATTTTGAGTTTCAAAAGATTTTTTTAAAAAAAATTAGTCAATTACAATTTACTTATAAAAAATACTTATCAAACGAATTAGCCAAACACAAATTATTTATTTACAAAAATACTTTTCTAAAAATGATTTTACAGAAGTGCTTATGAAAATAATCAGTAATTCTTAGGAGCAATATTCATAGCAACAATATTCTCTCACTAGTTTCAAGTTGTGTGACAAGATTCAACCAAGAAAATTAAAATATGTGTGAATTCAACATTAATTTCTTAATATTTGTTTAACGTATATAAAATAGGGAAAATTGTATGAAATAGCAAACTATTAATTCAAATTAAATGTTATTGTCACAATTTATTTTATTTGTAATTCGCAGCAAACATCCTATTTTTTTGTCATCTGATTCGATATACAATTAGCCATTTTATATATTTCTGTATAAAATGTGTTTGTATAAAGCGAGAGAAAAGTGAATATACAAATATAAATACATATATTTTCATCATATACACTTATAATTATACAAATACAAATCTTATTATAAATTTATAATGTATAAATGAATTTATACAAAACTGAACAATTTATATAAAATTGGATGTATTTAGAGAATTATACAAATCAAAAGTTTCATAGCGAACATAAAATTTGCTATGGAGCTCAATTATGGAAACTATAGCTATAACATACAAATATGATTTTTATGTTTGCTATATGTGAAAGTTACTCAAAAAATATGATTTTAAATAGATACTTAAAAAACATTAGTGGGAAAAGTTAACTGAGTAATTCTTGATGAATGAAGAAAAATAGGGATTAGTATTGTATATCTTTCGGCCTCAAAATACGTTCGTCTTTAGTTATTAAAAAAATACGTGTCTCAAAATATTTGTCGTTATAGAAGTGCAAGATAGTTTTTTTTATTCTTGATAGTAATTATTTTTGAAGAATATAAACACCTCAATTATAATATAAATGAATGAAATATTAAATGAACAAAGATTATTTCTTAAGATATACTTAAATAAAAATAAAGTAATAAAACATTCATTTTAAGTAATATTTTTTAAAAAAATATGTAAATAAAAAATACGACAAATATTTTAAAATCGAAGAGCATTAAGGAATGACCTAAAAAGAAAAAGGAAGGAAGAGAAACAACCAGGGGGAAAGAGGTGTTGTGAACCCGAGAGGGAACAAATATACACACGGCTCGAGAAATACTAGACATATTTTGATATCATTCTAGCATACCTTTTCTACGCTAGCATGTCAAAAAAATATTTTGATATTATTTATTCCACACATATAATAAGGTTGTACATTGTACAACATTTATTATTTTCAAAAATTCATTTTCTTTAATGTTGGGTAATGATGAGTCCCAAGTGATGGTTCGTGAATGCATCGAAGTATGATCGAATATGGTGTTTGTTTGATTAGTTGGGTTACTAATTAGTATTATTGACTAATATTACGATAAAAATAACTTTTAATGACAATAAATATATCTATTAACAAAAAGTACTAAAGTCCTTATCGGCATTAGTTTATTATCATTTGGTCCAATATTGCTACAAGCTTTAAGGACATTTACAAAGACAATTAATTACAAGCTGCCGTTAAAAATAATTTTTAATATAGTGTAACATACATGACAACTAATTCAAGCATACCTAATTAATAGTTTCGATCGTAGGGAGGATACATATGCATATGCATATCCATGATTATCTATAAAAAGCTATTGCATTTCATCGAAAACAAAGCCTATATATTCTTTATCTTTCTCTATCACACAAGAAGAGATTTAGGAAAAAAATAAGGAGCTAAGCGATAAGTAAAAAAAATTGACCAACATAATATGTATGACATCTCGTAACATTTGCTTAATTCATCTAGTGTACCACTATTGTTACTTTTGCGCATAAAGGCAAAAAAGAGGTCCACAAAATAACTTATGGACAATCTATTAGGGTTTATATATATAGATACAAAATTAAATAAGAAGATTTGAGGGACTTTGACCCTTTGATCTCCACACCTGGATGTGTTCTTAAGTCAACAACTTATTTAATTAATAATGGACCACATATTTGTGGTTCTAATTGACTAATATTGAGAAAGCAGAGCAAAAGTAACGAGCAAGAGTTTTGTGGTTCTAGTTACTTTTTTTTTTGTGGTTTCCACCGGTATTTGGTACTCACTTTGAAACCCGACTAAATCTGAATTCGTGTTGGGAAGTCCCATATTGGGAGGTAAAATGCTTCCTAACAAAGAAGACTCTGTATTTAGGAGATTCGAATTTGAGACTTCTGATTAAAAATGGAGTACTGACCACTCCATCATAACCTTTGTTGGATAGTTACTATACAAATCTAAAAAAGTTTGATAACAACATTAAAAAAAAGTTTGTGATAGGACGTTTTATTGCATTGACTATTTACCATACAAGTTTCTCAAAATCTTATAATGAGATCAATAGCTTTCAAACTTTTTATTGGCAAGAAAAATTAATGTAGTCAGTTTTTCTGAGAAGTTTCGACAGCTACTGACTAAAAAGGGCTATTGTCTTAGGGAAGACTAATCAGCCTGTGGAGGATTGGAGGATGTGTCCAAGTTCAAGTTGCATATACGCAGCGGTCAGAGACAAATCTAGAATGAATTTTGTGGGTTTAATATAATAAAAAAATAATTTAAAATGTATACTTACAAGAATAAAATACTAATTTTAAATATTGAATTCACCTGCTTAGTGATGTAGAAATTGGTAATGTATTCCATATTATGAATATGAATATCGTCAACAGTACTAACAAAGTTTTGAATTAAATATTCATTCAAAGTCATCTGATTTCACCTGACTTTAAATATAATTTTGAGCTCCATCGTCTTGAGATGTGACACAGTATGGTGGGGGCTGCTATTACGTTTACCTTTTCAGTGTCGCATTCTGAATTAATACAACGTACAGCCTCCGATCACATACAGTTAGCCAGCCAGTGATGGGCACGTACAATTTGAAAACACGTAGGTTGGATTCAGTTGGCCACACATATAGACTATAGTTGATGTCTTCAAATATATATACACACATGCATATAACTTATGTTTTGAAAATACATACATACACACAGGGGTGGAGCCACCTTGTCCCCAGGGTGTCCAATTGAACATCTTTCGTCGAAAAATTATACGATATATACACATAAAGTTTTGACTTATATTGGTATATATGATATTTTGGACATGCTGAAATAACAAAGTAACCAGTAGTGGAGATGGTTAGGGCTGTCGCTAGCACACTCTCTACCCCAATTTGATTCCTTGCATGAGTGTTTTTATTTTTCTGTAATTATTTTGTCTTCTTGAAGTTTGTAAGTAAATAAACATGCACAAGTTTAACATAAATATTCAGTAGTTTAGTGATAAATAGTGTTATGTTTGCCTTTAGTGACCCAAGTTCGAATCTCACCTCCAATAAAGATATTTTTTTCAATTAAAATTGAATTATTTCCTTATATTTTAATACCTTTTTCTTAAATTTTAATACATTTTCCTTTTGGAATAAGGTTTTAATTGGAAAAAAATCCTTAAATTTTAATACCTTTTCCTTGTGGAATAAGATTTCCTTATATTTTAATACATTTTCCTTGTGGAATAAGATTTCCTTATATTTTAATACATTTTCCTTGTGGAATAAGATTTTCTTATATTTTAATACCTTTTTCCTTTGTGGAATAAGATTTTCTTAAATTTTAATACATTTTCCTTTGGGAATAAGGTTTTCTTTCTGTATACATAGGAGGCACATTTACCAAAATTGTATCACAATATTATTAAAAATAAAATCTCTATAAATCATCGTTTTAAAAAAAAATTACTATTCAAAGTTTGAACCCCCTTTATAAAATTTCTGGTTACGCCTACATACAAATATAGTTGGCGTACATCCAATTTTTACTTAAAACAGTTTGTCACACATACAATTACAATCGGATACATTATCCACACGATTTAAGTTAGAATAAGATTTTGTATGGGCACGGCCGCACAGGTACAACGTATTTTGTCATGCCTTAAAAAAAATTGGTTATATTTTGCCAAAACGGATGCTAATAGCTCTATTTATGAAAATTCCTCATTTGGCACCATCATTAGAGATCAGTAGCACGTTCATTTTACAGTAATTCATAATTAATAATTCCTTATATATTTTGCGAAACGTTTAGTCATTTATCATCGATCAACCCAAGAATAGACTAATTACACACACACAAAACGTTTACACAAACAAACAAACAAAAAATGTATTTGTTCAAATAAACAGTCATTGTCATTTCCTTTGCAATCTTTTTTTTTTTTTTATTCTTTTCGATATTGTTTAGGAATTAGGATTGGCCCTTTATTATATTAGTATAATTATTGACAGTTAATTTGCAGAGGCACCAACTATTTAAACGTATATATAATGTTAAGTAGCAATCTATTACATAGGCTACTATTTTGTTTTATATTTAGGGTATCACCAATAATACTCTAGCTTGAATGAAATAACAATGACCTACTGGAAATAAATAAAGGGGCCAAAATCATTTAAAAGGATTCAAAGTTGGCACTAAGCATGAAAATATATTCCATATGATCAATTATTTAAAGACGTATCGCAATTTGTCCCAACTAATTAAATGGAACCATATCCTTATTCGGTATATAATAATAATTAGTTGCACTAACAATATTATTTTATCTTAACCTAGGATCCAGTCTTAAGAGGCGTATTTGGCCAATGATTCTAAATATTTATTTTATTTTATTTAACATTTATAGAATTGAAATTGTATTTTATTATATTTTTATAAAAAATTAAATTAATATTCATTATTAAATATCCTTAGAATCCTTTGGATTGAGAATCACATGGCAAAAGCTGACCCAACTTCTATATAGATTCTCTCCTATGCACCAACTAACTACTACCTTACACATGGCTATTAAGAATGAATTAATTCCAAGCTTCCACACTTAATTGAAAACTGTATAAATCTTTTATTTGTTTTGAATATGAATATTTTAAGCCAAACACCTGGATGTTCTTTTTTTTTTAGGACTTAAATTTTGGAGTTTGGACCTTAATCTATTTTGATATCATATTGAATTATATTGATATTTAAAAGTTTATGTGATTAGAATTTTTTTTAAATTTAATTCTATCTCTGACATCTAGATCAATTTCTCAGTTATTTAAACCAAATCAAATATATATATATATATACCTTTTTAAAAATTAAATTTTAATACTCATAAGCTACTTTAAATTACTAAAGATGGTATTTTTCTCTCATTTTAAAGTGACAAAAAAAAACCCATTATACAATAAGGGCTCGTTTGGTGTGAGGGATTAGAAATAATAGTGATGGGATAAGGAAATAGTGATGGGATAAAAAAAAAATTATGTTGTTTGGTTGGCAAGTCCGGGATAACTTATCCCGGGATTAATAATTAGTACCGGGATAAGTTATCCCTCCCCATGGGTGGTATAGTAATCCCGGGATAACTTATCCCGAGATAGAATAGGTAAATGACAAATATGTCCCTTTAAATCCTTTTTATATATCATTTTTTACATTTATGTATATTTACATTTTTTTTAATACCATGTATAATAATATTTACTACTCCTTATTTTTATGATAATTATACATATTTTTCTATTAAAAAATTATACTATATAAATATAATTTTTATTTATGAATTTATTTGACTAATTCTTATGTTTATTTTATTTTGATTTCTCATAAATTTTCTTCTCTTTAATAAACTTAAGAGGAAAGTTCTATTTTTAAGCTAAATAAGAAAAAAGTTATATTTTTAAATACACATGGTACTTATCATGGGAATACATAAACAAAATATTTAAGTTAAAAAAAATAAAAGTTTTATTTTAAAAAATGAATAACTAAAGCTCACAAAGAAAAATTTAAAAAGTTTAAATAAAGTGAAGGGTAATTTTGTAAACAAACAACTTGTTCTTAAAATTTATCAATATATATTATTTTGAATATAACAAACCAAACACTCAATAAGAAATAATCCCAGGACAACTTATCCCATCATAACTAATCCCAACATAACTTATCCCAACATAACTTATCCCATCATAACTCATATTCAAACCAAACGACCCCTAAAAGAATATTTATTAGGACTGAATACTGATGTTAAACAAATATTACTCACCAAGTAACCAATTTTAAACAATGTTCTTAGTATTTTATTTGAGTCTTCCTTAATCATTAGATAATATTCCGAAATTATGATTTGACTTGCGTGGTGTCACATCGACATTTTAAACAAATTCTCTTTTCTGATCTAAACTCTTTTCTTGTTAAAAAACAAATACCATATTTAGTTCTACTTCACACGACATATTTAATTACCATTCGATCAAAAAGGTAGTCAATTAAATTTTCGTTTAACATAATAATTGAAGTCAGCTCTCCATTTGGCTCAAATTAACTGTCGTGATTTTAAAAATAATTATCTCAAATTATTTATTATTTTTGAAGTTCAAGACAATATTATTTGTTTCATCCCCATTTTATCCTTACTTGTAATTTCTCTTTATGCCTATAAATATCTTAACTATGTGGTGATGAGTGATAACACATAAATAGAGTAAATATTCATTAGAAAAAAAGATTATACCTTGAAATATAAATAAGGAAAAATAGTCTAAGCCCTATCAATAAGTGTTTTTCAATGCCTTAAAAAAAACATAACAGACAATTTGTAACAAATAGAGTAAATGATAGACTATAATTCGTAAATTGATTATGGAAAGTGTATCGTTGAGAAAGAAAACTAGGAATATATGGACATTGGAGGAAGCAAGACATCAATCGGTCACAACATAGAGATGTTCCATTTAAGTCATCATCAAGTATAAGAAGAGAATAAAGGAAGGATTGAAGAAAGCGTATTAGTGTCAAATGAAGGAATATCACTTATTATAATAACTAGTACTAATGAACGTGCGATATATTGAATTGTTTTATTTTTAATTAAAGATTCATGTTTAAGTTTAAATAAGTAGAAAATTATTACTTAAAAGTGCTTTCTTCTTTTATGAATCATGCATATATAACACAAATCTAAATCAGTCGAATGATCGGATCAATGAAATCATTAATTTGTTATAAAGAAAACATAATTAATTAAAAGATTATTTATGTAATGACACATGATTTCTAAAAATTAATAGGGTTTCTAAATTTTAGATGGTTTGAACTTTGACCACACTCTAAAGTAATACTACCATGTCTAAAATATAAAATAAAATAGTACTATGTCAATTTCTCATACTCCACATCAAAATAAGGGGTTAATAAGGAAAAAATGACAAAAATATCCCTTGATGATATTCCTTTTAACACTTTTGGTAATTTAAGTTTGTTAAAGGTTGGCATTTTAACGAGACTCTAGCGGTTAGATTTAATTAAACTTGTTTTTATTTTAAACAAAGACATAAAATTTCAACGATATCGAAAACTACATCACACAAAAAGATAGATGAAAAGAAACAAAAAATATATCTCAAAATATGTTAAATATTTAACTAAAATAAAAAATTCTCATTTTTGATAAATTTAAAAGATTAAAACTACAATGAAAAATAATAATTAGTAGATCATTTTGATTCCAAGTACAATTTCTTACGAATGCAGGTGCAACTGGCAATATGCAAATATCTTTAGATACTATTCCAATCTTACAAAAAATAGAGTGACTGGGGAGGAGATTACGGAGGGTCTAATTCGATTCATTCTATTCCCAAAGGCGAATCTAAATCGAAGGAAATTAGAGGTGGGGGGCAAAGTTCCATATATTATTAATCATAGATTCACAATTATCATAATTTGAATAGTATCTTGTTAAAAAAAATTAGATGCTCTCACTGTACTAGTCAACCCCCATCCCTTTCAACTAAATTATAATCCATCCACTAGTACTTTCACCTCCCACTGTGACCAAGGGTTTAGTCTGGACCCCTACCTTGTACATTATTGTAAATTTGAATTACGAGACATAATTCTTACCTCCCAACAACAAACAAGGGGATTTAGGATTAAAAAACTAATAAAGAAAACAAATTTCATGCTGCTTTAAAGTTAACTAATTAGTTTGTGGAACAATATTTCATGTCTTATGTAGATAAATTTACTTCATACTATTTCGTGTAATTTATAGACGTCTACATATTTGTGTACCCTTTACAGTTGACTTATTTAAACTACAAAAGCGTGGAAAATCCCAATCTATAATACTACTAGTAATATTATTGTACATAGAAAAAAGATAAGGAGTAATATAACTTACTAGTAAAAATTGATACATTTTCCTTTGTGCAACATTAAAAATGGTCCACTCAAAGTCACTCGTGAAAACAACAATTATTAAAATTTGAAAGTTTCTCCGGAAATAGGGGGAAAAGAAAAACATTGATGGAATCATCTCTATACTACACTGTTTACTCCTCATTATTGCAGCATTTTTAATACTATGCACAATTAATCAAAAAATTATATAGGCGTTAATTAAGTGGAGGTTTGCTAACTCAAATAAAACTATAGGTTTAAATGGTTTTTGGTGATAAAAAAATATAATTAAATCCGTTTTTGATTACTTCTCCGAAGTTTCTGGACTTTTTAAAGATTTCTTGCAATCCTTTAGACCGTTTAATTACGTGGAGAACATTATTACAAGTTCTACTCTATGACAAAAATATTTTGTGATAGATTTAATTTAATAAGAACTATAGTATACTAGAATTACTAAAACAAAGTATCAAAACAAAATAATTTGTACCAAAGGGTAACGAAAACATGTGTATCTAGTTATTATTATAATAAAGTCCTTCTTTTACCAAGATGGGTTGTGATGTAGAGGTAAAATTGCTTCATCCTTAACTAGAGATCTCAAGTTCGAGCCCTGGATAAACAAATGAATATAATTGGTGCGCTAACTACTCTCCCTCCGTCCCCCGAGGGAGTATTAATTATAGTAAAATTACCTTCTGTTTATAGTTTTTTAACAAGTGTGCAAAGTCAATAGTGGACAACTATTGTTGGACATAGCTAATATTAATTGAATTTTTGGGGCTATTTTTATTGTTTAAAATAATTGATTTATTCAAAGTTCTAAGATGAATTTGAATTTTTTTTATATATATATATTTGAGTTTTCTTTAATAAAGTTTGCTACCCTTTAAGAGATAAATTGCACAATTTGCTAAGTTATATTTATGATTTCACAAAAGTAGAAAGTATGATTTTAAAATTATGACATTAAATGTTTTTCTAAATAATTGTTCATTTCTCATAAATTCAGTTAATATGAAATAGAGGGAATATCATTTTACTTTACACAATTTGTTAAAAAAATTAGTGATTTAAAACAAATTATAGCTATTTACCTGAATATAAATGTCATCATTAAGGGTAAAAGATATTTTTAAGTTAAGTTATTTGTAATTTCTAAAAAATGACATTCTATTTGAGAAAGAATAAAAATAAAATTGTAAACTTGATTAATTTTTAATTATAAAAATGTAACTTCCTTTTTGAAACGTAATAAAAAGAAAATGAGACGAAGGGAATTGGTGATAAGCGCTGGTCATTAGAGATGGCAATGGGGTGGGGTGAGTTTAAGAATATTCGAGGCTGGTCGCGGGGGGGGGGGGGTTAAGGTTATGTGGGGTGAGTTGGAGTGCGTTTTTTTATAAATTAATGCGGTTATAAGAGTGATATAACATTATTTATTAAAATAATTTGTTTAAAGATACTAAAATATTCAAGATAGTAAATGAGAATGGTTCAACAAAAAATAATACAACTTATTACGTGTTCCCAATTCACATCAAAAAAATATTTTTTCAAGTCATTATCTATTAAATTAATAAAACTTAATGAAAAAATGAATTTATTTTTATGACTCTTATTTTTAATATAAAATTTAACTAGAAAAAATATATAAGGAAAAAATTATGCGGGCAAATTCATGGGGACGGGTCTATCCGGGTGGGGGTGGGACGGGTTGAAAATGAAAAAAAAATGTTATGCGGAACGAAGCGAAATAAATTAAAAAATTTGCGGATTAAGATAAATCCGTGCCGTCCGCCCCCGCCCAATTGCCATCCCTACCAGTCATGGACTTCTGATCCGACATATTTCACTTTTTTTTTCTTTTCTGTCATGTATTTAAACAAAAGAATTTATTTGAAATTGACATAAATACCTTTTGATCCCTCTAAACTTGATAGTAAGTTTTATTCATTACATATTTTAGGTTTGCTTAGTCGTAATTACTACAAATAGACATGTTTGCGACTTATGTTAATTTTTTAATTATCTTTTCCTGTTTTAAGTGAAAAAAACTAATTTTTTTTTAAAGTAATGATCTGAAGCATATATGCATGAGCTAAACTTATATCCACTGTAATGTTTCAAGCTTTAGTGAAATAAAGCTATAACAATTTTTTTACCAGTGGACAAACTATCCCATTCACTTTAGTTCAATATATATGTTACATAAAATAAAATTATATTCCCATGTTTTGTGCACTATGACTCTAATCATATTCTCCTTAATTCAACTATTTTATTATTTTAGCTTTCAGAAAGTTAAAAAGAAAAGGGAAAAAAACGTATGATATACCCCTTAACCTTGCCATTTGGAGCTGATATGCTCCTCGTTATGAAAGTGGTTCACATAAACCCCTACCATTACAAAATGAACTAACATATACCCTTCATTTAACGGAAATGAAAAATTAGTTTTAAATTTATATTTTTGACAATTTTAAAATCATTTAGAGGTATATGAGATCCTTCTTGCAAAGTTCAAGGTATATTTTAATCTTTTTTTTAAACCAAAAAGGTATACTTTAATCTTTTTTCATACATAAATTATTTTTTTGACTTCTTTGATTATCATTATTTGAGTTTCTTACTTTATTTTTTTTCTTTCATTCCTTAGTGTAAAGAAAAAAAATTAAACTATTTTTTGTGACTATTATAATTTAAAACTATTTTTTCAGCTATATTGTAATTTAGTTTTTGTATTTAAAAAATAATAATTTAGGTCATTTATAATAAATTTTACAAGAATATTAGTGAAACATAAATAAATTTGATCATCAAAATAATAAATCTAAATTAGTCATTGAAATAAAAAAAGTTAAAAAAATTTGTTTGAGGAGGATTAAATATACCCATATGGGATTATATATATATTTTTTAAAATAATTAAAAATTAAATTAAAATTTAGTTTTTCACTTCCGTTAGAAGAAAAGGGTATAGGTGAGTCATTTATATAACAGTAAAGATATATATTAAGTTAATATCAACTCTTCATGACAAAGTTAAGGAGTGTATTTGGTCTTTTTCCCAAAAGAAAAAGTAGAAGTATGTAACTAACAGAAGAAGAGCTGTAACGAAAAATGAAGAATCGTTATCGAAATCTGAAAAAAAAAGATGGAAAAGACTAGCCTAAAACAGAGTAGACAAATATCTTTTTCCTATATTTTTTAGAACGATATAATTTAAAGAAGTTTAATGACATTAATGAAATGCATGTGGCCGATCGAAAGATAGAAACAGGAATAAATTAATTCTTTAAGAAGAGAACATAAAAATTAAATATTAGTGACAACAAAAATAAAAATATGTCCGACATAATTTTATAAGTGTGAGAAATCATTCTAGAATAGCAATATTTTTTTGTTAGTAACCTTAATAAAAAAACTGTTATTGTTAGTTTTTACATAAATAATTTATAACAAAATAATCTCAGTATTATTACTATGTGAAGTTGTGAACCAAATGGACCCAAAAACATACAGGGATGGAATGAATATATATTACAATACTGGAAAAATAAAATAATATAATGCTCGTCTAAACACTTATTTTTGGGCCTATCCTTAGATTTCTTTTTAAATTTATCCCAAATTTTATAGTTTATAAAAATTAGAAGACCATTTATTTATTATCCCAACTAATTTTCATGTATCATTTTTCGGTCATTTGATCTGGAAATGCATGTTGATTGTAAAGAGATTGTTTGTTGGATGATTATATTAAAAAATAATTAGTTAATATCATTATATTTATTTACTTTTTTGTACCTATAGATCTTCGTAAATAATTTTCATTTGAAAAATTGTAGTAGCTATTAATTGTATTATATTAGTTTTTATTAAAGTATAATAATAGTATCAAGCTATAATTTAAGAATATTGTATTTTCTAGTTCATAATAATTTTATGTCAAATTTACGAATATTTCATGTTTTACAAAACAAAAAAAAGTGAAATATATTTAAAATAATAAAGCATTTTAAAACTTGCATCCTAATTTCAGTAAAAAATATTTGAGAAGCTAGTAAGTATGTGATATGCTAATCTAAAATTTAAGGGCATAATTGCATGGTAATTAGGAAACAAAAAATGAAAGGAACAAGAAGATAAACTATCTTATTGTATTCATTAACGCACAATTAAATGGATAGAGACATAAAGCAGGAGGTTTTTGGAGGTACAAAGGCCAAAGGAAGCAACTGCTGAGTGTTCGACGCGTGTCAAAAGAATAGCCGACAGATTGGAATTTTATTTGTCTTAGAACCATAGGATGATAAGTAAGTAATTGTGAGAGAGAAAGAACACTAGCTTAGTAAAAGCACAAAAACACTTTACAACCACCGATCGATTTTAAGTGTGAGTTTGTTTATAGAGGGAGAATGGTACTGGCACTGGCCCTGTGTATGTAGAAACTTAAATTAGTGTGTGTGTGTGTTTTGCAGAACAGAAAGAGCAGAGAGAGAGAGAGAGACGTTTGCTGCTTTTTTGGCCATGGCGGCGTTGCAGAGAGTTGTAAGTCTACCTCTTTAATGCTCCCAAAACACAAGCCACATAATACAAGCCTAAAAAGCAAATATCAAAGGACTACTACTTCTTCCATCTCTTTCTTTGTGATTTATCTCTATCTACAAAAGTCTTCTCTCTTCCTCAACTTTGTCTGTCCAAGAAAATTTAACATAAAAGCTGCAACTTTTATCTAGCCAAATGCCCTCTTACTGTCACGCGCTTATATAGTACAGACAATAACTGAAGTATTATTTTTTTTAAAAAAAAAACTTATTCTTTTCTTTTATTATACTCACAAATCAAGAAAAAAGTGAAGGGAGAGGTACCTACCCATATCATTCTTGGGTCATAATCAAACCCAGTGTTCGTGATCTGCTATGGATTGTCAGTCACAATTGAATTTTGGAAAAGGCTTAAAGGAGGCAACAAAATGGCTGGCTTCTTTTCACTAGGTGGTGGAGCAGCAAGTACCAGCCAAGATCAGCAGGAGACCACCAATAATCCTCCTACTGTAATTGCTCCAGAAAGTAATTGGTTTTTGTACAGAAATGATCATCATCAAGATTTGCCCACAACCTACAGAGGTTTTGAGTTATGGCAAAACACTAATTCCCAACCTCAGATTCGCCATCCAATTAATCCGCTTCAAGATCTTTATCCTACAACGGCTGTGGGATTAGGTATCGGGCCGAGCCATAGCGGTTATCCTACTGTGGCTCGGCCCGATCACGACCCTCCTTCGGGAGGAGGAGGATCGGGTTTGGTGATGATGAGGAGTGGAGGAGGGGGAATTAGCTGCCAAGATTGTGGTAATCAAGCGAAGAAAGATTGTACCCACATGAGATGTAGGACTTGTTGCAAGAGCCGAGGCTTGCAGTGCCAAACCCATGTGAGAAGCACTTGGGTTCCAGCCGCTAAAAGGAGAGAAAGGCAACAACAGCTTTCTACTTTACAGCAACAGCAAGAAGAAGAAGAACAACAACAGCAGCAGCAGCAGCAGCAAACGCTGCAGCTGCACAGAGATAACCCCAAAAGGCAAAGAGAGGATCCAAGTGCTTCCTCTCTTGTATGCACTCGTATATTACCTTCCAGTACTTCTGGTAAACTTTTTTTGTCTTTCCTAATTCCTTATACACAGAAATATCTATATATATACACTCAAGAATTTCATATAAAGGACTAAAAGCTTAACATTCGTACAAAGTAATTCACAAAATATCATAATGAAAACTATGAAGAAGAAAAAAAAGAGTTCCCAACAACAAACAAACATACCCAATAGTATAATTTTAAGACTGGATTCTGGGAGAGTACATGACAGAGATTGTTTGCGATAGACTCTCGACACAAAAGGAATCTGGGTACAAAAGACAAAAACGAGCTTCCATTGTAGTTAAATAGTAAAACCACAGCTTTTGCTTTTTCTCATCTTTCAAACTTCTCATCACTGTGTTTTGGTAATCCTGACAAAGAAGACGCTATTCTCTCTCTCTTCTCTTTATGCTATTGATATCTGTGTAGCCACATGCCTCTCTTTTTACCTCATTTTACGCAAATTCTTCTCGAACCAATTAAACTTACTTCAATTTGTTTTTGATGTGGTTAGGGTTAGAAGTGGGGAATTTTCCAGCAAAAGTAACTTCAAATGCCGTATTTCACTGCGTTCGAATGAGCTCCGTTGACGATGCCGATGATCAATTCGCATATCAAACAGCCGTAAACATTGGTGGCCACGTGTTTAAAGGAATTCTATATGATCAAGGTCCGGAGAATCAGTACATGGCTGCTGGTGAAAGCTCATCCGGTGGCGGAAGTGCTAGTCACCAACATAACCTTATTGGTGCTGCCGGCACCGCCACGTCAGCTGCTACGAGTGGTGGTGGCGGTGCTGGTGCAGCACCCGAAGCCTCACCTTATCTGGATCCTTCATTATATCCAGCTCCTCTCAACACTTTCATGGCTGGTACGCAATTCTTTCCACCTCCAAGATCTTGATGAGCTTCAATATTCTTCTACACCGAAAAAAATTGACATTTGACTTTTTACTCTGTAATGAGATACAGTTATGTTAGTAAGTAGTCGTTAAGGCTGAAAAATTCTAGGGGTGGGGTTGGAATAGAAGCAAATTGAAAGAATGGAGGGGGAGTTTTCAAGTTCTAATTTCAATCATAATTGGATTATTTCCATTAATTCTCATGGAATTTCTTATAAGGTCTCTCTCTCCCTTTGAGCTGTAATGTTTGATTTTTGTCCTTTTGTTTTATGCTATAGCTGTTACAACTAATTCTTTCCAGACTATTTTCTCGTTTGACTTTCACTTGGTCAATTTCGGAAATTGTAAATTTCAAATGACATGTTTTCAAAGTTCCTCTCATGATCAAAGAACTAAGTTGTGTTTTGAATATAACACCTTTTTCTTCTCCACAAACGTGTAGTATTGCCTGCCATCTTTCATGATACTAATTTTTATAGTAATTGTAGTATCAACTTATGGACTCGACTAAGCAAAGTTTGCAACACATACGATTCTTTGAACAGAAAAGCATTTTTCTATTTACAACTCATGAAATTGAAACCTCATTAGCTAAGGGTGATGAGATCTTATCCATCACACTCAACCCTTTGCGATGTAGTGACTGACACTCAAGGAGGTATTTCTTCCTTGGTTAATTAATCTACATTTTCTACCTTCTCTTCATATGTGTATGGTAAAGAGTTTAACATATTCATATACACTATCATGTTATTTTTACGTATTAATTACTCATTTATTAGTTTATAGGTTACCTATTTATGCTAACTATAAAGCCTGCATATAATTGACATGTGAATCTTGAATTTAAAAAAAAAGGTGACAAAGTAAATTTTGTTAGACTTACAGTACGTACTGTGTTAAAACTCTGTGGAAAGAAGAGAATTTTATGTGTTGTTGGCTTGTTGCTATGTTATGTCCGTTGTATCTTGAATTAGCTTTTGAGTATCTAAGAGATTTGATTTGCATGTAAGATATGGATTGCTGCTTTTGATTGGTTCAGGCTTGGTTTAAATGCATTGGCAGACGCATTAAGTTAAAATTAATTAAGTGGCATAAAGTAAAGAGAGAGAGAAAAAAAAAGAATTTAAAGAGCATTTACGTACACAATATATATACATCAAGGTTTTTACTGTTTTCATTGTCAATGTTTACTTCTGTTGTAAACTGTGTGCAACAGATAAATTCAATAGATTCCCTTTGGTTGCAAATTTTCTGACCTGCTGTTGCCTGTTACTATCTGATCTGAATTACATTGAAAGGCCTCTTTTGTTCCTCTCAGTCTGTCATTTTCCAGATTTCTACTATCTCTTCTGTTGCATCTTTGCCAATTCTTCCAATTATTTGTTATGTTACTCGATGAGTTTGTTTGATCAGGCATGAAGTTTAAGAAAAAACAAAACTTAGAATTATTGTCTTTAGTTGTGGCATTGATGTGCCTATAAATATATGTCAGTAAAGATAAAATAAGGAATTTAAAGTTAAATTTGAATTTAAATTGGAGTACATCAATTCAATATTTTAAAATAAAATTGTAATTTAAATATTAAAAAATTATATGAGAAGTACTTCAAGTTGCAATTTTTCACATGTGACCAGGATAAAAATAATACATTTTTGAATATTATTGGTTAAACTTCCCATAATTTAAATCTCAAGAAGTGAAAAATATCACATTAACTGAGATAGAGGAGTATCATTTTTTTTTTTATAGAAAGAACAGAATGAAAAGGAGCAAGTACTTTCACGTAAGTTTGGTAAGTGAATATTATAGCTACATTCTTCTCAGTTGAGATTTTGATTATCCTAAGCATTATTAGTAAATTATGTCTTTAATATAGTTAATGAAGCTAAAACCTTTCACTTGGGTTAGAGAATAGTCCTAATTCCAACTAATTGTAGTATTATCTAACTAAATTTGATGTGTCATATAAATTTGGACAGAGAAATATTAAAACAACAATAATATATGCACATACACATTGATTTAGTAACCACCTTATTTTAATGACCTTGTCTCTATGAGCGAAAATAACCGTATTCTTAGCTGGAAAAGTTAATTTTCCGTTGGTTTTAATTAGTTGATAGGTTTATTTAATGGTTCGAACATTAATTAGAAGCAATTTAAGGAGAAGTTACTAGAACAGAAAAACAAAAAGATGAGCAGTATTTTCGTTTTTTTAGATAAGAAAAGACGTACAAGTGTGAAAAAAATGTATATGTCCCAAGACTTCAAAGGATACAGCAAATGTTTAATTATATTACGTCTTATTTCTGTACAGGTAATATATATATATATATATATATATATATATATATTGTCACTTTCTCCTTCTCTTTTTGTCACTATTGCTTTTATATAATGAAGAAAATGTGCTAATTATATAATCCTTCTATTTTTCTGTGAAAATATCTCATAAATTAAGAAGATTAAAAAATGTTAGTCGGAGGTCTATCAGAGATTACCTCTCTATCCATTTTCTTGTTATGATGACAAATATTAATTGGTCATTAATTGCTATTGTTTGAATTTTTAAATAAATGAGTATGCATTTTGCAATTGAAGGAGACAACATGAGTTAAATATATAATTACTTGTATTTATGAATTATGGTCCAGTTCTACTATGTGCTGTATCATAAATTCATAATGGTATATATGAATGCTCTTAAAACTCCCTGTTTGACGTAGGAACTTTAGTAAAAAGGTTGATGATCTATATCAACTTGTATTGTGTACGTAAAACTGTTGTTTATGTGTTTATATATATATATATATATATATATATATATATATATATATATATATATATATTATAATAAACCCATTGGGGATCCATTAGTTGTATTGTTAATGTTGTCACGGATTCTTCGCTTTTGATGCTGCACTCGTGTTGGATTCTTAAAAATACAGCGAATCTGATAATTATTTTTGAAAAGTCCAAGCAACATAGATTGTAATGGAATTCTTTTCTTCTTTTTAAAATTTATTTAGACCAAGGTTAAAAGTGCAATGAATATTTTTTCATTTTATGTTTAATGAAATTCCCTGGTTTGGTCCAGCACTGGCCTTGTCTGGTCTAGATATAAGAAACCATTATTCAACCTAAGGGCTATTCCTTTTTGTTCGAGTACATTTTTTTTGGACCATAGTCCACATGAACTGTCTCATGTTAGTGCTCATTATTTCAACTTAGGAATTTGATTGCATGTGCTTGTAGATAGCATTTTCTAAATTGATTTTTTTTTAAGTTTACATAGTGGGGAGGGGAAAAGGAAATGAGGGAGATAATTACAAGGTTGAGAATCGAACCTTCCGTGAGAGTTTAGATAGTAACTCATGAATTCATTCTAGAGCTATGCTACTTCGCATATTAATTTGTTATACTGCGCATTTCCCACTCATTTTCATTTTTTCCATATGATTTCAAAGAAAAAGTGAAACGTTACTTGTCGTATGTTCCACATATAATCTTAACCTACGCTACGCTTAATTCAATTGATGGTACCATTTCAATCTCCTTGGTTAATTCTTACACAACTAACGCCAAATAGGTGCAACTTTCCTTTATCACATGTGTTCAAACAACCTGTTATAGGGTGTTTATGTGAAATTTTTTTTCTCTTCTGAAGTAGAGGGAAAGAGAAAGCTCAATAGGAGTAACTTTGGAGTGTGTATATATATAGAGAGAGAGGGGAAAGAGACTAGCTCATCTGACTAACAGTGAGCGTGGAGAAATATTAGTAGCTCAATGGATTGATTTGAAAGTTAGAGAAGCTCAAATCGGTAGGATATGAAGAAAGTATAGGTATTGACCCAGATTTAGATGCTTAAGTCGAATTTGGAGCATTTTAATAACTTGGGAGATCCAACTAGAAAAAGAAAGGTTTGGCTATGGTGCCTCGAGTACTATTAGTAGCTTGATGTGGGTTCAATTGATAAACAAGTTTAGTGGATATGACATGAAAGAATCTGAGCATAAATTTCAAGGTAATTGGTGGAGTAACTCAATACCGTTTAAACCTTTTTTTAAAAAAAAATTAATTAAAATTTCAGCGTGATGTTACTCAAGTGTAGTATTCTCTAATTTTAGTAAACTCATATTAGTTAGCACTAAAGGGTGAATTAATATTCAATAATGTGAATTTTTAAACCTTGGAAATTCTAATAGACAGAAAAATTTAGTGATTTTTTTTAAATTTGTCTAAGCTTTCGTAGGTAGTCGTTTTGACAGTAGGTATTTGAAAACTTGTCAAATCACTATGAAATGAACGATAAATATCCACGGTTACTGACGTTTATAAATGCCAAAATGAAAGAACATGCATAGAATGAAGGTGAAGTAATAGGAGCGGCGCTAGATTATAGATCACAAATTCAATTGAATTTAGTATCTTTAGTTCAAACACTATATTTATCTTAAGAAATTCATTGAACATAAATAAATATTAAAATTATAAAATTTAAATTTTGATTCCGCCTCTATGGAACAAAAAGCATATTACCTAGTATGTATGAACAAAAAAATACATGGGGAACATATAGTATGAATGGTCATGTTTTAAATTATGGTTGCCGAAAGATGATATGAGCAACTATTTTCCCATTCCCAATGCTGGCAACTTACTATTATTGTTTGCATATTTACTTTCTCTGTGAATTTTGAACAATTAGATTCGATCATATATTCCTGGACAATAAAAAAATAGAATTCATGGTTCCAACAAAAAAAGAAAGATTTTCACTTTCCTCAGATTCAAGAAATCCTCGAGCAACAAAAACAAAAGCAGGTTTTTTCTCATGTACTGTAATTTCCCTTTCAACATTTTTTCTTCCCTAAATTTATGATAATTACTTCATCATTTGTACGAAATAATTAAAAAAATACTTTCAGTACTTGATAATTTGAAAAAAATAATAGTAACAAATACTTTTACTTGCTCTAGACAATGTTGGAAATTTGTTGTAGACCGTTGTTTGTCGTTAACATGCCAGACAATTGAATTATTAAAGCATGCATTCCATATGACTATAGTTCTTTTAGTTTTTTGAATTTTAAAATATGCCTATTTTTTTTTTGTTTAAATTGACTATCTAAAGATGCGTCTGCTTAATAAAGTCATATTTTGAGAGAATTTCAATCACTTTTAATATTAGGTCTTTACCTCAATCACTAATTAGTCCTTATAATTCTCGTTTAAACTCATCTCCATTAAGTTGTGAGCCTTGGTGTAGACGTTAAACTTGACCCTTATCATGTCTATTCAATCACTAATAGTGTACAAAGTTAGAAGAAGACACGGACTAATTTTTAACTTAGAAAGGAATTACATGTAGAGTACTTGTACTCACAATTTTTTTCCCCACATTTTTCATATTTCGTTTTAGGAGTAGGAAATTATTATGATTTAACTAGTTATATTAAATCATATATAACTTAATTCCTCTCGTTAAAATAGATGTTTGAGAAGAGTAGAAAGTTTCCATTGAATTAGAAGATGCCAATTTGGCTTAATAGTCTGCCACTATTTATTTGTTTGGATTAGGTCAACTTGACTGACACTTCAACTTTTAGAGTGATGGCCTACTTGCTCACACTCTATATGACGTATGTTCCTTTATTTATTTTCCAATATTCCTCAATGTAATTGCAATGGTCCTAAAGGAACACATAAATTTGGAAAGAGCTAATAATGCTTTAACTAGAAATAGTTTTCTAACTAGTTTGGATCCATCGTTCAATAGTTCTAATATTTTCTAGCAACCGATTAATCGTTTTGACAGTCTCACACCATATTACAAATTTTCACATTAATTATGTGTTGAAGAGTTCCACATCGGATGAAAAAGGAATTAATGATCTTGTTAATATGATTTGAACAATCTTTGTTTTATGAGTTAGCCTTTTGAAATTAAGTTAGGCTCAAGATTTATTTCTTTACATAATAGCAGAGAAGATGTTTAATTTAGTTTTGAATGTGAGGTGGAGTGATGAAAAGTTCCACATCGAATTAAAAAGAAAAGAGTGGTCTCTTTAATATGACTTGGACAAATCGGTTAGCCTTTGGAGTTGAATTATATATGCCTAAGATTGCAATGAATTTTAGTATGATAATGGATATTGAAAAACAAGTCAAGTTAATGAAAGGGGTGTAATTAGGGTTTTGTAGTGTTAAGAGGTGGATTATATATCTATATACTGTACTAGCATTTCTTATTAAGGATTATAGGAGTAGCATCTTTTCCTTTTAGGGTGGGTTATTTTTTTTTTTTTTTTAATCACTAAGCAGGATTACTAGGTTAATTAATGTCATTTCTTTATAAAGAAAATAAATAAATATACATATATATAGGAATCATCTCTAAACCCAATGCAAGATAATGGAGTGGTCCCCTAGCTAGCACCATTCCATAGGGTCAACCTAAAGTTTCTCAACACTTGAGTACAAGAATGATTGTTATTTGGATTAGAAGATGCTGCCAAAATTAAATTTTAATTTTTTTAAAAAAGAGTATGCAAATAAATGTGTAGTCTTCAAAAGGAAATAAAAGAACATGCAGCAGCTTAGCCAGAACTGAAAATTCCATTGTGTGTTTTTCTTTTTACAAATATTCTTTGATGAAGCATAAGATGATTTCATGGAGGACCCATATTTTCTTTTTTTTGTGGTGGGGTCAAATTTATATATACTCTTGTGGAATCATATGTACGAGAATGTGAAGGGTTTGTAATAATAACGATGTTTATATATGAACAAAGTTCCAAAAATACACAGTTATATATTTATATCAATTTTTAGATCCAATGGTTGTAATACATGTTGCTAGTCGATACCTTGTACTGGCAGATAGGGTTATATAAAAAAAAGGGGTAATAGTAGGGTGTATCAGACTAGAAATGTACAGTGAACTCACATGACCCTATATACATATATACTCCTTTGAAGGTGTTTGGATTAATTTCACTAAATTAGACGATAAAATTAGCTCAAGAAAGTATGACATATTTTATTTGTTTAAGTTTAGGCATATTATTAACTCGTTCAGTATGCAATTTAATCCATATAACTATTAAAATATTTAAATAAAAAAACTCATTTGTGATGTGTTAACCCATATAACTTTTTTTTAAAATACAACGAATTAGTTAATTTTGGTAATCAAACAAATTTTGTTGTTCATTTGGATAAGGATATGTTGAAACTACTTTTCTACCTTTGTAAGATAAGAGGTAAGTTTTGCGTACATAACTATTGGAGTATTGGGTAACCACAAAATCCTTAGCAAAGACTTCTACCAGACGTTCTATTTTTCCATAGAAATATATTTGTTCAAGAAAGACATTGTTGTTGGTAATAATAGACGAATCGTAAACAATTTTTTAAAAAAAATCAAAAATTGATAAGAGTGGGACGGATTAGGCTATGACTTATTATTTAGCTCATCTTAAACTACCTTATTTCATCTCAAATAACTTTAGACGAGATAAAAGTAATACGCAATATTTTATTAATTTGATTCATCTCATATTAACTCATTCAGATCCATTTATCCGTTAATTTGTCACCAAGTAATAGATAAGCATATCTACAAGTAGTATGCATTTTCTCTTTTCATTTTTTTTTTGGGGTAAAATTGTGTTATTCCTTTTTCAAAGGCCAGATTAATTGCTCACTAGAAAAGTCAAAGTGAACGGTTCTTTGAAAAACTGATACAAAAAGAATAGGTTCGAGGTCGATAATTCTTTTTGTTTTCTCTGGCCATAGAAATAAAATGTCTACTGACTACGAATAATGGAAAGCACAAAAAGAAACTCCTCTTGTGATGATTTTAGTAAAGAGAGTTGCACTTATTCTCCATCAGTTTATTTTTTTTCTTTATTTTAGCTAATAATGGTTATATAAAGCACATCAAACAAAAGAAATCTCTTGGTAAACTTTTTGACAATCGACATTATTATAGAAGGACGTTTAACTGTATATAAATGTCAGTAGCAAGAAAATGAATCTAGTTTTTTTTTTTTTTTTTTAATTTATAAAAGGAAAACCCGCAGTCGCTATCCTTTGGGATGCGCACAGGGTAAAATCCCGTTCCTATGCAATAGCTCGCAAACCACATAAGAGAGGTAGGCAAGCCCGGTGCGACGAGCTCGACCAGGTAGACGAATCTAGTTTGACATGGAATTTTAAGGTAGGCCTTGTTGTAAATATTGTCTAACGTCTACACCAAGATAATCTAATGTGTATTGTTTTAAGCAAGGTAGGTCTTTGTGAAATGTGGAGGGAGTTTATGGAAAATATGGTTTATTCTTTATAAAATTATTTTTTGTTTAATTAGTACTGTAACATTACAATTGTTGCGAAATTGATGAGATAGAACAAAATATACCAAAGTTCTAACCTTCCAAGGTGTTAACTCTGTTCTAACACTTATCTAGGGCAACTACACAAGCACAGAACGATTCCTGCGGGCCATAATTTTTTTTCTTGTAACTACAGAAGTAGATCTAAAATCGATAGATAAATTTTTAAATAGTTGAAGGACTAAACCCGACAAAAGTATAGCCAAGGGACCATTTTAGACCTACTCCTATAGTTAAAGGACTATTTATGACATTTTCTCGAGAGAACAATATATGTTTTGAAATATTTAATCAGAAAAGAATTGAATCGTCTTTCCTTTTAGATTGGACAGAAATTAATAATGCATGCCACACTGGAGTCTGTTTACAGACAACATTTCGTTTTATATTGCTACCAATCAACCTAGACACGGGGAAGATGTAGCTATGAAACAGTAGATGAGTACAAAAATGCATATATTTGAGCAAGATGTATATAGTGCACCCAGAGAATCGTCCTTGTAACATTTGGAGATAAGTGAAAAACGACATCAAGGATGAAATGTTGACAGAAAAAGTTACCTTAGTCTAACCCCAAATAGGCATAGTTTATACGTAACAAGTGTTGCAGTAATATACAACTCAAACCTATAGGAGAATAAGGACTAAGAACAAAAAGAGCTCTCTAAAAGTTTACAGTGTTCCAATCTTTTTCTCTGCAAGCAGTCCCTTCAGCCGAACCGAAGCCCTTCCTCAATGCGTATGGCTGAAATCCCATTGCGGTTGTTCGTTTTCTGCATGAAGTCAGGGATCTCATAGCTTACGCCACCCTATAAAACTCTCAGCATGTCTCACTCGTCACCACTGACCAGAAGATGCTCTAGGTTTTCCCTTTGTAGAATTTAGATACTGTGAGACAAAGAGCACTCCCATTACAATTATAAGGCAGCCAACCAGTGTGCTAAAGAAGAGTGCACCAGGTTGCCTAGTTTGAACGAAACCATAAACTCCACTTGATGTGACAAGGATAAGATCAGTTAATCCATCATTTGAGAAGTCTTCGGACACCAAAGCATGAGTGGGAGGTGCAGGGAGGTCAATAGTAGTCAACACACTCCCTCCAGGAGATAATATTACAGCTTCTTGGTCTCCTGCTGCAAGGATCAATTCTTGACTGTCATGCACCCGTAGAGAAAATGCCTTCAGGGTTGGGACTACTTTACCAGCTTCCATCATCCCCGCTGGCGATTGAAGGTTTGACCATGTGGCACCCGTCAATACCTGCCAATTCCACAGAGCACCATGTCCATGCAAGCCCGGTGAATACGATGTTACCTGAAAAGAGTACAAGTAATCAGCAGTCAATTATTGTATATAAATGAATGCCCAAACATCTAGAGAAGACAAGAAATTAAGCATGTCCATGGCATGAGAACTCATTTTTTCAGGATTCAAACTACTCACTCTGAAGAAACAATTGTGTGTTACTGTTAAAAGTTAAAACTAAACTCTTGTTCCTAAGTTAAGAGAATACCTCGCCACGATTTGTCAAGAATACAACATCTCCATGGCTTCCCTTACGATGTCGATGGCCATCATTTCTGGGGATGAGGATAGGCGTTGCTACCTCCAGTGAACTTGCATCAAAAGTGTGACCAAATCCTCTGGAGAATTCACCAGCCTGGAATAAGTTAAAAGGAGAATGACGACAAATAGAAGCATTGAAAAGCTGTTCTCGCACTGGAACACCAGAGGTGGCAACAGCCCAACAGGGACGCAGCACCTCCATTGATCCACTAACAACAGTCTGTTCAGCACCATTGGCCCCCACAACCTGCAAAAGAGCAAAATTAGAAAAGAAAGGACATGTTTTTGCCTTTAGACCAACATGCTTGTTCATGTAAAAAAAGTGCTCGTATTAGAATGCTGATTGATTTATTAGAATAACAGTTCTACTGAGCCACCAATTTTTTCCCTTCAACATTTATGTAGAGTCAAAATACTTTATATTGCATTCTAGTCTGCTAGTTCTTTGGTCTCTGAAATATGGGAAAGATTGGTTTCTCTCCTAATATTGATTCATACTTTTCACTTTCAGTTTTAACATCCAATATCCTCATATATGTATCGTTCACTCATTTTTATTCTTTTTTGCGATCAAGCATAATATATACACATCATTCATAAAGGCTGATAAGTTCAAGAGGAAAAGAGTGTTCTCCAAAATTATCTCATCCTCGACGCATATTTTATACTCTTCCTCTATAAACCTCTGTGCTATAAAGCTTAATTCCCGAGTGCAATTTTATGTTGTTATTTGGGGTCCCCAAGATTTTTTGTAACTTCATCCATCTTACGCATGTTTTTATCTAGCATTTCACATGTTTTTCCTGTTGATGGACCATCTATTTGCTACTTTATTCTAAGATTCATTATCCATGATTCCATGTTTATTCACATTTAAGCAAAGGCTCTTATACCAAAGCTAATAGAGATTATCCAGTACTCTATATTAAAGCCCAAATTTGATAATTGATACTCGGACAATATAGTTCATTTCAATCTGAAAAAGAAGAAAGTAACTTCAAGAAAATGCTTGACAAACATGACCATATTTCACACCTTGAATTGAAACAATCATTTCAATTGGAAATGGAGAAAGAAGAACGTGATACATCAAAAGTTGTATGTTACCTGGACATGGTCCAACACTCCATCGCCATTAATATCTGCATGAAGCCCGCCTTCTAGGAGGTGAAGCTGGTGAAATCATGACTTCACATTAGACATGAGCTAATAGACAAGAAGATGGAGGGTGAAAAGGATCTTGAGTTCCCTCGTAAAGAATCTTCTGGTATAAGAAAGTGTAAAAATCTTTTCTAGGTGTTCATGATATTTTGCATATTCTATGGAAAAATAAGATATTGCAGTATGCTTAGCAATTATTAGACAGCTACTATTCGAGATCCCGTTTACTCAGACAATGCAATCAAGAACTTTTATCAACCAGAATGTTGTACATATACACAGCAATACTTGAATCACCATAGTACACGACGTCAGATATGTGATGTGCCGCAGTTCATACCTTGCACACAGTACGTCCTGTTGCTATATGAACAGCTTCAATCCCTTCCTTCTCATGAGCCACGACAACATTAGGGACCCACCAAAGCTGGGTATAATTGGTAATAGTAGGTATATAGGGCGAAGGCTGCACCAAAGAAAAAGCTGAGAATGGATAATGTGATCGAGTGCTGATATGTATTGAGGAACGCAGTATAGTCAAAATATTCTCAATTTTACCCAATTAAGTTTAGCTTATTATCTATGAATGATTCTAACTTCTAATCAATTGCCAGCTAGAAACAGTTGCTCCATTAGATGGTTCCATAGAAATACAGTTTCTTCACAAAACAGGCACTGTTTTAGTGAGCAATATTGTATAACCTAGGAAAAGATGTTACAGTCTAAATGGAGATGAAGATCCGGATTTAATTGTTCATTTCTGAACCACAATCATTTTATCATAATAATAGAAGCATACAAGGAAAGTAGGTTACAATTTTAGAGGGCCAGTAGAAACACAGTTTTGTTTCAGAATTTCCTTTCCAGATTTTAGAGCTCTCTCGCTCAATCTTTAGCAACCACTACCTGGCCTAGAAGTGCTTAATCCAGTTTTTCTATAATCTCACCTCTACTGACTATCTCTACATGCCAAAAGCGACATACAATACAAGACATTCTCGAGAAAAAAGGTGAGAGCGAAGAGAACTAAAATAACAGTAAACCATCACCTTTTTGGGTTTTGCCGATTTTGCATAATTTACTGCCTTTCCTATAGCATTTGAGATTCTTTTGGTAGTGTCCTTCCCAGGAGGATGCTTTTCCTCAGGCTTCTGGAAAGGGTAAGTAATGGACTTCCCAGGTACTTTCTTAACCGCCTTCCTTTTGTGTCGCCTGAAGTGTGCCAACTTTAATCTGGTGTCTTCTCGCCGATCCTGGTCCAAAAGAACATGCCATATTAATTAACAGAACGACCAACATACGTCGCAATGACTAGCAGAATGGAATAATAAGATGACATACTCACCCAGTTATGTGGCATAACTCCAAGAATAGATTCTCTAAATTCCCGACATTCGAACTAGTATTGCAAACAATTCAAGTTAGCTTAGAGATGAATATGTTTTGAGTTGAATAAAACATTGTTCAACAAGCAAGCAGAAATAGTAGGGAAGGATAACATTTGTTGGTCCTTGAAAGTTCTAAGTTCTGAACTTTCTATAGAAACTGGCTTCACATTGTTAGGCAATTAAGGCATTCAAAATCGCGCTAGTATGTTGCCATACCTCCCCAGGATGACGACTGTTCAAAGCATGAGCATCAAGTTTGTAATTATGTTGTGGAATCAAAAGAGATTCATCAGAAGATGGCGATTGAATATTCTGCAATATCAGGAGGAAAAAAAGGAAATGGAAGATCATTAATAGATTAAATATCTCAAAATCTTCTCTCAAGTTTAGTCATACCCAAACTGACCAAGTTCACATCACAAACTCTAAGCTAAAAAAAAACCCAGTAAATTCAAGTTGTATCAGCATGTGTAAGATTTTCGCAAACAATCTAGCTAGCTCTGACAAGATATTCAATTCCAAATTGACATTAACTCAATGGTGCCCTTTTTCAACAAATAGCAGACCAGCAATGATGCAATTACAAACTATGACATTGGACTATGGTACAGATAACTCTAGGATATACACACTTAACCAAATATCAGACCTGAAAGGTATTCTAGAACTAACGGAAAACAACAAATCACAAAAGGAAAATAAGGGACACTACTAAAATGATCTTTATTCCTTCGGAAAAAAAACATAACATGAAACAGAAAAGGCTCCTATTATGGGACGGAGAGTTAGTGGGAAACCTCTATCTTCCTGCTCCAACGTAGTTGGCCGGTCCGACCAGCAAGTGCATAAAGGGCAAAATGGCGTAAATCCACAACTCCTGAATTCTCAGATGCCTGGGTTAAACAAGTATGTCAAATTTTAGAACTACATAAAAAGGATGCCTAGGAATACCTTGTTACCATAAGTGTGTGTGTATATATATATATAAAGAAACAATAAAATTCATGAAAAGAAGATAACAATAAAACTGAATATAAACAACCTCTCACAAAGGAACTGACACTTCATTTTCAGCATTCCCTCCTCCAACAAACAAAAACTCTACACACAAAAATAGGGAATAACAGGCATATTGATTGTAATTTCTCCATTCTCCTTCATTATATGGAGGTACACTAACACATGTGAATCACAATTCATGAGCACTATCATCTTAAAAATCGCATGTTTATAAGTACTTCACCAAGGACCCTGGAAATCTATTTGGAAGAGTGTGGTACCAACAAAGGTGAAGTGCTTCACCTGGCTAGTAGCCAGGACCCAGGAGAGCCCGTCTGACTCATGAGGCATTACAAAAAAGGGGAATTTGCATTGCTTCAAGGTGCTCATTATGTAAGGAGGCCTTAGAGACAAACAATCACTTTATTTCATTGTAGAGTGACAACATGAGTGTGGGCATAATTTATCAATATGGCTAAGGTGAACTGATCTTTGCCAGAACATACTGGAGACCTTCTAAGTTGTTGGATTAGAAGGGAAGAAAGCAAGAGTCAAAGGATATGGCCGAAATAATACCTGCCTGCATTTGGTGGAACATTTGGAAGAAAAGAAATGAAAGAATTTTTGAAGGCAAAGAATGTAAAATACGAAAGATCAAGTAGAAGCTTATCACTTCTTTATGTTTTTGGTGTAAAGAGCAATATATAGAAGAGGAAGTTCAGTTAGTGGACTTTATATGACTTCTGTAATTACTTTCAGTAAATGTAAATATTTGGAGGTGGCGAACATACCCTTAATGCTGAGGAATACAAAGTTACCAGTTTTTTTTTTTTTTAAAAAAACAATTCACCAAGGACCTTAATACAAAATCATAAGAAGTGGCGAAGAATAAGGTCCAAGCTCAGACTTTTTGCACATGGAGAGAGCTATTAGTATTTCAATGAGAAGCAGGGTTATGTGGACTAGTGAAAGTATCTACAATAATTCTCTGTGATATTTAATTTGACAAAGAGAGATAACTACTTTTCTTATTTGATCAGACCAGAAATTTGAAAGGGCGAAATCGGAAATACGAAAGGGATAGTCATTTTACAGGCTTAGACGACAAGAACTGATATAAGTCATTTTCAAGTCAGACTCCTTGAGTGAAAGCCACGACACTTAAGTTTTTATTTTACATCTCTTCTCGACCTTAATATGCAAGCGAAGAGCACATATTCCGTATTCTATTTCTTTCTTTTCCAAATAACAACATGATTGATACAATGATATTATGTTTCTGTGATGATTTGGGAACCAAAAATAAAGCATGGCTATACATAATAGTGACTGTAAGACGAACACGAAGAAATGTGTATAGAAAACGGCATGAATGTTTACCTCCTTCTCAGCAGCACTTCTTCTATGCTGCTCTGCACTTTTCTCAGCCATTTCAATCTCTTCAAATGGATCAATATGCATCTGAAAAGGGAAAGGATGTAACTTAAGAGAAATTTAGCTCCAGATGTTTTACTTACTCAAAGAAAAACTACAGAAGGGGTAAGAGACTAGCTAACGAATGCTACATGTGTCATTGAATCATATAAAGCTGTATTTCCTTCTGAGATTTTTTCTTTGTAAATACTACCTTAAGTTGTATTCAAAATTACATTCTTACAGGGTTGATCACTTCTAGAAAACATATAGGCTAATTACATACATGAGGCTGCATTTCCATCCGTCCGCCAACAATCACCAAGCCTGAATCTCCGTGCTTTACAGTATAATTACTTATGGAAATTGCTATCTCCCTGTGATGAGCATTATGTGGAAAATCTTCCTGAATGAATTAACCAGGAAGAACGAATGAACATCATCTTATCACAAAGTATATCAGAGGTCACTGTAAGTCAAAATGTGAGAATCTACATGCATAAAAGCACCTGCAAGTTGACCTCCCATAGCTTTTTGAGATTGTGATCGAAACACATCACAGACCAACCTGAGGTAACAACAACTAGGACCTGTTTCCGAGGCTCCCTGAGATTATAGTTCCTATCTATCACACCAGTGGCCATCGCCACCGCTCGTCTTCCTGAGACAATACGAATTTTGTCAGGCAAGAGGGACACCTCCGCGAGCAAACGTGCTTCACTGAAACCTTCATCAACACGCCTAGAATGTGGTTCCAAAACCTAGCCAATACCCATATGCCATATGATAAGAAACCAAACGACAGACAAGAAACTTTTCAGCAAAAAAATTAGATTAAGCTCCATCCAAAAATTGATTAAGAAGTCTACTCCACGCCAAAAAATGCTGCTCAGTAATTGTTAAGTCTAGCATACGGTCCAGGCACAAAGAATAAATCAAAGACCTAATGCAAGGGCAGATTAAGACTAATTCATCAGTGCAGTCGCAGATTTTCCCCGTGGGTCAGAGTACAAGAACCTCTACTCTCCTAGTTCCTTCTATTCAAATGTCAGCAGTACTCTTCTACATCATTTAAGTGGAAAAGTAGGTAGCCACAAAGCATAGTAGGTTTCAGTTCAGCCCTTTCTATCTAATTAACCAAACCAAATTGTCTACGTATTATATACAGGTATGTAAATGCACCAGTCGGAACCCACCCACTGACAGTAAATTCTTGATCCGTATCTGCTCCAATGGGATTGTAATATAGAAAATTACCTGAATTTTGGCATCATGAGTGGCGACAAGGACCTCTTTCTTTCCATCACCGTTGAGATCGGCAACAATTGGGGGAGGAAGACGCTCAGCCTCGTATTTGATGGGATACTCTTCGAAAAGATGATACCATGCCTCCTTGAACGATAAGTCACCTTCGTGCTGGAATTAACCGCCAATAGACAATGAAATCAGTTTAAAGTATGATTTTTTTCAATTAGGGAAAGTGATATCAAAGACGCTAGGGTTTTTGAAGATCGGAGATTTTTCTAGCAGTATGAAAATGGGGTTGAATAGAGAAATGACTTTTACCTGAAGAGAGAAGAAAATAGCGAAAGCAGATAGCATCAGAATAGCTAAATCGCGTTTCCTCATCTTCTTCTTCTTGCTGATCAGCGACTCACAGGAGGAAAGTGTTCTACCCTTCTTAACTTCAATGAAGAACTGAGTTGCAACGTTTGACTACGGCTTGATTTTTTTTCCCGGGTCAACCCGCTTCTACATTCTGGCCCAGTAAAACTGGGTTGAGAAGTTATGATCTTACCATCTTACAAATCTTGTAATAAATTGCTATAACTATCACACAAATTTTCTATTTGTGTCACTCTTCTTCCAAAAGAATACCCAAATACTCTTTCCAATTTGACTGTTTTGTGCATATAATTCTTCTCTACTTGCAACATTTTTGAATGGAGGACCCATGAAAAACAGTTTCTCTATTTATTCCCACAAAAGGCAAAGGCAAGGGTAAGTTTAACATGCCGTATATCTTATCTTTCCATACTCCATTGTGAGATTATATTGTTGTTGATGATGTTTAAACTTGAATAGGTTTTTTTTTATTGTGTCAATTGAAAGAAGTTCCTGTTGTTTCTTGGATGGAGATGGTATTAGTGTATAAGATAATTGGGTATGAATAAGTATGGTGAAGAATAGTGGTTGCTATCAAGGAAAGTGTCTCATAATTCACCATGTATCAATTGTTAGAACATATTTTCTTATATTAGTACAAAACATTCATTCGATCTGGCTCACTTGTTTTACATCTTTCCCTTTATCATCATTTGCTCAAGGAAGGGGATAGAGTACCAATTGAAGAGGAGGACAAACTATGTAACGAGTTTTCTAAAGGATGGTTGTTAGTAGAAAATAAAAATGATGGGAGAACCATAAAAGGATTATCAGCAACTTCTCCTGTCAAAAACAACCAAACACGGCAGAGCTATGCATCATCGGCATATCATAGTATATCCTATTATTTGTTCCTGTCCTGGACATTTCTCCAAGACTGACCGTTAGCCCAATGCAGCTATCAGGTACTTGGTTTATCACTCTACAGGACAACGTAATAAGAATTAGGGATTTTTCGATAATCTGGAGACGTGCCTTGGACACAATCTGAATCAATACAATGGTAAAGCTACCATGCCTAAGCATACCCAACTTCAGATGTGTGCAAGAATATCAATAAACTAGTTGCACAAGGAATGACAAGATACGGAAAGTTCCCAGTGGAATATAATGTTAGTACAAGAAATCTAAGCACATGGAAAACGTAGCTTTAGCAAGCACAGAAGAGAATCACGTCTGGAGGTCAGTTGTTAAACCATTCTGTGTAGAAAAAAGATCACCCTAATTGCAAACTCGTGGAAGAGAACAACTGGAGATTTGTTGTCGCAGTTTTGGAAAAGCTTGTCATACAACAAATCTTGGTAAATGAGGGGGGAATGGAAGGTACGGGACATGCTGCTAAGCTAGCAAACAAAACGAAACTAACAAAGGTTATTGGATCAGAATGACTCTGTACCAGCGTGCTATAGTCACCAATACAAAAGAACTTGCTGACCTGAGAAGCATTCTCTTCCACCTTTACTTCACATGCTCCAAAGCGTAGAACTTTATTCATCAAGAAAAGGATTATTCTTTTTCTTTTCTTTTTTTAATGAACCTAGCTTAGAGGGGAGAAGGTTTTTCAGTTTTCCTTTAAATGAAAAAAATGTGTAATTTAAGAAACACAAACCAATCTAATGCGCTTGTGTTGATGCTAATTACTTCATCCTTTTTCAGGGGGTGAGGGTAGGGCAGCATAAACTGAAATCATCATACAAATGAAACTAAATAGTACAATAATTCAGGGGACTTGTGAGCCTATAGAATTTGCTGTGTAAAATTCAAAAGGGAATGCGGGATAAGTTAAGTAAAACCCCATGTATAAAATTCAACAAAAGAAGGGAGGAAGGAAACCAAGAGATGAAATTGAGGATTTCCTGGAAGAGGCATTGAGAGGCCTATGGTTATCAATTCGTCAAGGTCCAGCTGAATGCATACAATTCACAAGAGGATAAGATCCTTTGCTATGCTTTCTGTCCAAGTTGTTTCAAAAGTTTAAGCTTTTTCTGACTTTCCAGACGCAAAGAAAGCTCGGAAGATTTCTTTTTAGTATCCTCTAACTCTTTCTCCAGCTCCTCTATCTGTGTCAATTATGTCAGATATAAGAACGCATAATTTCAAAAGCATAACTTAAAAGAAAAGTTAAAAGTATCAAACACATGCTCCTCATGGAAGTGCTACATACCGTACGTTTCAACTCAGTTTCTCTCTGGATGAATGATTCACACCTGTGGAACAAAGATTCAAAATGTTACCAACTGCAGAGCCAATCAGTTTTAGTTGCTAAAGGAGGCCAAAAGCTGGAAGATACAAAATAGAGAAGGAAACTGGAAACAAGGATTAGTCCAGACACTGCATCGAGGCTGCCTGAAATTTTAGGCTAATATAAGAGATGTAAGAGAGATAAAGGCTGAGAAGTTTATATCGTTTAATCTCCCAAGGCAAATTTTAGTGCAAAACCAAATTCAAGAGAAGGCTAAAAACATTAATCATGTACTCATATTGGAAGGCCCATCCCACAAGAAGTAGCATGTGGTGGTTGTCACTCATCCATTGATCAACAAACTCAAGAGGAAACAGTGGCATGAATTCTGTAGAATCTTTTCCCCTGAAATTCAGTTGTACACTGCAACACTTTTTAAAAAAATAGATGTGGTGTCCAGGCCACCATACGTGCACCTCAACTAATTCAACGGTGACCTGCTTCCTTATACCAACACAAGTGCGGGTAACTGTCCACCAAGGCTTAAGACATAAGAGAAGAATCACCTGCCATTTTCTGCCTCTATTGGGATTCAACTTAAGTCTTCCACGACCCATTCCGGCTTCATTGATTGCTAGAAAAGACACTTTGTGCCGCTACAACCATTGATTTTTCTGCCACTCAGCACGTCGAAGGCTTCTCTTCAATTCTAATGAAGGAGAAAAAAATTTCGATTTTTTGCATTACATCTAACCATGTGCAGCTCCTGCAATGTGTTCTCTGACCAGGTTTGACAATACTGGCTGAGAGGGATAAAGATAGTTCATATTCTGTTATGTTATATTTAGTGGTTATAATTGTTTACTTTGTCTTAGCATCAGGTGCAGGGCTCGCCTGGTAAGTCAACCCAGGTCACACCTTACAGTTTTTGGGTTTTGACATGTCGACCGCAAGAATGAGTAGACGAGATAACTAGAAGACAAGCCCAAAAGGACTAACAAAAAGAAGAAGACGACACAACAGAAGAATGTAATTCTTAAAAAGAAAAATAAAAGATTAGTAACACAACAAGAGCAAACAAGCCACAGAGAACACGACAACAATTACAATGCATACTTAGGAGAGTCCTAGGTAGCAAAAGAGAGAGAGCTTCAAGTATCTGGGTCTTTAATCAAGGAAATGGGAGATCGACGATAATGTCTCACATCGTATAGGCGCAGGGTGGACAAATGGAGGCTCGTCTCCGGAGTCCTGTGTGACAAGAATGTACCACTAAAACTTAAATGTAAGTTCAACAAAGTAGTAGTTAGGCATACTATGTTGTACAAGGTGGAGTATTGGCTAGTTAAGAACTCTCATGTTCAGAAGATAAGAGTGGCGGAAATCATGACAGTGAGATGGATATGTGAGCATTCTAGGAGATATAAGATTAGGAATGAAGATATCCAGGACAAGGTGGGAGTGCCCTCCATGGACAAAATGAAGAAGCGAGGTTGAGATGATTCGGGCATGTGAAGAAAAAATGTACAGATGCCCCATGAGGAGGTGTGAGAGGTTGGCACTGGTAGGTTTGAGAGTTAAGAGTTAGACGGGAGAAGTATTGGGAAGAGGTGATTAGACAAGACATAGTGCATCTTCAGTTTACTGAGGAAAAGACCTTAGATAGGAGAGTTAGGATAGAATGTTAGTAGGTAGTGAAGCATTGTCTCGTTTTCCAGATAGGCATGTTGGTAGTTTGGTAAACCAGTACATGTTTCTCCTTTCATATAAGTAGTATTAGCACTATACCCGTAGTTTCTTTTCTACTACTACCTATTGTTTCTTGTGCTTCGAGTATCACATTATTTTGTTGTTATTACTGTTCTTTTCTTCTACATGTTAGATAATGTTTTCTCTATTATTTCTTACGTCTTCTTTACTTCTGTACGTTCTTTTTCATATTGCTTTAATATGCATTACTTGAGCCGAGGGTCTTCCAAAAACAACCTCGTGGAAGTAGAGGCAAGTCCTGCGTACACTCTACCCTCTTCAGACCCACTTGTGGGATTACACTAGGTATGTTGTTGCAGTAACCTTTGGGTAACAAATCTGTGAAATTGCTCAATATTGTCTAAAGGTCATTTTTGTACTAAGATTTTATCTGCGAGTTCCAGCATAGCATATGTAGGACAGATATTTCAATTTGGCCTACAAAGTCCCTAATTGATATACAAAATGGATGAATATATTCCCGTTATTAACAATCCAATCTAAGGGGATACAGTCCCACCTCTCAAATGACTCTCAAGTGTATAAATCCATCATGATTGATCAATCATGCAAGGCAAAATGTATGTCGTGCGGCTGTATCTTAAAGAGAGCTTTAAAAAACATGTACCTCCTAAAGAGTTGGATATTTTCTTCACAAATCTGATCAATTGACATGCAACTTGAACTGGATATTTGTGCATCTTTTTTAACAGACCCCTGCAGATATACCAACAAAGAGATGAATAAGTCAACGCCATTTATGTATGTACTCTAATAAATTGACACTAATTCATTAGACATTTAATATCATTAGGAACATGAATATAGTATCATTAACTTCTCAACTATGTAAAAGCACCATAAACAAAAAAGTGAATCAAACAAACACCGAGAAAAGAAAGAACCAGGTCCTACAATTGCATTCCCTGTCATAGGCTGTACAGCTGGCAATTCCATGTTGCAGTTGGCTCTTCCACTGTTGCCACTCTGTGCAGAACGAAAATGTGGCCTGGGATGAGCTGCAAGATCTGTAACTGTTTGAAAGTTTGTTGGCGACGGTGTTTGAGCATTAGCCACTTGAACTTGAGGTGGAACAAAAGATTCTCTCAAAAGGTTTTGCAAATGCGGTTCAAGAGGCTTCAATCCTATCAAGTGACAATGACCTTTCCTGTATTACGATCACAAGAAACATGCCTATATCACAAGTTGAGAAGTACCACTATTTTAATGGCTAACAGTAACAGAATACCGTGATGAAACATAGCAATTTGGGAAGTAAATTTCAGAGGTGTAGTAGCCTAATAGGTAGGTGGAGACGGAGAGGAGTAGAAAAGTACAGCTAAGGCTACCAGAAGCTAGAAAAATTAAGTATAAACTCCACATCCCCCAGCCCACCCACTGTTCATCTGATGGAAATTTAAATTTTGTTCTCAGTAAGCAAGAGTGGGAGAGGCCTTAATCTTGGATGGGAGCAATGACAATCATGACTGGCCACATGCACTTTAAGCCCTCATGACTTCAAGCAGGATTTGACTATGAATGAATTCTAAGCATTACTAGATCTCCATTAGTTTTACTTTTTAAAATTCTCAGCATGAGCCTATTGGATATTAGCCAATAAAATGAATCAGAACCATCTGAAGTCAGAAGTGAGGTCAAATACATGTTTCAGTATTCGCTATTTCACATTTTGCAGTATATATATATATATGCAGTTATGCACTGTATTAGAAATTATATTGACCTGTTAAAGCTTAGTGGATTTATGTTGTACTAAAGACTTAAAATGCAAACAAGGTACAAGCAGAGCCTCTATTCCACAACATCCATTTCATCCAGGGAAAAAAGAAAAAAAAAAAAAGGGGGGGGGGGGGGGGGGGGGGGGTCTTAAGGGGTCGTTAGGTAGATGCTGAGATTATTTCTTATGCAGTGTTTAGTTTGGTGTATTAAAAACAACATGCATTGCATAATTTCTAAACAAATGAAAATGCACTCTACCAAATGAAACACCCCCCCCCCACCACCACAAAGGGTTTTGAATGAAGATTTAACTGCGGCATCGGTTCTGTTTAATCAAAAAGGAATTGAACATATGACCTACAAACTTACATAACTAAACAAACAAAAAGATGATGAACTCCGTTAAATATCTGAAATTACAGCACAGAACATACCAGTAATCCATCACCATTTGCTTTAGTTTAGTCTCCAACTTGAAAAACAGAGAAGATCGTTCAAAATCTTGCTTGTCATGTGCAGGTTCTATGAAATTTGCTTCCAGAACACCTGAGTCAAGAGCAATTGAGTACATCATCGTCATACCATATGGTAAAAGTGGGTCTGAATACTTAAAATACATACCAACAACACCATTTCCTTTGGAAGAACCATCTGCAGTAACTTTCCAGAATGGCTAAGAAAACCCAGAAGAACATAATCAGCAATTGGCAATTTCAAGTTACTTAGAAATTTTTTTTTATTAAGTAATCTCTAGTCCAGCAAGATTCTCAGTTCAGGCCAACTGCAATGTTTGGATGCCCCTACATGCCCGCATAAATCCCAAACTTAAGTCAGAGGTTCAAGGTCCTATTCAAATGTTTGTCCTCTTTTCTTTTTCTGTCTTTTCTGTTGGGAGGGGGGAGGGATTAAACCAGGCCTAATCAGATAAGCTTTTTGTTAACATCTTCAGCTAAGATGAACAAGAAAATATTGCATATAACATTTTTCTCCAGTCACAACATCGCATACCCTGATGAGGCGATTTTTGTGGTAAACATTGAATCCACAAACTGATGATGGAGTATCCTTGACGAAGCCAAGACTTGTTTCAACCAAGATCTGCAGCAGAAAAGCTGTTTGAATCCACAAATTTAGATGATAAGCAAATATAGCCACTAGCCCAACCACCGATTTGCAATTAGTAAGTACCCACACACAGAAAATCATATATGAGGAGAACTTATTAATACTATGATGGTAAAACCGCGGTTTTGTTCTCATTGTGAACATTTGAATCAATAGACAGTTTACAATCTAAAGTTGGACTTCTAGTTTAATTTGAACATACAGCCCTCTAAGCAGGAAAATCAAGAACCCATATCATTATGTACCTCCTTTGATGTTCCGGCAAGTTGTGGCCTGTAAGTGATTACTTTTGAGAGCTTCAACTCATCAAGAATACTATACTGCTCAACAGGCTTCCCTCTTAGTATGATACTGAAATTTGTAAATTTTTTGAGGTATAATATGGATGCGTATGCCTGATATGAGATATAAGGAAGCATTAGAATACATTAGCAAAATAATCGGCAGGGATGATTATAGAAATTAAGTAAAAAATAAGTGGTTACTCTTAGAGAGTATCGAAAGCGGTAGGAAATATGGGATTGCAGTTCACGCCCTCTCTTGTTTGTTTTTGATGTATTTCCAAGATTAGCTTCATCTCTCAACGTTATGTCCTACATGACCAACAAAAGAAAGAATAAGACATTCTTTAAATAAGCAAGAGAAGGATGAAGCAGAAAAAGGAGGAAATGTTCACAGAGCATTGAGAGCATAACCTGTGATTCCAAAAATATAACACAATACCAAACAGTAATATAAGAGGAATTATCTTTAAGGGGTCGTTTGGTACAAAGATTAATAACGCATGGATTAGTAATGCAGGGATTAGTAATGCGGGATTTATTTTTATCAAGTGTTTGGTTTATTGTTTCCCACCTAACATTGTGTTTGGATTAAAACTCAATAAAAAGTTTCTTTCCAATTAGACCATTGAATTATTATGTAATTGGATCAAGGTAGATAACTATAAGACAATATTATTTTATTATTTTTCTATGGCCTTCTAACTAGCTATAGAGGAAGAACAATTTTGTTGTCATGTTTGCTATATTTTCACTTGAATTATTTGAGGATAAATAATTGTCATCTTAATAAATTGATCACTCACGAAATGTCAATTTTCAATTTAAAAAAGATATACCATCTACTTTTAAAATCGAAAAGACGGTAAACTATAGTAAAATTGAATAAATCTACATTTACACATAAAAATTGCAAGTTGTACTTTTAATATGTATGAAATTTTATAAATTGTTCAAAATACAAATAATTAGAAAACCACATATATATATATATATATATCAACAAATAATACATTCAATTAATATCACAAACGTTATGTGATGATATATTTGCCTTTCTAATTAGTAAAATATTAAACAACTCACATTTCAAAAATTGTATTGATTTGTATTAAATTTATTTAGTAACAACAACACTATCTAAATAATTTGTAAGCTAATTTATTTAAATGAATTAACTAGTACAAATATATAACATAAATCAAAAAAATAAACAAAATAATTAAAATGATTAGAGGGATATTTTTGTCTTTACATAAACTTACCCATGATATTAAATCCTATGTATTACTAATACCTCCAAATGGAAGGTATTAGTAATACATCCTATAATACCATACATAATACATGGGCTATTTCTTCTAATACCCCTACCAACGATCCTAAGGTTAGAGGAATGAAGTAAAATTATACCCCAATGGAGATGACATTTAGTTGTTTATCATATGAAGGAAATTATGGATTTTGTACTACTTTTGGTGTAAACATGAAATATAGAAGATGTAGAGTCTATTTATGATCTCTTAGATTACATTAGAATCTGTGTATGCTACATCCTTTTCATTTTTATAGTCTTGTAAATTTAAGGGGTTACTTCACAATTTGTGCAGCTTACTGTTACCATTTTATATATGAAACTATTACCTTCTTCAAGCAAACAAACAAAAAGAACAATGAGTTTCCTCCATTATAAGAGCATTTGACATGGACAGGATCATCAAAAACCATTTGTTTATCGAAACCTTCTTATCACCTTCTTCTCCAATATCAGGATTAAGGGCTCGTTTGGTTAGGGAACAAGTTATCCTAGGATTGCTATCCCACCCTCAATGGGAAACAAAAAAAAAACTACAATCCCGGGATAAATTATCCCGCTATTTTTCCCAACCAAATATGGGAAAAACTCATCCTGAAATTAATCCTGGGATTAGTTATTCCTTGTACCAAACAAGCCTTAAGGGCAGCTATAGACAAACTAACCTAAGGTTTGTGCTTCACAGGAGTCTGAAAGTTGAGCCAAATGTTTTCAAGAAATAGGCATACCTCATCATCGTCATCAAAGTTCAGTTCATAAATGCCTTCATCGTTTAGCCATAGGTTGAAGACAATAATCTTAGTTCCATGTGATTTTATATCATCAAACTGGAGAACATATAAGAGAAAAGATGGAGCATTCAGTAATAACAAATAAATATAATTCTGGTAACAATAATTGCAGGTGGAATCTAATCTATAGCTGATTCTTCTGATGCCCAAAGATGGAATCTATTTCTAAGAAAGAATTTAAATGATTGGGAAACAGCAAGATTTTGTTTTACATTACAGTCCCTTAGCACCATCATCCTGGATCAACCCAAGGATGATTCTATTATATGAAGGTATGATACAGGTGAAATATTCTTTGTTAATTCTTGCTAAATGTCACTGACTTCTTCCGACACCGACCGTTGACCTTGGAAGAAAATTTTGCACAACAAAGCACCACTTGAAGGTTTCTTGTTTTTCGTGGCTTGTGTTTAAGGAAGCATGCCTCACTTGATCAGCTATTCAGAGAAGACGAATGCAATTATGTAGCAGGTGTCCCTTCTGTGAAGAGAACACTGATGATACTTGTTATCTTTTTCCTAATTGCAAAATCACTTGTCATATTTTTGATATGCCTAACATACTAAATATGTAGATAGTACCACCTTGCCAAATGTCCACAATATAGCCCAACAACATACCCAGTGTGTTCCCACAAGTGGCGTCTGGGAGGGCGGGCTGTACACAAACCTTATCCCTACCTTTGATGGCTAGAGAGGTTGTTTCCTAAACAAAGAAAGGTGGCCTAGAATAAAAGTTGAATACTTATTGCATAATCTAGAAAGTTATCTCAGCTCCAATTGGAAGTGAAATTTTAATATGCTTTACATAATGATGAAAGTTAAATGTGCTCCATTTTACAATTTTCTGTTCAACTCTTTTCTCCTCCATCCTTAAAAATCCTGAAGTAACTAGTAGGCTACACATGTACCCAATTTAACAGGAAGCAACATACAATTTGTCAACTCTAACTTTAAAACCATGTCATCTCAAACATGTGCATACCAAATTTGAGATAGAGGAAGTACATGTTCGCTCAAAGTTTAGCAGATTTGAGCTTGGTATGCTTCATGAGTTAATATACATGGATATTTTAATATTTGCTTGTTATATTATAACCATAGCATGATCTCATAACAAAAACAAGAAACTCAGATAACACATCAAAGCTCAGAGTCTGCAACAAAGAATTAATCAATAAAAGTAACTTTCTAGAAACGACAATTCATACAAAATAAATTTATGATATAAAAATGTGACTTTAAAGTATATGTACCAATTATCCAACCAACCTGTTGCAGAAGATCCATCTTTGTTGCAAAAGGGGACCACTCTAGGATTGTTTTCAAGTTAGTTGACCAATCATCTTGAGAGCCATATACTATTGCTTCAGCCCAATGGTCGGAGATATCATAATCAATCTGCATTCATTTTCAATTAAAAAAAGAAAAACTGAGAATAGATGTTCATGTTTAGAAATAGATTACACACTTCAAGTGCCAAATATTACAATTTTCAACAGAATGTAAAGACTTTTTACCATTGGAACAATCACATCATCTTGCCCTGTTCTCCGAAGAAATGTATAGGACAGAAGCCCAACACTTTGAGTTGCTCGGCTAGACCATAAAAGTGCAGAAAATATCAAAATTCATAATATTCTCAAGCACAACATCAATTCTAGCAACATAACTAATTGTTTGGTCACACCAGTGAGCAGTTTACTTCAGAAATAGCATGTTGTTACATATCAAGCAGCACATTGCAAACAAACCCCCGTTAATAAACTTCTGGGTCGCTCCTTCCTCTTTTATTTTTCTCCAACTCATTCGGATTCATTCTATACAAGAATTAATATCTGTTCAAATATAAGCCTGTTCCACTCTAGAGTTGCCTAGCGATCAAAAAATTGGAGTAACCATCTTGAAAACCAAGGTTCAAATCCCAACAGAACCAACACCTAGGTGAATTCTTATTTGCCTTAGTTTTGATGGGCAGAGTTACTCAATAGTTGTACTGGTTAACAAAAGCAAATACCCAGTGGATTAGTCAAGGTGTGCACAAATTCCCCCGAGCACCACTATTATCCAAGAGAATAATGATAATGATAAGCTTGTTAAAGCGCTTCTAAAAATAAAAGTAGTCACAGATTTTTGTTTGAAAGAAGTACACTGAAATAAAACGAAAGAAGGAAATGAACTATTGACAAACTTGACAGTCATGAGAAAGTTGTAAAAAGAGGCCTTGTTCCCGAATGTGAAGCACTTGATAACCTGAATAGTGCTTTGACAAATGTGATTTTCAGAGTTCAAACGATATACTTCACTGCACATAACCAATATACTCTAAAAACAAAGAGTGCCAAGAAAAACACAAGACCGATGGGCTAGCAAGAAACAACTTGTGCAATACCGATTAAATAGAACGTGCACTCTTCTTCCAACTGATGTGCACAGCTTAAAGAAGCTATAGTAAATACCTAATGTGTCAATTCGGTACTTGTAAGATCCAGGTTATAATTGACATCACTAGTTTTATATCTGACATATAATAATGAAAGTATTAACAGATAGCTAAAAATGAAAATAATCTTATTTTCAGTTTTCAACAAATCAAGCATAAAAAAGAAATACCAAAGATAACTCTTTTGTATATGAAATTAGGTATTTTGCAATGATATCTGAGACGTTGTACTTTTTTCAATAAAGTAAGCAGTGTATTGATGTTGGGGGAACACCCCCCACCCCCACCCCCAATCCATCACGTAAACAAGAAGTATACCAGTAAATAGAGAAACTACACAAGAACATAGTTCTCTTTGGAAATTGGAAGGCACCCTGTCATCAGAGATATTACAAATGTTGTTCTAAGGAAAACTGGCATTTTAACCACCAAAGTCATAAGAGACGTCACTTCCTTTGCCTCAAATATCTTAGTTCGGTTTACATGTTTACTAATATAAGAGTTTGAAAGGTGAGTGGTTTGGTGTTCGTTACGGGGGATTTTGTTTGTAATTAAATTATATAATAAGCTATGTTTTCTTCAAGGGAAATAATATAAACCTTTAGAGTTGGTAATTCACAAAACAACTCATAAAGAAACCAATTGTGATTTCTTGAAGGACCTAAGGTTCCATAACTAATATATATATATATATATATAACACAACAACAACAACATACCCAATGTAATCTCATAAGTAGGGTCTAGGAAGGGTAAAGTGTACACAAACCTTATCCCTACCTCGTAGATGTAGAGCGGTTGATCCCAAAAGACTCTCAGCACGAGTAACGCACATAAAAGCAGTTAAAAAAGGAAAATACAGAAGTAAAGAGGACATAGCAAATAATAAGGAAAGCATAACATAGTATTCAGAAAACAAGGAGTAATAAAAATAACCAAATAATGTGATAACTGAAGTACAGGAAATAACAAGTAGCATCAAAAATCATAGGACAGACAACTACGAGAAAGATGCTACTACTAACTGGTATGAACAGGAAACTGGTAGAGTATACCAAACTATCACCACGCTATTCCGGGGGAAAGCGAGACAACACTCAACTACCTATTAACCATCTACACTAATATGCGACCTTCATAACCTCCTATCTAAGGTCTTGTCATTGGTATGTTAAAGATGCTATATATACAACAACAATATACCCAGTGTAATCCAACAAGTGGAGTAAGGATGTACGTGACCTTGGCCCTATTCTCAAGATAGATTGATAGATATATATATGTAGACAGAGAGGTGGGAAGAGAAGATACCCTGAACGAGATGAACGGCTGAAGACAATTACATCAGCGCCTAACCGCATGGTACTCGTCTTGAATCCATTACCATCTAAAATCCAGGTAAAAAAATAGCTTTAAAAAATATTCAAGTAGCTTATTCATCAAAAGGAAAAGTCAAGTAGCATAAAATGCCTCAAAACCTAACCCAAACAGCAATGAGTGCAAAAAAATGATTATGGCAGTAACACAAATTAGTACACCAGACCCAATTATTTGTAACTCTAGGAAGATGCTTACATTGTCCAATTGTTGAGTTTGATGTTTTTGAAGAATAACCCAGGCTCATGCATTTGCGAAGGCGGTCTGGATCCATACCACCCCCATCATCTGCTCAATATGATATAGTACATGTTACGGCAATTGTAACAAGGTAAACAGTATAGTATTATAGTGATGAAGGTTAAGTAACAGCAATACCACACCCTGGAAGAGCAATGCAGGAGAGTTGTCCCTTGGGTTAGAGATTCTGTCAACTTTCACGAATGTTGCACCACTACTTATCTAGCATGCAGATATGGACAGAGAAAAATTGCCATTAGACAAAAGAAAACTTATGTAAGTGCAAGAGAGATTAGTTTCAACATAAAATCTTGATTTTTATTCACAATATCTAAATTTCTTAACAAGATATTACATGAAAGTGAAAGCACAGAATCTACCAGTGCAAGCAGCAGAGACAGATTTTTCTTTTTACAAGAAGGCATGGGGGAGAAAGATTTCATCCATATAAATCATAAGACCTTCAATGTTGAAGGAAGGATGGATGGGCTGGCTTCAATGAGATGATATGAGTTTGTCAGCATATAAGTATAAGTAAAAGGAAACTTCCCCAGAGAACTATATATAGAAAGATGTGATGGGTTCAGGTTGAAAGAGCACAATTTATCAGCTAAGTTGTCTGCATGTCATAATGAAGAAGAAAACACATCAAGAGATCTAGGCATTTATACCCTAAATTCAATCAACAAGCAATTTAGGTAGAACCAACATAACAATTTCTATTGTAGGTCTAAAATAAGAGGAGAACTTGTGAAGAAAAAAATTGAAGAGATCTCTAGTCTAGAAGAATGGAGGATAGTTACACTCATATTTATTAAAAAAAATCAACATAAGAATGTTGTAGTGCTTTTCTTTACTCAGATAAACCATAAATTCAAGGCCCGCTTCAAGACCAAAAAGTATAAATTGAAGAGGGAATAGCAAGTGATTCCTTAGAATAATAACAATTGCAGTCCCTACTTTGTTGCAAAACAGTAATACAGTACATATAGAATGTGTCTCACAGCTCTTCCTTGTCAAAAAAAAATGTGCCTCAGTACTCTCTGGCACATTAGACACCAATAAGGCACTCTCAACTTGATGATGTTGTGTTCGAAACAACAATCAAAGAGAATGCACTTATTGTGAGTGAAACCTTATCCATCCAAATACCAATTAAATTTATTCTGACCTTGCTAGAACAAAAAAGAATGAGAGAAAAAAATATTTACAACTGCAATTACCAAAACGTTGGGAGCCAAACGCAATGACCTTGAGAATTAGAAAGTATAATTGAAGAAACCAAAGGTTAGTGAGAATTATTGTTAAGACATTTAAGTCTCTAAAAAATTGAATTTCTATCATAATGGCAAAGGAGGAAATGAAACACACTGAAGGTTAGAAAGTCAATAAAGTTGTGAAGGTATCCAAAACAAACCGGCATCTGACCTAAAATTCTAACCAAAACGGATCTTCCATTTCCTACTTAATAGACAACAAGGGGGAGAGGAAGAAGGGTAAACCTGTACCCTTCTTGTTCTAATTACTTGATGCCATGGTAAATTAGAAAGTTGTTAGTAACAAAATTTACAAAACCCAATCAAACTTCCCTATGGAGACCAACAAGCTCTTGGCTGAAAATATGATTGTGATACCTCATATGTCTATCTCTGCAAAGAAACATAGACACAGGAACCATACTCTAATTGCAAAACCTCTGCGGGATTTTTAATCTCTGAAAAGTAACAAAAGAAATGTATCCACAACAACATCCGAGGGCCACGGTCCACTTAGACAACAGGAAGTCAAATGACAATAATAATAGAAATATAAAGAGAATGGTTCTCTTACAAGTAGTGATTTCCACCAATCCAACTGTGAACATCTCTTTAAGACCAATCAAATAAAAAATATAATGTCCGTAAGAACAATTAAAAGCTATTTTCTCACCAAATGCCAATCCAAATATGACTAAATCCTAGGTAGTATCACAACTAACTTTTTTTATGAGGATGCTATTGGCAAACAGGGGAAACCCAGTATACATCCCCATATCAAGGACACTATATGGTTAAGTAAACTCAAGGAACCGTCCAACTATCTTTAAAAGGGGTAATTTATGTTTGCTCCAAAATACACCAAGAAGAAAATGTGCTTTAACTGAATCATTGAGCTTTGTTCGTCCTGCAAAAGTTCTTCTATTGCATTACTTTCAAACTATCAAGAAGACAGTGTTGGACAACAAAATATAGCAGAACTCTCAAAGACATATGGGTGACAAGCTGTAATTCAACAGATACCAGATTTCAAGTAGAATCGATACATTATACATGAAATACTGAACTTCTATTTCCACCTCGTAAAACATAATATAACAGAATAATCAACATTACAGTAAAATATACCTCATCAACAGCATTATCCAAAAGCTCAGCTATTGCTGCAATGACATTTAAAATATCAGTGGTCATGCAATAGTAAGAGCAGAATGGATTCACACGGATATGTACTTATTAATTAACTATCTCCCATCACCATAAGACTACGACTTATAAGATTGGCACTATGCTCTTCTATCAACCAAAAATAATATAGTAGATCAAAGTGCCACATGTAAATGTACAGCACACAATAATTTTTAGACAACATCGAAAGAATCCTCGGGTTAGTTTCTATGTTCTTAAGTAAAGGCACTTGCTTCGGCTTACAATAAGTGTCATGCAGGTTTTCTTTAACAATCTCATTAAGATAGATAGAAGAGGTTTTCTTAAACAATCTCATTAAGATATATAGAAGAGGTTTTCTTAAACAATCTCATTAAGATAGATAGAAAATAGTTCTGATTATAAAATAAGTACAACCAACAAAAGACAGCATTGGAAGTAACATGAATAGAACCTTGCAACAAATACAACAAAAAGCGATTGACCTTAACCTGATAAACCCTACTCAACCATAAAATTTACCTCCAAACGCCCATTTATGAGAAGTAGCATTGGAATGCAGAAATTTGGGATGAACACGCGCATGTTCCAATTCACCTACAGGTAACCAACCAACGTAACTCTTAACCATGTTGCAAGTAAAATTAAATTCTGAATTGCGAAAACAAATATGAGAGATGAACCGTGTATAGCAGTTGATTTGATACGACCAACTTCAAAATTGCCAGCTTTCCAGAAACTTCGAGAATCCAGTGGCCTGTAATTAGAATCCGGTGGTACAACGGCGTTGGGATTTTCTATTACCGGTGATTTACTCAGTGAGTTACCACCGTGATTAATTTCTGGTTTTGTCATTCCGACGACGGGAACGCCGGTGCCCTCGTCGTCGCTACTATCGAGTTCGACGACACCCATTGGAAGCTTCTCTACCTTAGGCGGCATTAAGAAAGAATTAGATGAGAAGAAATTAGTGATCCGTTTCACAAGAAGTACCGGTTGGCACTGATCACTGAGAGGTTTCTTGAATCTTGAGGGTTTACAAGACTACTGTCTAATTTCTGTCTAGCCAGGCTTTTTGGAATACTAAAATCTCTTTCTCCTTTTTATAATGTCAATTCTTTATTGAAATTTATATTTATCCAGCAGTATCTCTTATTAAATTTAATTTAGTTTAGTATATTTGTGTTAAATTTAGATACAACCCATCTCTCTCTCTCTTTTTTTTTTAAAAAAAAACATATTTCTAGTTATTAAAACTCTTAAATCTTTGTATGTATGATTTTATTCTTCATCCTAAAATTTTAACTTGATAAAAGTATAAAATCTAATTAAAGTCTTTTGATAGAAATATAAAAAATATTCTTTTTCTAAATAATACTAATTATAAAATGAATTTATTAGGATTTTCTCTTTCACAATTTGATACTCATATGGCTTTCTTTTTTTTTAAAAGATCTTAAACATAGTAATTTATTATCAAATATTTTTTGAGATGTTTATTCATTTAAACACAACATTTTTCTCTAAAATTACTTAACTAATTAAGAATTTTTGAAAACTTACTTCTAAGTCTAATAATTACTTTTTTGTAACAACTATGAACATTATCATTGATAACAAACGAGAATTATAACTTTAATCACCTAACAACACATAGCACCTAGTCTATCCACTTCTTCTCATAGCTAGTTGCCAGTTAAAGTTTGAATAAATCTCCTACATTAATATAAAAAAATTTCCTTATAATCTACCTATCGTGTCTATGAATTCACGTTTGATCTATGTTATAACTTGCTCTTTTTATACATTTACTCCTTTGTATATATTTCAGTTCCCGCTCTTCAAGTATGATATACCATTGCCCCCATAGAGCATCAAATATTTCTTTGTTTGTTTTACTCCAATGCTTCTTGTTGATTTCAGTAGTACCTAATTAATTTCAATTGTTTGTATATGTATGTGGGTGAGTCCATTGCATGATTGCTTTTTGACTTTCTGCGTTTCTACACATTGATCAATAAATGGAATGTTGACTTAACCCTATGTGTGTCACAAAGACAACACCCTTCATTTTCCACCTTGATGTGCATCTTCATTAACCTCTCCTTAGTAAGGAGTTTGCCGAGTGTAGCTAACCACAATATAAACTTGTGTCTTGATTGTGTTATAGTATTTCATATTAGTGAAGCAGTTTTCGAAAGTCTTTGTGGCACAATGATGGTGATGTAACTTATGGTAATGAAGTATCTTCCCCAGCCGTTAGATTATATCTATCTTGGGTATATTAATGGTTCATTTCATTCTTCAAGTTATTTAGTTTCCTCCAGTATCAATCTGGAGGGGCAATATAAGATCAACTATTATCATTTGATTTCATATAGATGATATGTACACGCTTGACCCACAAAGATTCTTTTTTCTTAATTAATTGCCATAACAACTTTCGCACCAAAGCAACGTTTCAGTCATGGCAAACTTTAATGTTGAGCCCCATGTACTTTTTAGGCATGCAAACCTTCTCCTAAGCACCCAAGGTGTTCATTGTTTATCTTTAGAATTGCCTCATAAGTAGTTTTTGCAAATTTTATTCACCTCTTAAACAACATTTTGGGGTAGTACAAAGACAAATCTCCAAAAACGCTATGTAACGAAAATAGGACTGATGTTATCACTTGTAATCTTCATGTGTATGATAACTTCTTCGAATAAGTGACAGTTGTTGGGTTATTTTGGCAATCAATTGATGGCATTTCATCTTCGACCACTTCATAGTTAACAGAGGTAATCCCAGGTATCTGATTGAAATGAGATAAGTGTAAATTCAATCCTATTGAGTATTCTTTCTTTAGTCTCCTCAATTACCTTTATTATAAAAATGTGGGACTTCTCCATGTTTGCCTCTAAGCCGGTAATATGACCTGACTAAAATGTGTGTGCTTCAACATTTTGGTCACTGACTCAACTTCCCCTTTAGAAAATACCATAAGATCATCAGCAAATATCAGAAATGTCAACTTGACTTGCTTACACACATATGAAACTTAAAGTTTAGCAATGACCTTACAGTTTTATAAAGTCTAATAACTACTTTAGAAAACTTACTTTAAGTCTTCTGTGATATGTTCTTATCACACAAAGATAATGAAGTGCAACTTTCATTTCACATATCCCATTCCAATATGATGTGTAATATCATTGTCAATCTCTCAAATACTTTGGAGAGTTAAAATAAACTTAGATCTGAAAATTCTTGAATAGGGCTACCATTCGAATTGCTATTGAATTCATGGACAGACAAGAGATAACCTGACAAACTAAAACATCTTAGCAGCCTAGAAAATAAAGCAATTTTTTTTTTTCAAAATAGCGGCGAACGAAATGAGAACAACCTAATTTTTTCTTGATTATTTGTCGAGATAGTTGAAAATGACTTAAATATGAATCCTCGGTTCATATCTATCAAATAATAAAATAAATTATGTCACTAAACTTATACCCCAAATATTATATTATAATTTTACCCAATCTGTATAATAATCATCTAAACTAATTTTATTATAGTAAGTTAAAATAAATAAGGTAATTATAATATATGAAATCACCGTGATTTGCTTAAGCTTTTAATGATAAAAAAAAATTAACGTTAGTTCTAAAAAAAATAAGAAAGTTATGTTATGAAATCAAAGATCTCAAAAAGAAAAAATTAAAGTGAAATTTTTGTTTGTTTCCGTCCACGTATTCCATGGGCCTAGGGGGAAAAAAGCGAGTAGGGGCATATATGTAAATGTAGAATCTTCTTGCTTCCATCCTAAGCTAATGCCTATATAAGACGGAGAGAGCCGATCCAAATGCGCAGAGCTTTCTTGTTTGGTAAGCTAATTTTTGCGAAGCCCATAGAAAAAAGAACAACTCAGAGAAATGGCAGAGGAGGGACAAGTCTTTGGCGTCCACAGCGTTGATGAATGGAACCAACATCTCCAAAAGGGAATTGATAACAAAAAACTGGTAACACTTGTCTTTTCTCTTTTGTTGTTTTGTCTTGATTTTGTGTTTTTTTTTCTTGTATGATTAATTATTTTCTTCGTTCATCGTTGGATTTCTTGCTTTATGTTATTACGGATCGAATCTTGATTAGGCGTGGGTTTGTCGAGATCGGGAATTGGAAACTGTTAAAAAGAAAATTGGGTTCTGTGTTTTATATGATTATATAAACCAATTGCACATCGTTCTGTTTCGTTTTGAAATTAGAAAATCATTTTTTTTTTTCACATTTTAGTTTCTTGTTCGATTTGATGGTCTCCATTATGATTTATGAGGATTAAAATCTTGACATCGTTTCCCAATTTATTTATTTTCTCTACAATGTAGACAATATTCTATCTCTGCACCCATAATAAAAAAGGGATAAACCTTTATGTTGTTTAGGCTCATCCGTGTTTCACATCGAGGTCGTTCTAGGATGACAACATATGTTTATTTTTTCGAAATTAGAGATTTTACCTAATAAATAAATGACTTCTTTCTACCAGATCACTATCTTCATACTTTTTAAAATCTTGATGTTCTTAACTCTTGTTCGGTACTTGTGTATGATTCGTATGATTATCGTTTGGGTGATTGATTTAGGCATCATATCCCTCTTCATATTCATGGATTGATTGATCGTGTCTAGTTTCGTGCTAGTAATACTACTAACAATTTATCAATCACCTTCAGTAAATCACAGTTCACTTCATCGTTCATATAAGCAAGTTGTGTCATTTATGTCTCTCAACTGTTTTAAGGTTGGTTGGTGACATGTTTTTTTCTTTTTTGATATCTTTACTACACATACCCCTCTTCTACTACTATATTTTTCTCATATTTACTATTATGTTGCAGATAGTTGTGGACTTTACTGCTTCCTGGTGTGGTCCCTGCAAGTTCATTGCTCCATTCCTTGCAGAGTTGGCCAAGAAGATACCCACTGTTACCTTCCTGAAGGTGGATGTGGATGAATTGAAGGTGAAATTATTGAGCCAAACATTTAATTAACCGAAACTCCATTAATGTTACCTAACAATAAATGATCCAACATGTCAGGATTAAATTTCTTGGTACGAATGATCTGTTATAAGTACTGATGATGTCTTATTTACTTGTCGCAGTCTGTAGCTACTGATTGGGCCGTGGAGGCGATGCCAACCTTCATGTTCATCAAGGAGGGGAAGATCGTTGATAAGGTGGTAGGAGCCAAAAAAGAGGAGCTGCAGCAGACCATTGCCAAGCACATCAGTAGTACTTCATCAGCCTAATTAATATGTTTTAATCCATATTATATTGCACTTGGTTGAGTGGCATCTATCTTAATATGAGCAAGAATTAATTTAATTTCCGTTGGATATTGCAAGTTCTTACTATTAAGTCAAATATTATTCTGCAGTTCGAACTATTCCGTATCTAATCAAAAAAGCGATTTCTTGCGTTGAATGATAAACGTGTTCATTAGTTATTTCAATGGGTGTTATGTCATTTGAATTATTTATGCTGTCCGTGTTATAGTGTAGTGTAGTTTTATCAAATCGAATTAATGAACTTGAATAGACTCTGCCATGGTGACCCACTTGCCTCGAGTGACAGATGTGTAACCTAATAAGTCGACTTCAGTCTTCAAAATAGTACATTCGATGTAGCTATAATTTCTAGGATTGAATATATCCTGGGGAGTTGTGCTATGAAGAAAGACATCAACTAGCATAGAGTAACTAACAGCTCAAGATTGATGGGTAATGGAAACCAAAATTTGAACTGCATTCTCAGTTACAGAAACTTCCGTTCAGTTTGTTGTAAGAAGAATTGAATAATCCAAGCATAGGGTAACAACATCAGCAATAGGACCATAAGAAATGGATGCAGGGTGTGAACTCAAAACGGAACTATGGTACCTTATAAGAGAATGCTCTAGTGAGTCCCATGTACTTCTGTTTAGGCGTAATTCTCATACTCGTTTCATATGGGGGGATAATTACATGTAAATGAAAGACAATATGGATGCAAATACACTTTTCCATTGAATTCTTTCTGCCAACTGCACAACACAGACGATTATAAAGGGTCATATTAGGATCCGTTCCTAACATGAACCTAAGGGGTTTGATTTTCCCAGGAAGACAAGCTATCACACTGACTAAACAGTACATAAACGACCTTATCTGGTCCACTTTTCCAATTTAAAAGCAGAAAAGGGCCAGACTGCACTCTAAGATGGGAGTTGCATTTTGGAACTCCCAATGATCTACAAACAAACTCATGTATAAATATGCTATCTTCACAGAGTCCCCCCTCCAGTACCCCAAAATTAAGATTACTACCTAATGAACGCGTATCAGGAATTTTCCTTGACAACATTCATCAACCAAACTACTACCTCCTATTTCCTTTGCTTCACAGTTTATTCTTACCTCACTAGCCTTTTCCTCATGGGTGTACACTAAGTTATGCAACATTTGAACAACTTTTTTTCTTTTTTACTCTTCAATTCTGAGTAGGCGTACAATGTGCTTCTACAGACAACCGCTTCAGTACGTTGGGGCAGGGATCTTCTCCAAAGTTGCTATTTGATATTGTCACAGCACATGATTGGCGTCCTAGACATTTCTGGCAAAGTTGCAAGAACAAAATGTGAGTCAAAGGAGATTAGACTGCCTAGAGAGTGGTTGAACAAAAGTAAACAATCTATTCTTGTCCCTTTAACACTGTAAGCAAAACAGAAGGGTACCTTTTCTACAACGGCGTGTGAGTCAGGAGCATGGCAAGTTCCTTGCTTGAAGCTCCCACAGGTTCCAAGAGGAGTTCCGAAGCTTGCAAATTTAATGGAGGAAATAGATTGACCAGGAGCACAGTGAATGCGAACTTTAGGTAGGTGAAACTCTTCGGTTTTGCCATAGTTCTCAATTTGCCAGTTCTTAATGTTTGGATGATATTCAGCAACATTGGAACATACGTTAGTGACTGATCTCTTCACGAGAGAAATTCTTGTGGGATCTCCACCAAGTTCTTCAAAAAGTACCAATAGATTTTGAGTGGGTTTTAACCAAGACCGAGGAACATGGTACCTGAAAAAATAAAATCTTTAAGTTGCCAGTACAAGGACCTCCAGTTTCCAGTTATTTATGGTGTTGAGTGAAATTGTCAGGAAGCAGTGTATAGCTGGGAAGAAGTGGCTTACCATTTTTGAGTTGGTTCCCCACATCCCAGTTGACATTTTGGAGGCCGAAAAGTTCCAGAATATTGGCAACCATTGCAATCTCCAGTAGCATAGGCAGTCCAATATCTACCAATACTCTGACCATTAATCCATACTTGACCTTTACCCATACTGCTCATGTCCAAAGCCAATGGCTCATCTCCTTCGGGCGTATTGAAGTAAGCCTGCAATATGATGAGTTGTAAGATATGACTACCATCACTTGCATCTTTGGAACTTAACTCCTAATTTCATACCTTATGCCATGTTAAGGGTTGTTGTTTCTGTGCAATTAATGAACCTTGCATCCAGTCAACAGCAGAAATACCATTTGTCGAAACAAGATTCATGGCCTCCCCTTTAAGCCCAACCTGTTAGTAAGTCCATATCAGTATAAAAGGTTGCAGTTGAAATAATTGATGATTGATTGAACAATAGTGCTATAAGTTAGCGCACCTGATATGTCCACTTTGCCCAGGACAAGTCCCATTTTCCCTGGTCAAGTCCTTGAATTGCAACAGGACCTAGTACTCCAGTGCTCCATGTTTCAAAATGTCCACCAATGTTCTTCAGAAAACAAACAGAAATATTAAGAATCTAGAGTACATTAAAAAAATGTATAAATGATCTCAGGACTGTAAATAGGCTACAAAGTGTTGCTTCAACATATCAGTGATCATGATGATAATAGCTAGTTGCACTGATGAGCTGGTTTCCTATCCCTTCTTTTCTGATAAACTTTTTCCTATCCCTTTACTGCTGGGAAAGAAGAATTTACATTATCTTCCTCTCACACGGGTATATAGTAATCAAAGAATGCACAATGGCCTTCTTACACTGCAAGGTAAGCAACGTGAGGCCGTATTTTCTTGTGCGCTTAAGTTTCAAGCTTTGCCAATCCCAGCGGAAAAAAGGGAAAACATTGTCTACAAATTATCATTAACTCTGCCGAAAGTAGCCATTAACCCATGTTCAATAGTTTTAAGCTATGCAACACTTTAACCCCTCAGAATTATTCTTTTTCTTCACTTCCTGGTACCAGCATTTTGTTTTTTTCACTAGCATAGTAATCGGTGATACTACAGCTGATTAATGATTCTGATATATGTTAGTGATGCTCAACACTTATTGTTGACTTTATTTGAAGCTATTAAACCGGAGAAACTTATTTTATTTTCTTCATGAGTTATTCGAACTTGAATTGATCTCAAGTATGCATGCTATTTGGAAGACCGAAGGTGAGAATTTAACTAACCGGCAGTCCGACAGCCACGCTAAGCAGTGCAATTCTGTTTGAGCCGGCACGAAGATTGACTTTTCCTTTAAATACAAATCTCCTATTCTTCCTCGTCCCAAATGCAGAACCTATAACATGTGTAGGAGCATTCATCGAAATTAGCCAAGTTTAAGCATACATCATAGATAACTTTTGATGAAGTATCATTGACTGCATTACCTGAGAGCTGACCATTAATAAACACATGCATAGCATGGCCTGTTGTCTCAACTATAAGAGTAGGGAGCTCTCCACCATGCAAGAAGGACTCAGTTGAACCAATATCAACACTGTACACAGAAGAAAACATCATACAAGTCACATAAAGCTAAAATTTCAGCTTTCAGGTCACAAGTGTTGAATGCAAAGAAGTAGGAGAGGTCCCAAGGATGAGTAATATGAGAACCGAAAGTGACAATTCATCTAGAAATGCTCCTCGAGTGAGTGGAACATTTACTTAATTTCCTAGAAGATCAGAACACATTATTCTCTGTAATGGAGGTACTTCAAGACATCCACCCTCCACCCGTAACCCCCTTCCCATTCTCCCCTTCTCTTCAGACACGTCTTGCAGTAAAAAGAGATAAGCAAGAAAACATTTGCACTGGCAAACAATCCAATTCCTCGTGAGAAGCAAATCGAGGAAACAGGTTTAATAGTCAGATACCAAACCAAACTCACCTGGTTATGTACCACAAATAATCACTTGTATCTCTGGTTACATTTATTTGCTCCAAGAGACCAAATGACCTAATTGATGAGCTGTCATCTAATGCAGATATATCTTCACTGTAAGTCTCCCAAGATAGCATCTCTGAGTTAGTCGGTAGCATTTCCATCTTTGATGTTTGAACTCCAACCTACATATGGAATTCAAAAGCTGTTAAATCCTTGCTTTCAGAGTTGTTAGCGAGTAGCATAAATAAACTATATCTTTCGGAAGATGCTAAAGCAGCTCATGAGTACTATTGAATGTACAGAAGTTCCCACACAGGTGTATTACATACTTTGGCCGTGTTGAAGACTACATTTCTGCAATCAGGAAGGATGCTAATGGACCAAGGAGGCAAATTATAGTGCATGTTATTGAACATTACTCTAGCAGCAGATTTCCAGTCATTGTTTGATAAGAAAGCTGCACACCCCCCTGTCTCTGAAGAGTATACATATGCCTACAGCAACAGAGAATATTCAATGAGAGACAAATAATAATGAACCATGGTGACAAGATTACAGATGCTTATGCATATTTATATACTTGTTGAAGGTTTCCCAAGGATGTGATAGCTGGATCTGCGGAAACTATGGATTTCTCACACATCTTGACAGCTCTATGAAGCTCCTTGAGATGACCATATTTTGGCTGTCTGATCAGACCTGTCGAATGGAAGGGGAGTTTAAAGGACTTCTCTCTTTTGGTTAAGCGGAACTGAATAATGACATACGCAAATTTTTATGCTATAAAGTTTTTTAAGCGCACATAAATTAGACAAGGAAACTTTGAGAAATCCTTATAGAACAAATATCAGTGAAGGAAACATGGTCTCACTGAACCATTCCACAATTTCAAAGACCATCACAACTCCTTAAATAATACTCTAAGACCTGTGAGTTTAAATTTAAAAGAGAAGAGATAAGAAAAGAGAAACAACAGCTCTACACTCACCATACTCATCAATTGGAGCATCATAGTCATAGCTAGTAGTGATGAATGGCCCCCCCGCGGTGCGTCCAAAGTTCGTGCCCCCATGGTACTGTTAGGCAAAGAGAGGAAATGTTGTTACTATATGGGACTTCATGCATGCTTTTGATTTATAAAGTACTATGATTTTTCTACATCAGGTGTTTGCCGAAGTAGTGAAATGGAACTAACCATGTAATAGTTAACAAAAGATCCTCCTCTTTGTATAAATTGGGCAACAGCAAATGCCAAATCCTGAACTGGCCTCTGATGAAGGGGGCCTCCAAATTCCGAGAACCTTAAATTTATTGAGAAAACAAGTCAAAAATGACCTGACTTCTAACATAATCAAAAGTTAAAAGGAAGAGACAATAATACATACCATCCACTCCAAGCTTCAGTCCAAATTGCAGGTTTGTATGGTTTGTTTGGGAAGAAATTATCACAGTAGAAACCATTGCATGTGTTGATCTGTTATCAACAGTAAGAAAAAGTTGTTTAAGAAGTTATAGAACTATTTTAAGAGCCTTGAGAGCTAATCAATTGTATAATTTTTGGATTTTTATTAGGAACTGAAGCGAAATTGGAGAGGATCAATAGGAGCAGAACTGTTTGGCTCATTGTAGGAGGAGGTTAACTGATATGCACTTGTAGTGTAAAATCAGGTCATTTAAAAGCTAATTACAGGCAACTTTTATAGCAAGCATGAACTGGAAAATTGTCATCTAAATTGATAGGTGTATGTAAGTTATACTAAACTAGAAAATGCTACAGAACAATGCCAAATGGAGTATGGGAAGCTCTAACAACTAAGTTTGCTTACCACAGGATCTGGTGCATCTTCTTCCTTGCACATCACCCATGGGACGCCTGTGTCCAATCCAACTGCCATATTTGCAGCCCATGTTGCATACTGATGTCCCGGTGCTCCAAGTACCTTGGCTTGAGGCCCATACTCATTCTCAATCTGCAGTAGCAGATCAGACAGAAAGGTTACATGAGAATTGAACTAGTTTTAGTGGAATTTGGCTTCAGCAAACACAAGAATTGTATAATGAACTAATTGGAATAAAAAATCCTGAAAGATAAACAACCTGTGAGAGTATGATTGGACCACCCTGAGACTCGAAAAGATTATGACTCTTCATCAAGTTAACAATTTTCTCAGCATACCCTTTCATTGCATTCTGTCAATCCATAAAACAATTAAAATTTCATTAACTATCCACCATTTAAAATGATAATCTTCTTCAAATGGTGAATTTCTTTTTTCAATTTTTCTCAGGAGAAGGCTGAGACCTTGAAAGGTTCATTATCAGCTCTGAAGCTAATGCCAGGTACATACTTCAGCCATACTGGAAACCCTCTGTGGAATTGACAGTAAAAATTAGTACCTCTTGGTATGAACATGTTTTATAGATCTAGTGAAGAGGTAAAAAAGAAATATACCCAAAATTCCACTCTGCACAAACATAAGGGCCAATTCGAAGATGAGCATAGAGGCCTGCTTTCTGAATTGTTTTAACAAACCTCACCAGGTCATATCTTCCTTCAAAGTTGTACTGAAAAGCCCACACAAAACATGAAAAAAGATTCAATCTTTGAGCACAAAACATGAGTGAAAACAAGCTAATTGTACAGAAATAAGAGAGAAATGAAGTACATTGCCAGGAGAAGGCTCATGAACATTCCAAAAGACATAGGTCTCAACCACATCCAAACCTCCTTCTTTTGCCTTGTTTATCAGATCTTCCCACATCTACAAAACCACATTTTTAAAGCTCACTTCATAAACATTTACACAGTAAAAAGAAAAAAAGAGAGCATAAATGGGAAAGAATTGGAGTACCTCAGGGGTACTTCTAGGGTAATGTATAGAACCAGAGAAAAGTAATCTTCTTTGCCCATTAATCACAATGGCTTTCCTATCATAGGTAACATCACAGTGAACCAACCCAGAGCTAATAAACAACACTATACACCATAGCAGAACCCACTTCTGAACTGAGTTAACCTCCATGATTCCACCTCCCTTTTTTGCTTTTTTTTTATCTTACAAACACATCCAAGAGCACAACTTTTCTTTCTGGGTGGAGGAAAATTTGAAGCAAGATCAAGAATCTTGGAACAAAAAGCTTTTAAAAAGTGAAAAACTTATGGAGGGTAAGCTTAATTGCAATGTGGGTGCACAGCAAGTTAGTCCACTTTTGCTTTGAAGAGCAACCACAGTGCTTGTGTCCAAGTAATTGCCTCTTCCTCCACCTCAAAACTCTAATGTGCAAGTCTTGGAAGTGATGGAAATACAAGTTTATATATTAGAGAGAGTTGTAATGTACAGCTTTAATTTCACTATAGCCAAGAAAAATAAAAAAGGGAAAGAGAGAAAGTCATCAGTGCGTGACTCTGAGCTCAACACTCAAAAAAGCAATAAAAATATTTAATTAGTTATTCTTTCGTTTTAATTTATTTATCTAATTTTAATAATATTAAAATATCATTTAATCTCATGATTTTAAATACGAAGAGAACATTCAGTACTTAATAAAGCACATGGAGTAGTAAAAGAAGCTGACAAACAGAAAAAAGGAAATAAGAATATCATGTGTAAATCTAAGAAACTTTTCCCACTGCTCTCTTTTTTCATTTTTAATTGGTTGAAAATAAAGTGTAAGGTTTAGAATGGAGGGAGAGAGTGATTTTGGCGCATTAATGAAATGAGTGCAGGTTTAGCGGGGTCATTAATTAATTAGTGGGAAACTTATGGCTATATTTTACTTTCATAATCTTTGTTAAGCCTTTTTTTTTTAATGTTTTGCAGATATGGAGTTGTATTTTACTTATTTGTTACAGTACAATTTTATTTTTATTTTTGACCTGTTTTCCTATCTGTCACTGCTGAGTGCTGATGGTCAAAATTGTACACCTGGATTTATAGATTTTAGATCCACCGAGCTGACACACGAATATATATTTTCGGGTCTCATTTAATTAAAAATGAAATCTTTGATTCTTAATCTGATCTGAGGAGAGTATTTTAAATGATTTGAAAATTTTAACTTCTGAACAAGTCTCGTGAAAGTATCGATTGGTTCCTTTTTATTTTTCTCGTCAAACTAATTAACGTGGAAGTTTCCTCTTCTTTTTCTTCTAAATATGCTAACTATGTATATAACTCGACCTCAAAATTTATAACAAAAGTTTTAATAGAGTGGTAAGTACTATTTCATTTTTAATCAGTCTCAAATTTGAATTCTACTAGGTGTAAAGTCACTTTTATTAAAGAGCTACTATACAAACATCGAGTGAGAAAACAAAAAAAAAACTCAAAATTCAATAGTTCATAAACAGAGTATTTATGTGTCTAACCAGAAACAAAACACACATAAAATGTGGGGAAAAAACGACAAATATGTTAAGAGTAGTAGAGTTAAATAAACGTGAAAGCTTTCGCATACTTTGTGTACGTAGTACCTATTAGTATTATTATTATACAGAAATTGGTTGTTGAGTTTTGAAGAGCTCAGCTCACCGACAGAACAATTAGTAATAGTACATACAATACAAGAATTTGATGGTCAAGTGTCCAATCTTAAGATATTTAGAAATCATGAATTAATGTCACTTTCCAAACTGATCATTCAATTCACATGATTCCAAATTATACCGGGGTTACTAGCTTAGCTAGTTGTTTGGTAAATTGATAATTTTAAATATATATATATTTTAAAAAGGTATTTATTTTATTAATTAAATAGATAATACTCCCTTGGAGTCTTTTAATATGTTGTTTAATGTTTGGCACATCCACTAAGAAATTCATTTGATTATACCAATGGTACACTTTTAGATAACTCTTTGAATGCTTTCATATGGTTTACTAAAATAATAATAATAATATAATTTTTTGACTAAATTATTCTGGCTAAAGTGTCCAATTAATAACAAGAATCGGAGGAACTGCATTTCTCTAATCACTTAGCAATGTTAATTAGGTAAAATGTCACTCTCTCCATTCCATTTTACTTAATTCTTTTAATTTAAATAAGAGTATATTTTTTGCAAAGTAAAAATTAACGGAGGAAGTACATAACAATAATTCAAATTTTCAAAGCATAATTAATAATAACAAAAACTAACGGAATGCTTTATGCATTAAGCTATCCCTTTCTAATAAAAGAAACCGCAAATAATATCTTTTAAAAGAAATATCAAGTGAAACTGAATCAAATAAAATAAATCTGAAATAGTAATTATTAACTAGAGATAAATGGTTGTTATTCAACAACATATGTTATGTCATATGTGTCGGTAATTTATTTATTTTTTGAGTGAATAATAAATGTACCAAATTCCTATAAGAGAGGAAGTACTAGAATTCATTCACAAAAATGTTTTGTGACACACCACAACCATATATATTGAAGCAAACTAGTACGTGTGAATTGAAGTTTGCCTGTGTCACATTAGAGCCAAAGCATTTTTGGTCAGTCATTTTCATTTCAGAAAGTGTAAAGATCTTTTTTTACTTGACAATAATCCACAGCAAATTAATTGCAGGGATGGATATATAGTAGTGTTACAGCTAGGCCACTATATATATTTCAATTTTGATATATCGATGCAGTACAGTGTCTCCCAAAATTATGTCATTTTCTAGTGCCATGGCGTTTGCCCACAACCCCCAGCTAAGCTTACATATATATACTCATTGAGTGTCAAACTTGCCTACTATTTTTGGTTTAATCTCTATTCTCTATAACACATGTCTAACATTCAACAAGAAAATGCCAAATTTATTAATATAAAATGGTGCAGCAAGTAGTTGGAAATTGAAAACATATTCCACTAATTAAAGTTTCCTTCTTGTTTTTGTTCCTTTTTTTCTCAAAAAAAAAAAAAAAAAACTTTCTATGTTAACAGTACTTCCCCGTTTCAATTTGTTTGATCTTTTTTAGTTAATTTTTTTAAAAAAAGACCCTTTTCTTTTTAGCAACTTCTAAATTTTAACTTTCTACGTGACACGTTTAAAACTACAAGATTAAAAGATTTTTTGATACATTTGAGACCTTTGATTTTAGACTATTTTTTTTATTTTCTTAAATTTCATATTAAATCAAAACATGTCACTCAATTTGAAACGGAGGAAATAATTAAAAAGAGGTCCCCACGAGAAGAGAACTAAGGTAATATGTGTCAGTCAAAAGTAATAGCAACACTATATATATATGGTTCAACTTCAATATTCTAGTTTTAAATTTGCTTTAGCATATACAGTGGAGCAAAAATTTATGTTTATATACCGAAACTTTAACATGAAAATGAATATATCTACAAATATTTAATATTCTCCATTACCCAAAACATAGCATGAAATTTCGCAACGATTTCATGCTATAATACTTTTCCAATCATAATTGTAAGTTGTGATAACATTATTATATTTAAATGGGTAGCTCTTTTTGCAATAAGGAGAGTATCCCTATTTATCATATTCTGGCCTAACATATCACTTCATGTTATATTGGAGTTCAAAAAACAAACAAGTAGATAGTCAAAGTTTATGGGTTTAATTGCATTAGAATTTATTTATTTTTGTATGCCTAGGAAAGTCAAAGTTACTTTAAGGATGTCAAATTAGTAGAACTTGGGTTGAATTTGGATAATCTTGCATTTTATGATAGTCTAGTCCAGGTCAATAAATAGATCTCACATTTAGACATATTGTGAAGTTAAAAAAATTAATTTATATATGCGACACCAACTAGTTAACATTAAAACTTAATTACGAAACAGATCAAATGTTGTTAGGAGTTGTATATTAGTCTATTTAAACGCTCATGAAATTATTAAATATTGGAGAGGGATTAATTAAGTAACCTTGCAAGTTGAAGTTTTCCTTGTCAAGTTAACCTTAAGCATGTCCCTAATTAAGAGACTTCAAGTATGGTCAATCTAAAAAGATAAGTAAGATTAGAGTGAAGTTACAACTTATTAGTTGTTACAAGAAATCTATACATGACTTATAATTGTTTCAGACAAAAAAGGGGATTTTTAAATCTGTCCTTAGGTCAAAAGAAGGAAGTCAAATTGAATTGATTAACAGGGAGGGGCCAATTCTTTTCTTTTTTGTTTAACTACTAATTGTCTGGTTTAGAGCGCAAATTGTAAATTAAATTAATAAACATTGGATCCTAAGTGGGGTTGATGCAGTCTTTTGGGAGTCAAAATAATAGTAGTAGTAAGCCTTTTTGTTGCTTTTGTTAACTTTTCCATTACGCCTTTTAAGCTTTCGACGGCGTGATGAACGGGCAGATTGCAGATTCTGTCTCGCTAATGCTTCTTTGCTTAACACTAAACTTGTCAATTAATTAACATTAAACTAGTTTCATTAGTAGTCCACTAGTTGCTAAAAGCTCATTTTTAGATATTCTTATAGAGTTCGTTCACATTTTATGTTAAGTTGGAACAAAAAATTCAATAATTGTTAATTAGTTATAATTTATAAAGGAAGTGAAAGAAAGAATCTGGTCCAGAATCAGTGGGATGAATGTGGCTGAGCAAATGACACGGATTTTCTGAGCGATTAAGCATGGGATTTACCTAATTATATCATGCTTTGTGGTTAATCATAGGAGATCATTTCCTCAATTATAGTATTTACTTAACTACTATTGTTAAGATATTTACAATTTTACTATGGTTAAATGGAAAAAAAATTGTAAGTCCGAATGACCGAGTCCATGTCATCATAAGATTTTCTCTTACCCTGAGAAGAAAGATCGAGTTTGAAATGCATAAATTAAATAATTAGTGTGAAATTTGTATTGCGTGAATCAAAGAAAGATAGAGTTTATACAATTTAAAACACATTTATTTTTTTGTGAATTAAAATCAATGTTAGAGACTATCTAATTTGGAACAAATGTATTGTTCTTTCTGTTTTCTCTTTATTGTAAGTGATCATAGAAAATCATTTTTTTCTTATTAAATAAATTTAGACGGTCATTTGGGGATCTTGTTAGCGACCTAATAGTAATAGTAACTAATAAGTCATCAAACATCATAAATCCCGTAAAGCTCTGGCATAACTAACTCTCGGGACCATCCAAAGGGTCATAATTTAAGTTTTAATTTGCAAATGATCATACTCCTACTAATTTATTTCAGGTTTGCAGTAATAAAGAAATAAATACTATGTAAATAGGTCCTATCCTGTGATAAAAAACTGTTCCCTACTTCAACAAAACACCAGGGGTAAAAACGATAATTAACTTAGTTGGATCTGCTCAGGAATACTCTATTTTAAATTACACCTAAAAGAAAAAGAGATCATTCATCTTTTTAAGTACTGATTGGTCCTCGATGACCATTTTCTATATTAATAAATGAAGATACAATAATTATTAGAATAAATAAAATTCAATATGTCATTTTAAAAAACAAACTACAAAAAAGCGAGTAATTAAGCGTGGACGAAAATGAATGGTTGGTCAGTCTTTGTCGATTTGGCAATTGAATGAATACTCATTGTGTTTCTTTTATTTTGTTTGAGGTTGTATTTTTTGCTGCAGCAGACAGATCTTCCCTTGTTGTATCATTGCAAATTAAAATCAGTATATACACTACTTCGACACCATAAGTATTTTGTTAACAGTTTTAAAAAAAGTTTATCATACACAAGTTAAATTTATTATTTTAAACATATTATCCCGTCTCCTATATTAAATTAAAAAGTATTAGAATTAGATAAGATTATGTATTTGTATGAAAATAATTACTCCCTCTGTCCTAATTTATGTGACACATTTCGCTTTTCGAGAGTCAAACAATTTAAGTTTGACCGAGAATTTGCTCATAAAATTTTCAATTTTTTTAAAATGAAATTTATATATCTTTAAACTACATAAAAAGTACTATAAGTCTCAATAATTGATAATTCAAAATATTTAAAAGATATAGAAAAAATTTACGATTAAATACGAACTTATTTGAATCTCAAAATCCAAAATGTGTCACATAAATTGAGACAAAGGAATAAATAGTAGTAATAAATTGAAGTAATTATATAAAAGAACATACTACTATGTGTTATATACATCATTTTGATGTTAAAGTTCTGAAAGCGTGATTGGTGATAAAAGTCTACCAGCCTAAAAAAAAAGGGAAAAATAATACGGTAGGTTGTTGAGTGGGGGTCCACTTATAAAAACAAGTGGCACGTGGCAGTCATAATTGGCGCCAATAATCATTAACGCCGTGACCCCTCCTTCTCATTTAATTACCGCTACCCAACTTTTCTGTCTCAAGAAAGCCTCTTTTCTGTTAGCGTCGGTGGGTTGAAGAACCGTTAATTGGAATGCATCTTTTTCCCTTTTTTTGCAAGTATCAACAACAATATTCCTTCCAAGTAAGTATCGATTATAAGACCACTTTTTACCCTCTTTTGAAATCTTCTTTTTCCTTTTTCACCGATCTATTACATCCCATTCACTTTTAATTGTCATAATTTTCTTTTTTAAAATCAAACTATAAGAACTTTGATTAACATTTTATAATATTATTTTTCATCATATTGATATGCAAAAAAGTACAATTTATAGTATTTTTCGTATAGTTTTTGAATATTTAATTATTTTTTTCATTAAAATATCAAATTAATATAATTTAATTTAGCTTTGAAAATTAGTTAAATTGACTTTCAAAAAACGCAACATAACAAATAAAAGTAGACAAAAGTGGTACCATTTTATTTTTAAGCCTTAGATATAAGTAATACTTTCTCCGTTTAATTTTATGTGACCCTATTTAACTGATGCTTAATTTTTTTTAAAAAATTTAATGGTCGATTTTTTACCCTTTTCTTCATACAACTCCAAACCTATTAGTACTAAAAAAAAATTCATAATTTGGATCGGAGAGGTATGTTTAAAAATATTATTGAGGATAAAAAATAATAATCATTTGATATGTGAATGCTGCAATTAATTAAGGATTATACGTTAATTAAAACATTGGTCGGACACTCGTGGTTTTGCAAATGAAATTAAAGGTAATCTTATAATCTTTGTGAAGGGCAACGTGGTTAGATTTGGTACCCTTTGACTTCTGCTCGGGTTGCTCTTTATTTAGTTTAAATTAAATGAGTAAAAGAAAAAGTAGTTGTACCTTTTTTTATGCTTTCTAATTGCTACTTATAATTATGATTAGGATTTTCTTTTCAGCTCAAAAGGATAAGCATTAACGGATAATAAACATGCATAATTATTTGCCGGAATTAGTGACGTGATTACTTCCTTTCGGTAGGAGTAGGACTAATAACATAATTTCCTTGTTCATTAATCATTATGTCTTTATTTAATCTACAAATTACAAAATCACCATGTCTGAATTATTAGTTTTAGACCATGGTGCAAAGCGTTATTATGTTTTAACGGTAAAACAAGAAACAAGAGGAGTTAATTGCTAGTTGTGACATTTCAACGGTTCTGTTTTTATTGATTATCTAACGGTTGATTAATAGTAGTAGGTTTTGACATCTTCAATGATTTATAATTTCTTTAATTCATGATTGGTGTTGTCCACCTCCCGCATTCATCGGTTGAACGTTGCTCAGATTTTATATTTTAAGGGATTCTAGAATCTAGGATTTGAAAGTTGATGATTTAACCTCAGATAACATAAGACAGTATATTTGGATTGTTATTACTACTAATGCTTATTGTATAGAAATGATTGTTATCCCCCTGATTAATAACATACGAATGTGCCACTAATTACATAAACATCACGAGAACATATTTTGATTTAATTAAGTGTTTATGATATGTTTGATTTGAACTTTTAATATGGTTTGCTCATTTTTTACTTGGTTGTTGTTTTTATCGACCAAACTCATTGTTTAATTTGGTTATTATACTTTTTGTGTTTAAAAATAATCATTACCTAGTAAAATACCTACCTTTTTTTAATGATAAACTAATTGTCTTAGTCACTTATTTTGGTAACTTTTAGTGACTACAACAAAAATAACTTTTAGTGGCAATAAATAGACACGTGTTAAAGTCTTTACCGGCATTAGTTAAGTGTCATTAGATCCAATGTCGCTAAATCCTTTAGGGACATATACAAAGAGTGCTAATTGCCGCTAAAAATACATATTTAGCGGCAATTGCTAATTAATTGCCGCTAAAAATCATTTTTGATGTAGTGAGTCTGATGTAAAACCGTAAGCAGATTTAACATTGTTTGGTTTTTACACATACTAGGTAAATTAAATAAGTAATCAATAAGCGTCAAACTGACTTTATAAGTTAAATATTTATGTGATCTACAACTTTTGATTGTTTACTAATTAAGCGCAAATAAACTAAAAAGTGTTTGTAAACCAATTACTTTGATCAGTTTTTAAACTTACCCAAACACCTCCATGATCACTTATTTTGATAATTACTTCAATTTATATCAGTGTTGCTGATGTAAACCACATTTATATATATATACTACATGTTTAATTATCTATCTAATAGTAAATTAGTTAATTAGTACTACTTATTTAAGGACCAAAGTTTATTGTTGTTAACTGTTAAGTAACATAAACACATGCATGATGCAAATTATGATTTTGACTCTCCATGAGGGTGGTACATTCCAACCAACCAACATAGGGACTGGGACCGAGTCAGGTAAGGTTGAGTGGCTTCATCTGAATTTCCTTCAATGAAAAATTATATTATATATACATAGTTAATATTATTAATATATATAATAAATATTGAATCTCTTTTAATTTCTTCATGTACTTAATTTTTTATATTTTAAATTTCTTAGTGAAAATTTTGACTCAGTTGCCATTGATTAGGACTTTGCACGCCCCTAGTCCCCTACACAAGATTGTTCCTTCATATTCACGATTCTTTAATTACGTAAGAGATTTGTGCTTGCAATTACTCTTTTGCATGTGATTGCTACTGTCAATCTCCTAAATTTGGGCCTTGGTTGTTTCAGCCTTTTTGTCACTAGCATAATCTTCTTTCCCCATGTCTTTAGTTTTTCTTTCACTTTTCACTTTTCTTTTTTCTCCTCAGCTTCCTCTTTAGTCCTCTACCATAACTCTCATAGTACATACTTTCTGACTAGTTTTTGCCACACCTAATGCTACTTTACTAATTTAACTATAGGAATTTACATATTTCACCCAGTTTTTAATAATTATACTTGAAACTATACTAAACCGTAGGGACAAAGCTATATGATACGGTTGAAATGAATTTTTACACTTTAATAATGTAGCGGTAAAAGTGACTCAAAGATTTCTACTAATTGGAGGTTTAATTTACATAGTAATTAAGTGTGACAATCTTGCATTTTCTTGAAAGTCACCTTGTAAAAAAATTCTAGCTTTGTCACTGGTTCTGATTATGAATTCATCTTTTATTTCTATGATGAATGATGATCGATGGAGGAATATTTTCTTGTAGAATTATTAAGTGATCGAAACAAATGCCCCCTGCTCTGGAAAGAGAGTTGATGAAACTAGCAATTAATTTGGCAATAGTAAAGAATGGGACCAGCATAGCATGGAGACACAAAATATCAAGTATGGGTACCTTCTCCAGTACGAAAGAGTTATGGGGACTTTCTTTTTCCCTCAGAAATAAATCACAAAAGTGATTGGTCCTATCCTCTTTGCTTCTTCTTTAAGAATTAATAGAGGCAATATTCATATATATATATATATATATATATATATATATATAAATATTATACTCCAGTACGATATGTCCAAGTAATTTTTGTGTGTTTTTAACGTGACTCTCTCGGTACCAAAAATCTGATTATAATAAAATATTTTGTCAATTTAGGTATTATATACCTTACAATTGAAGGACTTGTTGTCGAGAAATAATTCTTGATTATGTCCAACTTCTGTCCTTTATTGATGATAGGGACATTTGCCACATGATTTGATTTGTTTCTTTTTCTCTTTTGGCCTCACATATCTAAGTTTTTCGTCCTTGTGTGATTTGTGTACGTAGTCACGTTACAACTTTGATCATTAATTTTTACCTGTTAAAAATTGGAGGGTGTGATACTATTGTTTCACTTCGATCAAGTAATTATCTAATCAAACACACACTTAAAAATGGTGCAACGATGTATACCTAATTTCTGAATATGTCCCAAGTTGCATTTAAAATCTGTGATAGTACAAATATGATTTGCGTATTATTAGTACACCCTCAAAAAAGTTGTGTTGCTCGATCTTAAGAGGATACACATTCCAAGATTGCGTTAATTAATTGAAACATCCCATGGGTTTCTCAGATCTCAACGTTCCCTTAAACACATTCCTGTATACTCCCCCCTATATATATTATATATTATGTCATCTAGGGTGTTCGTAGTTCGGTTTGAATTGGTTATTGGTTAAAACCAAAATCAAACCAACTTAGTCGATTTTTTAAATATCTAAAACCAAACCAAATCAAACGAAAAAATAACCGTCCGTTTGGTTTAGTTTTTCTGATTTTTTCAGTTTGAATATAATAAATTTTTGAGGACATACGTATCTTGATAAACACAAACACCTAGTACATGAACAATCCACTGAAAAACTATTGTTGGTTCAATTAAGCAATTAAACAATACCAAGTTATCATTACACGAACAAAGTGATTCAATTAAGAGAAGGTGTAACTATCTTATGAAAGGTATGGTAGGTAAAGACTAAATTAGTAATGAATCTTGATGGACTTGGACTTATGATTGTAATAGATGGGTTAAAATTTAAGTGTTGGGCTTGAGAAATTGGTAAAGTTAAAGACTTAAGTTACTTAAAATTTAACAAAATATTTATATTTTATTCATTATAAAATTTATATATAATTTATCGATTCGGTTTGGTTATTTTTTAGTAAAATTAAAACCAAACCAAATAGTATCGATTTTTCAAAATTCAAAACCAAACCTAACCAAATATTGATTTGATTCGGATTAGTTTTTAACCATAACCATGAACCGTCCTAAATTTACGGTCATCTATGTTGATTTGACATAAATTCCTTAAGAAAACTTTACTACTGATATTTTGAAATTCAAACTTTTACTATACCATTTTATGTAATAATAAATACCAAGGATAGAATGAGAAAAAAACAATAGAACAATTTTGATTTGCTAAAACGAATAAATAAAAAGAAAAATCTATTTATAGTGTAGGGGCGTAAAATGAATAGATGGAGTCGTCAACATCATTTTCTATAAAATTAATCTGCCATATATAATTGCAGATCTATGGGAATTACGAAGTCTCATCTTCTATAGATAGCCGAAAAATCCTCCTCAATCTCAATTCTTTATTTCAGAAAAGAAAACAAAAAAGATTTAAAAAAAAAGTCTTAATTTGCAAAAAGAGGAAATTATATGCAGAAGACTCGACATTTACAAATTATTTAGTATTGTAGCAAAACACTCTTGAAAGAATATTACCCAGAGAAAAACGTGACGAACATTATTAGTAGTTGAGTTCACAAAAAAGTGATTTAAGGGATGTTTTTTTCCTCTAAATATATACAATAACGTATGACATAATGATGTGACTTGTTTGTGTAGTCATAATTAAAAGCCATAATTGGAAGGTTTCAATTTGTGACACTCTAATTAGTACCACTAGCACTGGCCGGTATGGATTCGATCAAAATAATTGTTGTATATTAGACTGGTCTTGAGGAATAATAAATATAATTATGTCCATCCATGCATTGTTTATCAGGTTTTAATTAGAAGGTAATCAAATAGAATCATTACATTAAAGTTCTTATATCCCAATTTTAAATTGTTCTTGTGTGACGTATAGGTTAGAAGTTCGAACCGTAGAATCAATCATTAATAACTGTATCAAGGTAGATTGCCTGCATCACATTCCCTTAGAAACAACTACATTGAATTGCTTTTGTTGATTCTACTTTTTTACATCTTCAACATGATCATTCTTGCTTCCTCATATCATTATCATCATAACTATAAGCAAGTACACAATTAAAAGAGTAAAACATTATGGTATGTATTTACATTCAAATATGACATAATTATAAGCTATTCTTTCCATATGAGTAGGAGTGTTGCATAATGTTCCAAAGATGTTTATTTGGACCTTTCTTTCCATAGTAGACGGGCCAAGGCCCAGAGAAGTAATTAGTACTTTTGGGTCCTTCATTTTGGGCTTGGCCCAGATCCATGAACTGAACTGGGACCCACCCTACCATTTTTTTTCCAACAAAACAAATTAAATTAAATTTTCGCTGCTGGAACTTGAAGCTGATGAAATCCCCCGCTGAAATTGAGAAATCTCTTCAACTGAAATTTTCAAAATGCTTGATCGTATCAAAATTTTGTCGAGCAAACTAATCATTAGCCAACATTTTCTCCGGCGAAGTTTTCGTACGAAGTCGACTCGCCGTTTCAACAATGTCAAAGATGAAGATGAAGAATATAACAAAGTCCGAAGAAAAACTGAAAATGAAGAAGCACAAATTTATTTGCTTAAGAGTAGAGGTCAACATCTTCTCATGAATCCTCGAGTCCTTAATTCCATTGTCCAAAAATCCAACATACTTCCAACTGATACCGTTCTAGAAATTGGACCAGGCACCGGGAATCTCACCCTGAAGCTTCTAGAAGTCGCCCAAAAAGTCATAGCCATTGAAATTGACAAACGTATGGTAGAGATTCTTCACAAGCGCGTCTCTGAACGAGGACTTCAAGACCGTTTAACTGTAAGTTTATATGCTTGCATATTGTTCGACGAAATGCCTCATGCCTTGTTGAAAAAATATTCTTGCTATAAAATTCTGCATTATAATTTTAATGTGTTGTTTCCTGTTAAAACTAGGTATAAACTAATACTAACATAATTTACCGGGTGGAGTCAGTAACTTAGAAGGAGTAGAATCCCGAATCCATAAGATTAAAATGCCGATTGAATGATACAGGACTAGGTGTATTAGTAATACAAGGATTAAGGAAGTTCTTGATTTTGGTATGGGCATTGTTGCATTCTCTATTGTGACTATCCGTGTATGATTATTACACTGTATAACAAAACTTACATTATAATCCTGGTATAACTTGTCATAGAACCAAAGGACTGCTTAGTGCAGTTACGTTGAGTCTGACATGTGTAGGACTTCATACTTAGCTCAATTGAGTAGTTGTCATTTTGGTTTTGCAGGTTATATGCCAAGATGCTTTAAAGACTGAGTTTCCACAGTTTGATCTTATGGTTGCCAACATCCCTTATGGAATTTCCTCGCCTCTGGTTGCTAAATTAGTTTACGGAAAGAACTCATACAGGAGTGGGACACTATTGTTGCAGAAAGAATTTGCTAGGAGGCTATTGGCAAATCCAGGGGATTCAGAGTTTAATAGATTAGCTGTGAACGTGAAGCTGGTGGCTGACGTAGAGTTTGTCATGAATGTGAGCAAGAAGGACTTTTTGCCATGTCCAAAGGTTGATTCTTCTGTTGTGATGATATATCCTAAAACTGAAATTCCAGAGGTTGACTATGAAGAATGGTGTGCGTTTACGAGAACTTGCTTCACCAAGAAAAATAAAACATTGGGTGCAATCTTTAAGCAGAAAAGAATGTTGATGGAGTTAATGAAGCTGCAAGAAACCAAAGGAGATGAAGAGAATAATACATTGTACAGTGATTATCATGTTAATGATACCGAAGATGAAGACGGGCTGAGCAATGAAGACAATGTTAATTTCTCTCCCGTTATGAGGAAGGACCTAAATTTGTTTAGAGAGATAATCAATGACATTTTAAGATCCGGTGGATTTGAAGATAAGAGGCCTTCAAAGCTCTCCCACAAGGAGCTACTGGACTTGCTTTCTTTATTCAATCGAGCTAGGATACGTTTTCATGGTCAAGTAAATCTCAAGGATGAAAGTGATGCCGAACTTGCTTCTGCATTTGGTCCATTATAGAGCCTTAATGCACCTATGCTTGTGTAAATACATGCACTCATGCAGCATGGTTTCTTACCTCATTTTCATAAATGGAAATTTAACCAACTTCATTGATCTAGCCATAGGCGCAGATTATCAATTTTTTGCAAGAATTTTGCAGGACACGGCACTTCACCCTCAGAAGGTTCATACTTTGAAGGTGATTGATTGGTCTGTGCCTCTTAGTCATATCATGACTACTGGATTCTGGGCACAAACTTTATGTTTCCTTCAATTAAATTCGATTGGTGGAATGCCAAATGGAACCTCACAAGGTGTTGTTGTTTAATCTTATTTAGCAGATGGATTGACTCCACTGGAGCCCAATTTTGAGTTGTGCATTAGGGAAATGAGTTTTGGAGCCTTGAGACAGTTTATTGGACTCGTTTCCAAAATCCTTCTTTCAGGCCTAAGAGTATTCATTCGTTTGCTAGCACCTTGTTGGCCTCCTCTTCCAGTGCTCGGGCTGGTATTTGGCAAACTTCACCCTGAGCCTTTCATAAGATTTTGCAATTCAATAGTTTACAGCTTAACGGACAGTCACCAGCAAGGGAAGGGCTAGAAAGAAGCTTCGCGTGGAAAGAACCAGCTTAAAACCCCCAAGTCTACCTTCATGCTGGAATATTGGTTTTTGGCTATCCTATGTAACTGTCTTCTTTTCTTGATCTTTTTAAATTTTGAGTTAATATTGCTCAATATTGATTATTTTAAACCTAAGAATCGTAAAAGATACCAGCTACTCTTTAGAGCCCTAGCATTAAACTTGTCATTTAAAAATTGAAATGGGCCAGGTAAATATTTTGAGTCAAAATATATAAGTATTATTAAGTAATATAATTTAAATATTTTTAAATTTATTTAATAAAACTTCGATTCTTCGGTGCACCGTAGTTTTGGGACCCTTACACCGAACTCCGAACCGAAGTTCCGAAAATAAAAAACCGACACCGAAGAACCGAAATAGTTCGGTTCGGTTTTTTGGTTTTCCGGTATTTATGCCTATCCCTAGTAGCTATTCAAGAAACATTACTCCCTTTCTATAACAATATGTTTTCTACATGCTATTCAAATGTATTGTTTTTATCAAAAAAAGAAAAAACCTAAGTAAAAAAATAAATTAAAAAGAAGTACGCCCACCGTGGGGCTCGAACCCACGACCACAAGGTTAAGAGCCTTGCGCTCTACCAACTGAGCTAGACGGGCAGATGTTGTTAGCAACAATTAATTACTATATCATTGACTTTTAATAGATGGTTTTTGGCACTGTTTGATCAAGTTTTGGGCACGTTTAAGGCTGCTTGACCAGTTTCTAGCTAATTTTATAGCAGTTTCTCAATACTTTGGTGTAAGCAGATAACATGTCGAACACCATCGGAACAAGAGTCAACCAGAGGGTGCTCATATGATAAGCATTCTCCATCTACAGGCAACAACCCTAACACATTATACACTTGCTATCAAAGAAGCAAAAAGTTGAAAATCTCTGAGTAATTTTAATATTTTATGATAGACATAGAAATCATTACTTGATTCACATTGCAACTCATATATGTGTTGTTGAGCAAAGATAAGGCCGACAAAAAGCACGTAATTAAGTAGCAGTGAACTTCGGTTGGTGCACTAAATACAATCATGCCAGCTATCATTGTGATATGAGAGTTCCTTTAAATTATTGACAATATCTTTTATAAATTCTGTACTTTTTGTCTGATTTACCAACCAAATTATTTGTTAGGCAAGTGACGCACGTGTGGCAGAGGACCCACTACCCACCTTTCAACTTCATTCTGCATATCTAGTTTACAGCCAACGCAGATTGTTTCTTTTTTTTTATTTGGAACAAAACGACATACAAATCTTCCAAAAATTGATGATAAGGATCAAGATTTTAAATTGAGTTTTCCACTACCATATATTCCTCATACACTACGACTATAATAATGAAATGGACATATTGCCGTCTCAATCCCAAGCTATTTAAATTGAGCTAAATATTAATCTATTTTTAAAAAAAATATAAACCTTGTATTTAGTTTGCTACCTTAAACATAGAGATGTATATTTGGTTGAGATAATAAAAAATGTTGGTTACATAAAAAAAAAATTTTGTAGAGAGACAGCAACATGTTGGAGAAATTAAGGATGGAAATAATAAAGAACAAAGTTAGTTTTGTTTGGTTTGAATTAGTGGGCTTTGCTGAAGGGGCATGATGTTGATAGGCAGTTTGTTCTTCATCTTCACTGTTGGAAAATAGACAATCTCATCCTTCTCTGCCACCCATCTGTTCATCAACACAATAGAAAGTGATTGCTCATTAATTATTACTCTTGTATTATTTTCTTACACCACTATCTTTGGTCCTTAGCTACTTGGTAACAAAATAACAAAACAGTACTATTCCCACTTTTTTATTTTATTTTATATATTGCAATAACTACGTCTCAATCTCAAGCTACAAGAAATATATTGGAGATCGCATTTTTACCGGTAGGTGGTGACAAGATGGTGGAGGAAAATGGAGATTTCAAGCCTTGAAAGTTCTAAACCAGGACATAGCCTCTGTCCTCCACCAAAGGGTGTAAATGTATTGCTGGTCACAGCAACTCCAACTTTCTGCCAAGCCAAAACAATTAGTTAGAATTTTAATTATCAGTGTTTTTAATTGTATACAAGGAATTAAAAGCTGACCTCCCATCTGGAGGGATCAAAATTGTATGGATTTTCATAATTTTCTTCATCCATGTGAACTGAAGTGAAGGATGCCAAAACACACCATCCTTTTGGTATCAAATGCCCTGTATTCGCAACGCCACAATATATTAGTTTAATGGATGGTCACTCAACTTTTTAATTTACCGCACTAAAATTAAACTATTATTTGTAACGCGTAATGAAGCAGGTACACTAGTTAATTTAGGAGGTCTACACAGAGAAGGGAAAATGCTGGATCATAAAGAAATGAAATACACACCTTTAATTTTGACATCTTTGAGAGATTTTCTCCAAACTGCATTAATGATATTTGCCAATCTCAACGTTTCACTGATAACCTGTCATTCCATAACAACTGATCTTAATCTATTCTTTATTATGAATTTCAAAAATTTGATCGAATTTTCAACCTGTTTATATAATTTTTTTAAAAAGACAGAATTAAATATTACTAGAAGTATTATTTTTGGCACTGTGAGTACATTTATAAAAGAACCTACATGTATATAGTGCAACACTAGACAGAAAAAGAATGACAATTTCTTTTTATATCATAAAAATGGAAACTAACATTCTGAGTGAAGGGCATTGACAAATAATCTGTCCAACTATAATCCTCACAGCAGCTTATCTTCTGCTGCCTCAATTCCAAATTCTCCTCCTGCAGGAAACAACAAATTTCTGATAAGAAAATTAAAAGGAGAGTAATGTATAGAGCTATGCCTCAACTTTTGTCTTCTCCAATAATTGAGAATAATCCCTGGAAAAGCAGCCGCGATCTAACTAAAATTTCATTCTAATCTCGATATTGTTGGAATTGGTCCAGAGTAGCACTACTTTGTATTGTAATATTTTTTACAACCTATATCCTACCCAAACTAATTGTCACTCTAATCAGTAAGTATATAGAAAAATATTCCTTTTCTTCCCAAGTAAGTGTGTATTAGCTTATTTCATGTCATTATGAAAAATAATAAATATAAGGTCTTCTAGTCTAGTTTAATAAGCTACTCATATTTATTAGTAGTAGATTTTTTTGAAGAATTGAGCAGTATAAAAAACTGTAGCTATTTCATACTCCCTCCGTCCCTATTTACTTGTCCATATTTCCTTTTTTAGTTGTCCCTATTTAGTTGTCCATTTTGACAAATCAAGAAAGGACAACAATTTTTTTCCTATTATACCCTTATTTACACTTCTTGAAAATTGTAAAAGTGTATGTTGTTTCCCTCCAATTTATTTCACTTGAATTCAAATAAGTGGTTGTAATTTTGAAGTGAAAAGTTGTCATAAGGGTAAAATTGTAACTTCACTGTGCTAATCATTGTTGCCTTAATCTGTGTGTCATTTCTAAAGTGGACAACTAAAAAGGGACGGAGGGAGTATAAGAGTATAGGGGCACCGGGCACGCACTATTTTTTGGTCCACAACTGACAGCCGGTAAATCAATTATCGTACGGCTAAAAAACATAGTCTTCCCTACTTTATTTTTTAAAAAAATTACTTATTTTAAAAAGTTGTGTCCCAGTTTTGAAAATGACTTGGTAGAAAAGGTCAAAAGAAAAATTAAATAAAAGTTAAAATGACATATAATTCCCCACCATCCACACGTGGGGGCAAGCAATCATCCCTCCCAACCCTTCATATTTTAGCCCAAGCAAAGCCTATCCGTCCATTTATTATTATCCAAAACAGTCACTTTGGTTTATTATGGATAACTATTTATAGCTGTATGTTGTTTTATTTTCAGGATTTTTTTTACAGTCGGTACATATAAGTTAAAATTCTAGCGATTATCATACCTGCAAGCGAGCTAGAGCGAGGGGGTTGTCACTCAGAAATTTGACAGCTAAGGTGATCGCCGTTGGTACGGTCTCTTCTCCAGGGATCATCATCTCTATCAAGTTGGCACTGATGAAATCATACGGCAGTGGTTGCTTTGCCCCATTAGCATTCCCTAAGAGCACGTCAATTGCATCATTTGGGAACAACCCCTTTTCTTCTTTTTTCTCCATGCTCAATTTTCTCTCCTCTACCATCTTCCCTACCATTCTTGTTAACCTTTCTTTCGCCTAAATAAAAATACTACTGTTACTACAACTCACACATACATACATACAAGTTACAAATTTAAGTTATATAGACTAACTATCTCTGTCAGTCAGTGTATACAACTTAAATTCAAAATTACCTTTAAAGATTTGTAGAGAGTGGTTCCGGGAAGCTTAATGGGCAAACAAATCAAGCCTTTGGTGAGTTCTTCAAATTCTTTCTTGAGCAAGTTCAATTCTTCTCCAGGGTCCACGCTTAGTATCAGCTTGACTAATACTTCAAATGAAATCTTCAATACCCAACAACAGGAGATGTTACAAAAAATGGACCTATAAATTAAAAAGTAATGTCTGCAAATACTCTTACACTTTTCAAACTCATGAAACTATACTGGATATATTTACTAGCTAATAGACAATATTTTGATTTATTATTATCATTACATACTATAAGAGATTGATAAAGAATGAAATACTATTATATTTGAATTCAAAATGAGTTGCGTGCATCCTATTCAAAATGATTCGCTTAAAATAATCAAATTCAGTTGAACGATGGTGCCCATACGACGTGACATTGAGCGGAGTGGGCTCAAATGATATTATATTTATATACTACAAGTGGTAGTCATGGGGTACTGGTACGATCAGACATAATATAAATGCAGCAAAGAATTTAGAGATAGACCTTTTTGGCTTCATCTTGTACATAGACGATGCTGTGTTGTTTTTCCAGCCATGTTGACAAGAAATGGCGGACGGAGGCATCGATGTCTCGTGTAATACGAGCCTTGAGTTGCGGCGATTTTAAGAAACTCCCGATCAGTCCGTGTAGTCTTTTATGAACTGGACCATTCATTTGCAATATCGAATTCTTCCCAAATAATTCTGTTATTGATTTTGGATAACATGGTATAAATACATCTCCATTGTTCTGTAGAACCACTTTGTTCACCTCTGCATCTGTTGATACTATTATTCCTTTTCCTAGTATATTACTTTTGAACACATTCCCGTACCTTAAAGAATTAAAGACACCAAAAATAGTTGCATTATTATGTATATATGCAAATTAACAACAATAACAACGTATTCAATATAATAGAAAAATTATTTACGATAAACCATGCCACGATTATCAAAATATATGTGCAAATAAAGTAGGGGAAAAAGGGGTCAGTGAATTTTAATGAGGAGGGTTGATTAGGTCCTGCAATTGAGTTCCTAGGTACTAGCTAGAGTGGAAGAAGGGTACATTAACTGTAAAAGAGAGATGTAACAGCTTTTTGCAAAATGGCTATTCAAAATTGATTGCCAAATCTTTTTTCATGATTTTTGCCAAGTCATATGACATGATACCATTGGTTAAAAGAGCGGTATCAATAACGATTCTTCAATAAAATGATACTCCATGATTTCAATTTATAAAATAATTTCTTTTCTTTTTGTCGAATGATTTTATAAGCATGTAAATATCTAAGATCATAGATTTTAAAAGTTTTTTAAAAATAAAAATAAAAATTGTGTTAAATTAAATGATGTCATATAAATTGAACGAGCCAGAGAGGGTATGTTTCTTCCTGCAAAAATTGATCTTCCTTGGTTGCTTTATATTATAAGTTATCTTAGAAATACAACTAACAACGCGAAAGTCTAACATTATAATGAATGTGTAAAAAAAACAATTACCAATATTATTGTAAATTTTAATTTGTGATAAGGAGTTATATGTAATTATTGTACTATTAAGTAAATTGAATGCATCAATGCTAAACTCGGTATAATTGTCAAAGATTATGAACTTGAGCTCCTAATTTATAAGTATTTTAGAAAACACATGCTCCATATGTCTATGGTCAACATATGAAAGCATAGCGGACACGTAATTATAATTGAGGGCCGACAAATTTTGGAATTGTATGTATTATTAGCAAGTGTCCATAATAACAAATATTGAAGAAGAAAGAAAAAATGATTACAGTTTCAACAAAATTATGTAAAGGAGAACACTTTAAAATGGAAATGATATCATCATCATCCCATGACAATATTTACTCATTTAAATACTTACGCCGTTCACTTTTTATTTATCACTTGTGACATAAAAAAAAAAATACCTTTTTTATATTTAACTTCTCACATTAAATATTTATTTTCAAAATTTAATACTAAATATTATTTATGAACACTTTGATAAAATATGTATATCAATAATTATTTTCATAATAGATACATCAAATTAAATATTAACGGAACGAGGAAGTAATATTCTTAGAGGTTGTTTGGATTGGCTTAAAAGTTACTCAAACCTATTTTAAGTCAATTTTTTACTTCTGAAACTGTTTGGCTGATATAAAAACAACTTAAAATAAGTCAAAAAATGACTTAAAATAAGTTAGAAAATATTTCACCCATTTGTTGGTCCAAAAGTAGATCTCGCTCTACTTTTTATTTTTTAACTTAAAAATAATTTCAATTTAACTTGTTAGTATTTTTAACTTAAAAGTAATTTTTTTAAGTCAATCCAAATGGGCTCTTGCTTCGGTCAATAACGGGAGATTAGGACTTAGGAGTATTATTACTTACTACTATTACTTCTCCAATTCTACATTTTATTTTTTTAATTATAGAAAATTAAAAAGACAGCTCACTATACTAGTCGTATTCCTTAAATTTAATTCATTTTGGTAAGAAAGTATTACTCTTTAATTCTAACTTCTTTTTTTTTTTATGTAAGTAACATATTTAAAAATATAAAATTTAATAACAAATAAATAAATAAAAATTGATGGAATAATATTTTAATCAAAATGCTGTGCAGCTGAACGGAGTCAACTGATTGAGGCTCACGTGCGTGACCACGCCATGACCCGTATTTAAGAGAAGAAAATTCCTTTAAAGAATACTCCCTCACTTCCAAAAAGGAAAAAAAAAAAAGGTTATTTGAAAAATTAAGAAAATCAAGATAAGATATAGTAGGAAGTAATATTTAATTACTATTAATAAATAATATTTTATTACTTTCTGCTCTTTTAAAAAAATTACCTACTTTCTACTTCCCTTTTTAGCGTTGTCAAAAAGAATGATCCCTCTTTTTTTTTAATAATAAACAACATGTTTAAAGTTATAAAATTTTGATATATTAAACGTAATTTTAATTTATGATCAAGATTAAAAAAAAAACTGAATCTCGGCTAAATTAAATTGAAATGGAGAGAATATTTTTCTTTAAGAGATAGGAAATAAGTTATTTTAGGAAGGATGGAGTGGTATACTAAAAACAGTTTGATCTTAGAAGTCATTCGAATGTTGAAGAGAAAAAGGTGTGGTTACTTACAGGGACTTTCGTTTTTCCATGAAAGTGACAGGACGAGAAGAGCATCCAGAAGCAATGAAATCGAGCGTTTCTCCTAAAAGAGGCCAACCAGAATTTCCTCTTGGAACTCCACTTGCTCTTTCTTTCTCTTCATTTTGCTTTTTTCTCATCTTATAAATCAACCACAAAACTGCTACCCCTGTTCCCATACATATCCAAATCCAATTTTCTGCTTTCTCTTCCATTTTCACAACAATACAAAACATTTCTGCTTCACATATATATATATATATATACACAGAGAGAAGAGAGAAGAGAGAAGAGAGAAGAGAGAGAAAGAGAGGTGGTGGGGTTTTATTTTTAAAGAGAGGAGATGAGACTGAAGTAATTTACCATAAATAATCATAATTGTATTTGCTCTATTCTTTTTGTCTCAGTCCCCTGCTTTTCCATACTTACACTAACGACAACTAAATTACTAAATTTTATACATCTTTATCTATATTTTTAAAAAAAGATTCAGTAAATTATTAGTTTTATTTTTGAATTATTAATATTTTTTTCAATTTTTATTAAGAGTCACATATTCCTATAAGAAAATGAAATCACTTGCTATATAATATCACAAATCGAAAGTGTATAAATTTAGTTAGTCTAATAGAGGGGTATTTTTAACGCTATCAATAATTTGAGAACAATATTAATAATTTATGCTAAATTTAGAAATATTTTCAATATTTTTCTTTTTTTCAATTTTCTTTTCCGTGTCAACTTCGATGGTCTAATATTTACTGAAGCGGAAAAACTAATTTTAAATTTTAACGGAAGTGAAAATTATTAAATAAATTTTTTTTACATAAATTGTAATGGATAGATGATATTTGTATGGAAAAAAAAAATATAAAGATACATAATTTCAATGTCGAGGGGAAAAAATAAAAGGGAATTTTTTTTACGCTTGCTTGATATATTAATTTGTTCCCTTTGCTGATCAGATTTTGTTAATATTATTGATCTGTTGATTCAGACTGATATTTAGTACTTTCTGAATTTTAAATGCTCATAATATTTTTTCCTAATCAGGTTTTTAATATTAATATTTAGATCCAGTCAAATTAGAGCCTTACCAAAGTCCAAAACATATGAAAAATGTCCAATTATAGTTGTTTATTTACTAGTCTTGAACGAGTTGTTGCCTCAATATTGTGAAATATTATTTTTAATTACAAAATCAGATTATTAATACTGCAATCGGACTAGAATGCTTTTTTTTTTTAATATATAAAGTTCTCAACATTTTCACATGTTATTCAACAGTTGTTTTTACCAGCTTTTTATTGTTAATTACTTCAATAGTACATCATGGCATATGATATTGCGCCTAATTATTCCTTCTCCACCCAACATACCTTAATTATGAAGGTTTTTGCATATAATAAAGGTGATCCCGGATACAATTATTATTTAAAGATCGTTTGATAAAAAATATTAAAAAATAATAAATACATGAATCTCAGCACGCTAAACTTAACAAGAATCAAAAATAATTTTAATATTACTAATATACTCTATTATTTATTTAAGACTATTCATATTTCCTCTGCCAAATAACCCAAATTGGGTTGCCAAAATCCAGGGATATGTGGATCTAATGAGTCAAATCATCATTGCTTTTAAATGGTAAAAAGTAGAATTAAGAATCAAAAATAATTTTAATATTAATAATATACTCTATTATTTATTTAAATATTTCCTCTGCCAAATAACCCAAATTGGGTTGCCAAAATCCAGGGATATGTGGATCTAATGAGTCAAATCATCATTTGCTTTTTAATGGTAAAAAGTAGAATTTGGTCAAATGCTATCACATGTCATAATTATAATTTATGAGAAAGTAATCTTTTTTTCTTCCAAATTTCTATACACGGTATATTACACCCCAATTGAGTATTCAAGGGAGATTACGAAAAACTATGGCAAGTTCTCATGAGCGATTTAAAATAAATGTTATTATTATAAGTACTTGAAATTTTAAAGAAAAACATTATAATTTGAATGAATCAGATATAGGTTGAATAAAACATTTTCTATCGTAACACATTCATTTCTATAATTAAAATTCAAAATCAGATGAAAAAATATTTTTTTATCAGTATAATTCATTTCCAAAATTTAAATTCTAAATTTCTAGTCAAACAATCTAAATAATCCCACGGACCATACTTGTGCTAGTAGCATGTACAAGTTGGGAGTTGGAAGCGGAGAGGAAAATGATGATCCCAAAATTATATCTCACCTCATTACTATTTTTTTGAGTCCAACAAATATCTGTTTAACTAGATGCTATCTCCCGTGCGCTCCAACTTTTTTTATTTGATACATAATAAAATAGGGCATATATAACAATATAAAACTATAAACTTCTTTTTTTTTCACTCCTCAAGTATATAATATATAATTAGATTTCCTCTTCTTGGTGTTTTATTAATGAGAAGCATCCAGCAGCACCTTACAGTGTCTGATATCACCTTTGGAGTTTGAATTCACGCTTGGAAAAACTGATTTTAGACATAAAGTATAGGTGAGGAAGGATAACCCCACTCCATGGATGCATGCTGCAAACCTAACCTAAACATTATTGATCATTACCAACTGATAACATTCAGTTGTAGGCTAGTACATGTAAGTGTCTCCATCTTCTGTCGACAGAGCTATATTTTACTCGTATGATGTAAATACACCTGGTTATCAATTTAGGTGGGGAGGGGACACAAAGGCTTTGTATGCAACATTTGAATATAGTTCAGTTTGATGAATATGTAAGGAACTGATAATGGCCAGACAAAGTTTCAACATGTGAAAACAGTTGATAAGGTTACCATATCTACTATCGAGATCTAAATTTCCGGAATTCCCTCCAAACTAGTGAATAGCAACAGATTTTCAAATATTATTAAGCAGACTTCTTGTCTGAATTGGATCCTGAAAATTAACCAGCTCAAAAATGACTGATCTCTGCGCTATCTGAAACAGCCAGATATAAAACTCCAGTATGGAAGCAAAAGATCTTTAAGCTACCAAGAATGCTACAACTATTGACAATACTCTGTGATTTCAAAAGAAAGGCAACAAGGAAGAGCAAACTGTAGTACAAAAGCTTTAATAATAGCTTAAGTTCTGCTGGCAAAGGCAACAGCTTCTTCATGTAAAGTGTTATAAAATGAGCTTAATTTGGTTATTGCAAGTGCTTCTCCAAACAGTGATGCCCTTGTGGATTTTGTTATGTGTACTTCAACATAATCACCAACCTTTGGATTGCGCTTTCCATTATTATCAACCTTATCAGGGATAGGCAGGTTCGTAAATGATACCCTATGGCTCTATCGCTCTTACCAATTAACTCTGTGTCGGGGGCTCTCTTATTTGGCCCTTCAACTAGCACAAGTTGGATTGTGCCAATTTTAGCGTCATAGCACTGACCTGTACTCCCACGAAAAGCTTCTATTAGTTCTGTGAGCCTCCTCTGCTTCACATCTTCAGGAACATCATCAACATATTTTCTGTGCGCATGTGTTTTCTCTCTCATGCTGTAAGCAAACATGTATGCCATATCATAACAAACAGTCTTTACAAGGCTTAGTGTGTCTTCATGATCCTCTTCCGTTTCTCCACAGAAACCTGAAACGTGTCAAAAGAATTAAAAGCTAAATAAGTGATATTGTATAGCTCCCATGTATATCTGCCTATTAACTATGAACAGTTTGTCCTCTTATGACATTAGAATAATTCAAGAACTCCTAGATCAATTTCTCAATCCGAGAAGTCAGGAAGCAGAAGTAGTCAGCTCGTCTTATGTAAATATAAAATACTGTAGCAACTCTTTGTATATTCAACTCTTATTCTTGAAAAAAGAGTAAATAAAACAAGTATCATAAAATAATTAGAAAAGAAAATAAAAATATTTCCCAAAATCCTAAGCAACAGACCATGTCTGATTATAGAATACTGTAGCATGTGTGGTCTGCCTTAAGTGAGGTCCCTGTAGTTAAGAAAACACAATGGAATGCGATCTTACCACATATGAAGTCGCTGCTTATGCCCATATCCGGTATTATATCCCTTATCTTCTTCACAAGATCTAAATATACTTCGCGAGTGTATCCGCGACGCATTCTTTCAAGCACTGCACTGCTGCCTGACTGTGCTGGCAGATGAATGCTTTTGCAGATATTGTACCTGTCCCGCATTACGTACAACAAATCATCTGGAAAATCTTTAGGATGTGGGGAAGTGTATCTGAACCGCATTTCAGGAAATTCCATGGCAAGTCTATCTAGGAGATCAGCAAACCGTAGACCCACATGTTTTACTTTACACATGCTGGAGAATCCATCACTAAGTTCCCAACTGACTGCTGGTTCATCCGGATTTTCAACTCCAGATGTATCATTATAGCTATTTACATTTTGGCCGAGAAGCGTAACCTCTTTGACTCCCTCTTTCCAAAGTTCAGCGACCTCTTTCACGATTGATTCCACTGGGCGAGACCGTTCTCTCCCTCTAGTGAAGGGGACAATGCAGAATGAACACATATTATTGCAACCCCTCATCACAGATACAAATGCAGATATAGAATTTTTGGAGATGCGAACTGGATTAATATCTGCGTAAGTTTCTTCAAGTGAAAGTAGAGTATTGATACCTTTTTGACCATAGTCCACTTCTTCCAACAGGCGTGGCAAGTCTCGATAAGCATCAGGTCCACAAACTACGTCAACCATCTTATCTGCATCCAATATTTTGTCCTTCAACCTCTCAGCCATACACCCCAGCACAACTACTTTGGGGGGATGTGCAGACTGTGACCTTCCAGAGGCAACATTGCTCTTCCATTGCCTCTTAAGAAACCAAAAATAATTGAGCCTCTGCCAAACCTTAAGTTCTGCATTGTCCCTTATAGCACAAGTATTTATAAATATTATCTCAGCATTTTCTGGGACTTCCACACTTTCAGTGTATCCAGCATTTTTCATGATGGATAAAACAATCTCCATATCATTGACATTCATTTGACATCCATAAGTTTCATGATAGATGCGTCCTCTAGGCGTAACATCCGATATCATCACGGGCCTACAGCAAAAGAACACCCAATTCTCTGAGAAAACTAAGTATACTAATAAAAAAATTGCTCGCACTGATGACCTCAAGTTTTTAGTATGATGGCATAATAAACTTGAGAAGGAGATCGTCTTATAATTTTTCCATGCCCCTCTTTTTTTCCTTTTTCTATTCCTATTCACAGCTTTCATCACTACTTCAATGATAGTTTCAATTTGCACTAGGAACTGTGGACTTTGATGGATAATATGTACATTAGGATGAAAATCTATATTGGTATTAAGGGCAAGATGATAAAGAAGAATTATCATACATACTGGCTGACTTCCAGAATGTCAAATGTGTATTGACAATAATTGACCAAAATACGACACACAATTATTGTAGTTAAGAACCTCACAGGTACTTGTGAGTTCCTAGACAAGAGTAGTGCCACTGTTGCCTCTCCTTAATGCAGCCAATGGATCAAGATCACTGTAACAAAGGCAGAAAAGGTTCATCTTAAGGACATATGGTACTTTTCAGATGGATTTTTTTTTCTACAAGCAGGGGATAGCAAACGATCTGACTTCAGGTTTTAACCCGAATAAGGTTGAGTCTAACATCTCAAAGGCAACCTCATTAGTTCAATTAGGATGATAAATACTCAGACACCTGAAAAAACCTGCTACCCTCTGTGCTAGGAACAACTTGGAAGCTAGGGTGAAGTAGAGGCATGTAGTTCCATGTAATGTGGAGTTTGGTTCAAGGAAAAGGGGAGAAGTCAGATGAATGGAAGTAAGGTTAGAGATATATTTGCATTGGCCAACAAGGAATAAATTGGAGTTTTTGCATACCTCCTATAGTGCCTTTCAAATCCTTCCAACATTGAACGGAAAGGAATAAGGATATCAATTATGGGAAGTAAATCATTAATGCTTCACTGGAGCATAGTTAATTAGACAAATTTCTCTTCGTTATCTTTGCCTCTCCTTCCTCCAATCAAACAAACTCAACAGTTCAATCGGACCAAACATGCACCCCTCCCCCGCTCTTCTATTGTTTTTAGCAGGTAAGGTAATTCATTAATATCAGATTACAAAAAAAGAGAAAGTCCTGCAATTTCAAGCATCTCAGGGAGCTTATTCCTTCCAAATGATGCAGAGGGGAATCATCTAAGCCCTTTGGCCCTCAGAACATTAAGGTGCTTAAAGCATGCCACTCACATTGTAGTGAAGTAGTGAACTATCAATCCTAGAGCTATTAAGTTACCATGGGTAGTCAATAACTTGTATCTGGCAAGTTGAGATCACGCCAATTTGCTCCCCAAGAACACTGAACTATTATGGAAACAATGGTTGACAACAACAAAATTAAAGCTCCAAAGTTTTACAGGGTTGGCAACAACAAAACTCATGTCTGATTTTAACAACTTAGTGGAAGTAATGGACCATTTCTGACAATGTGAAATGTTAAAAAGACCATGCTTATTAAATGGATTGACTTTCTACTCAGACATGATCTTAATATGTCTGCAATCCAAAAATAAACTTGCAATGCGACATAAGGTTTGTACTTTGATCTAATAATGAAAATGAGAAGCAAATCCAAGATTTTGACCCAGAGGGTGCCAAGTACTTCTCTTAATAACTTAGCGTTAAATTACATAACTTCTTTGAAGAAATTGTTTGATTATATCTATAGATTAACCGGAGGAGTGGTGCTAGAGCTGAATGTCAACACCATTCACTACAATTACATCACCTAAAACCATTTTAAACTGTTTCTCTAGCCAACATGGAATGGTAAGCACGTTGATCACAAAAAAAGGTGTCAAATGAGAGAAAGGAAAGCAAAGAAACTTACTCCTGCTGAACATCGGAAGCAGGAACAGTCTGAGTAGCTTTGGGTATGAAGTCGCGGAGGGTTGGAATTTGGTCCTTGCTGGTTAAAGAAGTGCGTGAGTGACACTGCGAGAAATTCCTGGATATCTTGATAGAGAATGTAGAACTCCTCCGAAGAGAAACTGACGTGCGGCGGCGTAGGCGGCAGGAGGTTGATTGAACTTCTAGAAGCTTCGAAGAAAGGAATCTGACCGAATATTGTTTAGGGAATTTGATGCGCACGGCACAGTGAGGTTGGCTCAACATGGTTGATAGAGAAGATAGAGAAGACGCCATTTTTGGTTTGTGTTTGCAGACTATGGAATATGGATAGGGCTACGAATGGCCACAACCAAACCGGCGAGCTGGCTTCGGCGGCTCTGGAAGGGCAAAAAATAAACCGGTCCTACTACTATTTCGTGAGATATCCGGTTTTGGTATTATTGAATTTACAAATTAATTTAAATCAAAATAAGTTACTTAATTTTTATTTTGTCTTACCATATTCTCTTTTTTATTTGATGCCATGGTATATTTGGCTATTAGAATGAGCAAGACATTAAAAAAATATATGTATCGAGTGTTTACTTCTAACTAATTAATAAATAAATACAAGAAACGTATGTCTTATATATATGTTTTTAATTAATTATGATTTAAGAGCATGTTTGATATTATTGTTTTGAGGTTAAAAGTGTTTTTTCTTTTTTAATAACAAAACACTTTAAAAAAAAATTAAGTGTTTGACGAATCTTTAAAAGTGCTTTCAAACTGAAGTAGAAACATTTTTTATGTTGTTGAGAATAAATTAAAATTTCCTGCTTCTTACCAAAAAAATAGAAGCAGGTAGAAAATTATTTGTTTAAAGACTAAAATATATATATATATATCTTATTAATTAATAAGCATATCTTATAAGTTTGGTTAAGTTTCATTCAACAATTTTATTTTTTATTTTTATATAAAAAATATTTTTTAATATAAATAATTTTTTTTATTTTATGTTTATATATTAATATTTAATTAATTTATTTATGTATAATATTGATTGAAAAATTTAGTACATGCATTCTAATTAAAATTCAAATTTTTGTAGTAGATATTTAAAATAGTTTCTCTCAATAAATTAATCTTAATATTAAAATTACGTTTATACTTAGCCTTTTTTGTAATCTGACTCTCAAAAACGCTTTTTAAAAGGATTATAATTTGCTTATCAGAAGAATTTTTCAAATGACTTACTCAAACACATATTATTATTTTTCAAAAGCATTTTTCTAAAAACCCATTTTTAAAAAAGTGCTTTTAGATAAATAATATGTAAGTTTTTAGCAGCAATGACAAATAAGATCTAAGTGATATAGATTCTTTTAGAGCCCGTTTGGATTGACTTAAAAAAAAATTAGCTTTTAAGTAAAAAATAAAAGTCAAACTTCAATAACTTTTAAGTAAAAAAATAAAAAGTTGGGGGAAACCTACTTTTGGTTTTTCACTTCTTTTAAGTCATTTTTTTACCTTGTCAAAAACTTTATAACTTATTTTAAGTTATTTTTTATTTTTTTTAAGTTTTTTTTTTATATTTGTCAAACACTTTCAAAAGACAAAAATTGACTTAAAAGAAGGTTTGGCCAACTTCTAAGTCAATCCAACACCCTCTTACTCTAATGTTAATTGAGATTAAGATAATTGGTAGAGTATAAATATTCAATGGTTATAAACATTTACCTTAAACATGAAATGTATGTAGCAAAATAATGTATACGAGTCTCTCAAATTAATCTAATTTTTCTAATACGATATTTAAAAATTAGTGTGAGTTTTAATATCTCTGAACCACTTCATATTAGTTAGGAAAATGAAAACTAGGATAAGTAACTTTAATCACAAGTAACCATCAAAGGATGTGGTTATCGTAGATGATGTTGCTTTTTAATCAATCAAAAGTCTTGATTTTAAGCCTTGACATAGAAAAACTTTTGCTAGGACACACTTTTCCTTAATGAATCATACGTAACATGAATTTGAATTAATCGTACTTCAATATAAGTAATAAAAGATTAAAAAAAACTTTAATTACAAGTAAGTAATTGGATTCCATGTTTGGCGTACGAATATTATATGAACACTTAGAGAAATTAGTGTGTATTAGTCCAGATTCCTTACTTCCTAATGAAGTGCTAAAAGACCTTTCCTTGGATCACGCTCATGCTTTTGTGAGCTAATTGAGAAGGAATTTGAATAAATGGCATGGCTTTGATACTTTGCAGTTCACTTCCCTTAAATAGCTCATTTTTATATTTGGAAAATAATTAAAAATATTCTCAACTAATGTCTAATAGTTTGATCTAAAAAATAAATATTCTTATCATCAATAATTTAGCCTAAAAATACTCTTATAAATGCATTCATACACCTCCTCTTTACAATTCGCTTCTCTCATCACAAACAATTAAAAATACTATACTAAATGTCAATTTACAGAACTATAAAATCTCCATAATTCAGAAGATATATACTACTAGTTTTATAAAAACTGATACCAACTCCTTACACCTAATGCCTATTCCAATTGGCAAGTAGACAATCTTTATCCACATGAAGCAGAGCAGAACATATTCTCTACTATATTCTACTTTCTAATTTCATTGAATGATTCTCCCTCTATTTTAATTTATTGATTTCAATTGACGTGATATCGATAGAGTAAACAATCTTTTAAAATTTTATAATTATTAAAGACACGTCGAAAGTTAAAATATTATTTAATTTTGTATTTCTAAACATATTATGGGCTAAGTTAAAATAACAAGTTATTAAAGAAAGAAAAAAAAACTATTTTTCAATTGAACTAAAGAAAAAAGAAAGATAAATAAATTGAACACAAATATTTTTTTAAAAATTTCCTTTTTATTTTTCTCCACTATGTGATATTCGTTTGGATTAATTTAAATTCGTGCTACATATATAAGACTTGTTGACATTGTTCGATGTTAATTACTTTTACCATTGTTGATTAGTTCCGGTAAACAAAATGAGAGGAAAAGAACAATGTTTTTCTTCCACTAAAAACAAAGACACAGAGCAATACAGTGTACTTAGACGGTTTTGTCTTATAAATTAATACTGCTTATTTGTTTGTATTTTTTTATTATTTATTAAACATAAAATCACACCAAAAAAACACTAAAAAAAAGTTGTTAGCTACTCCACTAAATAAAGGAAATAAAATGTACCAAAAAAAAAAAACAACAAAATAACGGAAGTAAAAGGTGGAAACTAATAAATATAAATACAGAAAAACAAAAATGGAAGCGTGGCCAATGAATACATGATTTTCCAAGCCTTTTCTTTTCTTCTCTGCTGTCATCTGTGTGTATAGTTCTCATCGATATCGTCGTCGTCGTCGTTGACGCTGCTGTCAGCCATGTCCGCCTCCTCCGCCTCTTCTCGCAAGGTTCTTCTTCTTCATCTTCATCTTCTTTCCCTTTCTTGTTTTTTTTTTTTTACTTTTTATCTTCTTTTTTTTCTCCTCCTTTCTGTCTTAATTTTACCTCTAATTTGGCCCCTTCTCTCTGGTAATTCCGATATGGGTTTTACTGTTTTCGTTGGATTCTTGATCAGACATTAAGCAAGATAGCATGCAATCGACTCCAGAAAGAGTTGGCGGAGTGGCAAGTCAATCCCCCTGCTGGTTTCAAACATAAAGTTACTGATAATCTTCAAAGGTCTCACTCTTTCTTGTTTAATTGGGTTTTCTTTAATTTTTTTCTAGGGTTTTCAGTGAATTTCTTGGTTACCCTTTTTAGCCTACTGGAATTTATGATCTGGGGTACAATAATTCACTAAAGATTCTTGGTTGATTTTTTGCTTTCTTTGGAATAGAGGGTATTTATATAGTTGCATTAACTTTTGATTGATGTGGTTCTTTGGTGATTTTGATTGATGTGGTTCTTTGGTGAAAAGGTGGGTAATTGAAGTGAATGGGGCTCCTGGAACTCTCTATGCGGATGAAACCTATAATCTTCAAGTTGATTTTCCAGAACATTATCCCATGGAAGCTCCGCAGGTGGGTAAAGTTTTGTGCCTTTTTTTATATGGTAACCCTAGCTCCCAAACTCCAAATCTCCCTACCCATTTTTTTTTTCACTTCACTCTCCTGGTGACTTGAATAACCAACCTCATAGTTGGATATGGTAGGGCCCTCCACTATGCTAACACTCCTTCGTCTTTGTGATGGTTGATACTGATTGATGTTATTCTCTTATGGGGGTCTAGGGATTGTTGTTTCTTTTAAAGATTGCAATTGACACTCATACCCTACTTATTTTTGCTGACTACCATATTGATGCAGGTGATTTTTGTGCCACCGGCTCCGTTACACCCTCATATCTATAGCAACGGGCACATTTGCTTAGGTAGTTATATATGTAATCAAATATCTTCCATTCTCTTACTACCACGAGGCACTTATTAATTTGGTCACTATATGTTGTTTGTATGTTGTTCAAATGTTCGATTTTCTATGCATGGTCATGTGGTAAATGATTTGTGGTGCATACTTGTTTCTGTTAAAGATTATATGCTTGGTATAATGGTGCTCAAAGTGCTTTTATGACTTTTAACCAGTTTTTTTCAAAGAATTGGTGTCAACAGTAGATTGCTGGCTAATGTCAATGACATTGTTGCATGGTCTCGATGTATTTTATTTTTATTGACTGATCTTGATTCAAGTCCAATTCTTTTTTATTATACATACCTTCTGAGGGAGCAATAGTCAACACGGATAACAAATAAGAAATCTTTTTCTTATGTAAAACTCTCTTTGCCAAGGTAATGTGCATTATGCGGTTTTAACTGAATTTTTTTAACAGTCTTAGTAGAATGATAATTTAAACTTGGTCAAACCACCATCACCTAGGTCACGGTGAAGACTCTTGCACTTCCTTTGAACAGTTCCAATTTGGCACTGAATAGGCTGAGCATACAATTCTGAAATTGCATAAGCAAAGAGAAAGGGGTTCGTACTACTTATAAAAAAAACTTATGCCTTTTCATTGGATTGAGGGTGTAGTAAATGCTTTTGACTGTGATGCTCTTTCTGGAAGGAACTCTTTTTTCTTTTCCTTCTTTCTAATCGAAGGTTGTGCTATTGTTTAAGTGCAAAAATCTCCTTCTTTAAGAGCAGTATCACTACCAAAGACAATGTGTACATTCTTATTGTTAGTATTTCTTTTTGATAACTGTGGTATCCGGGCTAGCTTGCGCACCTCGACCAACATTTACATTCTTATTTTCAGAGTTCGTTTATGAAAATCCAATTTTTTGGTTCATTTTCGATTTTCTGAAAGAAAGAAAAAATCACTCTACATTGAAAAATCATAATTTTTGAGATATAATATGGAAATTTATCTAGGATTACTTGATGGAGGTGGAAGCTGGCTGCCCACATGATTCTAATCACTGTCCTTGTGGCTTGAGTCACCAACAAGATGTGGCTAAAGCTTCATTTTATTAAGTATCCTAGGCTCCCAACACTTGACAAGATCTCCTTCTTTAATGGCTCTATCACTGCCAAAGATAACAATTGCCACATTCTAATTTTTGAAACATTTGTGAAACTGAGGCTTCCTGTATAGATTATCAGTATAAACAAAAAAAAAAAAAGTTGAGGTATCGTCTGAAATTTACTAAGATCACTTGAAAAGTAAAAGTTGGCTACTCACATGAGTCTGTTTTTTTTTTTTTTTTTTAGTAGGAGGTCTGTGTGTTTTAAGTTAAAAAAGAAATGAGTAGCTATTCTTTTGCACTACCTTCTTGGTACTTGCTCAAGTAAAATCACGATTACTTATCGAAAAAGATATGAATAAGGACAACATGGGTTGCTCGCATGGTAACCAACCACGTTCCACCTCCAACACTGAGGTTGTGGATTCGAGTCACCAAGGGAGCAACAAGGGTGGAAGGGGTAAAAAAAGAAGAAGAAGATGTGAGTAAGTAATTGAACCCTTTTCTTTGATGGGTACAGAACATTTGAACATTAACAAATTGCTCCTTGATATTACCCTATCCTAATCTCATGATCCCGATAGAGACAACACATTAATATCTTAATAAGATTTTCATATTCATGTACCTTACTGGGGATAGAGCCTAGAAACATTAAACTTCTCCTAGTCAACAATCCACTTGTGTAATTGGAGGTTGATGTGAACGATCACTACACATGGGAGTGTGCAAGGACAAAATTTAGGACGATGACAGATAAGAAGCCAAAAAGAAACAAATTAGATACCCATAAGAGGCCCAAATCGAAAAGAGAAAATCAGAAAAGCCAAACTGGACGATGATTTGTTTTCCTATCTACAGATTGTAAACAAACAATCTTAACCAAAATAGCTCAGAATAGAACTAGACCGACCGCATGCTGATTCTTACACATTGCATGAGTAGAATTAGCATTGTCTCTTCATTTTGTCTGTTTTTGGGTCCATTCTATTGTCGTGATTCACATAAGTAAAACAGAAAAGTCATATTACTTTATTCTGAAGTAAATTTGAATTTTCCTTAGTCTTATTATAAAAAGCAATGTTCTACAGAAGCAGCAATCCCTTTATCCGCCAAAAAATAAGTGTCTCTTTTACATTGATATGCCCCCAGTTTCTACTTTTGTGTGACATAATTGTGGTAAATCTTCTTCTTACTTGCCTAATTGCGTAAGAGCCGTATTAACTTAAAAGTTGGGCTATTCACTATGATACCACATAAAATATTTCTTTATTGGCTCTTTCTATAATGGTTCATTATGCACCAGTTCATTTTCATTTGGATCAAAGTTACATACTTTGTACTTACCTTCAAAATCATGACTTCCACCAATTCCCTTCCTTTCTCTTAGGTGGAGTTGTGTGCCAAGTGAATGAGTAGTTTAGCTTCGGTAATTAGCAGAAATAGATATTGCCAATTAACATTTAGAATTCAGATGTGAACAATTTCGTCATTAGACAAATCAAAAGGTGTCAATGTTGTGCTTAAATTCGGCTCAATAGATTGAACTAGTGTATCAACGAGTGGCAATGTTTGCTAGCTATCCTTTAATGGACAAACAATGATTAGAATAAGTTTTGAGAAGCTGAAAGTTGACTGTTTGACTTTGAATATTGCATACCATGTCTGGACTGATGGAGATCATTGAGTTGTTATCTGCTATGTTTTCCCTTTTCTGGTGGATATTTTTGCCATCAATTTCTTGCTTGAAATCGTAATTTAAGTAAGTTACTGTCCCGTATCAGTTTGTGAAGTCTATGTTACTAAAATCTGTCAAAATAGTCTTATCTTTAGCATAATGACTGTTGTTACAATGTGTGAAAATTGTATGGTATACAATAGAGGAGATGCTATTCTTGTCTCAACTAAATGATCCTTGTACCCTAGGAGAACATGTTTTTGGAGGGTTACGGACATTAATGCGCACACATTGAATCTAGACTTACAAAGTATATAAAGCCTGGCATTAGAGATTTAACCTTCATGACATATGCTATGTTACTTCAGTATGAGTACTAGGCTTGCTAGTATTATCCGTTATCAATTCTTTTATGGTATCTGGTAATTTGTTAGAGGTATGAAAATACCCATATCCATGCCTATTTGTTTGACTTCAGTGAATCAGTGGAAACAAAGAGTTTGCTTGTGTCAATAGTGGCAATCTGCACTCAGTTTCTTTGTGAAGTCCAATTATACAAAATCAGTTCCTACTAGGAGAAGAAAGAATTGGTCATTAGGTGAACGTTTCATTTTGTTGGAACTGAATCATCATGAGAATAACTTATGTTCATCTATTCTTCTTCTTCTTCAAAAAAAAAAACTTATGTTCATCTGTTAATTTAACTTATGTTTCATCATGATTTAGTCATTTTGTTGGAACTTCCTTGTGCATATGTTAACTTAACCATTGACTAAAACAAAAGTTCATTTCCTGAAACTGAATTTTGTACCAAATAAACTTCAATATCTATTAGAATACCATTCACCTACCTACTCTTATTTACCTCCAAGTTAAAGCTGTATTTATGTTAACAAATAATAGTGAATCAGAATTCTCTTGTTTTGACATGGCCTATGATCTCATTGTCTCATCATGTATTGCCCTATTCAAACTGAAAGGTTTTTCAGATACATTGGGCAGGTTTGTAGAAATCATATTCACATAACCTCATCCTTGAGTGACCTCTGGATTAGGATGGTGCTGAAGAGGGAAGCTTTCGAATGCCATCTTCTTCACTTTTTTCCCTCTTCTGTAGTTTCTTCGTGTCATGTGGGTTTGCAGAAATAATATTACTTAACATCTTAACTAGTGACCTTTGGAGAAGAGGAAAACTTTGAAATACCATCTTTAGTTTCTCCTATTATGCAGTTATATAGCAGATTTTTGTTTATTCTGTGGGTGAAAGTGAAAGCATAAACGTTTCATACCATATTTTGTTTTTGTGTGGGTGAAGTGAAAACTTAAAGGTTCATGCGCAGTTTGCTAATTGGTCTGCTAGTGCTAAGCTTCCATCTCATGAAAGATTTTTCAACATCTTATAGAAATTGGACATGTATCATTAGAACCAGCAGTTGACAACAGCTTCTTCATGTCTTGCAGATATTCTCTATGATTCATGGTCTCCTGCCATGACAGTCAGTTCTGTATGCATCAGCATTCTCTCCATGTTGTCAAGTTCAACCGTGAAGGTGCATTTCCTGTATTCATACTAATGTTAATTTGAGTTGCTTTTATGAGATCCACCATTAGAAAAGAACTTCTATTCCAAATACGAACCTATTTCTTCCTTGTCTGTTTAAATATGTAACACAGCACATTGTTCTGCCAAGCTTCTCATGCTTTATTTTAGTTTTTAGTTCTTATTGGTTCCCATCACTTATGCAGCAACGCCCTGAAGATAATGACCGCTATGTGAAGAACTGCAGAAATGGCAGATCTCCCAAGGAAACCAGGTGGTGGTTCCATGATGATAAGGTGTGAAGGGTGTCCTTCTGACCCTAAAGGCAACATTGTTGCTTTGGCTTATTTTACATCAAATGCTAATGGAAAAACAATTCTACATATGCATGGCCACTGCTAGCGCATAATGTGCAGCAAGTTGGCCTTTACTGTCCAATATTTGTAAATGGAGATGATTTTCCTTTTGAGCTTCTTGTGCAACATTATGTACTCTTATGAAAATACACAACAACCTAATTGATAGCTCATGAAGAGTTTTCTTCTGGCGTCTAAATGACGAGTTTGTATTTACTTTGCATTGTTCTTGTTGGTGACTTCTTTTCCTTAGCCTGATGAGTAACATCAGGAAAATGATAGGATGTGTGTAGCTTTTTGGACTTTCTGCTCCTTCTTGTTGGTGCTTTCTGCAATTAGATAGCTATGCTTATGTGCACCGAATAGTGTGGTCTACTGGTCGATGAAAGTGTGTGTGTGGGGGGTGGGGGGTTGTAAAAATCATTGGAAATTAGGGTTCAAATGTCAATAGAGACAAGAAACACTAGGTGATTTCTTCTCATTCCCCAAGTCTTGGTAGGCAGAGTTATGCTAGTCAGAGGTAAGCAAGTACTCGGTGAAATAGTCAAGGTTTGCATAAGCTGATCCAGGTACTGTCATTTTCAGAAGGCCAGAAAGAAAAAAAAGAACTGTTGTACGTATGCATATTTGCACATATGCAGATATGTACTACTATTGTTAATTGTTGAGGTCGATTCAGTTTTAGGATTTGTTATTGTCATATCCTAATATGCAATCATGCTATGAGTATTTCCGCAGAAACTCATCAGAATTGTTTGGTCTTCTTCTTACTTGTACTTGCAAAGACACAATTCTTATCTCTAAGCAAATTACATGATTAGTTTGATATCTCTTCATTTTGTTTGATAGGTTCGTTTGGTTTCTTCTTTTTGTTGATAGGGTAGTTTGATGTCTATGCTTTTGCCACATTTTAAATGATAAAACGTGTCATCTTAAGTCTGAACATTAATTTGTCAAAGTTGCTAAAACATGCGCACCTGTCTATTCCAACATAATACTACAGTTACTTTAGTCAGAATCCAAGAACATAAACATTTGAGAACTGGTAAATGTAGTTCCGAAGCTGGACTGAAATTATTCCCTCTGTTCATTCCTCAACACTCTTTTCCCCTCAAAGGAAGTTGGTAGCATGTACAAATGCAACTAAGACTTTCTTCCATGGGGTACCTGCTACTTTCCACCAACACAAGTACCAGGAAACTCCACCCGTCAAGACTTGGACAAATGGGAAGAAATCACCTAGTGTTTTTGCCAACAACGATGAACATGCATTTAACTAACAAGGTTCACATACAGTATTATTAGATGTCAAAGAATGGCTTCCATCAAATATTGTTGCTACAAAAGCAGCTTCGTGAGTACTTGAACAAGGACTCGAAAAGTTATTTCTTATCTGATAAATTACAAAGTCTAGAGATATTGTACACTTTATACATACTCTTAAGCAGCATCATGATTCTATTTGTACTTCTGTCAAATCTGTGAGTATTCTTTTTCCAGATATTGTTTCACTAGTATAGAGTCCTAGTGCTACAGTAGAAGTGGGGGCAAAAAAGATGTAGAAGAACTAATATTCTCTTCTAGACATTTTTAGCAGGTTTAGGACGTTTTCATAGACAATGAAGGTAACTGAAGCTGCAGGGACATTTTTCAGCATGTTTGGAGTGATACCTCTATAGAAGCCTCGTACGCCCTCAAACCTGTAAGCATAAACAAAAAGAAAGATAGAAAATTAAGAGATAATTTTACCAATAAGAGGGGAGGGGGGCGGGGGGGTTCTACTTTCTTCTCTTCTTTTACGATTATGATGACTTCTATTGTATGTATTAAATGAGAGGAAGAGTCAGGACGGAAGAAATTTAGGATTAAGACTGAAAACCTTTTTCTAAAGTTAATGGTTTAAAAAAGAATTATACAGTCAGAGTAGAAAAATTAAATCAAAGGGATTTTGAATTTCTTCAACTTTTGTTTATTCTCAGTTTGATTCCCTGATACTGAAAGCCACCGTTAAGAGCATTAGATGAAATTGTATTTAGATTCTGAAAACATTCCAATATATAACAAACTCAATGCTTGATATTCGTGTACAATTAATCAAGTGCATCAGCTGTAAATAAGTCTGAATTTCATCCTGACCTTGCAGTTTCCTTCACAACATGCCAGCTATCAATGTACCTTGGAACTCCAGTTGTACTTGGTCGTTGCTGTTCAAAGAGAAGATAGATCTTTAACTACTCTATAGAAAAACTGAATCAAGAGCCACTAGATGCCTGTCTACTGGGAAGAGTTGTTGTATCAAGTGTCCATAAAGCAGTAATATGAAAAGCAGTTACCTGCAATCGAGATCGCACAACCTGAAAAGGTTTCATTTAATACATTATTAGTTAAAGAGAAAAGTGAGGGGGGCACAGGGTAAAAGATTGTTAGAACAAATAGGCATTTAGACGGGTGCTCCATAATGCTCTCAAAACCTTCTGTCCCCGAACCCATATTCCCAAGAATGGAGAAATGAACAAACTTATCACACCCTAGGGATGGCAATTTCAGCCCATATAAGTGAAATGAATCCATTTTTTCCATATTAAATTAAATGGATCACTCATATTTTCGTAAATGGATAAATATGGATTTCAACCTATTTAAGCTCATACAAATATGGACAAAATGGGTAAACATGAGAATCCATATATACCCATATATCGCTCACTTATAATAAAAATTTCTAATTGCACTGTTTGTTTTTGAAAATAAAAAATAAAAAATTAGGAGGGGTGGGGGCAAAAAATTTTTGAATTTTTTTTTGGGTGTGGGTGTGACACCCCTAATATACCTGAAATGGGTATGTTGTAAGAATGGCTGCCAGCTTGGAAGAAGCCCCTAGTGTTGCATAGTCAACTGAATCCTGTGAAAGAAATATAAGAGCAAATACTGAGGTGTTTACCAATATCACTTCAAGGCTTAGAGAAGTTAACAAGTTCTCTCTTATTGGGAACTGAAATGGTCAATTTTCTACAACAGAGTATTCCATATGAAAGAACTAATCATTACAGTGATCACAATATCATTGACATCTGATAGTTGCTCTTGAGCAATAATCAACCTCCAGACATCGTACAACCAATTCTTTTGCTTTTCAGACAAAAAAGAAGATACAGTAGATCACCACTTAGCAGCAAATAGGTTTCCATTAATTGATCAATGAGTTGCAGTTCACTGGTTCAAAATAAATCATCTCTCACCACATAAAACAATAACAAGGACCACATAGTCAGTTCAGAAAATAATTCAAGCATTCTTCACTCTGATATGCTTATCAAAGAGAAATATTCCATTTTGCTTTTCTTCCAGTCAGTTCAGAAAATAATTCAAGCATTCTTCACTCTGATATGCTTATCAAAGAGAAATATTCCATTTTGCTTTTCTTCTAGAAGCTGGAGCTTATCTCTTTTTCTTTTTTCTTTTTATATATATTACGTTTCTAATGGGGAGGGGAAGGGGTTGAGCAGGCTAGTGACACTCTGATGCAGTAAATAAGGGACTGAAAAGAAATCTAATGTTCCTTTGGATAATCCGTATACATGAAAATAGAAGTAATATTTGCACCCAAGGGTGTGGGCTAATGGTCAATGAAGTGGTTGAGAACCCAGTTTCAAAACTCAGTGGCGACAAAAAAAAACACTAAATGATTCTTCCCATTTGTCCTAGCCTTGGTGGACAGGATGTATCTGCACAAGTACCATGATGAAATAACGAGGAAAGGGAAGTGCAATACTAAGGGTGTGTTCGGTATGGAGGAAAATGCTTTCCATGTGGATTTCTTACTTATTTTCTAATATTTGGTAGGCAAGCAAAAAAATATTATCTCAAGAGTATTTATATGTTATCTAGCAGAACACTATGGGGTGGGAATGGGGCTTTGGGGTGGTGGGGCTTGGGATGGTCAAGGGGAGGGGGAGGGGGGTGGGGGTGTTGGGTGGATGGGGAAGACATAATGAACTTGCAGTGTCACTTATGTAACTTGTTTTCCCTTCTTTGATGAAGGAAGTCATTTTCCTCATTCTAAAGAACTTGTTTTCCAAGAGAAAATATTTGACCAACCAAAAATGGGAATTGGAAAATATTTTCCTCCATACCAAACATACCCTAAGAGTTGGACAATGTATTCTCATCTGGGCCATTTGCCCATTAACTAAAAAAATCCTGCCCAATCTGTACTTGGTTCTTATCCTGCTAACCACATCTGAATTCCAATTATCTACTATACATGCAGGGATTAGTTTTGCTGGTCATCCAAACATAAAAACAGCTATTGCGTTGAATTACATCCAAAAAATGCAACAGACATTGCTTTTAGAGCCTCACCAACAAGTCAGCAGCTGTGGCGAGTGTGTTCTCATTTTCCTGAGCTTTCGAGCTAACAAGAAATTTGCGAAATTCCTCATATGCCGTGAACTGAATAGCACCATGTGTAACCTGCTGAAGCAAAACAACAGATCAGTGCATTTCACCAATGAAGGGTTACATGACAGCATTAAAGTGGCTGTATATTGTTTAGATAATCTATCCAAAAAGTAAAATAAACTATGAGGGTTAACTTCAAAAATTTACATCAAGATAAGAACACATCCATTTACAGAACAAAATTATGTGGAAGAATTGAAGAAAATGTAATTCTAACCATAAATAGGCCTGGCATAAGTCCCTTGTAAAGTGCCCTCCATCCTTCTTCTTTGATTATGGTTCTTAAAGCATCTGAATCAATCCATAAACAACAAAGTTCATGTGAAGTTAATAAGTAGGATAGTAAATACAAAAGAGGCCAATCGGATAACCAAATCCAAATGTGCATGCACATACAAAAGAGAGCAGAAGTTGTAATAGAACCTCAGTAAACAAAAGGAGGATACAAAACTAAAGAAACTCAAAACTGCAGAAATAAAGGTAGAATTCTTATGTAACATTACGATGGAAAGAAATGGTCCTATAGTGCTCAAAGTTAGATAAATACACAATGAAAATTGACAAGTTAATACGAGAGTGAAACGGACCATGAAACCCGGTGTATGGACGAATCTGATTAGGAGTCTGAAGTTGCAATCTTGTTTTCACAAGCCAAAGAGGGTTGGTACAAAAACAGACCTGAATTCCGACAAACACACCTTTTAAGATATGGCATAGTCTGCAATATTTGAGGTTTGTGATTAAAGCTACTGAAGTAAGCAAGCCACACATATTTTGTATACCGAAAGATTTTCATGTCAGTGGTAAACCGAATAAGTCATCAATCTCTTGTCATCAAAACTGAAATAGTGGGGGATAAAGGTTGTCCACAAAAAGATCAACACAATCAAATTTGTTTGTCTATAAGATTCTCCAGTTCCTGTATTTAACTAACACCTAAGCACACACATTTGTGGTTTGCCAATGATCAATGGGAATCAATAACCCCCACCCCCACCACTTTTTTTGTGTGTGTGTTGAAGTCTAAAAGAATAGGTTCATTATTCGACCTTGCCTTTCTTTCAGGAAAAAGGATTTTATATTGTTAACACTTAGTTCTAACAGCAGTAAAAGTAAGGGATTCATCACCAACAAGACAATTACAATTGCACCCCTAGAGCAAATAAAGAATCACAGCATCTAACTATCTGTCTTTGGCACTCCTGTCAAAAACTAGTCAATTGAATATGAACATATGAATACAAGAACTACACATTGTTCTTTCATTAAAGCATCAGAAATTTGACTACTGACCAGCGCCCCTGCTTCAGCAGCTGAAGCAAGGTGAAGTCCTGGGCTCAGTTCCTCCCTGTTCCTCAGATACCTTTGCTTGGCCTTGCTATAGCTACAGAAGGAAGATTCCAAAAAGATGTATGAGTTAGAGAAAGAAGTGTCTCAAGCCTAGAAATATAAGTAATCAAAGAGAAAGCAACCTAATATGTTGACTGCTTCCTACAAAGAGAACATTGTCTCTTACAAGCAATCCCATGTAAGAAATAATGACTGTTGCCTCTTAACTAACATGTTCTGGATGTAGATGTTAATATTAAGCACCCATAAATTCAGTATAAAAAACAGAAAAGTAAATAGTGTGTCAAGAAAATTATTTTTCTTTTAATTGATAGGTAAATGGATTATGTTAACAGAATAATACTAACAGCTTGTCAATCATTAAAATTGACTATACAAGATCCAAGTGAAACAATCAATCAACTGATTGAAAGACCTAATGGGATCTTCCGATGTAGTATCATTTCTAAGTGCAATGGATTTCATACGTATAATAAGAAGCTCTATCAATCAAGATTTGTTCTTTCGCTATATTTCGATGTTGACATGTTGTTGTCTCCTTTTTATTGCCTTACAAAGGTAACCCAAACAAATATAATAAAATACGCCAAAACTTAAAAGGGGAAACCCCATCAGGTATTGAACGAGTCTAAATCCTGTTTCACATACTCATAGACACAAGTTGCATAGAGCAAAATCTTCGTAAGAGAGAAAAAGAAAGGGACACACCGAGAGCAGCCTTCTGGAAACAGAATATGTTACTTATAACAACTTTATCAACAAAAGGAAAAGATGTTACTTACAAGAAAAAATATAAACCCCATGAAATAGTTGACCCAAGAACAGCAGGGTAAAAACCCGCATAAAGTCCTCTAAAACCCTGATGCAAAGACAGTATGATAACTAATCGGTCAATGCAGTGGAAATATGAAGTCATATATGAGCAATAAGGTAAGCATTCAACAGTCTGCAGCAAGGAAAGGAGCTTCATCTTCAAAAACATATGTCAGTGGGATGTTTGATTGTGATTGACTAAGTGTGAGGGAGTTTCTTGCTATGACTATGTTATGAAGCTGACTGAATCAACTCTACCTGTGAAAACAGGTAAATGGAACAAGAAAGCACTCGGTCAAGATCTGGAGTAAAACCGGTGTGTCCAAGCAGGTCATGCACCACTGTGATAGAAAGCTGGTGCAAGCACCACTGTGATAGAAAGCTGGTGCAAGCACCACTGCGATAGATAACTGACATCTCACTCCACTCTTGACATTCAAATAAAGGACCTAACCATACTTGTAAGAAATCAAATAACCTATCTTTCCTGTTGGAGTAGTAGCCATATACAAACTCTACTAGGATACACTTCCTCTCAATTGTTCCAAGAAGATTCCCGAGGGAGAAAATGGATACTGTTACCGTGGATTGGATATCATAATGTGGGGAATTCACAAAATAACCATAAAACTCCATAGGTATCCATTGTACCTAGTCCAGGGGGAACATGGCCACATATATCCTTAGAAGAGTATTTACAGCAAATAAGCCATTTAGATACACCAAGGTCAGGACATCCCCTCAACATCAAACCATGTGCCCTTCCCTGATAGAGGATGGACCATATCTTGTTAAACATTGTTGCTTATGCATTTTTCCTGAAGCTGATATTACATATTTCAGAAACTCAAAAGTTCATAAAACACGCATCCTTAACATATTAGTAAATGATTTGTCTTTCACCAGAGCTACTAACTATACGAATTGAAAAGCAACTTCATTATCGAATCATGAATTAGAAGGTGAGTTTTGGAATAGTAGCAATGCATATGTAGATAAGCTTAAATATTTGCAGAAATTGGAAACATTTAGAAAAACAAACCTCACTTCGAGCAATGGCATATAAAGCGTGAGGTGTGTTCCTGTAGGCGGGGACATTGGAAATTCTTCCATCGTAAACTGCGATTAACATTTACAACAAATCAAGCTCCAAGGAAAGGAAACAACACGAGATCCTTCATTTGCAATAGTGGGAAAGAATAACTAACACTTACCTTGGAACCTGGTACGAACAACGTCAAGTGGATGAGAGAAAGTGACAGTGGCGAGGCCCGCGGCGGCGCCGGCGACGGCATTTTCCCATTGCCAGTCTGCCGACGGCAAAGCTGCCCTTTTTTTCATGGCTCCGTCTACCGTTGGCTTTCCTTTTCGCCGTTTACTTTAATGAGAGGGACCTTCCTACGCAAACGAAGCGGTGTCGTATTGACCTGCTGGTGAACGCCCGACATGTCCGCAGCTTGCGCCTGCTCAGGAATTGTGGAAAATTTGAAACAGCCAATTTAAATGTCAATTTGTGTTAGGTGTATAATTATTTTTTTCGAATAAACTCAAGACATATAAATAATTTTTTTGGATAAATTTAAATGCCAATTTATGTTTGTAAAGTCAAGGTTTGTAAATATTTTTCTCCGGACATATTAAAATGTCAATTTATGTATTGTTAAAAAAATACAAAATGTATATTGTAACATATAGTGCTTTGGATCCAATTTTTCTTGATAATATTTTAATGTAATTTTTACTCCAATAATAGTGCAAGTAGAAGGACAAAAGACTTAAAAAAGACTATAAGATCCGATAGATTTGAATCTGAAAGAGTGAAATGAAATAGTAAGATACTGTTGGAATTACAAATGATGTACGAGTGAATGAAATATTTGACGTAAAAGATATACCATCAAAGGAAAGAAGAAAACAGACACAACAAACAAGGTCTTCATGATTGGCTTTGGTTTCATCGAAGAAAACTAACCCTTTTATCTGGTCTGAAGATGATAAAAGGGTTATGTTATCTGGGCTAAAGAGCTACTTCTGCACTGGGCCAGCCAGAAGCCCAATTCGGATAAAAGGCCCAACAAATAAAGATTTTACATATAGATATAGCTGAAATGTATATACATAGAGAGGGAATAAAATTTGTTATAGATAAGCCAATTAAGATTGTACAGCTGGAATGGTAGTTACAATAGAAGGTTCTATTCTTTTCTTTAGTTGTGTATAAATATAGGAACGAATTGTATTCTGCAGATGAAAATGAATACACAAAATTTCTAAATTCTTGTTTCTTTCAGATACTAAGACCTTTTTTCTAGTTTAGTATAGGCCTGTGTATGTATATGGTTATATTTAACTTAGTTTTTGTAGTCTATAGTTTAGATGTGCTTTTATGCCTAACTATTTTCTTTAACTTGAGGTCTACCCCTAGTTATGTTTTTCACTGATTTTAATTAATGAGTATAAATATTTGTAGCTTCTACTGGCTTGGTCCAATGTTAATTGAAGGTGCTAACTGCTAAGAAGTAAGATTTGCAAGGGTTGCAGGATTATGGTTGACAATTTCAAACAAAGGGCTAAGTGTTTAAGACAATGTCTATGAACCCATGGATTCATGTTTATTACACAAAAATACAATAAAGCAACTCAAAAGGTGGTCTTTAAGGATGGACACCAGCAGTGAAATCCTCAAAGATGAAAAAAAAAAAGCTAGAAGATTGTTGGAAAAAGAACAAAAGTAAAAAATACATAACAAATTGACAATACAGGCACAATCATTGAGGTAATGTTCTCTCCAAGATAACAAGTTGTGCTCTTTTAAGATGAGTTGATCTTCCTGCAAGTCTTCCTGATTTCCCCACTGGAACCTGTCAAAGGAGAAATGTTCCCCATCTTAACCATAGACTTGGCGAAGTGGTCGAAGAAAAGTGCATTGTCTTCTGCATATTGCTTCACCAAGGCTAATGATGCTTGACTCTTAGTAGTAAGAACTTGATCAGAGTTCAGCAGGCCCTTTGAAGCCAACAAGAGCTTGAAGTAGCTGTTGTCAAATTTTGTGGGGGAAACAAAGTCCAAGAAGAATAAGTTCTGGTCACCACCAGATTTTGGACACCTATTGCGCAATTGAGCAGCATAAGATTGATCCAGAGTTGAGTCTGGTTTATTGTTTCCTGACTGGTTGTAGAGCCTTTGTCTAAAGCTGGTACATCTTGAATTTCCAATGGTGTGACTTCCTGCATCACAATTTATTGGTGTTAACAATGATTTCACATGTGATAACTAGTCTGACAATAGATTAAGCAATGTCAAGGAGAGAGTAACATTTACCAGACAAAGCTACAAGGTCAACAAGATCAAGTCCTTGTCTCTTGAATTTTGAGAGAATGGAATCAAATGTGTTGTTTGGAGCAGGAATATTGTTGTTGGAGCCACTTAGACTGGCGCTTCTGGAGTCTCTTCTTCCCAATGGAACCTCCCAGTTCGGTCCACCAGCCTGTATGAACGAAAAAAAGTAAGCTCGTGTTTTATTTATTCTTAAGGACGTACTCTGATCACACTATATATGCCGTGGCAGTACTTACCAATACAGTTGAATCCCTTGCAGCAAGTGCCAAGATATCAGCGCAAGAAACAGTTTGAGGACATTCCTTCTCCAGTGCAGATTTAATCTCGTCAAGGACTTCGAATCCACGAGCTGAATTCTTGTTGGGGTTTGATCCTTTTTCTGTCACAATACCATTGCTACTATCCAGAAGCAAAGATGCATCACATCCCTACATCACATAGTGAAGCAATAACTAGCCATCAGTTTTCACTTCCTGATACACTATAATTAAGAAGTTCAAAGCCACATAAAAAGAAAAAAGAGGCTATATTTTGTGTATACTCTCAGTGCAAAAGCAACTTTTAGCGAGTATATTTTTGCATGCTAGTATGCTATTGCACTTCCTATTCAGACTATTTCCAACTTGTACATTCAACACGGTATAGTCAATGGACTCAGAGTTATAATACTTAAGTGTCATGAATGTTTAGTCAGATGAAATCTATATGTTTTACCTTGACAAAACAGTCGTGGAAATGGAGCCTCAACAGAGAAGCAGCCATTCGGGCTTCTTTGGCAACAGCCTTGGCAACTACAGACTTGACAATTTCTAGCGCTTGTGGGCATGATTTATAATAGTATTGCGGGTATAGGTTATCATTGTTACTCTTAAAAGAGAAACAAATTGGTGCAAAAGAAAGCAGAGTAATGAAAATGAAGAAGCTCATGGACCGAGCCATCTTGAAGTTACAAGGACTTAGATTTAGAAGAAATTTAATTTGATTAATGCTGAGGAACGCTAGCTTTTGCTGTGATGAATTTGATATGAAGTTCACAAGTTTATATAGTGTGTTCAGTGAAAGAAGTGTCACAATGAACAAGTAAATAAATGGAGTTGGTAGCCTTTTAGTTGGGATAAAATACAATTATGTATGATTTTAATTTGCCAATCCAACAAGACTTATGTTCTACATGTAAATGATAATTGATTTGGTCCATAATAGACGAAAGACTTTCACCTGCTACGTAAATTTTCCAACATTAACTCAATTGTTATGCAGGACAGGATTGTTGGTTACGACTCTTTATCTTACACTTTACTAACTACTTGTTGACTTAGTTATTTTCGAGCCTTGTAAAGTTGATGAGGTCGGAAATAAAAGTGAAAAGAATCAAGGCTTCTTAAACAAATAATTCTTGGGAGACAATTGTCGAAGTTCATCTAATAGTCAATCAATTTGAATATAATATATGCATCAATCGTCCTATAGTCCTCCCTTACCAATAACAAACTTAATAAATTATATTCAGCTATTATGCTACAGAGGAAAATCTTTAACAGAAATATTTAAAAATTAAGCATGAGAGAATGACCTGATCTGGTCAGCCCTGCACGCCTTAATTGCTCAAGGCAAAAAATATATATAAAGTAACAAAAGAGTTTATATAATATTTTAATACATAGAAGGGCACCTGCTTTCTTGACAAACAGAGACTCAACATTATTTGTCTTTGATTACTCCATGTTATTAGAAAAGTATGTATCTTTTTTTTTTTTTTTTTTTACCGTGGTTTCCGGGCGTCGCTTTGCGAACCCGACTAGCTGTACCCACCGGGTCCCGCTGTTTCAAGGCGGGTCCACCACGGTTAGTTCCACGGGGCCCTGGAGACGCGGCCGGTTTGTAATGCCTCCAGTGGCCCTGCTGGGGCTCGAACCAGAAAAGTATGTATCTGATCATTGTTTTCCTTTATTATTATTATCCTCTTTTCAATTCTAGGAAAATTTTGTTTAACTTTTCAATTCATTAATTACTCAGGTACTTAAATAGCTATATTCAATTTATGGAAATAAATTTATGATATATGTAATTCGAATCACACCTGCTTTATATATGAAATATTCAACTTTTCCTCTATGTATTGCGAAAGAGTTAGCTTGTAAAACATATCAAAGTTGGAAATCTTAAATATATAGTCTAAACAAGACTTAAAAAAATTTATCATGTCAAACAAGACAAATGCTATGACTAGTATAATTTGTTGTATGTATGTTCTCATGCGTTACATATGCACAGCAAGCTAACCTACAAATGGATAATTAGTGAATGTGAATATTAGGTGTATCCAATTTTGGTCCAATGAATGGGCAAAAAAATATTCAGGTAAAAAGGGTTAGGAGAACTGCTCTGCTACTATTTTCAAACATGAACGGAATAAGATTTATGCTTTGAAAAAACAGTTTTTAGTCGCATCAGGAGAATTAATTAATGTTACTGATGATTGGCTATATCAAATATTTGCAGGCATATATATTTCCAACTTAATTAGGGTATTGAGCAGTAGTTCTAATTCTACTATCATGTTTTAAATGAATTGGGACTTATAGGCATCAAACTGTGTCTGAGCTCCAAGCCTGGACTGCTAATCTCCACTCCAAGTAATTAAGATTGTCATAAAGATCAAATGGCCTTTTACAACTACAACAATAGTCCTAAGCTAGTCCAGGCTGGCCACAGCCCGTGTCGCTCTATTTAAAGCCTATTTGACATTACTGATAAGAGGTAAAAATACTTATTTTGAGAAAAAAACATTTAAAAAAAAAATCAAGGTGTTTGAATGAGATTTGACTCATCTCTATTACATCTTCTGTGCATTTCCTCAAGTGCATATTTAGATAAGTGACACTTGTCATATTTATAATTTAAAGGTTTAGATTAAATTAGTTTTACAGCCTCTTAACTATAGTTAGAAGATAAATTAGGAAAATAACTCACTAACTTTAGTAAGAAAAATATCATCTTTCACTAATTTTGACTCCTCTCTAATATCATTATTTTTATGATATATGTCCTACCTCTGCATTAATATCATTTTCCTAATCTAAAGTTAAGAATATCCTTCGTTTTTTTTTAATTCTTTTTTATAACTGACCAAAAAATGAAGCAAAATAATTAAGAAAAAAAGAGGAGACCAACTTTATTTTTTTAAAAACAGAAATTATTCTAAAATATTTTTCAATTACTATTATATAATATCTTTTTTCCTCTCCATTTTCTTTTCATTTTTGGTATAATTATTTGCCAAAGACTTCTCTCTTTACTAAATAAAAAATACTTAGATTTTTTTTTTCTGTCAAAGGTAGTTTACAAGATTTGAATTAAAAAAATATAAAGGTATATGTTAACATTAATTTAGAAAATATGATCTAAAATGTTTTTTTAATACTAAATTTTCAGAGCTTGTCTCGAGTTATTTTTGTGTATTTTGTATCTTGTATGTATTTTTTTTATTAAGGATATTCTTATTTCAATTGATTAAATTTTTAAATAAGATTAAAATTATATCAACGAGAAATCAGAAAATATAATTAAATGCTGATATAATAAGGAGTCAAAATTAGTGGAAGATGAAAATTTTCTTACCAAAGTTAGTGAGTGTTTTCTTGATTTGTTCTTTAATTATGATTAAGAGGCTTGTTAATAGTATAATATTTTCTCTAATTTGGTCTGAAGGTATTAGAATATTACTATATAGTTCATGTGTTATCGTATGCTTTTGACTTCATCTCTATACCAACTTATGTTTGACTACTGATCAAGTATAAAAATATATGTAACTTCTGTTCTTGGTTTCAATTAATTCACTTTGTCCTGTCATAAAATGAAGTGTGAAAGCTGCTAAAAATAAGATCCACGAATAGTATAGATTCATGATAAACAACAGATGGTACAAGTGATGTGATCTCAAGGACGAAAAATGAAAGAAGCTAGAAGAATACAAAAGGAACAATGGAAAGATACATAATAATTATTGAATCAGTTTCTGCAAATGAAAGTTGATGTGCTCTCTTAAGACGAGTTGATCTTCCTGCAAGTCTTCCTGATTTCCCCACTGGAACCTGTCAAGGGAGAAATGTTTCCCATCTTTACCATAGACTTGGCGAAGTGGTCGAAGAAAAGTGCATTGTTCTCTGCATATTGCTTCACCAAGGCTAATGATTCTTCACTCTTAGTAGTAAGAACTTGGTCAGAATTCAGCAGACCCTTTGAAGCCAACAAGAGCTTGAAGTAACTGTTATCAAATTTTGTTGGGGAAACAAAGTCCAAGAAGAATAAGTTTTGGTCACCACCAGATTTTGGGCATCTATTGCGCAATTGGGCAGCATAAGATTGATCCAGAGTTGAGTCTGGTTTATTATTTCCTGACTGGTTGTAGAGCCTTTGTCTGAAGCTGGTACATCTTGAATTTCCAATTGTGTGGCTCCCTGCATCACAATTTATCGGTGTTAACTATGATTTCACGTCTGATAACTAGTCTGGCTAAAAATTAAGCAATGTCAAGGAGAGAGTAACATTTACCAGACAAAGCTACAAGGTCAACAAGATCAAGTCCTTGTCTCTTGAACTTTGAGAGAATGGAATCAAATGTGTTGTTTGGAGCAGGAATATTGTTGTTGGAGCCACTTAGACTGGCGCTTCTGGAGTCTCTTCTTCCCAGTGGAACCTCCCAGTTCGGTCCACCGGACTGTATGAACGAAAAAAGTAAGCTCGTGTTTTATTTATTCTTAAGGAGGTACTCTGATCACACTATATATGCCGTGGCAGTACTTACCAATACAGTAGAATCCCTTGCAGCAAGTGCCAAGATATCAGCGCAAGAAACAGTTTGAGGACATTCCTTCTCCAGTGCAGATTTAATCTCGTCAAGGACTTCGAATCCACGAGCTGAATTCTTGTTGGGATTTGATCCTTTTTCTGTCACAATACCATTGCTACTATCCAGAAGCAAAGATGCATCACATCCCTACATCACATAGTGAAACAATTGCTAGCCATCAGTTTACACATCCTGATAGGCTATAGTTAAGAAGTTCAAAACTGCAAAAGCCAACAGTAAAAAAGGCTATATTTCGTGTATACTCTCAGTGCAAAAGCAAATTTTAGCAAGTGTATTTTTGCATGCTAGTGCACTTCCTGTTCAGAGTGTTTCCAACTTGTAATTACTTTCTGCTATGTAGATATTGTCATGACACAACTTATATTACATGTACATTCAACACGGTATAGTCAATGACTGACATTCAACAACTTATACATATATATGTTTTACCTTGACAAAACAGTCGTGGAAATGGAGCCTCAACAGAGAAGCAGCCATTCGGGCTTCTTTGGCAACAGCCTTGGCAACTACAGACTTGACAATTTCTAGCGCTTGTGGGCATGATTTATAATAGTATTGCGGGTATAGGTTATCATTGTTACTCTTAAAGGAGAAACAAATTGGTGAAAAAGCAAGCAGAGCAATGAAAATGAAGAAGCTCATGGACCGAGCCATCTTGAAGTTAAGGACTTAGATTTAGAAGAAACTTATTTTGATTAATACTGAGGAATGCTGGCTAGCTTTTGCTGTGATGAAATTGAGACAGAGTTCACGAGTTTATATAGTGTGTTCAGTGAAAGAAGTGTTACAATGGACAAATAAATAAATGGAGTTGGTAGCCTTTTAGTTGGGATAAAATACAATTATGTAGGATTTTAATTTGCCAATCCAACAAGACTTATGTTCGACATGTAAATGATAGTAGTAATTGATTTGGTCCATAATAGACAAAAGACTTCCACCAGCTACGTAAATTTTCCAACATTAACTCAATTGTTATGCAGGACAGGAGGTTTATCTTACACATTACTAACTACTTGTTGACTTTGTTATTTTCGAGCCTCCGTAAAGTTGATGAGGTCCACTTCTGAAGAATAAATCCAAAGGAAATAAAAGTGAAACGAATCAAGGCTTCTTAAACAAATAATTATTGGGAGACAATTGTCAAAGTTCATCTATTTGTCAATCAATTTGAATATAATATACGCATCAATCGTCCTATAGTTCTCCCCTTACCAATATCAAACTTAATAAATTGTACTCAGCTAGAGGAAAATCTTTACTAGTAATACTAAAATATTAAGCATGAGAGAATGACTTGATCTGGTCAGCCCCACACGCCTTAATTACTCTAGGCATGAAATGTATAAAGTAACAAAATAGTTCATATAATGTAATAATAATAATAATAATACATAGAAGGGAACCTGCTTTCTTGACAAACAGAGCCTCAACCAATTATTATGTCAAACAATTAGACTAAAATGCTATGAGCCTATGACTAGTATAATTTGTTGTAGGTATGTTCTCATGCGTTACATAAGCACAGCAAGCTAACCTACAAATGGATAAGTGAATGTGAATATTAGGTGAATCCAATTAATTTGGTCGAATGAATGGACAAAAATATATACAGGTTAAAAGGATTAGGAGAACTGCTCCGCCACTATTTTCAAACATGAACAGAATAAGATTTATGCTTGGAAAAAACTGATTTTAGTCGCATGGGAGAATTAATCAACGAACTGTTTATGTCTTTTATCAAATATTTACAGGCGCCCCAAGTGCAGAGATACCCGGTTTTGGGACCACCATTTAAGTTATATCCGCAATGCTTAAACATTTGCAAGTTTATTTTCTTCGCATGCATCACACAGATATATACCACCCGTTTATGTTTATGTACATACATCATCTTTAAACCGATACATAATAAACAGGCTGTTTATATACGTGTATTTCTATTGCAACTCGATCAAGTCACAAATCATTAAGCATTTAATTTCACTTCCGTGTAAATTTATAATATCTTTTATTATTGTATTATGAAAACATAAACACATGAAATACCTCACACCATTAAAAGTATTATTGCATATTTTAATTAACTTCTTTTTCTTTTCAACTACTAATGTCGGCCTTTATAATTTGCACATCCAACCAAACAAAATAAAATATCGCGTGCGGCTCCAAATCAAGACACAAATATTTGGGTTGATTGACATGTATTTATCAAAAAAAAAAAAAGTAACCAAAGTAAATGTCCATTTGAATAAAAGAGTATGTGGTAAGGCAAGAAACGTCATATTGAGTTGCAGCACAAGTTTTAAACCTTGAGCATATTTGATAAGATTAGCTTAGCTTAGTTATTAGTTAGTTGACAGTGCACTGTTCATTCACATAGTTAGTTAGTTAGTTAGTTAGGAATTTACAAGTTTGTAATTTCAGTCAGTTGAGTTTGTTAGGATTGTTAGACTTCTATCAGTGTGTATATATACACACATACATTGTATTGATTAAAGCAAGTTTTTCATTCTCAATAATATCTTTTCTTTCCTCTCTGATTGTTGGTGAGAGCTCAACCTCCATTAATGGAGGATGGTAATTGCGTTCCAGCTTATACTGCTGGTTTCGTCATGGTATCAGAGCTAGGAGATTCCAGCTTCTCTCTCTCGTCATGAGTACTGAATTGAGGTTGATTTGCCCTTATTTTCGTTATCATTTTCTTCTTCCTATTTTTCTATGAACGATCTTACTATCGTTCTTCTGTTTTTGATTTGAGTTTGCTCATTGTGAGTTTTTCTTCTTCCTGTTTCTTTCTCTGGACGATCTCACTATCGGTCCTCTGTTTTGATTCGAATTAGCTCACTGTGAGTTCACTTTCACAATTCTATATTCGAATTAGCTCACTGTGAGTTCACTTTCACAATTCTACTGTAATCACATTCTTCTTCACAATCATCTTCATCTTCTTCCATGGGTGATGCTCCAGTTGACGCGACTGCCACCAACACTTCAACTCGATTAGATTTCAATAGTCCCTTCTATCTGCATCCCTCAGAAAATGCAGGTTCTACTTTACTTCCTGCTGTTTTTGATGGAACTAGCTACAGATCATGGAGACGAGCAGTTCTTAGAGCCTTATCTGTTAAAAGTAAAACTGGATTCATCAATGGCAAAATTGTGAAACCAAATCCTGCAGATCCAACCTTCATGCAGTGGGAAAAGTGTGATGATATGGTGACCTCTTGGATCCTAAATTCTCTCTCTCCAGATCTGCGAGATAGCTTGCAATACGTTAACAATGCCAAGGAGCTTTGGGAGGAATTGGAGGATAGATATGACCAGACTAATGGCTGCAAACTCTATCAACTGCAGAAGGAAATAAATGACCTGGTGCAGGGCACTCTGGATGTCACTGGTTACTATACTAAGATGAAGAAATTGTGGGAGGAAATGAATACCATTGATGTTAATTCCCAGTGTAGTTGTGTGTGCATTTGTGGGGGGAAAACCAAAATGCATAAGGCTGAGCAGGATAGAAGACTTATACATTTTTTGATGGGCCTAAATGAGATGTACACTGCTGTACGAGGGAACATTCTCATGATGTCCAATTTGCCTACTATGGCTCAAGCTTTTGCTATTTTGTCACAAGAGGAAAGGCAGAGGGAAATGAAGCCCCTCAGTCACATGGCTTTGGAATCCACCTCACTGAATGCTTCTGTGTCACCTCAACACAATGCAGGTCCCAAAGGTTTTAATACAAACTACAGTTCTTATAGAGGAGGTACAGGAAGAGGTGCAGGCAGTTCCAACACCAACACTTTTAGGGGAAATTCTAGCACTGGCAACAGATCAAATCTGTTCTGTGAATACTGCAAACGCACTGGGCACACCAGAGACAGGTGCTATAAGCTCCATGGTTATCCAGCCAACACAAGAACCCCAAGAGGAAGAGGTACAGGATCTGCAGCAAATGTGCATACTTCTGAGGATGATGGAAGTCAATGTGAGGAAAATTCTGAGCAGGGAAGGCAAGTGCCATTGAATCTGTCCAAAGGCCAGTATGAACAGCTACTCAACCTACTTGGGACCCTGCAGGTTGGAAATGGAGCTGATTGCTCAGGAAATATGTCAAGTGGAGCTGCAAACCTAGCAGGTATACTTGCTTGCTATTCTTCTATTACTAAGATAGGTGATTTATCATGTAAATGTGATAGATTGACTGCTGGCTCTTGGATCATCGATTCAGGCGCATCTCACCACATGACCTACACAAAAGACAATCTCACAAACCTTAGAACACTACCTTATCCTTTCTTAATCACCTTACCTAATGGATACAAAGTTAAAGTGACTGAAATTGGTGATGTTTGTTTGAATTCAACACTGACTCTGTACAAAGTATTGTTTATACCTAGCTTCAAGTTCAATTTAATATCAGTTCATTGCTTAGCTGTTCAACTCAAAGGAATAGTTAGCTTTAATAATTTTTCTTGCTTACTGCAGGGCCCTTCTCTGAAGAGCCCTCTGGCACTTGGTAAGGCAAGGAATGGTTTGTATTTTTTCTGTCCAAAGTGTCACAGTTATCCACCTACAAATGGTAATGTTGTTCCTCCTGAAAGATGTCAACCTGTTTCTCTTTTTAACTACTGTAAGAAAGGTTCAGTTAGAAGTGAATGTACAGCTTCATCACCAAATGTAAGATACTCTCATGACATCAATAAAGAAGCTTGTTCTATTGATCATGTTTCATGTTCAGCTGTTAATTCTTTTCTTGATATTAATCCTACTCATAGTAATGACACTGAATTCTTATGGCATGCTAGATTAGGCCATGTGCCTTTTGTAAAGATGAGGAACATATCTACCATTCCTTTAAAATTTTCCAACAAACAACCTTTTATTTGTACAATATGTCCTATGGCCAGACAAACTAGAATGCCATTCCCAGAAAGTATAACAGCAACTAATTCAATATTTGAGTTGCTTCACATTGACCTATGGGTTCCATACCATGTACTAACACATGATGGCTATCACTACTTCTTAACCATGATGGATGATTACAGTAGATCAACCTGGACACAACTTCTTAGGTGCAAGAGCAATGCACTCCATACTATAAAAGCCTTCATATCCCTCATAGAAAACCAATTTCATACCAAATTGAAAACCATCAGATCTGATAATGGCCTGGAATTCTCAAGCACTGAGGCAACCTGTTTCTTTCAAGAAAAAGGCATAATACATCAAAAATCATGTCCCTACACACCACAACAAAATGGGGTGGTGGAAAGGAAACATAAGTACCTTCTTGAGACAGCAAGGGCACTTCTGTTTCAGTCAAAAATGCCCATGAGATATTGGGGGGAATGTGTCCTAACTGCCACCTATTTGATCAACAGATTGCCTACAAAGCTCCTACAAAACAAATCCCCATATGAACTGTTATATCATAAGAAACCAACCTATTCTCACCTTAAAAGTTTTGGATGCCTTTGTTTCCCAACTACCTTAAAAACCCATAAGGACAAATTTGAACCAAGAACAACACCCCACATTTTCATTGGATACCCTTTTAATACAAAAGGTTACAAGGTCCTAAATTTGGCCACCAAGAGAATTCATGTGTCCAGAGATGTCCTTTTCCATGAAACTATTTTTCCTTTTGTCATTTCTCCTGTTGGTTCCAGTTTTAATTCTGTCTTACAGTTCCTTGTACATCATTCTGATAAGTTGTCTTACATGTCTAGTAAAACAAATAACTTTGTTGATGATGAAATGTTGAATTCTCACACATTGGTTGAAGTCACTAGTGATCCTGTTCCCATACCTGAAAATGCACCTGTCACTGAACCTACAACCCTTATACCTCCTGCTGGACCAAATGTATCTGCCCTTGGTGATGCTCTTTTTGCACCTAGAAGAACAACTAGGTCTCTTCACCCCCCAAGCTACTTGAAAGATTACACCTACTCATTACCCAACCTACATCCTTCTCCACCCATAACTGATGTTTCTAATCTTCAACACTCACTCACATCGTTCATATCTCACCCTGCTCATGTCTGTTTCACTACATTATATCCTGATAGTCAGCAGTTAATTCATAATGTTTCACATGATATTGAACCTTCATCTTATGAAGAGGCAATTTTGAATCCTGCTTGGCAAGTAGCAATGATACAAGAATTTGATGCCTTGTATGCAAATGATACTTGGGATCTAGTTAAATTGCCTAAAGGAAAGAATGTTATTGGGTGTAAATGGGTGTATAAGATTAAACACAAGGCAGATGGTAGCATAGAAAGGTTCAAGGCTAGGCTAGTGGTGAAGGGGTACACTCAACAAGCTGGAATAGACTACAATGAAACATTCTCACCTGTGGTAAAGATGACCACAGTCAGGACTCTGATTTCTTTGGCAGTTAAGAAGGGTTGGAACATGTACCAATTGGATGTCAATAATGCCTTCCTCCATGGTGATTTGAATGAGGAAGTATACATGACATTACCACCAGGCCTGGCAGTGGACAGTAGTGACATAGTTTGCAAATTAAAGAAGTCATTATATGGTTTAAAACAAGCCAGCAGACAATGGTATGACAAGCTGGCCAATAGTCTCTGCTCAAAGGGTTACACTCATTCAGACAGTGATTATTCCCTATTTTATAAGAGGAATGGAAGCTCGCTGGTGTTTGTGGCTGTATATGTTGATGATATTATCCTAACTGGTACTGACTTAAAGAAGATTGATTCTTTGAAAGCTTTCCTACATGAACAGTTCAGAATAAAAGACTTAGGAAGACTGCATTACTTCCTTGGTTTGGAAATATTGTACAGAAAGGATGGTATTCTAATCTCACAGAGAAAATTCACTCTTGATCTCTTGAAGGAGTTTGATTCTCTGCATTATAAGTCCACCACCTCACCATTGGACTCCACTGAAAAACTGAAGCTCACAGAAGACACACTTTTGTCAGATCCTACTCACTACAGAAAGCTAGTAGGCAAGCTCAATTTTCTTACCAACACAAGGATGGACATAGCATATAGTGTCCAGCACCTTAGTCAATTCATGCAATCTCCTAGAGAGCCTCATATGAAGGCAGCCTATCATGTGCTCAGATATCTACAACAGGACCCTACTTTAGGAGTTTTCATCTCTAACAACTCTGACCTCACCATCAGTGCTTATTGTGACTCAGATTGGGCCTCTTGTCCTGATTCAAGGAAGTCTATGAGTGGCTATTTGGTTCTCATGGGTGATAGCCCCATTAGTTGGAAGTCTAAGAAACAACCCACAGTGTCACTATCATCAGCAGAAGCAGAGTACAGAGCTGTGAGACAAGTAGTGGGTGAAATAGTATGGCTGGAGAGGTTATTTGCTGAGCTTTCAGTGAACTGTTCCTTACCTATACAAGTGTTTTGTGATAGTCAAGCAGCAGTGCACATTGCTAAGAACCCAGTTTTTCATGAGAGAACTAAACATATAGAGGTGGATTGTCATTTTGTCAGAACCAAGCTGCAGCAAGGATTAATCACACTTCAATACATTCCCACAGATTCACAATTGGCTGATGTTTTCACTAAAGCCTTAACTGGAGTCAAACATACTAATTTATTGAGCAAGTTGTCTGTAAGTAATTCACCTCCAACTTGAGGGGGGTGATAAGATTAGCTTAGCTTAGTTATTAGTTAGTTGACAGTGCACTGTTCATTCACATAGTTAGTTAGTTAGTTAGTTAGGAATTTACAAGTTTGTAATTTCAGTCAGTTGAGTTTGTTAGGATTGTTAGACTTCTATCAGTGTGTATATATACACACATACATTGTATTGATTAAAGCAAGTTTTTCATTCTCAATAATATCTTTTCTTTCCTCTCTGATTGTTGGTGAGAGCTCAACCTCCATTAATGGAGGATGGTAATTGCGTTCCAGCTTATACTGCTGGTTTCGTCAATATTAGGAGTAATCTATAAAGGTCCGTTAATTTTGAGAATTATCAAATAAAGTTATTAAACTTTGTTTTGTATCAATAAAATCATTCAATTTAGAACTTTATATCAATAAAATTATTCAATCAAATTTATCATTAAAAAAATTGATATAGCAAAATAAATTATTTTTTATGTCATGTAAATATGAACTCCATAAATAAATAAATTTTTTTAAAAAAAAACTCATCAAAATAATTTTTTCAAATAAACTTAATTAGTGAAAACTATATCATGGTGTTAACTATATATATCAAGCTTTTGTCATTTTATTTTATTAATCCCAGTAGGTTTCCTCTTTTTGGTCATTTGATGACTCGAACTCACAACCTTAAGGTTGGAAGCAAAGGATGATTACCATCAAATCAACTCCCTCTTGTCATACCAAATATGGTTTTAACTAATTAGGTTTCCGTAAAAAAAAATTATGAGTTCTTTTAATTTTTATTAATTTATGAAGTTCATATTTATATGGTATAAAAATAATTTATTTTGTTATATTAATTCTTTTAATGATAAATTTGGTTGAGTGATTTTATTGATATATAGGACTAAGTTGTGATTTTATTGATACAAAATAAAGTTGAATGACTTTATTAGATAAATTTCTCAAAGTTGAATAACTTTTCAGATATTAACGGGCATAGTTAGTTCAGAAAATATTGATTGAGAGAATGAATTAGATCATATGATTAATGATATGCTATGATTTGATTAGTTGAAAATCCCAGAGCGAATATTCTCTTAATCGATAGTATAATATTTTATGTAATTTGGTGTGAAGGTATTAAATTATTGTACTATATAGCATAATATTTTAGGTAACATCTGTGCTTCTTTTGTTGGTTTGAATAAATTTAGTTTGTCAAGTGTTAAAATGAAGTGCGAAAGCTACTAAAAATAAGATCCACAATGGTATAGATTCATTATTAAAAACAGATTGCACAAGCGAAGTGATTTCAAGGACGAAAAAAGAAGAATGGAAGATACATATATAACAAAACAACAATAAAGAAGATTATTAATGGCAAGATACATAACAAAACAACTTAAGACGAGTTGATCTTCCTGCATGTCTTCCTGATTTCTCCACTGGAACCTGTCAAGGGAGAAATGTTTCCCATCTTAACCATAGACTTGACGAAGTGGTCGAAGAAAAGTGCATTGTTCTCTGCATATTGCTTCACCAAAGCTAATGATTCTTCACTCTTAGTAGTAAGAACTTGATCAGAGTTCAACAGACCCTTTGAAGCCAACAAGAGCTTGAAGTAGCTGTTATCAAATTTTGTTGGGGAAACAAAGTCCAAGAAGAATAAGTTTTGGTCACCACCAGATTTTGGGCATCTATTGCGCAATTGGGCAGCATATGATTCATCCAGAGTAGTGTCTGGTTTACTGTTTCCTGACTGGTTGTAGAGCCTTTGCCTGAAGCTGACACATCTTGAATTTCCAATTGTGTGGCTCCCTGCATAATAATACATCGATGTTAACTAAGATTTAAAACATGTGAATAACTATGTAGTAACAAAGAAGTTAAAGGGACTAGTTTTTACCAGATAAGGCGACAAGGTCAACAACATCAAGCCCCTGCCTCTTAAATTTAGTGAGAATGGTGTTAAATGTGTTGTTTGGAGCAGGAATGTCATTGTTGGAACCACTTAAACTGGCACTTCTGGAGTCTCTTCTTCCCAATGGAACCTCCCAGTTGGGTCCACCAGCCTAAAAAAAAATAAAATATTAGCTCTGTTTCGCCCCTCCAAGAGAAGTAGTATGAGTGATCAACTTTAATTTATGCGACACTCATCACTACTTACCAAAACAGTGGAGTCCCTTGCAGCAAGTGCCAAGATATCAGCACAAGAGACAGTTTGTGGGCATTCTTTCTCCAGTGCAGATTTAATATCATCAATGACATCAAATCCACGAGCTGAGTTCCTGTTGGGGTTTGATCTCTTTTCAGTTACTATGCTTCCCCTGCTGTCCAGAAGCAAAGACGCGTCACACCCCTACAAAGCATAGTAAGAAAAATGATTAGCTAGCCTATCAACTTTTTATGGCACATATCTCTATATTTTGTTCATAGCAAAAGTAATTTTCAGTTGTGTACTAGTGTGCATTGTTATAATACAAAGTGACAAATATTTAGTAACAGAGAGATGTTTTACCTTGACAAAGCAGTCATGAAAATGGAGCCTCAGCAACGAAGCAGCCATTCGGGCTTCTTTGGCAACAGCCTTGGCAACAACAGACTTGACAATTTCTTGTGCTTGTGGGCATGATTTATAATAGTATTGCGGGTATAGGTTATCATTGTCACTCTTAAAAGAGAAACAAATTGGTGCAAAAGCAAGAAGAGCTACGAGAACGAAGAAGCTCGTAGACTGAGCCATCTTGAACTTAAGTTCTAAGGACTTGTTGTAGAAAGAAGATAAAATATTGAAGAAGGCTAGCTTGCTGTGATGAAATTGAATGGAGTTTCACTAGTATATATAGTGTGTTCAATGGAAGAAGAGTCGGAAATAAATGGAGTTGGTAACTTTTTAGTTGGGATAAGTATATTAATTTCTGCATTATTTACCAATTGATGCAAACTTGTGTTTTAACAAGTATGATGATTGATCTGGTCCATGATAGTAAAAACACCTTCACCAGCTACTGTAAATGTTGCAACATCAATTCAATTGTAATGCATGACATGAAGTTGATCATGACTACTTATTTTACTAATTGTTGACTTGGCAATATTTTTAACATTGTAAATTACTCTTTCTATTCATTTTTATTTGTCCACTTTGAACTTTGCACGCTTCTTAACAAACAACAATTGATATGACTATATTATCATATCATCCATATTAATTGATGTTTAGTGTTGAATGTTGAAAAAAAAAAATTTGAGGAATAAGTCATTACTATTAAGGGCAAAACATGAAAAAATAAATTGTCTTTTCTTGATATATTTAAAGTGATTTCTCTATCTGTCTCGTATTAATTGATCATTACACTAAAAATAGTTATTCCATATTAGTTGTCCACCTTATTAAATCAAGAAAGTATTAATCAATTTTTTTTCTATATTACCCTTGCAATTAAACAAAGTTGTTTAATTAAGGGTGATTTAGTAAATTATCTTCTTATTTATGATTTCTTAAGCACCGTACAAAATGAAAAATGATCAACTAATATGGTATAGAGAGTAGTTGATATCCAAACTTTAAGCGAATAAAATAATCAAGGTTTGTTAATCAAATGATTTTTAGGAGAAAATATTCAAGGTTCTTCTGTAAATCAATAATATATATTTAATATACATGAATTGGCTTAGTCCTCTCCTACCCAAAATCCAGATTTTTTATTTAATTGTTTCAGTCATGCCATCGAGAAAAGTTTTAGAGAAATTTAAGTTATAAAATTATTTAAGCGCTAAATAATGACTTGATCTAGTCAACCCCACACACAGCTTAATTGATTGCTTTGGATTCAAGGGATGCAAAGATGATAAACATGGCTATATAACAAAAAGAGTTGATAAAAGTGGGACAGAATCCACCTGCTTTGTTGACAAAAGAGGACCTCCACAATATTATTATTTGACTTCAATTGCTCCAGGTCCTATTTACACACGCCATTTCTTAATTCCTCTTCTTTTCTTTTTGGTTTTATATATTAAACATGTATGATCTCATGAAGATACCTTTTTGTTTTTCCTCTTCTCAATTTCATGAGGAAGTTTTGAATTCCATTAGTATAATTTTATATTAGATTTACCAACGTATATAATTTACTTATTTTGAATACTATTTACTAGATGACATAGTCAACTTTTTCAGCTAAATTATATTGCATTCACCTAAATCTTAATCAAGATGGTCAAACAAAGAGAATTTTTTTATTTTTTGTTATGTACTTTAAGCTACGTTATTGACAATATCTTAGAAAAATAGAAATAGGCGTTTATTAAAATATAGTAGTACTGAGGACTAGGGTAACTTGGTCTATGTCTGCTCTCATGCATTACAGAAGTGAGGAAGGTGACCAACAACTGGATAAAGCGAATATTACGTGAATCTGATTGGTCTAATGAAATGATTAAAAATAAAAATGTTAGGAGAACTGCTCCTCTACTTTTTCAAACATAATTTTTATGCCAAATTTGTTCTTTAACACATTGAGGACAAAGGGGTTCAAGCAGATGGCTGTCTCAAATAACGAACTGTATTATATATTCTCTTTTGACATAGTTGCAAGTAAGACCTTCCTAAAGCAACTTAAAGCAAGGTGAATAAACTTTAGAAAACCCAAAAATTGAACTTGGGAGTTGATTTCACGTATCAGGACACTTTTTTCAATTCTAAGTGCCAACGATCATTAGTCAGTAATATAACCCAACTAAGTTAGTTGGGGTCGAATCCCACAGGGAGTGATACGTGTTAGAGAATCAAGAGCCAAGTATGAATATGTTCAAGTCAATCATAGATAAAGACATTTACTAATAAAAGCATAATTAAGAATATCCTTCATTTTTTTAATTATTTTTTATAACCGACCGCGAAATAATTAAGAAAAAAAAGAGGAGACGAACTTTATTTTAAAAAAAACAGAAATTATTCTAAAATATTTTACAATATCTTCTTTACTCCATTTTCTTTTCATTTTTGGTATAATTTATTTGCCAAATACTTCTCTTTTTACTAAATAAAAATACTTAGATTTTTTTTTTCTGTCAAAGGTAGTTTACAAGATTTCAATTAAAAAATATATAATGGTATATGTTAACATTAATTAAGAAAATATGATCTAAAATGTTTTTTTAATTTTAATTTTTTAGAGATTATCTCGAGTAATTTTTGTGTATTTTGTATCTTCTATGTAATTTTTTTTATTAAGGATATTCTTATTTTAAATGATTAAATTTTTACATAAGATTAAAATTATATCAACGAGAAATCAGAAAATATTATTAAGTTGATGATATAAATAAGGAGTCAAAATTAGTTGTAGATGAAAATTTTCTTACCAAAGTTAGTGAGTGTTTTCTTGATTTGTTCTTTTTAACTATAATTAAGAGGCTTGTTAATAGTATAATATTTTCTCTAATTTGGTCTGAAGGTAGTAGAATATTACTATATATAGTTCCTGTGTTATCGTATGCTTTTGACTTCATCTCTATACCAACTTATGTTTGCCTACTGATTAAGTACAAAAATATCTGGAGCTTCTGTTCTTGGTTTCAATTAATTCACTTTGTCCCGTCATAAAATGAAGTGTGAAAGCTGCTAAAAATAAGATCCACGAATAGTATATATTCATGATAAACAACAGATGGTACAAGTGATGTGATCTCAAGGACGAAAAATGAAAGAAGCTAGAAGAATACAAAAGGAACAATGGAAAGATACATAACAATTATTGAATCAGTTTCTGCAAATGAAAGTTGATGTGCTCTCTTAAGACGAGTTGATCTTCCTGCAAGTCTTCCTGATTTCCCCACTGGAACCTGTCAAGGGAGAAATGTTTCCCATCTTAACCATAGACTTGGCGAAGTGGTCGAAGAAAAGTGCATTGTTCTCTGCATATTGCTTCACCAAGGCTAATGATTCTTCACTCTTAGTGGTAAGAACTTGGTCAGAGTTCAGCAGACCCTTTGAAGCCAACAAGAGCTTGAAGTAACTGTTATCAAATTTTGTTGGGGAAACAAAGTCCAAGAAGAATAAGTTTTGGTCACCACCAGATTTTGGGCATCTATTGCGCAATTGGGAAGCATAAAATTGATCCAGAGTTGAATCTGGTTTATTATTTCCTGACTGGTTGTAGAGCCTTTGTCTGAAGCTGGTACATCTTGAATTTCCAATTGTGTGGCTCCCTGCATCACAATTTATCGGTGTTAACTATGATTTCACGTCTGATAACTAGTCTGGCTAAAAATTAAGCAAATGTCAAGGAAAGAGCAATCCAAAAAGAAAAAAAAAAAAAAGAGAGTAACACTTACCGGACAAAGCTACAAGGTCAACAAGATCAAGTCCTTGTCTCTTGAATTTTGAGAGAATGGAATCAAATGTGTTGGTTGGAGCAGGAATATTGTTGTTGGAGCCACTTAGACTGGCGCTTCTGGAGTCTCTTCTTCCCAACGGAACCTCCCAGTTGGGTCCACCAGCCTGTATGAACGAAAAAAGTAAGCTCATGTTCTATTTATTCTTAAAGAGGTACTCTGATCAATATATATATGCCGTGGCAGTACTTACCAATACAGTAGAATCCCTTGCAGCAAGTGCCAAGATATCAGCGCAAGAAACAGTTTGAGGACATTCCTTCTCCAGTGCAGATTTAATCTCGTCAAGGACTTCGAATCCACGAGCGGAATTCTTGTTGGGGTTTGATCCTTTTTCTGTCACAATACCATTGCTACTATCCAGAAGCAAAGATGCATCACATCCCTACATCACATAGTGAAACAATAGCTAGCCATCAGTTTACACATCCTGATAGGCTATAGTTAAGAAGTTCAAAACTGCAAAAGCCAACAGTAAAAAAGGCTATATTTCGTGTATACTCTCAGTGCAAAAGCAAATTTTAGCAAGTGTATTTTTGCATGCTAGTGCACTTCCTGTTCAGAGTGTTTCCAACTTGTAATTACTTTCTGCTATGTAGATATTGTCATGACACAACTTATATTACATGTACATTCAACACGGTATAGTCAATGACTGACATTCAACAACTTATACATATATATGTTTTACCTTGACAAAACAGTCGTGGAAATGGAGCCTCAACAGAGAAGCAGCCATTCGGGCTTCTTTGGCAACAGCCTTGGCAACTACAGACTTGACAATTTCTAGCGCTTGTGGGCATGATTTATAATAGTATTGCGGGTATAGGTTATCATTGTTACTCTTAAAAGAGAAACAAATTGGTGCAAAAGCAAGCAGAGCAATGAAAATGAAGAAGCTCATGGACTGAGCCATCTTGAAGTTAAGGACTTAGATTTAGAAGAAACTTATTTTGATTAATACTGAGGAAGACTGGCTAGCTTTTGCTGTGATGAAATTGAGACAGAGTTCACGGGTTTATATAGTGTGTTTAGTGAAAGAAGTGTTACAATGGACAAATAAATAAATGGAGTTGGTAGCCTTTTAGTTGGGATAAAATACAATTATGTAGGATTTTAATTTGCCAATCCAACAAGACTTATGTTCGACATGTAAATGATAGTAGTAATTGATTTGGTCCATAATAGACAAAAGACTTTCACCAGCTACGTAAATTTTCCAACATTAACTCAATTATTATGCAGGACAGGAGGTTTATCTTACACATTACTAACTACTTGTTGACTTAGTTATTTTCGAGCCTCGGTAAAGTTGTTGAGGTCCACTTCTGAAGAAAAAATCCAAAGAAAATAAAAGTGAAAAGAATCAAGGCTTCTTAAACAAATATATATTGGGAGACAATGTCAAAGTTCATCTATTTGTCAATCGATTTGCATATAATATACGCATCAATCGTCCTATAGTCCTCCCCTAACCAATATCAAACTTAATAAATTGTACTCAGCTATCATGCTATAGAGGAAAATCTTTACCAGTAATACTAAAAAATTAAGCATGAGAGAATGACTTGATCTGGTCAGCCCCACACGGCTTAATTGCTCAAGGCATGAAATGTATGAAGTAACAAAAAAGTTCATATAATATAATAATACATAGAAGGGCACCTGCTTTCTTGACAAACAGAGCCTCAACATTATTTGTCTTTGATTACTCCATGTTATTAGAAAAGTATTGCGAAACAGTTAGTGTTAGCAAATGCAGAAATAACAAAGCTTATGGTTATGTTAGTTAGAAGCTTCCAAAAGTTAGTTACTAGCTGATGACATGGCAATAGTTAGTTACAAAGTTTGTTAGAGATATTTTGTATTCATTCATGGTGAGGGTAGTATATAAAAGCATGTATGTACAGATTCACTGCATCAAGACATTAATACAATCTTCTTCATTCTTCTTCTTTCAAATGCTCTGTAAATTCTCCAAGTCTTAATCTCCATTCATGGAGTTATCATGATATCAGAGCCCTCGATCGTGAAGGGTTAAACAACAAGTAGCTAAGCAAAAGGTGCTCAGATTCACCACTGATTCAAAGGTGAATTGAAAGGAAGCATCAAAAGTAAAGCTCAACAACAATGGCGAATGGAAGTGCATCTAAGGAGACAAGCACTGGAAATGGAACTTCAACTCAAGCTGTATTTCCAGTAATTGATCACAATCATCCGTTATTTCTTCAACACACTGATACTCCAGGTAGTTCTCTGATCTCTCTGCAGTTAACTGGTTCAGAAAACTATGCTTTGTGGAGTAGGTCTTTTAGGATTGGATTGGTAGGGAAAAACAAGCTAGGCTTTGTAGATGGACGATTTCCTAAGTCCATGTTTGAACCAATTTTGTTTGATCAGTGGGAAAAGTGTAATGCTGTATTATTAAGCTGGATTATGAATGTTGTACGACCAGGACTCCTAAGTTCTGTAGTGTATGCTTCAGATGCACGAAAAGTGTGGCTAGATCTGAGAGAGAGGTTTGATACAGTAAATGGATCTAGGATTTTTCATTTGCATAGAGAGATTCACACACTGGTGCAGGGAACTATGTCTGTTGCTGACTATCATTCTAGGCTAAGAGATCTGTGAGACGAATACGATGCTCTTATGCCTTGTTGTAGTTGTCCCTGTCCAGAGTCGAAGAAATTTGGTGAACACTGTGACTATCAAAGGCTCTTACAGTTCCTTATGGGACTAAATGAGTCCTACTCAACTCCTAGAAGCCAGATTCTCATGATGAGTCCAATGCCAACACTTAACAAGGCTTATGCCCTTATTATTAACCAAGAAAGTCAGAGAAATCTAGCTAGTTCTGCTTCTAATAGCTCAGGTGTCACGACCTGAGAGTACCCCTAGTCGTAACATGGCGTATTCGACCCCGAAGGGGTCTTATACGAGCCACATAGTCATTCATTGCATTCAATAATGAAAATAGTGCGGAATAAAAATAAAAAACTTATTTACATCCACACATTTAAACTTCATTAAAACAACTTTAAAAACACACAGCGGAAGTCTAAGTCTCACATGGCCATCTTAGACACAGTCATAAAACATAAGTAGGGACACGGCCCTTTACAATCAAAAGAAGTCTATTAAGTCTATTACATGAACAAAAGAACTTAAAAGTCTTATCTTCGAATCCATGAGGACATACCAAGTCTTGGAGGAAAGCAATCCAACACTTCAAACTAGCTAGGAGGGATCACTTGTCGGAACCTACACTTATAGTAAAAATATGAAGAATATGGGTTAGTACACAAAATGTACTAAGTATGATGACCATGCAAGACATGCTTTAAAAGGGACATTTTGGTTAGAAACCATGCATTATGCCACTGTTTGAAGTACCATGAATCGTTGCATAAAAGACATACAATACAAGCATAAACATCAAGTAAGTCATAATATTACTTTTAAACAATTTCAACATAAAAACCTTTACCTCGGACCTTCACCTCAAGAAACCCTTATGCTATACCTCGTGCAATGTATGGATGACGTCCCATACCACCATCCATACTAAGGCACCACATTAAGGTCACTTAAGGTAACTTATCATTCCTTTCTTTCACCTTTGCACAATATTCATACATAAGAGGTATATCATCACTTAAGACATGACAAGGGAAAATAACTCGTAATATAACCCAAGTATAGCATGCATCTCATATTAAGCATTTGAGAGTCAACATTCTTTAATAACCTCATTTAGGCCACAATTGTATCACATACATTAGGATTTAGAGAAACTCACTATGACCTTCTCCAAGCCTACTCGTGCAATGTATAGGTAGCATCCCATACTACTACCTACACTTTGTAGAACCTATCAAGAAACCATAATGAAATCTCGCATGATGGGAAGTAAGCGTTTAACCGACATAGACCATGAGAGCTTGTCATGGAATCCGGTGTCATAAGTCCCCACACCGTAAAGAGGTGGTCTACTTGCCTAAGGAAGACCGGTATATAGCTTAATGGATCCACTAGCTACATATGCGGGCACATAGTTTATGGGATAAGGTAGACGATCATTGAAACTCATGCCTAACTATTGGGGGAGTTTCCATCTAACCAAATCCACTCGGTGCTTAGCCAACATTCCCATAGAATAGTTCGTTACCTTGACATTATCACATATGAGAGGTGCCATTGGCCTACCAACTCCAAATTACATTTATTAACACGTGAAAGGGTGCTTTAAGCCTACCGTTTCAAGGTTCATTTAGGAAAGCTCATTAACTCCTCTTGAAAGGGTGCCATGGGCCTACCGGTTCAAGTCTCATCATTAACCTTCATGGAAAGGTGCCATAGGCCTACCGATTCCAAGGTTCATTATAAGCTCGTGTGGAAGGGTGCCACTAGCCTACCGATCCGAGGATTCAACAATCAATAATATAATCATTTGTACAAGAAAATGATGCATAAGCCCTACCAATTCAAGGTATACTTTATATTGAAGAATCCTTCATATTCTATCATCAACATTCATGAGTGTCAAATTGAGAAATAATCTTTCAATAGCAACACATTTACGTTCATAACATGATCACATTATCTTCATTGAATTCTCATTCATATAATGTCATGATAACACTCCAATTTCTCATACTATGCCTTTAAGGCCATGGTCACAATACATTCCATAATTAAACACCTCCACCATAAGTGAATCAAACCAAGCAAGAACAATTTTTTATCCATAATATGAGATTAAGCCAACTTACCATCCTCCAAAGCCATAATAACCATTACTCAATTCCCAACAATTCTATCACCACAAGGTGATTCACCCATAATTTGCCCATAAGGCCACAATCCTCAATTCATCCATATACCAACAATTCATCATAAATAGATATACAAAACCATATAAATCAACAATACAATCCGATCTAAACACAATTTCATCAACATTAAATCATAGGCATTAAACCCACTTCATAAGCAAATTCGAGGCTTTTAATGAAAACATGGGTTCTTGAAGAAGTTTCATATAAAATCATCTTAAAATCATAAATACAACTTCAATTCACCAATATAATGACTTTGAAAACATTTTACCCATGAACCCATACCTAGAATGAAAAATAGAAGTTTTGTTCTTTGAAGACTTTTGAAACCCTTTTTAATGGACTCCTTGAAGGAAAGATAATCAAGGATCAAGGGTCACCATACCTTTGCTATGATCTCCCACGAAATTTGATGAAGAAAGCCTTGAATCCAAAGCCCTAACTCCCACTTCTTCTTCTTCTTAATGGAGGATTGTAGAGAGGGAAATGTTTTAGGGATGGGAATTGAACTAATGGTATCTAGGAAATAATATATGTCCTTTGGAAGAATGGTCCAACACTTAGAAAAAAAATGAGGCGGGTGAACAGTAACCACGCCTACTGGAAATTGTCTTTTCCTGCCGAACAGATTTTACGAAAATAGGCATAACTTCTTCATCCGAACTCCGAATGAGATGAAACGAAGTGCGTTAGGTAGCTAACTCAAAGGGCTTTCCATGGATATATTATTGTCCACCCAAATAATTTGTGTGCTAGGAGATATGACCCTCCAAAGTAGACCCTCGAAAAAGGCTTCACTTGGAAATTTCGGATTTTGATATGGTTGCTCTAAAATTTGGGTTAGACCCATTTTCCACTCAATTTGACCCCCTAAACAAGAATATGAAGTCGGATTTTCGAAAAACGAAACGGATCTTTTTATATACAGCTAAACAAGTTTCCGGTAACTTCCGAAGCACATTTTTAAGAACTTTTTGGGTCAAATTCAAATATTATCATTTCATTAAGTTCTCGACTCCAAACTCACATGTGAGGTTCTAGTTTCACTCTATCATTTTCCGGGTCATTACATCAGGAATGATAGAAGGAACAACAATGTATACTCATACTCATAGAAGCAACACCTACAGTGGTGGAGCAGGTACATCTAAAAACTCATTTCCAAGTGGAGCATGTGGTTCATACTCAGGAGGATCTGGTAGTGGATATAGCAGTGGTGCTAGTACTTCTGGAGGAAGCTACAAAGCCAGGAAGTCATTGCTTGTGTGTGAGCATTGTGGGTGCAAAGGACGTTCTAGGGAACAATGCTATAAGATTGTTGGATATCCTGCAGATTTCAAATCTAAAAGGAAGCCAAATGTGTATGCTAATCAAGCTACTATTTCAGAAGAGTGTGGAAATGACTCATGTCAATCAGGAGTTGGTGCAGGATCAACTAGTGGTGCATTCTTCACTTAAGATCAATATCAACAGATATTACACCTACTCACAAAGTCTGGAGGAGACAAGGTAGGAGAGTCTTCTGCAAACATTGCCACTGTTGCAAATACATGTAGCTCTCTTACAACTTTATCTTGTAGTAGTAGTTATAGCAGTAAATGGATTATTGATACATGAGCCTCTCATCATATTACATCTAACATGGACCTTGTTGATAAAGCAAAGAAGACACTTTCTCATACAGATAATAGAGTACACCTACCAAATGGAAAAGATGTATCAGTATCTCATGTTGGAAGGTCTTATGTCTTCACAAACAATTCCATATCTAATGTTCTCTTTATCCCTGAGTTCAAGTGCAACTTGTTGTCAGTTTCAAAACTCACCAAAGAATTACACTGTATGATAGCATTCTTTCCTGATTTTTGCATTTTCCAGGACCTCTCCACTGGTCAGGTGAAGGGGATTGGTAAAGAAGAGCATGGACTCTACATCATTCATGAAGAATCAAGTCACAGGTCTAGTTCACAGAAGTTAGTTCACACTACTAGTGTGTCTCATGTATCTGATCAATCTGTTTCTAGTGATGTTTGGCATAAGAGATTAAGACATGCTCATATTGATGTAATAAGGAGGCATGAGTCTCTCAAATCCCTAAACTTCACAGATTATTCTCATTGCACTGTGTGCCCTGTAGCTAAACAATCTAAACTTTCATTCTCTTTAAGTGTTCATAACACTACTGTTGTATTTGAATTGAATCATTGTGATCTGTGGGGACCTTATAAAGTTCCTACTCACAATGGAAATAAGTATTTTGTTACAATTGTAGATGACTTCAACAGATATAAGTAGGTATTTTTGATTGCTTCAAAAACTGATTCCATAGTTGTTATACAACATTTTCTTACAAGAGTTCAAAACTTATTTTCCACAAATGTTAAAACATTCAGGTCTGATAATGGTTGTGAGTTCCTCAGCACCGAGTTTCAAACTCTATTGAGTAACATGGGCATTCTACATCAGATTACTTGTGTGTATACCCCACAGCAAAATGGGGTTGCTGAAAGAAAGCACAGAACCATTCTTGATATGGCCAGAGCTTTAAGATTTCAAGCCTCTATCTTGCAATGTATCAAAAGTTGGTAGGAAAGCTTCTCTATCTGACTATGACTAGGCCTGATCTTGCTTTTACTGCACAAGTTCTTAGCCAGTTCATGCATTGTCCTAAGGAGTCACATATGGAGGCAGCATTAAGAGCAGTAAAATACATCAAAGAAACACCTGGTCTAGGATTACTAATGCCAGCAGAACAAACTACACAGCTAATAGCTTATTGTGACTCTGACTGGGGGGCATGTCTTGAAACAAGAAAATCAGTTACAGGGTTTTTAGTGAAGTTTGAAGGAGGATTAATATCATGGAAGTCTAAGAAGCACGGGACTGTGTCAAGAAGTTCAGCTGAGGCAGAATTCAGGAGCATGGCCACATATGCAGCTAAAATAACCTGGTTGATAGGCTTATACAAAGAGTTAGGAGTCAATATAACAGTACCAGTAAAAATGGTATGTGATAGCAAAGCAGCAATACAAATAGCAGCTAATCCTATCTTTCATGAGCGTACAAAACACATAGACATAGACTGTCACTTTGTAAGAGAAAGAATTTGTCAAGGAATACTGGAGACAGAATATATTAACACCAAGCATCAACTCGCTGATCTACGCATAAAGAGTCTTGGACAAGGACAACACCATCTATTACTAAGCAATCTTGGAATGAAAAATATATTTCAACCATAAGCTTGAGGGGGAGTGTTAGCAAATGCAGAAATAACAAAGCTTATGGTTATGTTAGTTAGAAGCTTCCAAAAGTTAGTTACTAGCTGATGACATGGCAATAGTTAGTTACAAAGTTTGTTAGAGATATTTTGTATTCATTCATAGTGTGGGTAGTATATAAAAGCATGTATGTACAGATTCACTGCATCAAGACATTAATACAATCTTCTTCCTTCTTCTTCTTTCAAATGCTTTGTAAATTCTCCAAGTCTTAATCTCCATTCATGGAGTTATCAGTTAGCTTGTAGTAAAACATATCAAAGTTGGAAATCTTAAACATATGGTCTAAATAGGCCAAAAAAAATTATTATGTCAAACAATTAGACTAAAATGATATGTGCCTATGATTAGTATAATTTGTTGTATGTATGTTCTCATGCGTTACATAAGCACAGCAAGCTAACCTACAAATGGATAAGTGAATGTGAATATTAGGTGAATCCAAATTTGGTCCAATGAATGGACAAAAATATATTCAGGTAAAAAAGGTTAGGAGAACTGCTTCGCCACTATTTTCAAACATGAACAGAATAAGATTTATGCTTGGAAAAAACTGATTTTAGTCGCATGAGGATAATTATTTAATGCGGTATAGGATGATCAACGAACTGTCTATGTCTTTTATCAAGTATTTGCAGGCGCCCCAAGTGCAGAGATACCCGGTTTTGGGACCACCATTTAAGTTATATTCGCAGTGCTTAAACATTTGTAAGTTTATTTTCTTCGCATGCATCACACAAATATATACCACCTGTTTATGTTTATGTACATACATCATCTTTAAACCGGTACATGATTCTTGCTAATACCATAATATGGTTTTCCCTAATTAAGTTTTCCGTAATTTTTTTTATGAGTTCTCTTTAATTTTATTTATTTATGAATTTCATATTTACATGGTATAAAAAATAATTTAATTTGTTATATCAATTTTTTAATGATAAATTTAGTTAAGTGATTTTATTGATATAAAACTTAAGCTAAGTAATTTTATTGATACAAAACAAAGTTCAATGACTTTACTTAATAAATCCTTTTCGAGATATTAACTGACATATTTAGTTGAGAAAATATTGATTGAGAGAATGAATTAGATAATATGATATGATATGATTAGTTGAAAATCCGAGAGCGAATATTCTCTTAATCAATAGTATAATATTTAATGTAATTTGATCTGAAGGTATTGAATTATTGTACTATATTGCATAATATTCTATGTAATATGTGTAGCTTCTTTTCTTGGTTTCAGTTAATTTACTTTGTCATGAAGTGTTAAAATGAAGTGTGAAAGCTACTAAAAATAAGATCCACAATGGTATAGAATATAGATTCTTTATTAAAAACAGATGGAACAAGCGATGTGATCTCAAGGACGAAAAATGAAGAATGTAAAAAGAACAGGGGAAAGATAGATAACAAAACAACAATAAAGAAGATTATTAATGGAAAGATACATAACGAAACAACTTAAGACGAGTTGATCTTCCTGCATGTCTTCCTGATTTCTCCACTGGAACCTGTCAAAGGAGAAATGTTTCCCATCTTAACCATAGACTTGGCGAAGTGGTCGAAGAAAAGTGCATTGTTCTCTGCATATTGCTTCACCAAGGCTAATGATTCTTCACTCTTAGTAGTAAGAACTTGATCAGAGTTCAACAGACCCTTTGAAGCCAACAAGAGCTTGAAGTAGCTGTTATCAAATTTTGTTGGGGAAACAAAGTCCAAGAAGAATAAGTTTTGGTCACCACCAGATTTTGGGCATCTATTGCGCAATTGGGCAGCATATGATTCATCCAGAGTAGTGTCTGGTTTACTGTTTCCTGACTGGTTGTAGAGCCTTTGCCTGAAGCTGACACATCTTGAATTTCCAATTGTGTGGCTCCCTGCATAATAATACATCGATGTTAACTAAGATTTCAAACATGTGAATAACTATGTAGTAACAAAGAAATTAAAGGGACTAGCTTTTACCAGATAACGCGACAAGGTCAACAACATCAAGCCCTTGTCTCTTGAATTTAGTGAGAATGGTGTTAAATGTGTTGTTTGGAGCAGGAATATCATTGTTGGAACCACTTAAACTGGCACTTCTGGAGTCTCTTCTTCCCAATGGAACCTCCCAGTTGGGTCCACCAGCCTAAAAAACAAAATAAAATTAGCTCTGTTTCGCCCCTCCAAGAGAAGTAGTATGAGTGATCAACTTTAATTTATGCGACACTCATCACTACTTACCAAAACAGTGGAGTCCCTTGCAGCAAGTGCCAAGATATCAGCACAAGAGACAGTTTGTGGGCATTCTTTCTCCAGTGCAGATTTAATATCATCAATGACATCAAATCCACGAGCTGAGTTCCTGTTGGGGTTTGATCTCTTTTCAGTTACTATGCTTCCCCTGCTGTCCAGAAGCAAAGACGCATCACACCCCTACAAAGCATAGTAAGAAAAATGATTAGCTAGCCTATCAACTTTTTATGGCACATATCTCTATATTTTGTTCATAGCAAAAGTAATTTTCAGTTGTGTACTAGTGTGCATTGTTATAATACAAAGTGACAAATATTTAGTAACAGAGAGATGTTTTACCTTGACAAAGCAGTCATGAAAATGGAGCCTCAGCAACGAAGCAGCCATTCGGGCTTCTTTGGCAACAGCCTTGGCAACAACAGACTTGACAATTTCTTGTGCTTGTGGGCATGATTTATAATAGTATTGCGGGTATAGGTTATCATTGTCACTCTTAAAAGAGAAACAAATTGGTGCAAAAGCAAGAAGAGCTACGAGAACGAAGAAGCTCGTAGACTGAGCCATTTTGAACTTAAGTTCTAAGGACTTGTTGTAGAAACAAGATAAAATATTGAAGAAGGCTAGCTTGCTGTGATGAAATTGAATGGAGTTTCACTAGTATATATAGTGTGTTCAATGGAAGAAGAGTCGGAAATAAATGGAGTTGGTAACTTTTTAGTTGGGATAAGTATATTAATTTCTGCATTATTTACCAATTGATGCAAACTTGTGTTTTAACAAGTATGATGATTGATCTGGTCCATGATAGTAAAAACACCTTCACCAGCTACTGTAAATGTTGCAACATCAATTCAATTGTAATGCATGACATGAAGTTGATTATGACTACTTATCTTACTAATTGTTGACTTGGCAATATTTTTTAACATTGTAAATTACTTTCTCCATTCACTTTTACTTGTCCACTTTAAACTTTGCACACTTCTTAACAAACAATAATTGATATGACTATATTAGCATATCATCCATATGAATTGATGTTTAGTGTTGAATCTTGAAATAAATTATTTGAGGAATAAGTCATTACTATTAAGGGCAAAACATGAAAAAATAAATTGTTTTTTCTTGATATGTTAAAAGTGATAGAGAAATACTCCCTCTGTCTCATATTAATTGATCATTACACTAATATTAGTTGTCCACCTTACTAAATCAAGAAAGTATTAATCAATTTTTTTCTATATTACCCTTGCAATTAAATCTTTTTGAATGTGTTCGTATTTGTTTGTAAAATTGTCACAAAGTTGTTTAATTAAGGGTGATTTAGTAAATTATCTTCTTATTTATAATTTCTTAAGCACCGTACAAAATGAAAAATGATCAACTAATATGGTATAGAGAGTAGTTGATATCCAAACTTTAAGTGAATAAAATAATCAAGGTTTGTTAATCAAATGAATTTTAGGAGAAAATATTCAAGGTTCTTCTGTAAATCAATAATATATATTTAATATACATGAATTGGCTTACTCCTCTCCTACCCAAAATCCAGATTTTTTATTTAATTGTTTCAGTCATGCCATCGAGAAAAGTTTTAGAGAAATTTAAGTTATAAAATTATTTAAGCGCTAAATAATGACTTGATCTAGTCAACCCCACACACAGCTTAATTGATTGCTTTGGGTTCAAGGGATGCAAAGATGATAAACATGGCTATATAACAAAAAGAGTTGATAAAAGTGGGACAGAATCCACCTGCTTTGTTGACAAAAGAGGACCTCCACAATATTATTATTTGACTTCAATTGCTCCAGGTCCTATTTACACACGCCATTTCTTAATTCCTCTTCTTTTCTTTTTGGTTTTATATATTAAACATGTATGATCTCATGAAGATACCTTTTTGTTTTTTGTCACACCCCAAAACCGGATGTGATGGCACGTGCCCAAACCCCACCGGACACGGAAGCCTAACACCCAAAAACCTGACGATACAGAATTTATAAAACAAGAATAAGAAAGAAAGATAAGCGGAAGTCTTTAAATGAACTCAACATAACCCCAGAATTTGGTTGTCACATGTACAAACCTCTAATACAGAATCTGAATAAAATATACAAGTCTCATAGTAAAGTTCTAGAATAGAACAGAACAATAAATATAGATAACTTGAGGGCACGTCTGGAATGAACCGCTACCTCTCAAGTAAGTCTGGAAGCTCTAATCTGAAGATGAGTAATAAGTCGGATCTGATAGAGCTGTCAACCTACACAATTGTGTAGAGGCAAGGGTGAGTACCAAAAGCAACAGGTACTCGCAAGTAACACTAAACTAAGCTAAACTAGCAGCTACAAACAACTCCTTTCAATCCCAACCGAACCACCGAAACTTCATTCTAACAGCGAACCAACAACTTATACTACACAATTTATAATCAACAGATATATCCAACAGTGTCTCAACATCAATCTCATATCCTCATGTAAGAGCAAATAGATCATATATCACATGAAGAGGGGGAAATAGGAAAAATCCACATACCACAGACAAAGATGAAGTCAAATGCGATGCAAATGCAATAATGATGTCATGTAGTCGTGATGCATGTCTGTCCTAAGATACACATCTGTTGACGTAATCAGACCGCGCTGAATACTCAAATCAGAACCCATGGGGGCCACACATGGACCATGTATCACCGCCGGAACCAGATCCCATCGGCATCCAAATCGCTAGCCGGAGCTAGTCCATCTCATATATCTCTAGCCGGAGCTAGTCTCAACCGTGTCTCATATCCATCCATCCTCATATCAGTGTCTCAGAACTCATGCAACAGATAGTTCACACATGGGATGAATAATGAATATGTACATGTCATCAATCACAATCATTTCACGATCACATCATAGTATTACACATCATCTGTTTCAATCACAACCATATCACGACCACATCATAGTATTACACATCGTCTGTCTCAATCACAATCATATCACGACCACATCATAGCATTACACATCGTCTGTCTCAATCACAATCATATCACGACCACATCATAGTATTACACATAATCTGTCTCAATCACAATCATATCACGACCACATCATAGTATTACACATCATCTGTCTCAACATCAATGTTTGTATCAATCATAGCCTATTCATGCTCTTCTATCCCCTCAATATCAGTTATCACATGACTTATTCAACAAATTCAAGTCACATATAACACATTTAGCTCGTTTTATTCCCCATCTTTCAATTACAACAATTTCAATCAACAAATAAAACTCATCCTCAATCCCCATTACTCCCCAACACAATTAGGAAAGTAGTCATGTGTAGTCTAAGAGTTTAACAAAGTTTAGAAGTCACTTGCCTCAAAACACTTCAACTAGTAACTCAAATTTGAGTTTTACCCTTCCGAGCACGCTCCAAATCACCACAATCTATTCATAAATGGAATCTCACAATCAATACGAATCTAACAACACCAATATTGTGAAATTTGGAGAAAAGGGTAAAATGGTCAAAAAAATCTCGTTCCAAAAATATTCTCGAAATCTGGAAATTTTTAGTGAAAAATGTTCCCCAAGAAATTTAGAATCCAATAGTGAAAACCGTTTCGAAAAAGGAGTTGAAATGAGTTCACAAACTCAAATTTTCTATTAAATTCGGATTAGGCAAAAAACCCCAAATTTTTCAGTTGAGATCTCAAATTTTGATGTTAAAATCCATAAATAATCGATGGAAATCAAAGATATAAGTTGGAAATAACTTACCCAATGAATTCCTTGCGAAAACCCACTTGAAATCACTTATTTTCGAGCTCTCAAAGTCTAAAAATGGAGAAATGGGTATTTTTCAAGTTGGGGGAATTGGCTACTGTTTTTGGCTTTAAAAATAAGAAAAAAAGACTGCTGTTGCAGCTTAAAAAAAACACAGCAGCTGAAACAACAATAACACCAAAGTTTAAGTCCCCGTTGGACCCTCGGGATTCGTTCGGAATCTCGTGCACACAAACTAAATATGTACCCCCACTAACTTCGACGTTCCGGACTCAATGGAACCGTCGGAATTTGAATTCGAGGACTCCTTGCCCCGAAATTCAATAAAATGCCAAGAAACTAGTTTAACGCCAAAAAATTCGAAACTCAAACGGAGCGTCTAAAAATTCAACCAAGACTCATTTTAGACTTAGAATCGCCTCCCGAAACCAACGGTACTCTCGGAATTTCAATCTGAGCCTCGGAACCTCATATGTTGACCAAAGTCAACTCTTTATCAAAATTTCACAACTTTAGCAACTTAGGACCTCAATTCTTCGTTTCAACTCCAAATTCGACTCCGTAACTTCACACAGACCCGTTTCGACATTCTAAAACTGTCGGAATCGACGGAAATCCGATCCGAGTCCCGAAACTCCAAATGACTCGAAAAAGCACTTTTTAACCAACTTTAACTCATAAAAACCCAACTTCTCAAAAACTCAACTTTTTACCAACTTTTCCTCAAACCAACTTTACAACCACAAAACATGGGACTCGGGGCAACTACCGAAAGGGCAAAATAGTCATTTCCACGAAAAATTACCAAAATGACCTTTCGGGTCATTACATTTTTCCTCTTCGCAATTTCACGAGGAAGTTTTGAATTGCATTAGTATAATTTTATATTAGATTTACCTAACGTATGTAATTTACTTATTTTGAATACTATTTACTAGATGATATAGTCAACTTTTTCAGCTAAATTTTATTGCATTCACCTAAATATTAATCAAGATGGTCAAACAAAGAATTTTTTTTTATTTTTTTGTTATGTACTAAATTTAAGCTACGCTATTGACAATTTCTTAGAAAAATATAAATGGAAAATCGCCGTTTATTAAAATATAGTAGTACTGAGGACTAGGGTAACTTGGTCTCTGTTTGCTCTCATGCATTACAGAAGTAAGGAAGGTGACCAATAACTGGATAAAGCGAATATTAGGTAAAATCTGATTGGTCTAATGAAATGATTAAAAATAAAAATGTTAGGAGAACTGCTCCTCTACTTTTTCAAACATATACAGAATAATTTTTATGCCAAATTTGTTCTTTAACACATTGAGGACAAAGGGGTTCAAGCAGATTGGCTGTCTCAATTAACGAACTGTATTATATTCTCTTTTGACATAGTTGCAAGTAAGACCTTCCTAAAGCAGCTTAAAGCAAGGTGAATAAGCTTTAGAAAACCCAAAAATTGAACTTGGGAGTCTTGATTCTCCGCACGCATCAGAGGGAATGGGGAGTTCCACCTCTTTTAGGGTTCGTTTGTTATAGCATATAAGAATAATGCTAAATAAAATGTATTATTAATGCTTGCATTAATTAAACATAAATTATTTCGTATGCATTGTTTGATTTGGTGTATTTAGAATAGCATATATTACATATATAAAAATATTTATTTACAAAGATACCATTCACAATTATGATGGAAAAGCTGTAAAAAATAATAACTTAGGAGCAATGGGGTCTTTAATTAACCATGTTAATGTGTGCATTAAAACCTCTTGCATTACTAATATCTAGAAATTCATGATATTATTAATACACACCTTAATACACAATGGTGTAATGAAAAAATGTATCGAACAAGGTATTACTCATACACAGAGTTAATGCACCCTCTACCAAACAACCCCATAGAATGTTATTTTTAATTATATTCGACTCACTAAATTAGATATTTGTTATGGTGGTTTGGTAAATGTTGAGACTTATCCGGATGTGAAAAGACGCAGCAACATACTAGAAGTCTAGAATAAGCAATATCGTCTATTGACAACTTTGATGGTATGCTTATTTTTACTTAAAAAGATAAAGCAGACGATTGACTTGAGGTGGTGTCACAGGAATCTGACTCTCGTGTTAAGCTCTTGGATGCGAAACATTATTGTCATTAATCTTGTCAACTCAACAAGAGTGTCAAAAAGCAGCAAGTGTTTCATAAGTATGTATGCATAGTACCATACCAATTAATCATAATCTTTCAAGTTCACAGCATTCCCGCCTAATAATCTGCGTGAGCACCACCACTAACAAAGTAATCATTAAAATTTCAAGTTCCTCTCTATACGTACAGAGAGGAATCTGTTGGCAGCTTAAAATAAAAGCTGTTACAGGTAGCATGACGGCCACTCGGCCAGCATTTCCAAGTATCTTAAATTGTACATTATGCTTCACGGATGGGAATTAATACCAAAATTGCTGATCTATCAGAGTTTACAAAAAAAATCATGGTTTCTCAATCTTTACCGCCACAAAAATGAGAAGGCTTAAGCAACGTTTTGTATGCAGAAGCAGAGCACCAAATATCAGCTGCTTCCAAGGACAGATCGTCTTGTGCACATTTTTATAACCTGGTACACTAGACCTGGGACGTGGAAAAGCTCTTCCATTTAGAAACAAACAGGACTCAGATTGATCCGTACCTAACTTCACTAGTTCTCCCTGTTGCTTGAGTAGAAGCAGGTTGACGCTCCCATGAAGCTTGATTTGCAAATGGATTATTGACATCTTCTGGTCGTGAATAGCCATGGCCTACCCCGCTTACCTATTTTTCAGTTCCAAAAGTGCAGTGTTAGAACGTGCTAAAGAGATCAAATCAGCACATTAAACCAGTTCGGCTCCCATGATTTTCACAGCATGCTCAAAATAACATTTCCCCTTAGCATATACCCCTCGGCTCCCATGATTTTGGCAATGCAGTGATAGCTCACCCAAAGCCTTCCACACCATCCCAAGAAGTTAAAACTTCCAAGTAGGTAGACTTACAGTTTCCAAACATGCAGATAAAAGTGTCATTCCAGGCAATGCATCAAGCCCACGCTGTAAAAATGAGATTTAATGAATTAGTAAATGTTGCAAAAGAATAATACAATTGAAAACAGAGCTGGACAAAAAGAGAAAGGATAGCATACAGCAAAAAGCATGAATAGTAAGCCTACCTGATTATACACTCGTGTCTTGTAAATGAACCCTCCACAGCAGAATAGTGTTGAGGCAACTAATACTCTGTTCCACACAATATGTCATATTTATATGATGCTACACAAGATGACCAAGAGCAGCATCTGAATATACAAACACTACTAAAAATATAAATTTCAACTACAGAATCAACAACTTCCTAAGCAAAATAACCAGTTATGCTGCAGCAAAACATATGATGTAAAGCTGCATAAAATCCACAAGAACTCACTCAGACATTTCAACGTGAAAATAAAAGGCTGAAAAGGAACATGACGTACATGCACGATAATACTCCAAATATGGCCCATCCTCCTGTAGCACCTCCACCATCGCTTTGCTGATATTCTGCAGAAATTTCATTCCATTATCATGATTTAAATGGAACAAACACTCAGAATAGTAGTGCACCAGGTAAAAAAGACATAGCATTGCTAGAACTACGTAATTCATATTGCACAAAACCATCCCTAACACCAGATATTCACTCCGCTGAAACACACTACTAAGGTGTCCTCCTCCCCCCCCTCCCCCCCCCCGGCACAGTAAAATATCTCTACCAATAGATTCTCATATGGCGGAAAAGGTGGATAAGGACAGGGGAGGGCTGTAGATGGTTAGCTATGAGGCTAAACCACATTATTTTTTCCCTTTTGTTTTAAAGCTTTTGCTTTGCTTGCTAGTTGATTGATATCATAGACACACATTGTCAAAAGACTCAAACATGCCTTGCTCTATGAGCATAATGTATGCTCATCAATGAGAAGTGTATACTCTCTCCATTTCAATGTATGTATCCTACTTTCCTTTTAAGTCTGCTTCAGAAGAATGTCTCTTTCTAATTTCTATATTTACTTGATTTTTTAATTCCAACATCCTCATTTTACCCCTAATGACATTCCGTTGTAGGAATGACAAGACATCTTTAACACCACAAGATTCAAAGGATATTTTTGGTATGTTATATACAACTTTAATTAAGACCGTTGATTCAAAAGTCTTCTTCATATTCCAAAAATCATACTAAAACACATAAAATGAAACGGAAGGAGTATAACTGGCACACATACAAGTGAAGTTGAATAAAGGCCAGATTGCACTTACCACACATCTTTGTGAGGGTGAACTGAACAGGGTCATAGTTTTCTATAGGAATGGTGACCTCAACTTCATAAGGGTTATCACGAGCAACATCACCTGAAAATACAATCAGCAATTGAGGAACAAAGTTGCGCCAAAAGATAATATAATAGAGAAACAAGAAATATCTCCCAAAACAGTCTTATAAGCAGAATTGTCAAGTCATTATACATCTCCAGTCAATCAGTAATGATGTTGGTGACAAAGTTGTTGGTGATCCCCCAGTTGCTGCTGAACCAGATAATGTGACCTTTAATCCTAGCTCCGGAGAAACCTAACATGTATATGGAGAGGGGCATTAAAGAGGAAATCAGTGATTTCCAAGTGAATAACATTCAAGCACAAAAATAATAAAATGCATGATAAAAAGTTTAAGCACCTTTACTAATGGTTTCTGCACAGAACCTGAAACCGAAGCAATCGCGGTCATATAAAGGGCTACACGAGTTTGTGCAGTGTTGAAGCTACAAGAGAACAATGAAGAATCAATTGAAATAATTTCATGCATTTTAGACTGATATGATAACAACTGCTGTAGCTACGCGGCTTATGATAAAACATGGGATGTCTCCATCCTGCAAGAACAGGACAAGTATAAAACAGGCAGTGGTAAACTGTTGGCAAAGTTGACCAACAAAAAGACTAGGATGACGATCAGTCCTCTCCAGGGTATTGCTTGGCACCTGAACCAAAGGACATTCCTAAATAAATGCAAAGCATCTCTGTGGAATCATGAAGAGGCAAATGATATTTTACAGCAAAGAGAACCCAAACATCAAATTAAAGGAAAGCAGATTTGGACACGTGACAAAATATGGCCACCTAAAACCAGATTTCTTTGTTTCAATTTCCCCCCCCCCTTTTTTTTTTGGGGGGTGGGGGGTGGGGGGTTGATAACATCAGCATATGTGTGTATGCCTTTCATTTCAGCCAGCATTTCTATCCAATTCAACATCTTATGTCTGGCAGGATCTATCCTGTTACAGAATCAACCTCAAGAATAAAACACATTCCTAGATAAAATGCAGGAGTAACCATATAACCCTACCTAGGTGGAGTGTCAGACTAGAAAAATAAAGATACAATTGATTTATTTGAAGATTTAAGCAGCACAAGATCAAGATAAGTACAAAGAAAAAATTCTTTAAAAACAAATAAACAGAAGCAACAACAATAGTAATAATATCAGTGTCTCCTTTTGATTGTCTTAGCTTGAATACACATGGAGTTTAAGCGTATAGTTAAGAAATTACAGTTGTTAACATAAAGTGGACCCAAATCCAAAGATAACCTAACTTTTTGAATTTTAAGTAATAAAAGAATAAAAATGGGGTCCAATCTGACAAATTGAGCAGTTACTATTCAGCAAATAATGAATAAATGAAGGCAGGATTCTAGTTAAAGAAAGTGTGTGTGTGTGTGTGTGTGTGTGTATATATATATATATATATATATGTATGTATATATAAGATACTTATAAGTAATGAGATAATTCTCATTACCTGAATTCCCTGTGAGCTTTTTCATAGCCCAATTGAGTCAAGCCATTGTAAACCTGTGAATTCACAAGCAAGGGCCTCCAGACCATAAGCCACGTGTGACAGTTTGAAGGTACTGTGTGAAAGAAGAAATGTTTCCCTTACAATTTCCCATGACCGTGGATGAAAACCAACAGTGAAACCTTCAAAGACCCGCAGACCTGGTTTCTCACATGGAACGGCAAGTTCGACGACAGTTCTGTCCAAAAGTCATATTAGACATACAGCTAGACAAGTTCGAAATTGAAGTTCAGAAATCATGCATTTTTAAAACCCCTACATTTAGTGATGTCATCATGGAATCAACATTATTTTATGTAACTCTTCCCCAATAATCAAACCTTTTCAATTACCCTCACTGGTCAACTTTGCCCTCATATCATGTCACGAATACATGGTTTAAAGACATCAGAGAAATAATTCTAAACTTCATAATATGAGCTTAATGAAATTTAATGACAATGAGTAAATGGGTAGGTTGGGCTGCAAATATATGGAGCATTGCAAGAGATGTTCTCTTAACTTGATCATACAAATTGCAGTAAAGCTCAAGAGGTTATTAAAGTAGAGTAACTTTTACAAGAAGAAATCCCTTAGTCTTAGTCACAATACACTTAAGTCAATTTTATTAATATGAATTATGTCTTCTATTAGAACAAAACATAAGGATTTACAAACAGAATGAAATATACTTCGAGTTACAAACTTTTTATAACAAAATATTGAAGAGACGTATTAAGAACTGCCAAAAGTACATTGGAGCAACTTGGACAAGAAAATATGCCATCCTCCGAGAAATACACTACCCAATTACAGCAACCCATAAGAGTTGTGAACCCACTTCATGCTCACCCCACTCCCAGTTGCATGGGAAGTGGGAGCACATGCCTCTGTCCAACAATAGTTGTTCACTATTGACTTTGCACACTTCTTAAGAAACTATAAATAGAAGGGTAATTGTAATGACATGAAAAGTGTAATAGGGAAATGACTATAATTAATGATAAAGGGTAAATTAGGAACTAAGTGCAAAATTATCCATTGATTTCATAAAGTGGACAAGTATTGTTGGACATCCCAAAATAGTATAGTGGACAACTATTGTTGGACGGAGGGAGTAATTCAGCTTAAAGGAAACATGATAATAGAAACAACACTCCTGTTTTGAAATTGTAAATAGGGTGGCTATCATTCCCTTAATGCTGATGATATATTGTTACCATTCTGAAAAAAACATGATAATAGTGTTAATCTTAAGTAGTTCTGTTTGCAAGGGCCTGGAAAGGGAATGTACCCCCAACTTCAAATATATACTCCATCTGTTTGATTTTATATGGCACTCATTCCATTTTGAAATGTTCCAAGATATAATTCCTCAACTTTCAAGAATGAATTTATCAAATTTTAAACTTTATGGTAATGATTTCTCTATCAAACTAAGAGCTTGTTTGGATTGGCTTTTGACTTATTTTTATCATTTTAGCATAAAATCAAGTGCTTATTAGCATTTTTTTAATTTACCCAAACACTAAAAAAGTGCTTAACAGTACTTAAAATAGGCCAATCCAAACAGGGTTTAACTTTTCAATAATTACTTTAATATTTTTTCCAATATCACTAATGTAATGTATGTCACATTAATATTCAAAACTATGAGGGCAGTAAAATACAGTTATACAAAGGAATGAAGAGAGTATAACTTTCCAATCTTTCAGACCTCACCTCAGATGCAGTTTCTCTCTCTTTTTTTTTTCTTTTTTTTTTGGGTGGGTGGTGAAAACATATTGCATATCAGCTGAATGATGGGGAAAATACCTACAAGCAGACTCATATTCAACATTGCAGATGCATCCAAGTCCACCTGAGGAATTGAATTTCACTAAAAAGTTAGCATGACAGACAATGATGCATTCAATAACAGACTCCCGCCCACAATTCCAAATCCCACATCATTGTTGAACAAAGAGGTGATAGTGGATTCCTGAGTCAAATTTTTAAAAGATTTAAGGACCCAGCATCTTGTAACACTTCACCCTTTTCTGCGAAGTAGTTCAGTTAATACATTAAATTGCAGTAAAATCGCTACCTATGCCGCCAGAATAAATTTCCATTCAAAAAAATTAGCTTTCAAAGTTTAGTAGTGAGGTACAGAAGACACAGAAACCAGGGAGAAAGATACGTGACTGACAAATTTAGTCCAATAATGCACTTCAGATTTAAAGATGAACTTCAGACCCGAGCACTACTAGCAACCCTCATACTATTAAGCAAGAAAAGACCTACTGCTTTATCACATCCCCGGAATTGAAACCAAATTTAACAGTATGCTGGTCCTTGCCTGATTCAGGAACCACAAAATGACATTGTCTATATGAACACAATGTACCAATGCACCAAGGATAAGACATTTGCCTCTTCACCAATTCAGTGTGTCCACCTCAATGAGTTATGTACTCAGTTACAAGGGTGATTGGCTTTGTTCTTGCATACCCCGATAACCCATCCTGGACACCTCAATAACCAACATAACTCTGGTAGATTCTCCAATTAGCACTTGTTACGTGTAGATCAACCTCATGACTCAATTCCATGAACCACCTCACACTGTCAACAGGAGGAACATGAAAAATTTCCCCCACATGAAGAGCCATGGGAAAATCTAAAATGGGTATTTAGGAAATACAAATCGGTCAACAGCTAATAATGATCACACTAGTAACTGCAATAGACACTGGACATTCACTGGATAAGTCACACATATATGAGCCACCAAAAATGAAATTGTCCAAGGTTGTTCATAACACTCGCAATACTTTGAGCAATCTTTTCGGCTAGCAAATTTTGTGCATTAATATGTGATACCAAAATTATGCTTCTCTTGGCTGACCCCAGGCTTCATGTTTGTTCTTTTTATTTTGTTTGATGAATACCCCCAGGCTTCATTTCTATAATGCCATCTTAGATCTAAATATTCAGAAACGGTTGAGTGGTTCAGAGGTATATTAGAGATAAATCAAAGACACTAACTTGGAAAATATGTAGTTTAGTGAGGCTATTTCATAAAGCTGAAATTAACAAGTTGTCTTACTAGTCAAATGAAAGGTTTACATACCTTTGCATTGTCCATGAGGACAGTTTCCACATATGATATTAACCTATTAATCCAGAAAGTGAGAGATTCAATCTAACTGTGTTGGAGTTCAATATATGGAAACCAAATATTGAAATGTGATAATTGTACAGGGCCCAGTACAACACTTCTATCTTTTCAGAGGATCTATAATTTGATTTCTTGAAAATACAAAGTAGAAAATGTTTCATATTTATAGTAAGCGAGAGAGATCATTCAAACCTTAGCTGTTCGGCCCATCTTATCATAACTCTGCTCACAATTCATCAGGTCCCCATTGAAATATTCCTAGGGGACAATAGAAACAATGCAAATTAATATTAGCTTTGCAGATGAGATTGGAATTAAAAAGTAGGGTACACAACAATATGAAGCAAGGAATTGGTGCATCTGAGGAGCAGATTGACGCGACTTGAGGCACATACTTCACAAATTGAAGTGCAAAGCTATCCAAGTTAAAAGTGCTTGCTTCTACCAATTACTAGTATGTATAAACATGTTCACTAACTCTACAAATAACCTACAGCTAACAAGTCAGTAAACAATCCCTCCATATAACCTCCCATTAATTTTTCCCTTAAGTGAATCGATCTTTCCTCAGCTCATCTTAGTAAGTGTCATTTCCAGTTTATGTAGTAAACAGCTGCCGCGAACCAAGAAACAACCATCTACATGAATCACTACAGTGTCTTTGCTTCATGAGGTTTCAAATATCACATAGCAAAAGAGAAGAACACATGCCACACATCGCTGTAGTGTAGCCTATGTCAATTACTGTTGGCTACATAATGCAGCCAGCCAAGAGAACAACAACTACGCCTCAATTCCAAGCAAGTGGAGTTGTTATATGAACCTCATTGTCCATGTTTGTCCATTTAAGCCTGTCTGAATCCATTGGAGGAGGGGGGAAGAGCCAGTCAAGAGAACAAAGAGAATATCTTTTACTTCCCTATTGCACTAACAGGTATCACTCTCTTGCAGAAACATGCATGAATCTTTAAGTTTCTCCAGTATAAGATTAAAATGCACCAATAGTTCAAAAGCTCACCTGAACAAAGCTGACATGTCCTGACCCAGCACGAAAATAGTTGAGTTTATCAAATCTGCCATAGTCCACATATCCCTGCAGTTCAAGGTCGCTCTTTATTGCATAAGGAATCAGAATTACAAGAGTATATTATGGACATTTCAATTAAGTAGACATTTTCTTAGTATAACAGCTCGGTCTTTCTAACAATCTAGAAGTTCCGCTAACAGATGTAAAAAGAAAGAATTATTTTCCCCACTTCCACTTGGCACTCGCAAGCAAATCCAGTTTTTCTTTGTTCATCAATTTCTTAATAGGCAGTTAATTTCTACTCTTGGGCACTTCAGAGGTGCCAGCTTAAGAAAATATTCATCACAACCATGGATAAAAGTAAGTGGAAGAAAAATCGAAAGAAAGACACACGGAGGAAACTAGGAAGAAAACAAGGCTTCTCATCATTCGGAATAAACATCACAAGTCTCCACCACGTCCATGCTACTTAAATGAGTGTTTCACACACCCCTTAAGCCTGGTCAGCCACTTTGATGCCGCATAAGCATAGTCAGGTGTCAGAGGTGTTTATTTTGTGGGGTTTCAACAAGTAGATGTGGTAAAATTGGACAATTCTAAGTAGGGGGGACCGACTCGCAAAAAGTGTGGAAGTTGGAGTCTATTTTATTCATTAGGTCATATATAAATAGAAGTATCTCGTCTCTAACATGTTAAACTTTTGAATAAGGTGGTTCACTTAATTCAATATCATAAAGCAGGTAAAGAGGCTTGAGTCTCCCTACCGTCTGTCAATAAGATATTCCTACATGCATAGCCCATAAAGAAGAATTAGGACTACACATGAAGGTACATTTTGCAAACCTAAATATACATATATAAGAATGTCATCTTTCTAACCAATATAATTTTTAAGGCAAGGCAGCTCAGTCATTTCAACATTTAATAACCTATTCCATACCTTCCAGAAACTGGCTTCAAACCTTTACCTTCCTAAACTAGAGTTTATGTAAACTTAATTTAGCATTTTTCATTCATTAAGTGTGACATATATGTACTCCTAAACCATACCATTTATCAAAAAACAAAAAAAAAAATACTAAACCCTGTCTATTGCCAGCAGAATGCAATCCTCAGATCACTTTTGAGATTCCCACTATGAGTCTGCATTTTAAATGACCATGTATATTGCAAATGCAAAAGTAAGCTCAAACAAATATGTGGAGTATAGAGCCAACATACTTAATTTTGTTGCTCTTTATTTTTCTTTAAAGTGACTAGATATTACAAATGCCATTATCAGTACCAACTAGCATGCTCAATAGCTATAAATCTAATTACCTATGAGTTCCTGAAGGATGTCTTTTATGCATCAGGTTAGGGATGCAAAGATGACAAGCAGGGAAGAAGCTAGTTGCGGATTACTAGATAAGAAGTTTGTAAGAGTCAGAGAGAACATTTTTCATCAAAAAGAGAGAGAAAAATGGAAGGGCAAATAAGCTGCTAGTTATATATAAATGAATAAATGAATGAGAATTTCATTAAATGCATTACCGCTTGCGATCTAGACTCAACATCTTTGCAAAATCGAACCACCAAGTCAGCATCCTACATTACACAACTCACGAGCATTACATTTTGCACATAACCAAAACTATTGGTGGACATAGTAGCTCATATATCAAATCAGACATCACCTTCCCCTTCCCCTCATACTCAAATGGTTGTCCAACCCAACTACTCTGGAACACAGGTTAAGAAACATCAACTCTATTGATCAGCATGTACCTCCAATAATATGACCAGTTTTAAGCATTCAGATATCGAGACTGATAAAAAATACAACGTATAATAAGTTTGCAAGTATTGTGGCACCATCATGGTGATTTATTAAAGGAGATTCCATTTCTCAGAATAAGAAATATAAGAAAATTGCAAACTTCGAGCAGACTGAAATATGGCTCATGGTAAGTAACATTATAAGGTGAACTTAGACTTTCACACTGAAAATAGTCAATTTTGCAATTTTGTGCCCCTTCTTAATGATTCGACAAGCAAGAGTTTCAAAGGATACAAAATCATGAATGTGGCTGGAGTTGTCCAGAGCATAGCAACCAGTATTTGGTGTGGCAACTGAAAAAGCTCCGATTGCTTGCAACAATACAGCTGAGAGAATATGAAAGGATAGAATTAGATTAAAAAGTTCCAAATTCGTCAGTATAAAAACATAAAGTAATTCCAGAGGATGCTTCCTCGTATACTAATATATCACCTGCTACTACTGTGATTAGCAAATGATACGCCACATCTTCACCAGAGCATTTTTTTAGGCTCCTCATCTCGCCGAATACACGGCGGTCCTGCTAATACAGTTTATTGTATTTTATCACAACACTGTAACGACTAATTAATCAGCAGAAATTACAAGTGATTGTGATTATAGCTAGGTTTATTGCTATGTATATAGTTAGGAGTTCATACCTTGCCAGTAGAAGCTTGCTTTCTATGGAAGTGGAACACGAGTAGCCGAATTAGCAATGCCTGTACGCGAAAACGGAGATAAGGAAACCACCAGAAAATATCCACCGGCGTTGTAAGCACTCGTCGCTGTACAGATTCCGATGAATTGCTCTATAACATTTCTTCGTCCAAAACTTTCAATTGAGTCCTCCCCAGTTCCCTTATTGTTTGCACCTGTCTTTTGATGTGATTTGGAAGTTTTTTGTTTTTTTTTTTTAGGACAATGTGATTTGGAAAGTCACTTCGCTAAATTGTTTAATCTAGCAAACGCCTTTTTTATTTTATTTTATTTTTAAGTAAAATAAATCTGCCGGTGGGAAGAAATTACTACAATGGTATTAGTACTATATTACCATGAAAATTATTCCCTTTTTTAAAAAAAAAAATCACTTTATGAAATCAGTATATGATAACGAAAAATCAAATCCAATATTTAAAAATAACTTATAATTTATTTTTTAACTTACTTTTCACTTTTAGAATTATTTTTAAAAAAAATTAGCACTAAATTTTATTCATCACAAAAATAATTCTATTTTTATATCAACTATATCGTAGCAACTTGTTGGTTGAACTGATTTTCTATTATTCTGTTTCATAATTGTTTCGCGCGAGGAAAATGCAATTTGAGATCATTTTTGATTTATGACTCAAACAATTTCGAGAAGCAATACAAAATTGATATTAATTATTATTATATAAGATCTCATTTTTATTATCGTAGTACTTTAGCACATTTAAGTTGATAACATTTATTTGTGTATGCGATGTTAGTACGTGATCTATGTACTTTGATTTTATGGGAACATGATATTCTTTTTGTACCTTTCTTTTTAGTGCATATTTTCTCGCAAAAGATATTGCATTATCCATTTATTTGTGTAAGTGAGTGAATTAGCCAAATTAGGCAATTTTAATAGTTTATAAACTTCATGAGATATAAATCATATTTTATATAGTGGCAGAATCAGGAGTTTCACTAAGGGTGTCCAAAAAAATTGTTACTAGAGAAATTCGAACACATAAACACTTAGGGCTTTTTCAAGGTATCTAAAACCACTAAACTACAACACTCTATTCTGTCAAGGATGTCCAAAATATGTCATTTTATCACTTCGTGTATCATTTGACTTATATATACGATATTATTTTTCGACGAAGGTGTCCAACCTCACTATAGGGTAGCTACATATACATTTTTTTTTATAGTAAAAGTACATTTAAACATAAATAATATTTCAAATATTCTCGCAAAAACTATAACCAAACAAAACTTCACCGTCAAAAAATAAAATAAAATAAAGTGAAAAATATTTTACTTCTTTGGTCAAATGCCTACTTATTTTTTCAATTATTAATTCTTTGATTATTTTGAAAATAATATTATAATTTAGAAATCATTTAAGTAGATTAATTCTTATTTCATTGCGAAATATTTCTTCTTTTGAGAACGTGGATTACGAATAGTTTGAATAATTGTAAACCATTTAAAATTGTGTATTCTTTATAGTGAAAATTAATAATAAAATCAAATTATATTAAATTGACAAAAAAAATTAAAAAATTGAAATATTATTAATTCGGAATGAAAGTAGTATATATTAAAAAATATGTATTTTAAAAAATATTATATTACATTTAAAAGAGTTACGAATATTAGAGATTTAATTCATAGCCTTATATGAAAAATAATATGTTAATTACAAAATAATATAAATAATAATAAAATAATGAAAAAGCAAAATACAAGAGAGTGTGACTCTCTATTTTACTTTTTGATTATTTTATTATTATTTATATTATTTTATAATTAACACATTATTTTTCATATAAGACCATTAATTAAATATTTAATATACACAATTCTTTTTAGATGTACTATAATATTTTTAAAAAGTATATTATTTAATATATACTATTTTCATTCCGAATTGATAATATTTTAATTTTCGTCACTCTAATATAATTTGATATTATTATTAATTGTCACTATGATGAATGCACAAAATTAAAATGATAAGATGAAAATTTTAATTTTAAAATACAATACATAACATAATAATTTAAATACGAGATACAAAATAATACATAACATAATAAATTAATAACAACAATTTTCATTGCAATTTATATCCACTAATTTGTATATTATATAATATTTATTTGCAATTTATGTTATTTAGAAATTTAGAATAAAATAAAATTATAAATTAAATAAAAAAAGACTTTTTTTTTACATATGAAATGAAAATTATAAAACAATAATAGTACTAAACTTTCAAGTACGAGTAGTGAAAAAGTATAGATTTAGTTGGTTGCTGAATATGCAACAGCAATCCAAGGTCGCATACCCAGACGGAAGCTATCGAGAGTGTGACGAAGTGAACCGAAAATATTGTGCGGTAAACTGATGCTGTGAGGCGGAGATAGCTGCACTTCTTGTTCTTTTTTCCCTTCGATTCTTTAACGCTTCTTTCAGGTCTCGCTACCCCTGACCATAAGAAGAATGTTATACTATAAGAGGCTAAACTTTGTGCTAAGCAAGCTATATGACTAGCTTACCTAGTTTGGTAAGTGGACCGAACGCCTTCGAGTTATTGGCTCGTCCAACCCGGCAGCATTTATGAGTCGCTAGTTCAACTGTCCCTCGGAGACACGACCAGACGAAGGAGATATGAATTCCATTTATGCGGGTCAGGGCTTGGCTTGACCCTGTGTTCTCCCGGGAGATGAGCGAGAACCCCCAATTGCTTAGGGGTCGCACTCTGTCCCGCTTGGTGGACGAAATCTTCTCTCTTTCGATAGAGTTGGATTGGAAGAGTCAGCCTGCGGGGTAAGCCTTTTCATGTGTGCGCATTATTGTTGATTAGTCTATTTTTTCTGGAGTAAGAAATCCAATAGGTGACTTTTATAGACCTCTTTTTCTTAAATACGATAATTGGGTTTTTGAGACGTCCGGCTAGCTAGTGAGCGGTTCTTTCGGGCGGGAAGCAGGCCGGACCCTACGGGAGGGCATCTCCCGCAACGCAAGCACCATTGTTCGACACCACACGAGAAGCAAAAGATTCGTCAGTCTCCAACCCTTTCTATCTATCTTTAGAAGTAGGTGGCTTTCAGCTCCTCATTTTGAGACATTATGGCTTAGGGGTCGACCCCGGTAACAAAGAAGGAATCCATAAAAACTTAGGATCCGACACCATGATAAAATACTACCCTCATGATTAGACCATGTCCCTGAGATTTGATAAAAGAAAGGTGCATTAGGTCTTTAAAGCAAAAAAGCAAAGCAAGTTCCTTGGTAAACACTGGAATCTTTACCCCGTTGATCCAAATCCTGTAAAAAAAAGCGAAGACTCCCCTACTCAAAACTAAGAGGGGATGCCGCCTACCATATTGAGAGCCATATAGTCTCCGCCAATCAAAAATCCCGTAACATTCCTGTCAGTCACGATTGGCTTTGAATCAATATAAAGCTTAGTAGATCGTGAGTCTTGGTTCTTAGCGAAATGCTACGCGCAACTGATGGCTAGAGGGCGAAAACCGCTTTTGCCAACCAAAGCCCCAAAACTAGTAAGGGCACTCGTGCCCCAGCGATCAGGTGAGGGCGCTGGAGGAAGTCGCTTCCGCTGGGCTTCGTGGTTTCCATTCCAATCATCATATTGATGATAAATCTCCTCCTCCCCAATGGGAGAAGCGCTTAGTGAAAGGACTTACGCTTTGCACCTGAAGGAGATTCTCCAGTTGGTATTATTCTCGTATCCGGAACCGGAACAAGCTCCTTCGAGTGCCCCGCCCGGTTCACTGGGCTAGATCAAGTTGGTGAGCCGTGTGATGGGAAATATTGCGTTAACAATAATGGGGGGAGGTGGTCAACTTAGAGGGCGCCCGCCTCCTCTTCAGACGTGTCCTCGACAACCTGGCGGTTCTTCGGTCTCCGCTTTTGGGGGCGGGAGTGCTTGGTCGCCACTTCGCGATATTGTGTAAAGTGGTTATTGAAAGAAAGAAAGACAACTATGTTACGAAATAAGAAAATAAGAATGAAATAAAAATAATAATATAATATTCAAAAAAAAGATTTTTTTTTTAGAGAATAAAATAGAAAATTGAGCTAGAGTTGATTGTTTGAAAAAAATAGAAAACTCTCTATTAGGAGAGTGAAATAGAGGATATGGTTGGATACAAAGCTCATTCTCTATTTTACTCTTCAAATATAGAAAATTTAGAATAAAATAGTTGTGTTGGAAATGAAAGAAAAAATAAAATTCAGCACGATTTAGAGGGGTGAAAGTGTAAATACCTGTACAATAGGCAATATTTCCCAGACACGTACCACATTTCCCAAGGTTGGAAAAACTTAGCAGCAAATTGAACTGAACAATCCAGTAAACTAACTAGACTACAAAAGCATTGACAATTTTTCTCTCGAGGCTGAACTGACAACATCGCCATTGCCAATTTGCCATTAATATTGAAGCGTAGTCATCAAATCCAAAACGCTTCAAGTCAGTCTCCGCGGCAGTTGTCGAATCCGGCGCAGTAGATCTTCGCCACTCCAACAGCGCCAGATATTTCAATCTAAAAAATAAAGACGAACTGTTTATCTCCAAGTGTCAATTTAAAAGCCAAATGTATGCCAATTACCAGTCCGGATCAAAAACCCCAACTCTAAAATGCAGAGAAAGGTGACACAGATCCAGTTTTACACTCTCACAAACCCTAGCGTTGGACATGGCGAAGCATTCTTCTGTGGCTATGGCTCTGTTTCGGAAACGCTGGCTGACTGTTGTAGCGCTTCTTGTGATGGTTTCAGTTACCACTGCCATTGCTTTTATCGTCAGAGCTAGCCTTGAGTCCTCCTGTGATTGCCGCTTATATACGACTAATCAGAAGCGGTATAACTCTTCTCCGGAATCAGCTAAACCGATTGGGGTAGCTGTCACTCAGAACCCACTCAGTTTCATGAAGTCTAGGCTTGTGCTTCTTGTCTCCCATGAGCTTTCCCTTTCTGGTACCTTTAAACTTATTTTGATTTGTCTAAATTTTGCCTTTTTTACCTACATATAGTCTACTATGTTGAGTTCGGTTCCTCAACATTGCTTATGGAGCATTGTAGAGTGAAATGTTGCTACTCTAGCTGGACTGAAGAGTGCTATTTAGCTGTTTTAGTGAATCACTAGTGTTTTACTGTCGATCCTGTTGTTGTGTGTGTGCCACCTTTTTTTGTTTAGTGTGACGTGAAAACCTCTTATTTTTCTATGTGTCTCAAAGGTTGGATACACCATTTTATTAGACAATTCACTCATTCAGTTTGGTGCTGTAATAGAAGTTGGTTCAATTCCTAGCAGAGACAAAAACACTAGGTGATTTCCCATTTGTTCTAGCCTTGATGGACAAAGTTACCAGGCATCCTGTGGAATTAGTCGAGGTGTGCGCAAGCGGGCCTAGACACCACAATTATCAAAAAGAAAAATGGTGGTCTGGATGTTTATGTCATCCCTAATTAGTGCTGCCATTTATGTATCCTCTTTCCGTACCACTTCGGTAGAAGTTTAAATTAACTGGAAATGTTATGGGGCAGTTGATTACCTGAGATCTATAATAGATTGAGAAATTCCTGGGTCCTCCTATCTTGCTGCTCTTCATTCTTTTGATCTACATCCGTTTGTTGCTATCATGTATCTTTAGAAGACGGTATAAAATTAATAGAAGTTTGACAAAATAAATTTGTTCTATAGTGGGATCTTCGGAGTTATCCTATAGTTTTATTTTGAGCAAGTTGCAGTGTTGATCTGTAAATTTGGATTCTTAAGCTAGCCAGTTTTCCACTCTTCTATAGCTGGCAATATTTCAATATTGGTCGAGTAAAATAAGCAAGAGTTTTCAACCAGTACATTTGAGCTTTTGCTAGAACCTCTTCGGCTGATCCTTGTCCTGATTGCTAAAATGTTGAAAATGGGTGTAATCTTTTCTGACCGATGAACAGTTAACTCATATTGCAAACTGTGCTCCCTGATGCTCTGTTGATAATGCCCTTCTTGGTGCTAACAACAGTTTATCGATGTACATTGTGTTTTAATTAATTTTAATTTGATCTTGTATAACTTGATCTCACATTTCCGCCAAATGGTGAACCGCTTATATTACAACTTTATTATTTCAGTAATTTAGTCTGCATCTTTTTTATAATGGAAATGAGACCCAGCAAATATAGCATGTTACCTGTGAAGTTTGCCTTTGATATGATGCACCATTTCATTTTGTTGCATATATTCTAGAACTCTGTTAATTTGTTTTTTTTCTTATCAGAAAAAAACCCTATTAGTGGTTCTCTTTACACTTGAAACCTGAGTTCAGTGCTGGAAAATAAATGGTTTGGGAGCTAGGAGAAAGAGAGTATGGAGAATGGGGCCCTTTTACATATTTTAGATAATTACGAGAGAAGTGAAAGAAAGAACTTCTGAAGAGTCTGAAATACATTGATTAGGAGTTCATTTCTGTCTATTTTATATTTATGATGGAAGGAAGAAACTTCAACATGCTGTTGGTTAGGAACTTAGGACTTTTGGATGCTTAAAGAATGCTTGAATCATTACCTCCTTTGTAATTGTGTCCATAGAAAGGAGAGATGGTTGGCATCTTTCCTGATGGGATGGGAGCAACCTTCGGACTTTACCTGTTTACTATTTTGTTTTTGTAATTATAACACCATCTTGGTTGAGTGTCAATGAGTACTTTGATTTATGAAAAAAAGGATGGGCCATATCATGGGAACAAATACTTTTAATCACTCTGATTGTTCTTTCTTTTCATATAGGTGGACCTCTGTTGTTGATGGAGCTGGCATTTTTGTTGAGAGGTGTTGGTGCTGAAGTCTGTTGGATCACAAATCAAAGGCCATCTGAAACGAACAACATCGTATACAGTTTGGAGCACAAAATGTTACACCGAGGAGTTCAGGTTGTACTTAGCAATATTTCTTCCAGTTTGAGTTTTTATACCTTTCCATATTTGCACAATCTCATCTTTCTACTAATAGAAGTATTTTCCGCGGGCATTCTGCTCCAGCAGCCTTAGGCAATTAATAGCTGGCATATTTGCACTGAGATCTTGGAATTTATACCTCTACATTCTGAAACTTATAGTTTAGTAGTAAGATTTGAATGGTTGTGCTTATGAGTGCGTGTGTGCTTTCAGGTTGTCTCTGCTAAGGGCCAGGAGGCAATAGATACTGCTTTGAAAGCTGACTTGGTTGTTTTAAACACTGCCGTTGCTGGGAAATGGTTTGATGCTGTTCTTAAGGAACATGTTCCTCAAGTCCTTCCCAAAGTTTTGTGGTGGATCCATGAAATGCGCGGTCATTACTTCAGTCTAGATTATGTGAAGCACCTTCCATATGTTGCTGGTGCAATGATTGATTCACATGTAACAGCTGAATACTGGAAGAATAGGACACAGGAACGGCTAAGGTACGTTTAGAAGTTCTGTGATGTTGCTACTAAGTTGGCAAGGGATCTACTTCTAGTGGTCTTTTGAGGTCATGCATCTTTAGATATAAACCATAGCTTGAACATCATTTGGTTGTGAGGCCAGATAGTTCTGTTAATACACACTAATATGAATTTACATGATAAATTGAGTAGATGAAATCTTTTTTTTTTCTTTTTGTTTTTGATCATTTCAGTTGAGTAAATGAAATCGTTTGTCTTAGAATGTCAGTTTACTCTCTCAAGCTGCCTTCATTTCCCTTTGGCATACATCTAGTTTTTCTTTTCTTTCCTGTTGACTTGTACAATCACCATAAGATATGATAGGGGGAGGAAAAAGGATGTTAATACATAAATTGAACGACATAAGACTTATGCAGGATATAAGTTAAAGTGTGTGTGCACATTCTTGCAGATAGATCTACTTCTCCTCCCTTTTTAAAAAATGAGACAAGATGGGGTATGCAAGATTTAGCTTCCTAGTTGCTGTAGCTATTCAAAGTTTAGTAGCTGTATTATCAAAGGAGACAAATAATCTCATTGAATTATGTCATATAACAAAATTAAAAATGGCCTTCATCTATCGACCCAACATTTTACCTGCAGCATTTTTGTTATGGAAATTGAATTCTCAGCACATAAAAAGTTGGTAAATGAACAGGCTGTAACCTATTCTCACTCTCTTTCTACTTCTTCCTCTCCCACCCTTCTCTCTGAGATAGGTTAGTTTGTACATCATACAAATCCAACTGATAAAGGTAAATCTTCTACTATGCATGTTTAGATCAGATTGCTTCTCATTTTAGTTAACCTTTCACCTTTGGGTTTCTTATCTGTCATTGATGTCTTTATCGATATCTTTCCTAATGAGATTATGTTGGAATCAGGAAGTGAAAAAGCATCACTCCAGGACAACTAATTTGGTTTGTAGTGTGTTACATAGATGAGTACTTGTATTATCATGGGAAGTAGAAAATGCTAACAGAAATTGTAGTGTAACATATACTGAAAGTACCCTGATCCTAATTATGGTGATTATTTGGTATGTTTCTCTGAAAATTTTAAATGCTGAGGTAATTTAAGCTCAAAGGGTGTCTCAATCTATTTTGAGGCATAAAATTTAGTTGAATTTATTTGACTTAATATTTGGCTGACTTTATTTCTCCTTGGGTAAGGGAATATGATGTAAATGTTGTTTCTAATACTTGGGTCTGAATGCTCAAACTTTGGTTGAACCAAGAAAGATAGCTCCTGGATGAACTTCCCAGTTATGTCCAGATCTACCATGTATTACATTGCTTATTCTTCATTATTCCTTCTATTGTCTGTAGGCATTGTAAAACCTTTCTTAACTGTTATTTATATTTTGTAGGATCAAAATGCCCAAAACCCATGTTGTTCATCTTGGCAACAGCAATGAGCTAATGGAAATTGCTGAAGATAGTGTGGCAAAAAGGATTTTGAGGGAGCATGTCCGTGAATCTCTTGGAGTTCGAAACGAAGATATAATGTTTTCCCTCATAAATAGTAAGCCTTTTCCTGTAATACTATTATGCATTACAGTCTATCATGCTTCAGATCTGATAAAAGTTGCTTTCTTGAATACCTGTTTGGGTGGATTGCTCTTGATTTATTTTCTAAATTTATCCGATCACTATGATTCACTCGTATTCACATCATGATGTGCAGATTTTTTTTTTTAACTACCGTGCAACTTGGATTTGAAATTTTGGTAGCATAACTCGCTAAAGGTCCTTTTTTTAACTACACTATGACCTGAACTTGCAATAAACGTTGCTTTCATGAATACCTGTTTGGGTGGATTGCTCTTGATTTATTTTCTAAATTTATCCAATCACTATGATTCACTCGTATTCATCATCATGCTGTTACAGAGTTTTTTTAAACTACTGTGCAACTTGGATTTGAAATTTTGGTAGCAAATCTCGCTAATGGTCCTTTTTTTAACTACACTATGACCTGGAGTTGCAATATTGCAGGTGTTACTCGTGGGAAGGGTCAAGACTTATTTTTACGGTCGTTTTATGAGAGCTTGCAGATTATTCAAGAACGGAAGTTACAATTGCCATCAATTCATGCTGTTGTTGTAGGGAGTGACATGACTAGTCATAGCAAATTCGAGACAGAGCTTAGGAACTTCGTTATATCAAAGAAGATCCAGAATTATGTTCATTTTGTCAATAAGACACTGACGGTAGCCCCATATCTTGCTGCAGTTGATGTTCTGGTTCAGAATTCTCAGGTTTGTAGGCATGGGGTGAATGCTAGGTCACTTTTTGTTCTTCTTTTCTCACTTAAGTATGATAATTTTACTAATGCGGTAATAACTAACTCCATATATTTCCACCCTTCTATGTTAATGATGTAGGCACGAGGTGAATGCTTTGGTAGGATTACTATTGAGGCGATGGCGTTTCAGCTGCCTGTGTTGGTAATTGCCATTTTTCTTCCTCCATCTTGTCTTGTTATATAGTTTATCTTTTACAGGCAGCAGTTCCTTTTTATAATCTTAAATATTTCATTGGATTGGAAAAGCTTACCATCTCATCTTCTTTCCTTTCCATTTCAGGGAACTGCAGCTGGTGGCACCCAAGAAATTGTAACAAATGGAACAACTGGTCTTCTACATCCTGTGGGGAAAGAAGGGATAATGCCTCTTGCAAAAAACATTGTTAGATTAGCCACTCACGTTGAGAGGAGGCTTACAATGGGTAAAAAAGGGTATGAGAAGGTGAAAGAGACTTTTCTGGAGCGTCACATGGAAGAAAGAATTGCAGGAGTTCTAAAGGACGTGTTGCAAAAAGCAATGGAACACCAAAGGACATGATAATTTATCACTGTTGGTGGTTAGCGTTCAGCCTCTGTTGTCAGTTGGAGCTGCATTTGTAGATGTGACGTGGAAATTTATAAGCTATGAATAGGTGGTCAACAACTGGAAATGAAGTACCATAGGGAAACAGTTCAATGTCCGCTTATATACTTTCCAAATGTAAAAAAGAAACGATTTTTTCATCCTTGATGTTGTCAATGTGGTGTATGAAGGACTTATGCTGCTAATCATTCACCATAATTTTGCAGTTTTTCTTTTTGGTTTTAGCCGGTTAGTAGCTAGACATGTAGTATGATTTTATGGACGTGTGGCTAAAGGCCTTTGCATCATTGTGTTTGACCTGTATTTCTTGCAAGTAGAAAGTGGGGGTTTCCTTTTTGGGTCGAGAAAGCCTAAAGTATCTCTTCCATCAGCAACTAGCACACACAAAAACGTACTTCAAAATTGATGTTTGAGTCATTTTGGACGCATCTCAAGTAATTACATCGGTCGACCATCTATGACCAAAAATGTTGCAAATTTGGTGAAAGGCTTGACCATTCAAAAATTATTTGAGCTGAAATGAGCTAAATTATGGACACAAGCCAACTTCATGTTAGTTGATCAATAAAAAAAATAAAAAATCGTATTAGTTGATCAATCTAACATCTCTATGTTCCTGCAACTCCCACAACTGTTAAAAATTTAGATTATTGGAACCATGATATATAAGAGAAGTTAGCTCTCCATAGTCCTTCTGGTTTCATTTTGTTTCAACTGAAGACCTTAGTAGCTTTGCATGTAATGGTTTCACTTGCTCGGAAGCTGATCGCATCAAGGAACCCTATTCCAATATCCAAAAGCTACGAGCTCGGAAACTCAGAAGCTTTGCAGCCCTTCGTTCCATTTTCCCGGCTTCAAGAGACAAAACTCTTGGAATCTCATCTAGTCTCACTTCTTGACAACTGTAGCAGCCTAAATCAGATCAAACAAGTACATGCTCACGTTATTCGCAGAGGTCTTGACCAATGTTGCTATGTTCTCGCAAAGCTACTCCGTATGCTCACAAAAATCAATGTCCCAATGGACCCATATCCCCGTCTTGTGTTTCATCAAGTGGAATACCGCAACCCTTTTCTATGGACCGCGTTAATTCGCGGTTATTCAATTCAAGGACCATTGAAAGAGGCAGTGTGTTTGTATAATGCTATGAGAGGGGAAAGTATATCGCCTGTTTCTTTTACTTTGACGGCTTTGCTCAAGGGTTCTAGCGATGGGCTTGAGTTGAATTTAGGTAAGCAGATCCATTGTCAGAACATAAAGCTTGGTGGGTTCTGTAAAGATTTGTTTGTTCATAATATTTTGATTGATATGTATGTAAAATGTGGCTGGTTGGATTGTGGTCGAAAGGTGTTCGATGAAATGTCTGAGAGGGATGTGATTTCGTGGACTTCGTTAATTGTTGCATATTCAAAGTCTGGAGATATGGCGGCAGCTGCTGAGCTGTTTGAGAGATTGCCTGTGAAAGATTTGGTTGCATGGACGGCTATGGTGTCAGGTTTTGCACAGAATGCTAAACCAAGGGAGGCATTGGCGTTCTTCCATAGAATGCAGTCTGAAGGTATTGAGACTGATGAGTTGACATTAGTTGGGGTTATTTCAGCTTGTGCACAGTTAGGGGCTGCTAAGTATGCAAATTGGGTTTGTGATATGGCTGAGGGATATGGTTTTGGACCTGCCAATCATGTTATGGTGGGTTCTGCATTGATTGATATGTACTCCAAGTGTGGGAATGTGGAGGAAGCATACAAGGTTTTTGTGAAGATGAAGGAAAAGAATGTGTTCTCATATAGTTCGATGATTATGGGTTTTGCAATGCATGGATGCGCGAATGCTGCACTAGATTTATTCGAAGAAATGGTGAAAACTGACGTAGAGCCTAATAAGGTGACATTCATTGGTGTTCTTATGGCTTGTACTCATGCAGGTTTGGTAGAACGGGGTCGACACCTGTTTGATATAATGGAGAAACATTATGGTGTTGAACCATCAGTAGAACACTATGCTTGCATGATTGATCTCCTTGGCAGGGCTGGGCAACTAGAAGAGGCTCTTGAGCTTATCAAAGCTATGCCTATGGAGCCTAATAGTGGTGTCTGGGGAGCCCTGCTAGGAGCTTGTCGGATTCATGGTAATCCTGATATTGCAGAAGTTGCTGCCAACCGTTTATTTGAGCTTGAACCTGATAGCATTGGTAACTATGTCTTGCTTGCCAATACATATGCTTCAGCTGGAAGGTGGGAAGATGTTTTAGGGGTAAGGAAATCAATAAAACAAAAACTGCTGAGAAAGGACCCTTCACGCAGCTGGATTGAAGGCACAGAGGGAGTGATTCATGAGTTCTATGCTGGTGATATGACCCACCCAAACTCGAAAGAGATTAAGGAAGCACTTGAGGACCTTATTGGTCGGCTTAAGTCACATGGCTACGAGCCAAACTTAAGCTCTGTGCCTTATGATCTGAATGAAGAACATAAAAGGCGAATACTTCTCACACATAGTGAGAAGCTGGCTTTGGCATATGGGCTGCTCATCACTGATTCTGCTGGGTCTACCATCAGGATCATGAAAAATCTAAGAATCTGTGAAGATTGCCACTCATTCATGTGCGGTGCATCTCAAATCACTGGCAGGGAGATTATTGTAAGGGATAACAAGAGATTTCACCATTTCCATAATGGTGTATGCTCTTGTGGTAACTTTTGGTAATTAATAGAACTACTTGAGATCTCTCAAGTCCCAGTCTATGTTAGTTTAAAGAATCCTTTTTCTTTGGAAATGGCCATTACTCGGTCACAAGTGCCACACAATTGTGAGGAATTGGACTTCTTGTTCAACTGAAGGATATGATTAATTCATTCAAGGGAAGATCTGAGTTCCAGAATTGTGTATAATATCAGGTGCCAAGTTATATAACATGTAATTATACTGCATATAAATAATTTTCAACATTCAGTGACAGTTCAAAATTGCACGATCACCTGATACAGTTTTTACTAGCCTTCAGGCATTCTTGCAAAGCTTTTAACGACAGTCGATACTCATTCCCTTTTTCATAGTTCAAGTGACTTTGAATGTTATGATTTTACATGTTTCAGATAAGCTGCTTAGTATGTGTTTCTCAAGGCATCTTTGGGTTCTAAACAGGGAGATATCATATAATCTGGCAAGATCTGGCACATTACAGGCATTTTGCTTACTACAACTTGTTGGCCAAAGTTCAGCAGGAAGCTTGTTGCAGCAAAAGACTGAAAAAGGCACAATTCTGAAGTTGGTACCCTGTGTGGGTTCAGAAGAGATAAGAATCCAGTAACTATTGGACTGAAATCTTTATTTCAAAATCAGTTTGTGTGGCAGATGAAATGTTCCATCAACTTTCAGGATTACTCATGTTTAATTCTCCATCCCGTTTGGTTGACCAACGCTGACTGTCGCACAGGCTAAGATCAGATAGATATTGAAATTGGAATATGTGGATGCACGCATGAATCAAATTTGATGCCATGTGGGCTTCAATATGAAGGAAAACTACGTTAACTAGCAGCAGAGTATATGCTATTAGTAGAAACCAGCGAAGGCTAGAGGCATGACACAACGCAGGAAGCAGAGGGGCATTTTGAGATCGTTATAAAACGAGTTCAGGCATCTGTGAATAGGCTAGAATTTATTGCAATTTCGTACTTACGAGGCCGAGCATAGAATTTATTACTTTCACTTTGGTGATTCCAATTCTCGCCCTTGTAATCTTTATACTTCCCAGGAGTAGTTTAATTTTATTTTTTAAGAAAGGCATCGTTATAACAGTACCGAGTATTGGTTCTCACATGTTCCTCACCTAGTTTTAACCCCGCAATTAGTTGCATCACGGATTAATAAATAAAGAGGATGAATACTAATAATCATTCCATTACGGTCTCATGTTATCTATTTGGTCATTGTTAAAAACCATTCATCATCCACATATCCAACCGTCATTGATTTTAAGTCGAATTCCCAGGAAAGAAAGCAGTTGGTGCCATATGAACTTAGATACATTCACAACGCATTATTATTAATTTATGATGAGGTACATGATTCAACATACTTAAAAGACTTGTTACATGTGTGATTATGCTTCCACTAGCACTTAAAAGAGGCTAGCGTGACTTTATTATTCACATAAAAGGCCACGCTTCAAGACACAGCAAGGACAAACAGAAACAACTACTAACACAAGTATTTAACCAAACATTTTACATGTGTATATTTAAAAGGATTTATTCTTTCAGCCACAGCTTTAATTCCTAGTGGTGTCCAGGGCCATGATGGCCTGGAAGCTTGTCCTTAATCTTCTCCATAATTCCCTTCTTCTCATGAGTGCCTTCCATACCATAACCAGTAGTGGTAGTTGTTGCAGTTGAATGTGCTAGGTCGTCTCTGTGACCTCCTGGCAATTTCTCCTTAACCTTGTCCTTTATCCCTTTCTTCTTCCTTCTACCGCCGTGTCCATCATCCTCAGACTTCAAAAGCAAAACACACACGTTAAACATTATTAAGAGTGAGCGACATACAGATTAAGAAGAGGTTAGTCGAAACAAAAGATAATTAACTTACAGAGCTGCTGGAACTAGAGCTGCCAGAACGGTGAAGCATGCCACCGAGAGTACCATGCTGGCGTTGATCCCCACCAAGTACGCCAGTGGTGTGTCCAGCCTGAGTTCCATAGCCGGTACCGGTGGTTCCATATCCTCCCATGGTCCCTCCAGTCTGCTGGATTGGGTTGCCATACTCGTCAGTTTGGCGGACTGGGTTGCCGTATTCGTCCGTCTGCAGAGCCTGCCCTGCACTATATTGGTTCTCATAGTGCGCCATGATTATGTTTTTTTTTTATACACAATTGTATCTAATTCTGTTGAGAGTATTCGATAAAGTGTAAATATTATAAAATTCGAGTGCGAAAACGGGATAGATATAGGGATGGAAAAACAAAATAAAAGATAAGGGTGTGGAAGAAGTGGAGGTGCATGCATGGCACCAGAGCATCACAGGTGTTGCGTGAATTAAACAGTCGGCATGAATGTGGCAACATCACAGACTGACACGTTTTTTCCTCTGTCGGCGTTGAGATAAGATTCGGCATTTGCGGTCAAATTCTGCTACTGGAAGCTAAGAGACTTAATTTCGAAGTTACTCGATCGGAAACTGCGGTATAAAATCATGTCTTATATGTTTACCAGTCTGGAGGATTTAAACAAAAATAAAAGGTAAAAATACCAAAAGGATGAATGGCCTAGTGGTTAGGTGCCCCAGATTCGCCTAATAAGAGATCGCCTGGAAAAAAATCATGTGTTCGCCACTGATTGTGATCAGTGGAGCATCTTATTTGCTATCATTAAGACCTGACTTACCAAATAAATTTCAGCAAAGCTCACCAAATAATACCTATATAAAGCTCATACATGCAAATTTAAATAATTTTGCGCAGAGAATTAATAAAACTTATGGTATCACGTCTAACTTTTAAGAATCCAAATTTTGGAGGAGGCCGTACTGACCAATAAACAGGTTGATGGAAGCTAACTAATAGTCATAGGGAGGCATATGCTTATTTATCAAGTTCATAAGAAGCTTATTAAGAACTGTTAGTTTCAATTTTTACTTACAAATATGAGAAGCTATGGTCCACTAGGTTCTAGTTCTAGGAGAGGTAGAAATGCTCTCTCGAGTGAGAATGTAGCCCATTGGACGAAAATGTTAGGAATGTGAGTCTTGCATTTACAGGGCCTAAATGAGATCAACGATCTTCAAAGGGTTATTAGGCTTGCTGGACTTGGGCTTTAAATACTCTTGAAATTTTGGGTCCCGTGATAATACCAATGGGAAAATTTTCAAAATGTCAATATTTTAGCATTTAATAGGATCCTTTAGCCATATTTTCAATATTTATTAAAAGTGTCAATATTTTAGTTTGTTATATACTGATTTATGTATTTCTTAATTTTTTTAATTTGAAAGAATACAATTATTTAATAACATAAGGAAGAAAATTAAGGGAGAATATTTCAAAAAAAATAATAAAATATCACTTAATTTTCTCATCAGTTACATTTTTAAAGAAAACTCAAATGTGTGCCTTTTTCACAATGTATTTTTGTTTTCCAGAATTTTGTAACCTTTTTAAAATCGTATTCATTCCAATATGTATATTATTTGTACTCATTATAGTTTTCACGTTGTATTTTGTATAATGAAACTTGTTTTTTTTTATTAATTTGTATTCATTCCAGTAGTTATGCCAAATGAATCTATAGTTCTTTGAAAAACGTATTTGTATTCATGTATTTTTTCACTGTGTATTTTTTTTTCCTTCAAAATCTTGTATCCTTTCTTAAGTCGTATTCATTCCAATATGTATTTTATTTGTGTTTGTATTCATTCTAGTTTTTATGTAGTATTTTGTATAATAATATATAAAATACAAAAAACTGTATGATGAAAAAGTGAGAATGAAATATAAAACTGAAAAGGAATAAGTGAATATTTGTTGCAATCATTTTTAAATAAAATACATAACTAGTTGACATACCTTTAGAATGAATACAAATTAGGAACAATACCATATTTATAACCTATGCAACATGATTTTTGAATGAATACAAATATTAATAATTTACATACGATTTTGAATACAAATTGAGAAAGGATACAAAATTCTTTAAAAAATTTATATAAACAAACCAATAGGAAGTTGTTCTTCTTATAAATAAAATACATATCTAGTTGACATACCTTTGTGATAAATTCAATTTAGGAACAAATACAAGATTCATAAACTATGCAACATGAGATTTTGAATGAATACAAATATTAATAGCATATACATATTTGAATATTAATTGAGAAAGGATACAAAATTCTAAAAAAAACTATAAATACAAAACAAACTAATAGGAAATTGTTCTTCCTCAACTTGGTCTTCAACAAATTTTTCGAATTCTTCGGCACTCAATTTTGGAAATCAAAATATACTTGGTGACAATGTATTTACCTTTATTCGTGGGTGAAAAATATTTTGAAGGAATTGTGAGATTTCTTGAACAAATTGGAGGAAAGTAGAAAAGGTAATTTTCACAAGAAAAGGAGAGAACGATGGTGAAAAACTCTAGAGAGAAAGGAAGAATTTGGGGTAAAAACCTAGAAAGAGGGGAAAGTGGGTAATGGGAGTTTTTTTTCTTCTTTTTCACGTATAGGGGAGTAAAATTAGTTGAATGTGGGGATTGATTTGAGAAATAAAAGGAAAGAAAATCAATTATATTAGGATACATTTTATTTGCTAAAATATTGACATATTGACATTTTCAATAATTATTTTAAAGTGTAAATGTTTTTAATAATTATGTTAGAAAGTTTGACTAGTTTACTAATTTTCCCAATACCGAAATGGGGCTGATCCAGAGGTCTTCCAATGTTTTGATCCTTTTTTATTTTGCAGTTTGGCCAAGTCTATCAATGACAAAATTGCCTTCTCCATTCTTCAGTTGATGGGGCCTAATTTGAAATTTCACATAGTGAAGCATGAAACTCCATGGTAATGAATTTTTTTTTTATAATTATAGGACTGAAAAATAACTGTCCCGTACTGTTACCACCAAAATAATTATCTTCCTTAAAGTTGATCTTTTTAAGGATTAGGAGTTAAAAATCCTTCCACCTTTTGACCTTTTGATGCATGAACATATTCTCAATCTGTCTACTTTTAATTTTAATTGTTCGCATTTATTCAAATAAATGTCTAATTTTACTTGCCTGATTTCACAAATTAAGAGATGATTTGTCCTTATTATTATTATCTATAATCATTTTTCAAAACATTCAATTGGTTATATTTATAGAGTAATATAATAGAATTTTCATTCTATTTATTGTTTTTAAACATGTGTGCTAAATTAATACTAAACAAATAAAAATAAAAATTACAGATTAGGGGTTATGGACGGATCCGGCTCCTTTCCATTTCCCTTCTCTCCATTTTTCCCAAGTTCTTGCTTGGATGTGAGACACGTGGCATAAATAAAAATTAATGGTTAAGATTTACTGTAATTGAATTAAAATTAAAATAAGATTCTAATTATGATTTAGATAATTAATATTTCATAAGAAAAATAACAATACCACAATCATAACAATATATTATCTTTTTCATAAATATATTATTAAAAAAAATTCTCTTTTTCTAATTTTTTTCTTACCAGTATTATCTTCTATTTTTGTCCATAAATATATTCTAAAATAATTTCTCTTTTTCTAAAAAAGATTCCCTCCGAGTATTTTTGCTATTAATTATATGTGATAAACTAATTTTAAAGAGAAAGTTCAAAGTTGCTATCTAAGACTTAACTCATTTTTTTTTTTAAAAAAAAACAGAAGATAAATACTCGCAGAAAAAAAAAATTAGAAAAGAGAAAAGTTTTTTATAATATATTTATGGATAAGATATTATAGTGTTATGACTTATGAATTATGATTATGGCATTGCTATTTTTTTTATGAAATATTAATTATCTAAATCATAATTAGAATCTTATTTCAATCCATTAAATCTTAACTATTAATTTTTACTTATACCATGTGTCTCACATCCAAACAAGAACTTGAGCAAAATGAAGAGAAAGGAAATAGAGAGGAGCCGGATCCGTCATGAACCATGTCCAATAATAAGGATTGGTAGCCCAAGGTCTAAATAAACAGAGCCCTCGGGAGGAACAATTTTAGAAATTATTTGCTATAGCAGCAAAATGCTCTACTTCTTTGATTTGTATGTGATGATAAAGAAATCATTTTCTATACCGTATTTTCAACTCTCTTAATTAATTAAAGCATGAAACTTGAACTCAAAAGAAATGTATATGTATAACACAACTTAAACTCAAACTACATTATCATATTATTAAACACGTACAGGACATCACATGCACACATTAACATGATGCATATGGACATCGATCATTGCTTTCCAAGCATATAGAAGCAATATTCTTCTTTAAAAATACAGAAGGGGCAGGGCATGGCCGCCAATACACACATATATATAGCGTGAGCACACTGCCCTTACACGACTTTAAACACACAACGTACGTAATTAGATAACTCACATGACGATTACTACTAATTAGTGCATGAAATAAAATCAAGCACTAATACTTATTCATGATTTATAAGATGGAAATGAAAACAAAGGTGTATTCTCAATGCATCCCAGGGATCTTGTCCTTGATTTTGTCCATCATTCCTTTCTTCTCTTGAGTAGTACCATAACCTGTTGTTTGTCCATGTTGAGCGCCATACTCACCTTCCTGCTTGCCATGTCCTCCTCCTGGCATCTTCTCCATTATCTTCTCCTTCATCCCCTTCTTTCTCCTCCCACCTTCTCCATCATCCTCCGACTGATGATAATTTTAAAAGAATATATCACATGCCATAATTAGAATGTCATGAAATATGTTTAATTTCATATAATATTAAGTTTTACGACTACTTGTAATATGATCACTCGTTTATATTTTAAAATATGTGTTCAATGCAAATACTGGATTAACGAAACTTACCGAGCTAGAGCTGTCGGATCGACGAAGCTGCTGTTGCCCCTCATGGTGATGGGCCATGCCTTGAGTTCCACCAGTACCCATACCCATACCGGTACCGGTACCTTGAGTTCCATATTCTCCACCAGTACCCATGCCCCCCATCATACCACCAGTACCAGCCTGCATGCCTCCCATACCGGTATCTTGATGAGTTCCATAGGCTCCTGCAGTTTCTTGGACATGGTTTTCATATTCATCAGTCTTGCGCATTTGGTCTTGGTTGCCGTATTGTGCCATCTTTGATCAAAATTAAAAAACACTTGTTTGATTTTTTTACTATTGCAGGTATGGTTTTTGTTATGGAATTGAGGTTCAGGGAGTAGGGATTTATATAGGGAAAGTAAAAGTAGTAAAGGCTAATTGGAGGCACAACAGGTGTTAAGCGAGTAATGGAGTTGAGTATTTAGCGGGATCGTGGCAGCAGAAAGTTGGAGACAAGTGTGAGAGTGTCGGCATAAATAAAGAATGGATAAGGAGATATTTAACTAAAACCCAAACATTGAAACTTACGGAACTGGACTGAGTGACATTTAAGAGCATAGACTGGAAGCCAAGTGTAATATATTGACTGGTCATAAAGATTTTATAACTGAAGAAAGTAAAATTAATAAATAATTAGGAGGACACTTCGCAAATTAGGCGCTACATCCAAGGAAGGGAAGATCGGGAAAATTCATTTTTGTACGTACCGACATTTCAACACTCTTTGCAGTCTATAATAGCCGTAAACGTGGCATAGTAAGAGAGGCAACAAAACTATGACTCATAATTCCAGTAATGTATAAGGATAACCTTCATTTTCCTTTGGGCCGCCCATAACGATAAGAATGTACAGTTTTTGGATGATTTGCTGGATAAAATATGCAAACCCGGCACATGAATGTTATCAGATCAGATACTAACAAATATGAGTTCATCTTCCGTACTGTCATTTTGTTTTGTGTGATTTAATTCCTATTTATTTTTTTATTACATTAGTGGAAGGGAAGAGGAGAGTCGGAATTGAATCCATGTATATCATATACAAAGTTTATGATAATGTGACAAAATTTAAACTATCAATATATAAAATTTAATTAACTTATTGTAACAATATATTATTATTTCTCCAAGTCTCAAATATACATATTTTCTAATATATATTGTACTTAAACTCTCATTCCTTCTTTATTTGAGCCATTTTGGGCTTGACAGTATTTCTTATTGGATGACCCAACATTTACTCCAGTATCACGTCGTTACTAATACACTATCTAGGGAAATGGGTCTCCGGCCCAATGGACTTTTAAGAGCCCAATGAATTGGACATTTTCATGACTAGGTAAGGGAATAAGGGCTAAGCACAATAGATGCCATACCATACATTTGACATTTGAGTGGAAAAGGAAAGCAAGACATAATAACCTTTTTTTCGAGGCCTGTTTGGACGTACATGCAGTTCCCGCAAGCCTTAATTAATTCCACCAAATTTTCCACCTTGTCTTGGCAGTTGGCACTAACTAACCTTTGCTTATTTTCACCATAAAAAGATGTCCTATTCAGTGATGGAAACAAGCCACAAATACCATATATGGGTCTGATAGAAGAACTTACTAGAGTAAATTCACCATGAGAAGGACCTCCTCCATGCATATATATAATAAAAGATACAATTACCAGTAATGGGACGAATACCTATATTTATTTGTGAAAGATGATTGCGGTTCAGTTCTTAGAGATTTTGATGAAACATGTTACCATACATCATAATATATGCTCTTAGACGATCCCATACAAATTCATCGTCAATTTTTTTTGCATTTCTCATTCACGTGTGCTATCCTGCTGTGTAGAAAATGTCTAGCGTTGTCATTGTTTATTAGTATAATTTTTTTTTTTGGTTTTGAAGAGGGTTTATTTTTAGTATATCAGTTTAAACAATTTTATCAAGCCCAACATCTAAAACTAATTTTCAAATAACTCAAACGTACTATTTGACATTTATGTCCAGTAAAAGCATGTGGTATATATGGCTGTCCACATGATCTAATACTAGTGTGTTCATGACTTAATACTGGTAAATATCATGGTCTAACCTAACATGCAATCAGATTTTAAAGGAATAAAGTAGTTTACCCTAATTTTTATGCAGATTATGCTCCAAGATATGCTTGTATTGCTAATCACATGCTTATAATTGTAGGGAAAAAAAGAGTGAGACAGCAATACCTAATTAATTAAACCAAATCAAAGTACCAGAATCACTTAAGTACGGACTAACTGGATGTTATGACTTTTGATTTGGGAGGCCATTAGTCTCCATCGACAGGCTGTACACGTTACATGCCACTTCTCTTACAAATTAATTAATTAATTATCTAGTTAATTAAATGAACGGCCCTTAATTGGTCTGAATTTTGAAATCGGTGCTCTTTTACTTTATTCTGGAAAAAGACTAGCTCACGTCACCGACAGATATGGATCTTTAGTTAATTTTGATTAGGAATCACTAATTATACTTTGAGGGGTGTAAGACAATCAGATTAAGAATAAACAAATGGAAAAAAAAAAACTTGACATGTACAATTGCTTAATTATACTCTTGAGAAAATTCTAGTGGACTACCATCTGCATTGTTTCTTTTGTCAGTATTATTATTCCGCAAAAAACGACTATCCTAATTTGTTTAAGTGTTAATTTGTTTGTTTAAAGTTTAAAATAAAATTAAAGAAGGTACTCGTGATTGCTTACATATGCATAACAATCACATGGAAATTGGTGTGAGCAACTAATTAATTTGGGAAGGTAATGAACGGTTAATGATTTGTTGATAAAAGAGTCTACTTGCAAATTAATAATCAAATGCTAGTATTATAATTCACCTAATTATAACAAGTTTCTTTCTCCATGGTGAACTTAATTATGGAAATCCCCTTTTCAATGTAAAGCATTACAGTTAATCCTCCTTTTGTGATTATGGTATGCCAATCAGAAAGAACACACGGCACAAGGAAAGTGTTGCAACAGAAGAAAATCAATACTATCAAGTAACTTTGTTCGTTAAAAATTGTATAAGTTGAATTAAATTACAATATTCCTTCAAAATTTACAAAAATAAACGAAGTTAAAGTTCAACAAAAATCTTGAACCTACTCGAGAACATCGTGCAAATATTTAAGGGTGAATCAGAAAAGCAAATAGTTATGAAAATTTAACTATATTTACTTTTTGAAGGCGTAAAACATGTATTTACAATAACTTAGATATCACTTATTAATCTCTATTGAAGTAGACAAAACCTTCTTCTCCTATTTTTCAGTAGACAAAACCTTCTTGAACGTGTGTTTCCAATAGCCCTTTATTTAAATTAAAAAAAATATTTTAAGTAAAATAAGTATGTTTGAAGTGCTTAGATGTAGGGCTACCCTTTACAAGAACTCAAGAAACTTTTTTTAATTGTACAAATTAGGTCAGATGTATGTCTGTGGTGCTTTCATTACCCATTAAACTCACTTTTTAGTTAAAATCTCTCAATGAAATTAGATTAATGAAGTTTTATACATTGTATAGTCGATTTTGTTAGTAGCTGAAATTTTTAAATCTACAAATGAGGAACAATTTGGTTTCTCTTTTTCATTTCAACCACTTACTACTTTTTAGACCAAATTTAATAAATTCGATATGAAGGAACTAAAGTATGCAAACAGCATGACATCCTTTTAAGTTTTAATAATCTGATCCAGAATTTGCAAATTGTTTGAACACAATGCATTTATCCAATCATAGAGAAAGCGCCAAAACGAGAAAAAATAGAAAATATGATTATGCTATAGTGACGCAGATTTAAGTAATTTTCTAGACAATTATTAGGCATAGTTAGGTTTAGTTTGTTGTATTATCTTAATCATATTCATATATTGTATTTTTCTTCCCCAATAATTCAAGCCTGATATATATTTCCATTTATAGATATTTTATTTTCCAGCACGTCCGGCCTAACCTTTATTAGATTAGATAAATGATAACAAACCTCCACCAGAAAATTCATCTATAACATATATTTTCCATTTATCAAAGTCTAAAGATCGATTGAGCAAAAATTAACAAGTGATTATATTATATGTTAAATAAACTTATGTCACTACTTTGCCATAAAGTGGAACTAAAATTGATCTTAAAGCATTCACTAGAAAATATAATTAAAGGAAAAAAATATTGCTAATATACTCTACAAGCCGAAAAGTTGAAAATAAATAAATAGAAGTTATCGCACACTTATGAGAATTTGTGTTTGGTTCTCATGGTCCTTTCATTATTTCCTCACTAAAAGTAATTAAACAAAAAAATAAAAAGAGAGATTAACTTAAAACAAAGAGCATAGAAGTGTGTTACACACAAGCCAACGATGGAATTATCTTTAATAAAATTAAAGTATAAATTATAGGAACCACATATTATAAATACTGAATAACATTCTATCCCTTCTAGTTTTTTATTTACTAAAAATCCCTTAAAAATGATGTTTGCGGGATACATAGCGTTGTGCACGGGATACATTAGGTTTGATACATTCCATATAGCGGGATACATAGCGTTGTGCACGGGATACATTAAGTTTGATACATTCTACATAGCGGGATACATAGCGTTGTACACGAGATACATAGCGTTTGATACATTCCACATAGCGGGATACATAGTGTTGTGCACGGGATACATGCGGGATACATATGTAAATAAGGGATTTTTGAATTTTTTGAAATAAGTAGGGATAAATGGATATTAAGGTAAGTAAAGGAGTGTAGTTAAGTAATTTGTCCAAAATAAAATAACAAGAGAGACTAGCCACTTCATAATTAATCTCTAACAATAATTAAACTTAATAATTAATCTAGTAATATTGGATGGTTTTCTACTGTTACTTTAAATACATATTTGTTAAACTGTTAGTGAAATTTTACTTTATAGTATCAATGAATTTTGTTTTTTCGATTCTGATTATTATCTTTTTATTTGTGTTTGACTATTGTATTATTTTGTTTCGTTATAATTTTTCTTCATTATATTGTGTACAGCCCTATATTTCGTATTATTTTGTTGTTATTATTACTTTCATTTATGTATTTCTCTTTTCAAACTGCTTTGATATATTTTATCTTATTCAAAGGTCTATCAGAAAAAACTTCTCTATCTTACTGTCTCCAAATTTCATTAGAATTACTGATTATGTTATTGTATTTTGTACTTTACCTTTTTTTTTAAAATAATAATTCTATCTTATAACTTTTTTTTTTCCTTTTAATATTACAGATTTATACTTCAAATTGTGAAAACTGAGGTAACAATGAAAAAAATTGATACAATTTATCCAAATGTCATATTCGAAAACATAAGCTACAATACAATAGAGTAACAGTCAAAGCTCTTACAAATCGAGAAGGCGCCATCAACTATTTTATCAAATCCAATTATTATTAGTGAACCTAACCAAAACGCCTTCATCTAGAACCAATCCAAGAATCCCAACAACAACATTGTCTTTTTTTTAAAAATCGACTTTTCAATGACCAAAATGATACTAAATCAGTACATGAAAGCATCAGCAGAAGCCATAATTGGCTGATTCACATGTAGCAAATTCCAAGGATTCAAGAAATCATCTTCACAATTAATCTCTGTTTCATCAATTGTTGAATTTGCTGAGTTGATGCAATTTATGATCTCATTTAAAGACTGTAGCCTATTACTCAACTCTGCCATTTGTGCTCTGAGAACAGAGTTCTCTGCCTCCACATTCAAATAAACCTGACTCACCATATTTATGTTACTCACAATTTGGTTATTTTGTTCCTTCAGTTGATTCACTTGAGCCATTAATTCATTCAAATGCGTCTGCTTCTTCATTCTTGATCTTCTTGCTGATTCCCTGTTCGATATCATTCTTTTACGTTTCCTTTGATCCATTAGTTGTTGCAGATCCTCTGACCCTGATGAAGAATTTCCACTAGGAGAAGCCATAATACTAGTAATTTAACGCGTTATAACTAAATAAATATCAGTAATAATAACTAAATTAGAATCAAGAAGTTTAACTTTTGTTAGCGAGGAGAAAACAGAGTATTTTCATGAGAACACGTAGAACCAGTAGAGGAAGACAACAGAGAAGGATTGGACTAAGTGAGTTCCACGACGAAGCGTTGAGTTAATTGTAAAACCAGAAAGAAGAACTTCACTGATTACTGGAGTCATGAATCTTAAAGTACATCAAAAATCAAGGCTCTATAGTTATGCATCAAAATATATGAATGAAATAGGAAGAGAAAGATAAATATTTTTGAATTTTTTGAAAACAGAGTATGAGAGAAGAACAGAGATAGAAATATTATACGAGCAGAGAAGTTTTTTTTCTCTAACATATATTGAAGAAGAAGAGGAGGAGGAAGGGGCTTTTGATAGTAATGAAGATTCATTTTATAGACTATGTTGATGGTCATTGAAATAAAGTAATGCGACCATCAATCAAATATAAAATTTAGTTTGTTTGGAAACAAGTTATCTCATGATTAATTAATATGGAATAAGTTATATAATCAATCACTATAATATAACTGATAAAATAAATAATTCAATAAATGTCTAATAGTTCCAACCAAATACAAGATAAAATAATTCTATATTTTATCCCAAAATTATTATACATTATGCCTCACGCCAAACAACTTCTAAACTTATTACGTAAAGCGTTGAAAAAGAGTGGCTTCCTATTGGTTAATCTTTTATTTTATTAAGGTAGGTGTGAGAGAAACTTGAATACATACATATTACATAACCACTTGGTTTTACTATTTGGAAGATTCTATTGCACATGGGGTTAAGTGTGTAATGTACAAAATAATTTACTATGTACTAAACATATTTTATTATGCACTCGAGTTCTCTTGTTTAAGAAAAGTGAAAAATCTCACTTCAGAATTTACCTCACGTACCATTTCAAAAAGTTGAGCTTAAAATATATATGTAGATGAATTAAGTACATTAAAGAGAATTAAGGTCACCGACAAATTTTCGTTGCCGTACGATAATATCAGACCCCTTAAGAATGGCGAAGAGGTACTCTTTATATATATATATGTCAAGATTCAACACGCATGCATCTGCATCTCAAAAACCCACCGACTTCTTCATTTTATCGAATTTTGTAGTGTTTATTTAGTCAGAGAGTGTTGGCCAAGGCACTCGACAAATACGACATGCAACTAAATAAAGTATATATGTACTATGTAATAACATGTCTTAGTTTTATATTCGAAATGGTTATGTTCAAGTGTTCCACCATTGTTTAAGAATGAAATTATCTTTGAACTATAGTTTTTAAGTTGAGTTAGTTTCAAAATTTATTGTGTTAACAGTCTTAGTCTTAGTGCACGGTCTTGGGCATGTAATATCACTTGTTAGGATAAAATGCTTACTATCATGCCAAAAGTTGTAGCTGATAGTAAATGTGCAACTTTATTTCTTAACTAAATCCAATAAGCAAGCATAATGTTCAATTATGACTCCGCCCGAGCCATCCAACCCCTCATGGACCTTTCCATAGACAGGATGTTGAGATTACCCAATATGTTCGACATTGGTTTAGACTTGAGATCTAGAATAAGTTATCCTTGTTAACAATTCACTCTCTAGTCTCTAGCATTTGACTATAGTAATTTAAATTGCTCGTCAGGAATTAGGTGCTCTTGTGTCTTAACAGAATGTACTGATTCATTGGAGTAGATATTTGTATCATAATATTCAGAACCTGAATGAACCTAAACTTTTGACAATTTCTTGGCAGCCTTATTTGAATAGTTTCTTTGTAGCCAATTATAAACTAAAATAGTATATGACTTAACTATTTTGGAGATTGGAGATTCATGTATAAGAGGCATAATATACTGCCTTATATAGCATATAAATTGAACTTAGGTGGAAGAAAAGTGTTCAACTAGTGCACCACCACAAAACAATAAAGGTTTGGTGACCTATCATTTTCTTCCCTTCTGTTTTCCTTTGTGTACATATCTTATTTTTAATTTGTGTCAGTCTCCACAACTAAAGTATCACAATAAGCATATTCGTTAATCAAGGTGTTCGATCGTCTAATTAATTGATTAATATAATCCTCTCTTTACTTACTCAATTAAACACGCTTAGAGCTAGCTATTTCTACATGTATAGTTTCTCTCATGTCCATTCATTATAAAGATTAACTAAAGACTTTTCAGTACTTAGAGTTACTTTTTTATGACGTTACCAGCTAGTCAACAACTTGAAATTTCTTAATTTTGCATATTTCCACTATAAGCATATAACGTGATATTGACTATTTGGATTGTAAATATTTCTCTTCCTTTATTTGGTATGTAAACCATTTGTTACATCAAAGTACAAGACAAGAAAGAAGATGCAAATATACCGCTTTACTATTTTAACTGTTGGTTGAAATGAAATTTCACCCTAATTACCAATAAAATTAGGTAAGGAGCAAAAAGAAAAGAAAAAACAGAACGCCGCTGCCGGGGATCGAACCCGGGTCACCCGCGTGACAGGCGGGAATACTTACCACTATACTACAACGACTTGGTTGAAATGCTAGTGTAGCTGAACATATTTATTTAGTTTTGCAGACTTTTCGAGTGCACAATTCAGCACTAATCACCACCTACTCTACTGGTGGGAAGTTGGACATTTCAAATAATTGTCACATATTTCCTGCTTACTCTTGTTTTTCGGAAACCAACTTTCTACCTCCACAGGGTAATTGTAAGGTTTGCATATATTGTACCCCACGTATGGAATATGTTATTGTTGTTGTTCCAGGCTACTCTGCAAGTGGGCCACAGGTGACTAGTCTTTATTGTAGAAGATTTGTCAAACTCTATTTGCATATGGCCCAGAGAGGCTAACTGGTCTGGCTATGTCAGCCCAATTAATATATTTGGTTAACAAAACTTGTATCAACCTTAAAGGAAAGTCTTGGGCTATTTTTTTAGTTTTTTTTTAAATTTTAGTTAAGAAAAGGGAAAAAAGAGCCTTCTTAATGTAACTTTATGAATGGAGATTAGAACAAATGCTAACAAATCTTATAATAAAATCAATTAGAGCAACTGATTTTTAGATTTCGTGATCATTTTAACTTCTAATACATGAGACTCGTAACTTTCATATTAAGCATATAGTCTTATCAGCTCGCTTTAGTAATTCTGAATGTTAATGAGCATCTAAAGAGAGAGTCGTACTTATATTTGTTCGAAGATACAACTTTTATACATTGACTGTAAATTCTTTTTGATAGTATATCTTAATTCTTAACCCATTATAACAGGTAAATTAGCTTACTTTTCATGCTACCAATATCAATTTTTATGGTCAGTTACATGTTATCTTCTAAGTAATATTTATAGTATAAAATTCTTACCGATATTCTCCAAGTTATAATGGCAGTCCACTAGCTGCATATACCATTGAATAGCACTAAGAAAAGGATCAATGAAGCCAATAACACTCAAGCTGGAAGGAAAATGGGAAGCTTAGCCCATAAATTATGTACAGCTTACAAGAAGTCTAGTCCAAGGGTCCATATGGACAGGCTAAATAGATTGCCTTATTCGGTCCTCAGCTCAATACACACCAAAAATATTTCATACGAAGGAGTAACAATCTAAAAAGTACAAGAAAAAAGGAAGCTCGGTGTACCAAGTATGCATTCCGGGACAGGATAAGGGGGGTGTGATGCAGCCGGTAGGTAGCTTACCCTGACACAAGCATCAATAATTTGATTTCATAACTCAAATCTGTGACCTATAGGTCATACGGAGACAACTTACTCTCGCTAATAATCTAAAAGTAAAGAAGATGAAATGAAGTCTCCAATTATAACCTTAAGTTATCCTCAGATTGATCACCTCCCTGCTCCAAATGTCTCACAAGTGACCACAACATCTTAACTGTGTATTTTTATCGTAGTACAGAGCAAAAAATCCCACTTACCTTTCTTTGCTTAGGTCTTCTTCTTGTGTCCCAATCGGAAGTAATATAGTACTACTACATAGACGGAAACTAGTAAAATGTGTTGATATAAGCTGCTTCAGGATGGTAATGAAAGATTTCTCTCAGCATCATCTCCCGAATCAATGGTTCTGCCATATTCTCATCAATATTCAGATTAAGAGGAAATTGAGCGGGAAGATTGCACGTTGGATCAAAAAGACTTGATAGGTAAGGGTGATAGAGAGCTTCTGTAACTGTTATTCTCTTTGAGGGATCAAAAATGAGCATTCGCTGCAGTAAGTCTATTGCTAAAGGATCAGCATGAGGGAAAAGAGAAGAAAAGTGAGCTCCTCGGGTAAAAGGAAGAGATCGGATGAATCCTTTAGCCCTTGGGTTATCAATGAAATGAAGATCAGCTTCAGGCTGGCTACCAAGGATATTGAGAATAAGTTTAAGCTGATTGAGGCACTCAGTTCCTGGGAATAGAGGCTTCCGGCCAAGAATTTCTGCAAAGATGCATCCAACAGACCAGACATCAATGGATGTTCCATAATTGTCACAGCAAAGAAGTAGCTCAGGCGCACGATACCAACGAGTTACAACATATTCAGTCATGAACTGCCCATTGTCTCTGCTAGTCCTAGCCAGTCCAAAGTCACAAATCTTTAACTCACAGTTGGCGTTCACAAGGAGATTCCCAGGTTTCAAGTCCCGGTGAAGAATATTAGCTGAATGGAGATATTTCAAGCCACGAAGGAGCTACACAAGTACACATCACATGAAAAGTGGTTGGTTAGAAAGAACACATTAGAACGATGGAGATCAAGAGGTGCAGTAATGATATCAAGCTTGCTTAATGTAGAAACAGACTTCTGATATACTGATGATTAATGCTGGCAAGAAAAAAGTAATGTCTCTAAAAGATTATAGTATACGCAAATCAGCTGGTGCAGGGGAAAATGGTCGTTAAGTATCTCAGATTAAGAAAGGAATTTTTCAATCAATTTCTATTACCTTCAATACTATTCAATTATTTACCAACTTCCTTTTGTGGAAAGTGGAACTGTTCCATTCTATAGCTGTGATGTATGATGCACAATCAAGATTAAGTGAACTTCAAAAGATAACACACCCAAGAACAATCTAGCATTAAAGCAAGGTTCATTTAGCAGAAAAAATCACAATAAACGCCGTAGTTCCAACACTATTTGTCTTCCTAGATTTTCTTCTTGTACCAGGAAATTAGAACTCCTTTGGGGTACTTTCCAGCTTAGCAATCCAAGTTTTATGAATTCTCTCACAACTTCTGAAAGTTCTACAAGACTAGTGCAGAAGGAGAATAGTTTTCTCATAAGTTAACATCTATAAGACTTCTTTGGTTACTACACAATGCACTACATGAATGTTTCTGATAAAACGTTTATATTATAATCTTTCCAGTATACTCCATTAATCTAAGGACCCAAATGAGGGAAAAAATCTGTGGAAAGGTTTCAACTGGAGCACCATTTAATTCTACCAACAGCTTGTGTACAGTAATTTTTTAATACAGTATACAGTAAAAATTGCAGAACAAGTAGAAACTACATCAATTTTTCAACCAGCAACCTCCGTAATTGCCACTTGATGATGTCCGTTACATGTCAAACGGGTCAAGCTTATTTGAACTATACGTTTCATGAAGAGAAACACACTAAAACAAGATAGAGGTGAACATACGAGTTACTTGACAGTTGATAACAAAAGGTAGCCAAAAAGAGAATGATATAGCTAGTTCAATTTTAGCAATTTGATATAATTTTACTCTTTGGTCTGCTTGCTACAAGTAAAATTGTCAAAAAGGGTAAACTTTTTGCTTAGGAAAGTAGTTTTTTCTTCTACCTCTCTTCTTCTCTTCATTTCTCCATCTAGATATCAGATAAAACTGAGAATCCTGAATGCAACCGACAGCTAAACATCGAGAAGATAAAACTCAATCAAGTGCTCAAAAACTAACCATTAAGATAGAATTAGAAAAGCATAAATGCATTATGTGTATTAAGAGCAATAAGGACAGCAAACAGAAATGGGTTCACAAGCTAGCCAATACCTGAAAAAGAAAATACTTGCAATGATCATCAGATAAAGGCTGCGGCGACTTAATGATATGATTAAGATCCGTATCCATCAACTCATAAACCAAATAGATATCCTTGAAACTATTTCTATGAATAGGCATCATCACATCCTTCAAAGCAATCACATTCTCATGCCTTATATGCCGCAATAACTTCAATTCTCTTAGAGTTCTGAGCGCATCAATTCTATTCGAAAACACGTTATTAATTTTCTTGATAGCAACTTTTTCATTTGTCTCCCTATTCACTGAGGAACAAACCACACCATAAGCTCCTCTCCCAATAGGTTTGATCGGCACGTATTTCGTATCCACTTCAAATACAGTTTGCCACATTGTGTAATAATGCTTCCCTCGTGACCTAATTCCATTCGGAGCCTCCACTTGAGTTGCCATTTCTCTGTTATTTTGCATATAACCAAAAAAAAAAAAAGATTCAATTTCTCAATACCCCAAATTTTCAATATCCAGAATTATATAATCCTAACTTCAATAAAGCAACATGTTTTGCACTCATAACTTAGAAAGCAAAGAATAAAAACAGTATACTAATAAGCAGAAAAAGGGGAAGAAGAGAATATATACTTTGTTTTGTGTTGATTCGATCTTCTTCTGATCCGCTTGTTCTTTTTTTTTTCACTATAACTTATTAAATTCAGAAATTTCCCCTTTTCTTTACCTTCAATCTTGCACCAAATTCAGAACAACTTTCTCAGTGTAAAAGCATAAGTAAACCGAAAGTATCATAAATTCCTCAACAAATTTCACTCAAAGTAGAGAAATACATAACAAAAGTTGCTTCGAATTTTGTATCAAGAAACCAAACATGGGGTTCACGCAATCAAAATTAAGCAAGAATTTAGGAATTCCATATAGTTCTTCACATCTGTAATTGATTATAAGTAATTGGTAAGCGTGAACTCAAAGCGATATTAAAATAGAAAGAAAAACAAAACAGAAAGGACAATAAAAGGGGTATTTGAGGGAAGGACGATTATCTCAAGAACACGACAGCTACCGTATATCTATAAACTACTAGTTCAGATTCATGCACAATACTTAGTATAATTTAATACTTATCGACAAATTAATTTTACTGTTATTTAATTTTCAAGAATAGGTTTCATTATTTCGTCATCCCTCACCTCTACTTAACACGATTTTCTTGGTCAAGAGTGACCAACATGTTTATTTCCTTTATAACAACTTTTCTATTACTTTCTCCTCACTTTTACTTGTCCCAGTCGAATTTGGTTTACAAAATAATACTCCACCAATCTCATATTAGTTGAAAATTATAGTAATAAAAGTAGTTATTTTATCTTAGCTATTCACCTTATTAAATCAAGAAAATATTAATTACAATTTTTTATATTATTCTTATAATTAGTTCTTTTTTAAAGTGTTCATATTTATTTGTAAAATTCTCAAAAAGTTTTTAAGAGCTAAATTAATAAAATTATCTTCTTATCTATGATTTCTTAAATAACGTATAAAACGAAAAGTGATCATTAAATATGAAACGAAGGAGTAATTGACATTATTTTATTAAACTTGCCTTGCTTATTGATGTTTTAGGTCTAAAAAGGTGATTTGAGGAATAAACAGTAGATGCTCGGTAAAACATAAAAAAAAAAAAAATGGAAAAATTATCTAAATATACAAAAAAAAAATTAAAAAATTACAAATAATAATACTTTTTTTTTTACATATAATTAGTTCTTATCATATGAGATTTGTGTAAAAATTCCAAAAAATAATAATACTTTTTTTTTTTACAAAAAATGAAAAATTATTTTTTCATCAAGGAACAAGTAAAAGTAAACCGATATAGTACATAATTTTTTTAAAATAGAAGGATACTAATCTATATATAATATAAAAGAGAAACATAGACAAGGTGATGTGACACCTCTCTATGACCTCCATTCTTTTTTCTCCTTTTTTAAGATTTTTTTTCTTAATTCTTTTCATTAAATATTTTATTTATTAAATAAAAAAAACAATCATATTTACTATTCTAATTTAATCTATTGAGTTACAAAAAACCTCCATCTATTCATATTCTCTACTTAAATAAATGTCTCTTCAACTTATTCTTGTGGATTATCAAATCTATAAATTACAATCATCCATGGAGAGGTTGAATATTCATTTTTCATTTTTCTCATTCTTTCTTTCCATTATTGTAGTTTTTTTTCTCATTCTTTCTTTCTATTAGTGTAGTTTTTTTCTCATTATTTCTTTCTAATAGTGTCGTTTTTTTTTTCTCTTTTAAAAAAATAAAAATTATTCTTCATCTTTTTCATAAGAAATCATAGAAAAGATAGTGACATGATGTGTTCTTTACTTTGATGAAGATCAAAGATATATTCTTCAAAGATTCATTATAAAGAGATGTTCACATTAATTTAGTACAAGATCATCAAAATGAAAGATTCATCAAGATAGACGATCATATTAGTATAAAGTTTGAATGCTTCCAATTATTTAAAGATTCATTAATGTATTGTTTTGATTTCAATATTCTAAAATTTTTCCATGCTTGAAAGTATATTATCTATGATACATTTCTTATAGCTATTACATATTGTTGTACTTAAAAATCTCATAGAGAAATGAAGTTGCACCTCTATTTGGCCAAAGATTCTATTTATCTTTTTTTCCACAATTTTTCATATTTTCTTATTTACTTATTATTGTACAAAAAATAAATATATCAATTACTACTCCTCTATTTATTGTTATACTTAAATGTCAGAAAAATTATTTACACTCATTATTATTCTTTGTTACAAAAAATTAAAAGTCTCAATATTTACTATTTTAATATTTCAAGATATTTGTCTAATTTTTTTATTGTATTTTTTTTCCTCTTTCACTTTTGTTAAACACATTGGAGTAGTACAAAAAGAGAAGAAGTTGATTTGCTTGCTTTCCTAATAAAACTTAAACACCCAACAAATGTTGAATAGTTCATGAGTTTTTTCTGGTCTTCATTATTTTATTTTTTCCTTCTTTTATTTATTTTAAAATTCTTATCTCCATAACTTATACCTAATTGAACTTTTACTTTAACTAATATTATTAACTCTTTTTCTTTAAATTTTTATATTCATAACCTCCAACTATTTAATTTCAAAATTTAAGATACCTTATTATATTAATTTCTTCAATTTTGTCTATATAAATTGAATTTTTTTTTCATTAGATTCTTACTCAAGATTATTATTTTTATTCCATATTTGAACTAGTGATATTCTATATTATTGTTATAGTATCAGAGTTATACTTTAGTTTGACTCCATGAAAAGGCTCTTGGATATGGATAGAAGGGGTGCCTAATAAAAACTCAAAAATAATTGCATTGATTATATGATTTTTAATCATCTTTTTTTTTTGTGATTAAGGACTTGACAAAATTGTGTTGTTATTTTTCTCTTTTTACTTACTTTTTCATATGTTCTCTCTCTCTCTATATATTTTTAAAATTTTAGGTTCTTATAAATTTTTAAATTTTACTAAATTACATTTTTATTTAGGCTCAAATTAGTTATTTGTAACTTTATTAGAACACAACTAACTATGCTAATAGACGTTTTAATTTAATTACTCATGGCTCAAAAAAATACATATTAAGTTTTGAAATACGAAATTATTAGATATTTCTTATGGTGAAGAACCATTTAAATTTGTTCATTTCTTCTACTTCTAATGAATCACCATAATAATATAAGATATCTACGAAAAATTAGCAATAGAGATTTATTTAGATGATAATGAAAAATAAAGAATGATAATTATTTAAATGATGATAATAAGAGAAAAAACAAGGACAAAGAAAGGATTAAATATCGAAGAAGAAATAAAATAGAAATATTTATTTCTATTTTCTCCTATTTTTAGGTTCATCATTTATTTTTTCGAACTAAAGGAAGATTCATCAGATAGTAAATTTATCATTTGACAAAAATAAGAAAAAAAAATCAAGTCCTTAAATAAGTTTATCCGAATTTTATGTATTAACATCATAATATATGAATTTTTATCTTAATAAATCAGTCTTTTATTTTTGAAAAACATTTGATAATAAAAATGTATTTCACTTAAGCTCTAATTCTACAAAAAATTTTGTATTGTGATTTTATCATTTTTCTTATTTCTATAATTGATTTTTTTATTTTTGTGTCATAATTATTTTTTAAAATAAACTTACATATTTCATAACTGCGCGAAGCGCGGCCAAATTTCCTAGTAAATAATAATATTGAAATTTTATTTGTTGATGCGGTAATTGCTCTCTCAGATTTACTTCTTTAAAGTATTTTAATATGTTTTACTATCATTAATATTATATAATAATTAATGTCAAACTTTAATATATATATTTTTAATATACTATTGGATTTTAAATTATGATGTAGTAATATTCTCTTCATTAACTAACTTATCAATATTGTCTTTGATATTGTGTTTCAGTATCACTAATATTAAACAAATCAATTTTAATATTTTAAAACTTTATATTCGGTTGAATATATTGCTACATAAAACACGATTAGATGGACGGGTGCATTATTGGATAAATTTACAATTATAATTTAAATAGTCGGTGTTGTGAAATTTTAAAGTTTAATTTGCATTATTTACTATTACATTATTTAATTTGGATAAAATCAGTTAGGTGAGACTTTTAAGCCGTTAAGCAACTCTAAATCTACGTGGAGTCTAATGAGAAATGTCAATCTTTCTGTTAGTTATTATTTCTACTTTTTTTCGAATTTACTTCTTAAATTTTAACTTCACACTTATTAAAATAATAATAATAATAATTAATATAGTCAGTTTATTATTTTATCCATATTAATTGATAGGATATCAATTATTTACTCACTATATTTTCCAAAGACATTAACTCAGTATAAATAAATTGAAAAGGAAAAAAAATCTTAATTTATTGAAAATAATAACTAAAAATTAAATTAAGAAATATTTAACGAATAAAAGTGAACCAAGGGAGTACTTCCTCCGTTCCTATTTATATGTCACCATTTTGATTTCATGTGCATTAGAAAATTAAGTAAGTTTATTATTCTACCCTTATTTAATTTTTTAAGGTCAACTTTTCAATCAATGAATATGAATTCATTTATTTTGATTATTTAATTTGACCAAAGAGTATGAATTTTCACTTAGTTTTTCTATGTTGGTCAAATATATATTTTCAAGACTAATAACTCACAAGGGTAAAATAGAAAGAATATTATAATTTATACATTAATTTTATAAAATGACAAGTATTATGAACTAATTATTTATAGTAAAGATGACATATTATATAAAAAAGAAAGGAAAGAGTATCAATTATCATACTGTTGAAGAAATGAAGGATATGCTTTTGGCCGGAAAATGCCAACTTTAATTGAATAAAACGTTTGGTTTGTGGAAAATAAATGTGGATGTTTGAATAAAAAGTGGGGAGACATTCCATAATGGGAGAATGTGCTAATAGCGGTGCCTTAAGCAATGGGCCATTCTACGTCGATATGACCCAACCAACCCTTGTTTCGGGGAAGCGGGTTCAGCTTAATTTTTTTTTTTTGATATTTGATATTTATATTTAAATATAATTAATTCAGATTTTGGTATTATAATGCTCAATTTAAGAGGCAGCACTTTTAAAATAATAGAGTACTTTTTTAATTTTGAAACTCAAATTTGAAATCTTTAATTAAAAATGAAATATCTAAATCATTGCATCACAATGTTGGTGATCCAACTAGCCCTTAGGCGGCCGATGCCTTCTACTTGCAGTCCCTACTGTGGCCTCCAACTCATTTGTTTATTTGTTATTATATTATACTTACTCTGTCACATTTTATGTATTTTTATTTGGTCGAATATTTACGTAAAATATAGAATAAAATTTAATTTTATAATTTTAAATATAAAAAATGGATTTTATAATTTTAAACATAATATATCATTTCTATCAGATAATGTTATTAAAGACAAAATATGAATATTAAAACTAAAAATTGATTTTAACATAGAAATGTGATATTTTTATTTTAAAGTTGATTTAAAAGGCACTGTATCTATTCCCTAGTGTGTAGGGCATATAGTTAGGTAAGGTAGACCATCATATTTTTCATTTTTGTGAGGATTGAACACTTGAGTAGTTTGTGTGAATAATCAATTGTTTTGTAGATTTCAGTGGAATTATTTACATGAGAGGAGTAGTCATATAATGTACATAAAAGTCTCAAGAAGCATCACCCAAAATGGAAACTTGTCAATTAGATCTAATTAAACAGTAGTCACATGTAGTTTGTAACTTCACCAAGAAATTAAAATTGTGACTTTTCACAATTAATCTAAAAGTCATTATTGATATCTTAATTGGACAGATATACATCTTACGTAATCTTTGTTTTCACAACCACATAACATACATGTGTTAGTGTTATCAAAGATGGATCATGTTATTATTCATCAAATGGAAAAGTACAAGCGTAGTAAATATAAGTCACAAGAAAGATTAGTTACGAAGCAAAAAATATAAGGAAATCTCTAAAACCATCCTTTTATATTTTACTCAAATCGTTTTTATAAGAAGAGAAATAAAAAGTAAGTCATCTTAATTAGTTAGTTCTAATTTTTGAACTCCTTCACTTTAGTACCAGTATTGGTTACGTGAGACACATGATTAAAATTTCTAGCGGTACTTCAGCAGTTAATTTGGAGTATAGTTCATTAATATATATAATCATCAATATATTGGTGTGAGTTGGTTCATTTTATTTTGCAAATTGATTTTCTTTTTGGGCAGCTGATAGCTTTCCATCATGAGTTGACTAATGACTACAATCGAACCAATATTAAAACTAGTCCAGAAAATCAGCCTAAATTCATTTAACAGAGATAAGATTAGGACTGCTGTAATTTGTTTTGAGCTTTCAATTCAACTTTGTAATAAATAATGAATGTATAAATAATATAAACAAAAAAATCTGGTCTTGATAAGTTTTACTCGGTGCACACCTAAATTTTACTTTAATCTAATTACCTTTTCAAGAGGTGTAATTAGACCAATGTAAAGTTTAGGTGTGCACTGAATAAAACTCGTCGAGTTCATGGAGATTTTGATGATCTATTCGACCAATAAAAAAATGACAACGTATATAGTAGGAATTAAGTAGGTCTAGTGAAAAGTATGTGTAACGTAACTCTACTCAATTGTGTATTTCTACCTTACAACTAGATGTAGAAAAGTAGGACAATTAATTCTTCATTCAATTTTGGTAAAATGCTATTATATGACTTTCCCACGGAAAATGTAGTTCAACTGACACTAAGCTAATTTCTTATTCAATTAGATGCCGGCCTATTACTCTTTATTATTGAGATTGAGATAGCATAGAGACCAGCCAACCACTGCTTAATGGATATCTACACTAATCTGATATAGAAATAAACTTCGGGCCTAACTCAATCCAAAAGTTAAGTTAGTTCAAAGGAAGGATTTATTCAAGATTATATAAGGAGATCAAGTAATTCATACTCGTGACGGTCTGATCTTTGAATAAATTTGTAAGTAATCAACAAGTTGTAATTGTTAATGAATTCATTATTGGAGTACCATTTTCAACAAATTTGACCCAAATACAACAAGAAATTCTCGATTATATAGAATCCTTTTAAAAAAGTAAAAATGGATGAAATGGTAATATTGTTTCCATGACACTTGACTTGAAAAAATAATTAGAACGTAAATTTCATGTCGAAAATAATAAAAAGGTTTTATGAGGATTTAATATCTTATAAATCATAAATAGTGAAAAAGTGACTAATTGATAAAAAAAAATCGAGATTGTGGCTGCTGGGATTCGAGCCCAGGTCTCCACGGCCACAACGTGGAATTCTTACCACTAAACTACAGCCACTTAGTGATAATGAATCTGAATTTAATTTATAATTTAATATCCGAAAAATTCAGTCACTTAATAAACAATGAATATCGTAATAAACCATTTAAATTAGTTCTACAACTTGGAACATATAAAGTAAGAAAAATATATTAGTTACTTATAGGATTAAGACAAGTTTAAATAAATTAGAAATTCGAGGACATTATTATGTTTGATGAGAAGAAGCTGAAAATGAAAATTAAAGAGATGTAGCTCTGAAACATTTGCTAGTACTAGACGTGGGTGACAAAAGTGAATGGATAATGATTGTAATAGCTACAGTATTTGCATTATTCAAGCACTCCAATGATTGTTGAATATATTACTCCTTTTTGTATTTAAATAAAATAATAATCATAGTGCGTCCAACTAGGATTCCATTTCTTCTCTACAACCCCAAGGGAATTTAGAACACACTATATATAATATATACTATATATCTATATTACTGGGATTTCTTTCTTATTTAGCAAAGCATAAACTTTTCACAAAAGATTAAAAAAAGTAGAAAAGATTCTTGGTCATTCCCAATGCCTCATATGATTGGATGCTTAAACATATATATATATATTCTATATTGCATTATCGATCGCAGGAATATTTTCTTTGGATTCTATAATATAGGAATTAGGAGCATGTACATTATGTATTTCCGCTAGAAAGTTGTGGGGCTATAATATATTATGAACTTCATCAAATAACTCATGAACATGTTTCTTGATTCTATTTATTTTAGTTTACACTAGAATTTTTCAGCACAATATGCGGGATATCTATCTGAATCAATAATTCTATCCACCTTATTGTGTTTGATTTAATTTGTACTTTTTCTTAATTTGAATATACACCTATTTTTATCTCTTAAAATACTTTTAAAAAGTAGAGGGCCGGGGGTTGTTCAACAATGAGGCCAATTGAGAAGAAGCCAAAATATAGAGGACAAAAAATGGGCCATAATTTCATATTTAGTTAATTGATTATTCGCTATACCTTTTTATCTAACGTTTGCCTTTGGTGGGTACTTGATTTTGGACTCTGGCTCTTTATGTTAACACGCCTTCAATAATACCTTACTTTTTCCCTAAAATAATCCTATCATAAATTTCTTGCTATGCATATACATATAAGATATAACTATCAAAAAGTCCGGGTAGATGGGGTGGACTATATATTATTGATGGAATTGTGAAATCAATTCTTATTTCACGCCCTCGATAGATACACCATCTAAAATACAATAGAAACCTCGATTAATTGTGAGTTAATGTTTGTTTCATGTCTTGAAGAAAAATGGGATAAGTACCGCCAAATCAATAGTTATGATATTGCTCTTCTTTCCCATCTTCGTTAGGGAGATATGCACCTTTTGTTGGTTTTAATCATTTCCAACTTTAATGAATAGACCTTATATGTCACTATAAAGGGTCTATTAATCGATTCAAATCCATAAACTATTTAAGAGTTTGTTTCAGTTTAGTAACGTGTTATCAATAAAACATGTGTTTAGACAAGGAATCATGCCATCAAAATGGCTTGGTACATATGTTCGTGTAACATGAAACAAACTTTTAGGTCGGCAGAACACCTTTCCTAGAAGTTTTTCTTTTTTTAAAAAAAAAAATTCAATAAGTTGAAGCATAGGTTGACTTCGTATTTAGAAATTACAATTAAGAAGCCCTATATGTGAAAAACAAGCTCGAATAAAACAGTATGAGATCGATTGAACTACGAGAAACGAAGACATACAGATTTCCGTTCGAAAGACAAAATGACAAAAAAAATTCTTGCATTGTTACTAAACTTCATCAAACCTATCCGTTATTGAGTAAAAAAATATGTCATGCCATTAAGATTATAGAGAGTGGATAGGAAAAAGGATACATTAACTTCGAATAAAGACATTTGCCATCTATATGAAATGTGGGGAATACGACTTGATCCAGTACTAGTTTAACTAGGCACACTATCATTGCTTAATTTTTAAGCAATTACAACCAAAAAAAACTAAGCAATTAATTACTGCAATAATATGCAAGCATAAACTAGTACTGTTAATTAATATTGGTAGCCGTAACAATTTTCTAGTGACATAATTATAATTAGGACGACTACATATCAATACATGCATCATTCAAACTCAATTCATTAGATGGAGTACTTAGAAGTGGTTTTCATCTACTTAAATTATATTGGACAATCATCACTTTATTTGAATTGAGTTAAACCCATAAAATTATTTTCTTAACATGGTATCCTTATGAGCTATATATCTTCTGGATTTGAGTTATGCTGAAAATTCATTTTCCAAACATTTAATGTTGGGATTGTTATAAAACTTTTCCTTAGAGAAAACAAAAAAAAAGAGGAACATATCTTAGTTAATCAAAGATATTTTTGTTCAATTTCGTATAATTTAAGGGCAGTTTTGATCCTTTTTTCGTTTAATTTTTGGACAAGGAATATGTCTATATATATATATATATATATATATATATAAATGGAGTATATATATGTACATCATATTTACATCACTTTCCACCATATATATAAAGGTTAGTTTGCTTAGCTTCTAAACTTATAATTGCACATGTTTTCTGAGATTGCCATCATTGAATAGCCTGCTAGCAAAAATGAATAGGGACATACACTCATCTCAGTGCACATTAATTCTCTTCTATTCCTTTGTCTCTCTTGTGTTTATTATGTAATTCCCTTCAAATCTCTCTCTTCCTAACTAAACCGACCATGCGTGCAAATATACGTTCTACAAAGTTTATACTAGCCTTGAGAAAAAACTAAATTAAACCTAGTCATTCAACAACTTTTTTTTTGTCTTTCCCTTAATTGAATCATATTCTAGATTTGGCCATGGATTCTACGAATCTTTATAATCATCATCAACTTCAACAGCTTGCTGGATATCCCTTTTTCAGTTCTGGAGTTTCAACTATACATGATTGGAACTCGAGCATCACCTCGTAAGTTGTTAATTTATTAATATGTGTCTTTCCATCTTCTTTGCTTTGAGTATGATCAAGTCTTATTGATTAATCAATGAACGAAAGATTTTGGTTACTCAGAATAATTTGTAGGTTCAATTCCTACAGGAGGCAAGTCAAATAATTCACATGTAACAAGTTTTACTTGAACTGCTTTAATGGTAGTAGTCTTCACTATTTTTGTTGCCTTTCACTCGTAAGAAGTGGACTCTAGAGGTCCTGAATTTTAGGGTTTATTGGTCTCATCTGTAATATTACTCCAGGGAAGAAGAATATTACTACAAGCTAGGACACATGAAAAGGATCCAGTCAGAAGAGCTCATGTGGAAAAGAGGCATCGATACATCTCCATTAATGAACACCTCAATGTTCCACCACGACGGACATCATGAATCATCCAACGATCAGCTGGATGATAAAAATAACAAGGCCAGTGGCTACATAATATCCAATGATTATTTCCTCAAAATGAAAGATATGAATGGTTTGATCAGTAACAACATGTTCAAAGAAAGTTACTTTGAAAACGAACAACAACATGCTTTTGATCTGAACGAGAATCTTCTGTCCGAAGATTCGTTCATGAACAATGCTAATAAAACTAGCATTGCTTTTTCCGGTTTAGGTGCAAATTTCTCAACTACTCATAATATGGAAAATTCAGATTTCCAGGGATTGAAGTTAGCATTTAATGGACTAACTTTCAAGAACAATATGAGTGGCCATGATAGTAATACTAATTGCTTCTCTACAGACAGGATGTCTTCGGGTTTTCTACAACAATTAGCCCATACTCCATCATCCAACAAAGTAAGGACCTTCTTGCTTAATTCTTTTTTCTTACTTCAATTTCTCCAGTAACTTTGCTGCTAATTATTTACCTTCACTAATATATAATGGTCTTAATTAATTAAATTGCTTTCACCAGATCACATCAAATGTTAGGAAGAACAATATTGGAGTCTCTTCAAAAGCAAAGAGATGTAATTATTCTGCTGAAGATGAAGCTACTCCATGTCAAGAAGCATCAAAGAAGCCTCGAGTTACATCGCAATCTCCAAGCACATTAATGCTTAAGGTGAAAAAGGAATTTAGAGGAAAGAAATTGAAGTTATATATATAATTAAAATTCCCACATAACAATCAAAAAATTCTTATCAAAGTCGTTATAGATATATGTTGAAGTGTGTAACCGTCTCATTTAAAAAGTTGGAAGTTGTTAGTTGCATGATCTCGAGATAAATTAGATGTTGTTTTGAAGCAGGTTAGAAAGGAAAAACTAGGAGACAGGATTTCAGCTCTACACAGATTAGTGGCACCTTTCGGCAAGGTATATACTCCATTATATTAAATAGTACATATCATCAGAATATATCCACTAAAACGCAAAAACTGGCTGAAGGAGAGTAACAGTTGTATTATTTTAATGTTTGTACCTTGCTGATTTTTTCTTTCTTTTCTCTCACAATGATCGATATATGCAGACTGATACTGCATCAGTATTAACAGAAGCCATTGGCTATATTCAGTTCCTTCAGGACCAAATACTTGTAAGTGGTAACATACTCATTCTGCTTTATTAATTTCCTATTGAATTCATCTTGATGTTCGTTTTCCTGGAAAAGGATAATTCATATAAAAAAATCCCTTATAATTATGCAGACATTGAGCATGCCTTATACGAAATCAACTGAAAGGAAGCTCCATCACATAAATCTAAAGGTAAGTGAGAAATTAATGTGTTAAAATATACAGGAATAATTTCAAAGACCGGACCTCATGTTTTGAGCTATATATATTGCATACTTCCCTTGTATTAAATATTAGGTATATTTACCAATATATACTATCCGGCCATCTAGTTTACTAAACATGAGTACTGAAGTATATATGGTGCGTATAAGTATTGTTGATTATATATATAGATAGATATATGTCCATATATGAATAGTATATGTATATTAGTACGAAGTATACACTATGGATATATTTTGTAAACTAAATGATCCAAAGGTATTGGGCTGTAATTTTCTCTGAATCTTCTGTTTTTCATAACTAGGGTAACAAAACTGTATAATTATAACTTTAAATGGACGAAACCTGACATGTATTTTGGGATAGAGGGAGTAGCGTTATAACTGAGTGACTTAATTGTATAAATAATTATACATGTTAGTGCATTAAATTACATAGCAACTGTATAGTTGAATAATTTTCTGAAAGCAAATTTTCATTTGGTGTTTGGTGTAACAGGATTCGAGCATACAGGCAGTGCTAGATCTAGAGAGTAGAGGATTATGTCTTGTGCCAACATCTTTTTCTTCTTACATCTCTCCGTCCTGTGATTGAGAAACGTTGGACAACTACTCCATTAATTATAACTTTCGTGGAAGCATATGGTGGGTAGGATAAATTGTACAGTTACTGTGACTTTTCATGCCCAAATTAAAGTCATGCAGATAATGTTTATCGCGACATACTATATCTATTAATAATCGCTTAGAGATTAATAGCGTTTTCCCTATACTGAGCGTTGTCCATTGTGCTCTTTATTAAATTAAGATTTGGAGGAGGTACTTATCACTCCGCTCTATTTTGTACTCTCTTCATCGGCCTGTTCCAATTTATGTAGCACACTTTCTATTTTATTCTGTCCAAAAAAGAACGTCTATCCTTTTATAATTAGAAATAATTTGACTTTAAAATTTCGTTTCTATCCTTAATGAAATGATTCATAGCTATACGAATTGTCAAAGAGGATTTTAGACCTAGCATCACATAAATTAGCTGGACGGAGGGAATAACTGAAATGTAGAAAAATCTGGGTACTGAGAAATAAACACTCTTGTATTATTATTGTAATTTCCAAAACTTTAGGACGGGAATAGAGTGAACGAAATCTAAGTGGAAAAATGTTATTACTTGTATGAGATTATACAATAATGATCTGTCATTGCATTGACAGGAAAAAAATCCAAGAAGCTTATGTTTCAATCTCTGGATAAATAATTAAACTTTTACAGCTGGAGGAAAAAAAATAATCATGAACTCAAGATATTTATACGAAGTATTAAGATCCACAAAAGAATGGAAACAAGATATAAAACAGGATGTAATTATTGAGTTGAAGTGTCTCTTGTCAGCACCTATGTTCTTCCTTTTTCCATAACCCCCCTCTGAATCCTGCATCTTCAATTGGAAATACCTCTAACTCGGGGCACCAGCTAGCCTTGAGTATTCTTAACGAAGGCATCACTCGATTCACTGCTGACCACTCCAATCTCAAATCAGTTAAAGCTTCCAACATTAACCCCTCAATTTTCCAAACAGTACTGCGATCACCCCAGAAGTTCTCGTGCATTTCTTTCATATCACCTGAAATGATTGACATATATCGCAACATGGGGAGAGATGTGGGGTTAAGCCATTCAGGACTTATTTTACCTGGATAGAATTTGAGAATCAGCTCATGGAGTTGTCGAGGGGGATAAAGTTTACCAAGTTTTGTGACTAGTCCATCATCTTGACTGTCAAAGCAACTTATTGTCAAAAATTGAAGTTCTTGGAGACCTATGAGTGCGTTCCCCTCATCATCGCCAATCTCCTCATCCTGAGTTAGTCTTAAACTGAGCCTTCTCAGTCGAGTAAGGCTTCTGAGTTCAGAAATACGACAACCTCCAGGCTGGCTTAATTTTGCAGGCTTAAATCCAAGCAGTACTTGAAGATTGGAAAGCCTACTCAATCCTTTTGGCAGGTACTCAAGTGACCCACAGTGGTTCAAATCTAAAACAGCTAGTTCCACAAATGTTAAAACGCAAGAGGGGAGCATTTTCATATTCTGGCAATAGCTGAAGTCCAAAATCTGTAATTTTTCAAGATTGGATATGGAATCTGGAACACCAATCAACGGGTGTGTATTGCTTAGACTGAGATAAGTAAGCTGTTTGGCAGATCCAATGCCTTCCAGCAAACTTGAAAGAGGCACATTGAAAATTGATTTCGACAGATCCAGTACCTGAAGATGTCGACTATTGCAGAACTTCTTGGCAATATCAGAAGAGATTTTGTTTACTTCACCACTCTTGGTGGTTGTCAGCAGTGCTCGTAATTTTCGATTGCTCAGTAGTTGCTTCCCATTCATCGCACTATTAATACCCAAATGCCGACAATTTACATCAGATGGGGTGGAAAATGAATCATCGTCCGCAATTTTGATCACCAAATCACGAACCATATCATGCATTTTGCAAGTATGGATCACACCATTGTAAGCCTTATCAACAACTTCTATCAAACATCGATTGGATAGTTGCGAGAAACAATCTTCTCCAACTTCAGTTGATAACCTACCACTTCTCAGAGGGATGAAACTTTCTCCGATCCACCAACGGATCAGCTGGTCTTTAAGTATGACACAATCCTCAGGAAAGAGTGAAAAACAAAGGAAACAGGATTTTAAGTATGGAGGGAGTTCATCATAGCTCAACTGTAATGAAGCCATCACTGAGTCATCATTTTCTTTCAATTCATCGCGGAAATGATTTGCAATACGCATCCATTCATGATAGTAAGGTCGTTTACAAAGCATCACTCCTCCTACTGCTTTGATTGCTAATGGAAGACCCTTGCATTTTTCCACAATCTCCTTTCCCACATCCTCCAATTCAGGAAAATTGCATTCACCTGCAGTTGCTGCAAATGCAATCTTCCGGAACAGTAACCAACTGTAGTGCTCATTGAGGAACTTTGGCCAGTGTGTCCTTGCTTCTGTGACTCCCATCTTGCGAGCGACTAACTCATTTCTCGTAGTTACAATAACACTGCTCCCATTACCTTTGGGTAGTCCAGAATAGATTTTCTGCCACCAAGCATTGTCCAAGCTCCAAACATCATCCATGACAATCAAAAACCTCTTTCCTAAAAGGTACTGGTTTATTTTTCTTAACAATTCACTCTGGTCGTCACCAATGCATGCATCTCCCAAACTCTTTAATATGCTTCTCATGACTTGTTCCTCAGTAAATGTTTGAGAAACAGACACCCAAATTCTCCTCTCAAAGTGATTCTCCATGCTTCTTTCATTGAAGACTTTCTGAGCAAGAGTGGTTTTCCCGAGCCCTCCCATACCCACAAATGCAATGGCAAGTAAACCATCACTTGCTTCAAATAGCCAATCCTTTATCTTCTCTGTGTCACCTTCCAAACCAACTACCTGAGTGTGGTCATAAAGGGGAGAAGTCCATCTTGTCATTAGATTATCGTGTGCCTCCATACTTCCTTCATTCATAAGTGGCACCTTAAGGTATGTCGAAATGTTTTGCTTTATTTCCGAGATCTTGTCATTGATTTCAGCAAGTCGCTTCCCAGTTTGATGGCGATGAGATAGCCTTTTGGGATGTAAGCGCGTTGAGAATCTATTAGACCCATCACTATCTGCTGATTGATTCTGGCAGTCCTCCAGTATCTCTTCAGCTTCAAAGATTAAGTCTCTCAAACAGGCCATGACCGTTTTAAGAGTGGTGTGTTTCCTCTTGAGCCTCTCTGCATCCTTGAGAAAGCTTTGCATGAATAACAGTTCATTCTTCAGTTTTTCAAACTGTTGTCTGTGTTGACTTAGAAATCTGCTTTCCTCAGTGAGAACATTTAGAAGTTTCTCCAAGAATACAGTTACCACTGCATCCACCATTTCTTCTGCTTCAAATTTCTGAAATGCGGCCCAATGAAATTGGCTCACCTGATAAAACCAAAGAAACAAATTATTGCTAGGGGGCAAGTGCGGAGGAACTCAAGGATATACTGTTGATTTCACATTGCCAGTTTCATAAACAGCAAAAAGCCTCTCTACCCCACAAATGTGGTGATAATGTCCGCCTACATCCTACCCTCCCTGGACACCACTTGTGGGACTACACTGGATATGTTGTAGTTGTAGTGAACATGAATATTGTTTTGCAATCAAGTGTTACCTCCAACAAAACGAAACATCTAAGTCTGTCAAGGACTATGATATCTTCTTGACACACACTTACGCCTTATTAGTTTTACCTTGTAAGAATAATATAATCCCAAGATTGAACTAGTAATACAATTTCTGGTTCAATTTATTTTCCACATTAACAATATATATAACCCGGATCTAGTTTTTTTTTTAATATCTGGGATAGTATATGAAGAAAAAATAAATGTACTACTAGCAATACCTGAATAAAAGAACCTAAAATGGTGCTAAAAATTACCCTTTTAAGTAAGCAGCCTTGTTTTAGTAATGAAGGAGACACAAATTTAATACTACAACTTATTCTTAGACTTGGACTCTAATCCCCAATCTTTTAGTAAAAACTACTCCATGGGTTATCACATAACAACCCATATACTATTATTCACCGAATCATAATCTATATATGTACTATAATTCTGCCAATCAAGTCAACCGAATCTTGATGCTGTTCTATACTAAAAAAAACACCTAAGAACGAGTAATTTTTAGAGTCAAATTTTCGATGATAATCTACGTTAACAAGAATAGAAGACCAAATTAATTGTTCAGGAAAAAAGGACTGGTAAGAAAATTGAGACGCTTACTTGTGAAAGAGGAAGATGCTGCCACAGTTGTGAGCTTGAGAAATTCAACTTTTCAAAGTTGCAGTGTTAAAAGGAGGAAGAAAAGGAGGAAATTAACAGAGAGACTGAAAAATGAGTAAAGGAAGAAGATGAGAAATTGAGTGAAACGGGGGCCAACACGGTTCCAAGAATCATTCCAAGTCAAATGGGTCCTCTCACCAACGGGTCGACATTGTAAGTGTGATAGGATATTGAAAATTTTCGATTTTTTAAAATACTAATTTCAATTGACATAGAGTAGTCAATATTGGAGTAATATTTATGAATCGCATATTTAATTATAGAATTCGATATTAGTGGCTAAACACCTACATTAATTAACTTATAGTAAGCACTTTTGATTTATTTATGTATTTACTAAATGCCAAAAAATCTTATGGGTTCAAAATCAAATATTTCATCTTATAAGCTCTTTTAGTTTGACAAGATTTTTTTATTACTAGTATTTTGTTTCTCATATCTTTTTTAATTTTCTAATTACTCATTCTTAACCATATCTAGACAAGTACATAATTTTAAAAAGAAGAAGCAAGAATGAAACTGTTAACCTTTCTCTTAAAATATCTTTAGTCCAATACTCCAATGTGAAAAGAGACAAAGAAAGCAGCTGAATTTTGGTAGTTGGAGGACTGAAATTATAGTCTTGGTTAAGAGTTACTGGATTACTACATTTCTCAGCAGTAGTAAATTGACCATGTTTTAAGAGTCGTTACTGCAGTGACTACTACAATTGATTCGAAAAATGCTAGTAATACTGTACTAAGATAACATTAGAACCATGACAAGTTCCTGAGAACTTGTTACAATAAACATCTGCATTGCCAATTGCCCTGATCTCGAAAGTTAAGAAATTTCTTTACTCGTTACCGTGCACTTATATATTTGATCAAAAAAACAAGTGAAAAGTGCATACGTTTACACATTAAGCATCGGGAAATTGCACTAGTATAATACCTACATTTGCCCATCTTCCTTTACCCTTACCAACGCGCCCCTCGTCCTCTATTCGGTCTTCCTATTCTCATTCTTCCTCTCCTTTGGTTTCTCAAAGTATGTACCAACACTTCAGTTCTCAGTCTTTTAGCTTCTTGAATCTCACCTCCATCAACCTTTTCATCCTCAATATCGTCCTTGTCATTGTCTTCTGGTGTGCTAGGACTCTTCTCCTCCTTGATTTCATTGGCTTCAGCCGCTTTTCGCTTGAGTAAATTAAGCACTCCCTCAAGGACAACCTCAGCATCCTCACTTCTCATCAGTTCCTCTGCAACTTCTGCAGGGGTAACCTCTACATTCTTGATTAGGCCTTCAATCTCCCCGAATAGTCTATGATCAGATACACCCAAGTAGTTAAAAGCCAGAATCTTGAAACTCTGATTAGTACAATAGGACATATGAATATGCATATCCATTCGACCAGGTCTCAACAGAGCAGGGTCCAACTTCTCCTTATGGTTGGTTGTAAATACAATAATTCTTTCATCCCCACAATTGGACCACAATCCATCAATGAAGTTCAACAAACCCGATAACGTTATCTGCACAAGAAACACAAAAATAACAATGAGATTTTGACTCAATATTAAAGCATTAAACATTTTTAAAAAAAAAAAAAAAAAACTAACAGAAGAGGAATAAAGTCAAACCTTAGTGTCAGTGGGTTGATGCCCAAGATTTCGATCGTGCATTTCCACACTACAATCAATATCTTCAATCACAATAATGGATCGATTCGAAGTGGAAATCAAAATTCTTCTCAATTCCGAATTAGAATACAAACTGGTGAGTTCCAAATCATATATATCGAACTTCAAGTAATTGGCCATGGCAGCAATCAAGCTAGATTTCCCTGTTCCAGGAGGTCCATACAAAAGATACCCTCTTTTCCAAGCCTTACCAACTTTCTTGTAAAAATCCCTCCTTTTTACAAATCTATCAAGATCCTCAATTATCATCTTCTTCATTTCAGGTTCCATAGCCAAAGTATCAAAAGTTGCAGGATGATCCAAATTTATGGAACCCCAAACCCCACCACCCCCACCTCCATACCCATACCCATCATCATCACTACCACAAGGACAATCCCTTGTATATAATTTCACAGCCCTATCATTATCTTGAATTTCTTTAGCCTTTGTCAACACAAAGGGTAAATACTCATTCAAAACACTTTCTTTAAACTTCTTATTAAAACTCAGCTCAAAAAATCTTTTTTCTGGGGTAAACCCATGTCTTTCTTGAGGCTCAACAGAAACCAATCTCCATTTCATCTGTACGACGCCGTATACATCAGTGATCTCCTCATCCTTCTCTATGCTCACGTTGATGTTTTTCTGTTTAGGGGTTTTGTGGGCCCGGACTTTGTCGGCGTTTGGACCGATCTTGGTACGGAGGTAAATTTCGGCGGCCTCATAAACTTGATTTCGGGTCATTCCACACTGTTCATCGACGATGATGGTGAGTTGGGTAGAAAGTGGAGTGAAGAGATAACTGATAGCTGATTGGATATATGTCAGGAGTGATTTTGGGATGAGATCGTTAGCCATCGTGCGAACAAGCATCATCGACGCCGCAAGAGAAGCGTACGCCGAGAATAAAGTTGATGCTGTGTTCTGCATTTTTGAGACGTCGTACATTTTCGGCGTTTTTTATTAGGGGAATTGAAATGTTAATTGGGTTGCCGGAATACAGTGAAATCCGGTCGCCGATGGATTATGGACAGGATGATTTTGAAGGACAGGGATAGGTGGAGACTATTTATACGCGGGAAGCTTGAGGATTTCAACAACTAAATTGGGCGATGAACGAGCAAACTTGGTCGCCACGAATATATGGGTAGATGTTAGCTGGAATATTATTATTTACTCCTTACATTTCAAGTTAATTAAATTGTTGCACCCTTCAATAAGAGAAAAAGATTATAGTCAAATCTATGATTAAAATAACCAAACATTAATTAATAACTAAATTCAATACTAACTAATGAAGGGTAAAATTGAAAGAACATTCTAAACATAGTCTTAAAAATTGAACAATTAAGTTAATTTGAAAAATGAAAAATATCTCAACAATTCAATTAATATGAAATGGAGGAAGTATTAATTAAATTTCTTCTTTGGGTTTTCACATTTGTTGTTCCTTAATCTAGAGTATCTGATATCTATGCTGGAATTGACTAATTCGGAGAATTGTTACATAGGACCCATTTAAAGAAAATATTTCTTATAAAATATAAAATTATACCACGACACAAAATCAAGATAATTGATTAAGGGAAAAAGAACCCAAACCAAGCATCACATCCTTTAGTGATGGCTTGAATAAGCTAATCACATTTATATATTTTACCAAATCAAAAAATAATTTAAAATCTTAAAAGCTTATGACATTGTTTAATATTTGAAAAAATCTAACTTTGAATGTTTGTTTGATTGTTTTCGACGTAAAAATGTTATGAAATGTTCAAACTACAAGTGCTAAGGGCATCTCCAACCCTACACTCTATTTTACTCTTCAAATATAGAGTTATCTATTTTTCAGATAACTAACTTCAACCCAATTCTCTATTTTACTCTTTAAAAGATAATCTTCTTTTCTCTCCTTAATATTATATTATTATTTCATTTCTATTTCATTTTCTTATTTCATAATATAAATCCGTTCTTTCTTTTTTCAAAATAATCGCCCTATATAATTTTCATGTAATATTAAATTATTATTTTTTATTTTTTTATTTAATATAAAATTATATTTTATTGTAAATTTTAAAGAACAACTACGAAAAATTGAAAAAAAAAAATCAACAAGCACAATCACAATAACAAATACAACAATTCTCTAGATCATACAATATCTTTTTTTCGAATATTGTTAAAACTGAAAATGATCTACCGGATTACTAAATTATTGTTGTGATTTTAAAAATCATTATGTTATGTATTGTATTGTTATCTTGTATTTAAATTATTATGTCATGTATTGTATTTTTTAATTATAATTTTCATTTTATCATTTAAATTTTGTGCATTCTTCATAGTGAAAATCAATAATAATATCAAATTATCTCTTAAAGTGACGAAAATTGAAAAAAATATATTTAAAATATTGTTAATTCGGGATGAAAGTAGTATATATTAAATAATATTTTTTTAAAAATATTGTACTATATTTAAAAAGAATTACGAATATTAGAAATTTATTTAATAGCCTTATATGAAAAATAATGTGTTAGGTATAAATAATAGAAATATTATTAAAATAATGAAAAAGTGAAATTGAGAGGTGAATAGCCGTTCTCCGAGAACTACTATTCACCTCTCTATAAATAGAGAATAGAGAGCTTTTTAGAGTGGTTGGAGACCCAATTCTCTATTTTACTCTCCAAATATAGAGAATGGAGAGTAAAATAGAGTGGGGTTGGAGAACGTGGAGCCCTATGAAATGTGTTTAAATTCTTCTTCTTTTTTGTATTTTGTAGCAAATAAAATTTTGATATTTTAAATGAAAAGAAAGGTATTTTATATTTAAAAATAGAAAATATACAATATTTCTTTATAAATTTATTTTTAATTAATGTATTTTTGTTTGAAACTATTTTTATACCTAAGAAGTTTTTGAATAAATTATAAAATCCCTTTGTATAATTATTTCACCTCCACAAAACCTTAAAGTTGGATCAGGCTCCTCTCCATTTCCCTTCTCTCCATTTTCCCCAAGTTATTGCTTGGATGTGAGACACATGGTATAGATAAAAATTAATGGCTAAGATTTAATTGATTAAAATAAGATTCTAATTATGATTTAGATAATTAATATTTCATAAGAAAAATAATAATATCATAATTATAAGTCATAACAATATAATATCTTGTCCATAAATATATTATAAAAACTTTTTTCTTTTCTAAATTTTTTTTCCTACGAGTATTTATCTTCTGTTTGTTTTTTTAAAATTAAGTTAGTCTTAGTTAGCAACTTTGAACTTTCTCTTTAAAATTAGTTTACATATAATTAATAGCAAAAATAATCGCAATGAAAAAAAAATTAGAAAAAAGAGAAATTATTTTATAATATATTTATGGACAAAAACAGAAGATAATACAAGTAAGAGTTTTTTAAAAAAAATAAAAAATCAAAGAATAATAGTAAGAAAAAGATTAGAAAAAAGAGAATTTTTTTAATAATATATTTATGGACAAGATAATATATTGTTATGATTGTGGTATTATCATTTTCCTTATGAAATATTAATTATCTAAATCATAATTAGAATCTTATTTTAATTTAATTAAATCTTAACCATTAATTTCTACCTATGTCATGTGTCTCACATTTAAGCAAGAATTTAGAAAAAATAAAGGGAAGAAAAATGGAGAGGAGCCGGATCTCTTAAAGTTGCATTGGTCAAATTGGTGCAAATGTTGTGTACAACTCATAAGTTGTGCTTAACTTGATGACGTGTCATATTGTGAGTGCTTGTAATGACGAGTTGTAAGATAAGAAATGAGGACGTCTATAATGGAATATAGCTCTACTTGGGCATCACGCAGAGGAATCCTTCACGTGGTGTATTTGACTAATCATATGATTAATGAAGAAGTTTCATTACTTCGATAATAAGTATTTAGGCCAAACTCTCCTAAAGTTGCACCAAATTTCACTTAGTATTACTCCATCAGTCCCATCCCATTTTATATGAGTTTGTTTGATTCGACACGAAATTTAAGATTTTTCTTATGACAATTAAAAGTAGACGGAGGTAAGTATTTTAAAGTTAAATTGTTACTACCTCCGTTCACTTTTAATTATCATAGTTTCTTTTTTTAGAGTCAAACTATAAAAACTTTGACTAACATTTTACGACGTATTTTTTCATCATATTGATATGCAAAATATTGAAATTTATAGTACTTTTCGTATAGTTTTTGAGTATCTATTTTTTTGTTTAAAATATTGAATTAATGTAATCTAATTTAACTTTGAAAATTAGTCAAATTGACTTTCGAAAAGCGCAACATAACAAATAAAAGTGGACAAAGGAAGTACTTAATATAGAAATATCTCATTCTTTTTTAGATTGACTAAAAACGAAAGTAAGTCATATAAATTTCATTCGATCCATTTTACTTATTCATATTTTTATAATATTATTAAAAACTAGTTTACGTACCCACGTGTTGCACGGTCCGTTGATAAATTTAATCATAACTACTTGCTTTTTGATTAATATCAAGATTTAACTTATTATACGATGATATTATAAAGTTCACATGAGAGATTGTTAAATATTTAGCACACCGATATGTATTTAATAAAATATTTTATAAAAACAAATCAGTATAAACTTAGTTCATTATTTAAATTTGTTAATAATTTTAAGAATTCTCTTATTTATTTATTTTTCAAATTAATTAAAATCATAAATGTGTTCACACAATCCCTGTTATTCTCTTGTCGACATTTGTTTACTATAATACTTTTTATTTATTTATTTATGTAGTGTTTTACTGTTTTACCTAAATTCTAATCATGATTTTGAACTATTTATATCTTTGTTTTCAATATGATATATTTAATTTTAGTTTTAATTAATGATATTAGCTATGTATGAATTTAAATTAATATATTTTATTATTTAATATCAATTAGTGACCTTATAACGTAGCTTAAAATCATAATATTTTGTCCATTAAAAGTATCACATTGAAAGTATTCCATCATGTTAATCTATAAATTTATTCTTTAAATTGAGAATAATTTATTTTATTTGCAGATAATATATTAAATAATATGAAACAATTCAAGAAGTTAATAATTTTTAAATAAATTGTACGAAAAAAATAAATTTTATTTAATCTTTGAGAGAAAAAAGACAATGATAAAATATAAAAGGGTATTCAATAAATAAAATCTCTAGAACATTGAGGCAATACATTTAACTTGTAAAAAAAAATAATCTTTATAGTTGTGTTTCACAGATGACCGTGAATTTTAGTAAAGTAATAGATATGAAAAAAACAACACCAGTAAGAGCACAAAATTAATCACTTTATATATTTTTTTCGTGTCTCGTCTCCAACTGAACATCACTCGCATTTTCTTTCAAACACAATCCTCGTTTTCTCCTCATAAAACAATAAGGAGGAATTTTATCAACTACAAATAGTTTACAAAGTTAAATTTTCTAAAATAATGTTAATTAATTATTAGAAAGCCTACAGTTATATATACAAAAACTGAAAAATCATTTCTATGTATAAACAAATATTTGACAAAAATAATAATTATATTATAACAAAAATTATAAGTATTCTCCCCTATGTTTTCAAATATGATCGTGACTATTAATAAAGTAATACATAAAAAAAGTAACATATACTGGAACTCGAAATTAAATACGAACATCAAATTTGTAAAACAAACATTGCAAGATGAATAAGAAAACTGTGAAATAGCAAGTCCATTTTTTATTGAATATTAATATATTTGGTCTTATATTTGAATTTTTAAGCAGATCATAATCGTAATAATAATAATTGTTTTTTTTAAATGAGAAAAGAAGAGCGAAAGAAAACTGAATTATATTAAATTTTTTAGAACTATGAAAAGAAATTGCTCCTACTTTGAATTTTTCGAAAAGCAAAAGGAAAACGTGAATATGTAGTTATATATGAATCAGATGTGGGAAGCTATCCAAATTCAAAAAGTGGATAGAGTTTCTGAAAAGTCATCCAAATGTTAGGCCTCATCTAATCCTTTCGTCAATCTCAAATCAAATTTCAAAATTGTATTTATATGATCCGTATTTTTAAAATTAACCACCCACATATAATCTTTGTGATTTTACTTTTTTTCTTAAATAATGTTTTCTTTATTTAATATATTTTTTTTTTATTTCAATACATGAAGTTTTAAAAATTTAAATTAAAAAATAGTGACTCATTTTAGGAAAAAAGAAACATGAAATTATTTAAATGGTGATTTTTTTTCGTGTTAATTTTAGATACAGGTTTTAAGACATTAATTATATTTTTAATCATGCATAGAATTAATTATAAATTTGTTTATTCTGGAAATAGCACGATGTTAGTAGTGATTGGTTAATGAACAGTTTTCAAACTGTTTTCTATTTTATGCATTTATTAAGTAATTTAAAATCTATGCAGGAAACTCTTTTAAATATTTACTTAGGTTATGGATAAGTGTAGTAAAAAGCCGTTGGTTGTGGATAGCTTTGAGATTGAACTTTCTCTTTAACAAAATTTTTTAAATCTAATTTTAATAAATTTTCTCCTTAAAAAAACATTATATTTTCTCTTTGTATGATAATGCTTGAGAAAAATGGGGACTGGAGATTTCACGCGGCGAGAAATTTAAGTTAGTTTTGATTAATTAATTTTTAGGTGTTGTTTTTACCTATTTTTATCCTTTTCTTATGCTATTTATTTTTTAAAATGTGATTTCATATAAATAAAATTTTCACCCGAAATGCACGTACAGTTTGATATAATATGTTGGGCATTTTAAAAACATCCGATTTAAATTTGAATAGTACTTGGTAGTTTATTTTTTATAAGATTGAAAATAATAATATAAACGGTAGAAGTTTCTATAATAAATCTTCTGTAAAGTTTTTAAAATATTTATATAATATTTTATTTTCAATTGATATTATTCAGGGTAAATTGAAATTATTTTTACAATTTTGCATGTCTGTTAAATAATGCTTTAAAATTATATAACGTTTATACTATTATGAAATATATCACGTTAATTTTTAAAATTGCTAAAAAAAAATAATTTATTTTTTAATTGTAATAGATTATTTAAATTAACTACATATAATTAATTTTAATAGTATAGAAATTTGAGAAATTATGTGGTGCTGACATGTGACACTTTTTACTTCTCCTAATATATATAGATAGATAATAATAATAATTATAATAATTATAATTATTATAGATTATAGGTTTCTTTCAAAAAAAAATTCTTAAGCAATAAAAACTCGATGTACTAAAAATGCCTTAAGATACAGTTTGAGTAAAGAGGATAAATAGCGATTTAGAGAATCACGTTGATTAACTCAAAAGGAAAAAAATATTAACACATTAAAAGATCAATATAGAATCAATAAAAATATACAATTTAATATTTATTGAAAACATACCAACACAAAATTTAAAAACTTACTGAATGAAAATATTCAGAGCAAATAAAATTTGACTTCCACCAATCAACAAAACGTGGGTCAAAGAAAATTCTAGCAAAATCAATAAAAAAAATTCTTGAAAAAAAATAACATATTTATAGAATGAAGGAATCAATGGATAAATGGGTAGGTGGTTGCCTTTTTTATAGGAATTCAAAAGTAAGAAGTGGTTACATATTTGAACAAACCATGTTTTTTAGTTACTTTATTTTTTTATTTTCACGTTTTTTTGTGTGTAGATTTTAATTTATTTTATTAAATATTTTTTATTATCCTTTATTTAAAAAAGTTTAACGTGGGCTTAGTAGGTTTTATAGATATATTTTGTTTTTTTTTATATGGTTTTTAAAAACGGTCACATTAAATTTGAAACTGCTTTAAATTCTATCTTGTATTTTAAATTGTAATTTAATATTTGATATAATTACATGTAATTAATAATTCTTATTTTATAAGAAAAAATAAAGATTAAAATGATTTTATTATTATTGGTATCTACAGTTGGTTATATTATTATTATTAAATAAGAAGGTTGTGGAAAGATGGTTAAAAATATTTTTCCAAAAAAAATTGGAAGCACACACACGTTACAATTTACATATTCAAAATTTAAAATTATATTTAAAATAAATTAGAAATTTATATGTAATCCTATAACATGTGATTAATTTTAACTATTTAAAAAATCTACTTTTTATATATATATATATATAGAATATATATATATTATTATTACTATTACTATTATTATTATTATTATTATTAATATTATTATTATTCTTATTATTATTATTATTATTATTATTGTCATTATATATACCATATGTGTTTTTTGCTGATGGCTGATTTCTTTTAATAATATAATATAGAAAACGTATTTAAAAATTCAATTAAATAGATAACTATCTATGATTATAAAATATCACATTTTTTTTTTGAAACGGTAAAAGAATCAATTAAAGGCAAACATAACAAATTCAGAAACTATTTTTAAAAAAATTTATTATTTAACCCTATTATATGTAATTAATAATTTTTTATTATTTTAAAAATTGTTTTTGTGGTGCTGACACGTGACACTTTTTCTTCTCCTATTATATATAGATAGATATTAGTAATTAAAATATAATTTTAAATAATAGTTTTTATTAAATTTTTAATTTCAGTTTGGTACTATTTACTTTTCACCACATCTATTGAACAAGGATTAAAAAGTAAAATAATTAGTTGTATTTTAACTTTCTAAAATGTTACTAATTTATTTTATTATACTTGACCCAAGTCGACTTTAACATGATTCTTAAGCAAGTTTTTATCATGGTTGTATCTTACAAAATTAAACTATTTATTGATGTTTTATAACTCTAAGCTAAGCTTTATTATTACTATTATTTTATGGAGAAAATGTAATAAATTTCTCCAATTTTTCTAAATAAGCAAAAGGGAAATATTAAGTTTTGTATAAGAAGTAAATAATGTGAAACGGTTTAAACATTTTGGAATCACAATCAAAATAGCTAGACCGCAAGAAAGCAACTTTCCTTGGTTAACGGGAATATATGTTAAAATTCTAGTCACAGGAAATTTAAACGAAAAACAAAAATTACATATCCTTCATTTATTAAGAATCTCTCTTTATATTATTCTAACAAAAATACTTGGGACTATTGTAGTATTAAATTTTAACCGAAAACATTTAATATGAACATTTTATTTTATTATGTATCCAAATGATCAACTAGAACATATTATACTTTTGTGTGACTAAATAAAATATACTAAGAGATTATCGAAGTATTAAAAATAATTTAGAAAATGTATAGAAACTTAGTCAAAAGGCCGTAGGGACGTACTTAATATCAGAGGTTTGTCAATTTGGTTCAAAATTTCAGAACTCACAGGTTATGGCTAACTTGCTGGCATTGCATGTTTTAAGTGTGGTTGAAGTTTTAAGTGTCGTATGATGAGAAAGTGGCAATGTACCTCTAATTTGGGCATCATGCAGAGGAATCCTTCACGTGGTGTATTTTCATATTTTTTTTCGGGCGGAGGAAGGTAACAAACCCATATTAAAGCTTCAACTAAATTCATATAACGCATTGCAGAGTCTATTTGGTGGTACTCTCAATAAGATTTTTTCCTTATTAATTCAGGCTCACATTCGAAACATCTAATTAAGAATAAGGGTGTGTTTGGTATGAAGGAAAATGTTTTCTTGAAAAACAAGTAGATTTCTAACTTATTTGCTCATTTTAGTTAGTGGGTGGAAAATATTTTTTAATGATTGATTGATGAATGAAAAATAATTTTCAGATAGAATATAATTTCTGATCTGAAAATCAATTCCGATAATTGATATAGGACCCGACCCCGACACTCAAACTAGGACAAGACCCCAATGACCGTTCCAAAATTTGACTTGAGATTTGACCAAGGACCTGACCCGGGAATTTTTTTTTCAAAATCAATTTTTTAAAATTTTTTTTTTAAAAAAATTGACGGGGTCACGAGGGTTGGGGGTAGGGGTGGCATAAAAATGAAATTTTTAAAATTTTGAAATGTATTTCAAAAACATTTAAAAAAATAATAATAATTTGATGGGATGACGCGGAGGGGAGTAGTAGGGAGTAGGGGTGGGATTGGCGTAAAAAATTAAAAAAATTAAAAATTGAAATATTTCCTAAAAACAATGTTTTGTTAAAAAATTTTTTTGACGGGAATGGTCTTTGGGGGGGTGGGGGATTGGGGTAGGGTGACGTAAAAATGAAAAAAATTTAAGTATAATATATTTTTCAAACACGATTTTAAAAATAAAAATAAAAATTGATGGGGATGGCCTGGGTGGGGGGTAGGGGTGGGGGTGGCCTAAGGGGGGAGGGGTAGGGGTAGAGTGACGTAAAAAATGATTTATTTTAAATTTTAAATATTACGCAAAAATAATTTGTTTTTTTAAAATAAATTGACGGGGGTGGTGCGGGAGGGGAGTGGCTTGGGTTGGGGGGTAGGGAGTAGGGGTGGTAGGAGTTGGGTGAGGTAAAAAAAATCTTAAAATTTGAAACATTTTTTTATTTGTTTGTTAAGGGGGGGCTGGTTTGGTGGTAGGGATAAGTATATGGAGTATTTGAAATTTAAAAAATAAGAAAATTTAAAATTTTAATTTTTTTTTGAATGGAGAGGGTCGGGTACGGGATATGGGTAGGGTAAGAAAAAAATTGAATGATGAAGTAGAGTTTTGGGAAATGTTTTTCTTAATTTTGGAAGGAAAGTCATTTTCTTTAAATTGGAGGATAATGAGTTAATTTGGAAAACATTTTCCAATCATTTAAGCCAACCAAACATGAGAAAATTGGAAAACATAATGTTTTCCTCCATACCAAACACACCCTAAGTGTAGAGCAATTTAAAGCACTGTACAATAACTCATGTTGAAGTATTTCCTTTTGTTGAGTATCACCTTCCAATTTTATGTATATCTAATCTGGCATTTGTTTCTCTCTCACCAGTGGCGAAGCTACAGTGTCCTGAGGGTGTCCATTGTCCAATTGGACACTCTTCGCCGGAAAATTATACCATTAACCTCTTGAACACATCAAGATGCTCCGGCCTAGCAATGTGAGCCTCTCATGCTCACACTGTAGGCGTGGGTTCGAATCCCCTGCTGCATTTTATAATCATTTTTAATAGAACAATCCTAATTGAATTTTCAATGAATTTGACTTTTTATTTTTTTTCATTAAAATTTGAAATAAAACTTGAATGTAATTATTTAATTTAAAGTTAATAAACAAATTCTAAACTATTTCTATAAAGCTGCTAAAAGCGAACAAAAGAACATCTCGTTTGATTTTGCTTATTATTCCTGTCTCGTTATTGTTGTCATCACCATAGATTAGAGAATGTTTGAAACGTAAAAATAATTTCATTTTAAGCTTAACCCCCCCCCCCCCCCCCCCCCCCCCCTTCCTTTTTCTTTTTGCTTTGTTCATTCACTTTATATTAAATTAAACACAAAGATTAAAGCTAAATATTATGCAGTTTGATTTTTAAAATTTTAGAACATTTATTCGTAAAAAACGGTAATATTAATATTGCGTAGTTCAATTTTAATTCTTTCAATGCATCCATTCATCGAAAAAAAATATTTATAATATATTTGGACACCCTTCATAAATTTCTAGCTTCGCCAATATCTCTGACCAGCCTCCCATATTCACAATGTTAAAAGGTCCTTTAAAATATGAAAACGTCTAAGTAGCTTTGAAAGAGTTCAGTTTGTTTGTTCCATACTTTATGAGAAAATGAATTTCCTGCTATTTTACATGTTAGTCATTTCTTTGGAAAACAAAGCACATGAGCTGACGATTTCTTACCTAATGAATGAAAATAACATAAAAACACATGTGAACTTTTCTGCAAAGCAAAGATCACAATCTCCAAACAGTTGTAGTAATAATTATTGTTCAAAAGAATATCTAATAAAGATAGAATATATGTGGAAAATTTTCTTAATTATGATAAAAACATGTATATTTTGTATATTTTGGTAATGTAATTTGATTAATTTCAAATTATTACTCTTAAAATAATAAATTCATTAATTTGATGTATCTATTATCAATATATGATGTATCCAGCAAACTAAATACTTAGATACATGAGTGTACAAGTACATTCATATGTATCATAGAAATATCTAGCATTAATTTCATGTATTTGTTATACGTATCTAGTATTAATTTTATGTATCTATTTATATATATCTAATATTAATTTCATGTACCTTTTATATGTATCTAGTATTGATTTGATGTATCAAGTATCAATTGCATATGTTATGTCCAAAAACATGTATCTCGAATACATAATAATCATATACATTTAATTATGTGTATCTAAATATGAAATATAGCTGAAACACATGAATTTAAGAACAAATCACGACTGTAGAGTATCAGTTACAATATATTTTGTAGAAAGCTTTTTAAATCTTCTAGGAAAAGTACTTGAAAAATATAAAATCATGAATAAGATAATTTGTTTGTTCCAAATTTGTTAGAAAAAGAATCTCCTGCTATTTTAAAGGACAATTTATTTGGAAAACAAAGAACATAAAGGGAGTGTTTGGTATGACGGAAACATTTTCCAATTTTCCCATGTTTGGTTGGGTTAAATGATTTGGAAAATGTTTTCCAAATTAACCCATTTTCCTCAAATTTAAGGAAAATGACTTCCCTTCAAAATTAAGGAAAACATTTTCCAAAACTCTCTTCCAACTTCAAATTACAATTTTTTTTGTCCCTACCCTCAAACCCCCCCACCCCCCCACCCCAAAAAAATAAAAAATAAAAAAATTAAAGCTTGTTTTTTAAAAATATTTTTAACTTCAAACACTAAAAAATCTTTTCCGGAAAATATTTTCTACTCACCAACCAAACATGAGAAAATAAGTCAAAAATTTACTTGTTTTCCGAAAAAATATTTTCTAGGAAAACATTTTCCTTCCTGCCAAACACACCCGAAAGCACTATTTCTTATATTAATTAGGAAAAATCCTTTTGGCCAGAATGGTAAAATAACATATTTCACACTATGTCATTTTACCTTTTTGAACATTTTTACCCTTTTAACTTTAATACCTTTTAATTAAAAAATAAAAAAAGATCAACTTATTTTAAAATAAAAAAAATATTAACACACGCACTGAAAAAACAATATAACGACAAGTGTTCATTAGAGTCTAACATTGTTGCAGATTTTTTTTTTATTATTCATTCAAAAAAATTAATCGAGAGCACTTTTCTACCAAAAATGGTGCTTTTGCCACTCAATTAAAGGTCCATACATTACTTCAGTGACATAATATGAAGTTCATAAATAATACTATTTCTTACTCTGAGATTCAAATTTCTAAATTTTAATATTTTTGATAACTATGTAAAACGTACTAAATAATTTAAAACTTAAAATATTTAAAAGGCATATAAAAAAAATCTAGTAAAAAATAACTTGATTGATGCTCAAAATTTCATTTGTGCCACATAAATTGAGATAGTTGAAATATCAATCAACCCAAAATATTTTGAAGAAGGATTAATGCATCATATAAAACCATGTGGTAATATTCGTGTAGAAAAGAACATCTAATAAAGCTAAAAATTCAAAACAAACAACATGAAAATTCTTGAAGAATAATGAAAAAAGTTGTGTAACTAAAAACTCTCTAGTACAAGTTAAATTAGTGCACAAAGCTTTTCTTCTTTAGGAGTGAAGTGAATTATGAATAGTCAAAGCTTTGATCCTCTTTAATTGAAGTTGTTTGTCATCATGAGTAGTATTGGGCTCCTCAATATTAGTAATCCTTTTTCGCTTGAGAAACTTGACAAGACTTTCAAGGCAAACATGAGGATCTTCACTCTTCATAAATTGCTCAGCAACTTCTGCCGGACTGACTTGTGCCCCTTCAATCAATTCTTGTGCTTCTTTAAAATTGTTGTAAAGAGGATCGCTTATTTCCAGATAATTATTTGCCAACACTGTAAAGCTTTCACTGGTTAAGTAAGACATGTGAATATGCATGTCCATTCGTCCAGGTCGCAATAGAGCTGGATCGAGCTTCTCTTTGTTATTTGTGGTAAATATAACAATCCTTTCATCACCACAACTCGACCATAGCCCGTCTATGAAGTTTAATAAGCCACCAAGTGTAATCTGCACAAAATAAAAGTGAGACATTATGGATTGAATATATATATATATATATATATATATCAAGTTTGCTCGCTCAAAAATTTTATGGTGAAAAGGGGCACGTACCTCTTGATCCCGATCCCGTGAACGTCCATTGTAATTTGTGCGAGTTTCACTTCTTTCAGGCATGGTAACACTGCAGTCAATATCTTCAATGACAAGTATTGATCTATTCTTGGTGCTGAGTAAGAGCCTTCTCAAGTCAGCATCCCGCTTTATATTTGAGAATTCCAAATCATATATGTCGAATTTCAAATAATTAGCAATTGCAGCAATCAAACTTGATTTCCCAGTCCCTGGTGGTCCATACAATAAGTATCCCCTTTTCCAAGCTTTTCCAACTCTCCTGTAAAACTCCTTCCTCCTTAAAAACCTATCAAGGTCCTGTATTATGGTTTTTTTGAGTGCGGGTTCTAAAGCTAATGTCTCAAAAGTTGAAGGGTGCTCAAGGTTCACCGAATCCCAATTTATAGAACTGTAACAATTACTAGATAGAGAATGCAATTGAATAATTTTTTTCTCATCGCGCATGGTTTTGGCTGTGTTGAGTACAAAAGGGATGTAACAATTCAATATCCTGTCCTTGTGTTCTTTGCTAAAGCTGAGCTCAAAAGAACGTTTCTCAGAAAAATCACCTTCATTATCAGCTTGAAATCTCAAAATCGACTTTTGAGCTTCATTAACAAACTTCCAAACCAATTCAATCTCTTCAAAGGAATCAGTAATTTTCCCACAATTCCCAAATTTAACATTGACACCTGTGTCTTTGGGTCGTTTGGTAATTTTGAAACGTTGAAATTCGGGGCTGAATCGTGCAGACAAATAGATCTCAGCACAAGTGAAGACATCGTTGATGCCCATGCCATCTCTTTCTTCGATAACCAGAGTTACATTTGATGAATTTGGGCGAAAATAGCTACGGATTTTGGTTTCGATATACAACTGAACTTGCTGAGGGATGAGTTGATGGATCATTGTCTTAAACATTGTAATTGCAGTAGATACTGAGGCATACGCCTGGAACATTGTAGCCGCTGAAGGCAGACTTGAGAGACTCATCATATCTTTTATTTCAACAAACAAAATATTAAGCAGATAACTTTGCAACCCCTGCTGCTATTAATATACTAGTTGTAATTTTTTCTTTTAATTCCGATTCCTACAAAAATAAGGATTCAAAATCCCTTTACAAACTTGGTGTGGCTTTTGAGAAAAAAAAAAAAATCATAAATTTTGAAAAACAAGCCAAAAGACTAGTTTCCCAAACCAACTTAAATTAGAATTTAGATAATGCTAAAGGTCAAGTTGTAAATGGAAAGGACAGTAAAACTTACATGAAAAAAACGAAAAACTTTAATATAAGCAAAACTCAAAGGGTAAAAAAAAAAGGTACTCCCTCCGTCCCATTTTATTATGTGGCACCATTTCTTTTTTGGTCAGTTCCACAAAGAATGTCATATTTCCTTATATGGTAAGTATTTAAAGATACAATTTCTCTTTTACCTTTATTGGTCCCACTTAATCTTAAAATAATACTCCAATACATTTATGAGGATAGAGAAAAGTGAGTCTACTTTTTAAAAGGCAATTTCATAAATATTTCAAAGTCTTCATTTATTTCTTAAACTCCGTATCCGATCAAATGTTGCCCGATCAAATGGGACTGAGGGAGTAATAGACTGACAGGCCAACACTTGTCCTAGTGTCGTTGAATATATTTAATTGAAGTACTTTATAGTGTACTAGATCGACACTTGTCCTATTAAGTATATTGCATACACCATTGAAAAAGTTTTTTATTTTAATAGTGATGAATTAGTTAGAATATTAAAACTAAGAAAAATGCTCAAATATGTGATCAAACTATTGAAAAAGGTTCATTTATGAATTATATATATAATAAATGATAATCTATATTAGTGGAACTATAATTTACTTCAAAAGAATCATGAACTTTTAAAAAAGAAGTTTATATCTTTATATTGATAATTTGATTTGTATTTAAAATTTAAATATAATTTTTCTTTGTTTATTAATATATTAGTATATATCGATGTATATTTCCAACTTTCAAGAGCTATACTTAAATTTTTATTTTTTTAAAAAAATAATTCATTAAAAAGTATTCGACAATGATTACTACGAAAATAATAAGGGAAGAAAATAAAACATACTCGTTAGAAAGAAAGAATTAAAAAAACAACTGAATTTTCAACTTTCAATTCATCTCTCGACAGCTTAATTTTTATTATATACTTATTACTTTAATTGAGAACATGTAATATTAATTGGTAAAACTTATTGTAAAATAACGTATTCATTTATTATTACTGATTTATATTTAGCTTTAACCGCGAACAACTATAGTAATATAAGATAGAGGAATGAGAAAACATATTATTATAAAAATATAGAGAAAACAATTAACATCAAATAATCTATAGTACCTGCTAAAATAATTCAAGAAAGTTTATGAACATTAGAAGAAACTAAGAAAATAGTAACATACATTTAAAAAAATCGTATCAATCCATCAAAAATAACTCATTAATAACTTACCAAACAAAATAGGGGAAATTTACATCCACTTATAATTTCATTCACCTATTTTCAATTTGCAAAAAATCACCAACATATATCGCAAGTAACAATATAATATTATATAAATATTTCAAAAATAAAAGAAAATAAAAATAAGGAATTCAAAGAATTAATTACCTGACATAAAAAAAAAATGAAAAACAGGATTGATAAGAAAGTAATAGGTAGTTTTTTTTTAAGAGAATCTTTTTTCTACAGCTCTAAGTTTATATTGTTGTGATAGTTTGTAATGAATGTCTTAAAGTAAGTATTGATCATACGTAATAAAAGCTGAAAATTGGAACTTTTATGAGCAGCGTGGTGAGAATCAAAATGAAGATCCACTTAATTGAATTAATCAATTAATCATTGAGAACAAAAAGGAAATATCAAATTTATAAAAGTTTCAACTCTTTAAGGGGAAAAAATAAGCTTTGTAAATTTGATTCTTTATAAGTTTTTTTTGCGTGAATCTGAAAGTAAATTATTCGTTTCCATTTACAACTTGAAAAGTTCGGTGATCATAAAGGGATGAAAATGTGTGGTTAATTCATTTATTTGTCGTATGCAGTTTCGGAAAATAGAGAAAAGATTAAAAAAAATAAAAATGGAAAAGCATAAATAGTAATTGATAGAATGAAGACATACCTTTAAGGAAATAAAATAAGTGGCAATAATAGAAAGAGATACAATCATATACTAAATCCCAATAATTAATGAGGAAAGAAATATTTTCATAAGTTTTTAGTTAAAAAAAAAGAAAGGAAAGGAGATAAGTAGCGTTGCTTCCCAATGAGAAATGTCTCCTCACTTCATTTTATTATAACTCATATAGATATGTATGAGCTTAAAGTTTCTACTCCCTCCGTCCCTATTTACTTGTCCATATTTCCTCTTTTAGATGTCCCTATTTACTTGTCCATTTTGACAAATCAAGAGAGGACAGAAAAAAAATTCCTATTATACCCTCATTTAAACTTTTTGAAAATTTAAATTTCCCTCAACATTGATTAGTTATCTTGAATAAATTTATTTTGAAATCATAATTAATAAGGGCAAAATTGTAACTTCACTATGATAATCATTATTGCCTTAATATATGTGTCATTTCTAAAGTGGACAACTAAATAGGGACGGAGGGAGTATAAAAGGAACCTTAAGTGGTTCAAATGGCGACAAACAGAAATCCGAATGGTGATTTAAATAATGGCATCTAGGGCCAATACAATAGTATGACGGGAAAAATGAGGTTATACGACTACAATTTTTTTCCATCAAAGTGTAGAATTACACTGCTTAATGCTTTTATGAGGATAGTCGTTGGCCTTTCATAGTGCCTATTACTGTGATTTATTATGTATGTAGGTCGCAATCAAAGCCTAATTCCATGTCACCTATCTTTTCTACAAGTGTAATTTCAACATCACCAAGATGCAATATGCCAAAACTATGCCATCAGTAGAAAGGTTACTTTTACAAGAAAACCTCCATTTTATGGATAATATTTGACTCAAATTGGAAAAAAAAGGTATTAAAGTTAGAATAGTAGTAAATAAATTATATAAAAGTTAAAAAGTTATATTTAAATATTCCCTTGTGGTTGCATGACAAGTCTACGCTTAGCCAGCATTACTAATATTAAAGTGGATGAAATAGGGGAGAGAAAATGGAAAAGTAGATATTTGTGTGATTGAAAATCATTATAGGAAGGTGTCAATCTTTTATAAATGATTTAAAAAGGAAAAAATGACGCATAAAATAAGATGTGTTCTTAAAGGAAACTCCACCTAACGTGGCTAACCCGATACTTGCAAATACTGAAATAGTATTATGTAAGGCCAAACTATAGTTTTCTCAGTGCTGCTGAGGCAATAACTTTAGTTTAATCTGAAGAAAGGACATTAATAATTTACTCCATTTAAAAGAAAAAAGTAGTATCAAGTACAACTTTTTCTTCCAGCCAAGACAAGTGGACAGAAGAGAAAGATTGTCCCAACCAATCAGCCCCTAAAGCATGTGATTTACTCGATTGTGTCCTTCTACTCGTTTCAATACACTTGCAGAGATATCATCATTTTGAAAGAGACATTGGCCAAATGTCAGAAGCTACTGGTTTCATTCAGAACATTACATAATTTAAAGAAAGGAACATAAGCACAGTTTTGATTCGAAAGCTGTCCACTAAACGCACCAATTTGAACCAAAAGGTTTCCTTTTTGATCAAAGCTTAACAAATAGTACATAAAATCCACATTGGAAGAAAGCCCTACAGAGAGATTCTCAAGGACACTCCACAGTCTGGAGCTGACAATGAATCCCAATAACCCCTCTAAAGCCACTTACACCTCCTTTTTCAAACCAAATTAGTTTAACTCCCAATCTTATCATAATGTAAATTAATCTCATTACATTCATTCATAATCTGATAAGAAACACAAGAAATCAGTCTTTCCTCAGTTCCATTTCTTCTCTACGAATGCCATCAGCATTTAATACAACTATCTCCAGTTTGTCACCCTGCAATAAGAAAGCAAAACATTCAGAAATACAGGCTGATAGTGAAAGAATTTATTTCTCTATGATGCCCAGACTCGGGTGTGGATCTAAAGGTCCAATTCTTCATCACATAAATTTTAGGATTCAGAATTATGGATCCAAGTGCAGATACAGGTGGTGGATACAACCAATAAATGTATATTACGACATATAAAGTATATATTCAGATTAGTTGAAATTGCTGAACTAAACCTCGTAAAATTTTCATTGTTTATAAACACCAACATTTTATTCTTACCTCTGTAAAATAAAGGCATACAAGTGACAAACCCAAAAATCAAAAACAAATATCAATCAATCTATACTTCTCGATCATAGAATGAGATCAAAGTTCCCAAGGTAAGTTGATCAAATCTGTTGTGGATCCCGCACCCATGTCATGTCGACACGGGTGCGGCAGGGATTTGGAAGAGTCCGTGCAAAAGTATATCATAAGAGAAAAAGGGGAAGGAAATTGGAAATTTTCTGGCGCTTGATAAACCGAAGTCCAAGAAGCCAAAGAGTTTGAATTCTAAAACAGATCGCCTAAAAGATATCATACAAATGACTTACGGTGTATATATCCCTTTCTGTTGCTGAAGCAAAGCATGTCTTAACTAAATCAATGGCTTCTGATTCAGAAAGTGGAGTAACAGCATCCTGCAGAGGTCATGGGAACTCCGTTAGCAAATGGCTATATTTTTCTCCTCATTTTTAGGTCAATTTCAAATGCTTCGACTATATGAGAAAATTTGAACAGATAAAATATGGAGCAAACCACAGCAGGCAGCAACAGAGGGCTAGGAGACTTCAGTTGGTTGTCCAAGAAAGGCATGATCAGAGTTGAACCAGAACCTTGAGAGCTGTAGCCAACCCTCTCATATGATCCCACAGCATCATAGGTGAAGACACACCCCTTCCCTACAAATTTTATGGATTAAATTGTTTAAGCTTCTTTACCAGAAAAGACTACAAATAAATAACTTTAGACAATAGCTAACCCATTACCTTCATTGTCAAGGCCACCTAGAACATTGAACGAATAGTAGGGGAAGAAACGTTTGTAGTATAGTGTGTTCGAAAGAAGCTGGCCCATAGCTGGACAGCTCATTTGCTTATTGTGCTGGTGCTGGTAGATCTATTGCAAAATAATAAACATTAAAAGATCCTTATCCAATATCTCAGAAGAATGTAAATGCTAAACTCTAGACAGCACATGATCCATGATAAAAGAATTACAGATTACCATTTCAGATATCATCCTATATTTTAGTCCCATTAGGGATACTATAAACATACTATTTCAGAAGTAGATAACATGTAAGGTGAAAATCAATATTTAGTTTCTTAAGAAATGAAAATACAACGGAACAAGAAGAATGGAAATTAGATTTGGAAGCAACAGTTGTACCTTAATAGTTAATGCCATATCCCAAGAATGTCAGGAGAAGTTCCTCTATTTGTAGTTTTTATTGCAAGAACTATTTCAAATAAATATGATGTACATTTAAGTGAAAATGAGCTTATGATACATGTTTTACACTTTTCCCTGCCCGCTTTAAATTGCCAACATCTATTGAGCCCTAGAATATAGTATAGATGGGTGAGACCATTTCCACTGAGTTTTGAAGCCAAAAGAACAACAGATTTCTCGATTATTGAAAAAAGAACCTAAGATTTCAAGTGTTATTGACAGTGTATCTGTGTTGATTAACGCGACTAAGTGATACAAAACGAGCGATCATGCTTTCTCGAGGGTGAAGAGGAGAAGCGACATTCATACGTCGTAGTAAAATTCAACAATATGTGAATGACTCAGTAAGCATTTGTGTACCCTTTTGAGGTACAATTTCTTCCTTGATATTGAGTTTAGTTTAAATATCACTGACTTTAACTATTTTCAGGGGCTTGAATTGTTTTTCTTTAATTTTATTTTACAACTCAAACATATTTTTAACTAATATTTATGTGACTTTTTAGACTATTTATACTCATCATTAAGGGACACGCACAAGGCATGTACCAAAAACTAGGTTCTGATCATGTCATGCATAATTGGAAGAAAAGAAAAAAAGGGAAGTCGGGGGACCCAGTGCACTGAAGCTGCTCCCGTTATGCGTAGGGTCTGGCGAAGAGCCCGACCACGAGGGCCTATTGTAGGCAGCCTTACCTTGCATTTCTGCCGGAGGCCATTTCCAAGGCTTGAACGCGTGACTCCTGGTCACATTGCAGCAACTTTACCAGTTACTCCAAGGCACCCCTTCAATTGGAAGAAAAGAAAACGAACCTAGTTTATGTATTAATTATAACACCTAGAAACCCCCATCCCCACCCCAATCCTGCCCATAATCATATCCTCTGGCTAAATAATTTTAAAGCTCATAGATCAGATCATGGTCACTGTTCTGTCTCTCTATCACATAATGCACACTCAGTTTTCTCCATAAAGTCACGCACATAATGCAAGCTAACAATCAAAATTTTGGTTCTCAACGAGCTAATAGGTTCATATTGCACAAACAGGTGAAGCACACTGAACGAAGATACAAAAACATCCTACATGCTCCATACCAAACTGTCTGAAGAGATAAAGGATTAACAAAAACTTTTAGCATTTTTACCAGATGTCTTGATGCCAAAACCTTTTGCAAAGCTCTCACGTCAGCCTGAAATCCTGACGATGCCATCACACATTTATCCGCTCTACATAATCAGACAGTTAACATGCAAAACTGATATATTAGGAAAAGGTTTGGGTAAAGATAAAAGAAGAGAAACCAATTAGTATCATGACGGAAGGTGAAGATTACAGGTATGCATACCCATCTCATTCATTCTCTCATGCTACAATGTATACGAGGACTAAAGGAGATAATAATATGTGGGTTCATTGTTAATCCTGGAAGTGCAAACCTTGCTATGCTCTCATCCTCCCAGGCAGAGGCAGTTAAAGGCAAGTTGGTTTTAAAACCGCTTCACAAATAGAATTTCTATATGCATGGGAAAGTTATAGTTAGCAAATACAGAGTCTATTTAGTAAAGGTTAAACACATTTTATGCAATTACGAGCCGTGAGGAACTTGATATTGCCTCTTGGCTAAATTTTCTTTTTAATTACTGACTGTGCCTCGTCAAGCAAACAACAAAAACAGCACTGAAAGTAGTTCCATTCGTGATTCATCCAAACAGAGAAATGAAACCCTAGGTTTGCATTCTGATCTTTGACTGCTCCCTCTTTTTCCTCCTCCAAACCTGCTCTCCACTCCCACCCCTTGGCCTAGCCTCTCTCTTCATTGATTTCCTGGCGGCAGCTCAATGAGATTTAGTTCTCTTCTTCTCTTTTTAATATGTTGAGTCAATAATTATGCTTGAATTGTGATGGTTCTATGTTAGTCTGCGTCTTTAAAATTAAGTACTAATAGGTCAGTTCATCCACTTGATATGAAAACAATAATTGGATAACAATATTCTTTTATAACCAAGAAATCCCGCAAGGCTAGTGGCGGTTTGAATAATTTTCCCACCCCTGCCACTCCAATTGCATAGTACACTACTCTTACGAATCATTATGCATGGGATAAATTTTACTTTGTGCAGTATAGAAGGGAAATTTTAACTTTGTACCGAAAAAGTGATTGCAATGCATAGAGCTTTATCCATCAAATATATAGATCTATGTATAAGATGTTATTAGCGTACTTCATAGTATTAACCAGCTAAATGGCACAGAAAACAAGTTATTTGAAACAAATAAAAGGAACATACAGTTTAATGATCTTGGAGTAATCGCGAGTAAGAATGTTGTAGCCAGTGGACATGCGAGTATCTGCTGCAATTACACAGTAATCTGCTCCAGCTACTGCCACGCAGGTTCTGCAAAGTCGAAACGGGAGGGACATAAGCACCGACATTGAAAATGAAAGAAAGAAAGCAAAAAAAAGTAAATATTTATGAAACATTACCCGCCATTGTTGTCATAAGGAGACCAGTTAGCTTGCTGCTTCGTCATGGTGATTTGATGGGTAGAGAGAAAGGGATATCGATCTAGGGTTGCAGAAGAAGATTCAATTTGAAGAAAGAGGGAAGGACTGATGATTCGTCTTCAGCAAGTCATCTGACTCTGAGCGGTAGATGGGCTTAGTATTAAAAGGCCCCCGACTGCTTCCTCATTAGGCCCAATATTTTTGTCTATGCAGTCTTCGCGGTCCACTTAAAAATGGGTTTATTGGTCCCTGCCCAACTTATTTTACAAAACTTTAAAAAAACTACTAACTAATATAGAAAGATATTTTTTTTGTGTGTGTGCGTGTGTGCCATATTTCACTTGAAAAAGAAAAATTAAAGTCTTATCAGAAAAAATCATCATTTCAATTTAAATACTCCTCAAATAAGCTTTTCAAAGTCTAATATTATATCAATAACTATAACACATCCACTGAAATCTCACAAAGTAGACTTAGAAAAGGTAGTGTACGCAGACCTCAAGCCTTATGTCTTACTACTATAGAAAGACTATTTTCAAAAACCCTCGGCTATTGTACAAAATTCTAAAAAATAATATTACAAGTTAGAAGTTGGGAAGTTCTAAAAAAATGGGGTAACTCTAGTTTTGACAAAAGAAAAGAGAGTATTCCGATAACTGGATAAGCATACGTCCATTAGACCACAGCCGAAATAAGTGCACGATCTCATTTGTCACATGCCAAGAATCTGCCCCTCCTTTCGAGCATGCCAAGGGATATCAATTGGAGAATGGAGATGTCCAATTTTATCAACTAATCTGTACCTACCAAATCACTTTTCCTATATTTCATCTAAGTTCTTTGAATAAAATGTCTCAATCATATTAACATACCAAATCACTCTTAGATACATATAGGAGGCGATTGACCATGATATTTTTAAAAAAAATAAATTGAAGTTGAGTTTCTTTTTAAATAGTATCATTTTTCAGTGTGAAAATAAAATCTATTTTTAATTATTTTTTTTTATATTAAAACATGGCCAAATGACCACTATCAGTTTATCCATTTCAAGCAATAAAAAGCATCCAAGGCCAAGAAGTTTGCTTATGTTATGATTTTTCTTTTTTGAAGATTGCACTTACTACCTCGTATATGTTTGATTATTGTTCACAAATTTTCATGATTAGCTGTCAATATCATCTTTTATGTGGTCACTAATAATAATAGACCATGCCGGCAAGGAGATCACATTTAGCATCTTACCTAGGTACTCCCACATTCACTAAAAAAAAAACCGATAAATACAATGTGTAGTTTACTAAACTATCCTGATTTAATAAACGTCTTTTGACAATTAAAAACTATTATGAAGATTAGAGTATAAGGATATATTTGAAAATATATTCTAATTTTTATCATGAATTTCTGAGATGACACTTATTTTGAAATGGATGGAGTATATCAAAAGTCTCAATCAGCACAAAGAAAAGTAATTGAAAGCAACTTACATATATTTGTCAGCCTGTTCTTTTATTTTAAGTAGTATCTTAAAAGATAGATCCGTATCCATTGTGCAAAGCAAGTGAAGACAAAAGATCCAGGCTTATGGCATATTGTCCTATACTTACATTTGAATTTTCTAATCTCTACCTAATGCATTTTTAATTATGCCTTATAAAGTGAGTGCATTACTATATATTAGTGATAGTTTATCCTTTCAAGTTGACATTAAAATCGAATCAGAATATGCTTACCATGTCAATGGAAGACATTCTTCTCCTACTAAGCAAATACTATGATATTCTTCTGGTTTCAATACTTGTCATAAGTATTACTGCACTTTACTTGTCAAAGGGAGCTAAAAATGCAAAAAACTGCATACCTGGGAGTTTGGGAATACCTTTCGTGGGCGAAACCTTTGCACTTCTATCAGCAACCAACAGTGTCAAAGGTTGTTATGAATTTGTTAGACTTCGACGCGAATGGTAAGAAACTCTTTTTGTTTTAAATCCATGAAGTTTTAATGCAATATCAAATCCAGCAATTTGCTTTTTCTATATTGAGATTACTATATATATACTAGCTTTAATTTTATATTGAGATGACAGACACTAGGTCAACTGTTCCTATGACAAAAAACAGAGAAAGTCCATAGGCATTCTATTCTATGGACTTTCTATTCAATATTTTCCCAAATGTTTATAAATCAGCATAATAAGTTCCTATTTTATGATAAAAATCCCTCCTCATTTGTTCCTCCAGCATATCAGCTATAGTGTATATAGCAAATTCTGGTAGATTGATTGTTGTTTAACACACAGGCATGGAAAATGGTTCAAAACCAGAATTTTCGGGAAGATACATGTGTTTGTTCCAAGTGTTGAGGGTGCGAAAGCAATTTTTACTAATGATTTTGCTCTATTCAACAAGGGCTACGTGAAATCGATGGCAGATGCTGTGGGAAAGAAAAGTTTGTTATGTGTTCCTGAAGAAAGTCACAAAAGGATTAGGCGCCTCCTATCTGATCCTTTCTCTATGAATTCACTGTCTAAGTTTGTCCAGAGATTTGATAAAATGCTATATGAAAGATTGAAGAAAGTACAAAAGGAAGGGAAGAGTTTCACTGTGCTTGACTTCAACATGAAGGTAACTTGTCTATAATCTATTACTCCACTAGTTTTAGTACTAACACAAGGGTCATTATGGCTTGGAACAAATTTAGTCCCTTCCTGATCTTTTTTGATTTGTTTTGAACAAGATTTAGTGCATTGGCCTGGGCCTTTTGATACAAAAAAGATGTATCAAAAGAAATAGTACCGCTGTGTGCTGCTGCAGTGAGTGTACGTATGCTGACCACGTGAAATTTTGCTGCAGATAACATTCGATGCAATGTGCGATATGCTGATGAGCATCAAAGATTCTTCTCTGCTAGAACAAATTGAAAAAGACTGCACTGCTATTTCTGATGCCATGCTGTCCTTTCCAGTCATGATTCCGGGCACCAGATATTTTAAAGGCATCAAGGTAGGGTTCTTGATGACTTGCGACATGTGAACAAAATTTGACTTGAGTAAACAGATCATTAGATAACTAAGATTTTTCGCTTAATATAAGAGAAATTAATCTGTACTACTATTAGATTATGCTCATCCTCAGATTCCGTACAGGCACGTGGGAGGGTAATGGAGACCTTTAAGGGAATGATAACAGCTCGGCGCAATGGGAAGGAATATTATGAAGACTTCCTGCAGTCCATGTTGGAGAAGGATTCATGTCCAGCTAATCAAAAGCTTGATGATGAAGAGATCATGGATAATTTGTTAACGCTGATAATTGCAGGGCAGACAACAACTGCTGCTGCAATGATGTGGAGTGTCAAGTTTTTGGATGAGCACAGAGGAGCCCAGAACAGGCTCAGAGTGAGTATCCATATATATATCACAAAGACATTCTGTTACATTATGCACTTTTATGCTGACAAAATGATTAAATATATATCCTACTTGTGGCATTTCAAAAGCATAATTTTTCTATTAGCCTATAACATGTAACTGGTGACATTATGCACATTTTTTTCACCCAACTTTGGCTTACATGTGTGAGTATGGAAACTGATATCTCAAGAAATTTTATTCATATAAAACACAAACATGTAGTCAGGTGTATGACAAATAGTTTAATACAGGAAGAACAGCTTTCAATACTCAGAAGCAAGCCTAATGGAGCCTTACTAACTATGGATGATCTCAATATCATGTCCTATGCGTCAAAGGTTTGTAGAAACTACATCTTATAGTCGTTCTTCTTGATTTATTTAACTCTTACTACAGCAAAATTATTCGGTGTTTTTCACCATATTATATCTGCACCAGAATCAGATAAGATGTAACTCTATTTCCTCTATATTTAGGTTGTGAAAGAGACGTTGAGGATGTCGAATGTCTTGCTATGGTTCCCTCGGGTTGCACTTAATGACTGTAGTATTGAAGGCAAGTTTATTCTTCGCACATTACTCCATATGTGGAAAAGTTTGTGACACTGCAATTCCTCTGTTAGTTGGTTGTAATTCCACAGGAATAAGAATCATCTGACAACTATTTTTTTCTGTATGCTCGTGACAGGTTTTGAAATAAAGAAAGGATGGCATGTGAACATAGATGCAACGTGCATACACTACGATCCAACATTATACAAAGACCCTATGCAGTTCAATCCTTCAAGATTCGATGTACTAATTAAGTTCTATTGCTTGGAAATGTTATGAACATTACTATTTAACCATGCATATTTTTCTCATATTCAGGAAATTCAAAAACCATATAGCTACATTCCTTTTGGATCAGGACCCCGTACTTGCTTGGGAATTAACATGGCAAAAGTGACCATGTTGGTGTTTTTGCACAGATTAACAACTGGATACAAGTAAGTAAATCCTTAATTGTAATTTATCAAATTTTCCTTTGATAATTAACTTACATTTACTATCACGATTATTATATAGATGGACAGTTGACGATCCAGATCGCAGCTTGGAAAGAAAAGCCCATATTCCCAGATTAAGAAGTGGGTGTCCAATAACTTTGACAGCCTTGCAGGATGAATAGCAAACTTCTCCAAATGGGCCCGTTAAGAAGATAGATAACAAGTTACAAATTTTATTGTGGAACAATGGGTCATAGTAATTGATAGGAATGGATGATGTAATCCAACTTTTCCTAGTTGATAATTCTAAAGTATGAATATGAAAGGGAAAATAAAAAGTATTCGTCCTGCATGACAGCTACAATGAATTGGAAAATTTGAATAAATGCAAAAAGTAATCATGAATTTTTAACTGATACTATGGATCCGCCCCTATCAGTATTCGAACTTGATTGGTCCTTATCGAAATTGCGCACTTACAAAATCGAGCATTGTGGGGTGGGTTCTTCCCTACGTGTCACGTGAACGACATGTGGTGATCTCTGACAGCAAGGACAGACTGAGGGCACTAACGGAGGGGGAGGCCCAAACATATGGGCCATGGTCTGGGGGTCGGGTTCGGGTTTGGGCCCTTTTTGTTCGGGTTTTTTCGGTCCATCTGGTTTTGGAGGAGCTGGTGGAGGCCCAATACTGATCACCTCCGCAAATTTCCCAGCTTTCCTTGATCTTACAATGACCTCGTATGGGTCAGCGTTCCCCGTTACGCTTAAAGTCCCCTTTGCTCCATCAATTTCTATTTTTTCCACACCTTCAATATCAAATTTTAGAGTTTCAGTTTCATGAATTACACGTTTTCAATTTATAACCAAGGAGGAGTAGGATGAGAATTGGTTAAATTTAAATTAATCTTGTCATAAATAGCTTTAAATCCTAATTTTGTAGTAACGAATACTATAAAAATGTTTGAAAATTCTAATCAAATAAAAATTTGTTGGATTCCCCAAAATAATAACACTGACATGTAAGATGAAATCAATAGGAAACTCAGAAAGAGTATTGGATCTGATGTAGACATCTAAGTCATTAGATTTACCCTAATGACCGGCACTCGTCTTAGGCTTTGCCTATTGGCACGGTTACCACACAAGGTTGTAGTGTAATTAGTACTTTTTTTTAATCATAAGTTTTAGATTCAATCACTAGCTAGAATGAACTTGTTTTTAGTAGTGAGTGTGTTACCCAAAAATAAAACTTTCTAATACGAATCCAAATTAATCAAGTTTCAAAATGAATACCATGAACTAGATAAGAAACCAAAACAGATCATCATAACTTTCTTTCGAGCTAAAAAAGTGTTATTGCATATCTAAATACCTAACTAAAATGTGATTTAGCGGCTATGCTTAGTAGTTTCCATATCTTAGGTAACAGCAGTGTAAATTAGTAACAATTTTGGACAACAATGATGTTATATCAAATTCTATTCCTGAACCAAAGAAGATTATACTCAATGATACCTATGAGGTATGTAAAGATATGACACATGAGTCTAACTCAACCCAAAAACTGGCTCATGAGTGGAGGATTGTCCTAGTCCATATAAAAAGACCATCCGTCTTCAACCAATGTGAGACTTTTACACACTCTAACAAACTATTCATATACTACACACATAGACATATGGAAGAACATACTTTAATTAGTTAGTATAGATTTTTTGAATAGCAATCCTGATTACAAAACAAAGTTGCAGGGAATCTCAGTAGCTCAACTGGTTGGTTGGCTATTTTAACTCGTACCTTATTGATGAGGGTTTGATTTCCACATTGTAGCACTTTCCCTATTTCTCCTTTCCCTACCCCAATTTTTGAAAGGAAAAAAAAAACAAAGAAAGTTGTAGTACCTGGCAGACCTGAAACAGCTTTGAGGATCTTCCTCTTGCATTTATCACAAGAAACATCAACCTTCAATACAGTCTTTTGCACCATCAGCAAGAAGGTCTATTTTCTTTTTATCTATTTCAGAATATATCTCTAAATAGAAAAAAAAAACTCGACAATGATTTATGTAACTTCAAAGAAAGCACTAAAACTCAATTGTCTTCTCATTTATGTTCTCCAATAAATGCTTTTGGTTGTTCACCTGCCTCTCCTGATTTTGTTCTCCAATAAATGCTTCCTTCCAAATTCCAATTGTCATTTTCCGTCTTAGAAAACAATGCTATTATTTTAATTATTTTCAACGTTTGATTTTTTCTACACCCCCGCCCCCTCTTTATATATTGACTAGATGTTAATTTCTTCTCGAATGTTATATCATCTATGTAACACTAGCTCGAATCCAATTAGTCAAGTGTCGTCATATGTTGAACTCAACAATCAAAACTATTTGTTACATTTTTTGGGCGGAGGAAAATGAAAAGTGAGAAAAACTAAAGAATTAAGATGACCAAGCTTACGGCAAAAAATTAAAATCCTCAAATTCACACGGTAATACGAGATAGAGTTCAAATTACTAACTATTCGAGTATAGTGCAACTTTAATACTCCCAAAACATTTTCTCCTACATATTTCACCATCAAGGTCAGTTCATCCGTTGTGAATTGTGAGTGAGTACTTCACTTGGGCCACAATTTGAGGAGATACTGTTGGTATAGACACTGAGTGATAGTCTGATAGAGGTCTCCTCTATAGTATGAATAATACCAACATCTTGTGAAACTGTGAACCCAGGCCGGGTAGCTACGAATATATATAGACTGATTTAAATAATAAATTATGTGAAGTGATAGATGAGGTCTTTCGGAAAAAACAACTTCTCTACCTCGTGAAAGTAATGGTAAGATCTGCATATACACCGTACCCTTCCAAATCCACTTTGTGGAATTTCTGAAAATGGACAATCTTAGCGTGGTAGATATCATATTAACTTGCCGCCCACATGCGTTTGAGTTTGATTGTAAAGAGCCATGCACATTGCATCCTCATAAACCTCATTCTAATTGGTCCACACCCCAATCACAACTCGTTGTTTTAATAGTAGTACGTAGAATGGGTGGCACGGACGGCTCAAGCGCATTCTATGGCAAGAAACAAACAACATGATTGCTCAAGCATTATGTGGGGATAAGCAAAAGCCTGAAAAGGAAGGGGGCCGGGCATTCCCTCCAAGGCCTGATTAAAAAATAAATAAAATGAAACACTCTCTTTTCGTAGCTCTTTGGTGGATCACTTCTATGTATTAGGTTATTTAATTTCATCCTTCCTCTTTGTGCGGTCTAAAAATTCTTTTACTAATCACTACGCCATCACTTTATTTGTTTATATACTTGAAAAAAATAGCTATTCATTTTTACACGTTCAATTAAGAAAAACAAGAGATAATTTATTGGATTTATTATAATGAAAGGGTTATATAAAATTATCATTTTATTTATTACTTTTTTAAAAGGGTGTCAAGTCAATACTGAACAAATAAAAATATAAGAAGGGACGGGGTACTACTTAATTGGTTTGTCCATAACTCACAACTCAAATAACAATTTCTCAAACTTCACTAATTTTGTCCTTCCATTCACATCAATTGCTACAGAAAGGACATAGTACTCTGCACCTGAATTAGGACTAATCATAGCCACCGCATTATCAAGTGCGTGCTTGTAGATAACAAAAAAAAAAAAAGACATCTCTAATTACGATTATCTTTTTATCAAAGATAATTAATTAATGAGCCTAGCAAAAAGGCCAGAAGCAATATTAGAATCTCTATCACCCCCACCCCAATTCAAAGATGCAATTTTTTTGTTATTTATAATCCCTCAAATGACACGTGTAGACACCCAGGGATTGCTGAACTTGGTAGAACATTGTTTAGTTTACTACCCCTCCACTAAATACATTGACAAGCAAAATAAGAGTTTGTGGTGAGTTGAGTGTCTAATCAAATGTCCAGGACAGAAAACACTATAAAGCGCGCAGCATGATGAGAAACCCACTTGACAGCCACAACACTAGGCTTTATTGCCCATTTAATTTGCTCGGAGTCAAAACACAAGGACATATATATGCGCAAATAAGGCAAGGGTCGGGCCACATCAATGATGAATGATTGCTTGCTTAATCTTGCACTAATTAAGACATGTTTATCGATACATCATTTTTGGGGTTAACAAGTGAGGTTCCTTCCTCTTAACAAGTGATGTTTACTTGTCTACAATATTAAAATTTTATTTTTCGAAGAGTAATATCATATATGAATTAATATGAGTATTTTAGTGAAATACTCATATTACTCATTATTATCTAAAGAAAGAAACATGCCAAGTCTAAAGTAAACAAATAAAAATGAACGGAAAAGTATTACTTTTCTTTTTCTTTTGTCGCATCATTAGATGAGTAGTGAACTGGCAAAAAAGCAAAAGTAGTGATTGAACTTGAAACTAAGTTTGTTCATGCAATACGAGCCAAAAGAGTACTTAGTGGAACTGGAACCTAAAGATAGGGGGGAGGGGAAGAGAGTATATATGGCAAAGTGGTAGACAGTTCGATTATGATCTGTATTTGGTTACTTCACGCAAAGAAACACAAAATAATTTGAGTACCTAAAAAAAATCTTAAAAGCATAATTGGTTAGTTATTTAAATTTTATTTTCCAATTACGTTCTCCATTTCTCTTTCCCTTAGCCTATTTTCATTATTATATTATTTAAAGAAAAAAACAGACGATTCGTTTGGCCAGCGCCAATGATGTAATTCGTGGTCCTCAATTCATCCATATGAAAAGTGAAGTGCGACAAAAAAGGCTTTAATCCTGATTGGTCCTTCATAGAGTACTTGGAATTCGAATTTGTAACCCCTTCTGACAAGTGTTTTGGATATGATGTAATAAAGGAAAAAGTGATACTTTCAAAATTTAAAATATTTAAAAGATATATAAAAAAATTACGGTCAAAGATAAAATTATTTGAATTCTGAAATCCGAAATGTGTTACAAAAATTGGAATAGAGGAAGTATTTTTTTTTTTGTTTTTTCATCTGTTGTCAGGTACCTGCATTGGATCTCGACTATTTTGGATTTGCGCCGCATAAGGTTTATTTAGGGAAAAACACTTCTGGAATTTTTTTCATATTCAAAACTCGAACTCGAGATCTCTGATAAAAGAAAGAGTAATTTCATCCACTTCACTACATCACATTCTTTGATAATGGTAAAAAAATGTGATGTAACAACAGCGCAACACATAAAATAGTCTAATGGGAAAAGAAATGCACTTCAATTTTAAGGGTTTCGGTGAGCTTTCGCTGAATTCTGTTGTTAAAAATTTAAGCCTTATCAATGCGATCGAATAATACTAAAATTTTAATTGTTGAAATGTATTTAGAATTTATCTGGCTTCAACTGATTAAAAGTAATTAAAAAATATCAAGTGTTAGTCTCTTCAATTCCTTACAATGAAAATATCAACTCATATAATATAATGAAAAAGATTGACTATGGTTGAATAGAATAGGGAGAGAGTCAGCAGTTTTTTATAGACATATTAAAAATAGCCAGGATAAAATAATACTGTAGATATTTTGATCAAATAGAACATATTTATTGGCTGAATGTCAAATTGTAATGTTTGATTGATTTTAGCTTAAGAGTAGACGAATACCCTCTTAGTAATCTCGTTGCTCATGGGTATGTCATTCAAAAGTTTTCCAAGAAAGAAAAAATTATTACTAATTTTAAGTACTCCCTCCGTCTCAAATTTTGATAATTTACATAACAGTATTTGATTTAACACAAAAATTTTAGTAACACAAAAAAAAAAAAAGCTTTTGAAATTTATGATACAGGAAAAAGTGATAGATAGGAATAGTTTTTTTTCCCACTCAAGATAATAATTTTGACAATTACTTTTGATAAGACTTGAGATAATGAGATGACACCAAAATAAGTGAAAACCCCTTTATTCTCCTTTAAAAGGGATGGCAAACACACAATTGAGTGCAAAGCTTGAAGAAATTAAACTCATCAATCATCATCACCATGGATGTTGAGAAAGTCTTCCACATGACAGGAGGAGTTGGAGAAACTAGCTATTCCAGGAATTCTTCACTTCAGGTCTCTCTCTTTTTTCTTTCCTTTACTCATCCCACACAATACATTCACATAATAATAAATAAAAATGTCATATATTACTTACTCTGGTCCAATATACTGTAAATGAATTGTTATGGCGTGACACGCGTCTTACTAGTATTGTAAATTAAATATTTTCATATGGACTTATCACATGAAATGCAGAAGAAGGCATCTGAAATGGTGAAGCATATAACTCTAGAGACAGTGGAAGAAGTTTATTTAGCAACAAAGCCTAAAAGCATAGGCATAGCTGACTTAGGTTGTTCCTCAGGACCTAATACTTTGTCAAACATTAAAGACATCCTGGATAAAATCAGCAGCAATAAGCTGAAGCAATCAACACCGGAGTTTCGAGTGTTTCTAAACGACCTTCCCACTAACGACTTCAACGCAATATTCCAGGCCTTGCCAGAATTTCATCAATGGTTAAAGCAGAAAGATGGAAGTGGTCATGAAAATAAAGGAACTAATTCAAATATATATGTGGCTGCTTATCCAGGCTCATTTTATGGAAGACTTTTTCCAGATCATTGCTTGCACTTTATCTATTCCTCTTATAGTTTGCACTGGCTTTCTAAGGTAATTATATTACTCTCTTCAATTTCAATATTATACATTGAAAATGACTTTCCTAAAATAAATATTATTTGGGGACAAGATCATTCATCATATATAATCACTTTATGCAAAGAAATTGGTCATTCTTATTCTTTCACGAACAAATATGTCTATTCGAAGTAACTTAAACCAAAACAATTATTACAAGGTAACTCAACATACTAAGTATTATTCTAGGTTAGCAATTACTGTAATTAAATGAATATATATATAACTATTTCTTTATGCTTATTCAGTTACATATTTTTTGTGTTAATTAGGTTCCACGAGGACTGTACGATGAACAGGGGAATTCCTTGAACAAAAATAGCATATACATATCTGAAAATAGTCCTTGTGAGGTTTCGAAAGTTTACTTTGATCAGTTTAAGGAAGACTTGTCATTGTTTCTCCAATCACGGTCGGATGAGCTGGTTAGTGGAGGAAAGATGGTTCTGATTTTATTAGGAAGACAAGGTTTTAATCATGTTGACAGAGGAAATGCTTTCTTCTGGAAAATCCTCTATCAGGCGTTAACAAATTTAATTAGCAAGGTAATCCTCACTCATTAGTAATTAATTTATAGTATTAAAGTTTTGATAAATGAAGAATTAACCGGATATGCCAATAAATTTAAATGCACATACTTAATCTTATTAAATAGTAATACACATTATGCGTCGCTCACTTTAATGTCGATCGAGCACTTATAGTGTGACGAGTAAAATTTAAGTTAGTTCAGGAATGGAAAAAGTTCCACATTAGGCTTTGAGCAATACTCCTCTTTTTGATCTTTTTTAGGTGTGAATTAGGCTCATGCCCTAATTTATATGATATCATAGCAAAATCCATTTCATGTTCAAGTCATGGGCGTGAGGTGTGAAAGAATGAAAAAAGTCTAGTAATCTTATTAAACAACAGAAGACCTCTTTAGAAACTGATTAGCAACAAATTTCATAGTCATCAATACTAGCTTTTTAGGAAGATTGTATTAATTTTTCATTATTGTTGCAGGGAGAAGTGGAAAAGGAAAAGCTTGATTCTTACGAAGTACACTTTTATGCACCTTGCAAGGAAGAAATAGAAGAGGTAGCAAGGGAAAACGGGTGTTTTGAAGTGGAGAGGCTTGAAATGTTTGAAATAGAGAAAACAATTGGAAAAGGCATTAGCTATGGGACAATGGTGGCTATGACAGTTAGATCAATACAAGAATCAATGTTGGCTCACCATTTTGGAGAAAATATTATAGAAGGGTTGTTTAAGGAATATGGTAGGTTAGTGGATGAAGAAATGGCCAAAGAGGAAATTAGGCCTATCACTTTCCTTCTCGTTCTTCGAAAACCATAATAAAATATGTGTATATGATCTAGCTAAATCGTTGTGATAATTGTTTAATTTGTACATCTAGCTAGTATATCTCTGCAATTAATTGATTTACCCTCCGATCAAGTGCACAAAGAAAGTTGATCCGTATTTTATTATTAGTAGTGTATGTTTAAAAGATTGGGTAATCTAAAATTATTGTAGATCTTAAACTACCAAGTTTAATATAATGTGTTAAAAAATACTAATTAAGATTAACAATATTAGAGGACTTATAGTGAATTTCTCCATGAACCAATTATATCTTTTAAGGTTTTGTGATCACAATATTAATCATTTATGATAGTAGTAGGCATTTGATACACACAGTCCTATTAGTTACAAGGCCAAGTTATTAGGGTACGTAGTTCACATAGTCGCTAGTTATATCACATATAAGGAATTGAAATTGGCTTTCACTACGAATCTCTATCCGTTGTTAATTGTACTTAGAATCGAAATTCATTGGTATTAATTAGCTGCTCTATTATCCACAGTCGCGACAACGGATCATCCTCCCATTACCATACACCACATCTATCATGAGGCCAATTCCGTAGCGCGTGGGCAAGCTATCTATGGAATTTTGCAATTTCCAGTACCAAAATTGCCCATCGAAAATGAAGTGAAATCTTGGTAGTAGTGTTTTAATGGAAGGACAAGTAGTATCATTCAACATAACAGCAGTAGCAGAACTTTTCGGTTAATCTGATAACCGATTTTTTCAAAAATAGCCTGCTGGGCTCCCCTGCAGCCCAATTGTCAACACAGGCTAAAGCCCAAGAAAAGTACAGAGTGTTTATTTTGAAATACTACTTAGAATTTTAATAGATAAATAAAGTTAGCTATTGTATTATTTTGTGGGTTATAATTGGTGGTCTTTGGTTTATTGTGAAGTACCACGATCATGAAAAATTGTTAGGTTTCAGGATTAAACAAGTCAGCCCACATATTATGAACCCAACCAAATGCAAACTGATCGGATCTAAATATTAAAAATATATTTATTACTTTCATGTAGGAACTCAAGTTTTACTTACTAACAAAAATAGAATAAAATTTTTCACTTGGATTACTTATGTTGAACATTAATTTATAACAATAGTAATTAACACGCTGTATCACATTAATATTATAATTTAACCTGTTAATGCATATTACTTCAATTCACACTGTGTCCACTCATGTGAAAATTATCCAGAAAGATTATTTTTATGAGGTTAGAATCGGGCTTTTTAAATAGACTCTCCTCTAACAAAAAAATTAACAGAATCCAGTAAGAATATTTTCAAAAGTAGAAATTCCCAAAAGGTAGGTTAAAAGAAATTGTTATATAGTATCGAGAAGGTAGAAAAGTGAAAAAGTATTGATCTTACATAGATTTGGCAAGATGGTGCGAACTGCGAATAGGCATCTGAGAAATTAGTTACTCGATGGATTTATTAAATCAAAAAGTATGAATGTATCAACATTCGGATCCGGCTTCTCTCCATTTTTCTTCTCTCTATTTCTCCAAGTTCCTATTTGGATTAGTGACACATAACATAAGTTAAAATAAATGGCTAAGATTTAATTTCCCAAAGTAAATCTCTAACCATGATTTAACTAATAAATACAATATATATTTACTATTAAAAATTATTATAATCTCACAATCTTAGCAACATATTATCTTGTCCATAAATATAGGAAAAAAAGTTTTCTTCCAAATTTTTTTTGGTAGAATCTTTTTTTAATCTTCTTTTAAATAATCTTTTTATCATAATCTTGTTTGAAACTTTCTCTACGAGAAATCAGAATTGAGAAATGAACCGAAGCCTAAGCTAACTAGTCAACTAAAGGTAGAATTGTAATTAAATAAATTACTACTAAATTATCGATTCAACCGTTAAGAATATAACTTAAATCGATAACTCAATAAGAAGAAAAACTTTTAAGCTTATATATTTTTTTTAAAAAAAGAAGAAGATGTTACCGATTATAGAAAAAAACAGGGGAAATAAATTAGGAAAAATAAGAAACTTCAATAGCTAATGGTTAAAAAGAAAAATTCAAGGAAAAAATGCAATAAAAAGATAACTTAAAAAGAAAAAAAAAGTAACATCCTGCCTTTGAAAAAATAGGAAGAAAACTCTTTTTCCCCTAAATTTATGAAGAAGATAATAGGTTGCTAAGATTGTGGGGTTATAGTAATTTTTAAAATTAAATATATAATATATTTATTATTTAAATCATGGTTAGAAATTTACTTCGGGAATTAAATCTTAGCCATTCAATTTAACTTATGTCATGTGTCACTAATCTAAATAGGAACTTGGGAAAAATGGAGAAAAGAGAAATAGAGAGGAGCCAAATCCCTAATTAACATTCATACTTTTAAGTTAAAAAATAACTGATAAGTCAAATCGACTATACAAATAATATTTGAAATTTCGAATTTTACAGGTATATTAAGGGACCGTTTGGCCATGCGATATAGTATCATGATATGGAATCATGATATGGTATCATGATATGGAATTATGAGATGAAATTGAAGGTTTGTTTGGACATGCGATATGAAATTTTTGTGTTGTATATTTTCTCATAAACATAAAAATCCCATAAGTTGTAAAACTATTAAAATAGCCCCAATTGTTTATTCAATCTTATCAAATAAACAAAAATTATAAAATCGCATAATAAATTATTACAAAGTTATTTGTTCTTCAGTTAAATAATTGTTTCATCTAACTTTAATTTAATTTAAAAAATTGAACATAAATTGTACTTGATATGCTCATATCTCTCAACTACTCTTACAAATAACCTATAAAGTAGAAAAAAAACATACATTAGTGAGTAAATATTAACTTAGAAGTTAAATGCACTAGGATAAAAATTAACAAACATCACTAACTTCTAACTATTTACAAGAAAAATCAATAGTTAAATATTATTGAATAACGAAATTTTAAAAAGTTACCACAAGTTTGAGTCAAAAACACTTCTAATAAAATTTAATCAAAAAAATTATAACTAGTCCACTTGACTAAATATTAATAACTAATTGATCAAATTTTCCCAAGTCCTCAATCAATTGGACTTGATATCCTTCAGTCATGTGAACGAACATTTTGCAAATACTAAGATTTAAGAAAGTGCGGCACCACCAATGAAAATTGTCTTTTATCAATATTATGCTTAGTCATAAGATTAAGACGTTTTTTTTTATTATGAAAAATCAAAAAAGTATTTCTCCCTTCGTTCTCATTTATATTCACCAAATGAATTTCTACTTTATCATTTATATTCACCAAATTTAAAGTAATAATAAATTTTATATTGGTGAGAATAACAAATTTTAAAAAGTAATGATGTGATTATAAATTTTATTTACATATGAAACAAATGGTTAGTAGATATAAATTAATGTGGGGTTGTTTTAACAAAATACAAACTCATGAATCAATTATTGTATTAAAATATCTTAAATCATGATATGGAATCACATGGTGATTCCATATCATGGTTTTTGGAGAATATGGTATCACCTCTCATGATATGGAATCATGAGATGGAATCAGCGTAAAATCGCATGTCCAAACGCTGATTCCATCTCACGACACCATATCGTGATATGGTATCGCATGGCCAAATGCCTACTAAGATTTACCAAAGAATACCCAAAGTCCCGAAACACATGCATCTCCTAATTCCTAAAAAGTCTAGAAAGATTTACACCTTTCATATTTATACTTCAATATTCAAATATTTTCAAGTTTTTAAAACCAGATCTTTGAAACTTTTTTTCACAAAACTTCAAAAAAAAAAATCAAAGTAAATGTATATTCAAACTTAACTTCAATTTCTAAAGATCACAATTGAATAGACAACTCAATCTTCAAGTTAAAAAAACAGCTAGTGGCAATATCTCTTTGCACCCTTTTGGCCATCAATATATATATATATACACTTCATATTTTCCCTACAAATTAAAGAACATAGATATAAGTATGTATACTTTCTCTTTTCCCTCCAAAGCACATGGATTTAAAAAGAATGAAAAGAGAAAAAATGGGCAAACTTGAAAGAATAGGACTTTAATGTGTTTGGCATACGACCACAAAGACAGTATCATTATATTACCCATTTGCAATTAACAAATATTAATAAAGTGTATATATATATATATCACTCTTTCAGTTAACCAACGAGATATCCATCTTATAACTACTACAAAAGAAATTCCACACATGCAATTTTTGGTGGAAATTGTAATCATGTTGTCTCCCAAAACAATTAGGAAAAACAGAGATTTAATTCCCATTTTTTATAACAAAGTCTGAGCAGAAGAAATCCAAATGTGTCGGTAATTAAAGATTCTTTAATCACTAATTGTACTAAAAAAATGTGTAAAAGTGGCTCTTTTGGAACAGAGATTACGGAGATAATTAAAGTGAAAAAGATTATATTAACGCGTGGATCACTAAATACTGCTTTGTACCTTTTTTCACACTAGAATAATCTAAAAGCTTCTTCTTCTTCTTCATTTCCTTTATTTCTTTTTATTTTTAAATTTTAATTAATACATTGGAAATTCTCTTTACCAAAAAGTTCAAAGCACAGCCATCTTAAAGTGGGGGTAGTCTATGGGCTGAAAATTCGGTATTAGTAGCCAAATTTGATTACCTAAATGATTGCAAAAATAATAAATTATTTGTGAAAGAAATTTAGCAATGATGAATCTTTATAGGGTAAAAATAACTCTTTTTCTTTTTTTTACTTGTCATATTTATTAAAAATAGCTATTTCAGAATACTTGTCATTTAATTAAAACAAAAAAGAATGGAGATTGGATTCTTTATATTTTATTGTTACTCAGACTAATGTGGAAGAGATTAATTAATATAGCAAAAGCAAGACATAATTAAAATAAATAAATAAAAGTAAACTAATCGAAATTTTTATTTAGAATTTTTGTCAAAAGAGATTGTAAAAGAAAAATTGACAAGTAAAATGAATAGGAGAGAATCGGTTTAGGATCAACTAGGTATGAGTTTGATATTTCAATCTTTCTTCTTAAAACATATTAATTTCACCAATTGTTCTTATTTTTTAAAACAAAAGATTTATAACTCAATTTCACACGAAATTGTAAATTCTATGTCATCAATTACTAGACCTTCATCATTGTTTTTTTGGGGGGAAATGGATATTAATGATGGCGGTGAAAAGGGACTCCTAATTAGTAGTACAATATTTGCTAACCTAATGATGGTTAAGTCCCTTGCCTATGATTTAGTGTCTGGGCTTTTTGTTTCATATATGATCCATAATTAGTCTTTTCAAAGTTCCAAAATGAACCCACATCATTTCTAGTCAAAATCTTTTCATTAATCCCTTATTTATCCTAAATAGCAGGTAATAGTAATACTAATAATTATTCAGACCAGTTTGAAGAGAGATCAACTTGCATTGTGCCTCTCCAAATATTTTGGCATGCCCAACTTTTCACGTGAATGACCATTCACTTCTTGGTCTCATGATATTATTATTTCATGTTAATACCTGTTCCATAGAGGCGTTATAGCAACTTATATATGGTGCTACAATTAATTAATCAAGAGATTAAGAGACATTATATACCCCTATTCATGAGTTACTATTTTTTGCTTTTTTAGTGACTCAAATTTGTTTATATGCCTAATCTATGTAGCATGGGTGGTCTATTCAGCAATACAAAATATCCATGCATAACTTGTTTAAGGATCACAATCTTAAAACAAGAGGTATAGAGTGCTTGCCACTTGATCAACCCATCTCGTCGAAGCAAAGGAACATCATTTGTATTTGCTTAATTTTTCAAGTTTTTATATATTTATAATGACCATCTCATATTTATTGATATGTGTAAGCTAAAGAATAAAGAGTGAAAAGGGACATTTTTAATTATCTTTTACAAATCTGCAACTTCACTAAACTTGCATGCTTAGTTAATTAGTTTATCTTTTTAGATCAAGTATGTTCAAGTATCTTTTCTGATATCGAACATAAGACTCACGATTGTTTATTACACATAGATTTACATTAAAATAGTTCCGATTATTTTTTTCTTGAGGAATATTACCTGAAAAGAAAAAAATTAAAATATAGTAGACGAAGAATAACATAAGTGGGAATTTTAGAATACATTCTCTCCCTTTTTCCATCTTGATTAATTAATTTTATACAAAGATAGAAAACCAAACCACACTTTTAGCTTTCTGAGCCTAACAATCATAGCTCAAGTACTCTTGTAAAACAGCGAGCGCAACGCATTCATGGAATTACTGAATCTTCTTATCCGCTGCAAAGATCAACGGCTCAGATTAACTACGAGCTCTCCCCCTATTTTCCACATCAGATTTACGCCTCCTTCCTATTATTCATTAACTGATCTGTACATTAACCCCTAATTTTATGTTATCTAATTTATTTTTATCTTTTAATGGGCAATACAGTAAATATTGAGTAAGAAATACACTTTATTAAGTTTAGCTATGAAGAACAATAGCCAACTTCTCTTCCTGATGAAATTTGATTTGCCTAGCAATGAAATCCTCAATGGCTTTCTGAAACTCCTCATTGCTTAATTCATCCACTGGATAAACCGTTTCCGATGGATCAACGGAATTATCGATTTTCCGGTACATCTCTGTCTCCGATCTACGAAGCTTACCGTATATTTCCTTGTTACTTCCCCTTTCAAACTTCGCCGATTTAGTTCTCCGTGGAATTTGAGAATAAAAATCCTTTTCAGTTTCCGTCTCTGTTTCTTCGGAACCGTCTGATTCCGAGATCGTCTGAGCATTCACTTCAAGTATAGTCTGTTTGTCTTGGTAGACAGTTTGTTCACATGCCGGTGCGGAAGAGGAGTTTCCGGCGGTGAAATTCCCGGAGCATTCTTCCTTTTCGATGAATGAATCGTAGAGTTCAGTTTCGGTGTTATTTGAGATCGTTGATGAATCGCCGTTGAATCGGCCAGATTTGAAGAAGAGAGTGAGAACGATGATGTTGCTAATAAGGAAAATGAAGAGAGGGCTAAGTATTATGGAGATAAGTTGCCGGAAATACTCGCCGGATATTTTGACGACAAAAGGTAACCGAGTAGAACTCCATAAGAGCACAAAAACTCCAACGCAAAGCTCAACAATTCGAAAAAGCTTGGCAACGCTTTTGAAACTGTGGAATATCAGAATTACTCTGTTTTCCATTTTTTCAGTACCGAAATCGAAAGCATCCATTTGTAGAGCAATGAAAACAAGCTATGCTGATCGATTGAAAAAGTTGTTTTTTCACAGAAAAATCTAAAGGAAATTTGAGTAGATATGTAGTGACGGTTTTGCTTATTACTTACTATTATTTACTGAGAGAAGAGAAAAGGAGTGAGGAATTTAGATTTATTGGAAGCAATAGAAGCGTTTTAAATGAATAGGTCCTGCCATTTTATAGAGTATTAATATTGTTGCGTGGAATAAACAATACGATTTTGCAAAAGCTATTTAGTATGTTTTAATCAGACGGCGAATAATTGAAAAAAGAAAAAATTTCTGTTGTGTTTGGTCAATAATAAAATAAAAAAATATTTGACAGAAGACTCATAAGTTGATATTCAAAGAGTTCTAACAGAGGTTCCAATAAAGATTTGATTTTGTAGTTTTGTATAAATCTATTTTAATTTTAGGTTCCAATAAAGATTTGATTTAGTAGTTTTGTATAAATCTTTTTAAAATTTTATGTCTTTCATCTTTTATGCCATCGAAAAAGTGTTTTTTTTAAAATAATAATTTATAAATTATAATAAGAGATTATTTTTATGATCGTGTTTAGAAAAAAAACTTGTTTAATCACTTATTCATGATTTCTTCCTTAACAATGATAAAAAATATAGTTTCAATTTCACTTATGTTCAAATCTCGTAAAAAGCTTTCTTTCTTATTTCTATTCTCTCACAAATATTTAAAAAAAAAGGTGAAAATTTATACTCTTTGATTCAATTTATATGACTCAATTATTTTTAGTCTGTTCTGAAAATTTTGATATATTTTTAGATTTAATAGAAATAATTTAATTCTAAAATATTCATTTTATTTTAAAATGATTTAGAATCACATAAATATTTATAATTTATTTTTAATAACAAATTTTTTTTTTTTTTTTCTTACACTTCCTACAATTAAACTATTTCACATAAATTGAAAAGGGAGCTAATGATTTTGATTTTTAACTACTATAATCACAACTTCCAATTTAACAGCTTAGGTTCCCGCTTTTTGCTATACTTGGAAAAACATGATAAATTACTTGCCACACCCTTATAATATTGAGTAAGTTTCGAATGCACCCCTTCTGTTTAAAATATCAAACCCCATATATTGTGAAAATTCTTCAAAAATATAGTACAACTGTAACGTATATTATGAAATTAAATAATTAGATCCCTTGTATAATAACTACCTCCCACTTATGAAATTATATCAAATAATAAGTACTCTTTAAATTTTAATATGTCACTTAATCAATTTTCTCTATGTCAAATATGTTGTTATATGTTATAGTTGTTTTACATAATATTTGGTTGAATAATTTGAACTTATATTAAGAGAAAATCTATTCCAAATAAAACTTAACTGTTGTGGTAAAATATTATCATAGAAGATGAATATTATAGAGAGATCGAATTATATATAAATTAATATATATGCACCATTAAAATATAAGCGGTATCTTTGAAATACTGGGGAGTATCTTTGAGTTTTACTCTGGATCTAATAGGAATAGATTCATCTTTTTGTTTAAAATTAGTCAATTAAGTATTGATTTCTAGACTGCAAAATTGAAGAAAACAATCACTGATTCTTCAGACGCTTCCAGCTCGTTAAATTTGTTGAATTATTATACTTACTTCTGTTATGTTTATTAGTATTATTTTGTTCTAATATAAAAAAAAACTCTAAAAGTTGCGTGTTTAAAGATGAGAAGATGACTAAAATGGTCTCTAATGTATGAGTAATACTTTATTTTGATCTTTAATATATTTCATTTGATTAAAATAGTCCTTAATGTTTGACAAAAGAGTTTATTATGGTCCTTAATATATATCACTTAATTGAAATGGTCCTTAACCAAAAACAAAAAGTGTTCATTTTGGTCTTTTGCCCTAAACCTAAAAAATTTATAAATTTAAAAAGTGTTCAATTTAACTATTGACCCTATGTTGATAACAAAATTTACTATTGTTGTCTTCTTTATGCTATCCAAAGAAAGAATTACATAAATTCTAACCCCATTTTCTCTACTTTCTCCAACAAAATATACTATTTTTTCCTTGTTAAAATATTATTCCATTGACCTAATCCCAATTTCTATTTTAAGCAAGAGAAAATAGTAAATTTTACTAGAGAAAGTAGAGACAATAATGTTAGATTTCATTGAATTTTCTTTGGCGTTAATAAAGAAGACAATAATGATGAAATTTATTAGTCATATGGATCCACAGTCAAATTCAACACTTGTATTTTTTAAAAATCTGCTATAGTTAAAATAAAGCACCAAATTAAACACTTTTTAATATATATTAAGGACCATTTCAATAAAATGAAATATATTAAAGACTAAAATAAGCATTATCCATACATAAAAGATCATTTGATCATTTACTCGTTTAAAGATAGTCATAGAAATTAGACAATTTGCTATTGTGTTCTCTACAAGTTGTGGCGTACTGAATTTCATCTGGTCAACGTTTCAAATCAAAACAAAGATTAAAAACAAAAAAAAAAGAGAATCTAAACTGTAACTTTTAATTCTTTGACTAGACTAGATAGATACAAGTTTCTATTATCCCCGACTCCTCGTGTTGATAGGAGGATGGTCATAAATTAATTAGGCCTCGTTATGTTTTTATTAAAATTAAAACATCTTACAGACATTTGATAAATAATGATGATTGTATCATGTATGGTAATTGAAGATGATACAGTTCAAAAAGATAATAGGACTTTTAAGATCACTTACTTCATGTGATTTTAAATTGGGAAAATTGAATGAAATAGAAAATTATTAATTCAAATTAAATGTTATAACCATAGTTTATTTTATTATTCGCAGCAAACATTCAATTTTTTTGTCATCTGGTTCGATATACAATTAGCCATTTTTGGTATACAAATGTATAAAATGTGTTTATGTTTGTATAAAGCGAGAGAAAAGTGTATATATAAATACATATATTTTCGTCCTATACATTTATAATTATATAAATACAGATCTTATTATACAAATTACAATATATAAATGAATTTATATAAAACAGAACAATTTGTATAAAATTGGAAGTATAGATCTAGCGAATTATACAAATCAAAAGCTCCGTAGCAAATATAAAATTTGCTATGAAGTACAATTATGCAAACTATAATTATAACATACAAATATGATTTTTATGTTTGTTATATGTGAAAGTTGCTCATTTAAATTTACCTCATCCTCTTTTAACTAGTTAAATTTACATCTAACAACAAATAGCTAAAATTTAACTAGTATTTTTTTTTCCGAATTCCCTTGTTATATATATGGTCGGGTTGCATTATTGCAATTCTTGTACTCTGTTTTATAGTTTAAATCTGCAATAATTTAATTTATTTTATGGAAAATCTATTTTGGCAATTGTTCCCTAACCTCCACTTTCCTGTTTTGGTGTTTATATTGAAGGACGATATGGAAGAAAGCAATAAAACTTTGCCATGATTTGAACTTTATAGGTTTATGTCTCATGGCTAAATCTTGTTTCACCTAATCTTACTACAATTCAATGTTTTTTTACTATTTTTATAAGTTAGGTACATCATTTTTTTAAAATATTTTTTTTACAGAGGTTAGATACTGAAGAAAGAAACCTAACCAGATTCTGATGGGAACCTCGGGAGGGTACATGTAACAGTGACATTTTATTAATTAAAAGACAAGTCTCTATTTATGACACATATGACCATCTTTGACTTACTACATTATTGCGCTCTTCTCTTTATTTTATTTATTACTTTCAAATTAGCAAATACTCCTATGTTATTTAATTTAAAACCAATCTAGTCCATTGGATTTTTTAGGAGATAAAGTATATGACATTAAACCCAACTTAGAGATTGATTACATGAGGGGAACCTCTTCGGTAGGGTGTACATGACCGGGTTAGTTTGAATTTTTCAAATATTAAATCAAATTATTTGTATAAAAAAATTAAATTTATAAACCAAATCAAACTAATAAAATTCGGGGGGTTTTCGAGTTTTTCAACCTCGGATTGGTTCGAATTTTTCAAATACCAAACCAAATTATTTGTGTTGAATTTTTGATTTTTTAAATCAAACCAAACTAATAAACCTTGAATTTTTTTTTCTTTGGGTTTTTGGATTTTTCCGGTTATTCATACAAACATATAATTAACTTGTACTTCAAATATTTCTTTAGTCTAACCAAATACAACTATCTACGGTGTTTTTTAAGAAAATAACACAAAATATGAGATGAGTGATGAAACTAAAATATTTAATAAAAATAATAATGAAATCATATAAAATAAATATTGCAAATTGATAAGTCATAATGAAAATAATCATAATTTAAAAGTATTAATCATGCTAAAATAAGTCTAATAAGTATTAATTACATGATTAAACATTAAAGAACAAATATTCAACATTATTGTCATTCTTAGTGTTGAATTAATTTATTCTGTTAGTATTAGTATTGATTTGATTCGAATTGAGCTTATTAGAGTTACTAATATCAATGAACTATAACATTTATTGTACCATTCAAATTTTTAAGTCTCAAAAAAACTTTTAAAAATATGTTAAAAGATAACAATTATGAAAACGTACAAGTAAAATTTAGAAATTACATCAAAGTAAATTCTTTTATGTTTATATTTATAATATCGGATTGGTTTGGTCTCAGGTTGACTTTTTTTAGTTAAAATCAAACCAACCTAAGTATAGTCAGGTTTTTTTTCCAATACCAAACCAAATCAAACTAAACTATTAGTCGAATTTTTTTTTCCGACTTGACTCAATTTGCGGTTTGATTCGAGTTTGTACACCCCTACTCTTCGGTATATTAAACTTAGACTCTTAAAAGGGTAAAAAACTTACTCTATGAAAGAATCAAATGATTGATGAAAAAATAATCTATTCACTAGTATAACTTTTTTTTGTTTTACCACATAAAATAGGCCTAAAAGGGTAAATTTAGGAATTGCGGATAACTAGCAATTGCTATAATATTTACCTTCAGGTGAACATTGGGAAAATATTTCATTCTGTAATAGATTGCAAATCACACAGAAAAGATAAACCGCATTAGTTAAGCTTTATGCGACATACTAGATTCAGAAAACATTGAAAGGGTTCAATCCCGAACCATAATGTAGATAACCACCCCGTCCAAACTAGGAATTTAATTACTTCAATGTCTCATGATTTTTCAAAAGAGGCAAAATGTAGGAGTTGGGAAAATGGGACCACCATTAAGTGCAAGGCGAAGAGACTAGATAGGGAGGAAGGAGGCGTACGGCAAAATGGCAGCACCATTTTCGCGTTAACTGGTACGTCCATCACTTTCCCATCCATGAATCTAATTCTCAATTCTATAGCCCATTTGACCAGTCCACCTCGTATTTTCTATGTTTCAATTAGTAATATGAAATGCTTTGAATTTCAAAAATCAAACAAATAAATAATTTTACTTTCAAAAAACTAACTATTTCAAAATGACACAGTGAGATATCCTATCTGAGGTGTCTAAAATGAACATTAGCTAGTTGAGGTGTCTAAGTGAAATTTTATACCAAATTTAGGAAGCTATCGATGGGTTTGGCCTTTTTTTTTCTGTCCTGTTTACTACACTACCATTCCCTGTATGTGACTCTTTATCCATGTTTACAAAAGCAATAATGGAATGGGACTTGTCTCGAATCTAATTCCACACCATGCAATGCTCCTTATTTCTGAACACTCAACCTTTTAGGCTAAGCCTCGTAGGTGCGTTTTGATTTGCCCCATTCACAGGTCTAAAAGGATATACTCTATAATTTATTCCGATTTATGTGGTGTATTTTTTTATTCTTTTGGTTAGTGAAAAAAAATTTAATTTTTAATTTATCTTAAATGAAATAATTTATAGCAACACAAATATTTATATTCTATTGGTTGATTTAAAACTTTTTTTCTATTACTGAGATAATGTAATTGGTTAAAATGAATGACATAAATTGAAAGATGGAGAATATTTAGTATGTCTCATGCACGCTTTACAACTTTGATAGAGATATTACTATATCTTAAATTGCATGTCGTCTCGTAACATTATCCTTTTATATTTTTCAACTTATTCTACTTACCTTTATTCGCTTATGGTTAAAATTAATTAATGTCTGATAACTACATGGGATACATAAGGTTGCTGTGAAAAGTTCCACCCCAAGTTAGGGTGTACATGGCCGAGTTGGTTTGAGTTTTTCAAATATCAAATTAAGTTTTTAAATTTATAAACCAAACCAAATCAATAAAACTCGGGTTTTGCAACCTCGGGTTTTCCCGGATTTTTTCGGTAAAGTATTCAATATTCATATAAACATATAATTTACTTGTACTTCAAATATTTCTTTAATCCTACCAAAATATAACTATTTAAGGTGTTTCTTAAAAAAAAATAAAAAAAAATATGATACGATTAATGACACTAAAATATCCAAAAATAATAATAATAATAGTAAGAATAATAATGAAATCGCATAAAACAAATATTGCAAATTAACAAGTCATAATGAAAATGATCATAATTTAAAAGTACTAAATCATGCTAAAATAAGTTTAATAAGTATTAGTTATATGACTAGATATTAAAGGAAATTAAAGTTAGATTATGTATTTTAATTGTTTAAACTAATGTAAAACTAAAGAACAAATATTCAATATTATTGTCATTCTTAGTGTTGAATTGATTTTCTTTTTGCATTAGTATTAATTTGATTTTGATTTAAGCTTTATTATAATTACCAAGATCTGTGGACTATAATCTTTATTGGACCATTTAGAATTCTAAGTTTCAAACTTGAAATAACATATTAAAAGATAAAAACTATGAAAAAGTATAAGAAATATTTAAAATTTATATCAAAGTAAATATTTTTATGTATAAAATAAAAATTTTAAAATTATATATATAATGTCAGGTTGGTTTGGTTTCGGGTTGTTTTTTTTTTAGTTAAAACCAAATCAACCCAAATATAGTTGGGTTTTTTTTTTTCAATACCAAACCAAGTCAAACCAAACCATTAGTCAGTTTTTTTTTTATTTGACTCGATTTGCAGTTTGTGTTATGACGTAAAAGATGAAAACGAAAATCTAAAATAAAGAACACCAAGTTTAACGTGGAAAAATCCTTCAAAACGAAGGTAACCACCACGGGATCGACAAGATCCGAATTGCTTCACTATAACAATAAGAGAGTTACAATTATTCTTCTAATGGCTACACAACAAGTGCCAAAAGAGAACAAACAATAGCTACACTAACAAAAGATAAATAGAAAGAAACACCACCCAAACCCAGCTGCTGTTCGGGACCTAAAACAGGATCTTGCTGACTTCCGAATCCGATCTCCACCGTTCAAATCAACCACCAAGATGTCAGGAACACTCAGTACAAATTTCAGCCCGATCCAACGGTTAGTTAATCGGAAAACACGATCTGAAGGTTGCTGGTCGGAATAAAAGACTGCAGCAAAAGAACCTTTTTTCTTCTCTCTTATCTCTTGTTGAAAGCTTTCTCAAAAACCTCTCTTATGTCCTAATGTCTTTCAAAGACAATATTAATGAGCAATCTCTATTATTCTCTCAAGACCATCCTCTATTTATAGAGTTGTGCTTTTCCTTACAAAGCCAAAACCAACTCCAAGTAGGATTACTATTCCAATCCTTTTCCTAATAGAATTGGAAATCAAATAAAGAGAATAATTCCAATCCTTTTTCAAGTAGGATTAGGCCATGGGCCTTTGGCTGGAACACGGGCAATAGCCCAACAGTTTGGTTCGATTTTTGATTCGATTTTGTATACCCCTAACCACAAGCATCTATGGACTCTTTAATATGATTTGAAAAAATTTCATTTTTAAAACTAGATTATCGTTGAAATAAGTTCTTGCGGGATATCAAAAGTAAGAAAGAGAATCTTATTGAATATTGATCTGAATCATAAATCACTCATATGAACCGTGTGTTCATTCGCTTACCTCGATTAATTTCGTGAAATACCTGTAACCTCCCACCAATAATATATACATAGGTAACTCTATCCACCATAGAAGTAGTTTTTTTAACCTGTCGTTTTCGTCCTGCACTTGGAATCAATGTCTTTGTATTTTTGGTTGGTCTAATCCCAAGTAGCTTGCTATCACGGAGTAGCAAAGAAGGTGGAACAACATGGTTGGTAGATGCTACTCCTACTTAAAAAAAAAATATAGTAAAACAAAGGACGAAAAATTGAACGTGGAATTTTTTTACAATGGCCACAATTGAGGGCATATGTTCTTTGAGCGTGAAGTATATTGTTTGTATTCTTATTTTTAGACCTACAATGCAGGTAAATATATTTTTCCCTTCGCCTTATTTTCATGTAAAAGGAAAAGAAATTAAAACATTTTTGTTGATTGTTTAATTTCTCCCATATTCTACTCTCTTCTTTCCTCCCCTCTCACCAACAATGCGCTAAAGTAGTCAAATATAATTGTTCTCAACATGTGCTTGCTTCACTCATTTCGTGTTTCAAAGATATTTATGCAAGAATTCAGAGACCACTTATATTTTTTTTTTAATACGTAACTCTTTGAGGCAAAGCTAGAATAAATTACTTGACAAATAGATGAGACCCCACCTTAAGAGTCTGATTATATAATCAGTGGCCTAACCTCTACACCATGTTTAAGGAATTCAATATTTATTTACATACACTAAACACAAAAAAACATATCTTATATATAGTGTAATTTTTATTGAGGGTCTTGAGTGAACACTCCTCAATTCGCCCCGTTAATATAATAGTTGCAGTAGTAATAGCAGGCACTGAAAATGATATAATAGTTGGCAAGTGTAATTTTCTTGCCAATAACTTTTCACATTTCGATTAAAACGATTACAAACACTTTTACCGAATAAATTAATTATCCCATACGCAAACAGACAATTACTTACTCATAAAATTAATTTTAATATCTAAAAAATATTCAATCCAAACCTGGCGCAGGGCACTAAATTGCTCTACTAGTATTATTAAATACAAACCTTGTGTATTAGTGAATGCCTTGAAATTTCAGTCACTATCACAAATTCACAACCATCCTAATCGAAGGATAATGTAATAGTATAGAATAAATACATCGTACTTATATAACTATCTATATATTTTATTGGCATATAAATCCAAATGATTCGTAAAAAAATAAACCAAAACTAAATTTACTAACATTACTGACACGATCTTCACAATTTTCTTCAACGACACTGTTTATATACCCTCCTTTTTTCTATCGTGTAGCTGTATCGGATACAGGGGGTGGAGGCATCAGAACCCCCTCGGCGGAAAATATTACTATTTATTCAATGTTAAATTATTTTTTTAGGTATGTATAATAGATGTCGAACCCCTTTCCACTAGTTCATGTGTTTACTTCTCAGATTTTGAACCCTTTATTAAAAATTCTAGCTCTGCCACTGATCGGATACATGACAAAAATGAAAATGAAATAAAACAACAAAGGCTGTTTTGAAGATCTGGCTTCTATCTACTGTTACTTGCACAATTTTCTGCAATAACTCTGTTTACCATGTTTTTTCTTCGATGAATCAAAAGGGAAATAATGCGTACTGTTCATGGTCTCGACGATTGTGTTACATTTGTACCTCAGAAACGTTTGCAAATTTTCAACTCAAAGCTCTAGCTACCTAGCTGCTACGTGATATTGTTTTAACATGACATAACTTCTGTATGGATATATATAAAGTACATTTCATGTTAAGGGTGAAATAGAAGAAGTGTACGTAAAGTTAATTATATTTAAATTTAGAAGTGTATGTAACTTTTTCTAAAAATAAATGGACTAACAAAAATCATGTCACACCACCTGAAAACTTTTTCATGGGACCATTATAAGTAATTTTCACTTAATCAACTTAGTAATTAATGAGTGATTTCTGATTTGGATTAGTAATATTCTATACTTTTTTTTTTTTTTTTTGTCTTCTACCCCGTGTTGGGAATCGATATTGAAGTTTAATTGATTTGGATTTGCTTCATCTAAAAACCATTTGAAGCGCTTCCTATCATAGTGTTTTTTTACTCGATTCTAATTAAACCAAATCATAAAACAAAAGGTCATATTTTTACCAACTGATGTGGGAATCTTCAAAAACATAACTTATTGATTAAATATCTGATTAACTTATATATATTTAATCTTGACCAGGAGAAATTAGTTTTGCGACTTTAGAGACTTAATAATAGTTAAAATATCCAACTTAATTATAGTCATGTCCCAAAAAAGAGAGGTTGCAAGAAATAAAGAAAATTATTAGTTAAAGAGTATCGGATATGTTGAAAAATATGGGCTCCATGTCCTTAACAAGATTATCCTAAAAAGTGGCTGTTACCCTCGTGGTGGAGAATCTGCTGCCAGTGAAAGCTTATGGTTCTGATGAAAATTGACAAAAGGCAACTGATTTTCAACATATAATTTCCCAAGAGAATTTGAATTTGTATTTTAGATAATTATATATATATAGTAGAAGAATATAACTTATAAGAATCCACAATAGAAGCAGCTTGCGTGTAAAGAGGTTGAAGAATATTTGTAAAGGTCAATTAGGCTAGTCATCTTTCAGATAAACCCACAATACTATATCTTATTTTGCTTCTTTTATGAGACAACTTATGCGGTCGAACTCATCCCTTCAAAAAGATTAAATACGACAACCTCCCCTTTGCTTTCTTTTTTTAATTCGAAATGACTTATATCCAACTTTATTTATGGATTTATCTTATATCCATATATAAAATTGTTTTTGTGTAATAGTCTAGCTAGGATTATATACCATTTTTTACATTACTAACTAAAAGTATTTATCACTAAAAAGTATGAATTATTAGTGATTTGACTTCATGAATATATTTAGTGGTTATCGATTAGTGTATAGAATTTAAACTCTTTAGTAGTGGAATCGCGATGCTGAGACAATTGTTTTATGCTTTTGAATTTTGTCATTGCATGCATGCATGTGTGGTGTTGTCGAGTTTTCTAGCTAATTAATAAAAGGAGAATATGGAACTGATTTGCGTGTGTGTCACCATTTATTTTAAATTGTTATATTTGTGTATTCGAAATTTTGTTCCATCAACTCAAAGAGAATCAAGCATCAAACTTGTTCTATGGTGATTGTATATGTAGTAGATTAAGATATTTTGCATGCGAATATGCCGTCGTTTCCGCGTCGAACTCGTGTATGTCACTACTCACTTAATCCCCCACTTCTTTGTATTACTATATTTTTTTTATTAATCTATTTAAATAAATTATTATTAATTTGGATAATTTTTTAACTTCAATTCTTCACATGACATGTTTAGAATTCAAATAAAGAAAGTACTAAAAAGTATTTTATATATGGGACGGAACGAAATATAGTAGCTATTTCTATTTTTCTTGTCTTGAAATATAGTGTTTTGGGGATACAATCATGGATTGAACTTTTACTTTATTGTACTATAGTTACTAAACTATTTCAAGTAGCAACAAAATTTACTGAAAGTTGCTTGTATATATTGTTAGAGTCGTTCAATTATTTTTCGTATCAAAATATTACTGGATGAAAACAAATGAGACATTTTTTAGTATACTTATGTAAAGTTGGACGAGTTTTGTGTTATTAAAAATAATAATTTATTAACTTTGGTGCAGTAAAACTTTTACCCGTCATGTCTTTCCCCATATAGCATGATTTACTGTTTTCAACTCTCGTTGCTTCGCTCTGCCCTGCATTTCGTCAGTGATAATTTTTTTTATTTTTTTTTTTCAAAAAAGAAGTTTTTCTTTCGTTTAGGCCCAATATTGAAGATGCAGAGACCGTATTGGGCCTGCACATCTGTGAAGCCCGTTAGAAGGGCTATAGTTTGGAAGCCTATAAACCTGAGTTGGACGTAAAGCCTTAAAAAGTCCATACACCAATCTAAATAATCTTGGCCCAAATTTGCGTTCAGTAAAGTCTATTAGAACTAATTTTTCACGGGAAAATTGTATGAAATATCAAATTATTAATTACAAATAAATGCTATAGCCATAGTTTATTTTATTTGTAATTCGCAGCAAACATCCCCTTTTTTTGTCATCAGATTCAATATACAATTAGCCATTTTATATATTTCGGTATAAAATGTATAAAATGCGTTTGTGTTTGTATAAAACGAGAGAAAAGTGTATATACAAATACAAATACATATATTTTCGTCCTATACACTTATTATTATACAAATACAAATCTTATTATACAAATTACAATGTATAAATGAGTTTATACAAAACTGAACAATTTGTATAAAATTAAATGTATCTAGCGAATTATACAAATCAAAAGCTCCATAGCAAACATAAAATTTGCTATGGAGTGCAATTATGCAAGCTATAATTATAACATACAAATCTGATTTTTATGTTTGCTATATGTGAAAGTTGCTCAATTTTCAATGTTAGCATTTTTCTTAAATTAATTAATTAACAGAAATTAAACAAAATATCCGTTGAGTTAAACATTAGCCAAGTGTATGTTTTTAACTCCGGGAAAATAGTTTAATGATTCATTTTTTAAGTTCTACTAATGGAAAAACAGGTGTTTTTTTTAAAAATAAAATAATTTACGAATGAAAAATAAACAAAGTTTACTTGGCTAGATCGACTACATGTGGAGGTGTAAGTATGATGATTGACTTATTTTTTATCTTTTTTTTTTTATATAACAGAAGAAAATACTAAAGTAATCATTCAGAATTTATCTTAACACTTAAACTTATATTGTAAAATTAATTTTTTTAAAGTTAAATCATTGTAATACATAAATAAAATCATAAACGTTATCTTTCATTAAAAATCACAAACGTTAAGATCCCGTTATAACGGAATCCTAGAGATATAAGATCCCGTTAGCCAGACAGATGCCAAATTTGTTATCTTGCGTCAAATAAGTCCGCCGCTAAAGTCAAAAAAAGTGTACTACATTGAAGAGTCAATTTAATAGACGAACAGTAGACCGTGGAGTAGGACTTGGCTATCACTATTTTTATATTTCCGTATCATAAATAAATTTATAGGACACAAATCTAATTTAATCGAGATGAAAAATAAAATTCCACTTGATACACCTTCTTCTTCAAATTACATATCTCAGCCCTTTGTTGAAGAAAATATCTCGTGTGCTTAATCAGAAAAAACATACAAGTGCAGGTACCAAAATGACTGTTGCAACTACCCTTGTAAATGTACCAATACTAGTTTCTCAGCTTCAATTTCGCGGACTCAATAGATTTTCCACTTTCAAATTGGATATCTGTGGAAAATTCAAGTTCAAAAAATCCATCTCGCATTGTACACTAATTCCCCCTAAAATGGTGGATTCCGTCGAGAATCGAGCTGCTGCTGCCGGCGATGAAGGAGTCAGTTGTGGAGGTTTAGAGCAAGAAGCTCTTATTGATGGATCCATGAATTTTTCTTCTGATGGAGTTAAAGCTATTCTCAACAGCCTGGTAAGTCAACGTTTGACCTGCTCTGTTTTTATCATTTCTTCATGTTTCTGTGCTAAACGGCTCCTCCGTAAAAAAAGAAAGGGGGGACTGTTTGATTTTTATTTTTTATTTTCTGCAAATAAGTTTTACCTGAGAGAAACCTGCACCTTGTGGAACAATTATTGGATAGAATGGAAGGCTGATTTGTCAGTTGGGAATAAATTTGATCTTGTAAAGAACTCATGTCTTCTGTAAAAGTTGAATAGTAATAACCAATACAAAGCTCATAAATGTTCTCTCGGTGGAAAAAAATTAGTAGTATTTGGTAAAAAAAGACTCTTTCATATCTTAAATAGAGATCTTTAGTTTTCATACACAAATCACAACATCATACTATCTCCAATGTACTCGTTTAAAAAGTTTTGGTTAGAAAAGATTTACTCTCAATTGATCAAATTGTATCATAAGGTCATTTTAAAAGTTTTTCTTTGTAGTCTAACTTATGGTCATTAAAGTTTGCAATTGTTAGCTTATGCATGTTATTTGGATCCCAACAATTAGTTAAGGTAATGTTCCCTCACAATAATCATTTTGGTGTGACTAGCTATGTCGAGCTTCTAATTGCTGCTTTGAAGTCATGGTTTTGTTGTTTAGATTTGTAATGATTAGTAGTCCTAAATAAGTACAGAGTAAGTGGCTGATGGCTGCAGTTTTCGGTATTATCTTGCTCTGGAGGCATGATATGGAAGTACTATGGGCTACTTCAGGTGGAGTTGTCAATGCCTGTCTTTCAACTGCACTGAAAGGGATACTTAACCATGAACGCCCCGTTTCAACATTAAGATCAGATCCTGGGATGCCTTCTTCACATGCGCAGTCCATCTTCTACACAGTCGCATTTTGTATCATCTTAGGTAAGTAAGCTCGATCTCCTACTAATTGATCAAATGCTGAGATGATTTTCCTCCAGATAATTCTTATTGTTTATGTACATACGTGCTTATCAGATAATCCATTTTCACTTCTCATTTTCTTGAATTGTTTGACACAGTGATTAAATTTTTCGGGTTCAATGAAATAACTGCAGTCACTAGTGCGCTTATCTTTGCAATGGGCTCATACTTTGTAAGTGTGGAGTTGTACCTTTTATATTTATTATTTCCATATGCTGGCAGAACGTATTTCCTTACTGGTTCTTCAAGTGATTCTTCTGAATGTAACTTTCATTCTAAGTAAAACTGGTGCAGAAAATGATGTACATGTTTTCTTTTCTATCACTTTACAGTCATGGCTACGAGTTTCACAACGATTTCACACGTTAAACCAAGTAGCAGTGGGTGCAATACTAGGATTCTGTTTTTCTATTTTCTGGTTCTGGCTGTGGGATGCCATAGTCATGAAGGCATTTATAAACCACTTTTGGGTTCGGATTGTGGCTGTTGTTGGTGCTGTTGGTTTTTGTGTCGGTTTTCTCCTATATGTGATTCGAAATTGGGTTATTGAAGACCTACATTGATTCAATATAGTGTGTGTACAGATTATTCGTATAGCAATTGAAATAATATTGGTATACAAATAAAACAATTTCTTCTCAAATTCTACCTGTCATTATTTTGTATTTTACATCTTGTATGTTGGTGACTTGGTGTCTTATGAATGTAGTACAGTTTTGAATAGGACACCATATGACTTGCATCATAATAAAGACTAGCATTATAGTATTAGAACACAATCGAGAAGAGACAAAGCCACATGCAGCGACTTCATTTTCATCAAAGGGTTCAATATTTACAATATCAACAAAACTAAATTTACGGCGAAAGGGTCGCCTTTTTATATGATTAAGTTTACGAATAATCCATAACTACCATTTTGTGTTCATAATTATTATATTCCAAGTTTTTGAACCTCAACGCAACCTCCTCCATCGGTGTAATTACCTTTCTACTGCGCAAATTGTGTGAAACTGTTGACAATATCTTATTTCATTCATATATATATATGATACCAACAGAGAAGATGTAAAAGTTAGATAAAATTCATTGAGCTTATGTGGGATTATTTAACACCCCACTTTACCCCCAAAATGGACATTGGACAATTTAATCTGGGGCCATCATCAATAAAGAATAATTGGGATGAATGTTAGCTTTGATATTATGTTTGGCGAAATGGTCTGGTGGACCCTTATACTTGTATCTGTTTGTATTGTGAACCCTTCTACTTATCATTTTGTCATCTAGACCCCTGAACTCATCCAAACCCAACATTTTAAACATTTTTTTTTATGTGGCATCCTATGTGGAAAGACTCCACATGGAGCGTGTGATACACACAAGGTAAGAGCGTGAGACGCCTTAAAAAGGCACTAACGGCCAAATTTTGACCTTTAAAGGCCATCTCTTCTTCTTTATTTTCACTCAAACACCATTGTTGGACAAATTTGAGCTTTTTTCTCCTCTTTTTCTCGATTTTGTCTCTTCAAATTTTTTTTCTCTTTTATTTTTGGTGCCTTTAATTTTTCCTTCGATCTACTCATCTTTTTTTTGTGTGATTCTATTGTATTTTTGTTTCATCTTTTTTTTTGTGTGTGGTTCTATTGTATTTTTGTTGGTTTGATTTTGTTGGTCTTCACAATGACGGTTGGATGTTGCTACTGTGGAATATATGCTGAACTAAAGACATAAAGAACACCAACTAATCCTGGAAGTATGTTTTGGGGTTGTCAAAAATATTCATCCGGTAATGGGTGTGGATTCTTCCGATGGGCTGATGCAAATGATTCAACATGCCAAGAACAATACAACATTAAGAATCCATCAACGAGTTCAGGGCAAGGAAGACAAGGAAGACAAGGATCAAACACTAGTATTAATATCACTGTTATTGTGGTTGTTGTTATTTGGTTTGTAGCCATTATTTTTAAGATATATTAATTTGTACTAGGTGTTATTTGATAATGAAATGGATTGCATTTGCTTAAGAAATCTAAATAGCAACTTCATTCAAACACAAATTCATATAGGTGCCATTCATATAAAAAAACAAAGTCTTCCTAATAGCATAACCAAAACAATTGGGATCAAGTCATTAATCAAAATAAAGTTAGTTGGGATCAAGTCATTAAGCTAAACCAAGTGAAATCTAATGTGTGCCATGAGTGCTTCTGTAACTCTCCTCCCGTAGCTGCTTTTGAGTAATTGCAGCTCTTCCCTTCCACCTTAGTCCATTGGGTTTGTAACCAAGATCAATATTGGTAGGAGTTGAACTTGACAATGTAGCACTATGTAATACCCTATGAGTATTTCCAGACTGAGAGAACAACAAAAATCTTAACTTAAAGATGAACTAATAGCAATTAAAGCAATTTAATGTGTTTAAATGATAAAATACATACCCTCGCAGTTACACTGCCACCTAATCCAAATAAGAGACCATAACCAGTTGTCTTTGCTTTTTTTGGTCTTGGTTTCTTATATGCAAGAGTTGCACCACCTCTCAAAGCTGTGCTAGTCTTTCTTTTTTGGCCACATGCACTAGAAGTTGATTGTTGAGTACTTAATTGTCTCACATTACTTGATGTAGCAATGGTAGGCCTTCCACCAGATGCCAAGGCAGTTGCAACCTTTACACCACTTGATGAAGCATTTGTAGGCCTTGTAGCACTAATTAGACCTGCATTTGCACCTGCACTTGGACCTGCATTTACACTTGACTGGCTTCCAGCAGTTGCACACTTGCAACACTTGTTCCAGCAGCAACATTTGAAGTTGCAACACTTGTTCCAGCAGCAACATTTTTCTACAAACATATTTTAAAGCCAAAATTATAACAAGAGTAAAATTTAGTAACAAAGAGACATTAAAGCACAACTTACCAGAACTGGACATCCTTTCTTGATATGTCCTAAAGTCTTACACACATAACATTTCATTTTTCCTCCCTTCCTTGTAGCCTTTTCAAACTTCTTCTTAACTGGCTCATCACTATCTTTTCTCCTGTTTTTTCCTGGTCCTCCTGGCATAGCTGTAATTTCAGGTGGTTCAATGGCTGATCTATCACTTTTTGGCCACATCTTCATGTTTGTCATAGGTTGAATCTATTATATGCTTTCAAGTATGTTTCCTTCTTATACCAGTGATCAACAAATGTATCAACAACCCAATCCTTATAATGAATTGCTGTAAGTGAATGGCCACAAGAAATTCCCTTTAATTGCCATTACCTACAACTACACACCTTCTTTTTTAGGTCAACAACATGTTTATATGATGGATCATGAATCTCAAAGCCAAAATCACCATTAAATTTTACCTCACAATAATCTGCAATTTCGGCATTTTTCTAAGAATATCCATAGCCATGGTGCTACATTAGTAATTCATTTTTCTGAAAATTCTCTCATGTGATTCATTCTTTCCATAACTTTGACTCTTATATCCTCTAGCATAATGATTATTGATTTGAACCTAGCACCTAAAATCCAACTGTTGAAAGTCTCACACATGTTGTTCTTAACCACATCACACTTGCTATGTTCTTTAAAATATGCCCTACACAATGCTTCTTTGTTATACTTTAACAAAACTTCTACAATGCCTACTCTTAACTCACTCAAGTCATCAAGTTTGGACTGTAAAAGTACCTCAAATGATGCCCTGGCAACCTGCTAGAATTTTCTTCTCCTTTCTTCACCCCTCCAGTCTTTCTTCCAGTTTGCCCATATATGCCTAGCACACCATCTAATTTCAGCATTTGGCAATACATCAATAAGTGCAAGATGAAGACCCTGCCAAACAAAGAACATTTGACATACAACAATGTTAAATATCAATTACTCCAAAAATGAAGAAATAAATTTAACAAATAATATAGTAATACTTTTTGCATATCAGACATCACTGTTAGTCTTTCACCTTCTGTAACCTCCAAATCATGTTTGATGCACTTGAGAAACCAAGACTATGTGTCCTTGGTTTCTTTATCAACTACTGCCTATGCTATAGGGTACATCTGATTATTTCCATCTTTGGAAATGTAATATAACAATTCACCTTTACATACACTTTTAAGAAATGCACCATCTAAACCAATAATCCTTCTACACCCTTCTTTCCCTCCAATTTTTAAGGAACCAAGACAAATATAGATGCTCATAAACACCTCTTTTCCTGGAATTGTGTTCTTGGATGTCCTAATAGATACAGTAGTTCCAGGATTTGTGGTCTTTAATTGCTCAGGATAATAATACAACCTAGCAAACTCATTTCAGAAATCTCACATATGTTCATTCATAACTCTCAGTTTTGCCTTTCTACAACTTGCCTTACTAACATACAAATCATATTGCTTTTGTATCAAAGACTGAATCTGATGTAGTTTGATGGTAGCTTCACTCTTAATTTCTCCTTGTAATGTTTACTAATCCAAATGGGGGTACACAGTTTGTTTCTTGTTCTTTTAAAACACTTATAGACAGGAAAATATGTTTCAACACTGAAGTTTCCAGTGTTACTTTCAATACTTCCAAGAATATGTCAAGGACAACCTTTTTTATTACACTTTGCCCTTATCTTTTCCTTCTCATTAGGTTTCAACCTAATTTTAACACCCTTTTGAATAGAGTAAGTTTGCAGTGCCTCCCTGAACTCAATGTGATTCAAAAATACCATATACAGTTGAAATAAAACCTTTTTACCAGTTGGATCAAAGTAGATCTTTGTACTTTCCTTCCTAGGTGCTGGATCTACCACTTCATCATTTTCAACAGGATCCTTTCATCTTCACTAATGTCACTACCAGGATCTGATCTATCAAAATAAGGGTTATCACCACCCAAATTGCCTTTGAATCTCCCCTTCTTCTCCTTATAAATGTCTTCAAAACCAGCATCTATACCTACAAGACCAGATGGTATCTCATCTAGATTTACTCTAGCAGTCTTTTCTTTAACTTGTTCTTGAATATTAGACTGCCTAGCTTGAAGCAACTCCTCATCCAAATTACTCAAATCATTAATATTTTCATCAATATCATAGAGTGAATCAGAATCAGAATCAGAATGTTCTTCAACTCTTGGGGCAAGGGCTTGTTCTTCAACTAAAGGGGACTGCTCTTCAACTAAAGGGGACTGATTTTGGTTTAATCCCTATTTTTATTTTCATCAAATGGTTGAGATGAAGACACATCAGCCCTATCTATTTGTAGGGAGGATGATAGATCAACCCTATTTTTGTGTGGGTAGGAGGACACATCAACATTATCTTGTTGTGGAGATGAGGACACATCAGTATTAGTGCCAGGCAATACAAGTATCTCTTCTACAACTAAAGGGATACTAATGGGACGTACAACATATACATCAACAAAATCAGCACCCTTCAAACCATTAAGAAAGTTTAAAACATCAGAATCAATATTTAACATGTAAAAAGTACCCTTCTTGTTGACTCTACATCCAAATGTCTCAACATTTTCAACACCCAATTCCATTGCTATTTTATGAAACAACATAATATGCAACTCATCTACATCTATATTAATTTTTTCAACACTAGTGATTCCATTGACATACCTTAAAGTAGGATTAGATACAAAACAGCCCCCATAGTGAAATTGAAGTGTCACTATAGTTAAAGCCATTACCTTACAATGCCTGTAAAGAAAAAAAAAACAACTACAGTTAAACCATAAACTTACCATGACTGTAACACAAAAATCCCTATTTTTTTTAAGGAAATAATGAATTGTTGTAACAGTTAAAGCCATTAACTTACCATGACTGTAATTGTTGTAATAATGCACCACTAACACTATCAATACCCAAGACAATTGACCAGAAATAAAATATTAATTTTAGTCGAAATTGGGATTTTACGAATAAACCCTAGAATCTACTCGAATTTATGAAATATACCATTGAAGTTCATACATCAACTAAGAAAGCATATTACACTAATATTACACCCAAACCAAAGTAAAATCCCCAAAAATTTTTAGAAAATCGAATGACAGACCCTAAAATCAAACAGATACGCACGAGAAAATGAAAGAGATCAGAACTAACGCAAAAGGCAAGAACTTACAACGAAAATTGGAGCGAAACTGAGCGAAAGTTTGGGAAATCATAGACGAACGTCACAGAGAGGAAAAGAGGAGAAGAGGATAAGTGTAAAAGTCGCGAAGGTTTGGAAAATTTCTCCGGAGTTAGGACTATTCTTAGTTTAAGGTAAGTCATTTGCCACGTGGAATATAATATCATACGTGAATTAATTTTTTTTTTCTTTTTGGCCAACGTGTACGTGTATGTGCAACACGCACCATACCACAACCAAAAAACAGGGGCGGCTATAATAAATTGGTGGCCTAAAGCAAAATCCGAATGGAGGCCTTAAATTCGAATATATATTTTTTATGAAGTTTATTATAGCCAATTATTTAATCTTTCTTGGGACTTAGTACTCATAATTTATCAAACTTCTATTACTTCCTTGCTCTTTTATTAAAAAATTATATTTTCTACAAATTATATGCGATATTTTAAAAAAAAAATACGTATAACCTATTGTATTTTTAAAAAATGAGGCCCCTCAAATTTTGAGGCCTAAGGCAGTTGCCTTTTTTTCAAAGCTGTAGAGCCGCCACTGCCAAAAAAGTGTTTAAAATGTAGGATTTGGATGGGTTCAGGGGTCAGATGACAAAAGGGTAAGTAGAAGGGTTCACAATACAAACAGATACAAGTACAAGGTTCCCCAGACCATTTCGCCATTATGTTTTACAAAAATAGACTTTTTAACCTAACTTAATCCTAAAAATTAGCTCAAGGACGTTTCAAGTAAATAGGTATTTTTATGTATAAAATTGATATAATACTATTTGTTGTCTAGTGGAAGGCTAAATAATGTAGTTCATTAAATGTTGACTTATTTACTTAGCTGATAAGCGATCAATTCTCATTTAATAGTAAGTGTTTTTCTTTTCTTAATATGGTAGTCTACTTACCTAAAAAGGAGAAGAGCATTGAAACACCGCCACCCAATGTCTGCTGCAATCTCCCTTGTATATATATAAATAAAAATCGACCCTAGTTTCGCAACATCAATTGGATTTTTCTCACAAATTCTTATCCATAAAAATCCATCACGATACCTACTAATTCACCTATCACATGAATTCCGCTGGCAATGAAGGTGTCCGTTTTGAAGGTTTAGAACAAGAAGTTCTCATGAATTTTTCTTCCGCTGGAATTCAAGCTACTCTCAACAACCTGGTTAGTCTATTTTTTTTTCCAATTTAAATATTTGGGGTACAGAAAAGGAAAATGGGACACAAGATTACAAAGTGAGGAATCAAATTCTCACCAACAAAAACTAAAGTTTAACTATTAAGATTTCTGTAGAACTTGGTTGGTCAATTTTTTGACTTGTTCTGTTTTATTATTTCTTTTATTTTCTTGTATAACTCATTTACAATATGTGTCAATAAATAAAATTATACATATATGGAATAATATTATTAAAAATAGCAATTTACGTTAAAATAAATATTATATGTACTTAAAATTATAACAATGATATATACCAGGTTAAAAAGTTATTTTGTTTACCATAATTTAACTAAGAGTAATATAAAGTAAACTAGATATTAGGAGCCCGCGTTAGCGCGGGCCCAATACATGCTACTCTCTCTATGTATCAATTTATGTGACACTTTTTGTTTTCGAGAATAAAACAGTTTAAGTTTGATCGAAAATTTGCTCGTGGAATCTTCAATTTTTTAAAATGAAATTTATATATTTATAAACTACGTACAAAGTACTATAAGTCACAATAATTGATAAATTGAAATAACTAAAGGTAATTGATAAATTTACGATCAAACATAGTCTTGTTTGAATCTCGAAATCTGAAAAATGCCACATAAATTGGGACGGAGGGAGTATTTCTTTGTTTCAATTTATGTGATACAGATAGAATTTGGAGAGTTAATTAAATTTTGTATTTGTTTTTTTAAAAAAGATTTTAAGTTGTTAATTTGTTGCGATTTATAGTTTTTTTTTACTTCATTTTCGAATAATATATGTTACATCTTCTGTTCTAATTTATGTCATACATATGAAAACAAGAAAGTTAACCAAATTTATTATATGATTTTAAAGTATTTTCAATTGTTAATTATTGTGATTTATAGTATTATTTACGTAACTTTCAATAATATATGTTGTTCCATCTGTTCAATTTCACGTGGCACTGATAGAATTGTAAGAGTCAATTAAAGATTTCATTTTTAAAAAATAAGTATTTTAAGGTGTCTAACTCTAACCTCTTATTTATTGTGACCTATATATTTTACGTAATTTCAAATTTATAATAGAATATTTTAAGTTGTTAATTATAATAATTTATTATATCTTAAACATAATATTTGAATATATGATAAATTAAAAAGGGAAATACGACAAATAATTAAAATAGAATGAACAACAACAAAATTTGAACAAATTAAAATACGTAACATTGTTCACTTACCATTAAAAAATAACTTCAATTTATATTTATGATCAAATAAATTTGAATTTTGAAAATTATTTTTCACTCTAAAGACAAAAAGATTTTGATCACTTTTAAAAGCTTTTTTGGTTCAATCTAAAACTAAGAAATATTTTTTTATTTTGTCATCACTAAAAAGAAATTGCAAATGTGAATGAACTATAAGCCACTCTTCTGTTTTGGTAATATGGATTATATATAACAAAAGAAACAATTAGAAAAAAACTTCATTTGAGTGTAGATTTATGTTTAGATATAAATAGAAAAGGTTAGGTAGATGTATCAAGCATTAAAAGCTGCAAATGGGTCCACAAGTCAGGGAGTGCATTTATCTTTTGGAGGGATACGAAAAGAATTTAAGAAAATGTTAGCTGGTTTTTTGGTCCAACAGCGGAAAGGTACACTAACATCATTCACTTGGTACAACAATCATAAAGCTATTAATATTAAAATACGTAAATAGCCCCTATGCGGACAAGCAAGCATGTCGACCAACACCAGCTTGCTTGTAGCCACTTCAATATAGTAGGAGTAGTAAGATAACGTAAAATATTGATGTCAAAGTCTTAAATGTTAGTATGATTTTTCATACAATTCAAATAAATAAAGATTTAAAATATTAAGAATTCTTACTTATATTATAAATAAATAAATAAAGACTTAATTGCAATAACTTTTTCAAAGTTTGAAATATTAGGATATATTTACTACTTAGTTAGTTTAGTGTAACGCATTGCACGTATATGGTCCAGCAGAGCTGAATGATTTGTAACTCTCTTATTTCATTATTTATCAAATTAGATAGCAAAGTGTGTGACTAGCTATGTCCAGCTTTTAGGTGATGGTGGTATTAATATTTGTATTTGATTAATTACAGAGTAAGTGGCTGGTGGCTGTAGTTTTCGGTATTATGTTCCTTTGGAGGCATGATATAGAAACATTATGGGCTTTTTGTGGTGTTGTTGTCAATGGCCGTCTCTCAACTGTACTGAAGGGCATACTTAACCATGAACGCCCCGTTTTATCATTAAGATCAGACCCTGGGATGCCTTCTTCACATGCCCAGTCCATCTTCTACACAGTCACATTCTGTATCATCTCAAGTAAGCTCCATCTCCTACTAATATTACATGATTCAGAAATAACATCACTCTATTTTTAGTGCTCATTTTTATCACTATTTGACACAGTGGTTGAATATTTCGGGTGCAATGGAATTACTGCAGTCACTAGTGTGCTTATTATTGCAATGGGCTCATACTTTGTAAGTGTGTAGTTGTAACTTTTATATTTGTTGGTTCCACAGTATTTGCTTAGTGATTTTCTGCTTATAAGTAAAAAATTTGGTGCTGAAAATAATGAGTAAATTTTAGGTTTAACAAACATAAAAATCATATTTGTATGCTATAACTATACTTTGCATAATTGCGCTCCATAACAAACTTTATGTTTGCTATAACTATTAATCTGAATATTTCGGTATACATATACATAAAAATCTGTCTATGAATGTATTTTTGTATATACGTTTTTTGTTGTGATTTTCCGTCGTATATGTATAGGTGTATTATATGTATTTAAATATAAATTTGTATATCTATATGTAACTATACTTTTGTATACAAATCTCTCTCTCGCTTTATACAAACACAAATTATACATTGTATTTTATATAATCTGTGTTTGTATAAAGCGAGAAAGAGAGAAAGGCAAAAGAGAATTGGGTAGGAGAAGATTTGTATTGTATAAATATAAGTGTATAAGATGACGATATATACGCATTTGCATGTGTATATACAATTTTTCTCTCGCTTTATACAAACAGAAATGCAATTTATATATTTGTGTTTGTATAAAGTGAGAGAGGCGACGCGAGCGAAATTCGCTAGGGAGGGAGATGAGTGACAACTGTTTGCTACGGGTTACAACTACATCAAACAGTGGTTATAACATTTAATTTGAATTAATAATTTGTTATTTTATGCAATTTTCCTGAAAATAATAATACATGATATTTTTTCTTTCTTTCACTTTATTACAGTCATGGTTACGGGTTTCACAACGATTTCACACGTTAAACCAAGTAGCAGTGGGTGCAGTACTAGGATTCTGTTTTTCCATTTTCTGGTTCTGGCTGTGGGATGCCTTACTCATCAAGGCATTTATAGCCCATTTTTGGGTTCGGATTGTGGCTGTTGTTGCTGCTGCTGGTTCTTGTGTTGGATTCCTCCTATACGTGGTTCGGAACTGGGTTCATGACAACAAACATTGATTCTTAATTTATTATAGTGTATGTGAGTACAGACTCATCAGAATAGCATAAATTATTCATATAGTTATTGACAAATAATTAAGGTGTACCAAAAAGCATATATAATTTCTTCTCAAACTCCAACCTATCAGTGTTATTATTTTGCATTTTACAACTTGTGCCTACTGAGTACTGACCTTAAGTGTGTTAATAAGCCTGGAAATAACAAGTATAGTTATGAACAGGACACCGTATATGACTTGCCTTATAATAAAGACTAGCATTATAATACAATCGACAAGAGATGAAGTAAATGGATTATTAATAGGTAGAAAGGGAAAATCAATAGCAGCTTGTAAGTAAATATTTTTGGGTAATGCATATCTTGTTTATTGAAATATCGACTAATACTGACAATATTCCCTGCGTCCCATTTTATATGTGTTACTCCCCAGTATACACGCAAGTGTACGTGGTCGCGCAAGTAATATAGATTCTTGAAGAAACGAGTTATCGTTCCCGAGGGACTTATAATTAATTTATATTTGCCACTTAATTCTACAAATAAAAGTCAAAGTAATCTTTTCTAAAGAGTTGATGATTAATTGTTGACTACTACTATTTATGGCTTGAATGAGAGTAACTAATTGTGATCGGTTCTTGATATAATGTTTCAAGCAAGTTTAAAGTAATTCCAGGGCTGTAGCATATACTGAATATCATGTATCATATTATTGGCATAGAACTAATTTCAGTTGTCAAGTTAGTGGTTTACAGGGTTTATTGTATGAGTCGGGCTACACACCTCTAATCGCCTACTCCAATTAGCTATCTAACTACATCGTTGAGCGGGGATAATTAGACTAACTGGCGAGCATTTATATTTCATCCTGTTTCGTAACCAAGCTAGTTGTTCGTCCGGGCGTCACTCCTGAACACAAATCACCTTGACTTAACGGGTCGATCAAACTCTCTATATTCTCTGGTCTATCCAACCTCTCCTCTCTCGATTTTAAGATTAGACAATAGATTTATCTCTAGATGGCCAGTCAAGAAATACTAACACAAGAATATAGAAGTAACTTATAATGACAACCAAGAATTAGTTCATGAAAGCCTTAACTATTCAACATTTCATTCGTAGCTACAGCCCCAGAATTAGGGCGTTTAGCTACTCATGCTATTAGAAAACAATAAAATACAATAGTTCATGCTATTTTCAGAAAATAGAAGAGTTAAAGGATTTAAGACCTGTTCCAAACTTGAATTCTTGCCCTTACACACTGAATCAAAAAGTCGACTACCACTAATGAACCCTAGGGGTCTATTTATACTATTTAGAAAAACTGAGACCCAATCCTAAACCAACAAGGAGTCCTATTTAAGTGCATGTTCGCTGGAAGAGTCGGCATCATGATGGGGCGTCGCGCCTCCTATCGCGTCTGCGACTTGCCTCTGAACTTTGCCTATTGGTGCGTCGCGCCTCTCAGAGCGCCTGAGAGGCGTCTCTGAACTTTGGCTATTGGCGCGTCGCGCCTAGCTTGGGGTCTTCATCCTTGTTCACTTTCCATGCTCTTTTACATCTTTTTTTCATCAAGTTGACTCCAATTCCCTTGATAATTCCTGAAACAACTAATCATGTGTGTAAGTGTACAATCATTACAAGTTACACCAAAAATTAAGCTAACAACTATAGATCATCTTCCAATCTTATTGACTTATGGGCAATTATTGGCACTTTGGCATATAAATATGCCTAAGATCAATATGTCATCCCTTTCTATAAATAGTTGGTCCATAATACTTGTCATTTCATAAAATCAATGTATAAATTATCATATTTTTCCTTTTTTACCCTTGTGAGTTATTAATCTTGAAAATATACATTTGACCAACTTAGAAAAGCTAAGTAAATGATTCATGTTCATTGGTTAAATTTATTAATCAAAATAAATTAATTCTTATTCATTGATTGAAAACTTGACTTCTAAAAAAATTAAATAAGGATAGAAGGATAAAGTTACATAATTTCTTAACGCAAGTGCAAAATAAAAATGTGACATATAAAATGGGATAGAGAGAGTACAAGTTAAAGGAAATAAAAATGAATTCCATATAAATAAACCTGCAATGAAAAATATCCTATGAATAGCAAGTTTTATCTGGAATCCAATTAACAGAATTTTTTTTCCAAGTTTAGTAAAAGTAGTCCTTATCCACGAACACCGACAGGTTTCAAATACACAAGCAATACAATGAATATTCAACCATTTCCCCTCAACTCTTTCACATCGATAGCTATCTTGTTGTCACATAGACTGATGTAATTACTTCTTTTTTGGACTCTTATAGTTAATTTGGGAGCATATAATTATTGTAAACAATCACATGAATTATTCGACCTTCTAAATAAATTGAATGAATGACTCAAAATGTCGGTAATGTCAACAATTACATGAATTATCCCACCTCAGGATTTACTCAAAATATTAAGAAGACGATTTACGGCATCTAATGTTAATGTTCATCAGATGCCTACTGTCAGTGTCCTCCAAAATTACTTAAGCCACTTTAGTGCAATTATAAAAAAAAAAAGATTACTCAAGCCACAACATAAATACGTATCTCAAGATTCAGTATTAACATAAATACGTACTTTTTTCATTTCTGTACTCTTCCAATATCCACAAACAAAACAAAAAATACACTCCAAACTTATAGAAGAACTGAAATTGCCTGCTCCCCTATTATATACAGGCAATCTCTAATCTTTTTGTAAATAAAAAAAATAACAAAAGCACTCTGTAAAGCTAGTATAATTTGCTTTAAGACTATATATCCCAAAGCTTTTTTTTTTTTAGAAAAAAAACTATAAAACAATTTGAAAGCTATAATATTCTAAGCGGCCGATGGAGCAGTTATGTAGTTCACAGCACCAGCCTCTGATAACGCTGCCATAAATTTGTCAGCTTCAACTTCGCCATCAATAACAACGTTAGAATTCTTGTAATCCAATGACACGTCATCATAAATATCCCACCATTTTTTATTAGCATCTTAATGTCTTCTCTGTCCATGTTCTCTTCCTTTCCAGTGTACCTCCATGGCTTAGACCCCGCCGCACAGTAGTGAACAACTTTCACTTTATCAAGATCCACATTCTCTGGGTGACGCCACAACATAGCTAAAACTAAGTTGTAATGGTTCGGAATTGGCTTGTATACATCTCTGAAATACATGTTCAAAAAATCCTGCAAAATTTTCACATAACAAATTAAAGTTAACCCCTTTTTTACTCATTTGAACAATTAGAGTCCAAAAAAGGGCTAAAAATTGTTACCTGTTCAGCAAATGGGTAGGAGGTGTAACTTTGACGGTTTTCAAGAGATCATCATAAATGGAGAGACTTGGTTCATAGACAAACATGCCAGCATTGAAATAGAGTGATGGCTTAGGGCCCAAGTCTTGAGTCCACTGGACCTTATCAGGACACTGTTGACAGTACCCAACTTTATATTGTGGGGTGTGACTCCAAGTTTTCTCACAGAAACAATCCATCACTGCATAAAAATAGCCATCTGGCAAGTCAAACAAGTGGTCTATGTTATCAAACACCTGAATATCACCATCCAAGTATATCATCTTGCTATACTCCACAAACTGCATCCCAAAAAAAAAAAAAAAAACATTTTTAGCCTACCAAATAAAAATATTATCACATAAACAGAAGAATATTCTCGTACATACCTCCCAAATACGGAGTTTGGAATAGTTGATAACATAATAAGCCATAGCAAATTGAGTTTGATTCTCAGGAGGATAAACAGGTTCGATCTCTCGAACGATGCAACCTTGGTTAATGAGTATACGTCGATGTTCCTCCGGGACGTCAGGCAAACAAGCCACAACAAGTGGATAAGCGGATTTCGCCTTTCGCAATCCCTTAACCAAACCAACAACGCCTTTCCAGTAATCACCATTTCCAGCTAAGAACGTAACATAGGCACGGCTTGCCAAACTTTTTGCCTTAGCCAAACCAGTAGCCTTAGTTGCAAGACCAAAAACATTAGGTGCCATTTTTTTTTGGTAACTTAGAAATGAGTGTTTTTGAGAGATTTAAGATTAGAAAAAAGAAGCTAGTGAAGTGTTGAAAAAAAAAGATTGTTTTTTGAGAAGATTGCTGTTTGTTTGTTGATGAGATTTGAGTGTTTATGAGGTTGTTTATATAGGCGTTGGGTGGGAACTAAAAATATGAAAAAATAAATAAAAATTGCATGGTGTTTTTGCAAATACGATGTCGTTTAGTTTCGTTATATGTGTAAGTTTCTTTGAAGTTGAGCATTTGGGCCCCAGAAATCTTAAAAATTATATTTTGCACCACAAGGATCGGACTGTACGTGTTGTGGTCAGGTAAGATCCAACGGTTCAGATTTTTTTGTTGTTTTCTATGATCACAAATAGTGACGGGTTATTTGTTGTTGAAGAGAAATCTCTGGAAACTGGGCGGTGGTTTGAGTAATTAATAGAGTAAATGTTTTCTTTTTCTACAGTAATTAATTAAAGTAGAAAACACTAGAATAATGTTTCATTTGGCCCACCATTATCTCATTCCATAAATTAACCACGAAAATTGAAACCTTAATCTCGCTTTCAAATGAGTTATTAATTTAGGATAAAGTAAATTAATTAATATTATGATCAAACCTTTGAATCTCATACAGCACAATATATCATAATATCAACAATCTATAAAAAACAGACACGTACGTTCTGTATATCAATCAATATCAAACAAAATTAATAATATTTGATTTTGATGGAAAATAACACACAAATATGAAGTCTATTTAACTCTATAACTCTTAGATTAAACACATCAAGCTACTTTGTAGGGCAGGGGATCAGACTACTGATTGCTACGGTTATTGTCTACAAGGTATGCGACACCCACAAATTGAACAAGATTTTTTTTTTCTAACACCCAAACTATATGCAACAAATTAGTTTGTGAAAAAATTGCTAGATAGAGGAGTTGAGTAATTAGTTATGATTAAACTTCTCTTATTGATAAGTTATAGTTAAGTAAGCTTCTGATATATTATTCATAAAAAGGTAAGCAAAAATATTTTATTCTTTCTTAATATTTCCAAGAACATGGCAAATGAAAGGGTTACATATTTTAAACTTGATAGCGATTGCACAAAGTCTAGCTCTCTTTTTAGGTTTTAAATTGTTGGTCCACCGTTCTTAATCTAGGGTACCTGTCTCGCTTAATTTATTATCTTATTTAATCATATTTTCACTTTTAAAAATTATGAAAAATCAGTGTTTGACTAGGATCAATATTTATTTTCAAAATTAAAAATAATGAAAATATAATTATTTAAAAAGTTACGACCAGTGCTTGGTTGGAAGTTCGAACTATTCAATTTAATTGATAGACGCAAGATCTATAAAGTATTACTATGAAAAAGAATGAACTTACATACTTGAGAAAATAGTTATATTAAATTTAATTAACCACGTCATGACTCGAAGACCTTGTAAAACGTATGGGTTTTATTTTAATGACACTTCCACGGTCTCAAATTATGTATCGTGTTATTTTCTTACATGCTCTTAAGAAACTTTTAATTAAGAATATTTTTAATTATTTTATCTGAGTTACTATCTCAAAAGATCACTCAACTTTAAGAATTTATCTAGCAAAGTCATTGTGTGAAATTATGTACAACTAAAAGAGGCCAGCTATTTTAGTTTAAGCTTAAGCAGTCTTTATGTAACAAATTAGCTATGTGTCACTACTGCTGTTTATCTTATCAATAGGTTGCCCTCCTCCTCACTTAAAGGTAAAGTTCCATTTGAAGCTCTTCATGGGCATCCTCCTAATCTCAATCACTTGAGAGTATTTGACTGTTTGGCCTATGTTGCTTGCCTTAGAAAGTCAGACAAATTCTCTCCTAGAGCAGGACCTGCAGTTTTCCTTGGTTATTCCCTCACTCAGAAAGGGTATTTGATATTCAACCTTTATACAGATTCATTTATAGTGAGCAGGGATGTGGTATTCAAAGAGGATGTGTTCCCTTTTCAGCATTCCTTGCAACAGTTTAATTAATCCGAAACAAACATTTTTATGATATTATTGTATAATTTATGTCGTCATTTAATAAATAAATGAATATTTTTTTCTTGAAACATATTTTGGTATTATTGTAATACCATAATATTTAGTTTGCCTCCTAAGTAAAAAATGAATATAAGTAATTAAGCAAAACAACAAATTAAATCCAAAACAGGAAGAAAAGCAATAAACAAATGTCAAAATAGAACAAGTAAGGATTTATTAATTAATAAGTCCTTTGGCGTGTAATCTATTTACATATTTCTTGCTAAATATAATTGGTAAAGGTCTTACTTTTCCGTCGTAATTCCATGGTTTGCTAACGTTGACATAGGTTTGTTCAAGCTTGAAAAAATTATTTTATAAAATTGTTGATAAATAAGTTTTGAAATTTAAAATTGTGTTTGGACATACATTTTAATTGATTTTTTTAAAAAAGTTTTGAGAGAGGGAGTGAAAAGTCCTTAATGAGATTTCTTTAATTTTATTTTATTGTGGAATTTATATTTACATGATATAAAAATGATAATTTCTTTTGTCTTGCCAATACATTTTTTAATGATAAATTTGATTGAGTGATTTTATTGATAGAAAGGTCTAAGTTTAGTGATTTTAATGATACAAAACAAAGTTTAATAACTTTGCTAGATAAATTATCAAAATTGGGTGGCCTTTTGTAATATTAACTCATTTTATTTTTAATATATCATAAAATATAATTTATTTCAAACCTATAAAATAATTTAGAAATAATAAACGAGACTGAGTGAGTACTAGATTAAGAAATACCATAATCTAGAATATATTTCCTTTTTTCCTTACGTACAAAATAACTACAAAATCTTTTTCTTAACAACGCGGGTTTTGACTGTTGACAAAGTTGTAACGGTAGCCGACCAAAACCTATTTAGGATCAAAATTAAAGGATCAAACTCATCAATATGCTGCCACGTGGCTAATCCTCGCCACGTGACGTGATCCATTCGGTGAAGGCTATCTATAGAAATTTCATTCAATGAGCCTGGTCCCCACAGCAGTTATGGAGGTTAAAATAGGGCCCACTGTGGTCCCAGATCTCAATGAGAACGGGCCCACAACAGTTAGGGAGGTTAAAAGTGGGCCCAAGTTGGGCCCATATGTCAAGCGTGTTTTCATATTACGAGCCGTAAAATATTGCCACGTATCATAATTGAAGGATGAAGATATGCCACGTTTTCTAGAAAATGAATATTTTAGAGCTACTTTTTCTGACTTGTTCAAATTTAATTACTTGCTTTTTTTTAATTATGTACGTAGTAGTTATGTTAGTTGGGTGAATTAGTTAACACTTGTGTGTGAAAGTTAATATGAATTTATTGACAAGTGTGGTTAATTTTGAATGGTAGCGTTAAGATAAGGAGATAATTGTAGTTACACACAAAACCGACCAAAACATTATCCTAATGAAATAGAGTAGTTGAATCATGCCTTTTGACTGTAAACTGATGAGTAGTGAGCAACCTTAGCATTTACTGGAATATTATTACTCCCTCCGTTCCTATTAGTATCACTATTTAGGTTTTACATTCCTTAAAAAATTATGTAAATTTATCACTGTATTCTTATTTAGTGTTTTCTTCAAGTCAAATTTTCAGTAAATGAACATGAATTTTTTACTTTGATTAACTAATTTGACTAATGAAAATAAAATAATTACTTATTTTTTCTATGTTGGATAAATGTATAACTTCAAGGATGAAAACTTTTAAAGGATAAAAATAGAAAAAATAGTGTCATTGATGCATTAATTTTGTGAAATAACAAATATTAAGAATCATTTATTTTTAATAAGGATAACATATAAATAAAAATAGAAATAGAGTGGGTAAGGAATTTGAGTTGATTAAGGAAGATGATTTGATTTGTTGCTACTTAGTCGTGGTGGGGCTTGGAGGTGTGGGTCATGGTTTTAAGAAATTTCAGAGTTTGTTGCATGCTAAGCGACATTATTGATTATTCATTCTAAAAATGTAGAAAATTCAAATTTGACACCTTTAATATATAGGACTGTATATGATATTAATTTAGCAGGGGCAATAAATGAGAGGCTTATATTATTTTAAATATTTTGATGTGATTTAGGAAGATGGGATTTGATACTATAACAAAGAGTCTATTGCGTTGCGGTACTTGGAGGGATGTATAATGGTTCCCAAATTTTTTGAGAGTTTATTGCGCAGGTTAAGTAACGGTATTGACTATTCACTAAAAAAAATGTAGAAAATTTTAATTTGATAACTTTAATAAGATTAAAGATGACAATAATTTTGAATAGTAAAATAGACTTACATTATTTATTTATTTTAGAAATTCTTGATGTGATTAAGGAAGATGAGATGATTTGGTTGTGGGGCTTGGAGGAGTGGTCCATGGTTATCAAATTTTCCCGAGTTTGTTGCCTGGTAAGTTGTAATATTGACTATTGACTAAAAATGTAAAATTTTCAAATTGTCAAGTTTAATAAGATTAAAAGTGGCAGTAATTGTGAATAACAATATGAGTAAAAATTATCTACAATATTCTAATAATTTTGATATTCTTAAGAAAAATGGTGTGATTTGTTGCTTACAACGAAGAGTCTTCCAAGTTGTGGGCTTGGAGGGGTGGATTATGATTCTCAAATTTTCCAATATTTAATGTATTCTAAGTGATAGTATTGACTATATATTCAGTCCAAAAAATGTAAAAAAATAAAATTAAATGTAACAACCTTAGTAAGATTAAAGACGACTTTAATTTTGAAAAAAATAAAGCTTACATTATTCATAATATTTTAAAGATTTTGATATGATTAAGAAAAACGATGTGATTTGTTGTTACCACGATGCTCAAATTTTCCAGAGTTTGTATTAAGCTAAGCAACATTGTTGACTGTTGACTCTAAAAATGTAGAAATTTCACATTTGACAACTTTAGTGAGATTAATGATGATAGTAATTAGATATCAAATCGTGCATTTTATGTCCTTGGTGGGTGTAGTAAGACGGTAAGTATAGGGTTAATCTAATTAAGTCTAGCGTAATTGGATCTAGGTTCCCTTTTTAACTCTCTAAATGAAATGAAATACATGTTTGTCTTCTCTTATAACATTTCAATAAAGTGACAGATAATTGTGTGGAAGTTATTCCAACTGCCCAACCCTACTGTTATCCACCACTCACCCCCAATTTCCCTCAACCCACCACCATTAATATTTGTGGAACAAATCTTTTAATTACTTTGTAAATATAAGAAAAATAAGTGCTTATGTAACAAAACCATTTATTTTTCAAAAAAGATAACAATCGCGAAAACATTTTCCATTGTACCAAACACACAAAAGCGATTTTCTTTATAAATTTCCTATCATCTTGCCTTGACATGGAAAGAGGCCTAATTCAATTCTAACCTGGTTATGGGCCCTTTTATGAATTTATAGGCTGAGAAGAAGGCTTTACTCTTGTAATATTGGTTAAGGGCCTAGAATTTCTAATGGATCAAGTAGCCCTGGCTGGAAAAAAGGCATGCCAACCCGAATACGGGCCTCTAAAAGGAGATCCATTAAAGACGATGGAAAATTTTCCAATCTTCTTCGGCCAAATTTCATAAATCGCAAAGAGATTAAATTTAGTTACGCTCCACAACTACAGTGTGCATAATTACGGTCCATAGTTATAGTTTCGTTTGCTATGTGTATTTCCGTTTGTATATTTTGTTTGTCAATATACAAATAGGGTAAGTATATATTTATATATATTTTCGAAACACCTTTTGTATATTTTGCTACCCATAGGAACTTTTCAGAACTCTATTTGTAGATTTCGCTTGCTAATACAAACAAGGTAATTTAGTATGAATTTTTCTTAACTTATACAAATCAAATGTATCAGCAAATCATAGATAAATAGCTAGGGTAGGAATATACAAAATCTTAATTTATACAATAAAAAATCGAACTATACAAATTTTGAATTTATACAATTAGGAAACAAGTAGCAAAATTTAAGAAACTGTATCCGTGAATCATAAATATCCAAAACTGTAGCCATGAAGCGTAATATACTATAAATGTTTGCCATTTCGCGTAATATTTCCATCTCGGTGGGTGAGAAAAGGGCCTTAACTCATGCAAGCCTGGCTAGTCGTCTCTGGATCCAGCCGTCCAGGCCTTTTGTGGAGTTTCAAACACAGCAATTTTTGGTTCATCATTTCATGAACCCACCTAAATGCTTCATCAGTGTGTGAAATTAGTCTTAGATTTTCATCAATTCTAAAATTATTCACATGCATTATTCTTTTTAAAGTACCATCTATGATTGTTGATACACAGATATTTATCTAGAAAGTTAATTCCATCACATTTTGAATTTAAATTGTTACTTTCGCTATAAGATAATCTTCTGAATAGATATTTTGTAGTTAATAATAGGGTAAAACACAGAATGAAAATTTAGATATCTTTCTTTTTCTCTTCCATTACTGACATGATATATAATTAGAAAACAGCAAACGTGTAAGTAACAATACAAGTAGTCAAGTACCCAGAAAACAACATAATTACTATAAGTAATAATCTCTATTAACCCACCTGGATGAACCATAATCATCTCTAAGAGGGGCTTTTGCAAACACTATATGTCATACAAAATCCTTCAGGACAGTATTTTCTGTCACACACACTACTTTAAATCATAAGTTATAGCTTCAAAATTAAAGCATCTTATCATCAGTTTCCGATTCGCTTTCCTTTGTTTCTATCTGTCCAACCACCCCTTCTAGCAGCCTTTGCTCTCTTCCACCTCTGAACGTTTCTCATTCTTGCAAATATTTTTCGAATCTGGTACAGCTTATGAGATTGTTGAGCAATCAAATTTGCAGTTGAAGGGTTCTGGCTTAAGATTATTTCATATCCATCTCCAAATGAGTTCATTCCTTCACTTAAAAGTTGCCAGAAGAGTCCCCCTGCTGCTGCTCCCCCGCGCTTAGCTGATGAATATATCTTGTAGTAGACTGTGTTGTAAAGAAGGTCCCTTTGGTAGGAACTGAAACCTGAGTCTTTCGAAGATTTTCCAAACTCTGTGATCAGCAATGGCTTACGGAGAATATATTGAGCATCTTGAATGTGGGAGTCTAGCCAATTGTTCAAAAATGATAGTTGGCCTTGATCATTTGAGTTTGTTACCCTGTCATATCACAACTTTATCATTAAGAAACTCATAATTTTTGTAACACGCTTCTCATCATGTGTAGGCCTGATTCTTTTTCCATGTCAAACACATAACTATTTTTGTTTCAATGTGAACTCAGGATTGCTGATTCGATATCATAATGAATTTGTCACTTTATTTACTAGTTTAAACATTTAATGAGATGATGAAATAAAACACTTGAATTTCTAAGACAGCTAAAGAAAATGATGTAATCTCTGTAAAGGATATTATTGTAATGTGCAATGTGGTCCTGAAAAATTTACCATTGATCAGGATAGGCATGAGCAGTGGCAAAATCAATGCCAGGGATGCGGTTGTTGGCGATGAAGTCAGTTCCTATATCAAAATTAGGATTCAGATTCCTCCTCTGAGGAGTTGTTTGTCCGTAGAATCCTTCTAAGCCAACTTCTAACAAATGGTTTCTGTCAATAGACTTAACATAAGAGGCCATCTCTGTTGCCCATGCCTGCAAACGAAGAATGAAACTTAGCATAAATCTTTTCCATATTGTTCCCCTCCAGAAAATAGAAGTAGTAAATGAGTGCACTTGAAAATGGCAGGGAAAGCAGATGACATTAATTTCTAGTCAATTTTACGGCTCTGTTGTCCATGATAGGGTATGAAAATTAATGGAGAACTTGATGGGATTAGGTATTCGAGGACAACTTAATTCTTTCGAATCGAATTATGCATATTTAATAAAAGTTGCACATTCTAAATCTACCAATTCTAGATTATGTATGTGTTTACCTATCTGTGCTATTATGATATTCACCAACTTTCGTATTATTTATTACTCCCTCCGTTTCAAAAGAATGGTCTAATTTGACTTTTTATTTTTTATGATGTCTGTCTAATTTGACTTGAAACTGAGTTTAAGAAAAAAAAAAAACCTCCGTTTAAAAAAAAGAATGGTCTAGTTTGATTTAGAACTGAGTTTAAGAAAAGGCTTTTAATCGTTCTAAATTAAAGTTATGTCAAACGTACCAAAATTGCCCTTTAATCTTGTGGCATTAAACATGCTACGTGAAAAGTTGAAGTTCAAGTGTTGCCAAAAAAGAAAAGGGATCATTCTTTTTGAAACACACTAAAAAAGAAACTATGTTATTCTTTTTTAAACGGAGGGAGTACTAACAAAGGCCGTATCTTACTAATATGAGTTTAGGGTGTTCCATTATGAAAGTCCCACAAAGTTAAAATTGAGAAAAAAAGTTGTTGTAGTTGCAAGGCATATAATCATTGTGTCCCATACTCATTTTAGTAGGACAAACCAAACACAAGATTATTGTTTATGTATTATTTAATCTCACTTTATAATTCTTGTGCTCCTTTAGTTTTAACTTGTTTGTCTTATCTTTCCTTTTGAGTCCTTTTAAAAAAAATTATTTATTTTTTCCTTGTTGGTTGTTCTTTAATTTCAATTTTTTACCTGTTTTTTTCTCCTTGTTGATTGTTCTTTAATTTCAATTTTTTACCTACTATGTTTAAGAGCACAAGTTTAAAAAATATTTTGATTCATTTAAAAATTCTTCAATTTAAGAAGATCATAAGATTCAAAACTATTCTTCACTTTTTATAATTCTATGTCAAGTTAAATCAGACAAATAAATCAATATTATTTGATCTAATACTAAATATCACAACTCATCCCCGCATTTCACGGCTTAATTGTCTGCATCTAAACTTGCAAAAGTGTAAAAGTAAAATCACCAAACCAGAAAAGGAATCCGACCACAGTTTAATTAAAAATTCAGCATATAGGAATTAAAAGATATTCCCAACACTTCATATTAATAAATTTATTTCTATTTTATCTTTATAATTAAGTTATTAAAATATTTATAATTTTTTTTTGAAAAAATTCAAATAAATTAATAAAATTATCCTTGTTATTCATGATTTCATTCAACTAAGTGAAGCGTAGAGAGAATGAGCCAGTGGGACGTTGGGAGTATAGTGGACTTCAAGATTGAACCAATTGATTTAAAACTTTGCTTCTTAAAATTTAAAGCAGAGAAAGAAAAAAGCAGAGAGCTCAAAGCACTAAGTACCTGAATGGTTGTTCCTGAATGATCTGATGTGCATCTAGGTTCATTCATAAGCTCCCACGCCATGATTGTAGGATCATTCTTGTAAACAACTCCACTGTATTTGTTGTATCTGTTCAGTACAGTCTGCAGTAGTAAAAACAGAAACCAATTAGAAACAAACGAGACTGATTTTTGTAAAATGCAATTAAATTTCTGGTTACCATAATATGATTCTTGTAATAGCCCTTAACAACTGAGTTTCTGAAGAAATCATCATCTGAATTGAGGTACTGTCCATGACTTCTAGCCCAATTCACATACTGCTTCTTTCCCCCAAAGCTCTCGTAATTATTTGCAAAGCTTAATATAACCTTAATCCCATACCTTCTTGCTTCAGATATCACAAAATCCAAACCCTTCAAAATCAATTAGTTACAGAAAAGTTAGAATTAGGCATAAAAAATAGAACTAAAAGAAACAAAATGAGTAGTACAAAAAGACCTTAAACATGTCCTCATTGTAAGATCCAGGAGCATATTGTAATGGCCTGTATCCACCATCACTAAAAGCCCAAGTTCTAGCAACAGTGAGGCCATGGCTTGAAGCTTCTCTAAATGCATCAGTGACTTTAGATCTTTGAGATGGGTCAGCAGCAATATACATTAACCAGTAGGCATTAAATCCATTAGCATAAAAAGGGTCACCATTCAACATGAAATGTATTCCTCTGGTCCTAATGAACCCATCCCCTGCTTCAACTTGAACGAATAAACATACTTGCTGCAACAAGAAAATTAGAAGAAATGCGTAAGCGAAATGCTTCTTCATCTCTATTTTTGTTTTTCAATATTGTGGGTTTGGAATGCCAATGAAGTTCACAGAATAAAGCATTTTATTGGCAGTTCAGAGTGGGGTGGGGATTTGTAAAGCTCTGTGCAGTAGTGTGTCCCCACCACCACAAGTATTATCAGGTATGGGAGGAAAGTTAACAGTGACTGCCAATTGGTTGGTTTTGAGAGGTGCAAAAGAAAATAAGAAAAGGGCAAAAAAAAAGGACTGGGCTGGAATTTTTGAAGTCACGAACCATTCATTTTTTTTCAAAGTAAAGGTAAAAAATGTCAAGTTCGTCGGTGCGAAATTCGTTAGCATTAGGACCTATTATGCTAAATATAGAGTAATTTGTTACAGGTATGAATGACTAAAGAATATAATAGAGAATAAATTAGTACTCCTTTTTATATATGTATATTTATGTGGTTGTAAATTACTTTTGTAACATTAAATAAGTATTTTATTTCTAATTATCGTAAAATAATTTTTTTTATTTAAAAAGGACTAAAAAAGTGTATTTCATAAAACGGGAGGAAGGAAATATATTTTAGATACACTAGAAATGTAAATTTTGAATTTTTCTATTCTCTTACTTTTTGCAACAATGCGCATAAACAATTTCACACTTCATTTTCAACTGCATTTGTGTAGGTCTAGGTAGTGATACTACTAAAGTATTAATTACGAGTTTGATATAATTTATGTTGGTGTATATGCATTTTATTATTAAAATAAGATATTAAATGCACATGTTAGTGAAAATAAATTGTAGTAGAAGGTGACTATTAGTTCTTGTAATTTATATAATCATTAGTTTCTTTAACTCATATAACCATTAGTTTCTTATAACTTATGTAACATCTATCACATTTATCTATCCGTATTACTATCCTTTATTTTATCATTGATTACATGAAAGACTTCTTCACTTATAAATAATACTAGTACATCTTCCTTTGTGTTGGGCAGGAGATGAAATATGTTTAAGTGTGTAAAAATATTGTAGTGTATAATAGTGAAAGAGAGAGTTGAGACAAAGAAAATATTTTAAGTCTTCAACTACATTCAATATATAAAAGAAAGTATTTATATGTTGAAGGAAGATGCTCTTTTGTACAACGTTGTTGGATTGTTGTATTCTGAAGGGGACAAGTCAAGAGTATTACTGTGGGATCGATATAAATTATGTCACAATGAACTTGAATTTCCTTAAAGAGGGCGAAATAAGTCCGGATACTTTTTTATTTATTTTTTGTCATTTTATTTCCAACTGTAATTTATTATATTTGTGGTATGTTACACCAACAATTTAATTATAAAATTTTATATTTATATTTTAAAAACGGAAAAGGGCCAAAAATACCCTTGAACTATCAGAAAAGGTTTAAATATACCCCTCATTCATCTATTGGGCTAAAAATACCCCTCAGTCCACTTTTTTGGTCCATTATTACCCTTAAAACTAACAGCCTTTTGTTTTTGAATTATTATTTCTATTAATTATTACGTGACATCTTTCTATTGGATAAATTTTAATTTCAACCCACCAAAATTTTATCCTACCCACCCGACCCATACCCACATCCCTTAACCCAAACCCAATTAAAAGTTCCATAAAAAATAAAGATTGAATCATCTCTTCTCTTCCTCCTTGAACCTAATAACCTATTTTTCTTCTTCCTTTTTTCGTATTAAGCAATTTCAAGATCAATTTCACCTCAAATGTTCAGATTTTTAGTGTTATATTTCGTTGAAGTTGAAGATTCAAGTTGTAGCCTTGATTTTTGAAGTTACTTTAGCTTAAAAACACTTAACATTAGTCAATCTTACTGTGTTATTGATACAAATAAGAGTTCGCATGGTGTTGGTTGTAGTTGACTGCAGAAATATGCCAGCCAGATCAAGAAACAAAGATGACATTTTCTAATTTGAATGTTGTACTATGTGAACATTCTTGTATTTCATTGTGCCACGAAATGACTTTACACTTCTGGAAAAATCAAATCTAAATTTAACTATTCTTATCATTGTTAAACATCACAAATTCACCCAAACTATAAAATTGTAAGAGTATTGAATAATACCAAGTCGATGAAATTAGAACTAAAATAGCTACAAAGCTACACCTAAACTCAATCAAAATAGCAGCAAAACTACACCTAAATTCTGCCAAAACCAAAACTTCAAAAATCAATGTAGAAACTTGAATCCTTCAACTTTAATGAAGTATTGCACTGAAAATCTGAACATTTAGAGTGAAACTAATCTTGAAATTGCTTATTACGAAAGATAAAGAAGAAAAATAAGTTATTAGGTTCAAGGGGGAAGAGAAGAGTTGAGAAAATGATCAAAATGGTCCTTAATGTATGGGCTTTGATTCCATTTGGTCCTTAATGTATGGACTTGATGGAAATGGTCCTTTATGTATCATAAATTGTGATCAATTTGGTCCTTAACCCTAAAATTTTAATGGCAGCGATTATTTAAAAAAAAATTAACGAGCGATTTCCCATTATTTTTTAAGCAATCCTCGCCTCGGGATTTTTTAATAAAAAAAATTTAAACTTTTTTAAGAAAATGGCTGCTATAGCAGCTATTTCTATTTTTTAAACGATGTTGGGGCAGCGTTGTTAAAAAAAAAAATTCACAGCAGCGATTTTAAAGAAAAAAGAAATTTTTTTTTGGACCGGCAACGATTTTTATGTTTTTTAAAGGAGTAACAACGTCAATTTTGTCAGAAGAAAATTGCTCTGTCAGGAGCGATTTTGCCCTTTTGGTTAAAAAAAATTGATGTGCCATTTTGGAATTTTTGGAAACAGGGGAAGGAAAGTCTTGAACGAGCGCATCTTTTACATATTTCGTGTATTTTGACGGCAAAATAAAATAAAATATTAATTTTAGGGTTAAGGACCAAATTGATCACAATTTATGATACATAAAGGACTATTTCCATCAAGTGCATGCATTAATGACCAAATGAAATCAAAGTCATACATTAAGGACCATTTTGATCATTTTCTCGAGAAGAGTTCTATCCAATCTTTATTTTTTATGGAACTTTTAATTGGGTTTGGGTTAAGGATGTGGGTATGGGTCGGGTGGGTAGGATAAAAATTTGGTGGGTTGATATTAAAATTTATCCAATAGAAAGATGTCACATAATAATTAATAGAAATAATAATTCAAAAACAAAAGGCTTTTAGTTTTAAGGGTAATAATGGACCAAAAAGGTGGACTGGGGGATATTTTTAGTTCAATAGATGAATGAGGGGTATATTTAAACCTTTTCTGATAATTTAGGGGTATTTTTGGCCCTTTTCCGTTTTAAAAATTTATATGATATATTAATTAGATAATTTATTTAAAATTAGGTAAAAAAAATTAATTTAATAATTGCCTCTAGATTGAATGTAGAGAGGGAAATACATTAACATGTGTTATCCGTGTACATACGTTCGTCCATCTCCATAGTCATTGAATCCCTAGTTAGAGAAGCCTCAACCATTTAAGAAGCCGTGCTAGGCACTTGAGTTGTGTCTTTAATTTGATCGTTAGAGTAGAGACAGGGTTCAGTTTTGAGTATATGAATTTTAATTTCTAGACAATATAATTTACTTAATTTTTAATAAATTATGTATATATATTACTATTTTAAAATCAAAACAACTAGATTCTGTTGAATCCGAAGCTCAACCTCTGCCCCTGCGTAAGAGTTCCCTCTGCATGATAGTTGAGAAAACCTTTTAACTTAGGGAATAATTCGTTGCTTGAAGTCATCAACCATAGAGTTATACACTTGAATACATGTTTGCCGTAAATTATGGTCGTCAAGCTTCTTCTTTTTTTATAGCTAAATTGATAAAGTAAGTGTAAATGAGAGAATATAAATTGCACGAACAATAAGAGTAATTAACAACTAGAGTAAAATTAAAATTAAAAATAAAAACTTCGATTATATTTTCAATCTTGACAATGTATTGTTTTATAAGTGAAAATGGTCATAATCCCTCCCCAAGTTTATTTAACGAGGCAAAATAAATCTGGAAATACTATTTTTCCATATTTGGAATATGGCGTTGTGTTTGGGTTGATTGGTGTTAGGCCAAATATCATTGTCAATATGCTCTGTTTGAGCACCGGACATGGATATCGATGGTCACCTGCAGATTGTAAGAATCATGATATCACTAGTCTTAGATACATCGGCGACATCAAGTTCAAGATATTGTTTAATTACAATTAAAAAGTTTATCGTGAGTTCGATACATTGGTCGATTCCAACTTATCTTTTTTAAGCTCGATTTACCATATACAAACACAAGATGTAGTTGAGCGCATGTATGCATGATTATGAACTAACGAAAGTAATGCAGCAAATGCCGACACTTTGGTAAAGAGAGTTATGACCGTTGTTGAAATACCAATATAGAGACATGTGGACTAACTTTTCCTTTTAGCTTTGTCCTATACAACAATCCCATAAAGAATATGTTATTATAATGGATGATAAAAAACAAACTTTTAATGTGAGACCTTAAATATAAATAAATACATACAAAAGAGTAATAATTTAGATTTTTTAATTTTTTTTACATGCCCATTAAAAATAAATTTGATACAACATAGCTAACAAATAAATTTAGTGTAATATAAAATAATTTTTAAAAAATATAATTGGCAGAGGAAAATAATTCCCATTCATTGTTAAAAGAGATCCTAGTTTTTTTTTTCCATCCGGTACCCACACTGGAGACATTGAGGGTGAGAGTGGGCTAAAATGCTCCTTAACAAAGGCAATTTCATACCAAGAACTCAAATTGATGACCTCCGATTAAAAATGAAGAAGTAATTAAAATTGTAATTAAATTCAAGTTTAAATCTTGAATTAGATATGGTATAACCATTATATTTGATACAACATAGCTCTTACAAAATTTGAGAACAAGAATCAAAGTATTAAAATGACATTTTCTTTAATCAAACACTCTTTTTTTCTAGATTATGATCTTTCAATAATGGAAAAATAAGAGAAGAAAAAAACAAATTAAATCAAGTTATACCATTTATGGTCACTACTAGTAGTGACTAGTGAGTGTAGTGACCATAAATTAAGCTAGCGAGATAAATTAGTTGATAAATATTTGGATAATACCCAAAAAAACATGGTCACTCTTCACTAGCATTACCATAAATTCTCAAAGGAAGAAGAGTGTCTCACTAGTAACCAACTGAGCATAATTTACTCATCTTATATACTCAAATCCATATATACAAATTAAATATGATCTTCTAGCCTTGAAATTCACCAATTTACTCCAACGTTTTAATCAATCTACTCTTCCATGATTAATTAGATATCTAGATTAAATGATGGATACAAATACAATACGGATGATTGTTGGAGTTATCGATATGTGCCTTATCATACTATTCATTAATTCTTTATATTTACGATATTTAACATTTTTTAACCTTCAATAATTTTTCATGAAGGAATTATATCGTTTTGCCTCTTCTTATCCCCATGTAACTCCCCTTGGCATAATGTGCACTTATGATTAATTAGTGATCAATTCAAATCAGATTGTTATGTTGAAACTGTTTTGAATTGTGCAGGTTGAGTATCTTGTGGAATGTCATTTGTGTTGTCACTGATATTGGTCTCTTTATTAAATTCTTATATGTTATCGCTTTTTTTATCTATTTCAACTGACCAAAATATGTACGTACATACTCATATCAACTATGTTGCTTGAACTCTTCAAAATGATGCCAAATGATGCCGCATGTCAGATTTGTCAAAAATACACTAGTGTTCAATTATAAAACTCAAATAGTAATATAAAAACTAAAAAATTATTCTAGTAAATAAGATGTAAGCCATGCGTTTAAAATGCATTACCTTAGATACTATTATAAATACTTTCTTTATTAATATGAAGCTTTAGGTTATTTAATTTGAAGTTCTAAAAAAATTATGATAAAAGAATATTTTTGGTAATGTTTGATTGATCAAATATTTATGATGAAGAGTGTTTTTTGTCAACATTTTGGAGGCCTAAAACAGGTCTAAAACAAACACTTTACTAGATTTAGTGGTTCAAGAGTCCATCCGTAAAGAGATTATGCGCGCAGGATTATTAAAGGCTATCAACTGCTCCTTACTATCCCTCTGTCCACTTTTAATTGTTATGTTACGTTTTTTAAAAGTCAATTTGACTAATTTTTAAATTGAAATTAAATTACATTAATTTGATATTTTAAACAAAAAATTTAGATATTCAAAAACTATACAAAAAGTACTAGAAATTGCAAATTTTTGCATATCAATATGACGGAAAAAATACATCGTAAAATCTTAATCAAAATTTTTATCGTTTCTCTAAAAAAATAAATCATGACAATTAAAAACGGATGGAGGAAGTACTATTAGTATCAACAGGTCAGACTGGTGACAGATAGCCGCGCAATTCTAAACGTATAATGATCAACCAACCATTACATTACTACTCCTACAGTCCTACTGTGTTTATGGAAAGAGCCGCTCAGTAACTGTCTCTAACCGGAGAACTGTACTATCCAATAATAATTGTCTATTATTGACTTGATTAAGATACATGAAATAATAGGGGTAATATGATCATAATATTCTTTGAATATATTAAATTTAATGCTTTGAAAAATGTATTAGATATTGAATATTAGTATTTAATATCAAGAGTAAAATAGACACAAAAAGATAAATTATATTTGATTTTTCAAACTGAACAAGTATTGTTGAACAACTATTTTAAAAAATAGTGGATAATTAAAAATGGATGAAGTGAGTATATCTTTCTAACCATGATGAGTATTAATTAGAGGGGAAATTTTATTGAGAAAAAAAGACACAACTTTGTGGACAATTAATGTGCCATATTTTCTGGAAGCATTGTGAATTGTGACACGGCTCTGCTATATTTAATTTTGTGCACTTTTATTAAGTGCATCTCCTTAACGATCATCTCGTTGAAAACTCGATTCGATTTTCTATCATTTTAAAGCTAGATCTGCACCACATAGCAAGTTCACGAGGCTATGAAAACTATGTAAAGTGCAATATTTACACAATTTTGGATAAAATTTAATTGGACATTAAAAAAAAGGGTTTCCCTGTCATTATCCAGGTTTATAAGGCATGTAACCAGCCATGTGGATACAAGTTATGAACATCAAGGTAGGGTTTCTAAGTTTTTCAACAGCCCATGTGAGAAGAGGACACCAAACAACTCGTCCTTTCTTCTCTGATTTCCATACATCTTCTCTTTCGAAAATAATGCCAAGATAGTACTATTACAATGATGATAAATAGTTCTAACACTCCTTTATATGGTTTTATGTATGAAAATTTTGTTTTGTTGAATAAGTAAGAAATTGACTTTCAACACATACACAGAAAATTAGATAGATCTTCGCACACATCTCACACTAAGTTTTTTTTTTCTTTTTCTTTTAACATAAGAGTAATCCATCTGTCTCAAATTTATATGACTGATTTTGACTTTGGGACGAAATTCAAGAAAGTACAAAAAAATATCTTGAATGTATCAAAATATTCTTTAATTTTATATATTTAAAAATAAAAATTAACAACTCTTTAAATTACTAAAACGTCTTTCAATTGTTTTTTCTACTTTCCTTTTTTCTTTTTTCTTTTACTCTCCCTAGGAGCTTCCACCCCTTTTGTTCCCTTGGTAATTCGAACTCGCAATCTTCGGATTGGAAGTGAGGGGTGCTTACCATCCGAGCAACTCCCTCTAAGTTCGTTTAAAAAGGAATATCTCTTTTATTTTTTTGCAACATCTTAATTGTCTGTCCACATGTCATATCTAAGACGACAATCTTAAAGGTCATTTCCATACATTCAACATACTTTTAATTTGAAATCACAAAATACATTGTTTTTTAAAATTTTGTATCAAATTAAAATATAGGACAAACAAATTAAAACGAGGTGGAGAGGAGGAAGTAGTTCCCTTTTTCATCATTCCTACTAAAGTCACAATTCTGAAAGTAGGTTGTAGGTCCTCCTAATTGGTTTGGTTAAAAAAGATTTGGCGTTAAAGGAACGGAGGCGAGATCTGCGCCTTGATTTAATACTACTACCTTTTGGTGGAAGACACGTTGAGTGGCGTGTCTGGTTATCTGATTCTTCTTCATCACAAGTCACAAATTCACAAATACAATCAATCAATCCCATCTTTAATTTGCTTTGAGGGGCCCTACACTCACTGATAGGTGAAAAGTAAGTAGAGTGATACCATACTCTTATCAAACTAAACAACAGACAGAATCTTGTACCTCCTTAATTCACTTGCTCATTCTTTAATTACCTGGGCCAACACCATCGATCTCAAATTTCAGATGGTCTTTTAAAGATCAAATTATTATCTGCTAGTACATATTATGTCGCTTGAGCATGGTACTGAAATAGTTATCACATTTCATTTTTTTAGAAATAAATTTAATTAATCTCTACGGTTAAAATAGATTAATCAAATATTTTAAAAGTAAAATTTAAATATTTATATGAATATGCATATTGATTTGGTGAAACATTACATCTTAAAATGTTAGTCAAAGTTCATGTAATTTGACTCAGGAAAAGTGAAATGTGACGAATATTTTGGGGAGGAGGGAGTAATAATCTAATTAATTACCCCTGGTACAAAGAATGTATCCATTGTTACAATTTAATCCATCTTTATCCCTGGGATTTGGGAATCTAATTGTGCAGACAAGTTTCTTCCATCATCTCAAATGTACCGGCATCAGCATTTGAACAGGAGGTTAATAGCGCAAAGTTCGGACCAAAGTTAAACTCTTTTGATCATCCTAGAAAAACATATTTGCTTCTTACATCTCATAGCATGAACGTAACAACTCCACAAGAAAGTTATAATAGTACATCATTTTCTAAGGGAGAAAAGGGTAAAAAATGTCCTTAAACTATGCGAAAGGAACAAAAATGCTCTCTGTTTGTAGCTATAGAGACATTTTTGGTCCAAAGTATTGACTGGAAGGATGTTTTTGAACCAAAATATTGACGGCAGATGCATTTTTGTTCCTTTCACATAAGTTTAAGGACATTTTTTATTCCATTTTCTAATGTCCCTTCTCTTCACTGGACTCGGTGTGACTGGGAGAGAATTAGTTATTCTTGGCCTATGCTGCGCGGACTACTAAAATATGTACTCTGAATTAATCATTTTCCCCTCCATTCAACATTTCTGATAATCTCTTTGAATTCACTTGTTGTCGATCTATGCGTGTGAACCATAATGACCATTTAAAGCAAATCTGGTTAGGCCATCTTAGTCCAACTGTTAAACCAAATTGGAAACTAAACATCTGGCTGTTCTGTTAATGTGGGAGTCAAGAAATGAAGCAAGGGCACTCTTCATCGCTAACTCTTGCAGCTATCACTCCGAAGAAGCCAACTTCAAAGTAAACAAATGATCTAATTTAGTACTCCATTTAATTCAATGTCATGCTGAAATTGTGTTGCGTTATCTAATTATTCATCCTTCTTGCATGTTTACGTTGCAATGAATGATGGAATTGGGTTATCTGGGCCTCGATTTTAGGCAATTGCAAAGTGTAGGTGATCATTTGATTGACACGATTAGCTTTCAAATCTAATCAAGAGTTCTGTAGGCAAGAACGAGGTACAATTTCTTCCCAAGGCCTGCAAAGTTCACAAAGAACAAGTTCCCTCCTTGATTTACCCAACAACTTAGGCTATATGAACCATTTCGCAGTGGTGCTAACAACCCCAGAGCAAATACTTTATTTATTTTCGAGGAACTGTACATGTGTAATAGCAGAAATATGCTTTATGTATCAAAAAAGGACAAAAAAATATATGATGATATTCACAAGACAGTATTGATCTCCTGCTTCCTTATTTCCCTGTATAATAAATAAGCACACCTTAACCTATTCATTGAGAACTCATAGTTCTGATGCAGAGTCTCCCTCAAGACTACGAGATTGATCCAAAGAAGATGATTCTCTTCCAGCAGAAAAATAAGACCACGATAAGACAGCAGAGCCTATTGTAATTGTAGCAGCAACCGAACCCCATATCAATTTCTTCTGCCTTCTCTTCCTTATTTGCCTAAGACGCCGCGCTGTCTCTGCACAATCCAAACAAAAACAGAGAAACTGTCATTTTTTCTATGAAACAGACAGCGCCTGCTGGTAGATCTCCTCCTCAAACAACCACAAAATAACTCAGCAGAATAAAATGAAATAAAAAGGATCACTACTTCGCATTTACCCTAATAAACTGCGGGTACCAAGATTAGATACTCAGCGAAGCAGCCTGAATAGTTGTTACTCAGGATAATATAACTACATCTGTAAGGTCTTCGATGACACACTAGCCTACAAGTTGGCCTATAAACCAAATGTACTCCTGATGTAAGTTATATGTTACCAAGGAAGTCACTAGCCTCAATTTGGTCTTTCATACAGTTATGAAAATCGGATAGCCTGTATGCATAAAATCTAATTTGACATATACTAAGGAGTCAATATGCCTTGCATATAGTGTTTTTGCTCACATGGTTATGAATTAAATGTCCTACTTTGACCAACACATAATACTTAATAGATATGAGAATTGGAATTGAGCATATGTTTAATGTTATTCTTTTATATTTTAAGAAAAGAATACAGAAAAAAACTGCATTTATGAGTGAAAAAGTTCACACTGAAGTTTGGTTGTAGAATAACAGATAGCCCAAGACATTATTCTGGATACACACGAAACATAAACATTTTTCATGGATAGTGGGGAAGATGTTTGCAGTTCAGACGAAACCACTAATGATGACTTCATGAATAAGTTCAGTTGGAACAGAAAAACATCATGCCTGGCTTATGCTTAACTTAGATTACAAATTTGTAGTGGAGAAGAATTACTTTACTAGATCATTATGTTTGTTTTGGCACCTCTTGTTTCTCCGATTCAATGCTGACAACTGAATTTGCAAATTAAAAAGAACATTTTCCCTTTATAATAGCAGATGCAAACACAAAGTTCTTATTCTTTCACAAATCTCAGAAAAGGGAGAAGGCAGTTGCCATCATAGCCTGAACAATATTCCTATTATCTATTTATTTTGAGTAAAATATTCCTATTAAAACTATAAGTCCCTAGTTGCTACCTATCAGCATACCTCATCTATTTTATGTGGATGCAACAAGTTAAAGATTGATAGACACAGAAGTATGAACAACAAATGAAAGATCTCCCCCAAGCATTTGCACCAAAACAATGCTGAGAGAATAGGCACATACCTACTTTAAATATGCAACAACACATCAGCTTCAAATTATACGTAGTAACATGGAGAATAAACTCACCTATAGCTTCCTGATTCCTCTGTGACATCTCTCGATTCACAGCTTCGTAATAATTCAACCTGTCCCATAGTCGAGCTATCTCAAAGTTCTTTGACTCAATTTGAGCCTCAATTTCTGTCTCCAACTCAGCCTTTGCTATTCCCTTACCAATGGACTCTGATACAACCCGAAGGATGTGGACTTGTTGACACAAATCCTCCACCTGATCATCTGGTTGTTCATTGTCCAATTCCTCTCCAGCAACAGGATTAGGAGGAAAGTTCAACCCCACGAGAGATAATCGTTCACGAATCCTCCGCCACTGGGTTTGCATATTAGTTAGAACTTCTTCTACTTGCTTTCGCTTTTCAATTTCTGTTAATAAGCTCAATCTTATCTCTCGTAGCTCATTTTCAAAATCATTTGTAGGTATCTGTGGCCCATTCTCTGAAGATAGTTCTGAAAAGAGGATGCACATAAGACGACCAAAAATAATGTTATACTAGTATTACTATAAGCATGGTGATGACATACAATTCTCAATAACTGGTCACAAGAAAAAGGAAAAGGCACTCAATGGCAACAAGGTATTTACATAGAACACCAAAACTTGCATAGTTGACTGAAAAATGTAGACTCTACAACTATGCATCAGGGAGAAAAGACAGAAGCCACTGTGACAGCCAGGAAAAGAAAAGGAAGAAAACAACAAAGAGAACATCCAAACTATTACTAGAAGAGGAACAATAAGCACCTCAAGTTCAATTTCAATGTAAGATAAAAAGATATAGCCATGAAAATTATCAAATTATGAAAAGGTGACTACCTTCCCAAGCATCATAAAATTCTCCCATCGGGGTCATGGAACTTAAACAGCGCTGGAATCCACCATTACTTTCACTCTCACTGAAACTCCTGACACTCAGAGATTCCTGTGGGTCAAAGAAATCATCAGCTTCACCCCCTCTCCGCAAATTGAATGCAACAAACTTCATTGTACCATTTTGCCCAGCTGAACCATTATGCAAATCTTGGTGAAGAATCTCCCCATCACAGAGGTCAGCCACTTCACCACCCTTAACCAGGTTATCAGTAGTGAATAACAAATTATCCTCTTTCGCACAGTTAACTGTCTCCCTAGAAATAGAAGGGTCATCAACAGATGTACTGGGGAGGTCCTTCTTTGTGTCTCTTAACTTCTCATCTATCTTCTCTTCATCAAAAGCTTGTTGTTGAGTGCCAAAATCATCTTCGGTGAAACTTTGTGAAAGGCGTGGACCTCGGCGCTTGTGATTGATTATGTAGGGTGATGGAGGAAATGACGAAGGAGAATCTGGAAATGAAGGAGAATCTGGAAGTGGTGTTGGCTTGGGAATTGTGTATAGTGCAGGAGATATTTGAGTCCAGTGGTCTTTTTTATCTCCTATTATCGAGGGCTTACCATTGGTATCATCCATCTTTACATTAGTCTGGATGATTTTCCTTTCTAGTTTTGAACTAGAACCATTCTTGCTTCTATCAAAACTTGAATTAGGAACGTTGATCCTCCTCTCAAACTTTGATTCATGAATGCTTTTGGAAGTTGTCGTGGATTTCGAGCCCCCTGATTCTATTAATCTATCCATAGCTATTGCTGTATATGTCGGCATGGCTTACTATACCAACAACACCTATAAAAAATAACAGTTTACACATTGCACAACAACCAATTAATTCGTTTTCCTTTACGAATACATAAAAGACATCCTAGCAAATAATCTGATCCTTAAGATAAAAGAATAGCAGCATAAAAAGGGGAAAAACTAAAGGAAATTGAAGTTGTTTCAAACTCTGATATTAAAGTACCAAGCAGATAAATTCCATGGAATCGCAAAGGCAAGTTGACAAAATCTAGAAATGTTGGTATTTATTAATACAATGTTCGAATTCTCAAGTCCAGAATCATGATTGCATGTTAATCCACCTTGTTAAATTAGGTCTTGAGTCTAACTCACACCAAAAGCTAGTTCTCTCCCTGTATTGTTCAAAGAGATTGAAAATTGTTTTTGGGGTGTGAATTAGGCCTAACACCTAATTTAATATGGTATCAGAGCAGGATCTATTTCATCCAATGTTGGGGCCTCCAAAATCAAAATTGTTCACGCACCAGATTCTAAGCTCTAGTGTGAGATGGGGTGTTAAAAAAATGACAAAAAGTCTCACATTGGTGGTTAATGAAATATGTGTTCTCATTATAAGGCCCCGAGAATACTCCTCACTTTGAGCTAGTTTTTGGGTTGAGAGTTAGACTTAAAAGACCTAATTTAATACACCTAAATTCTACTTATCACCTATCAATTTTTAAATCCATTCATCCACACCTAGAAAGAAGAATCAATATGAATGAAAGTTGAAATGATAATTATAGGTCCAAAATGATGAAATTAAATGTGTGAAAAGCTTCAACAAATACAAATGAAAACAACAACAGAGAAATCCGATTCAATAGGGATGAGGGAGTTACCTGAAGATGGGAAAGAAACCCTAAGGGAAAGGAAGGGGAGTCAGACGGTAGGGGGAGAGATGCAGAAATTGAGAATCGCGATTGTCAAAGGTCATGATATTTGATTAAAGGTAGAAGATGAACAAGTTACCATTGATGCAGAGGGCTTGTTCTCTTTCTCTCCCCTAAGTCTAACTCAGACCCTGGCCTTTCGGAGAAGGCAAAGAGCCTGTTCCCTAGAGGCAAGGTACCCTCACGGTCATGGAATGCTTCTTTCTTCCTTCTTTCTCTGTCTGTTTGTTAAGTAAGTAGCGTCTTTTCCTTTCCCTGCGTGACTCTCTTCTATCAATTACACCTTCCTTATTTCTCTCTATCTTTCTCCTCCCCTCACCCAATCAAAGGCCGAAATGCAAACACAACCACTTTTATTATTATTCTATCAGATTCTTTTATTTTGTCCTACCATCAATAGGTCACATCACGTCCCTTTCTTTTCTTTTTAATTCATAGTTAACACGCGTGACCAAATTTTCTATTTAGTAATGCTACAATTAGATTACATTTTCTTAATTGAAAGACTTATAAGTTGTGTGGTTTGGCTAAATTGACCAAGTTCGTTGATTTACTTGTGACAACGATTGGAACACTTTTTCATTGGGAGTTCCCTTTAATTTATTCTAAACTATAATATAAAAGGAGAAAATGATTTTTTTATTTTTTTAATTGATGTGTTGGAAAGTTGAAGGGGAAGCTATAAGGACCATATATTCCACCTAAATTGAAGGAATTTCTGCCAAGTGTCATCACAAGGACTTTTTTCATATCCCTAGTCAACCGAAGGGCTAGAAAGCTCCAAAAAAATATTTGCCCACGTAGGACCGTTAGCCGAAAAAAGCATAGCAAAGGCCACCTGCAGCAGCAAGGAGTGGACCGACAGTTAAAATTGGCGGCTCTACCTTTTTCTTTTTTTCTCAAGTTCGCATAGTTCTGACATTTCTAATCTTCAATATCATGTGTGTTGACATTACTAGTAAAAAAATTCCTTTTTTCTCAAGTTCGCATAGTTCTGACATTTTTAATCTTCAATATCATGTGTGTTGACATTACTAGTAAAAAAATGTAGAAGTTTTCAGAAGGGGTAAAAAAAGAAAAAGAAAATACATTCACATTATCAACAACAACAACAGAAAAAAAGCTCGTGATCATAAATACAAAGTCTAATAATTTTGGACCACGTGTAGATCTCTATTATTCTTCCCTTCATAAATAAACATTGACTATAACAATTTACTAATATAAACAAGTTCCATATTTCTAGAATGCTCATTTCCTCACCGCTGCTCTAAGCCGACTTTCTTTAATTTGTGCACTGTTTAGAAGTAGGAAAGGGCATCGTTTATTTTTTAATTAGGGGCAGGGAAGGGGTAATGAGAGAGGAAATTAGAAGGTGGAGAATGGTACGTTATTAATAAAGTGAAAGTTTACGTAATTATTCAATTGAGTAAGATTGAAGTAATCATGTGATGTGTAATTTAGTAAATCAAACTTTAGGAAAACATAAAGACAAAAGAGAGATATGTTAAAAAAGTCACAAACATTTAATGTTATTCGGTCAATTGATCTATTTCACAAAAGGCAATGAACATCCACAATATAGTCTTAAGAATTTTTAGAGTTTCGTTTAGAGGATAATTTATAAGACACTTGTGTCACCTCTTTTTTAAGTGAATTTTGTGAAGAACTACTATAGGACGGAGAGCGTAATAAAAGGATCTGATCCGCAAAGGAAATGAATTTCCACAATGAATCATTACAGTCGTGAATTTTAACTTTTAGGGTGTGTTTGGTACGAAGAAAAATGTTTTCGCGGAAAACAAGTAGATTTTGGACTTATTTTCTCATGTTTGGTTGGTGAGTAGAAATTTTTTTCCGAAAAAGATTTTTTAGTGTTTGATTAATGAATGAAAAATGTTTTTGAGAAAACATCTTTTATTACTAGAGAGTGGAAAATAACTTTTGAATTGAAATTGAAAATATTTTTAAAAAATAAACTTAGATTATTTTTTTTTGGGGGGGGGGGGGGGTAGGGGTGAGATGGTGTAAAAAAATAAAAAATTGAAATTGCAAATATTTTTTAAAAACAAACTTAAATTTTTTTTTGGAGGGAGTGGGGGCTGGTAGGGGGTCGCGGGTAGGGCATGGGGATGGGGTGAAAAAATAAAAAATTGATATTGAGAATATTTTTAAAAACAAACTTAATTTTTTTTTGGAGGGAGTGAGGGGTTGATGGGGGGTCGCGGGGTAGGGGATAGGGGGTGAGGTGGGGTGAAAAAATAAAAATTGGAAATTGGAAATATTTTTTAAAAACAAACTTAAATTATTATTTTTTGGGGGGGAGGGACGGGGGTAGGGGTGAGGGTGGGGTCAAAAAAAAAATTAGAAATTGGAAATATTTTTTTAAAACAAACTTTAAATTATTTTTTTTTGGGGGGAGGTGGGTGGTATGGGGCTGGGCCGTGTGGGGGGTGGGGTGGGGACGGTTGAAAAATAAGAATTTGAATTTGAATTTGAAAATATTTTTTAGAAACAAACTTTAATTTTATATTTTTTTGGGAGGGAGTGGAGGGGGGTGGCTGGGGGAGGGGTCGAGGGTAGGGATGGAGGTGGTGTGAAAATAAAATTTGAAATTGGAGATATTTTTTTAAAATAAACTTAAAATATTATTTTTTGGGGGTAGGGGCTGGCAGGGGGGTAGGGTGAGGATGGGGTAAAAAAAATAAAAAATTGTAATATGAAGTTGGAGGAGAGTTTTGGAAAATATTTTTCTTAATTTTTGAAGGGAAATCATTTTCCTTAAATTTGAAAAAAATAAGTTGATTTGGAAAACATTTTATCCAATCAAACATAAAAAATTTGAAAAACATTTTCCGAAAAATGTTTTCCTTCATACCAAACACACCCTTAATGATTATCACTATTTCGCTCCAACGTCTTCAACAATTGCCTGATTCAAAGATTTAACTTTTATATGTATGTACTCAAATATTATACTGTACGTAATTATTTTATTGTACCGCCCATGCCACTTACTCGTGTTCTAGAAATTCAAATAAATAGCCTGACTTACTGGGGTGGTACTCAGATCTCCATTGTTCCCATTTGTTCATAAAGAAATATGGTATTGAACTATTGATCACAAAATGTTATGTCTTGAGTTTGATTCTCACGCAATCTTTGACCAGAAGGGTTATAACATTATAATAACCTTATAATGAAACTTTTTGATGCAAACTCAATTTATTCTAATTGTTGAAATAGATAAAAGATATTGAATTTAAAATAAAAATTAAAGAAGTACACATGTGTGTATTCAACATATACATATATGTATACTTTCACTTAATAAGTGAGTAAGAATTCTTTCCATTCTTTTTATTTAGGCTTAAGTCATCCATAGCCCCTTAAAGTTGTTTGCATAATTCATTTAGACACCTTAACTATGATTAGTACCTATTAGACACTTCAATATTAACAAATATGTATCTATTGAACACAAAATGATAATGAGCATAAAAAGTATTGTGCGTGTAGGTATTTTGATAAAGTTATCAATAAAATTGTGACACGTGGCCCACAGCCCAATCTAACCATTAAAAAATGAATTTTTAATTTTGAAAGATAAAAAATAATTTTCAACCCTAATTAATCTAATCCCACCTACTGAAACCTTTGCCGTTCTTCTTCTTCTCTAGACACTCGCCGTTCTTGACTCCTCCGGCGGACCACTTTTCTTTTTCTTCTTATTACTCCTACAAATTATAGGGGTTAAGTCTATTGGTGTAAAATGTGTAGCTTAGCAAAGTAATTTTTAAGATGCTTGTGAAAAATAAATCGACGTAAATCATTTTGAAATCAACGGAGAAGAGAAATCGAGAATACTCAAAATAATTCTATGAAATTTATGATATCATTTTTAATTATAAACTTAATTAGTTTACATTTTAATTTGAATAGTGATGTCTGTTTAGAGTGGCCAGAAATAGAGATAAACGAAGGTCAACTAACTTTTTTAACTTCAAATGCCTGAAAATCTTCTTTCTTGCAAAATCAAATCAATTAGTAGATTCGAATTTTATATATATAAATGAAAAAAATGAAATAACAAAGAAAAAAAAAAGTGCAGAAAGTTTGGGTGAAGAAGACGATGGCCGGAATAAGGGTGAAGTTGATTTCTTTTCTTTATCAAGAAATCAATTTTATATAAAAAATTCTTTTTAGTAATTTTAGTGCCAAGTGTCAATAAAACAAAAAAAAGTACAATTTTTTAAAAAAAAATAAAACTAAAATACTATTTGAACCTATTCACGCGCCTAATAATAAGTGAGGTACACTTATATTGCCATATCAGTGTTTTGTGTTTAATAGGTACATGTTTTATACAATTTAAGTGTTCAATAGATACAAGTCTTAGTTAAGGTGTCTAAGTGAATTATGCGGACAACTTTAAGGGAGTGTAAATGACTTTAGTCTTTTATTTATTACCTTTTTTTTTAAGAATCAAACAATATAATTTTTTATTAATATATGTATTTTTCATCATATTAATATAAAAAAAACACAACTAAAAGGAACGGATGGCGGATGGAGTTATTAACTGATGCTCATGATGGCCACATGATACCGCTGCTCCAAGTTGACTTTCTCATAGTTTTTTTTTGGAATAAGGGTATGAAAAATATTTTAACTTTGATTGAATTTATTGTTGCGATACTAAACTTTCATGAGGATCTATTACATCTCTAGACTATTCAATATCATATTTTAAACATATATGCCCACGTGGACATAAAAAATAATACAAAATTATAAATAGTAATGTGTCCACATATATACCTTTAAAATACACTATTAAATAGTTTAGGGGTAAAAAATACGGTATTAAATAATGTAGGGAGATAATAGGTCCTTATGAAAGTTTAGTATCGCAACAGCAAATCCGATCAAAGTTGAGATATTTTTCATACCCTTATCCCTTTTTTTTTTTTGTCTTGAAAAAAATTGGACCATATTTCTCATAGGCAATGCTAAATTTTTCTGTATCGTTCGTTTCTTAGCTCCTTATACGCTATGTATTTAGGAGTAGGATTTAAGAGGGCGGTGGATCAAAGTTAAAGGAAATCAAAAGATTTTTTTTGCTCGTAATTAATAAATTAAGAAGGAAAATGAATATTACTCATATCTCACAATTTATTTACGTAATCAAATTCATTACTCTTCATCGGTTCATCCCGTGTTCTCCTCACCTGGCAAAACCAGCAAACTCCGGATTTGGTGTATTATTATTATCAGCATTAGTTTCCAGTTAAAATTGTCAACAACGTAACTTGAACTGAAAGTCCAAATTAAAAATTGTGCACTGACATTTTGCAAAAACAGTTTCTGGCCTTCGCATTTACACAGTTTATCCGAATCTCTCGAAAATATACTAATTAAGAGAAAGAAAGAATTCAAGGATCTTCTTAATATGTATCAACAATTTAATGGTAATTTGCATGATTACATGGACAGCTTGACAAGAGTATATATCGATCATTTATATCAACTCCAAATTTTAAGGATCTCTAAAATCACATGATGATATGAGTTATTATTATTATTTATTAAATGTTATCGACGAGATCTTCTGTACCAGAAAATAAAAAAATAAAGCTGTCTCATCATAATTACCGAATTTGTTTGAATCAATTCACCGCCGTGGTGAAGTTGGAGGAACTGAAGAAGTCTGCAAAACATCACCAAAACCTCCTTCTCTAACATACTGAATGTACCTCGAGAATTCCGGCCTAGCAGTTGCCTTCTTCTTCTTCTTCGTTTCGAATAGACTGAATATCGGGTGAATTTTGCTCGCTTTTTTTGCCTCCTTATTCACTTGAGGACTCATCGGAAAATTCTGCTCCGGCGTCGTCACCTTTCTTGATGGACTAAAAAATTTAGCTGCCGAAACGCTTCTGTTTCGGTTCAATTTTGGCTCTACTAGTGGAGTTGATGGTGCCTCCTCTTTAATCAATTCATCATATCCGCTATAATCTCTTCGTGTGCTCAGTGCTCTAAACATGGCTACGCTAAATTAATTAACGAAACTCTCAGATCTATTGATAATACTATGATGGAAGAAAGAAGAGAAGAAAAATTGGTCCTATTGAGAAATGTTAATGTAACAATGAAATATTAAATAGTTTTTGTTTAGTTGGCTGGAAAGTGGACTTATTTAATTGTTATTAGTTGAGGTATTCTGACATTAATACGATATGTGGCCTTATTTTTCAAAATTTGCGTACGCCTTATGAACTGCGAAAGTTGAAATTTCGTTTTCATGGCGAAGCTAACAGCTAACTGTCTGACTTTTCCAGTAACAAAATCAACTAATTTAATGCAAGTGGGACCACATGAAGAAAATAGAAGGCCATAAAGTTAGCTTGCACTATGTATTCTTCATTTATCTCTGGTTATAGAGTTGCGACAAATTTAATTTTAACCTTGTGTAAGATCAATTTAAGAAAGAAAAAATTTCTAATAATTTTTTTTTTAATTCAAAGCTCAAAATGAAAATCAAAACCTTTTAGAATGTTTTTTTATTCATCTTATCACAATTTCTATTAGTATTGCGCATGCTAAGGAAGATGTTGCCACTTGCCACCACATGCATCTATATCTAATGAAGGGTCAACTAATGCTTGGATATATTAAGGTCTGGGACTATTTATTTTAATTTTTTAACTGTTAAAAAAGAAAATTGGGTATGATAAAATGACTAGCCGAAAAGCAGACATGTTTGAATGAGTACGCCCTTTCCAGTGAAAACATGAAATTGAAAAGTGGATAAATTAATAGTGTAATTGATTAAGCCAATAACCGACATGTTTGAATGAGTATGCCCCTTTTAGAAAAAGCAGGAAACTGGATTAGTAGTTTGTTCCTTTCAACTTTATTTTAAGTAAATATTACTAATGTATTTCCTTTAGTTTTAAATTAGAGACATTTTCTTCCTTCTAACCAAGCAATACATTATTCAAATTATGGAATACCTTCTTCCAAATTATGGTTTTTAATTCATTCAAAGACTAAACAGAGGTCTAATTTTAATATTTTTCATTTTTTTTACTTATGTTAAGAAATTCACTTAATAGTTTATTGAGAACCCATAAAAACACAAAATTCTGAATCTATTTATAAGTTGAACAGTTAGAGAAGTTATTCGGAAGAAATAAGATAAAACAAGTTTGCATTATGACGTATATTTACACGTACACTTCATTACAATTGAATATCATGCTCATCAGCTCCAAATTGTTAAGTTCCGTAAGACCATATATAGTAAACCAATTTATAAAATAAAAAATCAATGATCGTCTTAATTAATTCTGTACCACAAAATCCAAATTAACTTACGTATAACATATTTTAAATCACTAATTAACTGCAGCCAAGATGGTTTTGTAGGAATTAAGTAGTCGTCTGCAAAACATCTCCAAAACCTCCCTCTCTAAGATACTGAATGTACCTTGAGAATTCAGGCCTAGCAGTTGCCTTCTTCTTCCTCTTCGTTTCGAATAGACTAAATATCGGATGAATCTTGCTCACTTTTTTTGCTTCCTTTACCTGAGCACTTGCACGAAAATTGTCCTCGGATGTCACCTTCTTCGATGAAGAGCTAAAGAATTTAGCAGCAGCAGGAACTGTTCTGTTTCTGCTCAATTTTGGCTTTCCCAATATTGGAGCACTAGCCTCCTCCTCATCTTCCTTATTCAATACTCCGTATCCTCTGTAGTCCCTTCGTGTACTCATTGCTCTAAACATGGCTTAGATTTAACTATTTGGTGTATAAGTTACAAAAAAAAAGAAGTGAAACAGCACCCAAATTTCTTTAATTATAGGCTGCTTAAAATGAAGGAAGAGATTGAGAGATGAAGAAAATAAAACATACTATGTGTTATATAGGAGTAGTAGTTAGGTTGGGGCTTATTTAATTGTGGTCTCACTTTTCAAAAATTGCACGTGGTTCTTTGATAGTCTATTGCTGAAGAAACCCGGAACTTTCCTTGTTTTGACTTCTCCTCATAAATATTTATTATATAGTGCTACTCTGACCATAATATATGGAAGAAAAAAACAAACAATTTAATAATAATAATTGAAGTGCGACCGTAGACCTTCCTAATTCTAACAAGGCATGCTATGAAAATGTATTTTTTAGTAGATGTTAAATATAATATTTTTTAATTTTTGTTGCTGTATCTTTCTTTTCATTGATTGAAAATAACTAATGTGGATAAACATTACTTTCTCCGTCCATTGGAATTTTGAGAATCAATTTAGTATCTCTTATATGTTTTTTAAATATTATAAGTTGTTAATTATTGTAATTTATAATATTTTTGAATTAATTTTTAAATTTTATTTCAAAAACTTAAAATTTTTATGTTTGCATTCAGTACCAAAATTTAGAAGTCTAAATCTCAAAATTCAAGTGCGCCCTATAAATTGGGACGTATTTGATTGGTAAAGAAAGACCAACAAATTTGCATATGTTTGGACGAGTATTCTTCTCTAAAGCAAAAAATATGGATAAGAAGTTTGTTGTCTTACATTATTAGATAACTGTCATTCGCCATAGGGCCATTTTGTTGGCGAATCAATCATTTGAGTATCATGAGTGTTTCTTTATTTTTTGCTTGAATCATTGTAACACATTTATAATGAGACTAATCAAGCTTTAGATAATCCTTTTATATTCCAAAATCAAAACTTAAACCTTCCTCTATATATAATAGAAGCTAAATACATTGATCAATAGTTATACCTATATTACAAACTTAGCTTTGGCAGCTTTAATTTTAGTCACTAGAATGGTTCCAATAAATAGTTGTTACATATTCAATGAATTTCTCAATATAAATACAACATCCATGCAAAAGTTATTGGGTTCTCAAAACTCATTAATTATGTATTCGGCTAATATTCTAAAGAAGCAAAATTAAGGAACCCGCATTGGGAGGAAGTGGTCTGCAGTACATCACCAAAACCTCCCTCTCTAAGATACTGAATGTACCTCGAAAATTCAGGCCTAGCAGTTGCCTTCTTCTTTTTCTTCGTCTGAAGTAGACTAAATATTGGGTGAATCTTGCTCGCTTCCTTTAGGTGAGTATTCACCCGGAAATTGTCCTCGATCGGATGTCACCTTCTTGGACGATGAGCTAAAGAAGTTAACAGCAGCTGGAATCGTTCTGCTTTTACTTAACTTTGGCTCCAACATTATCAATTCATCGTATCCTCTATAGTCTCTTCGTGTACTCATTGCTCTAAACATGATTTCAATTAAGTAGTAGTACTCACGAGTAATAAAAAATTGGAAAAATTGTATAAGATAACAAACTATTAATTCAAATTAAATATTATAGCCATAGTTTATTTTATTTGTAATTCACAACAAACATCCCATTTTTTGTCATCTGGTTCAGTATACAATTAGCCATTTTCGGTATACAATTACCCATTCGGTATACAAATATATAAAATGCGTTTATGTTTGTATAAAGCGAGAGAAAAATGTATATACAAATAGAAATACACATATTTTCGTCCTATACACTTATAATTATACAAATACATATCTTATTATACAATTACAATGTATAAATGAATTTATACAAAACTGAACAATTTGTACAAAATTGGATGTATCTAATGAATTATACAAATCAAAAGCTCCATAGCAAACATAAAATTTGCTATGGAGCGCAATTATGCAAATTATAACTATAACATACAAATATGATTTTTATATTTGCTATATGTAAAAGTTGTTCATTAAAATAACACAGCTCCCAAATGTTCTCGAACTAGGCTTAAAATGAAGGAATTAGAGATTAGTATTAGATTAGAGAAAATAAAGGATAATGTTATACTCCCTCCATTTCATATTAATTGAATTGTTGAGGCATTTTCATTTTCAAATTAATTTAATTATTCAATTTTCAAGACTATTTTTAGAATATTTTTTCAATTTTACCCTTCATTAGTTAGTATTGGAATTAGTTATTAATTAATGTTTAGTTATTTTAATCATAAATTTGACAATACTTAATTAATAAGAGTAAAAATGGAAAGTTATACCTAATTTATGTTTTAATCTTCTTTTCTTAAAGGATGTGAAACACTTTAATAATTTAATTAATTTGAAATGAAGAAAGTATAGTAGAGTTAGTTAGGTTGGGCAACTATATACGTTTGAGGTATTTTTAGTAACACATATATATGTGGCCCTCTTATTTTTCTTAAGTTGCGTGTGCTTGTGGTTGTAAGTATATGGCTTAGCAGAGTTTGTTTTGACTTTCTCGTCGGAAATACAATTAATTTTCTTGATTCCAACAAGGCACGCTATGATTATTACTCGGAGTACATGTTTTTTTTTCTTCTGGATGAAAATAAATCAATTCGGATAAACTATTTAATTACTCATAAGCCAACGTATCTGATTGAACGAGTATACTCCTTTTTAGAAAAAATAAGAAAATATTAAAAAAAAAAAGGCGTCATGTCGTATGAGTATTTATTTATTATATTTTTTATTAAATTATTGTACCACCTTTAATATGTGATTGATTAAGTTTTGCCTTTTTATATTTCAAATTCAAGACTTAAAGCCATCCTGCATAATAGAAGTCGATTAAATTAATTTAATGATACACCTATATCTCAAAATCAAACACCTAGCTAGAGACCACCTGTATAATACGGGTTAAGTGTTTAATTTTGAAGAATAGAGGCTGTATTTGTAAACTAAACATATATTCAAGTGAAGTTATTAAATGGAAAATTGAAACTTATTGGTAATATTTATGAAATTTTAAAAGAATTTGATAAGTAAAAGGAAAATGTGATAGTATATACTTCTAACAAATTTTAAAGGAATTTGCTATAATGGGCCATTTGAAAAGACGGTTAAGAACATACAACATCATTTGTACGCAGAAGTTGCCTGCATATACAATTTAGCATAAATAATAGGAGTATACTATTATAAGACTTATTATATTCTCTCAGTTTCATATTAGTTGTCACATTTCTTTTTAACATGTTTTTTATGAAATCATAAATAAGAAGTGTTTTTACTTATTAAGGCCTCAATTGTTTTAGTGTAATCAATATTTTTTTTATCCTTAATCAGAAGTCTCGAGTTCGAGTTTCTTAGAATATGAAGTCGAACTTCAATATGAGAATCGGACACTGGGTGGAAACCAATATATATATATAATCCTAATGGTTAAATTTGAAAAGAGGCGTTTGCGTATTTTAGGAGAATTTCATACCATAAAAAAATAAAAATTGAACCGTATTAAGTCCCTTTAAAGAAAAATAGGAAACAAGCCAACATTCCAAAATCATGATCTGTTACATTACATATACAAATTTTGACAAGAACAACATGGTCATGATCACCTCCAAAATTTTACAAAACCCACCCGGCAAGTTTAATCTCACATTACTGCAGCAATATTGTTGGATTTGCAGGAAGTACTAAATCTGCAATACATCACCAAAACCTCCCTCTCTAAGATACTGAATGTACCTCGAGAATTCAGGCCTAGCAGTTGCCTTCTTCTTCTTCTTCGTTTCAAATAGACTGAAAATCGGGTGAATTTTGCTCGCTTTTTTCGCTCCCTTTACCTGAGCACTACTCGCCCGGAAATTGTCCTCAGATGTGACCTTCTTTGATGAAGAGCTAAAGAATTTAGCAGCAGCAGGAACTGTTCTGTTTCTGCTTAATTTTGGCTTTCCCAATATTGGAGCACAAATCTCCTCCTCATCTTCCTTAATCAATACTCCATATCCTCTATAGTCCCTTCGTGTACTCATTGCTCTTAACATCACTTAGATTTAATTAATTAGTGTACGTACAAGTTACAAAAATGTGAAACAACACCCAAATTTCTTGAATTATATGTTGCTTAAAATGAAGGAAGAGATTGAGAGATGAAGACATTAAAAACAAAGCATATGTTATATAGGAGTAGTAGTTAGGTTGGTTGGGATAAAGGAGTTAATTATTTAATTAATTCCGACTATTAGTTGTCAAAATTTGCGTGCGCTATGTTATTGTTAAGGGTGTTGAAATTAAGTACTATATACTGAGCGGAGCTGGAATTAATCCTTTGTTTTGACTTCTCCTTCTAAATCAAATTAATTAATTGACATATCTGGCCAACAACAATATTTATAATGGAAGTGTGACTATGGAGCTTCCAAGTTCAAATTAGGCATGCTATGAAATATACTAATATATGACAAGTTTTAATTTTTAAGTATATATATTTTTAGTTTTGTTGAAAACAAATCAATTTCGATATATTATTAGATGATTAGTAAAAGACCAACGTGTTTGAATTGATCCAGTCCGTTTTAAAGAAAGCAGGAAAAGTGATAGAAAGTTCAATATAAGATAGATTAAATAAACGTTTAAACATAATCAAAATGTTGACGGATTATAGATAATTGTCATCCACTTGACGGATCCTCTCTAATCAATCACCAGTTCCAAGGACCTGAATGAAGTTATAGTTTATCCTTATATAAATGGAATATATTATGAAATTTTAAAATAAAATACATGGGTTATGTGTAGAAAATGTAGCAATATTATCACACTACTAATTGGTATAAACTTGTCAAATATTATTTGTTAAGTTTCTATTCAGGATTCTTAATTAATCGGCAAATGGTTAATTTTTCTTCTTCAAAGATTTCATCAGCTGTTGAAATTTTCTTTCTTTTTTAAGAACTTGAAACCTTGTTAAAGTCTATGATAGTCATCACTATTTGGATCCTTTTGTAGGTAAAAAAAAGGGTAAATTATAGAAATCACATACTTTTAAGGCAAAATTACAATCTATCCCTTAAAAGTTTATAATTACAAAAATCCCTCAAACAGATACAATAATATAAGCGTTGATACATTAATTTGATGCGCGAGATACATTAATCATTAAATAAGATACATTACATTTTATACACGATACACTAATCTAATGCGCAAGATACACTAATTTGATGCATTGATACATTAATCTGATGCGTGAAAATGAGGGATTTTGGAGATTTGTAAAACTTATAGGGATAATGGTAATAAGTAAACTAAAATGTGGGATTTCTGTAATTTTTCCAAAAAAGAAAACACCAGTTACATATTTGACATAGGACGAAAATCGTTATCTCCACTAATTAAATATATATGATTTATACACTACTTATGTATAATTTATGTATTTTATACACCTGCAAGCTGTTGTTTCGAGTGAAGATGACTATATAGTGTCCCTTAAAACTGAAGCAAGCATTGCAAGTACATATAAAATCTCTAGAACGATTCAAATTAAAATTTTTAAACAGGTAAAGAAAATGTTTAGCATACCTGCAAAACAAAAAAGTTCATCCATTTTTATACTCTCTTTATTTCATAATTGATTGTCTGATTTTGACTTTATACAAAGTTGAAAAAAATTAGGAGGACTTTTTAATCTTGTGGACTTAAACTTAAGATGTATAGGGTGTACCAAAACATATTTGAATCTTGTCGTGTTAAACATGTCATGTGAAAGATTGAAATTAAAGAATTGTACCAAAAAAGAAAAGATTTACTCTTTTTTAAATAGACTAAAAATGAAAGTAAGATAAACAAATTGAAACAAAGAGAATAATTGTTTTTAAATTTTCAAAAGCATTAATGTGAAATTGATTCTTTATTAACTTTAGGTGTAATGAGCTTTCAAATAACTCAATATAATTTCACAAGCCAAAGAAGATATATTGAATGCATACAAATTTTTTATTGAGAAGCTGTTTTTGATAGAATCTTCGGCTAAAAAAAGTGAAATAAAATACCGTACAACATAGTAATTCTTTATTATATATGCAGATAAGAAAGTGGCCAGACACTTCACACTAGCCCTTCCTCTTTCACCAACCAGTCATATTTGGTTAAACCAACCAAGTTATTGAACGGTATGTTGAGCACGTGCTTACCATCTAACATTACCACTCCTAACAAGCAGTATAAAAACAAAATACATAAACATAACTAAAAGCTCATATCGTTGTAATTGTTATATACTAGTGGTAATTAAGTCCAGTCACTTGAGGTTAAATTTTCTGACTCTTTTTACCTCTCATTTCTGAAAATGGCAAGTGAAGTTCATGCAGTTGTTGATGCCCATTCTCCTCCGAAGACGCCAATGGTTTGCGTCACAGGAGCAGCTGGATTTATCGGCTCTTGGCTTGTCATGAGACTCCTTGAACGCGGTTATAATGTCCATGCTACTGTTCGTGATCCTGGTATGCTTTCGTTTTATTTAACTTCTATAGACTGTCAAATAATTTATAAACCCATTAATCAATCCGTACAAAGCTGCATTTTGAGGATCCAGAGAGTGTATGACGGCGCTAGAAGTTCAATGACCCTTACATAAAGATGCATGAACTTTTGTAGAGAACCAGAAGAAGGTGAAACATCTGTTGGAATTGCCAAAAGCTGACACAAACTTAACGCTGTGGAAAGCAGACTTGGCAGTGGAAGGAAGCTTTGATGAAGCAATTCAAGGTTGTCAAGGAGTATTTCATGTGGCTACACCGATGGATTTCGAGTCCAAGGATCCAGAGGTACTATAAAGTAACAGAGTAACTCATCAATACTTATGGACTTGTTACATTTCTGGATGATTAATACTAACATAACTCTCATGACATTGATATACATGACAGAACGAAGTAATTAAACCAACAGTCAGGGGAATGTTAAGTATCATAGAATCATGTGCTAAAGCTAAAACAGTGAAGAGGCTGGTTTTCACTTCATCTGCTGGAACTCTTGATGTCCAAGAGGACCAAAAACTCTTCTATGACGAGACCAGCTGGAGCGATTTGGACTTCATATATGCTAAGAAGATGACAGGATGGGTTCGTTTGGCTATTCTTTTCTTTTAAGAATACCCTTTCTATGTTTAAAAAGAAAAAGAAAAAGTATTCTCATCACATTACTTTGTGAATTTAATTTGATTGCAGATGTATTTTGTTTCCAAGATACTGGCAGAGAAGGCTGCAATGGAAGAAGCTAAAAAGAACAACATTAATTTCATTAGCATCATACCACCACTGGTTGTTGGTCCATTCATCACACCTACGTTCCCACCTAGCTTAATCACTGCCCTTTCACTAATTACCGGTATGATGTAATCACAATGTCCAGAAGACAGTCACATCCTTTAATTCCAGTAATTACTTTAATAAACTGCTTTTCACAATCATGGGCTTAATCGGATAGAGATGTGCAGGGAATGAAGCTCACTACGGCATCATTAAACAAGGTCAATATGTGCATTTGGACGATCTTTGTGAGGCTCATATATTCCTGTATGAGCACCCCAAGGCAGAGGGAAGATTCATTTGCTCGTCCCATCATGCTATCATCTACGATGTGGCTAAGATGGTGCGACAGAAATGGCCAGAGTACTATGTTCCTACTGAGTAAGCCTCTCAGCTCCTCTGTATTCCTAAGTATACTTGGCTCCTTCATAGAGTGATGGCTTGGTAATTCAATCTGGTAAAATAACAGGTTTAAGGGTATCGATAAGGACTTGCCCATAGTGTCTTTTTCATCAAAGAAGCTTATGGACATGGGGTTTCAATTCAAATACACTTTGGAGGATATGTATAAAGGGGCCATTGAGACTTGCCGACAGAAGCAGTTGCTTCCCTTTTCTACTCGAAGCACTGCAGACAATGGAAAAGACAAAGAAGCAATTCCCATTTCTACTGAAAACTATTCAAGTGGCAAGGAGAATGCACCAGTTGACAATTGTACAGGAAAGTTTACCAATGGTGAAATCTAGTACCGCAACCATACGAAATAAAAAGGCGAGCTACCCTACCAACATGTTCTTCTTGGTTCATGATGGCTGTTTGAGGTTTTTCAATACAACATGAGTAAAATGGTCGATGAATACACGGAAATTCTCATCTTGCTTAATTCAGGCAGGTAGGCTATCAGAGAATTCTAGGTATATTTTGCAGGAAAAAAAAAACTAGAATCACTGCAGGATCTGGATCCTAATACAAGGACATATTAATATTCCATTTTATAAGCTTTGCACAAGCAAGATCTAATTTTATGGAAGAACTGTTTTCAAGGCTCTTGCGTATCATTTGCCAAAACAATTACCATCTTTGGTAATCATTCTGGGAAACTAGAGATAATATTGATAATATCCCATTTTTTTCATGTAAAATTTCATTTCAATGAATAGCCATGTTAGCCCATTTTTTTTCAGGGCATATTTCTAAAGTTTGTGCTTACATGAAGAAGCAAAAAAAATTATAAGAAACAGAATTTACTCACTACTGTGCAAATTATATGTTCAACTGAGCAAACAAGTCTTCAACTACCTCTCCTCAGAGTTGAATCTGTTCCATGCTTCCTGTAGACACAGAAGAACGATAACCACTAAGATAATTCAAAGAAGAGAATAAAGGGAATGAACCGTGGGAAGAAGAGGGGGAGGTGAAGCTGGTAGGAAGAAAAACTTTTAAGAGTAAGGAGGCAGGGGTAAATTCTATAAGGTCGCAGATGATAGTCTGTTATTAGGTCACCACAAAATAAGGCAATTCTGATTAGAGTTACTGATTCATACAGAACAGACAATTAACACAAAAAAAGGCTTAAAGAAGAGTATGAAGAGGGAATAAAAGAAATGAAGAAGCCACATGGATATCACATTACATATTAGTTATTAGAGTTCTTTTTTCTTTTATTTTTTCCGATTAGTAAGGTCATCAAATGAAACTTCGCTATCGTGATAGCTAAAATACTACGTAATAAATGTCACCCTGTTTGTTCTATAACTAACTAGACACTGTAAATCAATTTTCGGTTGGCATCTTACAACTACTAAAATGGGATTGAATAGAATGGAATTTATACAGAGAATATATTGAGCCAGCCAACTAGTTTGGATTAGGGTTAAGATGATTGACATGGCAACTAGTCTGTCCCAATTTATGTGGCAACATTACTATTTGGGAAGTCAAAGTGGTTCTTCCTTGACTACGTTTCTCATAAATATTTTTAGATATTTTGAACTATTAACTATTAAATGACTTATAGTACTTTTATGTGGTTTCCAAATATGTAAATTTAATTTCCAAGAACTTGAATCTACGTCTGAACCTAGGTCCTAACTGGCAATGAATAGGTACATACAGAATATTTTCTTGCTGGCTAATTCAAACTACCAGAAGCTTGCATTGGTGTACAGAAAATGGACAGGCTGTATCAAGTTGATAAGTAAAGAAAGCTAAATCAGAAAACACACCTTTAAAAGATCAAAGACTTTCTCGCATATATACTTCTGATGAATACTAGCACCTCGCTGTTGTAATTTGTCTGGATGCACACAAAGTGTAGCTTTCCTATAAGCTTTCTTCACCGCTGCAGAAGTTATAACTTCTGTTAGTGGAATTGGCTGCCAACCACTATTAGGCCCAAGAATCTGCAATAAGGAATAGAAACTCTTGAGTTTCAAAATTGTGGAGGTTGACCAAAAATCAGATGATGACAAGTGCGAAAAGGCTGCTATAAGTTACTACTAAGAACTCAAAATTAATCTATACTACTGACATGTCATGCAGTCATGTTCTGATGTCAGCCTGAGCTTTCTCAGTGCTATGATTAATAGTACAGGCAATATGTAACAATTTGACAAGTAAAATCCTCAATAAAAATGACCAAGAAGCACATAAGAGTTATAAAATATGGATGTCACATTCTTTTACGTTTCTGTTTCAACTGCACCACCGTCCTGTCAACAAATGTTAGGACTGTTTGTTTTGATAGTCACATTTACCCACTCCAATAATTTGACAGAGGTAATTAAAGGAAGAGACCAAGTAAAGGCTAGATTGAGCAGCCAAATTTGGCTTAAGATTTATGACTCAATACACCAACTTTTTTTGGTTGAAAAGAACTATTAAATGAGAATGAAACACCTTCAACTTAAGCAGTCAAATGACTAAGCAAAGGTCAATCTGTAAAACATAAATCAAATATTGTTTCAGCTATACTGATGAATATATATTTGGTATAGAATTAAGACGAATTTGACACTATTTCAACAAGCATTTAATAGTTGATTAAATTAAGAAAAGCATTAGAAGAGCAGGCATACATATTGCAACGTTGAAAGCAATGCACGCAGATTGCCTTCTTTCCCGCTTGACCATCTTTTCACTTCAGCATCCAGAGTTTCAGCCAATCTCTGCACAGAAATGCCTCAGATAAGACAATACGAAATGTAGATCATTCATAATATATGGTGTTATTCAAAGAGATGGATGCATACATTTCTCTCTGCTTGCTCTCTCTGAGCTTGAAAATCACGCATATTTTTTTCTGCTAGGGCCTTGGCCTAAAATCAAGCCAAAAAAAGTTTAATATATACAAAAGAAAATTAACTTCTAACAGGAACAAGATGGTTAGGAAGCACATACTGCACGCTCTGATGTTCTGCGATACCTCTCCAACCGCGCTTTACATCTTTGAGGTGATTCACCTTCAATGCCTACAAAGCATTTAATCTTACTAGAAGCTTCACAAGAAAAATTTAATCGCAAAAAGTTACTTAGGCTACTAAACAAACAGGAAATTCAGAATGCCTAACTAATGGATCAGGAAACATGAGGGAAAACTGGATTATAAACCAAAGAAAGAAGGAGAATCTTTGTGCTTCATCTACATACCAGCATGAGCTGAAGAATATGAATATCTCAATTTCGAGGTTTCTGTGCTCTGATGCGCATGTTGTTCCTGTCAACAAACCCCAATAAGTAGGCAGCCAGCATGCATTTCTACATTTAAGAAGGAAGAGATACTCACAGAAGAAGAGCTCTGTCTCATTTCTGTGCTCCTAGAATAAGCAGAAACCTTTTCAGAAGATGATCTTTCCACTCGGCCACATGATTCCTGGGTAGCCTTCTCAGCCATTGTTTTCTCAAAAGCTCGTTGTCGAGCCTCTGCAGTTGCTCTTTCTACTGCAGCCCGCTCCGCCTTGAGCCTAGCCTCCATAGCTGCCTGCTCTGCTGAAGATCTCTCTCTAGCCTCTGCAGATACTTTCTCTAATCTTTCCCGGGCCTCCGCCATAGCTCTTTGACGTATTTCAGTTGCAGATTTCTCCATGGCAGCTCTTTCTACTCTCCCACGGGCTTCAAGATATGACCTTTCCAGAGCTTCACGAGTTAGAGACATCCGATCCTTTTCTCTTTCCCTTTCTCTTTCCCTCTCTTCTTCTAACTTTCTCATATATTCTTCCTCTATTTCTCTTTCTTTTTTCAGTCGCTCATCCGTTTTTTGGGCCTCAGGAGTAATGATTTTATTTGAATTTCTCTCTTTCTTCTGGGAACTTCCAGTTGCGGCTCTCTGGTCTGTACTTGACAGGATTTCAACATCCTCTAGCACAGCAGCCAAAGCATCTCCAATTTTCTTTGCATTTGTGGCCCATTCCCTGGCAATGTTTTGAGATGTAAACTTTTCTTCCATAACTTCCTGCTTAGTTCCAGACTGAACAACCTTGGTGTTCACTCTTGGCCCTTCAGCATTTGTTCCATTTCTATGGTTAGAGTGATTATTAGCTGTAAACTTTTCCTCTGAAACTTCCTGGTTACTGCCAGACTGAAATCCATTGGTATTCACTGCCAGACATTCAGGAGGTTTTCCATTTCTTTGATCAGGATGGTTTCCCATTTCAGAGGCTGTCTTCTTCAGTCTATCCGATGCTTTATCTATGTAGATACCAGCTCCACTTGGATTGGTCAAATGCTCACTCGAAGAAGTAGACCCTATTGCATCTGCACTTCTAATTGGGTCTTTCCCATGCTCCAAGAGATCTTGTCTCTTGCAAACAGAGTTGCATCCATCTTTAGGCAGCAGATTGGTCAGTCCAACTTCTGATTCTTTTTCACAATTTTGCAACTCAGTTTCTAATCTCTCATTTTCTTCGCAGGAAAGGGCTGATTGAGTTGCTTCCAGCTTTCCGACGTCTTCCTCCGTCTTCTTGGACATTTTGTTCACAAGTAGAGTCTCATAGTTTGGTTGGCCAGCCAAATCAATTGTCGTAGCATCCTTGCGAACTTCAACATTAGAGTTCTGCTTCAAAACAGACCCAACCATTTCAATTGGGGCGCTATCTTTGGTCTGTTCGTGCAATTCATCCCACTTAACATCACAAACAATTGTTTGCTCAGTTTCTTCAATCTCACCGGCCTCTTCAGATATGTTCTCAAATTCTGATCTGAAAGTCAAAGGGGATTCTCTCTTATTTTCTTGCTGCTCCAAAACCTCAGTCATTTCCATATCATCATCTTCTCCTTCACAAGCAACATTCAGTCTTCCCTCAGTTTCTTCTCCTTCTTCAGCATCATTTTGTTCTCCTTCATGCTCTTTTCTCTTGAGAGCCACTCTAAATTGGCTGTCCTCCTGCTCCCACTCAAAAGCACCTTTTGCATCCTGATCTATTGGGTCCATCTTGAAACTCACCTTGTTGTCCCTCTCATTCTTCTCTTGTTTGCAAGCTACCTCTGACTTCTCATCGTTCTTTTCTGATTTAAAATCCTCGTTTGGTTTCTTTGCATTCTCCTCCCAATAAATAGCGCCTTCTTCTCTTTCAGAAACTGCATCGAGTTGCTTCTTCGTTTCCTGCTTGAGTATCTCATTTACTCTCTGTCCATTTCCTGTTTCATCAACAACATCCCAAAGTCCTCCTTCACATTCTTCAATCTCAGATTCTGCCATCAGCTCTATATCGATATGTCTAGAATCAGTATTTATACTCTTTTGATCATTTAATTTTCTCCTTCCACCACTTAGTTTCACAGTAGCCTTACATTCACTCACATTCTGCCCACTTCCTCTGATGTACTCTACACTTTTGTGAGAACTGCTACTTAGCTTCTCACTTGTTCCCTCTTGCTGGACTTTAACGTGTTTCTCACTCATACTAACATCCGATGAGTTTTCTTCTGCTTTTAATGTCTCCTTATGCTCCAATTGACCACACAAATCTTCTTCTTTTGACCTTTGATGCGTATTGGCCAATTGGTAGGACCCTTTACCCATGTTTTCTTCACTTTCCTCTATGCAGTCCCGAACCTCCTTTGCTGCAACATTTTTGCAAGTTTCTAGATGGTCAAATCTGTCAGTGGCTGCTTCAGATTGTCTGTGTTCATGTGACTCCATATTATGCAGCAAACCAGATTCAATCTTGACTTCCTCAGGAGACCCACAAGATGGGTAAGTTTCAACAACTTCAAAAAATTCCGCACCTTCCCTCCATGCAACTCTTCCTTCAGCTTTATATGGTTGTTGAGATGACATATTCGGCCTATCCTGTTCATTTTCTTCATGTTTTCCAGTAGATTTGAAATGTTCTCCATCTTTAATATTACCAGAAATAACATCATTGTTCTTAAAGACTTCTTCCATTCTTCCAACACACATGCTTTGTTCCACGTCATCTTTGTCAAATGTCTTACTTGGTCTTTCCTCCAAAATACACTTCTCCAAATGGAGTTCTGCATAACATTTTAGATCTTGCTTCTTCCTCTCCATTAGCTCTTTTGCACTTCTGAGCTTTGCTTGAGCCTTCTCCATTGCATCTTTTATAGCTGCAGAGGATGCCGCTGCAGATGAACTTGCATATACTTCCATGTCAAAGTAAGGCTGTGAACTATCACCTTGTTTTCGCTCAAATGTACAACTGTTAGAAGCTTTGAGTCTTGAATTAAGTCTATCAGAGTTCCCTTTCTTGGCAGCCATGGCAGGTGGCGGTCTTGATGGTGGAGGCAACCCTGATGGCCTAGTTCTTAGGCTGATATCTGACACAGTTAAGAATGGCTTAACTGGAGTACAACTATCCTCACTACATTTCTCTGGATGTTTTGAATCACTTCCATGCATGATATAGCTGCTGCTCATTTTACGTGGCGTGCTTCTTTTGTATTGCTTGTCTTCTAAAACTGGTCCACTGAAGTCCACATTGTAGTTGAGATCAAGGTTTGCCTGTCCAGGTGGCTCCTCATCTTCTGTATTTTGCGAAGCCTGACTTCCACTGACCATGTAAGTATATCCAGGAACAGCATGCAGATGAGCAACATGTGTCATGCCATTCGACATAACTCCTTCGCTCCTCTGGAAAGTCTTGTGATATGAAATGTTGAACTGCTTGGTGTCGTCAGATGAATGATGAACATCAGCACTAGAAGAGCTCTGACTCCTTTCAGAAAAAGCCGAAGGATCTGACTCATTTGACAGGGTCTCACTTTGAATTGGACTCCTTTTATCAAGAAAAGAAAAAATAAATAAATGAAACATAAAACTAGAACTCCTTTGAACAGAAAAAAAAAGTATCTCTTTTTTCTCGCCACATGTTCATATTGAGAGCACTGAGAAAGATAAAACTGATCCTACTAATATTAACAGGCAAATTGAAGTAAAAGATATCTATGATTTTCTACTAACTTCTCCGCAAAAAGAAGTGTTTATGACCTTTGATTAAAGAAATTAGCTCCTGATTCATATATCACAAATTACAGATTCTCACACTCTTAGCTGCAGGGTCCAAGAAGAGAAACAACAATCTCAACTTGTTAAATTCCCCAATAGAAACAAAGCTTTACAGACGATCTCAAATTAAAGAAATTATTAAGGCCAGCACAAGCACAACTAGGGCCTAACGGCCAATGAAACTGGGCAGAAAAATTAGATGATGTTTTCCCGGTGGTGGATAGAGCTACCAAAACATGAACCTGAACATGAACACCAGCATTCAATTTTATTTTATTTTTAAAAGAAGAATTTACGTTCTTACTTCCCGCAGCGTTTGCAGCAAAAAAATCTCCCTAAATTTGTAAAAAGCAACTAAACATTTCCAAAGTCTAATACGAAAAAATGGAGTGAATGCAAACGTATTTTAGTAGTGTTCGCCAGTCTTATCACATTTTCAAAGAAAAACAAGTACAAAAATAAACACTCAAAAAGAAGAAGATCATACCAGCCCTCGTCCGAAGAATCATAGCCAGAGGTAGACTGCCGAACCAAATCCTCGTAAGAAAGGGCAAAATCAAAAACAGGAAAACCTCCAAAAATTTCAGAGTAGTCAAAATGAGAAGTCTGAACATCGAAGGACAACCGATCATCGTCTTCCTCAAGAAGCGGAAGATTCAAAATGGGAATAGAGGAAGCTCGGGAAGAGTGAAAACCTCCAAAAATCTCAGTATAATCCTCATAACGAGGAGCTAATGTTGGCACTCCGAACTTGGGCGGACCACCAAAAACGTCGTCGTATACAGACTTACTTGGTGTTGTAATGAACCCACTTCCATGGTAACTCTTTTTAGCAAATGAATGTGACAGATTTTCCATGGAAATGTCACTCTGAATTCTGAAAGAAAAAAAAAAAAGAAACAGTTCACACTGTGAAGGTGGAAACTGGAAAGAATGAAGCGTGAAAGGGGTAATATGGGAATTATAAGAAGAAAAGAAGTTGCTTTTTTAAAACTAATGTTACGAAGAAGACATTTTTTTAGGATTTTGAATATCGAGGAAACTTTTTGGTTAGTAAAATATATTGTGATGGGCGATTATCGTTAGTGGCAAAAGGGGCTGAAAAAGAAAAAGAGAAAGACGACAGTAGGCGTGGTGACAAAAGAGTCGCCCATTGGATAAAACTCCGGCAGCTTTCTGGGACGTTATACATATTTCCGCTTAATACATAAATAAACATTCAAATTCAACATTAAATACGTTCTAATTTTAAATACGCATTTAAACTTATCTCTATTATATCCGTTGAACACTTTTACAGAATGCTTATATTAGTACCTAATTACAAGTGAGAAAATATATTAGTATTAAAGAGTTGTTCAAATTAAACTAATTTCAAAAGAACAATTAATCCATATAGCAGCTATGACTACAAAGACTAATGAGCTGCTATTTTTGTTTTTATTCTCATTTTTAAAAAAAATTAAGCAACTGTCATGGTAAGCCTTATTGGTGAGATTATATTGTAGATACTGAAAATAATCAAAACAACTCAAACTTTGTGGATTGCACGTAAGACTTTTAATTGGCCCCATTCCATGTATTTCAATTTTCAAACAACTAATCATATAACTGCCCCTCAAACTTCTTTTTTATAATATACGTACGTACTATCTTCTTTAATTAATTCTTATAAAAATTGTATGTCAGAAAAGAAAAAAAGTTGAAGAAACGTAGTTTCAAATAATGTAAATTAATACTACAAGAGATTTGAAGAACACCAATAGTGCTCATCTTTTTTTAGAAATTAAAATTCGATAATTTGTATTTTAATATATACTTAATTTTTATTTCTTGTCACTATATCTATTGTTGCTGTGATCGAGGTTGTTTCATTATTAGTCTGGTAAGAAGAATACAAAAAATCTGCGTGTTTTGCGATCCCCTCTCTAATTTGTAGGCCACGCCTAACGCCTTTGCATATATTGTCAACAAACAGACAAGAATACACACTTATTTCAACTGAAAATGAAAGCTATTTTTCCTAATAATGAAACAACTTAAATCAACGCAATTAAGAAGAGTATATAATATATTATGGTAGATGGATAGATATATAATACATGATATATTTACGGAACCTAAACGGTTTCTTGGTTTATGTCATAAGTGCATTAAATATTTTTGGTGATGGGATTTTGATAGCTTCCTTACAACTATTGTTGATGTAGAAATATGATCATTACAACAAATAAATAGATGGAAAATGATGGTTCTAATTAGGTTATGTTTTGTCCCTTACTAAATATGATCCCAACAGTACTAACCCTATATCGTATAACTTGCTTCAATAATATGCTGTATATAATTCAATTGATGAATTGGTGGATGGGACCACCAACTCTTATTGTTGAGTACTCTTTTTTTTTTTTTTTTTTTTTAATTTCGCACTCGGAGAGCCCCGACTAAATTTAGATCAGACTTATTCGGGGTGACATTTTTAATAGAATTTTCTCTATATTCAGGACTCGAATCAGAAACCTCTGGTTAAGGATGGAGCTACTACACCGCAAACCCATGTTGGTTATTGATGACAACTCTGTTATTCAACTAAAATCACACAGTTTACCTTAGTACTCATCAAATGTAATAACGTTGGTATCAATAAACACAATTGTCATAATAATTGCAAATGAGTATTTTGCCAGGGCATTAATGTTATCCTAAATATATGTGGGCTGGCATATCTTAATTGCAATTGCTCACTAATCGGAGAAGATTTTTAATTGATTTTTAAAGATATATAACACACAAATTAAAAGTTGTGTGGTACTATTGATATAAGTAAAATCCACTATTTCTCTTCTTTTTTTTCTCTCTCAGCAATAGCTTTATATTTGATTCAAAGAAATTGTTTGTATTATAGGAAAGACAAGATTTAGATCCAAAACATGTCACTATTCTAACTACTTTAATATGTCTAAAAAAGAAGAGAGAGGCTCTTCTTCTTGGTTACTCTTTGCATAAACCAACCAATTATGAATTGCCAAGAGGACAAATGATGAATGCTTTTGCAAATTCCTTATTGAAAATTATATTGGAAAAGGAAGGGCAAATGTGAATTATGGCATTGTGCAATTGAGTCTATGAAGGAAAATAAAGGCTCCTAAAGAGTCTGGGTCCAATGTGTTGGTTAACTTTATTCAAAGTCATAGTTTGTTAAAGCCAAATACTCATTTCAATCATTATTGTCTGTAAACTTAATCATGTATGGATACAGTGTGTAGTACTTATTAATCTAATCTTGTAGATTAAGGCTCCATATATAATAGTATATACATTTAATTAAGCTCATGAAAGAAGCTAGTATGATTGCATGGACAAGAACTGTAAATAAAACACAAGCGTGCAGCCAACATAATATACAAATAGAGCCTGTATCCACTCTTCACGATCAATATTTATCACTTAGGTTTACTTGTTATTTATTACTCCAATATTTTTCTGACGTGAAATCATAATGCTTTTTCAACTTTTCAAAATTTTCACTTATGGCATCATGGCTGCAGACTAAAATACAGTATCAGATATGGCAATAGAAAAAGTGTAGACTAGATATGTCCAATCAATATAACAATGCTAAAAGCAAAAAAAGAAATCGAGAGAGCATATGAATTACTAGTGAATACTAGTATTGATCCCTAGTTGCTTTTGGGACAAAATACATTTATAATCAAATTAAGAAGACAAATTATGCCCCTTAGTAAGCTTTTTGAAATAACAAGCTACCATGTATCCTATTACGAGGTTAGCCGTCAAAAAAGTTATCGAATCCTACTCATAGCTTGCTAACCAAAAAGCTAAAGAGAGAAGGCTATCTAATATCTATATATCACCTTATTTACCACTTTACAAAATTATATGCAATTCAACTATATACATACAAAATTTAATTAATTCCCACGTACATTTTTTACTAGGTAATCTAACTGACAAGAGAACGTTGTTATATTTTATAGGAGAAACGTAAATGGATAGAGTAATTATAAAACGAGCCTTGAGTAATTTGACTCCTCCCAAGAATAAATTGTTAATGTTGTGCTGTATTGAAACTTTAAAGAGATATACTAACGCTGTGTCCACAAATGTATTAAGTTTTGAAGAGGGTCTGGTGTCCCCGGCCTTTACGCAACTTATTCAAAAGGTATGTACGATCTTCAAAAGAATAAATTTCATTTTGTTTTGAATGTCTTAATTGGCCACCATTTCTTAAAAAGTGTACACCCATAGGCCATAGTTATTGAATTGCTTTCTGGGATTCCCTGCACATTCAAAGACAGTGCGGCATTCGCTTTGACTGTATTTCACCTAATGTAGAAACGACACAACAGAAATCAGATACTTAATAATTTTTTCAAATTGGCTACCCAATGCATTGTGTGTGATACCAGATAAGTGTTTTCTAAAGTTTCAATTCAGAAGGAAATGCACATCAAGAAATTGAGGTCGAGGAGGAAAGCATGTGAAGTTTCTCATATTTGCTTAAACAGTCAAATATAAGCTCTACTGTAACTTTGGTTTTTTAAGAACATCAAAAGGCTCTGATCAGCCAGACATGATAAATAGAAAAATGCTAGAGCTGCATACCTGTATTAAACTTTGATATTTCGGCTTGGCCTTAATTATTGGAAACTAATCACAGGCATTTTGACGTTAATCCGCCCAAAACAAAAAGAGTTACCCAATAACATCACAAAATCCCAGGATACCCCAGACGGAAACCACACTTAGGAGGCCTTTGGTGCCTTGTCTGGTAGGCTACTATCAGGCAGGACAAGCTCTGGAGGTGTTTCACTAACACCCAACATAGAGTCATACTCCTCATCCTTGCGCGCTAATTTCTTCCGCAGCACCTTCTCAAATTCAATCTTATCCAACTCTTTTGCATTTTCAGCTGCATGAACCTGCGCTAAATTAGAATAGTTTGTGGCTGACTCTGAGATGAACGCTATTTCTTCTTCTGTGAGCTTCCTCAAGAACCTCGCTGGATTTCCTCCCCAGACCTGTGTTTTTTGGTGTCATAATTACACATGTGAGCAAGTTGAAATTTGCAACAAAAAAGTTTACTACATATTTCATAACAAGCGAGAATACAAGACAACTAGGGAAGGATTTTTCCTTGGGAATTCCTTGTATCAGTCCACATCCTAACAAATCTTCGTCTATTTTTCAACAGTTACATGCACAGTTTCACAAGTGTATAATCGGGAGGTTAAACAACTTACTAAAGATTAATATGGAAGCTAGCATCAGAATGAACAAATAATACTTTTTTCACCAATTGCTAAATACCCATGTAGGAACTTGTATACACATGCAAAAACCCCAATAATGGCAAAATAAGTGACTTAAAGTCTGCCACGAACCTCTCCGAATGGAATCCTTGTGTTCTGTCTTACATGGGCACCAGCAGCAACCATAGCATTTTTCTCCACAACAGCCCCATCAAGCACAGTTGCACCCATACCAATAAATGCCTCGTCTTCAACAGTACATCCATGTAACACAGCGCTATGACCTTATATTTTGATGTCAAAAGTCAACCATCAAGCCAACTCAAAAATTAATGGCAGATGTATATTATGCTCTAAATTGCCAGAAATTTCTCACCTATGGTAACATTTTTGCCAATTATCGTAGGCAAAACCTTTCCACTGATATTCGACTTAGCTACATGGATTAGAGAATTGTCCTGGACATTGGTTCCGGCTCCAATGCTGACACTGTTCACATCACCTGCAAGGAGTTTCATGTTGAGAAAGAACAAGAAAACTAAAGAGCACAAACATCCAGAGCACTCCACACACACAAAAAGGAAAAACACTATGCAATCATAGTTTGATTGAAGCCCAAACTTCTTAACAGAATTAGAGCCCCATGCAGAACTCATATTCTTGCCCTTAAGCAAGCTAAGAAAGGACAAAGTGCTATTATAAGAGGCGCAATGTAAGTTTTATAACCAAGGGAGAAGGAACAAAACCTTATTCAATACTGTACGCATGGGAGTATATTCACTCAGTCAAATATCGTTGGCAACATGCATTAAGCATGACACATACTTCCAAAGTATTTCATTCAAAGGCTGTACTGAGTGTGCATAAACCAAAATTTGCTCAAACTTTTAGTCGGCTAGTTGTAGATTGAGCTTTCAAAAGATAACATTACAATTAAAGAGATTAATGGAGTAGGTCAAAAGTAGAGTTGCCTGAGTGAAGGCAAGTTTGAGCTTGGTGTCGTGTCCCTGAACAAATAATATAAGTTTCAACTTTGAATGAGCCCAGGTTATCAGGTCCAATCTAATTTGATATTTCTAATAATACCATTGGGTGGAAGCAGATAATTGTCTGATAAATAGTCCTATAGCAATCTTTTATTTCACAAATTTGACCTTTTCATACGTCAACATCCTCTCAAAGATTAATATTCAAAAAAGAGAATTATTTGACACATTTTTTTTTAGAGAAAAATGTGTTTTCGTTGCAACAGAAAAGTCTACTAATTTCTTTTCTGAAGTCTTATATTGCAATGAAATTCACCTTTGTCATCACTCATGAATGTACATGTAAGTTGTAATGAAACCACCAGTACTTTAAAAAAACATATATAGATTGTGATTGTTATGTAGGGAAAAACTGTATTTATCAAGTGCTGCCAGTCTTCACTTGTGCTATACATAAAGTTTTCAATACAATTCTTAACTTGTCAAAGAGTAACAAAGTACTCTTGATAGCTAGACATTCTCAAAATTAAAAATGATCATACCATGAGTCCACAACTTTGAGTTTCGTAGAGATCTACACATTAAGTTTTATCACAAACCCCAAAATCTTGAGTCTTATTTAGATTGTAAAAGCATAAATGGCCTAATATCATTTCTTTAAATTATTTTTTTGAAATGTTAAGACTAAATACATAACAACAGCATACCCAATGTAAACATACAAGTGGGATATGGGAGGGTACGCAAACCTTACCCCTACCTAGTGGAGGTAGAGAGGCTGTTTTCGAAAGACCCTCTGCTCAAGTGCAGACTTGTCCTGATATCCTCAGTGCCAATCCTCAATGACAATTTCTATTGGGTTCTTTCAATCAATTTTTTCATATTCCAATTCAAGAGATTTATTGGGTTCAGATTCGTTTAAATTAATTGAGTCTTGTATCTTTTTTTCTTTTTTTTTTTGATAACCGAGAAATCCGTCTGTGACCCGCCCTTTGGACCAATCACAGCCTTCTAAACTCAGTGGATAATGGGCCCGCCCCTCTACCCTTCTCCACTTAAATACCGGGATTCGTTTTGCATGGTGTGGGGCTTGAACCTGCGACCTAAGCCACAAATCCTCCACCTTTTGCCACTTGAGCTAGGCCTTGGGGGCTGAGTCTTGTATCTTTTAAAAAGCCTGATATTACTGTTCACAACTGGTGTTTGGGTACACCTTAAAAAGAGTTAAGACATCGTAACTAAATTAGAAGAAAGGCCTAATTACCTATAATGTGCATAAAAGATTGTACACTCAGTCTTACTACTTGTCTTACAAATAAGAACCACTGGACAACATAAACAACAGAACTACCAGGTTCGGCAAGGCATGTGACCTTATAATGTTGTATTTCAAGAAATTAGCAATATCTACTGTCTTTGTCTTATAAAGAACTACCACCACAAGATATATATCAAACTTATCAGTGCTGAAAAACATGTAACATCATAATGCTGTATTTCAAGAAATAAGCAATCTCTACATTGCTGAGCTAACTATCAACAAACACATTTTATAAATAAAGATTTGGCATAGGACATAGTGTTGATTCAACTACAAAGCTTGAGGAGTCCATAATGCAGTTGTCTCCTAAATATCTAACCATTAACATAATTCAAGAAAAGACAAATATTTTGTGATACAAGAAGGAATACTTTTCTCACCCTCCTCCAATGTCTCCAGGAAAATTTTACCATGACAAAAAATGTATATTTCAAAATCAATCAGTATAATAGCAGCATACTTCTTTAAGAAGGTTTTTAAGCACTGACACTACCATTTTTTTTATAAAGCAGCACTGACACTACCATCATATGCAGAAACAGAACATACCTCGCAGAACACACCCATACCAAATAGAAGCACTACGACCAATGTGAACATCACCAATTATAGAGGCACTTGGGGCCACAAATGCATCTTTCTCAACAACTGGTACTTTGTCAAACAGGTTCATCAAAGTTCTATGCCTCGACACTGGAATAAAAAGGAGGTAGAGAATAAAAAACGTTAAAGCAAGAAGGCATGCTGCATATTGTAGAAAGCACATCAACATACCAATAAGTTTAGACATGAAATAAAAAATATGTGGTTTGACATAAGGAGGAAACTATATAACAGAACACAGGAAAGAGTAGAAGACTAGGAAATAATTCTAGAAGTATAGCCAAACATAGAGAGCAGAAATAAAACCTAAGATGGTGAGATTGGCTGATTGTGAAATGTAACTAGGATCATCACAATCGACACTGGTAAAATGCTTGTCAAAGATTCCAAGCCTCAGCGTCTCACCCTGATGAAAATATTTATAGACTAATAATTTATCACAATTAACCCGAGCTACTTACATTAATCACAATGTTGAGTGCATGGTTATGCAGAACTGGGTTAGATCAGAATTTATAATCTAGCTCTCGAATTTTTGTTAGACATATTGTAAGATAGATCATATATGTCATAGTATACTATGCTATAAGTACTCAGTATCATGAGCAGCCTTCAAATTAGCAACCCTATATGATCACTCATCACTCTTGATAAGCTTGAATCAACAATACTTGTAATCGACCTTATTTTCTTAAGCAAAAAATTGTAACTTCAACTACAGCCGGGCTTATTCATCAGACAGCCTACTACAGCCCACAACCACAAGTGACAGGAAATCCTGTCTACCAAGGTTGTGAAATAAGTTCATTCTAAGCGTCATAGCAGGAATTCAGACCTAAGATCTCTAGGTTGTTATCCTATGCCGCAACCACCAATCCATCTCATTGAGACTGATAATCAGTAAAATACTTTGAAACTACACTTTCAAAGTTAGAGCATTGAATGTCTGTTTGGAATGGAGAAAAATATAAAATGCCAATGAAATTTGATGTCACTTATTCTTTCTAGCTTTACGAAGCGGTTGTGTTACTTTATGTTATCAATATAACAACATTCTTTTACTGAAACTAAAAGGGAAAGTATCCATTTGTAGTTTTAAAGGGAAGTAAACAAGAGAAAAATTACACTACATAAGTCGACATTTATCAAGAGGGGATTATCCCCTTAAATAAGAGATAATCAGATACTAATAGCTCTATGCAGCTCAAAAAACAGTACTAAAACTTAAGTACTTGTCATCAAACATTGCAATGTCAGCTTCACAGTGCTATCTATAAGAAGCTGAGCTAATAAAATTAATGTTCAGACAACACAGCGCCGAAAATGCAGCTAAAGAGAAACGGCACAACAAAGCCTAATTAATTTATACAATTGAAAGCGTTCTGTGACTTGAACTAATGTGTATAATAAGAGTTCAAATACCTAAAGCCCTAGTTCTCGCTTATATGAAACAATAACATGTTTAAACCTCATAGATATGAAGAAGTGAGGAGAAAGAAGAGACGTACGGTGTTCTTGGAAGTAATAGTTTCCCTGGAGGCGGCAGCCCAACCGATCAAGGGCTTGGCCTGTCTCCCGGATCCAGAATCCAACGGTGTAGATTGCTTTCATCGCCGAACCCATCCTCTATTGCTTCCGATTCCAGCACCGTATTTCTCCAAATTCACTGATTCAAACGTATATTTGTTTTGATTATTTAGCTGAGTTTAGCTAAGGAGTTGAGAAATGAGGAGCGTGGATACCACAGAGGGTAAAAGGTGAAGTGAGCTGAACCGAACCCAAACCCCGACTCGTATTGAGTGCACTCGTTTCTTTTCTTTTTTTGACCTTCTATTAACAAGTTTTTATGAAATAAATTGTTTTTATTATTTCCTGTGCTATAAAGGAATTATTGACTTTGTGAATTATTATTTCCCTCTAACATAATACTCTTGAGTAATTATTTCACATCATAAGAAAATTAATGATACTTCCACATATTTATTCATGTTACTATTGTTTGGAAATGTTATTCTCCGTTGGCATAGTTTTAATTTATTCTATTTTTCTTTTTAGTTCATTTAAAAATGAATATCTCTTTTAGCACCTAGACATGTTTAAGATCATAAGATTCAATTTATTTTTTTTCTTAAGTTCACTATCAAATCAAAATAGAAACAAACAAATTAAAATGAAAGAGGATAATAAAGTTTTTAAAAAGATGCTCCAATCATTCTAGAGCTATAATTTTATAGTCTTTTAGCATAGATATTGTGTTTGTAGTAATAAAAATATGTCACTAAGACTTAAAAGGTAAATATTATAAAGTATTGTTAAACCAACTATGTTGTATAGGGTGAAGAGTTCAGTCAAGAAGTCGCATAACCAAAAGACGGAAATGGAGTTTGAAACCTAAATAAGTCACAAAAAGATAAAAGTGACCAAAATTAGCCACTATTTTAGTAAGTAACTAAAATAGGCTTAGTAGAAGAAAAAATTCCATTTTATGCACTATTCCAAACGTTTTCCGTTAGTCTCATGACGTGTATATTTTAATATATAACAGAACTATTTTTTACACCTTGTAAAACAGAACTATTTCTTACACTTTGTAAAGTGGAAGTTTTTCTTACACTTTATAAAGTGGAAGAAAAAATTTTGTTTTACAAAGAGGAATATTTTTCACGTTTTGCATTAAATTGTATCTCTTGATGAAGCATTTGCAGTGTTTGTCTTACAATTAAATTGATTTGACATATCACAAAAAAGGAAAAAAATATTACATTATGTATTTTTATTTTTTTATTCAGAAAACTCCTCCAAGAGATACAATTTATGATATGTCATAATATTTTGATAATGAGTCATGTTAGGAAAATCAGTAGATTGAGTTATCGGAAATCCATCAACGCTATTACGATTTTCTAATCAGAGATGGACATCGACCGATAAAGGAGAATGTTGTTGACTAGTCTTAGGCTCCTTTCTAACATAAATTTCAAGTATTGTTAACTTGATTTGATCTATGTAGTCATTTGGAACCCTCAAAAAGTCGGTCAACGATTCATCATTATAGATAATCCACTCTCCAAAATTTACTTGTCCTTGTGATAAAAATGAAGTAGAATATTTTCCGACTATAATCAAATTATAATCAGTACTATTTATATCCATTCTTTTATAAATTGATGAAAGAAATTTATGATATCAGACATTAATTGAATATTTAGCATTGTGTTTGGGAGGGCAATTATAATAAACGGTATTTCCGTCATGTATAATTTCGCCATCCCAATAAATCAAAACTCTAACTTTTGGTTTAGAAGACATTTTTTTTGTGTGATTGAAATGAAGAAAAATAGAAGACTAAAGATGTTGAAGGTGCTATGTTTGAACGTCCTTAAATAGAGATTGGAGGAGTTTTCAGAATAAAAAAATAAAAATACATAATGTAATAATTTTTTCCGTTTTTATGATATGTCAAATCAATATAATTGTATGACAAACGCTGCAAAAGCTTCATAAAGAAATACAATTTAATGCAAAACGTGAAAAATATTCCTCTTTGTAAAACATTTTTTTTTTCCACTTTATAAAGTGTAAGAAAAACTTCCACTTTACAAAGTGTAAGAAGTAATTCAGTTTTACAAAGTGTAAAAAATAGTTCTGTTATATATTAAAATATACACGTTATGAGATTAACAGAAAACGTTTGGAATATTGCATAAAACGAAATTTTTTCTTCCACTAAGCCTATTTTAGTTAGTTGCTAGAATAGTGGCTTATTTTGATCACTTTTATCTCTTTATGGCTTATTTAGGTTTCGGACTCGCAGAAATAAGGATATTGAGATGGATGTATGAGCATATTAAGAGAGGTCGGATTAAGAATGAAGATATCCGAAACAAGGTGGGAGTGATCTCCGTTGTGAACAAGACAAGGAAAGCGAGACTGAAATGATTTGGACATATGAAAAGGAGACACACAAATGGTTTTGTGAGGAGGGATGAGAGGTAAGACATAAGAACTATATGAGGCCACTTAACAGACATGACACATATATAGCTTACCAAGGACATGATCTTGAATTAAAGGATACGAAAATTGAGAATTACAATAGAAGGTTAGTAGGTAGTTGAACAACCTTATTCTTCTATTTTATTAAAATACTAGTACTCTCCTACTAACAACCTTGTTCTTCTATTTTATTTTTACTATTGAGCTGAAGGCCTATCAAAAATAGCCTCTCTATTGTCCCAAATTAGAAATAAGACCGAGAACCCACCACCCTCAAATGACTGTCATTCTGTTTTGAAGTCTCGCAGCATAACTTTTTTGTTATTTAGATCATCAGTTTAGCAAATTTTCATGTGAAAATCTATCTCATGAAGGACAATTTTCTCTTAAATTGTTGTGTAAGGTACTCCATGAAGTTTGTAATATCATGAGCAACTCACGCACAGCTATAAGGTTTTTGGGGTGGATATTAAGATAAAGAAGAAGAGAAACAAAAGCCAATCAAAACAAGATAGCTAGCAAGTTCAATATATTGTAAGCTTTTTTAGATGTTGAGCAAGCATTTTTTCTACAGCACCACCACTGCACATTACCAGTGCTTTTCTTGATGCTTCTGTTCCACATCTTTTCTGAATTCATGAAAATTGAAAGTTCCATATGCATTTCAAATAGTAATTGATAATACCACATTAAACTAAAGTATGCATATGAAATTCAGGTAGCCATCTTCAACAAGTCAGCCGGCTTCTCTACTTAGATTTTCAGTCATGACAACAACATGTCCTCAACAAGGTCACTTCCTCAAACTTTCCACAATGTAAGAAGCATACAGATCCCTGTGATCACAACCATGGAGATGAATATCTTTTGGTTAGGATCATTGATAACACAAAGAATAAACATTCTTATAACATGAGAGAACTCAAAAGCACTGACATGGAATACTTGATGGCATCTACAGCTGCTTCAGCAGGCAGAAAGTCCTCAACTGCAACTGACTTGTTCTCATTCTTTTTATCTGTTGATAGAGAGTCAAGGATGTATAGGAGAAACAGTAGATGCAGAACCTAGTAAAGGTTGTCAAAAGCCTTACAATATGCAAACATAATCTTTACTCAAAAATATTCTTGACATTTATAACAAATGGAAATGGACACTCATTGGGGAAACATATGAAGCCAGAATCCTTCATACACATCCAGCAGCCTCAGAGACCTATCAGGATGAATATGGAGTATTTCCTTCTTTAATTAAAACATGATGAAATGCCATATCAGAGGATACAGTCTTCAAAAAAGCGCCGGATTTCAGCAAGACGATGAGGAGGGAGCTCCTTGATGTCTGTGTAGTGGCGAAACTCAGGATCATCTGCACACACTGCTATTATCTTGTCATCTTTCTCACCCTGTAACAGAGCATTAGCATCTATCAGTTATTCCATATTTTGCTAAAGGACTCGCATTACCCTACAGATGTTGTAATGCACTCACACAAAAGGGAAATATAACTGTGGTGTCACAATGTCACACACAACAAAGTTATTTTGTTTGTGTCTATTAATATTTTAACTCTGGTTTTAATATTCTCTCTCGTAGATTTTCTATCAACTGCAACGATGAGAAGTTATCACCCTTCATCAAAATTGACAAAAGGAGAAGTTATCAAGTGTTATTGAGCTCTCAAGGTTAAAAATAGGTACACAATAAAACTTAAGGAAATCAAAACTAAACTATTAGATTTTTTATAAGCAAATGGTTTTTTGTTCAGCAATTTTCAATGTCCTAAAGTAAATGTGGCAGAAAGTTTACTCTATCGAAAAACCTTACCTGATCAATCATAGGCATCAATCCAATTGCACGAGCACGAAGAAAGGTACTTGGTAACACAGGTTCCTATACAACATATAGGATGGATGTAAGAGTACCCAGGAGTAAGCTTACACTGAGGCAAGTAATGCAAGATTGGGCCTAAGGAAGATGTGTGTATGTATGTGTCTAAACGGAGGCATACCTGCATCAGTACCAAGACGTCCATTGGATCACTGTCTTCACAAAGGGTTCTTGGGATGAAACCATAGTTGTGTGGATAAACAACTGATGAGTACAGTATTCGGTCAACCTTTTAGACACAAGTTCAGCAATTCAGTCAAATGATTATCATAACCATGAAAACTCTTCAATGAATTCCAAAAGGCTGGAAAGAAATAAAGATCATTGGGTTAAAATAGCACCTTTATAAGGCCACTTGCTTTGTCAAGCTCATACTTGACTTTGCTGCCTTTGCCTATTTCAACCACCTGCCAAATAAGTCTTAAGATTTAAGTTTGCGTGAAACTTAATGCCATCTGTGTAGTACTTGGGAGTTGGGACTATCTCCCCCGCCAGATAATAACAACTATTACAGAGATAATAATGGGCGTGCAAGCCCATGTGAGATAGCAAGTAGGATGATATCATTTGAATTCTTTTCCTGTATGTGAAACTGCCAATCATTGTTATATTTTTCCAGTTGAGAACTGTAGATTATTCAAAGATCACTATTGACTAGATAAACAAAAAGAGCAAACCAGTATACATATATTGAAACACCTTGCTTTGCACTTAATAAATGATCTTCTGAAAAGAATGAAAATCACTACTAACAAAAAAAGTGGACAAGTACAGCCAGATAAGAAGGTTATGGTTGTTGGAGTAACTTAAGTACCTTATCAAATAATTTCAGAAAAGAATTACTGGCACTTAAACACTTACACAGTTGAAAATTGAAGGTGCACCTGGCCCTGCACGAGCAGAACATCAAGCATAAGTACAAAAAGACACCAAGCCCCATACAGTGCAATGTATAACAAGACTATGAAATAACACCCAGACACTGAAATGGATAATCGTATTATACTAATGCTGATTAAAAGGAAATTCACTGAATAGATTGTCTACATCTTTTCTTTCGTTTTTCTTGTTACAAGAATTAAATAGTTATTGTTACCAATTTCTAGGTCATGCCACGGATGAGCAGCAATAGATCTTCGTGACATTGAGGAGAGAATTCTTTCATTAAGCGCAACACGAGAGGTTCCTGAGTTTCTTCCGATCCCTTTTCCACTATTTTCAGCCATATTTAACTTAACAACAAAAAGGAAAGCCAACAATTAGCATATATCTAGTCGATCATAATTCAATGTAATAGTAACAATTATGATCAGACAATCAGGACATAAATATCCAGCCCAGGTTGCTAGCAATACAATTGACATAAACAAATTAAATTTTCACAAGCAGAGAAGCGTGTTCTTTTCCCCTGTCAAACTACCCTTAACTTGAATTTAGTAAGTGTATTGGAAGCCACTTTAGAACCCCAAAAAGGTAACAAGAAAAGAAGAAGAAATTGATAGATGGAATGTGGATTCAAAAAGGCGTAAGCTCAACCATACGTAAATCAAAAGGAATCAAGAAAACAAGATTACTTCTAAAACCCTTAAAGAAGAGCTGAAAATTAGAAAAGATGGCACGGTTCGAGTGAAAAGAACGCTAACCAATCCCAGGCACAAACAACAAGCCGAAGTAAAACCCACTCGCAAAATCAACCCAGAAAGAAAAATATCAAAAGAAACTCAGAAACATATCAAATAAAGAAAACTATTACTACAATCTAAGCGTCACCAGAAATAATCTTGCAAAAAAGCAACATATAAAAACTAAAAAGTTATATGGATTTATAGCAATCAAATGACAAACAGAAACAAAAAATCTATCTGCAAGTCGACCCAGAAAAAGAAAAAAGATGAATTACTTACAGAGAGAGAATGGGTGAAGGAGAATGACACTCTGCTCAGTTGCTCACTATTTTCTTGGTGTGTGAGGGGCAATATATACAACTTTTGCGGTGTGTGCGCGTCATATGAGTATTCACTTTCTACAAAAAGTTTCCACTAGTCAGTCTTAGAGTCAAGTTGCGACGTCCGATCGTCAAATTGCTTACATCCAACGGTTAATATGGTTTCATTTATTTATTGTATATAATAAAATATTATACTTTTGCCTTTCTTGGGAAATGAATTTTTCTAGAAGTAGTAAAAGCAAAGAAACAGTGTTATAGGAAATGGGAAACCAGAGGACCAATCAGTGAACGCCACGCAATTTCTGTATTGATGAAATCACGTCATTTGGTAGAAAAATTAAGGGATAAGGGTCTGAAAAATACCCAACTTTGATTGTTGCAATACTAAACTTTCATGAGAATCTATTACCTCCCTAAATTATTTAATACTGTAATTTTTTACCTCTTGAACTATTTAATAGTGTATTTTAAAGGTATATATGTGCCCACGTGGACACATTACTATTTATAATTTTGTATTATTTTTTATGTCCACGTGGGCAAATATATATGTTTAAAATACAGTATTAAATAATTTAGGTAGGTAATAGGTCCTTATGAAAGTTTAGTATCGCAATAACAAATTCGACCAAAGTTGGGGTATTTTTCAAACCCTTATCCCAAAAATTAATAATGGAGAGACTATTTTTTATCAAGTGTTTGGTTCATTGTTTATCACCTCATCTTATGTTTGGATTAAAACTCTATAAAAAGTTTCTTTCCAGTTATACCCTTGAATTATGATGAGATTTTCTATTTTTAATTGGATCAAAATAGATAATTGTCGGATAATATTATTTTTTAATGGTCTTCTTACGAGCTAGGAGAAAAACAATTTTGTTGTCATGTTTGCTAATTTTTCACTTGAATTCATTAAGGGTAAATAATTTTCACCTTAATAAATTGATTACTCACAAAACATCAATTCTCAATTTAAAAGGGATAGACCATCTACATTTAGAACCGAAAAGACGGTACACAATAGTAAAATCGAATAAACCATCTACATTTAACATAAAATTGTAAACTGTAGTTTTAATACGTACGCAATTTTATAAATTGTTCAAAATACGAATAATTAGAAAATCACATATATATCAACAAAAGATACATTCAATTAAGATCACAAGTGTCATATGGTTATATGCTTGTCTTCAATGAGTAAATGTTAAAATAACTCATATTTCAAATATTTTATTGATTTGTATTGTATTTATTTAGCAACAAACAACTCTCTCTAAATAATAAAATTTGTAAGATAATTTATTTAAATAAATTTACTGGTAAAAATATAAATCATAAAATCAAGAAAATAAATAAAATGATTAAAAAGATTTGAGGGATATTTTTGTCTTTACATAGATAATCTCGTGATATTAAATCATATGTATTACTAATACCATCAAATGAGAGATATTACTTATACATCCTATAATATCATGTAGGGTAGTTATACATAGGGCTAAAATTCCTACCAAACATAGTACTAAATAATATCATACATAATACTTATGAACTATTTCTCCTAATATTCCCTACCAAACGACCACTAAAAAGAATCTTTCAAAATTTTCTTAATGACTGTTTAATTGTGTTTCATTGTAAAATGTGAAAAAATAATAATTTAATTTTAAAGTAGAAAATGATATTTTCAAAATTAAAATTATATTTGATCATGAATATAAATTAAATTTGTATTTTTTTTACTTTTTATAAATAATTTGAAGTGAAAAAAATAAAAATATTCTTAATTTTTTGAAAATTGAATTATGACCAAACGAATTTTTGGAAGTTTTAACTTCGAGAAATGGAAAAGTGAAGTAAGGCGAATTTCTGCATTTCAGTTTTGGAAGGAAATAACATAAATGCATCATCTTTTTCCATCGTACACTTTCTTTATTTTACTTTATTCAGATTTGGAAGTTCCAGTATAATCTAACTCAATCTGAATCTTATTATCAACTTAAATAAATATGGTCATTAATTAAAAGCCTTCCCTTTTTGTATCAAACAAAATCTCCTCATCAACATAGATACTTATACTTTAAATAAGGAATGATATAGTACAATTCTCTCTTTCTTTACATGCCCTATATTTGGTGTAGAGGGTGTTCCAAAAAAAAAAAAAAAAATCCAACCGAAAAGCCTAATCAAATCAGTATGGAAGAATTTTTATAGTAATTTGTTTATTCCTAAGATAAATAATTCAACCGAATCAAAAAGCCTGAGTCTCAATACTTTTTAACTATGTAGTTCTTCTGAAATCTATAATTTCAATTAGAGCGATCTTGAAGAAGGGTCGTCTTGAATAATAAAATTTGTAGGTTACATTTTTTTTTGGATGGGATTGTTGCGGAAGCCGAATATCTAGAGAGTAATGAAATCACAACTGCTATTTCTAAAGGTAGCTAATAAATAGTAGATGAGACAACAATAAAAAGAACACCAGGAATTAACGAGGTTCGACAAACTTTTGTTTTCTTTTGCCTACTCCTCGGACACAACCAACCAATATTTACAAGTGAAATACTACAAGAGAGAAAGAAGATTAAATGCCTTTGAAGATGAGAAGGCAAGTGAGAGGTGTGTTATAAATGAATTAGGAACTACCTATTTATAGGAGTGAATTCTTCCTATTGCATCACAATGTGTCAAAATGTCAAGATTTACCTTATGAAACCATTTTATGGTTCACCTAAATTTCACCTACAAAAGATGTTATCTTGACTTTCGTACCAATGAAGAATTATCTTCCTAACTACCAAATCTTCACATTAATTCATCTTTGAATCTTGTCAAATTTAACAGGGATGTCCTAACAAAATTATTAGGTCTATTATTCAAGTTGTGTATCCAGATAATAATTTTTCTCATTCTTCATTTAAATTACAAATAGAGAGAGGTATTTAAATTACAAATATACTTAACTAGAAATGAAAATGACAACATAATTTTATTTTCATAGAAACAGATGTCCTCGTGGTTATATCACATAAAGGACCAGAAGCATACAAGTCTTGACTCTTGCATCAACATATAAACACAAGATTTATCTTTACAATCTGCTAAGAATGGCTGTGTAATCCCTGTTATGAAAGGCAGAGTGTTTGGAAGATTTATGGGACCAAAATTTGAGCCTTCTCTCAATCAGACTAGTGCGCGTCCATGTGTAGTCATGAATTATAAAAACTGCTGACGGGTGCTTAAGTTTTTCCTGTATATGCTCATAAATTTGGCCACAAATTCTGCAATTATACGTATGAATCAATAAAAATCCTTGTTAGGAGAACTGATGTCTCATTATAAACATAGTTCAATACTGCAGTTTAACAAGTTACCTTCTAATTTTAACAAAGCAGTCGTTCCAAGAGGGAGCCTTTTCTCCTGCAGATCGTCTTGTTGTTACTCGATGGACTTTTAATTTCTCGAATATGTATTTCAATACAGAAGGATAGAACTTACATAATAAGCATGCCAGTAATGAATTTCCCTTCTTATACCAGCATCAACTCTCTTAATGAATTCTTCAACTAGTTTCTGCATTGCATTGAACATAACGCATGACATGATCTTCCTTAGATATTAGTACCTCTTTAAAAATCCTCATTGAAGTTCATATACTTTACCAGGAGAATAAGTTTTGGATGAACAAACTCCACCAAAAGTTTTTGGAACTTCCCTCGAACAGAAAATAACCTGATTAAATCATACACCTATACTGTCAACTTTGATATTTCTTTAGTTAGAAGAATAAATTTGCTATTTAGAATTCCAATACCTTGTTTGGTTGGGATCAGCGAGAATTTCTGCTGCAAGTTCTGTTACTACTTCTTCCCATCCTATTGAAATTGGTTGGTCTTCAGCAAAAGGATAGCTGTATAAAGTGTGTGGATCAGTAATCCATAAACTAGCAAAGGCACAATCTGAAAGTACAGTAGTATTACTTGTGTGCTTTGCAGGCTTCAAGAGCCATAATTGCTCTTCGCAGGTTTTGCTTTGACTTGGCGGCTATCTTAGCAGCAAACCCCATTGGTAGTTCAAAATCTTCCTTTCTTGCTATCTGAATAAGAACTTCCATGATCTGAGCAATGCAAAATATGAAGTTAGAAGGAAATTCTTGTGTCTAGTTGAAGATATAATTATATTAGAATGTACTTCCTATTTTTACACTTACTTCATGAGTTACAGGAGCTGCAACTTCAAAAACTTTGCTGCGGCTTTTCACTGAGTCAAGTATGGCTACATCATCTTCACAGCAGAGAATGAGTTTGCAAGCATCTGAATAGCAGTCCATTATCCATTTAACTAGGTGCTGTATGTTCTCCGCGGCTTTGTCCACATCATAAAGAACTATTACTGTAAGAAGCAAAGTAATTCTTAATTAGGTCGAGACTGAAGTGATTGATAGTTAAAATAGTCTTTGCTTTGATAGATATGATCACCTTTGTAATCAGCCTTCTTATTTACTCTGCTGATCTCAGGGGTCAGTGCATACTCCGAAGTTATTTGCTTAACTAAAGCCATTATCACATATCTAGCATTAGGCTCCAACTGAACGTTGAGCTCGATATGGTGAGGACTTGAGCTTACTGGTACAACAACTTGCACTGGCCTTGTTTCCTATTAGCAGATAGGGGAATAGAAGAGATATATGACAGTGATATTTGGTGCTAGTTATGCAAATATAATGACATTCCACAGCATGGAATCAAATTAAACTGCATTTAACACTGCCAATTCACCAAATAATGTGTGATAATTAATAATTATTGTCTACAAACATCAACCACTAAACAGAACAATCTAAATTCAATTGAAAATCACAAGCTTTTAGCCACATTTTATCCTTTATAGTATTTTTCATGTAAATGTATCAAAAATTGTGCCAAATAGCTTACAGTTTGATTGAGGAATGGTGCTTCTTTCAAAGCACACCAAAAGGTATTGTTGTTTGATCGGAAAATGGAAGGTGAAAGATTTTTAGCAGACTTAGAATCCTAACTTCCATGATCTAGAGAGACTTGTATAAATGAATAAATAGCAGAAAATGATCAAGCCTGAGGTACCTTAATTTGGAAGTATCTCAAATCATGGGTTATCTGTGAAACAAAAAAATAAATAAGCTGGAATACTTGTACAGATGAACAATAAAAAATGTAGCATAGCTCTGCCTCTTCTAAGTCTGGCTTTACTTACATTGCAGATTGCATCTCCATAGATTTCACGCAAAAAAGCCATCGTGAGTGTTCTCCTTCCAGAACCAGGAGGACCCTTGAATATGATCTGTGGAAGGATTTCACTTGAAGAAACCTAAAAGAAAAGGCATAAGAAAACCAAAGGAACTTGTGATCTAAGCAGAAAAATGTTAAAACAAAATGTCCTAGTGAGTGTATCTTTGTGTGCATCACCACTTGATTCATCAGAAAAAGGGAGTTTAGATCATGTTTACCAGGCCTTTAAGTAGTAAAGCTTCTTGCTTGTGGCAAGTAAATCCCTCTAGTGAATCAGGTTGATGCTTATCAGCCCAGAAGGGTCTCAAGCTTTGAACTACAGATGCCTTAGCAATTACTAAAGCTTCATCAATCGGACGCCCTTTTTCTGGAGATTCTCTTCTTGAGGTTCTGCATGTTCCTTTCTTGAGACAAGAAAACCATGGTTCTGATTGACTCTTTTGCCTGTTCGCGGTGAACTTTTTCATACTTTTGGTCGTCCTTCCACTAGTATCACTCAAATTACTGCTCTGTCTACTTACAAAAGTGTTTGTGCTTATAGTTCTTTGAGTATTACTGGATAAATTTCCTCTTCCACTCTGATTGAAATTACCAGGTGTTTTCACTGATTCAACATTTCTATCAGTCAGTACCTGAGGCTTTTTATCGAATTTCCTTTCAGTAATCTTCTTCATGTTCAAAGCTTCATAGTCCCGAGAAAAGAAAATATCACCAGGTGAAACAGTTTCTGTGCTTTCAAACATATGATTAGCACCAGTAGCGCTTCCAGATATCTTTGCTTCCGCAATCATTTCGTTAAGTTCACCTCCTGTAGGTCCATGCTTATTCGGAGTTTCCCTTTCTTTCCGCGACAAGCTTCTAACTGGCAACTGGGAAGGTGTCTGCGTCTTATTATTTGCTTTCCTTCTCTCCTTGGAAGCATCAAACTTGTATTGTCTGTCAGGTCTAGGAGCAGAAGCGTACCTGCGATTAAAATTTGACTTCTCCCCTAGTCTACTATGAACATTATTATTACCTTGTGATTGATTTTGCTTCCTATTTGAATCAGCAAAAAGCCTGTCATGATCATCACCAGCATATTTATATGGAGATATGTGTCTACGGTTCTCAGATTTTTGAAAAGGACTAACATTTCTATGAGAATGATCAGGCCTGCGTGAAAATGTGCTAACACTTCTTGGTAAAGCCTTTGGAGAAGAAGGAAATTCACCATCATCGATGTCTCTGCGAAGCTTATAAGGAGACTTAGTACTTCTCCTTCGAGCAGAACTTGGAACATTAGTCCTCCAGCTTAAATTAAAAGAACTATTGTCCTTTGCTCTCTCAAATGCTACGTTGGGCTCTTCTGGTTCATGTTCTTCAAGATCTATTTCTTTTTCATTCTTTCCGTTTGCTTCCCTGTGTGGACTCTTCTCCAATGTCCAGTCTGTCTCCGTATCTGATGGCTCATAACCACTTCTTCTTTGCCTCATGGTCGACGAGAGTTTCAGTTGTAAAGCTCTGTTATATGTTGAAGCTCCCTCCATTTTAGAAGGTATTTTTCTCTGTAATTAGCTATAATTTCAATACTAGAAAAATTCTAGTAATATTTTGCTGGTCTAAAAGGTAAAAATACTCATAGGTGGCAAATAGAATCCAACGTATTCTGTGAAGACAGCAATATACAGAGAATGCAACAAAATTGTACCAATTAGTTGCTTGTTTTTTTTTTTTTGTGTGTGTGTGTGTGAAATGCACAAGAAAAGAACAGATATGTTGTTTGAGATGTAATTAAATAAAATAGAAATATGCTCTTTCTTACAGCTTTAAAATTTTAAATTAAGTGGTCACATTGTTTTTAACATGGTATTTGAAGTAGACAGATGTTGTGCGTTCAAGTCTTGCGGTACTTAAGGATATATTGAAGATATAATTAAGTAAATAAAAATGTGTTCTCCGTAACCTGTTAAACTATTTAGATGAGATGATTCAACATATGATTTCACATTGAGTGGAACAGGAATATTCTGAAGTGGGTACCAAAGGGGTAAAGAAATGGCACATAATATATAGTAAAATATGAAGAGAGCGATGAACACAAAGCAGAAACATTGGTGAAAACAATGAGCTGGGGCATAATTAAGACCAGCTAATATAACATAAAGAAAGAAGAGCAAGCTTTTGACAGTGTGTGCAGCATCTGTTTAGTACAAGAATGTTCTGAAACTTCTAAGCGCATTGCCGAGGACGACAAGTTGTTAATTTTGTCGTCTCTACATGGAACAAAACGATTCCCTAAATCCTTATTCTGGTTTCACATTGTTTCTGAAAAAGACAATTTTTTTATTTATCTTATTCAGAAAAAGCTCATGAGAATCTTCTAAACTGCCACAACTTCTAAGTACCACGTTCAACTGTTCCCAAAGTTCATTAAGATTCTTGGATCCTTCTAGTTGGTAAATATAATCAATGTCAAGTTCTACTGCCACGGCTAGGACAGACTGGCTGAATTCCATAGGCAATAGGTTAGGTATACCTAGAAGTAATCGTTTTAGTAAGATTTTCGTCTAACCTTACACCAGACCAGTAACTCATTGATTTTGATCTCTCTACTTCTTTTCTTTTTGTTTGAAGGGGGCAGATGGAAATTAATAAGTAGAAGGAATTTTGCTGTTAATAGAACTGTTGCTACTGGTACTTCGATTATGACTCCTTCTGTAGTTGCTGAATCTTCTCTAGGTCAGTTCATCACCCCATATTTACCTTTGAATTTCTTGGTGTCTGTTTAGTGTGTGTATGTCTACTTAACAAAGATTGATAAATACAGGCTTGCAGCAATTACCATTTAAATCAGAGGGGTACAACTATTGGAAATGGCGAGGCAACAGAATTCATTATGTCGTGGAAGGGGAAGGGTTTCCAATAGTTTTGATCCATGGATTTGCTTCTTCTTCTTTTCATTGGAGGTAATTCTATAATATTTGTTTTTGTGTAACATTGAGTTTTATTATATAAGATTAGTGGGCTTATTTGCATCAAACCTTAGGTATAACATACCAGAACTGGCTAAAAGATACAAGGTTTATGCTCTGGATTTGCTAGGATTTGGCTGGAGTGAAAAGCCACTAATAGACTATGATGCCTTGATTTGGAGAGATCAGGTTGTCGACTTCTTAAATGAGATAGTTAAACAACCCGCTGTTTTAGTTGGAAACAGGTGAGTTCATCTATTTACAAACTTGTCATTGTAATGAATCTACAAGATGCAATTAGCAGCTTTAATTGGTAGAGCTTCATTAATATATAAGTAGTATGTAATTGAATTATGTTATGATGACTTGTATTATTTAAACAGTCTTGGAGGGTTTACTACTTTGTTAGCAGCAGCAGCACTACCAGATCAAGTCAGGGGAGTTTCCTTATTAAATAGTGCAGGACGATTTGGGGATGACATTAGTACAACCGACAAAACTGAAGAGACAGCCTTACATAAGTTCATTGTAAAGCCAGTGGAGGAAATCTTTCAACGTGTTGTTGTCAGATCGGCTTTCTGGATAACAATGCGACCAGATCAAATTGAAGCTGTACTGAAGAGTGGTGTATGTTCCTTCCTAGCTAAATTTGAACCTTATATCTTCTTGCTATTTGCACGATGCATCAGAAACGGATGGCTGGTTTCTGCATTTGCATTTCATTTGTTATTTAGCCACTACCCCTGATAATCTTGAGGAACATCAGATAGAAGAACTAACTTCCTTGATGTTTTTCTTGTTTCAAGGTCTACAGAAATCATTCAAATGTGGATGATTACCTCATCAATTCAATTTTAAGGCCTGCAGCTGACCCAAATGCCTATGAAGTTTATTACCGGTATGAATGCAGCTATATAGCCTATAGGTTTTCACCTCCTTTTGGCAGCTAAAAGCCATTATCATTTTCTCGCTTGGAACACCATTATCTGCCTTATTAGTCTAGAATCTTAATAGAAATCTCCCCACATTCATATTGAAGTCCTTGACTCTCATGACTCAAGCCTGTTTGACGAGTTTTGTCTTTGGAACTTCAAACTGAGATGGTTCGGCCTTTTCCAGCATATGCCAAGAGAGTTTAGCAAATTGATAGAAGTGCAAAGACAATTTTGAGATACTACTAACATTTAGAAGTGTACGAAAGAGATTTACTACATCTCCTTTGTCAGATATATATACTTTTAAGTTCCAACTGCTGTTTATGTATCAAAAAGTTTAGGTTAAGAAAGTTAGCTAATATTGTCTACTTCGCATTTGTGCAGACTACTAAAACAACTCATGTCAAACCCAACAAAGTATACACTTGACAGTGTTTTGAGCCAACTCTCTTGCCCATTGTTGTTGTTGTGGGGGGACCTAGACCCTTGGGTTCATGATCGTGCAAAGCCAAATCAAATTAAGGATTTCTACCCGAACACATCCCTTGTAAACTTGCAGGCAGGGCATTACCCCCAGGATGAAGTTCCAGAACAAGTGAATAAAGCTTTATTAGATTGGTTATCAACCTTGGCATCAGAAATTTAGCCTCATTGCTAACATATGCAGTAGAGTATGTTTTATCGAAGGGTTGAGTGCTCTCATCTCTCAGCACACTCAGTAAACCATGAAAGACTGATTTTTTTTCTCTCTCTCTCTGGCTAAGTTCTATATATGCTTCACCAAGTTCCTACTATACGTGAATTATTATTTTTTTGTTCCTCACCCGATGTTCGATACTCACATTGGAGCCCGACTAAATTCGGATTCACGTTGGAAAGTCCTTCGTTGGAGGAGGCTAAAGCGCTAGAAAATATCCAATTTTGTGATAGCAATTCAGAAAAAAAAATAAAAAAGAGAAGAAAAGATTGTAACAGCAATAAATAAGATATCCAATTTTGTGATACTACTGTCTACTAATATGTAAGATACTTCGCCCCTCACTTTTATGTAACACTTTATTCCAAAGAAACTGGTTTTTTTTTCCGAAACCGTTTGATCTGAACATTTTTATTTTATACTTATAAGCATGATTTCAGCAGTCTACTTGATATAAATATTGATTTTAATGGGGACAGAGAATTATAATGAGTACAAAATCCTCATCACTGTTTGTTGAATAAGAGCAAATTGAATGGATAAAATCTTTTTAGATTTAATTAGAGTTGTCGAATTTAAGCCGTGAGAATAAAAAGATCATGATAGGATGTATTTTTTCCCTTCAATCAAATTAGTCCAGCATTTGAACTCAAAAGGTAAATAAATTGGATCCGTTGTGTATAGTGTATACCATGTCAAAAACAAAACAAAAAGAATTCTTTGCTTGTGTAGGTAAACATCAGGTAAGGAATTGTTAACTTTACTTGTTCCAAACGCTAAGCACTAAAGCAAAGAAGTTGGATAAAGCCAGGTGTCCAGTTCATTTCTCTCAAAAGTCTACCACATGGACTGCGTGGGTATGGGTCGTCCCGAGTTTTAAGTATGAAAAAAGTTGTATTGGGAGTGCGGACTTTAAAAATGGAATCTAATGCTGAAAATTGAATCAGTCGACCTTCAATATAGATATCGAAAATCTTAAATATTTTGTTTACTTATTTTTAAAAAAAAGGAATCATTCCTCTTTAACAATCCACCAGTACAAATAACATCACCTGTAAGCAAACAACAAAGTCGCAAATCGTCATTCATGGAAGCCTCTGTCAGACTACTCACTTGTTCTAATCGCCACCATGTCTCCCCTTCTCTCTTCCTCAAACTCAATTACAAGCCCCTTCCGTTATCACCATCTTCCTTTCGAACCCCTTCACTTTCTTCTCCCCCAAAGAATCGCCCCCGCATTTTCTTATCACATCGCAATCCCTCCTCCCCACTTTCTTCCCCATTTGGGTTTTCGAAAAATCCCTTCCCATCGCAATTCTTGAATCCCATCTTATCCAGCAATCGTTTTGCTCGTATAGTATCAGGTACCCAAGATAAATTATTCAATTGGCATTTTGCTGCTGGCAGTGAAAAGGGTATTGAAATTGGGGCAACACCCAAAGAGGGCCCAATTGTGACGGTTGTGATGTTGGGTTGGCTCGGGTCGAAGCCGAAACATTTGAGGAGGTATATTGAGTTGTATAACTCTAAGGGTATTCACGCTCTAACGTTTGTTGCTTCTGTGAAAGATGTTCTTTCTTTCGATCTTGGCAAGAAATTGGAGGAGAGGATTGCTGTATTGGCAAATGAGCTTGCTTTGTGGTTGTCAGAATCCGATAAGGATGGTCGTGAACGGTGTTTGATTTTTCACACTTTCAGTAATACCGGATGGCTTGCGTAGGTTGATTAATGGGACTTCAAATATTGATCATGCTAAAGTTATTAGTAATTTTTAGCTGTTTTAACCTTTATTATTTGTTTCTGTGCAGTTATGGTGCTATTCTTGAGAATTTGAAAAATAGACAGGATTTGTTGGAAAAGATCAAGGGTTGTGTCGTGGATTCCGGTGGTGATCCAGATATAAGCCCCAAGGTTGTTTGGTTTTCCTCACCCTACCATCAATATCCTTTATCTGATGCTTTATAAGATAATATTCAGATGCTATCAATTTTGTTTGAACCTTAATTACTCTTTTCTCTGAAATTGGTTTGGTTTAGTAAAATGTAACTATGGATTCATCATATCATCGGAGGGCCAGGATGATTAACGTATACCAAGGGGTTCTTCATTCACTGATTAACATAGGGATACCTGAAAAGTTTTTACCCTCTACTGCCAAAGAAATGAGTTTTCTCATTGCAAAGGAAACGGGCTGGGTATGGGATGTGTTTCAAACTGTTGAAAGGGTTTAAAGCTATCATATAAATTTCAATTTATAGATGATAGGTTCTATCATAACTCTTGTAGGGTATAGCAAGACGCAAACCTCTTTTAATGTTCTTTGAGATTTCAGCATTGCTTTTTGCCATTGCCTGGCTTCTTTGGTAGATTGAACTGTTTGATGGAGTTTTTCTCACAACTTGGGGAAATTCCATTCCAAGAATGATTGACAATTTTTTCTCTTCTTTTTGTGGGGGGATTCTGTTCTTTTCATTTTGGAAGATCATTTGTCCTTTCATTCTTTCCTATTAAAATATGCACTGCATTATTTTCTCTCTTGTTGTATAGTGTTGATTCTGATCCTACAGAATTGAGTAATGAGGAAAGTTATATGGTAATTCAGCCTTAACTGCTTGCAGGTCTGGGCAGCAGGATTTACTGCAGCCATGCTGAAGAAGCGTAGCTCTTTTGCATATTCTTCAGTAGAAGCTGGAGAAGGAAATGAAGTGGGAAGTCCGTTAACCTCGGGAAACATTCAAGCTAAGGGAGCCATGTTGATGGAAACCGTTCTTTTCGCAGCACTTGAGAAGCTTTTCTCGTTTCTTCTTAATTTGCCTGATGTTAATGAGTAAGCACTTCAACATGTTATGTTCTTTTTCTTTACTTATCAATCAGGAATTAATTCAGAGAAATATGGCTTGCAGTATTTAGCTATTGATTAGAAGGTCTGGTCTATTAAAAAGGTTTATAGCTGCTTCTAATTATTGGTTATTTCCAATTTACAGGCGGCTGACGAAGATAATTACTGTCCTTGTCAAGAACCAGCCTTCCTGTCCTCAGCTTTATCTTTACAGTACAGCTGACAAGGTCATTCCAATTCAGTCAGTTGAATCTTTTATCGAAGAGCAGAGGAGAAGTGGGAGAGAGGTTCACTCTTTCAACTTTGGCTCTTCTCCTCATGTAGATCATTACCGAACTTTTCCAGACAAATATGTATCTGTATTACAGAAATTTCTCCAAGAATGTACACTCGTACCCAAAGAAGTGCCCAAAGGGAAAAGACGTCAATAGATCAAAGGAGTTGAGGGTGGTTAACCATTCCTCGTAGTCATTATTGAATTGCTTTAACTGGGGCAATGTATCTTAAGAGTTGCAAACTAGTCTTGTGTTAAGTGGCTGTCAATTGCTACTCAGGCAGTAACATTCTGCAATGAGGAGGCTTTGCTGCAGTGGACTGGTAGTAGTTGCAAATAAGAGTCATTGGTCCAAAGTAGACTTACATCTCCAGCAGACTGAAGTCACCCAATGTTTTCTAATAACATGAGGAAGTCCTTATTTCCTTATGTGTTTTATTTAATTTTTAAAAGTGAGCATGTTGTTTCGTCCTTTGCATAATTTCTACAGATGTTGCTTCTTCCATCCACGGATTTAGCTAGCATTTGGTAATACATTACTTAATTTCAGTGAAGTTTGGATTGAACTTGAAATTGTGTTTGATCATAATCTTTCAAAACATAAATTAAAAACAAACACGAAACATGATTTATACTAATAAGTTCTTAAAACTATCAAGTATATCTAACTGTACCAAACAAACATGTTTGTTAATCTCAAATTATGCAGTACCTTCATTGATTATGATCATTATTATTATCACAAATCATAACCCAAATCCTATATATAGATAGATAAGTTCAGTTGAAAATTATTTTTTTTATAATGAACTAGGTTATACATTATCCTTAAATCACATGATGTTTGTTGAGAACCAAGCTAGCTCTATAAGGGTGTATGAGTTAGAAGTGGTGAATGAGATTGGATCAAGTAAAATATTGTAGTATTTTATTGGAATCCATGCCCAATTGGCATTTGGTTAAAAGGGAAAATGAGTCGGAAAGATGGGTGTTATGCATATTGAAGAAAATGTTTGTCCTCTCCTCTTCTTCTAGAGTCAAAACTTCTCACCTCTATTCATATCTCTATCTTTTAGTTACTCGTTATTTCAATATATCTATTGTATTTTCGTAGCTTGAGTATTGCAATCACAATTCTTAAGTTGTAATTGCGTTTTAGTTCTCTTCTTAATATAGTGAAGAATTCGGGTTTGTTACAATGTTTTAATAACAACTACTAATAACGCAATTACTAGCTACTATAATTTGTCAAATTTTACAATTAATTACAAAGATTCATTAGTGCAAAACAAAAATTAATACTCCATCCGTTTCAATTTATGTGGCACCTTTTGGATTTCGAGATTCAAACAAGTCTATTTTTTACCATAAATTTTTCATACATCTTTTAAATATTTTGAATTGTCAATTATTGAGACTTATAGTACTTTTTACGTAGTATAATATATATATATTTCAAAAAAATTGAAGATTCCATGCATAAATTGTCGGCCAACTTAAACTGTTTGATTCTCAAAAAATGAAAAGTGTCATAAATTGAGACAGAGGGAGTAATAACAAACTAACAGTACAAAAAAGTTTAGATTTTTTAAAAAAGAATAGTATAAAATATGAAAATTCGGAGCAAGTTTTAAAATTTTAAAATAGGTCAACAACTATATCTTGGGTCAAAAAGAGGTCTAAAATAAAATTTGACATTTAAAGATTTGATTTTTAAAATCTCCTGAAAACTAGATAAATTCTATGACCAAACAAATATTTGACTATTTTTCTTTCAAAAGAAAAAACTTTTCAAATCTATGGTCAAACAAAAGTTTATCTTTGTTAATGCATATCATCATCTCAAAGCAGACATCCAAACACCACCCATCTTTTTTTTCCTTTTTACAAAATTACCAACAACGTTTTATACTCATAATAAATTAATCTTTAATTGAAACAATTTTCTAAAAAACAATAATATTTAACCTGAATTTACTTTGGTGTAAAAACAATAAAAAGGAAAAAAATTTTAAAAAAACTTTTTTCGCACTTCATAGTTGGGTTACTAACCGTAACCGCCTTAAGCGGAACATCAATATAAACGGCTACTTCTCACTTCTTCCTTGCGAAACTTTTGAAATATTTGAAACTCCTCAGAATCTCCATATCCCTCTTTCCCCCTCCCAAACAGTTCCAAGAAGAAGAAGACAGGCACCATCATCATCAAGAAGACGAAGAAGAAGAACGCAAAGCTCTTCAAAATTGGGTAATAACCCACTTCAGTTCAATCAAGATTTGAAGTGAAAAAATCTCTTCTTCAATTCACTTGTTTCATTCTTATCTATCTCTTCCTGCTTTATTGATATTTCTTGGTGTTGATTTCATATTCAATCGGATTATTTCATAACAAATTGCCATCTTCAAGAAAGGGTAGAAATCTTTTCTTGCATTCCGTTACTTTCTCTGTTTTCTTGTTTTTATTGGTGTTGAATTTCATGTTCAATCGGATTATTTCATGACAGATTGTTATCTTGCAGAAAAGGGTAGAGAAATATTTTCTTGCATTCAGTTACTTTATCTGTTTTCTTGGTGTATTTGTTAAGCTGTTCTTGACTAATTGCAGAATATTCAGTAAACTGGAGTGAAGATGAATGATCTCATGACGAAATCGTTCTTAAGTTATGTGGAATTGAAGAAACAAGCCCATTTGGATCTTGAAACAGAGAGGGATTTGGAGATGGGCCAACTCAGCCGCACAGATGAAGACAATCTTTCCAACTTCTTCCGTGAAATCGAGGCAGTGAAGGGTGATATTCAAGAGATAACTAATCTCTTGATCGATCTTCAAAATCTGAATGAGGAGACAAAAACTACTCACGGTCCCAAAGTTCTTCGTGGCATTAGAGACAGAATGGATTCTGATATGGTCTCTGTCCTTCGCAAAGCCAAGATTGTCAAGGCAAAACTTGAAGCACTTGACAAATCAAATGTGGGGAATCGCAAATTATCAGTGGCATATGCACAAGGAACTGTGGTTGATCGAACGAGAGTTAACATGACTAATGGATTGAGGGTCAAGCTTAGGGACATCATGAATGATTTTCAGGCTTTGAGAGAAAAAATCTTGTCAGATTACAAAGACTGCCTCAGAAGAAGATATTACAATGAGACGGGGAAGGAGCCAACAGAGGAAGTGATTGAGAAGATGGTTTCAGGAGAAAGCGGGAAAGTTCAAATATTTGCAGCAAAAACAGAGATGAATCTTGATGACAAAGATAGGCACGAGGCTGTAATGGACATAAAGAAGAGCCTGGACAAACTTCATCAAGTGTTTCTTGATATGGCTGTTCTAGTTGAGACTCAAGGTGAACAGATTGATGACATTGAGCATAATATGGCCATTGCTGGAAGCTTCATCAGTGGTGGAACCAACAGTCTTTTCTATGCTAAGCAGCAACAGAAGAAGGGAAGGGCATGGATATGTTGGGTATGGGCTGTGGTATTGATCATTTTGGTTGTCTGCTTAATTGCTACATTGAGCTCTTGATAGTACTTGAAAACAAAATGTCATTTCATTTTAGTTTCTGCCATGTGAGGGAACTGTTATTAGGATTCGGCTCTGTTATTCCTCTCATTCGGCTTTTCTGGACTCAAGTATTTACCATTCTTAGAGATAGTTAGAAATGTTTTGAATGCTACAATCATAATGTACGATTCATTTGATATTGAATCAAAAACAGGAACTAGCATTTCTTTACCTAGTACTTTTTCCTCTTCAATCACAAATCTTGGATAATTCAGCTTATGCATTTTGCAGCTTCATTTCATTTATCTTGTACAATAAAGATTTTGCAAATACAGAGGAGATTGATGGGAAAGAAGATGAAAATATCACTTGAACACTCTTAAACTGCTATGAAATGCAGGTCATGTGAGATACAACATTATTCTTTATTTTGTATTGCCATTTTCAATCATTTTCTCAAGTGAGTCTTTTAAATTGAAAAGCAGGGGAGAGTTTCTCCAAAAAGTTGATTTCTCTTCCGGGAGGTATCTTTAAGCAACAGTTAGATGTTGTACAGCCGTCCAAGATTGCTCTGGTTCAAGCTGAACTGTTCCAATCTGATATGAACCAAGGGAAAACACACCAAAAAAATATATGAATAAATTGCATATTAGGTCAAGTATTTGAATCTTCTCAACCACAAGTAAGAGGAAAGACCACGCAAGTCGACAGACAACAGGATACTTGTTAGCAATTTAATCAAATGTATGAAGAGATCACGCGCAGCACCTCAAAGTAAATTCACAGAAATCTAATCACACGCGTCAATTCAGAAATACAGAGAGATTCTTTGCAAGTACCTTGGCATTTTCAACACAAACAAAATCTTTATAGCTTTGTTCCATGGTCAAATGAGGGTTCCATAGAACAGCATCAGACCAACTGCACATACAAAACACAAGCAACTTGCTAAATTAGACAACTAGGGGGGCTAGATAGTTCTTTACTAAACTCCATTACGGCAATGTGGCTGGGTACTAGTAACTCACTTGGTGTTTTTGATAGATATCTTATCACCCAAACCATTATCTAGTTGTAACTCGCTAGGTGCATCAAGATAAACACAGTCTACAAATCCAGGAAATGTCACCACATCCCTGAAACAGGTAAAATTATCAGAATGAGGATTAGGTTCTTGAGAGAATGACCTATATGCATGTACTAGAATCGTATCATTTTTTAAATGACCTTGACAACAAACTAGTGCTAAAGTATAAGTAAATTCTAGAAACGTGAGTGTTTGTATGTGCATTTGTAATTATCATAGTTTATCATTAAGAAGAGTATTAACCTGGCTCGATGATAAAAATATAAAGCCCAACCAGATATCTCCCGGAGAAACATACGTTTGCAGAGAATGTAGGTTCTCAATAGCAGTCATGAATTCTTTAAGATAATAAGTATGTTCTGGGAGAAGAGAATGACAATTTCTTGATCTATTTGAGATCTTATACTGACCTTTCCTCCTTTCCCTCAACAGGGTTTGTGGGATCAGGAACCTTGTTTAGAGTTTTGCAACCTTTTAAGCCACTAACTGATGCACCTGTTACAGAAGCCTGAAGAAGAGAATATTAGATGATAAAATATTCTTTTTTAGTGGATAACAATCTCAACGATGATCATGAATCAACTTTACCCCAAAGATTATGAAATTCTAAGGAAATGAGTTAACCTCCAATCACCTATGGAGCCAAAATGCTTGAGGTAAAAGAAAAAAGAAAAGGAAAAAGAGAAGCCTATTTGACTTGAAGAGTGAGGCAGCAGAACAGGATTATTTATTAGCATATAATTGGACAGGTCTTGAATTCCTGATAAATTTTAAGAGTTTTAGGAGATGCACTCAAACTATGGAAATTTCCACGCACAAGTTGCCAGAGAAATACTTACGCTGAAGTAAGTATGCAGTGCAGTAGTGAATGAAAATGGTTTGTTGTCAGTATTTTTAACTATGAGTTCCGTTGAGAGGGTCTTCTTATCAAGGGTGATCTGCAAGCAATTGCAAAATGAGAAATTAGAAGTTTTATCATGTACCACACATGATCAAAAGAATCTTTCTTGTAACTATGAGAGAGCAGAAGGTATAGCATAGACATCTATCAAATCAAATAGGTACTATACCAAGGTATGTAACTGAGAGTCCTTTATCAAATTTCTTTACAACAAAAGGTCACATACCCAATTATAGGGCTTGGATTTGAAAAGTTGTGGGCTAAAATATGTAGGGAAAGGGGGGATTAGCACATTCTATGTAGTTACTTCTGAAAAGTTACAAATTAACATAGGGAATTATTTGTAGATGCAACAGTAGCTGGGCATTCCCCCATGGATCTGTCATTAGCTTTCACCCTTCTGTATACTCAAACAGGTATTCGTCCAGTTTAGCTGTCTGTGACTCTAATTAGCTACAGAAGTGATCTGAGAAACAAGTTCAATATTTTGATTGGAAAGGCGAAAGATAAATAACTACTACTCGAACCTTGTAAAGAGCATGGAAACTATAGTCCCACATTGCACGGCTGTAAGGGCCATCCCTTAGCTCCACAGTAACAACAGGTTTCTCCTCCACATTTTCAGAACTAACAAGGGACCAATTCACGTTCCTTCCAAATCCGTGCTGTCAACCAGATGAGCATATTTAAGACTCAAAACCAGCATTCAGAAACTGATCAGATAGCATGAAATATTCAAGAATAAGTTAAGGTATTGCATCACGCAATTACCAATAGAACTGTAAGTGGAGCTATAACTATTTTTCTGGCATGTAGCATAACTATTTTTCTAGCATGTAGCTGAGGGCTAGAGTGCATTGGCAGAAGAAACTGTCACTTGATGCTTTTGTAAAGGAGTTGCTTCTCAATTAAGAAATGCTACCTCTCAACTATATTCATTGAAACATGAGAAGTAATTTACCTGCTGAATTGGGCCAGGTCCAAATTGTGGGAAACAATGTGGTATTCCTCCACTGTACAATGTAAAATAGTTAGTAAGGAAGGTGATATAACCTCTTTAGTTCTTTCCAATTTTAAATTTTAAAGGTAGAGATAGTAAAAGATTGATGATACTGCAGCTTTAACAAAAGTAAAGAAAAACGCTTCTTGTCAGGTGAATGTTAATCATCAAACGTGCTCGACTGTGTTGAGGAAGAAGAAAGATTAAGTTTCAGCTGTTTAAAAGAGCAAATATAATTGTGACCAAATTCTAAAACTTGAAAACTGGCTGATGACCTGATTGGTTTCTGACCATTGAATACAGCATCTGGTCGAACAAAAAGTAGATCTTTACTGTCTACTTTCCAAGATGTGACACAAGCTCCAAATAGATATAGCTCAGCCTCACTGCAAAATGAAGGAAAGAAGGACTTTCAGCCAATCGACCACATAAGCCAGTTTTCAGGTAAGTACCCAGGAACATTTTTGATGTGCCTATTCAATATCTCTACATAGTACAAACCCAGTGTTTTGGACTTGTGAAGCTATAGGAAGTATGCATTGCTGCATTACTCAACAAATGATATTGCCATCAGAATGACTAATGCAGTACCACTAATCTCACTGATAAACAGCTGATAGCATGATCAGACATCACTTTTATTTCTAGAGTAACTAGCTTTTGGTCCAGATCGGGATCAGTTCAACATGAAGAACTTGGAAGATCTTCCCCATCCAACTCATTACATAATCCATTTGTGAGAAAGTATGTCTCTTTCCTTTTTTTGGCAACTCTTTAATTCTAATTTTTAACATGACACGTTGCTACAAGATAAAAGGACATTTTATAGGTATCTTTTTTACTTTCTTAAATTTTGTGTCAAGTTAAAACAAGACAAACAAATTGAAACAAAGGTAATAATATTAATCCTTCAAGGTTAGATCTTTTCTGCATAATGCAGTACCATTATGGTTTGGTATTAAGGTTCAATATCAAACTGCCGACTTCTTTTGCCACAACTATTTCTTACAATCCTACTTGTTAGCCAGCAAACTTTCCATCATACCTCCAGAATCATCAATTAAAAACTAAGAATGTGTACCTTCCATGAGGAGAAGTCAAAACGACCTTGGGTAAATTTCCCAACCCTTCAGTAGATTTCACACTTGCAAATGTCATCCCTGAGTATCTGTAACCAACCGCAATCCGTCAATTCAGCCAATTTCTCATCAAACACAAAACCCCAATTAAAAAGATCGCATTTTTCAAACTTACAAAGTAAAAAAGATTGTATTTTTGAAAATGAATCACTAGATGGGTAGCAGAAAATTGATTGATAAATGGGTGAAATGAAAGAAGAAGACATACCCAAAAACTATGATAGAGAGATGAAAAAATGAAAGTGAAACTCACCGGTTAACTCGCCGAAATTTTGAGGAGGTTAAGGGAGAGCAAGACCAGGTCATAGACAATGCTGCCATCTTCTATTTGATGGCAAAATTACAAAGGATTTGCAAAAAGGTTAGTCTTTATTGCTTTCAACTGGAAAATTATTCTCTTTTTATTGCTCTGTGCAGTCCTTGTTGTCCACTGAACTACTTAACTGGATATTGTGCCTTTACAATAACTTCGAATATTCTTTTTTTTCTTTTGCTTTTATTGTTTTGAATATTTATTGAAGAAATTGACTTTAAAGAAAAGTAATCCCATTTGACCATAATTGTAAGCCAATTTTTTCTATTTATAGTGGAATATTTGTTTAGTTGTCTGTCGTAATTTTTCACTCATTTTAATGCTTATGTTCTTAAGAGTCTGGTTGCAAATTATTTTTCAAAAGCCAAAGTCAAAAACTTTTATCTCCCAAACCCATCAAATGCCACCTAGGAAATTAAAAACAAAGTAGCTAGGATGTCCTTTTCTGTTGTAAGTAGCTAGGATATATGTGTGGTTCTCTTGGAGTTCCGACATATTCTTCAAAAGTGTTTTCTTGGTTGTCGCTTGCATTTTCTTACATGGGGTAGTCGAAATATTTTCCGACTTCTTGATTAGCCATAGGTTTTCAGGTGCTTAACTGGATTAATTCAGGTTTGCTATAGTGATCAATCCAAATTGTAATATTTGGTATCGTGATTAATGACTGATTGCACGACTCGAATTTTTGTCATATAGGTTAGATAGAGACAAATCAAAAGCAAGTATCAACAAACGTATTTCAATCCAATGATTGATACTAAACGAATTAGGGAAGTTCATGAAAACACAATCCAAATTGACAACAAAAGAAAAAACACAATCCAAAACCACATTTTTATGTGTGGAAGTTTATGACAGCTCAAATTCCTTGAATTTTCTGGATGGAAATTCCTTTCTAAATTTGTATGATCCTTGAAGCCTTTGCTTCCTTAGCTTATGGTGCATGAAGCAAATTGAAAACAGAAAGCCTTGTGAAATTAGCAGGTTGGAAGATCCTTTGGTGGAGGCAGAACATTATGATCTGATCCTGGTCCATCTTCCACTAAAAATGCTGTTTTCAGTCCCCAGCCTGTATGCAACTCCAGATGACAGTGGAAAAACCAGACCCCTTCACACAAAATTGGATATGTTAAGAAAAAGTTTTGAAACAATAGGAAAGTTCATTAACTAAACTTGGTCAGAAACTAGCTAGGTACCTGGATTATCAGCCCTGAATCGAATAGCAGTCCAACCGCCAGTAGGAACACCAACAGTATTTCTTTCTATAGGATCGATCAAGTTGTATTTTGCTGGATCTTTTTTGGGGTCAAAGTTTCCGATGCCAGTTCCAACTACAAAGAAGTTATAGCCATGGAGATGGAAAGGATGTGATTCCACCGACAATAAGTTGGTGTCTTGGACTACTATTTCAACAGTGGAATTGAAAGCAATTTTACTGATCCTAGTGCCTACATTTGTCCTTAGGTTGGCTGTAAGGGGTGCCCCTGTAAAATTGAATGGAGTAGGTGGTTTGTCTGGGAAATCTGGTGTGTACACTCCTTTAATGTTGAAGTAATGAGATTGAAGAAGTGCAGTTTGTGGCATGATAAAGGAAATGTTGTTCAGAGATGCTGTAAGCCTAGTTCCATTAAGACAGGTGGGACAAGGATTTATTCCAAGGCCAACTGTAAACAAGAGGTGCCGATCAACGTTTAGGGGGACATTTGCTGGATAATTGGGAGTATTTAAGCTTTTGAGTTTAGAGTTATAGCTCAAAGCAAAGTCTGAGTCATTTTGTGCAGGCAAGGTTGGAAGTTTTGGCAGCACCGTTTCTGGGATTCCCTTGTACTGGAATATAGCAGTGGCAGTCTTGTTATCCACACTGATTGGAGCATCCATGAATGCCCTTGCAGCCACGAAGTATCTTCCTGGAACTTGGTTTGCACGAACCAGAACGTTTGTAGTTTGGCCTGGTGCTATTAGGATGGCCTCTGTGGAGAATGGTTTCGTGTAGACTGCATCAATTTCTACCACTGTGAAGGTATGGTTAGCCAGGGCAAAAAAGAGCTCATCATTGAGAGCAGCATTGATAATTCTCAACAGGTATGTCTTTCCTTTTTCAACTTCCATGGCAAAAGTATCTGAAAAAGAAATTCACATATTGAATTATGTTGGAAGCAAATACTCTAAGAAACATACATGATTAAAATACTCTAGTAAATATCAGTCTCTTGATTCTTACATTTCTCTGAACATGGGAAAAGGGGCCCTGGCTTTCCGTTAATCGTGTGAGCATCAGACATATTAGGAGGAATACCCAAGGCATTTCCTTGTTTCTCGACTGCTTCAACATCAGCATTCCACCATTCCCCTGCATCACAATCACATAGAAGCATTACTGTCATTTTCTTTCATTCTTTGCCATTAGAGAACTTTGAGAAATTTTGGGGATGAATACTATATGTATTAACGAACGCCAATGCTCACCTAGAACAAGCACCTCTTCCCTATCTGGCTGAGGAAAAGGGAAGGGAGTTCCTTGTTGTGGCATGATCACTATTGCACCATAGACAGTTGCCCTTAGCCAAAGAATATGTGCATGCCACCATAAGGTTCCTCTTTGTCCTGTTACATTGAAATCATAAACATAGCTATTTCCTGTCTGGATAGGGCATTGAGTTATGTAAGCTGGACCGTCTGCCCAACCATTACGATATTGTTTCAAACCATGCCTACAAGAATCAGAACAAAAACATTCTGTTTTAGCAGCTGAAAGTTGAGAGACTTCAATTTTCATCTAATTCTAATTTATCTTACCAATGGATTGACAAGTTATATTGTACATAGTTGGTAACATTGATTTGAACTCTATCTCCTTCTCTGGCATATATAGTTGGCCCTGGAAATCCGCCATTTACTGTAACCATTTGTTTTGCATTGCACAATCTACTCACATTTGACAATTTCACCTGTTTACCACAAAAAGTTTACCATGATGAAAAGAAAACAACCAAAAGTAAACATAATTCAAAATTTGAAAGCACTAACATCAAATTGATATTTCTTAAGGGCAGCCTCAACAGGTAGACAAATGAAACAGAGAAATCCAAAGACAAGTAGGCCTAAAAAACTTGTCTGCTTTGCCATTTTCCTTAATTGGCTAAAAGGTGTATGACAAGTATGTGGAATGGGATGAGACAAGCATATTTATACAAGTGAAATGTCATATAAGTAGTTTGTTAAGGGAAGAGATATATTAGGTACAAAAAGTATTACTGCAAAGCCTTTAAGCAATACACAGATGTAGACATTTTTAAAGCCATTGACTGACGTAGAGGCTAAATTCAAAATCCACCACATTCAAGCTAAGAAAAATATAAATTAGTTTTATGAACTTTACCTTAACGGTAAAGGAAAGAAGTTTGCCTAGCTATAGTATAAGAAGGTGCATGTTAATTAGCATGTAGAATGTAGGTATATTTTTTGACGGCAGTTTTATTGGTTGGTCAAAAAATAGCATATTGATTTAGACATAGGAAGGAAAGAAATTAGTATAATATTACTAAAATACATAAATGTTCGTTGTCCTATTGTAGTCATGTAAACCTACTATGAGTATCACCATTTACATATGTTTTTATGGCTACTCAATTTTATTATCTATGACACTGAAATAACACCTTCATTCATTAATTTACTCCTCTCAACTAGGCGCTTCACTTTTTTTTTTCCTTGAATGGTATGTTAACTAAAAAATTAATTTTGATAACTTAGAACTGTAATTGGGGGTGACTCAAGCACTTTCATGGCCTAAAATAAAAAATAAATCGGATCTCTTAAATTTTTGAGTAATAATAATACTTTTTTTAAAAATTTAAAATCTGTTATTCTAATTTTTTTAAAATGCAAAGTGTTTGTAAATATATATTTTAAAAAATTATTTTGAGATGCAAACTTGTTTTCTCTTTCTATATGAAAAAATTATTTGTTTTGTAAATAGTACTCCCTCCATTTCAATTTGTTTGTCTAATTTTGACTTGACATGGAGTTTGAAGTTTAATAAGAAATAAATAATATTTTTTGAATCGTATAGTCTTAAACTAAAGATTGAAACTAACTATATAATTTTTTCTAATTTTTAAGAATACAAATCTTAGTATTGTTAAATGGGATCTTTAAATTTGGAGGCCTAAAATAAGTGACACTTACTAGCACTATAATTTTTTGGGGGTAAAATCATAATCAATCTATTTTACGAGTAAAATGAACCGCTAATAGATATGTGAAATTCAGTAAAATTATTGTAGTACACTTTTTAAGATCATTTTGGTAATGAAAAGTGTTTAATTGCCAAAAACAAAACCAAAAGATACAGTACACTTTCATTTAAACATTGTTCTACGTTACTAATGTTTTCAATTTTATCTGTTATTTCACCAGATGAAATATTACATAAATTCTATAAAGGCATCCACCCAAATACTGAAATTTGAGAATAAGTTTTATACTTCAAAGTGCTAGTATGATTTTCCCCTAAAACCATGGTCAAATTCTTGATAGAACTAGAGTTATACATCTATGAAATTAATCCCTATTTCACTTGCATCACTTTCCAACTCAGGCACTACTAGAAAAATCAAAATTTCCAATAGAAAGTCCCATCAGAAATAATTATGATGAATATAATTTTAATTGAATTTCATCGAAAATTCTAATTTTTCTGGTAATGTCTTCCCTTATTCCTTAAGTTCCTATTCAACTTTTTAACACTTCCATTACATGAATAAATACTCAAAGAACTGTTTGTGCACTCGTGTAAATTTTTTGTGCTCAAACTTGAGGGATTATTTTGGGCTTTTTCTCTAAATTTACAGAGTTTTGTAGCAATTTTTATATATGGATGGATGATCGAACTCAAATTTTAGGACTTTTTCTTAAAATAGCAGGTACTAATTCAGGTTTGCTATAATTGATAAAACTGTCAAGTCAAGTAGTATTATATTTCAATCCAAGTAGATAGGGAAGTTCATAAAAAACAACAGCCCAAAATCACATTTTTATGTGTGGACCTTTATTACAACTCAAATTACATTTAAATTCCTGGGATAAAAACTCCTCCTTCATTTTTCCAATTTCGCACACTGGCTAAAGTGTGTATAATCTTCAAAGCATTTGGCTTTCTTATGGGAAAATAAAACAAATTATGTAAAACTTTTACAAGAAATCCATCTGGACATATAAAAGTAAAGCCTTTTGAAATTAGCATGATGGAAGGTCCTTTGGTGGAGGCAGAATACTATGATCTAATCCTGGTCCATTTTCCACTAAAAATGCTGTTTTCAGTCCCCAGCCTGTGTGCAACTCCAGATGACAATGGAAGAACCAGACCCCTTCACAAAAAAATGGATATGTCAACAATAAATTTTCAAAACAATAGAAAAGTTTTAACAAAATTTGGTTGAAAACTAGGTACCTGGATTATCAGCCCTGAATCGAATAGCAGTCCAACCACCAGTTGGAACACCTACAGTATTTCTTTCTATAGGATCATTCAAGTTGTATTTTGCTGGATCTTTTTTGGGGTTAAAGTTTCCAATGCCAGTTCCAACCACAAAGAAATTGTAGCCATGGAGATGGAAAGGATGTGATTCCACTGATAACAAGTTGGTGTCTTGGATTACTATTTCAACAGTGGAATTGAAAGCAATTTTACTGATCCTTGTGCCTACATTTGTCCTTAGGTTGGCTGTAAGGGGTGCCCCTGTAAAATTGAATGGAGTAGGTGGTTTGTCTGGGAAATCTGGAGTGTATACACCCTTAATGTTGAAGTAATGAGACTGAAGAAGTGCAGTTTCTGGCATGATGAAGGAAATGTTGTTCAAAGAAGCTGTTAGCCTAGTTCCATTTAGACAGGTGGGACAAGGATTTCTCCCAAGGCCAATTGTTAAAAAGAGGTGTCGATCAACATTTAGGGGAACGTTTGCTGGATATTTGGGAGTATTTAAGCTTTTGAGTTTAGAGTTATAGCTCAAAGCAAAGTCTGAGTCATTTTGTGCAGGCAAAGTAGGAAGTTTTGGAATCACGGTTTCTGGGATTCCCTTGTACTGGAATATAGCAGTGGCAGTCTTGTTATCCACACTGATTGGAGCATCCATGAAGGCCCTTGCAGCCATGAAGTATCTTCCTGGAAGTTGGTTGGCACGAACCAGAACATTTGTAGTCTGGCCTGGTGCAATCAGAATGGAGTCTGTGGTAAATGGTTTCGTGTAGACTGCATCAATTTCTACCACTGTGAAGGTATGATTAGCCAGGGCAAAAAAGAGCTCATCATTGAGAGCAGCGTTGATAATTCTCAACAGGTATGTCTTTCCTTTGTCAACTTCCATGGCAAAAGTATCTGAGAAAGATATTCAAGTAATTGATGAATCATGGTTAGTATGTGTATGATTGCATGCAAACATTGTTGCAAGTCATATTTATTTTGATACGACAGGGTTTGAATACTTGAACAAATATCAGTATCTTAATTCTTACGTTTCTCAGAACATGGAAAAAGAGGCCCAGGCTTTCCGTTGATCGTGTGAGCATCAGACATATTAGGAGGTAAACCTAATGCATTTCCTTGTTTCTCAACTTGTTCAACATCAGCATTCCACCATTCTCCTATCAAAATTTAAACATAAGAAATGTCATGTTCCATTCATGCTTTGCACTAAGAGAAGTACAAGAAATTTCGGGGCTGAATTCTATGTATATTAACGAGTGCCAACACTCACCTAGTACAAGTACTTCTTCCCTATCTGGTTGAGGAAAAGGGAAGGGAGTTCCTTGTTGTGGCATGATCACTATTGCACCATAGACAGTTGCCCTTAGCCAAAGAATATGTGCATGCCACCATAAGGTACCTCTTTGTCCTGTTACATTGAAGTCATAAACATAGCTATTTCCTGTCTGGATAGGGCACTGAGTTATGTAAGCTGGACCATCTGCCCAACCATTGCGATATTGTTTCAAACCATGCCTGCAAGCATCAGAACAAAAATATTCTGTTTTATCCCCTGAAAGTTTAGAATAAATTTTAATTTCATCTAAATTTAATGTTGTTACCAATGAATGGACAAGTTATATTGTGCATAGTTAGTAACATTGATTTGAACTCTATCTCCTTCTCTAGCATATATAGTTGGCCCCGGAAATCCTCCATTAACTGTAACCATTTGTTTTGCATGGCACAATCTGCTCACATTTGACACTTTAACCTGTAAAAGACGAAAAAAGGTGCCAAATGAGCTAGTGTATAGAACAAACAGTAGCTAAGAACCAAAATAAACAAAAACACATTTTGAAAAATGAAGAGACTAACATCAAATTGATATTTCTTAAGGGCAGCCTCAGCAGGTAGACAAATGAAACAAAGAAAACCAAAGGCAAGGACGCCTAACAAACTTGTCCGCATTGCCATTTTCTTTGCAAGAAGCTATTGAACAACTGTTTGGATGATGAGAGAAAGATGTAAATTAGAGGTATATTTATACAAGTGAAATGATAGAAGGCAAATTCTATCAGTTTGTTGTAACAGAGATTAGGTGGAAAAGGATTCTAATGGGCTGTACTGCAAAGCTTTTAAGCAAATTCTGATGAAGACATTTTGTGAGCCATTGACTGACGTAGAGGCTAAATTCAAAATTAAAGCGAATATATTCAAAGAAGAATTTAAAATAGTACTTAGTATATCAACTTTACCTTAACCGTAAAGAAAGAAGATAATTTCACTGTTTGGTGCTATTGCATATTGAGATGGACGCATATAATAAGGACCATATTTCTAACTTACTTCCATAGTTTCCATATACTTATAATTCTCAAAGATGATTACGGGTAAACGTTCATCGAAACTCGGATTAGTAACATAAAAAATATGATAGGTTAAAATATATTGATAGCGTAAACAAAAAAATTAATTTTATTAGTATATACAAGTTGAATCGATTCATGTCACCTCTATTAAGGATAAAAACACATACAAAATGGAGTGAAGTAATAAAGATTCTGCAGAGACTTATTAATTCTTAGAGCTAATTTTACTTCTAAGATTTAGTTGCTTTTCTTTATTTCCTCGAATTCATGGCCACATTTTGCTTAGATTTCACTTAAAATGTTCTGTTAAGGTTTCCTTTAACGATGAACAACCCCTCATACGAAACAAATTGTACATTAGTAGCAGAAAAAAACAACTTGTGCAGCTAAAATATGTTAAATTACCAGGTATAATTTGCTGCATTGCATTTGATCAATGAACAAATAGATATAGTTGAACGTGTTAGAAGAAATGAATTTTGGGTTTAATTAAGTCGATCTCAAAGTTAGTTCAAGAAGTGAGTATTGTCCAGGTCACGAGACCACCCGTCCCTTTTACTGTCGATGTCGACTCTTCACACAAACATTCATGCGTAGGGTTAGACATCTAAATCATATTGGACGATTTGATATGGGTCCCAAATATCCTAAACAAAATTTGGGATGAGTCTTGCTCTGATATCATATTTAGAATTGGGGTTTAACTCAACTCCAAAATAGATGCACATAATCCATCACTTTTACCCTCAATGCTGATTCTTCACACACATAGACATTTGAAGCATATTGGACAATTTAATATGGGGGCAACGTAACATCAGAAACAAAAATTGGGATAGGTCTTGCTCAGGTATCATTTTAAGGAAATGAACCTTTGGACTAAATTATTACTCTATTTTTTTCAAACTTGTATCCGACATTGTTTTTAATAATTTTTCCAAACCAAACGCATATGCAAGCAGGGGCGGACCCACATGCATCTGTGAGGGTGCATGTGCACCCGGAAACTTTTTAAAAAAAAATCGTATATATATGTATAGACAGTTGATAAAACTAATATATATTTAATTGTGCACCCTAGCAACTAAGAGTTGCTGCGGGGGCACTGGTCGAAGTCGCCTATTTGCAGAGCGACCGCTCGAGATCGAATCCCAACGATGGTAGCCTTTTTTTTTACTTAAAATTCAGTTTTCTCTTTTTACAAAAAACTTTTGTCTCATTATCGATTCCTGTCAAAGGTAACTTTTTTTTTTTACTTTAAACTCAGCTTTTTCTCTAAAAAAAACCTTTTGTCCCATTCCTTTCTTAATTGAATTTAAAAACAAATAAAAGCCCTAGCATAATTCTAAACAAAATATAAGACTATCCTAGAACAATTCTAAACAAAATATAAGACTTCGAGAAAATCTACCGCTTATAAGTATTCTTCACTGCATAATTAAAGTCCTACTTCAACTATCTCGCATAAATTGGTAAGTTCTTCTTTATAAACGTATTTTTTTTGTAAGAATTTATTGTTGATTCTTGTGATTTGAAATGGATAGATTTTTGACAAAACATAATTCTTCTCAACCAAGTTCTAGTTTTAGAGACAATTTTTCGCGTTTTATAACTTAAACCGAATCCTGGAGAAAGAATATCCATTGATAAATATATCCCTAGGATACGAGATGAAGTGAGAAGACACTATATTCAACAAGGTCCTTGTCAACCGGATATTAATGATAATGAATAACCTCAAACTAGATTCGGAACGAAAATGTGTCGATTTTATAAGGCATGGTTTAGGGGTTCATATTCTAGATGGTTGGTGAATAGTATGAAGAAAGATGTTGTATTTTGCCTATGTTGCTATTTATTTAAAAATTACTATGTAAAGGGAAATGCGGGTGATTTTTTCACGAAAATTGGTTTTAATTTTTTGTTTTTTTAATTATAATGTTTAATATTGATTAAAGTGAAATAAAATAATAAAATTCACTATTAAAATTTATTGGGGACTCAAAATTTTCGAAGACCTAAGCAGGATGCTCCGCTAACCTTACCCTTAAGTCACTCCTAGCCTTACCCTTGAGCCACTCTTAGTGATGCCCCCTATCTTCAAATACTGGGTCCGCCTCTGTATGCAAGTTTAATTATATGCTCGGGATTTTTGCTTTTGATTCGGTAATTTAAGGAAAGGAAATAGCAGAAAAACAAAAAGGGAAATATCACTTATGAATCTGATATATATTAGTACATGCTAACTAACGGGGTTGGTGAATTAAGTATAAAATAAATATTAAAATAAAACTCAGGTAAAGTAGGTTTACATAAAAGGAATGACGTATTTTTTCAGAAGGAATGAATTATTATACTTGTAGTTCATTTTTGGAAGGAAAAAAAATATGTCGAACATTAAGTATTTATTACTCTGTTAAATTTAAAAAAAAATATTACTCTGTTAAATTACAAAATAGATAAAAAAAAAATTAAAATAGGGATCAAATACATTGGAAGTTTCCTATCGAGCTCATGGGAAATACTAGAAATGAATGGTAGTTGAAGACTCAGTTTCATTGGCTGCTCATCCTAGCAATTGATTTAGACATTTATAAAATTGAAGGAAATATAACTAACATAAAAAAAAATAAAAAAAAATCGTTATGCTTTTATAATCATGAAGACCTATTATGAGTATCATCATTCTTTAGATATTTTTTTTATCATCTGTGAGTTTGTATACAAGTAAACTATTACTTAATCATCGTTTAATTAATATATATTTTTATTGTATTAAATTATTTAGTTATGATAAGTTCTATTAATCTGATGTAGATACTTGATGCGAATAAGTATTTAACATTGTTTATCCTTTACTTTCCTCTAAACTAGGTTTTTATTATTGTTATTATTATTATTCGTGTGTTAGTATTCTAAGAGAGCTTAATTTATATTATACATGACATGTAAGAATTTTTTATATATTATTAGATCACCAAAAAGAAAAATACAAATAATCATCCGTAAATACTAAGATTAAGAATAAAAAAAGTTAAAAAAGATATTTTACATGTTATAATAGATTAAATATAATCTTAAATAATTACATATACTGTTAATATATCTATACATAAATTAAATAAAAAGTTATATGAAAGTGTAACAGACTATAGTGAAGAAGGATGAAGATTGGTAGACATTTAACAGATGTAACCCTTCACCTAAAAGACGCAAATATTACATTATTATTTTATTCATACATTCTCACATCAGAACATACAATGTCTCAATTGACTTAAATACTTAAATGGGAAAAAACTGTAATATATTACAAATTAACTTTATGCAATTAATCAAGCATTTTCACAATAGAAATACATAGATCTCTTTAACCTTTTCGATTAAATATGAGAAAATACAAGTTTTTTTTTGTCACCCGATGTTTGGAGCTTATATTGGAGTCTTGATTAAATTCAAATGAGTAAATTTTAGGTTTAGCAAACATAAAAATCATATTTGTATGCTATATCTATAGTTTGCATAACTGCGGACCATAACAAATTTTATGTTTGCTATGGAGCATCAGATCTGTATAAAAATCGCAGGCATTTGATTTGTATAAATCGCAGCGATTTGTATAAATCAGGCGTCTGTGTCTATGAAAATTGTGTTTGTATATGTATATGTTCTTTATGTTTGTATATTTGCATTAAATTTGAATTTGTATACAATAGAATCAAAATAAAACATTTGTATATCAAATCTCTCTCCCTCTCTTGCTTTATACAATACAAATTATACATTGTAATTTGTATAATTTGTGTTTGTATAAAGCGAGAAAGAGAGAGACAAAAGAGAACTGGTAGGGTAATATCTGTATTTTTATAATTATAGGTGTATATGATGAAAATATATGTATTTGTATATATAATTTTCTCTCGCTTTTATACAAACACAAACGCAATTTATACATTTGTGTTTGTATAAAGTGAGAGAGGCGAGGGAGAGTGGCGAGCGAGATTTCTAGGGAGAGAGGCGAATGGCAAGTGTTTTCTACGGATTAGAATAAAATGAAACTGTGGTTATAACATTTAATTTAAATTAATAATTTGCTATTTTATACAATTTTCTCAATTCAATGCCCACTGCAGGGCCCATTCAAGGCGCTCCCGACATGATTCTCTTCATACCCAAGGCTCAAAACCAGGACATCTAATCAAGGTTGAAATAGTCTCATTACTGCATCACAACCCATGTTGGTGAGAAAATACAATGTTGACGTAGAAGTAATTATGTTAAGAAAATGAATAGAGAATGCCAATGGTGTTAGTATTAAGTAGGGAAAATTACGCGGTTAAACAAACTTATACTACTTAATTACTCATCATAATTATAGTTTGCTATAATTACCACTCACGACTAACATTATACATTAATTACGCGGGCTGACTTCGAGTTGTATAATTAGTCATGTTTGTATATGTATAATTCGTTAGAATATACAAATACATATGTATAATATACAATTATCTAACCTATATACATATACAATTCACCTCTCTCCCACTCTCTGCCCTCTCTCGCTCGCCTCTCTCCTCTCTCTCCCAATCTCGCTCGCCTCTCTCCTCCCTCTCCCAATCTCGCTTGCCTCTCTCCTCCCTCTCCCAATCTCGCTTGCCATATATACAAATATATATGTATAATATACGATTATCTAACCTATATACATATACAATTCACCTTTCTCCACTCTTTGCCCCCTCTCCATCGCCTCTCTCCTCTCTCTCCCAGTCTCGCTCGCCTCTCTCCTCCATATAACATGTAGCTACGAATTGTAATTATCAAACTATAGCTATGGAGAGTAATTAGACTATTTTTGAGTGGCTATATGTGAAAGTTCCCCTATTAAGTAACTGCTAGATGGGCTTTCCAGCAGCAAAGGAGGACGCAGCCCACTTAGCTTGGACTAACAAGAACCTATTTCTAGCCCATCTAGAAAAACAGCCCGCTGAACTTTTCATGCCATCATTTAAATTTTGTTCATATTTTAAAAGTTACGCAAATATAACCTTTTTGAAATATTTTCCTTTCAGACAACTTTAGACTCGAGTCTAATATTAGCTCATACCTCAACCTTACATGTAAACCATTAGATTATCGTCTAATCTTTACAAAACATACAAATTTTTAGTCATAGTCTAATGTTTTCTCATAAGATCATCAATTTACTCAAAATTGATTGTTGCACCACAATCTGAAAGATCCATAAGTTATTTTATAAAAAATCAGTTGCTAGATAGTTTTCTCAAAAATAGACAAGGAATAAAAATACCTAAAACAGTTTCCAGGGTTGAAAGTCTAATCTCAATTTATCAACAACTACACCAACTTATCATTAGAGATTAAAGTAAATCCCATGTCAACGGTATACATAAATTTTAATCGATTTATTATTTAATAACGAACCACATTTAACTGTACACAATCAACAATATTAATCGATGATTTGATAATTAAGTAAGTGTACATAGAATTTTTTTATACTCTAAATACACACAATTTAAATCCTCTCGAATGAAATAATTTTTAAAAAATATAGGACAGAAAAAATAGAAAATGCCAAAGTTTGTGAGCTGGCAAGTCGTGGGAATGAATGATGAGTAGATACGGAATGGATGCCCAAACATGAAATACCTTATCTCTGTCGAGCATCACATGACAACAAACATTTTTATGAAGTACATCTACTGTCAGGGGGGACTTACTCTACTTTCAAATCAATAATACACGTTTTGTTTTAATTTATTCGTCTTGTTTTTACTTAACACAAAATTTAATAAATTTTATGATTTTAGATTAAAAATATGTATAATATACTAAAAGCATCCTTTAATGATTAAAAAGTTGAAATTGATGAACTATTAAATCAACTTAAAAGAAAATTTGATAAGTCAAACAAATTATAATGTAAGAAAAGAAATGTTAAACATTTAACGAATGATATAATTTCTCAATTTAATTCGACTTTCTATGCAAATTGGTATGGTTGTGGTGGACTTGTGGTCAAGATGAACGAGCTAAATGTCATATAATCCCTTTTTCCACTTTTAATTGTTATGTTACGCTCTTTTTGAAAGTCAATTTGATTAATTTTCAAAGTTAAATTAAATTACATTAATTTGATATTTTACATAAAAAATTTAGATATTCAAAACTATAAATTTCAATTTTTTGCATATCAATATGATGAAAAATACATAGTAAAATATTAATCAAAGTTATTATCGTTTGACTCTAAAAAATGAAACTTTGATAATTAAAAATAGACTGACGTAGTAACCGATAACAGTTAAACATGCTTTGGTGGGGTCACTAGAAATTCAAATGAAAAGAGATGTTCCCGCTAATACAGTCCAATGAAAGAGACTGCAAAATCTGACATATACTACCTCCAATTAGGTCTTCCACACCTCCATGGCTCCATCGGCATGGAGTTACACGAAAGTTGCGCCAACGAACCAATCAATTACTTTATTTGTCTGAAGCATGAAGTTTAAGTAAAATAAAGAAAAAATTTGAATCTTTGATCATAATTGATGATATGCAGATTTTATGTCATTAAATGTATAAATTATAGAAACCACATATTATAAGTACTAAATAACATCCTATCCCTTCTAGTTTTCTATTTACCAAAAATCCCTTAAAAATGATGTTTGCGGGATACATAGCGTTGTGCACGGAATACATTAGGTTTGATACATTCCACATAGCGGGATACATAGCGTTGTGCACGGGATACATTAGGTTTGATACATTCCACATAGCGGGATACATAACGTTGTGCACGGGATACATGCGGGATACATAGCGTTGTGCACGGGATACATAGCGTTTGATACATTCCACATAGCGGGATACATAGCGTTGTGCACGGGATACATGCGAAATATATAGGTAAATAAGGGATTTTTGAAAATTTTGAAATAAGTAGGGATAAATGGATATTAAGGTAAGTAAAAGAGTGTAAATAAGTAATTTGTCCTTAAATATATGCTATGAAGATTTTATAACTATTATTTTGAGTGAATTTTATGTGATGGTGTAAAAAGTTGATATGTTGTACTTATTCTTTTAGTTCGTCACAATCCGACCATGAATGGTTTTCACGCTGTTTCTATCGTTTGGTGATTGTAATCTTTTGTGTGATTCCTTACAAATAACAACATATCAACTTAAGGATTATTATCTGCAAACACAAAATTAGGAAAATGACTCTAATTTGAAATATGATGGGATGATTGAGATTTTAGTTTAAATAGAAAAAGTTTATTGGGATCGCTATTTGTCCCTAAAAATAAAATAAAATATTATTGGAAGTGATACCCCACTAAAATGAGTCATGCAATAACTGAATCTAAATTTAGTTTGACCATAATAGAAATATCGGACATTGAATGAAAAAAATAATAAAAAAATAGGAAAATGAGAGCGATATGTATAGTCACACTGTTTATTGAGTCCATTTAATCATTTTCAGCTAAGAGTTTATAATCTTTTTACTGCTCATGAATGGATGTTGCTTTTCAATAATAGATCGATCCTCCTATAAATAGAAAAAGAAAATGCTCTGAATTTGGTGATTTAGAATATAATAAGTACTAGATTGGTTCATATACTGTATGTCTTTTAAGTTTATTTTTTAGTTGAGAAAAAATATATTTAATAGCCTTAATTAATAACGAGAATATTTATCTCCCTCTTAAATTTCTCAATTAGTTAATATAACGCTCCTCCAATAGTTAGAATGAGTGAGAGGATTGGGAAAGAATTTGATTTTTAAAATAAGTTTTGCTATTTTTTTTTATATATAAGAGATTTATATTTGTTCACATAATAAATCAAACATATTAGTTTTTTTATTCATTTTATAAATTGCCAAAAAATATGAATTTCTGAAAAATTACATTTGTGTCACCATCAGCACGTGCTTGGGAAGCATATGGTGGAGAGGGACATTTGAACAAGGTAATGACACACTCACACGCGTCCCCAAAAAGTGATGAAAAAGCACACCAAACCATCCTACCATCCTCGTGACACTCAATACAGTTCTTTCGTCTCAAACTTTTAATCGTAATTTTAAAAATGTACTATAATATTATATTATATATGACTCATATATCTATATATTTTATATAACTTTAAGCGTTTGTTCATATTTAAAGTTGAAAAATATAAATGTGATCTAACGTTAAGTTAAAAGGTATATTTATATTTTTTAAAAATAATCTTTAATAATAAATATTCTTAAAAATTAAAAATATTTTAATTATGAATTAATAACACTTAAATTAAATAACCATTCAGTGAATAAAATTATTATTATTAATAATAAAATAATAATTAAAACACTCCGATATTTTCTTTAAAAACATATAAATAAAAAGTGTAATAAGTATTTTAGGATAGAAAAGACATAAAGACACCACTAAAGTTGTCTCGTATTTGCATAAAGACACCTTAACTTTGGAAGTGTCCTATCACCCCACAAAACTATTTAATATCTTTGTAAATGGGCCATTTTGATCCATTTCCTCGTCTTGATTGTTACCACGCACATGAGGCGCGTGACCCAGTCTTTTCACTGCCATTAACAAGTCTTAACGTGTCATGTGTCATTTTATTTCTTTATTATTAATTATTTACTTAAATTACATCATCTTCCCCATTATCATCTTCACCCAAATTCAAAATCCAATTATCTTTTCTTCATCTTCTTCAACTTAGAAGATCATTTACTTCATCCATTTTTTATCACTTTTTTTCTTGTCTCTTGCTTTTCTTTGTTTCTTTTTCTTCTTTTATCCTTTTTTTTTTAAAAAAAAATACAAATGTGAACTCCATTGATTAGAGAGTACTAGGAAACTCCATTTTTTTTTTGTCTAATAACTTGCTTTAGTAACTTGAGAGTTGAATTGATTTTTTTTAGTGATGTTTTAGTGGCGGAAATAGTGTTAGTAACAAGGAAGCATCATGGAGGCTACGTTGAAGGCGACAATGGCTGCTACTTTTGGAGGATTTACAACAAAGAACAGATTTGAGTTATGAAGATTTAAGAAGAAATAGGGGGAAAATGAAAATAAAGTTAATAAAAATAGAAAAAATGAAAATGAAACTAAAAATTAAAAATTAAAAGAATTTAATACGTATCAAACAACAATTGGTGCGTGATTGCACCTCTTTTCTTGCAATTGAGGTTGGGTGAAAAGTGGGATATTTACAACACTCTTAAATTGTTAGGACACCCACAAAGTTAAAGTGTTTTTTTGAAAATTCGAGATAACTTCAGTGGTGACTTTATATTTTTTCTCATTTTAGAACGAATAAAACAATAGTTAGCTAGATCAGTGCGTTTGACTCCGTGTGACCACAATAAAAATACGTTATGTTATAATATTTAACGGCTATCTAATTTTTCGGTCCATTTTTAGAAGTACATAAAACCATTTTTAACCTAATTAAAATCGTGCACTTGCTAATACGAGTATAGATTTATCAATCTATGAAGTGCATGCTTTATGTTTATTTAGAGCATAGTTTTGTATTTTTTTCGTTTTAAAATAAGTGACATTTTAGTTTTAAAAAAATTATCTTAAAATAAGTGTGATGTTAAAAATTCAAAAAAATAATTAGTAAGTTTTTCCAATTATACGCTAACACTACATCTACTATATATTAAATTTGATAGAACTATAATAATAATAATAAAAAAAGAAGCAAAAACTTACATCATTTAGAGATATATAATTTTTTATAGTTTCTACTATATTTGATGTAATATAGAGCATTGCCTCGAGAAATTTGAGCACCGAAATGTTTAGTGAATACTTTTAAGATATTATTTTATAAATACCGTCAAATATGAGGGACCATTTTTGTTATTTTTGACACATCTGGGTGTGGGAAAACTTTGATAGATACGCACACAAAGAAGCCCCTTTCGTCTTCCTAGCTCGTGAATTTTTTTCCTTCAATTTGTTGGCGGAATTAACGGCGGTTTTTCGGTGGTGGTGCCACTGGTGTTTCCGGCGACATGACATAAAGTCTAAAGCGTTGCCGACCCAGGGTTCCACCTGAGAAGTGAGGACCTCCACCTCATTCGCCGCGTTTTTTCCTTCTTCGATCTCTGCATCCCGCAGCTTGCTTTCAACGATTTCATCTTCTTTGTAACTCGTGTTTTTTAGGTTTTCTCCTACCCTTTTATGTGTTTTGATGCATTTCTGTTCTCTGGATGTATTTCATATTCTTAATCTCTTCTTCTCTTCCTAGCTGCATGTCGGCTCTGCTTTTGGTTTTTCGTCGGAGATAGTATAGAAATGCTACAAGATCGCACATTTTGAATTTTTTTCGCTTTTTTATTCCTGGGTATTTATTTTTTTTGCTTTTGTAAAGAAACTCACATTTTGAATTTCTCTTTTTTTAAAAAATAAAATTGTTGCGGGATCTCAGAATTCCGAATTTGAGTGCTTTGAAACTTTGGATAGGCTTGAAATGACATAAAGCACCTGTTCTGACATTCTTGTAGATCTTTTTTTTTTTCTCCCTCACCAAAGCTATTGATTTTGATGAAAACATTTGTAGTTTGTCTTAAAAGACGTATTTTGAATTGAAATTAAATGGGTCCGAGTTGAACCAGACTTGATTAATGTTATGGTTTGAAGGTGAAAATGTTCTAATTGATTTACTCTTCCATTTGAAGGAAAGGTGTAGTTGATGTGATTGATAGAAATGTCTTTGAAGAGCATTGTTCGTGAGATGAAAGATGGTATAGGGAATATATCAAGGAGGGGAACAGAAAGAAAGCATTGGAGCAACAGAACCCGGTCACATATAGTCCCTGATGTGGCCCTTTCTGATCCAATTGAACAAGGACAATGGGCAAATTTACCACCTGAACTTCTTTTGGATATCATCCGCAGGGTTGAAGAGAGTGAGGCATCATGGCCTGCTCGATCCGCCCTTCTCTTTTGTGCATCTGTTTGCAAATCATGGAGGGAAATTACCAAGGAGATTGTTAAGACTCCTGAGGAATGTGGTAGGCTTACCTTTCCCATTTCACTGAAACAGGTAATCACCTTAATCTGTTTCACTTTCCTTTCTATGTCTATTTTTTATGTTGATTGATATTAAAAGATAGTATCTTTTATTGTTTCCATGTTTAAACCAGCCGGGTCCCCGTGAATCCCCAATCCAGTGCTTTATTAAACGGGACAGAGCTAATTCAGTTTATCGTCTCTACTTTGGCATGACTCCATGTAAGTAATATCGTCTGCCTATCCTGTTTGTCCTGTAAAGATTTTAAGATCCATCTTTAATGGGGAACTTGCACTTAAGCTGATGTATTGTATCTTACAATCAAATTAGTACACCAGATCGGAAATTCAGCACCTTTTATAACTTCTACTGATGTTTGTGGTCTATCTTTTTCATCGGAAATTCTTCCAAGTCAATGAAAGATGCATAACTGATATTTTACTTCACGACAGCTGAGGATGAGAGGGATAAACTATTGTTGTCTGCCAAAAAAATCAGAAGGGCGACAAGCACAGACTTTGTGATATCATTTGTTGCAGATGATTTTTCTCGAGCTAGCAATATGTATGCCGGTAAACTGAGGCAAGTTCAATCAAATTTCCAATTATATTTAAATTAGCAGGAGGCAAAGAAAAGCTTCTACTTTCCATTTTAATAATGTTTGAAAACAATTTGACCAGATCTAACTTTCTTGGGACCAAGTTCTCTATACATGATTGCCAACCTCCAAGTGATGCAGCCATTCAACAACCTGGTCGTCTCAGTCGGAGATTTCACGCAAAACAAGTTTCTCCAAGAGTACCTGCGTGCAACTATAGAGTAGCTACCATTTCGTATGAACTCAATGTTCTTCGTACAAGAGGACCTAGGAGAATGCATTCTGCCATGCACTCTATCCCCTTGTCTTCAATCCAGGAGGGTGGCAGTGCTCCAACACCTAAATCATTCCCACAATCTTTTGATGAGAAGTCATTTTCTGGACCACTCGCAATAGCAAAGGAGTCAGCCATGGATATCAGCTCCTCTGGCATTTCAAGGTCAGCAGTGACAGCGACAGCGACTTCTCAACAGCTGCTTGTGCTAAAAAACAAGGCTCCTAGGTGGCATGAACAATTGCAGTGCTGGTGCTTAAATTTTAAAGGCCGTGTTACGGTGGCTTCTGTGAAAAATTTTCAGCTAGTGGCAGCAGTTGATCCATCTCACAATATACCAGTCGCAGAACAAGAAAAAGTAATTTTACAGTTTGGAAAAATTGGAAAAGACATCTTCACCATGGACTACCGCTATCCACTTTCTGCTTTCCAAGCTTTTGCAATCTGCTTAAGCAGCTTTGACACGAAACCAGCCTGTGAATGATTTCATGCAGATTGCAAATCAAGATAAGCTCCCTTTCTTCTCTTTGGTTGCTTCGTAATTCTCCAAATTCAAGTAGAATCCCTGAGAAAGAAAGTTCTCAACGCATGGCCCTTTGTATAAATGAGAATATTCGTTGTGCCAGTTTCTCCAATAGCATTCTCATGTTTACTGTTTCTTTGTACTAATATTATCCTTAAATCTTTTAAATTTGTTAATTCAGCTTTTTGCCACGTAAATTGAGTAAATTTTCGTTGATCTATAGAGCCACTTTCATGCGCTTTAGTGATTATGATCCATACAATCCCTTTCCAATGTTTTTTCATGAGCATAAGTTCTCAGTCTAGATCCTTGAGTTGCTACCTTTCAAAGCTGCATTTGTACTCTGAAAGACACCAATTTTTCAGTACTTCAATGACTAATCTTGGTCATCATAATCAATTATCTTGCTCTTACCATTCGTTCAAATTATTCATCTAGTTTATAACACTATCAATCCCTTTGCATATATATCACTATTTACAACTAAGTTTTCCCTAGGTTGTGGAAGCTATACGTCAAATGTCTCGTTTAACTAAGTTTCCCTAGCTGTTTCTTGTTGGAAGTGTAATAGTCCCTTGGAAATTTCAGATTGTTTGTGTTGAATTGGTATCTGGTTGAAGCTGATGTTTTGGACCGGTCACTTCCACCTAGATATACATAGTAGAGAGTTGGGTAACTTTGTCTGTCCCAAAGCTCTTTATAAATAATAATATTTGGCAATTCTTAAACACGTTATCTTTGTTTCACGATGATCTCAAAGTCTTTTTTTTTTTTTTTTTTTTTTAACATCTCGAAGTTCTTTGACAATAGACATATTAGACCAGCAAATATATATTATATACTTAACTTCTTGAATCACGTGAAAGTTACTATGTCAAGGGAGAGGAGAACTTACGCAATTTACCAGTCTACCTGTTATGTCCATTTAAATCTGCAATTTTATGCCTAAGTGCATGTACATAGATTGTGGTCACCTTGTTTGAGTTACAACATTTTAGATCCAGAAACCTTGGTGAAAACAAAAATGTCTTTTTATACATGATTTTTTCTTATATCCTCGTATTAAAAATACCATAAAACTGTTTTTTAAGGTCAAAAAGCTTTTTTGAAATAAATATTTCTTTGTCCAACAAAACAAATAAAAACAAGCAAATTTCACATGTTGTGTTGTATTTGAATTATGTATGTATTGAGGTTTGAGGAGAAGGGAATAAACAAAAAAGAGAAATTTCCTTGCCATTACTAGGAATGCAATAAGATTACTTTTAAATAAGATAGAGCCAAAACAAAAAGAGGACTAAATACAAACAAGTATAGCACACCAAGAAATTCCCAATTATTATTAGTCAATTTCCAGAACTAACTCGCTCGTCAAAATTGAACAAAATAGAAATCTAGACACATACATTTTATAATGCAAAGTTGGAGTTGGAAAAAAAAGAAGAGAAAGGTAGAATGGCGGAAAACATATGTTCCTACCTATTTTTTGGAGAAATTATTATGGGGTAGGAAATAAAACTCTTATTGAAGTGACCAGTCAATTGAGCAACTAAGATACAAACGTAATCAGTGTGATATGTTTGCAAATCTTATTAATAATGATGGTGTCCAAGTCTAAGTAATAAACAATGCCAAGTCGAAAAATGACCATAATGCTTTACTAATTTAACATAATAAAATTACTTATACAAGAATGATGATCTCCTTGTTTCAACCTTTCCCAAAATAGGCTATACCATAAGGCATAAGTCAATGAAACGATAATAAAAAACTTAAGGAAGAAACAGAGTAATTGTTAAAACTTGAGAAGATGAGGGAACTAGAGGACACAGATGGATATTCATTCATCTTGTGTCCTAACAACTCCCAACTTTTTAATCAAAAAATGACATCTCTTTGAAAAGTTTATCATATTTGTACATACAAAATACACTATACACCTGAATATGTTGTCCTGTGAAATGTTGAATCAATTAAATACAAACAAAAACTATAATTACACTTTCTATCCCAAGCAGCTATAACAATATGAATCCTTAGTGTCTATGCCTCTCCCTAACAAAAACTAGATGAACCTGTGAAATTATACACATCCTACCATGCAAAAATGTATCTTACTATCTTCAAACCGCATTACTTTCTATTTATCCTAGGCGAACTACGTTTCGAGAAAAATTTCCCAAAAATTCCTGTTCCTTGGGAACGAGATTTCGGTTGAGTAAAGTCAGTGGTAGGGGGTTGGGGTTTAGGAATGTAGACTTCCGGTTCGTAAGATTCTCCAGTATCACTAAATTCTCCCTTCAGCAGTCTCAACAACTCCAAAGCCATTGCCTTTGCTTTGTTGTTTCCATTAATAGATACAGAGACAAGTTCAGGGATGACACCTTCTTCCATTACCAGTTGACAATATTGAACCCGTTGTAGGCATAAAGAAAGAAGAAAATCCACAGCATGTTCCTGGTCCTTGCGATTGTCACGTTCGAGCAGTTTCACAACTGCTGCAATGCATCCATCAGTTTCAGCTATAGCAATTCTAGCATCTTCTTTGTTGCACAAATTATGCAAAATGATGACACAATTTCTTGCGAGCGCTGTATCCTCAAGAAAAGGAACCAATTTAGGAACCAACTCTGAAGGTGCAATCAAGGAACCAATTTTGCTACTTCCTGACATGTTACATAATATTTTGATGGCTGGTTCCTGCAATTCTCTACTGTGGGCATCAAGGATCTCCAGGAGAGTAGGTAGTGCACCAGACATGGTAATTTTATGGTGACAGTTTTGGTGGCGGGACAACACTTCGAATATAGCAACAGCTTCCTTAGAAACCACCGAACCAAGCAATGAGGTCAAAAGAGCAAATGCGTCATCGTTCAAGTATGGCAAACTGCTTCTGAGACGAAGGAACCATACAAGGATCAGTATGTGGAAGCAGAATAAGATAGAAGATCTCACTTTCTAGTATTTCAAAAAGGCCCAGAAGCATTAAACACCGAGGGTATCAAGATAATTAATTGAAATTCAAATTGGATTTTGAGTTAAAAAAAATAAGACGTTCACATTTCATCAGAAAAAGTAACTACTTGAAAGGGATTTCAAAATTTTGTTGCATGGATTTCTTAGCAGAGATTTTGTTAGAATAATTTGTTGCCACAGAGGTTCTTTGAGCAGTTACCCTTTTACTAATCCGCTGAGGTGGGGGACTCGATCTACGATAAAGAATCAGACACTGAGAGAGAGAGAGAGAGAGAGCAGGTTTACCCGCATTCGTCTAGAACTGCTAATAATGACTGACATCCCAATAATTGAGCATCCTGATCATTACATTTATGTGCATCTTTCAAGAATCTGAAAAGTTTTTGAATAAAATTGTCCGATGACATCCAATTGCTAGCTTCACCGTTTTGTGTCAACATGTTTCTGATATTTCCAACCAAGTTGCATTGAGACTCCCAAGAAAGTGAACTAAGCCTCGTTAAACGCTCCAGTTCCATTTCATGTATGCTTTCACGAGATTGACCTTTATGAAAGTCATTTGAAATCTTAGAATGCGAAGCATGTGATGCAAAACTAGCATCTGAAGTTCCCAGTGATAAATTGCTGAAGTCTATATTTATAGATAGATCCATCATTGAACTGCTCAAGCTAGCAATTGAAGTGGAAGATGATTCCCATGAGTGACCTACTGTTGCTTGTACACTGGGATCAACAACGCTGACCCCATGTGCTGCAGTCCACCTTGATATAAGGTCCTTCATTGAGTTATTTGGGGTTGACGACAAATGGACCAATTTCCTTCTAGTTTTTGGACATGTATCATTACCTTGAGCAAACCATTTTTCAATCCAAAATCTTTCATATGTTTGTCCAGAAGCAATGACAACAGGATCATACATTAGTCTTGATGATAAAGGACATTTGAACTCATCCGGAAGTCGAGAGCCGTTGAAGATATCTCTTTGAGCATCATTATGATTACATTTCAGACGAGATTCCACTTCATATTCAAGGGAGTCCTCATGCTGCAGAGATCCATTCTCTGTGTGCTCTGCCACGATAGATTTGCCATTTTTGTTGAGACGACTCAGAAAGAACAATAAGATTTTCCTTTTTGGTGGATCACCCTCCCCAATTTTCTCCAGTTGTTTTTTGATGGATCTTTTCTCTATCAAAAGATCTTTTGGAGATGTGATACGCAGGCTCCGCATAGCAATTTGAATAGCCTCAAAGACATGTTCTTCCCCTGAATGAGTTGTAGACGTATACTGATGAAGTAGCTTGCTCAATACCTTCCCTGCCTCCTCTTCAGATGGGTCCAAGCTGAATATCCCAGCCCCCAGGTCAGCAACCAGTTGTGATATCTGCAGCCAATAATGTCATTGAAGTGCATTGCCAGAGCCATCGAACAGAAACAGAAACCAACCAGGTAGAGAAAGGGAAAGAAAGAAAAAAAGAATCCACAGTTTAAGAGTGATCCTTCTTCTTCTCTTTCATTGAAAAGAAAAGCTTTGAAGTTAATTATGAAGGAAATAAATTGGACGAGCGCGCAGGATCAAAAAAACAAAAAGCTCTGGCAACAGTAAATGGATAGCCTGATGTAATCGTCATTTAGTTTAACACAACAAAGTTATTTTCGATTAAAACAGCATGCACTCTGGCTTGGATGTAGAATTAATAATCAGGACACACCAACAATGTCTTTGCCATCAAGATGGACAGAAAAAGAAAGCAAATAAACACAGATAAATCTCTAAAACGGAAATTTTCTGACTCACCTGTGTAGCCAACATTACAGGAACCATATTCTGCACACAGCTCAAGCTTTGCTCAAGCAATTTTTTTGATTTGTTGCATCTTGAAAGTATAACATTTCCAGTTAGTGCCTGAAAATATGGTGCTAATTTTTATTAAGACTAATTTTCCGTTGTATGAATGAACACATTAATTATCCGAACAGGTAGATTAATAACACAAAGAAGGATTGCACTTGCAGCATTTACAATTTTACACTTAATTGCATGATCTTCAAGTGTGCTAGTAGTTGAAACTCTTTGGATCTTCCCTCCCTTCCTATGATATATAGAAATGTAATAAAAAAAATACACTGGAAAACCCCTACAGATGTTGACGATCAATGAAATGCCAGCCACTAGCCAAATATTATACACTCTTTTCAACTAATTTCTGAAGCAAGGAATCTTCTGTTAATGGGATATGTATTTAATTAAACAAATAGACAGAACTAGTTCTGTAGGATTGAGTAAAGATGCATACCAAGTATAGTTTACTGGATTCACTACAATGCTGAAGAATGTCCTTGGCTTTGTCAAGTGCTCTGGTTAACTGGCAAAGTATCTGTATTCCAGGGTTGGATCCAGGACGGGCTTCTTCAATTGCTGGAAGCAACATTGCAACTCCAGTAACAAATTTAATTAGTTCCATGCACATTAGACGATGCACCTGTAATCATCATCCAATAGAGGATATCTTTAGTCATAGAAAGGCTTGTATGGCTAAAAATAAATAGCACAATGGGACTCGATAATGACAAGGAAACCATGAAATTTGACAGGTACATAATCCATGAACAAAACTTAGCAATCTGCAACCTCGTAAGAACAAAATTTAAACCAGAATAATGCTGCAAAGAGGTAACCACTTTAAATTTCAGATTTAAATTAGCATCCTCACTGAAGATTCATTCCAAGAGTTAAATAACTCTTTTATAGTTCACCAGGAGCCAGAGCTGACTCATGCAAAACTCCATTACCAGAAAACATCTTTTTCCATTCTCTTTTTATACGGCAAAAGGACTAGTGACTATTACTCCTCCTTAATGTGAAGGCACCAAGATTAAGAGGAGTGTTGCTCTAGAGATGGGTGAGATCCGGAATTTTTGACACATCTCATTTGTGATTAATAGAATGACTTGAGAGTAAATTGCCTTAATTAAACAAAGTGTGGAGATAATATCAGGAGCTAAAGAAGAGAACGGATGGAAGAGCACAGATTTATATACCTTAATGTCACGAGGAGATGGTATCCCAGCAACTGAAGCAGCATCACTCCCCATAAGGAAATTCTGTTACAGAAGAGCAGAAAACTTACTTTGTAAATTTTAGTAATAAATACTAGTATCAGCCAGTCAGAATATAACAGAGAAGAAAACAAGACATGAAAATCCATATGAACGAAGGACAAATTCAACAGAAATAGAAATGTTTCCAAAAAAAATAAAATTATTTAGGCATACAACTACGCAATGATTCTATATCAGGATTCATGGCTTCATTAGCATAAATTGACAGCAAGAGCTTTGTGTTTACGCTCTTAAGTTTCTGATGAACAACAACCTATATAATCACGCAATCAAAAGTGGTGCTCTCTCTAAAGCATTTAGATGAAACAGTCACACAATTCAATAAGGTATCAGAGCTAGCAAGAGTTCTTGGGTTTAAATCTCACGGCCACCCAAAGAGCAAAAAACTATTTCCACATAAAAAGAATCAGGCCCACACATGACATAGCCTAATTAAGTAAACACAAGAACAGTCAAGTCACACAATTCAAAAAACAGATTTGTCATACAACAACATGATGGTTGAGCACCATGTATCATGTTCAGTTAAAGGTGAGAAAATCTATACACAAATCCATAAAGAATGAAAATTCTACTAATAAAACCATTATATCTCAGGTTTTAAATCCGTACGAATACTCAATTTCTCCTCTCTCTTCAACTTTCAAAATAATCAAGAAACACAAAAACATACACATCCACAGATGCATAACTACATCTGTTTTCATTCACAACCCTTTTCACAGACTAACTCAAGAAATAAGAAAGTTGACATTGAAAAGCCAAAAAGAACAAACATTACTTAACAAGCAATTCAGAATTTCTTTTGGTATCCATAGCTGATAGCACCAAAACCTAAACAAATAGGTAAGATGCAGAGTATCCATACCTAGGGGAGAGTAACAAAGAACCCCTCTCTGCTTAAGATGAAAACTCAAATTCTGTATAGTTCCAATTGTTTCTTTACAGTTCCAGCAACAAAAAACTGAAGTCCAGTTTCAAAAACCTCATCAAATTCCCAGCAAAAGCGAATACTAATCCCAATTCTACACGAGGATAAATGGTCAAAAAAGAAACTTTCTTTCTTTTTTACCCAAACAAAATAATACCCAATTCTTTCTCCTCAAGACTGGAAAAACATCCTCATATTCGCAATTATTTGGTTTTGATAACCAAAACATTAATTAAAGCTACAATCTTTACACCTTTGACGAACCTCAGAAACAATAATTCAACTGAATATATGATAATTATGGTTGTAGAAGCAGGCGTGGAAGATTTTCTTGAATATATGAGAGAGCTCAATTTTGTCAAGAGTCAACACATAATAATACTAGTCTCAAAACTCCAAAGAAGACCGCACTAAGCATAGAGATGCAATTTTTAACCTTTGTCTAGTCGTCAATCAACCCCACACAACTACCATTGTTTTTTAAATATTAACTACCTAAAACTGTTCAGTAAGGGATGTTTCGTTTATAGTGACAAATTATAATGTACGGTGTGTTTTAGTAAAGCTAATAATACAAAGATATTATATGATGAAGAATATTGTGTAATTTGTTATGTGATGAATTCGGAATTCTCTTATTTAATAAAGTGCATTTTGACTTTAGATACTCTTATCAAGTAGTACAAAAAATATTTTTTATCTCATATTAAATTATGTATAATTTCTGTAATTGGTTTTTAAAAGTTATGAAGTAGTATTAGTGGACATCTGGACAGGAATTAAGTTATATTTGAAAAGTAATAGTTAAAGTTGAAAATCATATTTGAAGAAGAAATTATGATTTAACATACGTTTCACCCGAAAATAAAATTAATTTTGTGAAAATAATAAGAGGATTTTATATGAAACTAATTTCTCTTATATTCTAACCAAACAACCCTCATATTTTAAGGAATATAGTAGAATTGGTCAAATGTTATAAATATATTACTACTGACAAAAGCAAAAGGGTAGAAGAAGTAATAATTAAGTAATGGAAAAGGCAGAGCAGCCAACAGGGAGTGTTCTTTCAAGATAAAGACACAGGTCATTTTCTAGTCCTCGTTTCAATTTATTGTGTAATTTTAATTTGTCAAGAAATTTTAAAAACTAAAGAGAATTTTAAAATTTTGTGATATTAATGAAAAGATACATAAAACGTATCAATTGTTTCTTTGAGCTTGATTTTTCACTTGGTAATAAAATTTCCCCAGTCATATATTATATATATATAGTTGAAATTGAAAAATTATTTAAAAAATATTTTCTTAAACAAATAAAATAAAAAGTGCTACAAACAAATTGAAACTCCTCCGTCTCATTATATGGTCACCGTTTGAGTTGATACGGTTACTAATAAAAAAATTGAAATTTATAGTCTAAAATAATTCTTAGATACTTGTGGTTTATATATCATTAAATTAAATTATAAAAAAATATTCTAAAATTAAATTCTTCTAATTATATTCTTTTTAAAAGAGTGAACATGAAAAAATATCACAAAAAATGGGACGAGAGTGGAAGTATTTAGCTTGTTCCATTAGCCAATCGCCTAAGTTGCCTATAAAGTTAAACCTCGTTTGCCATTCGCTGTCGTTTGAACCTTTAAAAGAGGAAATAGTGATGTGACCACTGGGCCCTCTTGATGCTTAAAGGCCCAGCCAAATAATTACAAGGACCATGAGATATCTTTCCAAATCGTAGGCCCCCGCTACCAGCTGTATCTTTTGTCTTCTTTGACATATACATGTATATTTTTTTCTCGGTAAATTACATAAATCTCATAGTTTTAATATGAAATTACAATCTATTTCTAATAAGTTTCTAATTACATTAATTCCTTAAAAAATAACAAAAATGGATACAATAATATGTAGCTCGGATACATTAAATGGTGTCTCGGATACATTAATATGTAGCTCGAATACATTAAAAAATAGTTCGGATACATAATATGTAGCTCGAATACATTAAATACTGGCTCGGATACATTAAAAACTAGCTCGGATACATAATATGAGCTCAAATACTTTAAATATTGGCTTGGATACATTAATATGCAGCTCGGATACATCAAATAAATAAGGGATTTTGGAGATTTTAAAAAGTAATAGGGGATAATGGAAATAAGTGAAACAAAATGTGTGTATTTCTGTAATTTGTCCTATTTTATATATATATATATATATATATATATATATATATATATATATATTGAAATTAATGTAATATTTTATCTTTTATTAATAAAGAAGATAAATAATTAAATAAATCTATGATCTTCACAAATAACATTTTAAGAAGGTTCTATTTTAGATTATGTCAGCGATTTGCTAAGCAAGCTAAATTTGTTCACTAAAAAATAAAATAATTCATTCAACTATTTTTAAAGGTAAACTTTAGCCTACCAACTTTGACAATATAATTTAAAAAATGGTCTTACAAAGCAAATTCATATAGTCCAATAAAATTGACGCTTTTTTCTTTGGTTTTTTGGAGCAAAAACATATTTCCTTTCCTTTTGTCACTTATAGATTAGTTTAATCATTCTTTTTTTTAAAAAAAAAACATAGATTACTTTATCTCGTTGAAAATAATAATCATTACTTTATCTACTTCAGATATTTCTATTCACTTACATATAGGGGAGTAAGTTTTTTTTTTTTTTTTTTAAATAGTAAGAAATTATTAAGGGTAGGAAAAAGGGAAAATAAGAGACAAAAGTTAACATAATCGAACAATTAAGCTACTATGATTTTTCCAATAAAACTTCATCATCTCTCTGTAATTAATTATTTCTTTATAAAAACACAAGTCATAGCTTTCTTTTATTTTGTCGGTGTATTTACTATGACTGCTTATTGGACGGATAATTTCGCTTAATGATTTAGCCAATTTTTAATAACTCAATACTAATAAGTCAATTTTATAATTTGCTTATCAATTACAATTTAATTTTGAAAGCCCTTAAGATTTATCATTTCTTAATATTTTTCATTTTTCTAAAGTGGCGGAAAGAAAAAAAGAAAAGGATAGGATTAATACTTTATTGTTAATTTGTTTTTTCTGTTTAGTTTTATTGTTGGAGGGATAGACTTTGACTACGACAAATCACAAAAGTGTGGTCACTGACTTTGTCAAGAGTAATTTGGGTGGAGATTATGATTTGTGGGCAAAAATTACTCCCGCGTTTTATATTAAGGGGTCGTTTGGTACAAAGGTTAATAACACAGAGATTAGTAGAGATTAGTAGTGTAGAAATTAGTAATGTAGAGTTTATTTTTATCAAGTGTTTGATTCATTATTTCTTACCTCATATTGTGTTTGAATTAAAATTCTATAAAAGCTTCTTTCCAATTATACCCTTGAATAATTAGGTAATTGGGTCAAGGTAGATAATTGCCGGACAAAATTATTTTTTATGGCCTTCTAACTAGCTATGAGAAGAACAATTTTGTTATCATGTTTGCTATTTTTTCACTTGAATTATTTGAGGATAAATAATTGTCATCTTAATAAATTGATCACTCACAAAATGTCATTTTTCAATTTAAAAAAGATAAACTATCTACTTTTAAAATCAAAAAGACGGTCAACAATGGTAAAATTGAATAAACCATCTAACATTTACACATAAAAATTGCAGGTTGTAGTTTTAATATGTATGTATGTTTTAAAATCTTCAACATACAAATAATTAGAAAACCACACAAATATATATATAAATATATATACACACACATTCAATTAAGATCACAAGCGTCATATACTCACATTTCAAATTTGTATTGAATTTATTTAGTAACAAACAATTCTCTCTAAATGTTTTGTAAGCTAATTTATTTAAATAAATTTACTAGTACAAATATAAATTATAAAATCAAGAAAATAATTAAAATGATTTGAGGGATATTTTTGTCTTTACATAGGCTTATCCCATGGTATTATATCTTATGTATTACTAATACCTCCAAATGGTATTATTAGTAATACATAGACTCAAATTCCTATTAAATATAGTATTAAATAATACCTTACCTAATACATGGATTATTTCTTCTAATGCGGTTTACCAAACGACCCCTAATTGTTTTATGCTTATCAAAAGTCAATTAAATTAACTTATAAAGCTAAATTAGATTAAATTGATTTTATATTTTAAGGTATAATTAAAGTATTTAAAAACTAACAAACTAGTGTTCTCTGATTAATTGGAAACATCATTTTCCTTATTTTAAGAAATTTGTTTTCTTAAATAAAATACTTATTGAAAATTTTGACCAATCAATCATGGTAAAATAAAAAAATAAAAAAAATTTCCTACACACCCTCAAAAGAAAAAACTTACGTACTATAAAAATTGCTTCATCCGTTTCAATTTAGGTGAGACATTTTGTTATTCGAGGTCAAAGAGTTTAAGTTTGATTGAGAATGCGCATGAAATCTTTATTTTTAAAAAATGAAATCTATATATTTGTAAATTACGTAAAAAGTACTATAAATCTCAATAATTAACAATCCAAAATATTTAAAAGATAATGAAAAAATTATGATAAAAAATAGACTTATTTAAATCTCAAATTTAAAATGTGTCGCATAAATTAGTATGGAGAGAGTAATTCTCTTGTGTTGCAGGAAAAAACGATTATAACCCATTGACAATCTTGTAGACTAAGCTCTCTTTCACCTTCCCACGCGTCTACCAATTATTATTATTTTTAGTCCAAAGAGTCACCACTATATACTGTGAAAGCATTTGACCAAGTACTAATATATCATTGAAGGATTAGCTTTATGCATTTACTATCAACTTGTCAATTTTAGATTAATTAGGAGAACACTATATATGCATGATAATTAAGAGTCAATACACGTGAACGTTAAGTTCTATAGTCAACCCAATTTCACTAATTACCCAAAACCTAAAAACAAAAATCTTTTAATATGCCCAATTAATTTCATTTTCATTTTTCATAATGTACTAATATTCAACAGAATTTATTGTTTTTTTTAGCGATATGACACCTGAGCCTAACTCAACCTCAACCTCAACCTCAAAAGCTAGATCATGAGGGGTGGTTTGTTCAAGTTCATATAAGGAGATCAAATTTTATCTCTCTATTGATGTGGGGCTTCTTAACAATTTTGATGCCATACATCCATTTATTAGAGAGGATGTAATCAAAACTAACTTATCTGCCTAATCTAGGTTTTGTAGGTTAAGCTGGTTATAATTGGATCTATTTGCCGGTTGTTAATTGGTATTTAATTTTCATGCAAGTGTACCTTTTAGAAGACTTCGTCTTTAATAATGGGTCATAATAGAAATAGAAGTTAGCAAAAGCCAATAAGACGTTGTAGGTAAGAGGATTCGTTGCAGTTGAGAATTGAGAAGTCAAAATCATAGGCATCTGCTGGGAAAATGAATGTGCAACACATTTGACTGCACCAAACTCTAAGCATTATTAGTGTATAATATATATATATATATATATAGTGACTAGCCGTTATAAATATCAGACCGAGCGGCTAAATGTGTAATTTCGTCTTCTTTTCGTGGAATTTTCAGAGATATAAGTATATATTTTAGAGTGACCGAGCAGCCAACTGTGTAACTTTCCCTTCTTTTTGTGGGATTCTCGGAGATATGCGTATATGTTTTACTTCACTATATCTTAACAAAAGACATTATATATAAATATTTTTATTCGACATATATATTTTAGTTTTATGGCTTATTCACTAAAAAGATTCATTTTTACACGAAAAAGGTCTTATTTTTATACAGAAAAAATATATTTTCTTTTATTCATTGATAAATGGTACTCTAGAAGCGATATTAAATGTTCATAAACAACCATGTAATTTAATCAATGAATGTCTATCCACTGGTCTCAGATGTCACTATCTATTTATAGGACATTAATTAAATGGTGTAAAAAATAATAATAAAGGTACATTAGGTGCAGCACGTTGAAATATCCAATCGGTTGCAACTTGCGTGTTGATGAATTTATAAACATTTCTTAATTCGTCATAATAAAGAGATCTGTCATAATATCAAAAGGAATACCTTTTCCAAGTCTTACATGGTACCAACAAAACCAGAATACTTGGAGATTGATAAGTTTTTTTCAAGTGATCGATCTTATATACGTATACTTTTTATGCATGAAATATTACACTAGCTCATAATATGGCTAAATGATCTATTTCCCTTTTACATATATGGTGTATTGATCTCCCAAGTTGAATGGTAAAAAATGCACAAATATCTTATGGACATATGATGAAGTAATATAATCTATTATTTATAGTTTTTTTTTCTTCAAAAAGAGAATACATGGTGGTTAACGAATCATGAACAACTTCTAGGATGGTGCTACCCACAAACTCAGAAACGAAAAATAAAGCACTAATTTAACCTATTCATTTGTAATCACAGAAATTAACGAAAAAGACATTGTCGTCATTTGATAATTTTCTTCGATGCATCTGTCAGAGACAGATATTAGCATAACAGAAAAGAATAATAATTCTTAAAAACAGAACCTTGTAAAATAAACATCAACATTAGACGACGATGACATATGTGAAAATTGAAATGTCACAAATTAACGTCATGCCTGCGACTCATTCAGAGTTCTAAAACACAATTGAATCAGTCAGTGGATGTGGGCTGTTAATGGGCTTCAGATTAGTTTTGGGAACTAGACCTGGAGGGAAAATTATAGCCCAATACGGGAATACCGTCATGCCATATAGTATGTATACACACTGATACTTTATAGGAAAATTATATAAAATAACAAACTATTAGTAATTCAAATTAAATGCTATAACCACAGTTTGATTTAATTATAACCCGTAGCAAACTGTTGCCATTCGCCTCTCTCCTTGAATTTCTCGCTCGTCACTCTCTCTCTCGCCTCTCTCACTTTATACCAACACAAATGTATAAAATGCGTTTGAGTTTGTATAAAGCGAGAGAAAATTGTATATATACATATCTTTTCATTCACCTCTCTCCCTAGAGAATCTCACTCGCCTCTATCACTTTATACAAACACAAATGTATAAATTGCGTTTGTGTTTGTATATAGCGAGAGAAAATTGTATATACAAATATAAATACATATATTTTCGTCCTATATACTTATAATTATACAAATACAGATTTTCCCCTGCCCTGTTTTCTTTTGTCTTTCTTTCTTTCTTTCTCGCTTTATACAAACACACATTATACAATTGATTCTTTTGTATATGTATACCGAAACAGATTATACAATTGCTTCTTTTGTATATGTATACCGAAATATACATACTAATAGCCATAGCAAACATAAAATTTGCTATGGAGCGCAATTATACAATCTATAGTTATAGCATACAAATATGAATTTTATGTTTGCTAAACCTAAAATTTACTCTTATTTATAATCGTTGGCTGAAGGTTAGATTTAATTAAATTTCCCCAAGTTTTATTATGATTTTGACGCAGATTCATAGCTAACAAGATGGGGAATAACCTTCAACGAGATTAAAATTCTACTATTGAACTATTAAAATTACCTGCAGACATTATTAGTCCACTATAACAATCAGATTGATAAATTTCCATGATCATGACAAATGTAGACGATTTTTTAATATGTTGAACAAGATTCAGAGAAAAATTCGAGGATAGTTTCAAAGACGATTCCCTTCATACTTTTCCCAATTGAGTTGGAGGTCCAGGATTCTATACATTTTTTTCAACAAATTATATGCACAAAACAAAAGAAACAGCTCCCTCCTCCCACCACCCACTCCCAAATTTAATTTTCCTTCTCTTCACTTTACCTTTTTCTTTTGGGTCTTTTTCATTTTTTTAATCCATGGGGAGGACTACGTGTGCGAGACTTGTTCTTATTTCTCGGATCCAAATCTTATATTTTTGGGCCTATGAACTTTGGGTTTTCTGATTAGTGAAAAATTTATTAATTAAAAGAATCTAAAACAGTTATACGAGGCACAAAGTAAATTAAGTTTCTCCAAATTGAATGAGATACATAGAGAGCTCACTCGCTAAATAAATATACATGAATATAATGGAACACTTCATTGTCTGGAATAATATTTGATGGCCATTAAAACCGCGTACGTACTGGACTTAATTATATAAACCATGTAAGCTGGTGGCCTATCACATTGCACCACTTAGCTTCCTTTATTTTGTGTTACGTATAAACTACATTCGTATAATCTCTATATTCTTATTAGTATTATCCTTGAGAACAAAATCACATAAAATCCTCTTCTTTTCAATCACTAACGTGTCGTCATTCAATATATATTCTTTGCATATATTGTGCTTTTCTAAAGATTCTTCCAAAAGGACGGTTTCAACTTTTACGCTAATAGTAGTAAACTCATACATCAATATCTATCTTTAACTTTATATATATATATATAGCTACTAATTAAACCAAATGGAGCTAAACAGTCAATTCTCATAAGCAGTTTACTTTGATGTTTCACGCACTTAAAAATTTAAAAATAATTACTTCTTTCAATTTGTTTGTCTTACAACTTTCAGTTTCCACAGGTATATGACATGTATATTTTACATATCGTTAGTTTAAGACCATAAGATTCAAAGACATATTTTACTTTTTTAAACTCCACACCGATCATGTCAAAATCAAATAAAGAAATTGAAACGGAGAAATACTAATTAGACAAGTTGTCCGCCATTGTCCGTCCATACATGCTTTTAGGAAGCACCTCATAGTGAAAAAATGCCCCAAAAATAGAGATTTAGTCAGTGGTAGATATAAAATGATAAGGAATCCAAATATTACCTTCATAATATGAAATGAACCGAAGGACCACCAATAATTGTAGCAGAATATCCATCCTCATTTCCAAAGGTCTCTCTCATGTTGAATATTGTTGTTTGTGGAGACGGGCACAATCAATTTCTCACAACTTAAATTTTATTATATCAAAGTAAAAATCCGCTTCGGTCTTACAATTTTTACAGGCAACTCTGTCTTATTTCTTCCTCACTTGTTGTTTGCTCTCTTGCTTACTTTCTTACTTGATTTCTTTCTTGGTTGCTTACAACTCAAATGAACCACCTCTATTTATAGGTGGTGATGGAAGAATCTAGCTAAGGGTTTTGCTACTATTTTCTAGAATGTTCTTCAAATTACCTATTTCTAGAACATCTCTAGACTTTTCTCTCTAGAATGCTCATTCTAGAGATCTTCCTTTACTTCTTTATGACTCTTGAATATTCTAGATTCTTCTTTGAAATGTCTTGGATATTAATTAAGTTGGTGATGATTTCTTAACACTCCCCCTCAGTACCAACTTTATTTTCTCTTTCAATCATTCCAAGCGCTTCTCGAAATCTTATAAACTTCATGTTGTCTAGGCTCTTTGTGAATATGTCCGCTACTTGCTCTTTTGTCTTGATTTGCTTCATTTCAATTTCACCTTGAAGCACATTTTCTCGAAGAAAATGATGGTGTACTTCCACATGCTTCATCCAAGCGTGAAATACGGGATTTTTCGTCAAACGAATAGCTGACAAGTTGTCACAATATAGTGGTACGATATCTTTTGATGGATGATGCAAGTCTTTCATGAGTTGCTTTAGCCATGTGCTCTCTTGTGCTGCCATCGTTCCTGCTCGATATTCTGCTTCCGTAGTTGAAAGTGAAACAGTTGGTTGTCTTTTGCTGTACCATGATATTGGCTGATCCAAGATTGAAAACATATTTAGTGGTTGATCTTCGAGTATCATGGTCACCAGCATAATCCGTATCACGTACAATATCCGATTATCTTGCAAGAAGCTCATTTCATATCGAATAGTCGATAGTCAATAGTTCCTTTCACATACCTTTATATCTTTCTGATTGTTTCCAAATGAGGCTTCTTTGGTTTCTGCATGAATCTACTAATGACTCCAACTGCGAAGGCAATATCTGGTCTGGTCAATGTTAAATAGATAAGACTACCGACATGTTGACGATACATTGTCTCTTGCTCCAAGTCATTGCCTTCATGGGAACATAGTTTTAAGTTAGGCTCCATCGGTGTAGAAGATGTCTTGCAACCCATCATTCCATATTTTGGGAGTAGATCTCTCGCGTACTTTTGTTGTTCAAGGAATAATCCATCCTTTGTTTTTTCAACCTCAAGCAATGAAGTGTTTTAGTTCGCCCAACTCCTTAATTTGAAATCGCACCATCAAATTTCTTTTACTTTGATGGATCTCATCAAAGTCGTCTCATATGATGATTAAATCATCTACATAGACTAATATGATAGCTAACCTTCCTTCACAAGCTTTTACGAATAAGCTTGAATCTTCTGGTGCTACTTAATAGCCACTTTGGATCAAGAACTCGGCAATTTTTTCATACCATGCCTGGGGGCTTGCTTCAACCCATACAATGCTTTCTTCAATTTGCACACATAACCAAGATGGACTCTATTCACAAAACCTTGTGGCTGATCCATGAATATTTCGCGATCCAATTCTCCATGAAGAAAAGCATTCCTTACATCCATCTGCCACAGTGTCCAAGACTTACTAGTTGCCAGAGCTAGTAACACACGAACAATAGCAATTTTTGCCACGGGACTAAATGTCTCGTCATAGTCAAGACCATACTCTTGTGAGAATCCCTTGGCCTCTAGTCGTGCTTTAAACCGCTCGATAGATCCATCAGGACGTGTTTTCAGCTTATATACCCACTTACATGATATGGGTTTAACATCCATAGGTTTAGCCACTAACTCCCAAGTTTGGTTTAGCTTTAAAGCTGAAATCTCCTCTTCCATTGCCTTTCTCCATTCACTACTCTTCGAAGGTGGTAGGTTCCTTGACCTTGTCAACCTCAGCCAGTGCCGCATTTATATACTTACATGCAACTCTCTCGTATTTCTTACTCACTTGTTGTTTGCTCTCTTGCTTACTTTCTTACTTGATTTCTTTCTTGGTTGCTTACAACTCAAATGAACCACCTCTATTTATAGGTGGTGATGGAAGAATCTAGCTAAGGGTTTTGCTACTATATTCTAGAATGTTTTTCAAACTACCTATTTCTAGAACTACCTTTTCTAGAACATCTCTAGACTTTTCTCCCTAAAATGCTCATTTTAGAGATCCTCCTTTACTTCTTTATGACTCTTGAATATTCTAGATTCTTCTTTAAAATGTCTTGGATATTAATTAAGTTGTTGATGATTTCTTAACATCTCATTCTATGATTGCATCCCCATTATAGTTACCCTCTTCCCTCGCTCATACATTGTTTTACTGTTATACGTATATATTAATAAAGAATTATTTTTTACACTATTAAAAAGATAATAGATAATGAAAATACAATAAGTGTAACAAATTAAGTATGTCAGAATCTATAAGTTAAATCTGAATTCACGCGGATTTGATAGCTCATGAATCGATCGAGAGGCTTAGCATTTGATGTACGTGTGCAAGAGTATACACAAACTGAAATTAGTGTATTGACTATTAAACAGAGATACTATTAATTAACACATTTTTATTATTTAATTGTGGCAAAGTAGGTAAATTTTTTCTTTTTGTGATATTGATAAAGGTGAGATTCAATTTCAGAAACTCTACCCGCTCTAATACTATGTTAATGTGTGCGACCTCTCATTTAAAAACTTAAGATATTAAAAAGAAAGCACACTTTATTATTTAATTATACTTTTAAAAATTAAACATGTTTTTCTCCGTAGATCTTGATACAGGTTGATGATTCGATGCAGTGAGATGTGACAAGACTTGGTTCCACTAACAAAAAGGCAATGGTCCTTTTGGCATAACAAATATGCTAAATAGATATGAGTAGTATATAGGGGGCCGCACTCCTACATAATCAACTTGGCACAAGAAACCAAATTAAAGAATCCGAAAGCACTAGCTCAACAAATATCATTCACATGTTACCTGACATAACGATAAATACCAATATTGTTTAAATTACTTGATGATTTTTGGACGATATTGTAAAATATTTTTGGACTATATTCTACAATTCGTACATTTTACCCTCCACATGTTCCAAGTCAAGATGCTTCTACTCTGACCTAATAACCGTACTTTCAATCTGTATCAATCTAAAGGCCTTTCGATCAGCAATTAATTATTATGTACTAGAAATATACACGTATATCAGAAATAATACTTAGTTAGGTTTCTGAGATAATTAAATATTCCACTGAGATTTAGTTTTGTAGCTCTTCACAAATTTATTTCTAGTTTTATGTATTTTTATAATAATTATTCCACCGAAATTTTCTTTTTTTTCTTTTTTTTTCTTTTTTTTTTACGGATCAGATTCCACCGAGATTTAGTTTTGTAGCTCTTCACAAATTTATTTCTAGTTTTATGTATTTTTATAATAGATCTTCATTTTTGCATATAAGAGATTTGAGTAGGTTATTTTCTTTCTATGTTCAATTTATAAGCAATCATACAAGATTATTTCCTCACTCTATGCCGAGCCTTTTTGAAGCAAGATATAAACGAGCTTATTCTTATGTAGAAAATGAGATGGATAATTCGAGTATTAAAATGATGGCTAATTTCTGATTTAGAAGTTCAAAAAGTTTTTGACAAGACTGTGAATCAATGATCTAAGTTTTCCAGCCATTGATCATCAGATGACCCATAAGATCTGGATGGGGATATGAGATGATATCCTATCATAAAAAAGTTATAAGGATTTTTCTTCTATCCTAAAAGTTAGAACCGAGTTATCATATCATAAAAAATTACAAGGTGCCAGTTACATCAATAGCTAATGCAGACCCCGGCCCCTACTAGTTGCTGTGTCGATTACTCGACCCATACTAATTACTACTACAATTTATACTACTGCATTTTGACATAATACTCCTTCCACTTTCTACTACATCGCGTCTAATTTACATGGTTCAAAATCTATTTTCTGCGCTTATTTCCTTGGATTTTTAACACATATAGTACCTAAGCTGAAATTATAGTAATTTTTAAAATTATTTTTCTCAAAGAAAACCGACATAGTACCTAGATTTTTAATTTTTATCATTTATTTACACAAAGCCTTTTTTTGTAGTGTAAATTGTAATTGGAAATATTTTATCAAAGTAGTATGACTGGGTTGAGTGGTAGAATTATCCCAAGCCATTGAAAATATGTTGGTTATATTCCAAGTAACTACATTTTTATGTATATTTCTAAAAAATGATCAGTTTTGACCCACTTTTTAGTTGCGTAATTAGCTTCCCTAAAGGAGTCAGGTGTGAATAACATCATCATTAGCTTGGATGAAGAATTAATCTGTTCAGTGTTGTGTCCTACCTACACAATGGTCTTCAGCTTATAATGATTTAGGATAGAAGACATGATTCATGAAGATAAAGTACTACATCACTTTTACAGAACATAAAAGTTAGCCAATAATGCAAACAAGCTTAGCCTATATCACTTCAGGTCAGTATAGGATATTAAACAAAAAAAATTAGATTTATACATGGAAAAATATAACTCCCCATCCTTGACTTATTAGAATGTCTAAATCCTTCGGGTAGCCCAGTTGTTTGAGCTTGAAACTTCCATGAGGTCTCAAGTTTGAAACTCTTTCCAGCGAAAGCAAGGAGTTTGCCTTTTGAATCGAGCTTGTCTAGTGAGGGCTACCTCTCCTATGTAATTTACGAGCTATTGAGTGTGATGTATTACCTGTGGGTTTCCCTTTGTCAATGTCTAAGCAGTATCAGGCCTTACATAAGCTGGATCAGCCAACCAAAGCCTAGCTAAGTGTAAAAGAAATACCAACTTTTTATTGGATTCTTAAGAAAAGGAATGAGATCATCAAGTTCTAGTGAATTTAATAGTACGGACATGAAGAGTAAAAATTTCTTTCGTCATCCCACCTATATATCACCAATAAACAATCCATTAATTTCATCTAATTACTATGGTTTATAACTTTCTTCTCTAATTAATTATTCCATTAGTCTTATCAATGTACAATAATATTCCACTACAAATGTTATACACCAAGAGACCATGAATAAATAACATCTCCTTGATATTAACTGATTCTCCTTCTTCACCATTTAATTTGTTCCACGTATATGTGGTTTCTAAATTGACGAATCACCCAATGATTCTTCAATTTGTAAGAATTTATATATTCCCCAACTGGCATACCCCATCCCTAATATAAATTCAACACATCCCTCAACAACTTCTCACTCACTCAGTACCAATTTACAATTCATAGTTTTCAAGCTTATACTTCAGTTTCATACACACATTTTTATAAAAAAAAAATGACATCAAATTCACTCACTGCTTGGACTACAATAGAAAACAAGAAATTCGAGCAGGCACTCGCGGTCTACGACAAGGACACATCTGATCGCTGGCAAAACATTGCTAGATACGTTGGTGGGAAATCAGTTGAAGAAGTTAAACATCACTATGCTATCCTTGTAGAGGATCTTAAGCACATTGAATCTGGTGACGTTCCATTCCCAAAATACAAGTCAGGTGGAAAGTCTCGTTAATCTATTACAGGTAACAATTAATTCTGGCTCAAACTTTTTGTACATATGATGCGCGATAAAAATATTTTTTGTATGCTTGGCCATGCACATTCCGTTCAACTTGTTATCCTGTCCATGAGATGTAATCCCTCTAGCTAGACTTTTTGGATAAACATTCTTAAGGTCCAATACTTTCTAAATACAGGTAAGAATTGAGAGACAGCTTCTTTTGTCTATACTTAAATTAGATACTCCGTACCCAACCATTATCTAACTCAATATTTTATTCCATACTTTGAAATCTTTAATATGTGATTCTGATACTACCATAAAGTTTGTCTTGACAATATGGAGTTTTTAGTGTCTTGTTTTGATTTTTTTTATTAAGTCATGTTAGTGGCACTGTTTATTTTAATGTATCAACCGTCAATTCATGAGATGCGTCAAACTTTTTTTTGGTTCTAAGTAATTGATTAAAGTTCCTCTTTGGGTACAGGAGTACGAGGTATAATACCCGTCAAAGTCAAAGATATGTGGACGAATTACATACGTGGAAAGACATATTTTTCTCTCAAGATTATGAATACACTAAGCTATTATTTTCTTCTTAGATCTAGTGAGATGTGTTAGTGTTATCATTGTATAACCCTGATATTATCGTTTCGAATTAATGAGCATAATATAATTTAGGGACGCTAAGTAAAGATATTGTGCTTGATGAAATGATGAATTTCATATTGTTGAGTTGCAGTACATTGTTAAAACAATTTAGGTAACCATAATGGATGTTTTTGAACGACATTCGTATGGTAGATGAAATGCGTACGAAATCCATGGACTCAAATTTAATGAACCCAACAATTATTGAACAAAGCTTGATACATATGTGAAAAACTATTAAGGGAATAGATCGAACCAAAAGTGAACCTCCAATGCACTGTTAAAATTAAAATTACCACGCTATGATTTACCGACTTTTGACCTAATTAAGGGAAGTTCGTTTGAATTGGCTTAAAAAAAATAGCGTCTAAAAATAAAAATTCAAACTTAAATAAATTTTAAATCAAAAAATAAAAATATAGGGGAGACCTACTTTTAGTTTTAAATTTTTTTAAAGTCATATTAAACTTATTTTAAATACTTTTTAACCTTGTCAAACACTTTCAAAAATAAAAATAACTTAAAAATAGATTTAATTAACTGTTAAATCAATTCAAACATACTCTCATTAGCCTAAAGAATAAATTAAGTCAAAGAGTTGTCTATCCATTCTCGCTTAATGACATCTGTTCGTTATTTCTTGAATTGCTCATTCGTTCGGCTAATAAGAGTAAAATATGTGACTATATCATCTAAAAGTTTAATTTTTGTGGAAAGTATGTGACCATCACCTCTGACTATGTTGATATCATAAATGTCGGTCTTGAACCTGATTCACGCCTTAATACTTAAATAAAAAAATAAAAATTGTCTAAATCTTATAAGTAGCCTACCGATCTCATGAACCAGAGAGTAATTTTTGGAAAAAAAAAAAGAAAAAGACCGTTGTCCACTGGTTGAGAGGTAAATTCGCATAAGATGAAAATAAATAAAATTCAACGGTAAAGACTCGGTCTTAGCCATTTTAATTACGTGGCAGTAAAACATAAGACCTCAATTCACATGCATCCACGTTGCTATTTTGGTTCTCTAAAGAATCGCTCTTTCCAACTTCCCAAGTTTATATATAACTTCCTCTTCCACTCTCAACTCTTTCATAATTCCCAAAAAAAAATAAAAAAATTGTTGATAACAATTCATAGTTTGAAAAGTAATCGAAACATTATTCTTAATAATAATTATTAATACATATATAAGTAAAAAAATAAAAATGGGTTTGAGGATGGCGTTGTTTATAGTGTTGTTTGCGGGTATGTTAAGTGTGAGTTGGTGTTGGGGAGAGGAAGCGACGGAGATTGCGAAGCAGAAAGCGAATATGGGTGCAGGAGACATAAATAATAAAGCCCAACAGGCAAAGCAAAGTGCGTCCGAAGCCATTGAAGATGCTAAAGACAAAACTGCTTCTTGGACTGATTGGGTCACTGCCAAATTCTCTCAGTAAGCAAATGCCTACTTACTTTTTTGAGTAGTTGATACATGTGTTCAAATTCATTTTATAAAAAAAATTGTGTTTTTGAGAAAAATCTTTAAATTGGATAAAGTCTTTGGTAAAAGGACGTTAATAAACACTTTCTAAAATTAGTAATCCATTTTTCAATACTTCCTCAATTTTAACTAATTTATTTATTTTCAATACTTCCTCCATTTCATATGAAAAGTTATAATTAAAGAGTTCGTAAAAGAAAAATAGAAATAATCGAAATTCTGCCTAATTACGATCTAAAAAAAGAAATAAATTGAAATGGAGTGAGTAAATAGAAATTGAAATTATTACTTGTACATTAAAAAAGAAATAAAAAAAGGACCAATGAACTGCGGTACGGCCAAGGCCTAATCCCTTTGCTGGTACTTTTCACCTTTGAGATTTTCATTTTAATTTAAAATTAATTTTTAAAATTGCCATAAAAATTAAGTATCATATTATCTTTATAAAAATAATTTTAATATAATTTTTTCATCGTTAATTTATATTGGAACGGATCGAACATTATGGATATATAATTGATTTTTCAACACTGATCAACATGATCCTTGATTTGCGTAGGTAATGTGTCTAGTGTAAACCTTTTGCAATGGTGAAATTAAAATAGGTAATTAATGGCCTTTTTCGTTGTATGACGAACATTTAGTTGTTGAAAATATCTGTTTTGTTTAAGAGATCTAAAATTATTGAAACGAAGGAAGTTGATTAACAAGTTTTTAAAAGTTTCATTTTCCCTTTTTAATCAGACAAGTGTATGTGTTATACAATTAATCACATAACCTGTAAAGGAACAAATTAAACTCAAATATATGTGAAGCATTTCCAGGTGAAGGTTTGGAAAATTAATTTAAATTGGTTAGGCAATGTTTGTTACTTCTTGTTACGTGTTTGACCACTCTCATTTTCAGGTACCAAGATGATGCAAAAGACGAAGCCCAAAGATTAACAGATAGTACCAAGGAGACTGCATCAAATGCAAGAGATTCTGTTAATTCTGCTGCACATGGTACCTTTTCCTCTTTGGATTGACTTATTTTTAAGTTTTTTTTTTTTTTTGTTTGCCAAAAATCATTTTAATTTTTGGTAAAACAAAAAAGTGTTTGCACTTGTTTTTAAGTCGGAATAATACAAATAAGTCAAAGTTATTAACTTCGAATTTCTAACTTATGAGAACTATAAGCCCATCCAAACATGCTCTAAGAGAAACAAGAGACAACTTTTACGTTGAAAGAATTACTAATATTCAGATGTTCTTTGCAGAAACCCAAAGGTATGGTTCTCAAAAGGCTAAGGAGATGGCTGATGTAGCATCTGACAAATTTGGTGATGCTAAAAATTATGCGTCCAAGAAAGCCAATCAAGCTATGAATACCGCTAGTCATGCCAAAGAAAATGCGTATGCCTATGCATCGGAGAAAACCGGCCAAGCCACAAAAACAGCTAGCGAGTTTGCCAAAGAAAAGGCTCATGATGCTTATGCTTATGCATCTGATAAGGCAGGTCAAGCCACGAACATTGCTTCAGATACGGCGGCCGATACTAAAGAAAGTGCCAAACATAAGGCTTATGATGCTACCGATTTTGCCAAAGAGAAGGCACATGATGCTTATGCTTATGCTTCTAATAAGGCAGGTCAAGCAACTAACATTGCTTCTGACATGGCCGCTGATGCCAAAGAAAGCGTCAAACATAAAGCTTACAATGCCAAAGATTTCGCCTCTGATAAGGCGCATGATTCCGTGAATGCCGCTTCCGAAATGGGTAGTTCAGGTAATGAGAAGATTAGCAATAAAGCTAAGGATGCCTATGCTTATGCCACAGATAAAGCCAAAAAAATTGGTAAAGACAAAGCGTATGATGCTTATGGATTTGTATCTGAAAAGATGAACCGAGCAAGGGACGAGGCTTCTAATATTGCTGGTAATTCAAAAGACACAATGAAAGATAAAGCATCGGATGCCTATGACTTCGCCTCTAGTAAAGCCGATCACACCATAAGAATGGCTACGGATAGAGCCAATTATGCGAGAGTCAAAGCTTATGCTGGATATGAGGGTGCCAAATCAAAAGTGCATGAAACTTACAACTCTGCCAAGAACACGATGAATGAACAAGCAAAGGATAAATATGAAACGGCCAAAGAGAAGGCTTCGGACGCTGCAGGTCATGTTGGAGCAAAATTGAAAAGTGCAAGTGGCAGTGAATTATGATCAACCATAAGAATGGCTACGGACAGCCCCAGAAATCCTCAATTGAAGTAATTTTCTATCCGGTGAGTTGCTTAGATTTTACTATTATATTTTTCTTCTATTGTTACATTTTTTTTAAAGTTGGGACGGATGAAATTGATGAACTCAATTCTATATGGTCATAACTTGTGTTAAACTTTAATTTAATAAAGAAAATGACGACGCTTATTATGCATATTTTCTTTGGAACTTGTCACTACTTTCATTGACGATATAAAGCTATAGATTTTCAAATATTTTTTGGGTGAAATTTCATCATGTGTTTGACCATAGTATTTGAAAAACATATTTCATTTGTTTAGAAAAATATGATTTATACACATAAATTTTAAAAACTATCAAAGCTAATCATAAGCTTGTATTACAAGTCAATTGGATCTTCGTTGCAACAAATAACATGTAGTGTCCATGACATTGGAGCAATGTGGTAGTTTAGAGTGAGTGCAGAAAGTATCATTCCATACATCGTGAGGTAGACAAAGCACATGACTTTATTATCCTGAGTCAATTGTTCATCATTTTCATCAACAACTATATTATCACTTTCATATTCACTGAATATTTCATCACTACTTTGGTGTTCATGTAAAAAATTATGTAATACAATGCAAACAACTACTATAAAGGGTGTTTTCGTAAAAGATGAAAGTTTGATGTAAAATTTTAATTTTTGAAAGATCCCAAATAATGAGATTTGGCTCAAATTGTCAAAAATATTTGTCAAACAAATTTTATGGACAAATATTATTTGTTAATTTTTCTATGGCCAAACGGGTCCAAAATAGGTGCAAAAGTGATTGTACCAACTATTAAAAAATAAAATAATGTTACTATCGTTGAATTTGAGTAGTCATGTACGAGAATACCATTATTTCAAATTATGACTACTGGAGTGACAAGACCTATGCTTAAATATTGGGACATACCATTATATTGTGGGCTCCACAAGATAATTATACTGTTCCAAAATGTCACGTACGTTCAAAAATCAAAAGGACCACCAAAAATTGTGTTGACGGAATATGATTTTCTCACTAATATTTTTATCGAACCAGTTGAAAAATGCAGATTAAAAATAGATTCTTACTGTAATATTTTCAACACAAAATTTTTTGTATGAAAATATTAAGAGTATTAATTTTTTCTTTATTCATTGATTCAATCAAAATATACGTGCGAAGTATTTCACTTAGAAAAATAGTGACATTTTTGTAGTGAGTGTGTGCTTGCTCTCCATAGAATTTAATGGCTAAGATCTGAATGGGTCATACAAAAATCTTTTTTTCAATTTGGACGGTTCCAAACGTATAGTAGAACTAGTATATTTTGAGTTATAGTAATCATAAAAATCATTTGAGATTCGTTTAACTTTCCTCCTTCGGTATTGAGGTGCTTAAAGTTTTCATCTGCTTATGAAACACCATAGATAATACTGGATCTAAGCCTTATCTTCTTGATGCCCTATTGGATGATAAATTTAAATTTAACACTTGCAAATTCAGTCACAAAAATTGTGTTTCTTTTGCTTTTCAAGTTGGAAAAAGAAAATTCTAACCGTAACCTAATATGACACTGGATTTTTTTAAACTTGGAACTCCATGTTTGTTATTACTGTCACACTGCCGATAGGACACTTACTTTAGTAAAACAAAGTATTAATAAAGATAACAGTGATGGTATTTTATAGCAGTAATTCTTATCAACTTTTAAAAAAGACTAATTTTATAGAGAAGTTTCTTGTTGGAAACACTCTTCTTATTATAGGATAGTAATGTCTTGATTTTTGCATGACAATCACTATCGATCACATTTATGGAAACACCAAGTGCAACAATCCAAGAGTATCAAAACATATCAGTTATGCTTTATGTTTGTACAGGCGATATATTACAAGTTTCATCTATCTATAGTTTTATATCTATAGAAAGAGACTTATTTTGCAGAAATAGCAGATAGTATTAGTTCTACTGCTGCATCGATCACATTTACACCTTTACAAATCATCCAGGAGCTTAATTTTGCTAACACTAGAAGAGTACAAAACGTTGTAATAAGCATATTAATCTCATGTCACCTGGTTGGGCAACGATGGCTAATGGTGTTATGTTTGTCACATGTTTTGGCCCTAATTTTTGACCGAAGAGTTTCTGGGATGATATAGGGCCCTATACCGTACTAGTTCATTGTACTAATAATTAAGAGCATTATTAAGCCTATTGAACTTCTACTTTCTAATAAGATAATACTATGTAATTAAGCATACTACTAGTTTCTTCTATATTTATAGAGCATAAAATCATTGTACGAGTCTGTTAATTCTATTACCTACTAATTAGTTCAGTAGTTCAATTCCCGTTACTTTGCGTCTCAATTTTAGCAAGAACGGTGAAAGAGAGAGAATTGCATTTTTATGTTTAATTTTTTTTTTTGATAACCGAGAAATTTGTGTGTGATCCGCCCTTTGGACCAATCACAGCCTCTTTTTTATGTTTAATTTTGTCTTTGTTATTTCCACGATTGATACCCGACAACACAAAAACAAGGAAAAATACAAAACAAACTTAGCGATCGCAATCCAATGCACAGAAAGGGGAATTTGAGGAAACTTTTGTGATGACTACTAATTAGTACTAACCACATAAGGTCTTAAATTTGAAGGTGCTGAAATCTTGTGATCAAAGAATTAATTACTATTTGTCTAATAATAAACTCATCTTATCTATATCAGAATTATGCACAAATTGGGATTTTGTAGTCTTGCCTGTTTAAGTTTGTTTCTTCTTGGTTGCTTGTTTGCTGTTGTGCATCCACACTTTGAACACTTGTCTCTTCACACCCACTTCATTACAAAACTGATGCACTTCTTGTTCATCTTGTTTCTGAATTCTCCATCCGAGTTTCTCAGCGAACTCTAGCATTCTATCTTTCTGTTGTTGACTGAATTTCGTTCGAAATCTCTTCTTCGACGCCGAAAAATTACAAGGCTGAATTATCCCTTGTCCTCCGTGAAACATATTCAGATCTTCACTTGATGATTCAGCTGCAACTCCCGTGTTCCCACCGAAACTCATCATTACTGGTGCCATGTGACCTCTTGGATAGCTGTGTGAGTATTTATGATGGTGTTGTTGCTGCGTAGGCACAGCTGGAAGTGAAGGCGGAGTTTGGTTGGTTATACGGTGGTTATTTCTATGCACACCAGGTGTTTGTGATTCGTCCTCAGTCTCTTTCCTATGAAAATTGCGATGACAATCACAAGCTGCACATTTCAGGTATTCCGGTGTCTCTTCTTCTCCGCTTGGCATGAATTCTCCGCAACCGTCTCGTACATATCCTCCCATATTTGCAGCATGATTTTTGAGACATTCTTTGTACCGGACGGGGGTAATATTCCTCTCACTTGCTGAACTAGTAGATAGTTGTCGAACTGGATCTGGATCTGAATTTTGAGTAAGATTATGCTGATCTAGGGTTTGGTTAGGGCTAAAAATGGTATTTTCATGGATACTTTGTTCATTTGCTGTTCTATTTGGTATATTTGAAGCTATAGGAGCAGTAGCGAATTTGTTTGCTGCAGAGGAAGATGATTCTTGCTGGTTAAGTTGAGATGGGTTATAACTCATAGGATTGGGATTAGGCAAGCTCATATCCTTTTCTTGGCCTCTGTGTTCCATAAATCCTAATTTTGCTATCTGAAATGACTGTCTGATCTTAAACTTTCACCTTCTGGTAATCTATCCGAAGTTACAAAAAAAAATATCTTGTAGGTAACACAGTGATGTATCATAGTTGGAGGACTAATCAATTGAGTGTGATATTTTTAGTGCTAAATCCACTGTATGTACTATTAAAGAGGCTGATAAATGGACAAAGAATTGACCCAATGATCTTGGTGCTGAGCTAGCTAGTAGTAGGGAGTAATAATTTCAAGAAAATTGAGACAGACGGTCAACACGGGGTAAAACTAGACTTTGAAGGTCATTGGTTGTAAATTAAAGAAAATGAGGAGGATTTAGAGTAAGGGGTAGAAGAAAGAAAAATAATTGAATGAGAGAAGATTTTCTTGTGTCTCCTTAAGAGGCATCCAACCCAAGAAAGCACAAAAGAAAGAGAGTTTGGTAGGTAAAGTTAGAGTGATGAGGGAGTTGCCATAAGACATTGATGAAAGTAAGACTTACTCCACTAAACAACCGACAAGATCATGTTCGTCCTCTTCTGCAGCCTGCACACTGGTCCAACAATCTCATTATTAATACGCTTAACGCTTCCTTTCACTATGTCAGACAATACGGGAAAACGTGGAATATGAGAAGAAATTATAGATGGTGACATAAACTAAATATGGTCCCTCTAATACTCCTATGTAGTATAAATTCTTCACCAAAACACAAGATAACAATTGCATTTGGCTAACAGCCGTATTTTCAAGATAAGACAAAATAGTTAATTAATAATCAGAGGCAATTAGGCGGTGTTATTAGAAAGAGAAAGGGCATAGGAAGGGGGCCTTTTTGGTACTTTAAAGTGTGGAAAAATAAAGTGGGGGGGGGGGGGGGAGGGTATATTATGGTCCACGGTAAAGCAATTGCAGCAATTTGTGTCCTTTAGTGTGTGTGTCAGTGTTACACACACTCTTTTCTTTCTAAAACGACAAGGCAGTGCTCCAACCTTGTTATTAAGAGAATCTGTAAAGGAGATTTGCCTTTAGTTTTCTGATGATGATAACTGTTTCTATAAGCAAAATGGCATCTCTGCTCCCTGGTTTTCATTTCTGAAGTAATTAAATCACTTTGTTTTATTAAAGTGATCTTAGCTTTATCTTTTTACTTCCATGTTTTTAAGAGGCAGATAATTATTTTGATGGGGAGAGGGATCCAGTTCCCCATTTGGGGAGAGGTATAGTCAAAATTTCATTGTTTGGGACTTCGTGACAACCTAAAATGTGGGTCTCATGTAAAGACTTCCGTATTTGTACCCGTTGTATGAATGCCCGCGGAATTTAATTGGCGTGGGCTTGTCGAAAAAAATTAAATAAAGGAAGAGCTATATATATATATATATAATGTGTGATGATATTTTTAATGACATGGGTTTTTTTGGGGGAGTCGTGCTTGACTTAGTCAGCGTTTGATCATGGATATTGAGAGTAAATTTTGAAAGTTCATCTTCATTAGTCTGTTTGGTCATGAAATTTTATCGATTTTCAATTTACTTATAAGCTCCAATTCACAAAAACGTTAAAAAAAATTCAAGTAAATCATAATTTAGATTTTGAAAAGTACAATTTTTCAAGTTTCAACTTTAAAATTTATAACTGAATGGTAGCTTAGTATTAGAGGCGGAGGGCAGGTGTTCTATCTAGAATTGACTATTTTAGAAGTTTTAAGATAGAGAGGTTGATTGTTCTTCATGTCTCCCAATAGTTATATTATTTTGAGTTGGGATGATGTTTGCTATCACTGCTTCTTACGCAACATAACTATTTAAGTATTGCAAGTAAAATGTACACCAGAACTTTAAGATAAGAAAAATGAGGGAGAAAAGACATGTACGGAGTGTTTTTCTCCTTCAATTCTGACACTGTTTTGAGTCTGGTGGTCTGAATGACTAACAAAAATGAGAATGCTTCATCTGATTGCTTACAAATATAATTAAATCTAACGATAGTCATTGTGGTTAAAAAAAAAAAACAACTTTTGTCGTTGAAAATTTCCACTACCTTAAACTATATAATAATAAAAAAAAGAGTTGCTTAAACAGTAAATACTCTTTTAAAAATAATAATAAACGGACATATAGAAAGTTCAACTTATCATTATATTAGGCAATCAGCTTAGCTGTTATTTTGTTAGGAGCTGGAAAGAAGATACTCCTTCTTCTGTCTCTAATTACTTGTGTTCCTAATTACTTGTTCATTTTGACAAATCAAGAAAATATAATTTTTTTTGCCTATTATACCCTTAATTATATGACTAATTATTTTGAAAAATACAGAGTTTTTCATCAATTTCATAATTAATATGGGTAAAATAATAAACTTACTATATCATTAATTAATTTCTTAATAGGTGTGTCAATTCAAAAGTGGATACAGATATAGGGAGTAACACTGAACAACTTTTATGATCTTTGCTTTTGATTATGTGTCGGATAAGGATTTGGAAATTGTTCCTGGCCATCACTGCACCACCGTCCAATGAAAACTTAGGAACATGATAAATTATTACTCCTTCCATCTCATTTTATACTCGCTAAGAAGTTTAAGAAAGAAAAAAAGACTTTTATAACTTGTGGTCCAAAATAAATGGTAGAAATTTATGTGGCTGTAAATCATTCATCAAGGATAAAATAGATATTTTATAGTTAAATTGTTAGTTAATATATAAATATGTCATTCTTTATAGGACTGAATAAAAAGGAAAGTAAGTCACATAAATGTAGGGCTGGGCATAAACACCGAAAAATCGAACCGAACTGAATCGAATTATTTCGGTATTTTGGTTTTGGTATTTCGGTATATATTTTTGTATTTTTCGATATTTCGATTCCGTTTTTGGTATGTAATTTTTGTATTATTCGGTTTTTTGGTTTACCGAAATATATTATATTATATTATAATATATATTAATATTAATTATTAATATTAAATAATAAATATTATAATTTAATAATTTATATTTTATAGGTAAATTAGGTCAAAGAGACAGAGCACTTTTCAAAGTTCAAACTTCTCTAATTTGCCGCAGCCCGCACGTCGTTCAGTTTCCACTTCTGGGCTCCAGCATCGACCAGTGACCGGCCGATCAGCAGCAGGCCAGCAGGCAGCACGCAACAGTCCAGCACGCAGCAGGCCAGAACTCAGCACCTCAGCGGTAGCACGCAGCAGCCGCCAGTCGACCAACACTCAGGCAGCACCACAAAAAGATGTACTACTAATTTAATTAATCTAAGAACCACTTATTTTTAGCCCATTAAGCTGAAAAATCAAATAAAAAAGTTATAAAATTTTAAATTTTAAAAATCCCACTAAGCAGGTCCTAAAAAAAATTGAATTGAAATAACATAAATCGAATCGAACCAAATTATTTTGATTCAGTGTTTAGTACGTGGGGTACAAGAATCGAAAACCGAAAAAATAAAATAAAAAAATTGAAATCGAACCAAATTACCGAGTGCCTAGCCCTAATAAATTGGGACAGATGAGTACTAGAATTACTGAAAATAGTAACAATAAAGAGTCCAAGATCAGTATTTGCACATTTTATTTTATTTTAAAATTGAGTAATTAAATAATCTTTAATCCATTAGTAGACTAGTTTAATCATTGATGATTGAAGTTGCTTATCACAAAAACCGGAAAGGTAAAAACCATTTGTTTAACTGATCTGCATAGACTAAGCTTTTCTTGATTGGTGGAACATGTGTTTGTTATTTAAATCTAATGTAGGATTAGGGTTTCAATTATTAAATTAAGAGATTAGGGGTTTTACTAATCATTAATTTAAGTACTACAACTGGTAGCTTCATATGGATACACGTGCCAAACCCTAACCTTATTATTTGTGACTTTTATGTGTAATACTCCTTCCTTCCGTCTCATTTTATGCGTCCTCTTTTTTGGTCCCAAAAAAAAATTCTCCCACTGTTTATTTTTAATTGTCATAGCTTATTTTTTTATAGTCAAATTATTAGAATTTTCACTATCATTTTACAATATATTTTTAATCATATTGATATGCAAAAAATTGTAATTTTTAGTATTTTTGTATAGTTTTTAAATATCTAATTTTTTATTTAAAATATCGAATTAATGTAATTTAATTTAACTTTAAAAATTAGTCAAATTTACTTTCGAAAAGTGCAACCTAACAATTAAAAGTGGACTGATGGAGTATTACGTTACTAACTTTAAAACTTTTTTTCACTTTTAATAATATGATTAATAACCACATGAGTATTTAAGAATTATTTTAGATCACAATTTTCAAAAACAATAAAAATTAAAAATATCATATCAAATCAAACACTCACACATAAATGAGAAGAATGAAGTAGTATTTTACTCATGTAGACGGTAGTTTCGTCCCCATTTCTTATTCTGTCAATCTTTCAGATAATTACTAAAATAGCGAAAATGAATTTAAAATGTACTGGAATTAGATTTATTGACAACTTTCGGGAAAAAAAAAATATTGGTCAATAACATTGTGATACATAAAATGTGTTTGAATAATTGTAATTATTGAGGAGATTTTTTTTAGTAATATTGGGAATTATGAGATCTTATATTTATATATTTATTTTGGGTCAAATCCACATTTAAATTCACAACACTATATTTTTATTTTGTTTGTCACTACCCACATCCTTTGTCACGTTTAGCCTATGGCCTATGGTAGACGGATCGTTTGGCTGTTCAGGAGTAAGAGTCAACAGGACATATCGCGTGGCATTTGCGATTTGATTTGAGATTTCTTTTTCTATATATTTTATAAACTCGTGGATTCACACAACTTCCACTAGTTGAGATGTTTAGGATAAAATTTTACTTTCTTAAATTTCATATCGAATTTATCTTTGTTGCGTAATTTGAAATTGATGGAGTAACATTTCCTAGTATTTTCTTACTTGTAAATTCATATACGATTAAATGTCTCTGTCGTAACATATCTGGTTTCAAGATTTTTTTGTCTGCAATTATCACGCTACAAGCCTACATCCTGGGTGAGACTGGCACTCGAGAACCACTGTTGGCCCCAAGCGAACCCTTGGTTTGGCTTACTTACTCAGCGGAAGAAGACTTAAACACAAGAAATAGTCTCAAAGGATAACTCATGCAAATATCTTTAAGGAATATTAAACTTAGCCAAAATGGCAACTCAAGTCTCAACCATTAAAACAGGAAATAGAAAACTCAAGAACTAACATCTGGCTGTCTATGAAGCCTCTAAAACAACTGAGATGGATGTCGGGATAAGACCCCCGATCATCCTCACAAATGAAACACTAAAAAGTAAATTATAACAAAAGAGCCCTTCGGAAAGCAAGAATGCTCACCAACTGACTTTGAATGCTCAACTGGATCAACGAGGCGCTGGATGATGATTCTGGTTACTTGTGTCTCCATCATAATAAGATGCAGGCCAAAAGACATCAGTACATTGAATGTACGAGTATGCGAGGGGAAATCTAAAACAAGACATAAGTTTGAAAGGAACTGAAGAACTTGCCTGACTCAACTCAACTCAACTTAACTGAACTCATTTCAATATAAAGCAGTATAAAACAAGTGCAACATAAAGAAAAGTTGTTTAAAACATGTAAGTCAACTCTGTGTATTTGGAAATACAATAATACTCTGTGTGAATGCAAAGATACACTATAACTCTGAAATGTATGTAAAATACAAATAAACTGTGTATATAAGTATACAATTACTTCTGTGGGAGTTTCTCTAACCAACAACCATCACTTAAGAGCTATCGTGATGATACAACGCTTTGCATCACGTTACTAGGGTCGTCCTATACTTTGCCGGGTGTATAGAACTTGAACTACTAAGTGGATCCACTAGTCTATGCTAAAAAACACTAAGGAATCATCTAAAAAACATGACTCTTTTCTACCCATGGTGGCTACATGGTTTATGTGGGCTGTGAGTTGTCTGAACTCTCCCCCATATCGGTGCTCAATACTACTCCCAAAATATGATACTAGCTCTTATGTTTAAAAAACATACTTCTTTTTGTGATTTGAGATAATTGCTCAAAAACTTAGCTCAAAGGTTATCTTGGAAATCAAAATTTCCTCTCTTGCTTAATTGTGAAAGCACTTACTCTTTTCTGAAAACTAGCTCAAAGACTCTTTGGAAATCAAGGTTTCCTTTTCTTGTTTAAATATGAAAACATTTTAACTCTTTGGGAATACATAGTCCCCATGTACTTTGAAGAAATGAACTTCAACTTTACTCTTTACTCAACTCAAAACTTCAAGTCTTAAAACAAATTAAAGTTAAATCATTTGTAAAAGACTTTTGGAAGACTTTATGAACTTCTCTTGACTTGACTCTTAACTGATCCTTAAATTGAATTATGGATTCAAGGATTGAGATTTGTGATATGAAAGATCTCATGATGTTTAAGAGTGTTTTTAGATAGTTAAACACGAGAAAAAATCAAGAAATCACTGTCTGAAAGTTGGTCCATGAAGCGGAGATGTATATAAATTTTGGTCGCGAAAATAACTTTTGAGGCAGAATGGTCCATGACCGCTCCGCGAGGGAGGATTTTTCATATCCTGAGGAATAGGTCCGTGTAGGTCCGCGACACGGACCTGGTACCCAGATTTGCCCGACTTGTTCCTTCTTCGTTTTCCAGCCCGAATTCCCCTAAATTCGATTATTTTTCTCCAATTCTCTTTAGATTCAGATACCCAACATATGTACACAAGAATCTAATCAAACATAACTCTAAAATCAACCTTAAACTCTCAAGAATTCCTCAATCTCATCCCAAATTCAAGAACACACATCAAGAACATTTAAACTTTCAACTTTTAGGACGAATTCATGCTAAATTAAAGATGTTTGGCGCGTGGGTGAACGAACCCAACGTTGTGTGAACTCATATACCTCGTAGGGATCACCCCTTGACGAAATCCACAAGCGATTCTCGAAGAACTTGACGATTATTGCTCCTTCTCCTCCTTTCTCTTTTTCTTTTCTCTTTTCTAAAACCCTAACTCAATATCGTAAAAGCGTAAACTGAATCCTATCAGTTTAGACCCCAATTAATTACCAAAAATGAAATTAAGTCACGGGGTATGGAAAAGACCATAATGCCCTTCTAAAATTCGGATTGGACATTTCCTTATTTGAGCAACTCAACTTCCAATGGGGATATCTTACTCATACGAACTCGGAATCGCACAAACTCGGCGGAGTTAGAAAGATCATTCCAAGATCTTTACTACGATATATGGAAACACACTTTACGCATCTTGAGCTAGAAGTTATGGTCGTTTGAAGTTTGACCAAAACTCAACTTTAACACTTGAAAATTTCCAGATTTTCTTTATACTTTCCAAAAATGACTATTTCCTCTTATAAATTCCTTTTTAGTTTTTTCTAGTTACGGGGTGTTGCAGCAATAGCACTATTTAAATAATATTTGATAATTATAGGCATAAAATTTAATTTTTATTTTAAAATGTTTTGGATGTAAAAAATTTAAGCTTACTCACACTTTTATATAAACAAGGAAATCTTTCAATTAAGAAAAATATGTTCACATGATATTTAGAGATAAAAAAAATTCTACACTTATTAGGTAACATTAGAAACAAAAAAAATCCTTAAAAATGATTAGTTATCATACTACTAAAACGAAAGACAAGTGTTATAATGTTATAAAGACGATTGTGACTGTTATAGATAGAAAACATTATAAAGAGATAAAATATTTTTTTAAAAGCGATTCGAAATTTTTTTTGGTTGTTTAGTAAGGTATCATTGTTTCAGAGAGGTTATGTTTGTTTCTAAGATCTGCATACTACGTATATGACTATTTGTGAGTCTTTTAGAATACCTAGCGCGTTAATAACCTATTACTACATATAAGTAAATAGAACATAAAAAATTAATTTCAATTTTTTTTTTTTGATTGTTATAATAAAGTGTTGTATAATAATATTGTTATAGAGAGATCAACATGGGTTGTGACTTGTGTGTGGTGATGAAACGCTTTCACCTTCAATCAGAAATTTTAGGTTTGAGCTTTGAATATGGAGAAAATTTTGTTGGCACCTCCCCCGAATGAATCCTGCATTGCGCAATTTAAATTTAGTTGAAGCTTTTATACCGACCACGAACATCGGATTGGAAATAAAAAAAAAAAATTGTTATAGAGAGATGAATATATATATATATATGTGACCTTTCATGTCAGTTTCTAAGAAATTATACCATCTTAAATTTGGTAGGAGAAAAGAAAAGAAGAAAAAATAGGGTGAAGGGGGTGGGAGTGGGGGTCCAATACAGAGTCCTGGAAGAGCGGAAGAAAAAGGACAGGCAAAATCTAATGGGAGATTATGGACAAGTCACATCACCAGCTTCACGCTTGCTACTCCCAAAATATAAAAGTTAAATCTGAGACTCCGCAGAAATTTGTGGAATCTGCATTTCGTCTTAATTTATTTGATATTATTAAATTTAAAAAATAAAAAAAACATATTTGATTATATTGAATTCTCTTTATTAAAATTATTTTTAATTGATTTTTCTTCACAAATTAATGTTTAAGGAGGATCCAATAAGCATAAAATGGAAATGTGGTGATTAAATAATCATGGAATAAAGAAAGATGACTTTTTTTTTTATTGAATTAATAAAAAAAGAATATCATATAAATTGAGATATAAGTAAAGTTTCATATGCATCCATCAATATCGGCTAACATAACCACTTAAATTTCTTATTACTCAGCATATATATGTCCTTAATTAATCACGTTTGGATCTGAACTAACCCATATTTGCTTATGTTAAAGAAATAGACCTCGAATTAAACTCAAAACTAAAAGTTAATTCTTAAAGTGACAAGCATAAGACTATTAAAAAATACTTTGCACCCTCTCATACTCAAACTTGACGTCAATAGGATAATGACCAATATAAGATGAGATTCATTAGGATATGCATCATAACGAGGATGGACATGACTTAAATATCATGTTAAAAATAGACCTCGAACCTAACTCAAAATTAAAAAAAATTAGCTCTGTGTTAAGATTTATTCCAGGATCCCTCAAGTATTATGGTTTACTCGAGCATTCTCATTTTTTAGCCCACATATTATTATGTTCTTTAGTCCCACGTCATCAACTCACACTTCCTAAAACATTTACTCATATCCTGTCTTCACACCAGACTATATTGGTTTATTTTATGATTATAGAAGAGAAAATAACAAAAGAATGTGTATATTTAATGAACCATCATTTTTGGTTTTCACTAGGGGTTCAGTATATACATTAGAGTATGATTAAATTTAAATTCGTGTCAGAAAGTTTCTCATCAGGTAAAGTATTCTTAACAAAAGACAGTCACATACCAAGGAGACTCGAATCCGAGACCTCTTGATTAAGAGAATAAAGTGTTTCTTAACAAAGGTGACTCGAACCAGAGACTTCCTGAGATGATAAGTAGTTACAACTCCACCACACCCTCTATCGGTATTAATGAACCATCATTATGATAACATAATGTATGGGTTAGAAAATTAAGCACCCAAAGCGAGTTTTTTTTATTGGTTTGATTAGGTCAAACGTTGACAAACCACAAAATCGAATAAATTGATTTGAAAAAATAAAGAGGAATTGCCCAACCGTTGTGCTAACAAAATCAAATGGAAGTTGATAGTGATTCAACTAATAGTTATTATCTTAAAAAATATATTTTTTTATTAAAGAAAATTAAAATAAAAAAGAGATGTAACTTTCTGAAATAATAACTTTTAGTTGAGAAATAAATGGAAGGTAATGCTCATATTGTTTCTTTTTAACTAACTAACATGCTATCTTTTTTACTCTATTCACATATACCCTCAGAAAAATCAAACTTAAATACAACTTAGACCGCAACTACTTCTGCGCAAAAGGAGTATTATCACAACTAGTCTAATTTTTACTGTTTTGCCAATTTGGCATTCTCAAATGTCACGTGCCTTCCCGCCCCTATCAATTATAGCATTTTATGAAACATAGAAGTAATATATTCTCCAGACATATACTAAGGTCCATTATTATGGAAAAACTCTTAAAAGGCTGAAAAAAATTATCACCTTTGTCATTAAAGCTAAAAATGCTACGGTTGGTTCGCGTAAAAGATGGGTTGTATGAGTATGGAAAGGGTTTAAAGCATTGGCGGAGCCAAGTAAGGCTGAGGGGTTTTTATTCAAACTCTTTTCGACGAAAAATTATATTATAATTTGTATATGGTTAATTTTTTTTTTTTATGTATACACGATAGATGTTGAGCTCCTTTTAACTTCTTAAGTACGTAGTGTGCTTGTTTTTTCATATTTTGAACTTTCTCAGTGAAAATTGTAGCTACTCCACCGCTATTTCAAAGGTTTTTTTTTTTTGTCGTTTCCTAAGGGAATAAAACAAGGAGAAAAGTAGACAAATCACGGCCATATATACTTCTCCACTAGCATAGTCAAAATCCCTTTCAAATCACGCCCATGTATACTATGACACAATGGAGCTTTATTATGGGTATGTAAAAAAAATAAATGTTTAAGTGAAAGTTGATATTATATATATGTATGAAGAAATAAAGGTCCTACGATTCCCTTTCACCTAGTGTCAAATAACTCTCATCTCAAGTTAATCAATTCAATGATCGACTTCTTTCTTTTTCAAGGATATGAATTATGATGGGATGAATAAATTCTCCCTACGGAACAAAGTTTCAAAGAAAAGTATACTTGCATCCCTAATAAAGTTTCCATGAAAGATCCCCCAAACAACATCAACACATTATTGCTCTTTCAACCAAAGTGTTACTTAAATAGAAAGAATGAAATCAGGTTTGGATATCTGTACTACAGCCGAAAGCGAACAGAATAAATTCCTCTATACATAGCTCATTGTTGAATAACTGAGCAGCTTTTGACGATGACATGACACTAAAACTGTTAAAGAATGACAAAAGTCTCACATTGGTGGTTAATGAGATGAGTAGACTCCTTATAAATCTTGGGTAATCCTCCTCCCTTTGAGCTAGCTTTTGGGTTGTGAGTTAGGCATAAGACCTAATTTAACAAAAACACTCAACCCCATTTCCATTGGCAAATGTCAAGTTCAGAAATTGAGTGCTGGTTTTGATATTTTGTCTCTCATGACCCAAATTGACAAATCCTAATATCCCATATGCCATTATTAGGGGTGTTCACGGTTTGGATAAAAACCAATTCAAATAAAAAAATCGAACCAAACCGATTAAATGAATCGATTTTATTTAGGGTTTGGTTTGGTTTTAAATTTTTTAAAAATCGATACTATTTGGTTTGATTATGGTTTTGTTCGAAAAAAATCGAAGAAATAACCGAACCAAATTGATAAATAATACACATAAATTTTATTATTATACATACATAATATATTATTTTATAAACAATTTTAAAAATCTTATATATGTATTCATCAAAATTTATTTATAATTTACTCATCAAAGTAAAAATGTCCAAGGTAAGAACATCTATCTTATTGGTTTCATGTATATGAGTATCTATGACAATTCTTTGTGGGACTAAAAATGTCAATGTCTCTTTCTTCTAGGACAAAACTAGTGAATTTTGAAGCTTTATTCATAGTAAATTCAATGATCGAAAGTTTTGTAACATCAATCATTCTAACTATTTTTCGTTTTGAATGGATATTGTCACTTTTTTCACGTTTTGAATAAATTATTTCTTTTAATTTTATGTATATGGTTAATAACCGTATAACCGAACCAAACTGAACCGAAACCGATAACAACCAAACCGATAAATATATATTATATTAGGTTTGGTTTGGTTTTGATTTTGACCAATAATCGACCCAAACCAACCCGTGAACACCCCTAGCCATTATATAAGTTGATATGTAACCTTTCTAACACAAAGTGATGACCAAATTCAAGATAATTTATAGACCTTGAAATTTTAGCGTCAAGTTGAACAAGATTTGATTTTTGACCTTGAGAGTTTTCACGGAATAAAAAGTTCAAGATTATCTATTTTCAACCCGACGTTAATTTACTGCAAAAATACATAATCCAAATTGGTAATCCAAGAGCCCATATGCCAACATGTGTCATGGGCTATATTTGTAAACCAACCTTTAGTAAGTGGGTTTATATTTTTCCCGAGAAAATGGTCTAAAACCTTTTCAATGTATATCCGAAATTCCAACTACACACTCCAACTTCATGGGTGTCCTATCACTACTTGAACATTCTAAAACTGAAATATATACCCCTCAAAAAGTCATTCTCAAATTTGTATTGAGCAGTGATTTGCACGCCCCTTCCACATCCCATTAAAAAAAATCTTTTTCTTTGTTCTACAACCATAGCATCATCAACTTGGCGCTAAATTATTTTTCATCAGTTTTCCTCTAAATTCTTCTGAATTCAATCTTCGAAAAATTTCAATTTTCTTCTAATAATCGTTGATTCAACCCTCAAATTCTCTATTTTTGCATAATCTTCTATTTTTTCTCTTTTGATTGATGAAATTTTCACCCAAAATCATTAACAATTCAATGCCCAAAAATTCTTTTTTATCCATCTTAAGGTTTAAGTTTTTCGCTATAGTTAGTTTAGTAGGAATGTTGAAAATGAAGATTTAATATGATTTTTGTATAATATAATGTTCATTTTAGATTTGATAACCAAAATCTTTTTAGATCTGGAAAAAAGATAAAGAATGCATTTGACTTATAAATTTTGTGTTTGAGCTTGAATTTGTTAGGAAAAGCTTATTGTATAGTAATCAGAAAATATATTGTTTCTTAGAATAGGACTGAATTACAGAATATACATTTATAATCTTATATACTCCTTCCTAGAATAGAACTCTCACCTTACAATTATATAGCTATAAATATGCGCTTTCTATTGTATCATTGATTCATAGAGAAAACTATTTTTCAGAATATCTTTTGTCTCTCTAGCATGGTATCAAGAGCCATCGTTTTAAAAAAAAGTTCATGCTCTTTGCTTTCTCTACAAAGGTAACTTGTTACCTTCCTACGTTTCTCTTGTCTCTTTGTATTTGTCCCTTTTTTATTTTCTCTTTCTATGTTGTATTTTGTCTCCTCAATGAATTCACAATAATCTTCGCATGATTTGCTCTCCACAAAATTGGATGGTTCTATTATTTCCCTATGGAAATTCCACTTTGGAATTTTTGTTCAAGGAAAGGGCCTTTTTGGGTGGTTAGATGATTTTGTTGGTCTGCCAACAGATGAAAAAGAGTTGGATCAATGGAATTTAAATAATGCGAAGGTAATCGCTTGGATGCTAAATTTGGTACATGCTGACAACGCTATGGGACTTAGACCATTTAGTTCAGCTTCATAGATGTGGCTCTACCTGCGTAACGTCTATCAACAAAGCAATCTAGCACGAGAGTTTGAAGTGAAACGCAACATTGCTGAATATACACAAGGGGACGAATAATGTTCGTTCGTTTTATGCTGGCTTGCAGCTTCTCTGGTCATAATAGAATTAAATTTCTGGGCGAAATATGTCTACGACAGGGCTCAAGGAAATGTTAGGAGAACGTTAAAGGACAAGGATGGTACAGTTCTTGATAAAACTCTAGCCTGAATTTGAGTCAATTCGTGGCAGTTTGTTAAACAGAGAAGTCATACATGCTCTTGATGTTGTGTTGCATGAAGAGACCAGGCTTGGAACTCAGGCGGCCATGGAGTCGATGTCATTACCCGTTGTTGCATTACTTGCACAAAAATCAACTATCGATACTTAATCATGAAATACTAAGAGAAGTGTACAGTGCTATGAATGCAACGACTTTGGTCACATAGCAACCAATTGTCCAAAGAAGAAAAAATTTTGTGCTTACTGTAAGATTATTGGCCATCATATTTCAGATTATCGTCGTTGTCCAAATCATTCACGGCCTGCTCACCAAGCGTACCAGATGGATGTCACCAAATTGGCTGGTTCCTTCCCTTCTGGACATGATCTTGAAAGGTTGTTTCGAGATTCTATAGCAGCTGCCATTCGCGGAGACATCTCAAGTGCACTCTCAGCATCATCAGGTACAAGTAATTCTGTTAAATCTACTTGGTATCTAAATTCGGATGCTTCCGATCATATGACCGGAGATCTGTCCCAATTTTCTTCATTGTATGATGATATTTTTAAACATATTATTCATACGGCAAACAAACATACATTGCCCGCTTCGGGTATTGGTTCTGTTGGAAATTTGTCTAACGTTCTTTATGTACCTAATTTGAAGGCTAATTTGTTTTCAGTAGGTTAGCTAGTTGGTCAGAATTGTGTTGTAAAATTCTCACCCAATGATTGTGTTGTTCAGAATCTGAAAATTGGGATGACCATGGCCAAAGGGTGTAGAGTTGGCAGAATGTTTTTTTCTAGACTCAGTTTTTATCATTTAAATCATTGTTTTCTTTCAGTTTCTGCCACAAATATTACTCGCTTGAATAAGTTGCTCACTCTTTGGCATTATAGGATGGGTCATCCCCATTACTCTCGACTTTAGTACATGCTCAAATCATGCCTTCCAGCAACACATGACATTCATTCCAATAACCCTTTAACATGTTCTAATTGTGCCGGTTCGAAAAGTCAAAAGTTCCCTTTTCCACCCAGTTGATCTTCTTATGAAGATCTTTTTGATTGGTGCATAATGATGTTTGGGGCCATTCTCCTACTTTGTCAACGATGGGATATAAGTACTTTGTGTTATTTATTGATTATGTATCTAGATACACATGGGTGTTTTTTATTCGAAAAAAATCTGAGGTTCCGACTCTTATTATGAATTTTGTTGAGTATATGTATACACAGTTTCATAAAACTATAAAAATATTTGGTTCTAATTTCGGAGGAGAGTACATTAAGATTAATCTTGTTGAGTTTTTCAAACACAAAGGAATTATTTTTCAACGCACTTGTCCTCATACTCCGAAATAAAATAGAATCGTAGAAAGAAAGAATAAGCATGTTTTGGAAAGTATATTGGCTTTGTTGGGCACATCAAATATGCCTAAGAGTTTCTGGCCTGAAGCAGTACATATTTCTGTATATTTGATTAATAGACAAACTTCCTCAGTCATTGCTAATGAGACACCGTACTTCAAATTATTTCATAAGAAGCCTGATTATTCTCACTTGCGAGTTTTTGGTTGTGTTTGCTTTGTCTATCTTCAGCACATGAACGACAAAAACATTCAGTTAAGGGAGCACAATGTGTTTTTGTTGGTTACAGTGACACACAAAAGGGGTATCTATGTTATGATGCATCTTGTCGCCAACTTCGTGTATTCAGACATGTTATTTCTTTCAAGGTAAATTTTCTTCCAAACAAAATTCTAAACATGCTTCAGAATCTGTATCTTTTTTGTACAAGTTTGATGATGATGTGGTAGTTACTGATTCTCCGGAGTAGCCATGAACTATGATTATGATGATCTCCAGCCATCTTGTTCTTCTACTATTGACTCTACATACGCATCATCATCTTCGAAAGAGGAATCGTCTCATCCATTTACTCTCTCATGTCGATCTAGTCGGACAGATCGACATGCTCCTGAACGGCTCGGTAACTCTCGAGGAAAATTTGGTAATTCTTATGCCATGCATACCACACTACATTTTGTTGATGTACCTACATCTTACTCTTAGGCTTCTACACAAACTTGTTGGAAAGAGGCAATGCCAGAAGAGCTTCGTGCATTGAATGAAAATTCTACTTGGGAATTTGTTGATAAACCAATAGCTAGAGTTCTCATTGGAAGTAAGTGGGTTTATTCCATTAAACTTAAGGCAAATGGTGCAATTGATCGCTACAAAGATCGATTAGTTGCTCAAGGGTACAAACATGAGTATGGGGTGGATTATGAGGAGACTTTTGCACCTGGTTCTAAGATCACAACGGTACAGACATTATTGGATGTGACTTCAATGAAAGGCCGGACCTTACATCAGATGGATGTGAAAAATGCATTTCTCCATGACGATCTGAAACCACCACCTGGGTGTGTTCTGCCAAGACCAAATGCAGTTTGTCGTCTTCAAAAATCTCTTTATGGCTTAAAACAGGCTCCCCAAGCTTAGTTTGACAAAGTTCGATTCACGATTTAAACTGCGGACTTCTCTCAGAGTTCTTCAGACCATTTTTTATTTCTTCGTACTTCTCCCGTAGGTATCACAATACTACTCATCTATATTGATGATATTATTATCACAGAAAATTATCCAGAGAATATTACTAAGTTGAAATAATTCCTGCATACCTCATTTAAGATGAAGGACTTGGGACGACTGACATACATTCTAGGACTTGAGGTTCTGTACTTGCCTACTGGGATCATGCTTACACAACAAAAGTACTCTCGTGATCTTGTTGCAAGTGTTGGTCTTACTGATGACAAGGTTGTGGAAACCCCAATGGAGATTAATATAAAGTACGAGGAGGTTGATGGATAACCATTCAATAATCCAACAATGTATCAGTAGTTGGTGGGATCATTAGTTTATCTCACTATGACAAGGTCAGACATCTCATATGCAGTACAAGTTCTAAGTCAGTTTATGGTTAATCCTTATTGTATACATCACACTGCATTACTTTGTGTCATTTGATATGTTCGTGGTTCTATGAGTCAAGATGTTCTTTTTCGTTCTAATTTTTCTATATATCTTGAAAGATATACTGATGCAGATTGGGCTGGTTGTCCTAATTCTCGTCGCTCTGTTATTGGTTAGTGCATGTTTCTTGGCACATCCTTGATATCTTGGAAATGTAAGAAAGAATCTCGTACATCTAAATCATCTACAGAGGCTGAGTATCGTGCCATGTCGACAGCAAGTTCAAAAATTATTTGGCTACGACGGCTATTATTTGAGCTCAGTGTCGCTATTACAACTCCTATAGTGCTACAAGTTGATAACACTAGTGCGATTGAAATAGCCACAAACCCGATGCAACGTGAAAACACAAAGCATATAAAGGTAGACTGCCATTACATTCGAAAATTGGTTATCGATCGTTTCATCACTCTATAACATATTTCTTCTCATGATCAACTTGTTGATTTGTTTACAAAGGCAATGACACGAGCACGACATTAATATCTTATCTTCAAATTGCTACTTTGTGATCACCGATATCAATTTGAAGGGGGATGTTAGGAAAAGTTATATTGTATGGTAATCAAAAAATATATTCTTTCTTAGAATAGGATTGATTTACAGAATATACATTTATAATCATATATACTCCTTCCTAGAATAGAACTCTAACCCTACAATTGTATAGCTATAATTATGTGCTCTCTATTGTATCATTGATGTATAGAGAAAACTATATTTCAGAATATCTTTTGTCTCTCTAGCAGAATTTGCATCTCCTATCTTGAAGCTATGAAAACAGAGTATGTGGTGATGGTGATTTAAGTGGTGGTTTACATCAGAATTGGTTGTTGATGAGTTTGTTCTCATATGGTGGAATAACGGAGATTATTTCTGGTGGATTTTTAGTAGAGCTACATTGAGAAGTGTGCCATTCGAAAATGAGAGGGAGTTTGGTAATGGAAGAACTATGGGGGCGAAGACCTGGTAGTGGAGGAGCCAAGCTCACTTGGTGGATCAAAAAAGCCATCACCGCCGGTGTTGTTGCCGATCTGTTATAAATAAGAAGAATGAAGAAAAAAACATAAAAAGTAACAAATAAATAAAAGGAAACATAAAAGTTCTTTTAGAAAAGCAAAAGATAATGTGAAATAAGGAAAATATTAAAGTTTTAATTAGTTTTTTTTGCCTTTTCACTACACCTTCTTTGCCACGTCAGCATTTAGGGAGCAAACAATTACACTTTAAAATAGTTTAAGGGAGTAATAGAATTCCCGTGATATATAAATGTGTAGTTGAGATTTCAGATATAGATTGGGAGGGTTTTGGACCATTTTCTCTATTTTTCCCTCTTTTTCTATTGCCTATTAAAGCCGAGTCCAAGTTTTGGAATGTTGTAAAGATCGACCACATTCTTATTTTTAAAATGTTATTTTGAAATCATATCTAAATGCATATTATGTAATAAGAGTACAATTATTGTTGTCGGATTTAAATATATTTCATTAACATTAAATGATAATTAACCACACATATATGACTCATATGAGAAATGAGAGATTCAGTACTCCATATTTTAAACCTGGAAAAATAGCAAAACTAACGTGCAGTTATATATATTAAAAAACTCAAAGAGAATAAATGATAATCACTTTTATATCCTCAATATGCCATGATAAATATATACATCGAGGAAGAATGAGGATCACAAAAAGAGATTTGAAATAAAATGCACAAAAATAAATATACTAGTAATTAAATGAATATTTAAAGGGACAATGAGTACATTTGTGGTTGGTTACCCGGTAATTGATAATCATTAATTTTAATACTTGTGATATTTTAAAAAGTAAATTTAACCTTCAATTAACTAATGTGTATTTTCAATCTTTGTATGGTATGTTTCAAATATATTTACAATTATATCAATGTGAGTAATATTATAGGAGTAATTAAGTGATGACACAATTAATAATCATGAAAAATTTGTTGGTCATAGTCAAAGAAACTAAGCCTGCATGTTTCAATTATGCTTTATCGGTTATTAAAAGGAGTAAATTTATAATTGGTCGATAATCGAAGGATCAAAACTGATATTAAACCAAAAAAGAAAAATTGAAACCATTAATAGGAAGTTAAATAATAAATAAAAGAAGTGTGTCCATTCCGCTTCTAGTGGCGCGGGAATGTTTCACCGTTATTTTAGAGTCAGTTGCGAAATATACGGCATTAACGTCTTCATGAATCCATTCTACTTCTCCTCTGATCTATTTTCACCTTTATCCTAAACGGAAACAGAGACACGGAGGAACGATGAGTTTCCGAGATGATAACACCGCCGACGACGGGCTTCGGAAGCCCTTGCTGCATACCGGCAGCTGGTACCGGATGAGCTCCCGCCAGTCCAGTATGATGGGATCCTCAGCCCAAATCCTCCGCGAATCTATCTCCATTTATCTTTGTGTTCTCATTGTTGCATTAGGCCCAATTCAATTTGGCTTTACCGTATGACTATTAATTTCTTCATCACCTTGCATTTGCATACACAAATTTTATATAATTAATTATATTATGGTTGCTTTTGTAATTTTGTAGTGTGGCTACTCTAACCCTACCCAGTCCGAAATCACCAGCGACCTTGGACTTACCATTTCAGAGGTATGTTTCGTCTTAGTACATTTATTTCCCTTTTTTTCTGTACAAAAACAACACCAGGGAAACTGGGGTAGTTTTTGGGGGGTGTATGTGGTATGGTAAAATGAATATTTGTTTCTCTCCCTATATATTTATATATATATATACAGTATATATCAAACATTGATACTAATAATATTACGCAGGAAATTAGAGTGTTTGATTAGACTTTTCTTTTGAGTATCTAGAGATTGATAATAATGCTAATTGAAGTAAGTAATATGTTATATGAAGTTACAATTGAAAATAATTATAAGGAAAATGACTTCTAGTTAGAAAATGAGGTTTTCATTCCTACCAAACACACTGTGTATCTAATGTAGTGAAGCTACAAGTTCTAAACGGAAACAATAGAATTAGTGACCAAAAGAAACTGTGTGATATGCGGGACTTTTCTTGAAAAGTTCATAGGTGGCCGGTTTTATTTAGTATCTTCTTGCTGATGTATGGTTAAACATAGTGTTACTTTTTCATGGACAGTTCTCAATCTTTGGATCTTTAGCAAATGTTGGTGCAATGGTTGGCGCAATTGCAAGCGGTCAAATATCAGAATACATTGGACGAAAAGGGGTATAATTCTAAGGCACTTTCAACTGTTTAGTCTTGTATTCTTAATGCCACAACCTTTCCTTCGCATTTCTGCAAAAAAAAAGAAACAAAAAGTTTTCACTCATCAAATCTGTGAGCTACATGTCATCGAAGGAGCAACTCTACCATTGCTCTAAAACTCACCTCAAAAGTAGTTCAACACTATTATAATCTTGTATTTTTCTTTCTTTGGTTCTTTAGTAACTTTCCCAGTTACCTCATCTTCTCTCTGAAATACAGACTCTAATGATTGCATCAATTCCTAATATTATTGGATGGCTTGCCGTTTCATTTGCCACTGTAAGTGATTAGTTGTTATCTCTTGCACATTCTGATTGAATCTGCAATTTTATAGGTAATTAACTTGACCATACATGCCCTTTTCCCACTTTTAACAGGATGTCTCATTTTTGTATATGGGAAGGCTGTTGGAAGGCTTTGGTGTCGGCATTATTTCCTATGTGGTAATCTTAAGTGTTCAACTTCTGTACTTGTTCTTCTTGAAGTTATGGTTAATAGTCCTGCTTGCTGAATCTTCTTGCTTGTTATCTGCAGGTGCCTGTATATATAGCAGAGATTTCACCTAAAAACATGAGGGGAGTTCTTGGATCCATTAACCAGGTTGGTTTTGTATTGGGATTTACAGATATCCCTGGTCACTCAATCCTATAGGTTTTATGATCTATAGATATAAATGGCTCATTTTTAATTAAAAAAATAAATAATTTGATCTCTTGGCATTAGCTCTCTGTAACAGTGGGGATTATGCTGGTATATCTTTTGGGATTATTTGTAAGCTGGAGAGTGCTTGCTGTTATAGGTGAGAAATACAGTCTTCCTTGTTAAAATTAGCTTAATTGCAATAGGTTCCCTAACCATTTGGTGATTGACAAACTGATTAACTTCTCTATTCTTAAGATGGTAGAGTTAGTAGGAATTTTTTTTATCAAGTAAGCATTTGACGACGTTCATCTTGCTGAAACAAGTTTTTCATCTTTCTAAAATTCCCCTTCCTTCTTGAAATATTTGAAGTTATTCTTCATTGCAAGTTCATTGAAGCAACTCAAAAACATTGAATGAGCTGATGTCTTTCTGTTATAATGTGAAGTCACTTGTATACTTGATTTTGAACATATTTATTAATAATCCTTTATGTCACTCTGCAGGAATGTTGCCATGCATGGTTTTGATACCTGGTCTATTTTTTATACCTGAATCTCCTCGTTGGTTGGTATGAGTTCCAAACTTATGTTTGTCACAACTAGATTTGCATTGTTATATTATACTGATGTTAATGCTGTATTATTTAGGCTAAAAATGGGCTGAATGAAGATTTTGAAACTTCTTTGCAAGTTCTACGGGGATTTGACACAGATATATCCTCAGAAGTGAATGAGATCAAGGTAATATGTGGAATGTGTTAAATGATGATTTCTCAACTATTTTGAACCCTCAAATTGCACTGTAGAAACTTCTTGCAATGCAAACTACTAAAAATGTGTTCATCATCATTTGTTTCTCCTGTCCTTGTCTCAGAAATCTGTGAGATCTTCAACTAAAAAAGTTACCATTCGGTTTTCTGAGCTTAAGATACGGCGATATTACTACCCTTTGCTGGTACACATTTGTGTTGGATTCCTTAATTATGCTGATTTATGTCTGGTATCCTTGACTAGACAAGGACTTTGAAATGAAACCCCCTACTCTTGTCAAGACTCATTTTATCGGCTGATTTTATTCAGGTAGGTATTGGACTACTCGCACTCCAGCAACTCAGTGGAATTAATGGTGTTTTATTCTATTCCAGTAACATCTTCAAATCAGCTGGTCAGTTCCGTTCCTTGATTGTCTATAGAAATGCATACCTGAATCATCAAATGATTTGAAACTGGCAGTTACAAGTATTATTGTGTCATTCTTTTTGTTCTTTACTCTGGCTGGTAGAAACAGAGGAAAGTAACACTCTGGATAGCAGAAATGGGAAAAAGAATTCCACGTTTTGCATGAAGAGTACAATGAATTTCTTCCTCTGCATCCTAGATAACACCCTGCAATAAATATGGGATGATGAAGACTTCGTTTTGTGGGAGGGGGGAGAGTACAAAAGACAAAGTTTGAAGTTTTGAACTATCAACTTACTCCATCTCAAAAAGAAACTATTAACTTGTTAATAAGAAAAGTGTTAAAGCTATTAACTGTAAAGGAACCGTAGATCACCTGGTATGATCAAGCCCACCTTTAAGGTACTCTTGAAAGCAAAAACAATAAGTTGACTAAGCACAATAAACAGTTTCTTTTTAAGTTGTTTTGAATTTTTATTTTGATGTTTGTGAAAATGAAGTTTTGATATTTATGTCCTTTTTAAATTCCTTCCAGTACTTCTTGCTTTTGCTTGAACGTATGCCTGGAAAATCTGCTTGATGGAAATTGATATGGAACTTAGCCATCTAGGTCTGTTATTTCATGAGTGTCCATTCGAATATGCCATGCCTTTTGAACTATTCATTTTCTTTTTGTTGGTACCTGAGAAATGATTCCCATGTTGTGTGCCACAGTCCTTACTCAGCTATCACTCAGTAAATAGCTTAAAATTGTGAAGTGCCATCTGTGATGATCTCTCAATCTAAAGATAATATACCATTATCCAGATTCACATACACTGCAGTGCCAAAAGGTAATATGCCATTAACCAGATCGACTTATACTACTATTTGGGAAAACAGCTTTACCAAACACCAGCTAGAGACTTGTATATTCATTCATGACCCAACCATGTTGTAGCATGATATCCACCTTGAACATAAATTTTGATTACATTGTCAGCAAGAGGTGATGAATTGGAGAATTAGACAACAAAAAGTCGGGACCATATCTGATATCAGGATGAAGTTTTTGTAGTGGATTCAAGTAAAATAGGCAAGTTACTACGAACTGTTATCTTAATTCTACATTATGGCGTGCAGTTTCCCACTCTTAGAAGGTATCACGTGCCTTCTCTTTATTTGCCAAATTAATTCCAGGTGTATCAGAATTAGACTGTATGCATAATACCACCTAGTCATAGAGACACTATGAAATGTTACAACTGGTTTGACATAGGAGTTTAATTGCAATGCTCTTCAAATTTGCAGGAATATCATCCAGTAAAGCAGCAACATTTGGTATCGGGGCTATTCAGGTAAGCCAGTTCCCTTGGATCTAATGTTAGTTTATATGTATATATTATTCCAAGTTAATAAACATCTTTTATAGGTCATTGTCACTGGTATCTCTGCATCACTGGTGGACAAGGCAGGACGCAGGCTACTCCTCATTGTGAGTCCTTCCAGAAATTTCACATGCAGTTTCTATTTGCTGAAAAAGAAAACAAATGGATAACTTGATTATACTCTTTTCTTTAGGTATCCTCATCTGTAATGACTGCTAGCAGCTTGCTTGTTGCAATGTCATTCTTCCTGAAGGTCAGTTGCATTTACATTCATAATAATTGATCAAGCAATTTTCTGAATTTAATGAGATCTCTTTCTTCGTGTTGGGATTGACTTTCTTTTATTGTCACTCCACAAACTTTTTCTACTCAACCCAGGAGTTCACCCCTGAAAATTGGCATTCATTCTTTGCAGTATTGTCTCTGGTTGGACTTGTGGTATAGTTCCTGTCTTACCTTCTATTGTTCCAACCCTACTATCCCCCCCCCCCCCCCCCCCTGCTCTCATCCCTGTTCTATTGTTGCATTCTGGCATATCTGAAACCCTTTACGTATTAATTTTTACAGGCCTTGGTGATGGCATTTGGTGTAGGATTGGGATCCATACCTTGGATCATAATGTCTGAGGTATAACAAAGCTAATCTATAGTTCAGGAGACCAGGAAAAATATATTTTCCTAAACATAATTAAAAATAGAACATAGATAAAACTTGTAACATTCTCAGGAGAACGTGGTTGAGAAATTTGAGGAAAACTAACATATAGAATCACCCCTGTTAAAGGTGATGATGTTAGTTTTAAAGGAAGATCAAGCATTATTGCAGGTTTCTTTAACATATTAAGTAACTGCCAGGACAGATTTTTGGTTCAAACTTTCTTCCTAGAAAATATTCTTACTGAACTTGAGATGTTCTTCAAGGACACTAGCATAGGTTTTATGATTCTCTTTATTTTTGGGGATTCAAGAGCCTCACTGCTCTAATAAATAGCCCTATTGCATGACAATAAAATCAGTGTTCTGTTTACCATCTCTTGAGGCATCAAGTTTTTAATTGGTTGTGCAGATTCTGCCTGTAAGCATCAAAAGTCTGGGTGGCAGTGTTGCAACTTTGGCCAATTGGTTTTCAGCATGGATTGTTACAGTGACAGCAAATTTGCTTTTAACTTGGAGTAAAGGAGGTTTCTCTCTCTCTCTCTCCGTTTCTCTATTGGTATTCGCACCATGCTTGGAGTGACTCTAAAGACTGTAAATTTGGCAGGAACATTCGCTATCTATGCACTGGTATCAGCTTTTACGGTGGTTTTTGTGAGGCTTTGGGTTCCAGAAACCAAAGGAAAAACACTGGAAGAAATTCAGCAGTCCTTCAGATGATACAAAATAAAATTGCAGTAAGATGAGTAAATGGAACAAGTGATGCAATTCCAGCCTGACTGAAAACTTGTTTTGTTCCACTTTACCATGTACCACTATATGTTGTCTTGTCCAAGAAGTTCTTCTCGTGTACTGCTAGTGCTTATGGAGCTAACATCTGCAATTTGCAATACATATTTGTATATATTTGTTTAAGACAACAATTTCAAATTTTGAACCCAAATTACATAGTAACTAATATTACAGAGGAAACACATAGTTGTTTTCCTTTTCATAGACAAAAAGTTGCATGATATTACGATAGTGAACTTTGCAGTACTGTCCTTCACTTTTGGGCTTTTTCTGCATGCAGGGATGTAAGGAACTGCTTGAGACACTTGTTATAAACGCAAGGTCGTTCTAGGTGAACCAGATGGCCTGCCTTGTTTATGCCATGAAATGTAGTCTTCTCACCCAGTTGACTGTCATCAAGTAATGCAAAACAATCATCAGGTTTATTCAAATTCTCTGTGGCACTTGTATTAAATTATTATTGATGTAGTAGTTTGAATTATATACACGGGTCATATATCAAAATGGTCCATTACTGAACGACTTATTACTATAACTTCTATGTAAATAAGTTTCTGATGTGAGATCTTGTATACTACTCTTGGAGGTCATATGCTTGTTTGAGTTTATAATGTAAGGGCATGTCAAGCCTGAAAACTTACTGTTTCATGTTCTGAGCAAGCTCCAAATTGAAAATTTGATCATTCTCACCCCAGAGGAGATGTATTCTCTGTCAAAAAAAATATATATATATGGAAAAAGCACTCGATATGTTTCCTAGTTCTTTGTGTGAAATATTGAAGAGTAGAACTCGTGATATTCCAATTACCTGTGGAAAATTTGGAATAGTTGTGTCTTTGTTGCTCACCACCAAGCCTTCTAGCAGCTCTCCTCTTTCCTTTCTGTTGGTGAACATTACCTGACATATCGTCAAGTGAGGGAATAAGATCCTTTGCTTCGGTTAAAACTTTACATTTTAGATATGAATCACAACGATGACATCAATGTTGTTTCATACTAGTATTAATATAAATACAAAAATTCCTCCCCATGATTATATATCTTTATCTCACCAAGCTATGATTTTACTCTTTTAATCTTATCGAAAGAAACTTGAGAGACATTCAAGAATTTGGTTAAGAAACTTCGAATTTCATTTGTCTTGCACTAACGGGTTAGAAATTGACGAAGTGACTGAAATGGGCTTTTAGTCACTTTTGTTTATTCAAGTCATTGGCATATATATGTATGAATTTTTTTGAATTAATATCTCAGATGGTTACTTAACTTTGAGTTGATCACTTAGAAAATTTCTCAACTTTGAGTTGTTCACTTAGAAAGTCACTTAGCTTTGTTTTATAACTCAAAAATAATTCAACTATTGGTGTTTTACTTACAAAGTCATCCAACTATTGATATTTCACTTAGAAAGTCACCCAATCAATTTAAATATTTTTTCATTAATTTTATTTTAAACTACTTTTACTATTTTTTAAAGAAATAATAAGATGTCTATTTTAATTATCTTATTGACCCACTTCAATTATTTAATTATAGTTTTTCTGAAAAAATGTAAAACAATTAACCCAAAAAAAAAAAACATTTCCGTTCTAGTAATTGTATGACTGGAATTAAATATGTTAAAAAAATTATCTAAAAAATAGGAGGTTGAAATCGATAAGAAGTAATAAGAAAAGCACATAGTAGCAAGTCTTTTACTATTTTAAAACAAAAATAGGCAAAAACAAAAACTATATTTCAACAAAATTCAATTAAATAATTAAAATAAACATCTTCTTATTTTTCTTTAAAAAATAGTTTAATTATTTTTTATATTTTTACAAAATTTATTGAAAACATTATTTAAATTGATTGAGTACTTTTCAAGTGAAATATCAATAGTTTAGTGACTTTCTAGGTGAAACACTAATAGTTGAGTGACTTTTGAGTTATAAAACAAAGTTGAGTGACTTTCTAAGTGAACAACTCAAAGTTGAGTGATCATCTGAGATATTAACTCAATTTTTATTTTTTTTAATATCAGCACTTTTGATATGTCGATAAAAAAAGAAGAAGATAGTTGGTCGTAAAACGGTAAAAGCGGTTAGGTGTAGTTGGTTGAGCAAACTGGCAGTGATATCAAGAATGAAACATATGGCTGGATGCCATGTGTAATAATGAACTCAGAGATTATGCACGTCTACGTTGTGTCCCCCTTTTTTTTTCCTTCTTTGTTGACAAATGTGTAAAATGTTGCAAATCTTCAAGTTATGGCCTTGTGGGAAAATGTATGCCATAATTTCGTCAACTTATTAATGAATTCAATTTGGCTTACAGTCTCTCCTCTCTTATTTTCTCCGTTTTCCCCTTTTGTTGGCAAAGAAAAATAGTTAAAGACTTCTACTGTTGTATATAATGATGCCTCTACCAAACTTTCAAAGTATGAACAATTTGTTTGCCATTAACTGATTCAGTGGAGAGCATTAAAGCCACACGTAATTATACTGTGACAACAAACTAACTAACTACTGTAATTAAATTACAGATTTATATTTTGTACATTGATAAACATGAAGAATTCAAGTCCGAATTTACATGAAAAATTAAGTATTTTGATTCTCATGATGGATTGTGACTTTTGTTATATTCATGCAAAGAAAAGAAAATGAATAATTGATAAATAAACTAAACTAACCTCGAGAAAATCTCTATGAAGACGATCAGGGAACCAAAGCTTCTTATAAGCAGCCACTTTTAGCAGGGCCTTAAGACCCTTAACAGAAGTAGGCAGCAGCAGCTCCGACGAAGACGAAAATCCCAAACCATTAAGCGTCGTAGTGCTAATCGAATCAGTCATCGCCAATATCGATCCAGACACCACCAACGCCTCAACTAAATCTGGAAACATCTCCGCCATCTTAAACGCTACCATTCCTCCATAACTAAATCCAACCACTACGCAATTCTCCACGCCTAATTTCCTTAACCCTTTTCCCAAACACTCTGCTTGAAAACCCGGCGATCTATCGGAACTATCCGTAACTGATCCGCCGAAGAAAAGTAGGTCCGGTACATAAACAGAGTATTTTTTAGTTAATGCACCGATTTGAAATTGCCACGTCACTATTCCTTCGCCGGCGAAGCCGTGGATTAGTACGACTACGGGTTTGTTCGGGTCGGGTTCGGTGGTGGATTCAGGGGAAATAGCACATTGATTGTTGGAGAGAGGAGTAGTGGTTGTGATTTTTTTTGTTTTTCTTTGTTTTTTGAATTATAGTTTCAGAAGGAACCCAAAAATTCATAATTGTGCCTGGTTCTATCTCTATACTATGAGGTCTGATTCCAGCTAATTTCATTAGGCCATGTAACAATGGCTTCTGTGCTTCTACCAAGTTCACCATCTCTTTTGAAGAAAAATGTAATTTCTTGTGTGTATGGAGGAATTAAGGAGAGAGGTGAAGTGGAAGAGATGAGAGGAAGGAGGGGATTTTTAAAGTAAGGGTTAGGTGTTGAGTTGTTATCTGTTGTTCGTCATTAAATGTAACAAAACTTATATTATACAAAATTCAATGACCAAAGAAGATGCAGTTGGTATATATAGTTGCATCTACTTCTAGATTGATGCTATAATTCTATTCTTAAGTGCATCTCTGTGAACTAGTTGACGTACTTGTATCATCTTCTTATACAGTAAACGACTAATAAACAACCCCAACCCCCACAAACCAAAACAAGAAAGAAACAGAGGACCACTACTAGCTCCGCCCTGTGAAAAGTCTCTTTATTATGAGTCGAACAATCGTCACCTTAGAATTAGACCCAAAATTCTTTTTTTATTTTATTACCAAGCATTTTAGAATATAATAAGTCAGTCGCAACTGGCCCATATAGTTGCCTCTAAAAAGGCCCTAAAACCCCTATCTTTTGTGGTGAATGGTGACCAATTGAATTTCCAATAGTGATCGTATTTCTTCTATTGGACATTTTTTTGTTTTCGACGTTCGGTATTTGTATTTCAAGTGACTCCCTAATAAAGAAGATCTCATACTGCAGAGCTTGTTGGTTTACTCCAATAGAGCTCAAACCTAAAACTTATGTTTAAAAATAGACATGACGATGAAGTACTTATCATTTCACCGTAATTTTTGTCGGTAATTGCATGCTGTGAACATTGCGTATTTGTCTTGCTATGATAGCATATAATTATGATGAATATTATATTGCAAGTTGAAATAAGGCTGTTGCCGCAATTCACGTTTAATAAGAACAAAATATATGATATTGTCAAGTGACAACCATATATAGTAGGTAGTTCAATGAAGAGGGCCTTTTGACTTCAATTATATTATTAAGTGAAGTCTCATTCATTTTAGCTAACAAGTTTATCTTGCATTAAATGAGGTGAACTACTTCATGATAAAACTTGAATTTACCTTAGAATTTATCAAATTACTCCTAATTCTTACCTCTAAATTAGATACTTTCTCTTCTTCAAATCTAGCTGTATATGACTATCAACTCTTGATCTACCATGCTACTATATTTTGGTCTAACATCCAATTCAAGTTCACATATTTTTTCTTGAGCTGGTTAAGAGTGATAGTGGAACTATTTATCATCAAACCTCTACTAGGTCTTCATATACTTTTTAAAAAAAAAAAAATATCTACCAATTTGACATAAGAAAAATATTATTGTTACGGTGCAGTAATCATGGAACTTATGCTATTTGCCGACGTACGTACTTGTCCCATTTTTTGAGTCAATTGGAAGGCGTACAATTTATGTAGAACGTAGGATATATGCATGTGTCTACTCGCTTAATTTTAGATAAATTTAAGTATCTACTGTAGCACACCTAAAATTGAAGAGTATAGATGTTATCAGACATCAGCTATGACCAAGTTAGAGAACATGTTTGTGTATTATGTCTATACATATAAATCTATACGCTTAGTTGAATGGGACATGTATATGTTGATTAAATGGGACATACAGATGTTGAAAGAGACTTCTAATGCAAGTATAAATTATGATCATTTGCCGAGAGAAAGTGAAGCTGAATCTTGTTGATGAAAACTGTCACGATTTAATGCTTATACGCTTCAACCTACTTTTTGCACACCTCCCTACCAATACATATAATAATAATAATAATAATAATATATTAGTATATCTTATTTTCAAGATTTCATATTCTACGATAAAAATGTTTATCTACGAATATCCATTGAATGACTTCATACAACGATAGTAAAAAAAATGTTTAATTTACACCGACGATTCTGTGTAAAACATATAGTAGTAAATCCATAAAATAAACGTACCAAGAAAATTATCACTTTTTAGTCTATTTGACAGAATCTAATTAGAGATTTGTTTAAGCCTTGGAAGAAACCTGAAAGCAATTAGCCATGTAGCAATTGAAGTACTTCCTTCAATTATTAAGCTGTGGTACGTAAAAATATATCATGAGTAGATTGATTAAGAAAAATTAAGGAACATTTTTTAATGGTACACTTGGACAAATAGTTTCAAGATCATGATTAATTAATTGGGGATTTTCTTGCACGTCATTTTACATATGGGGTCAGTTTACTGTTGAACAATTTATTATTAATTGATGCTGATTAATTATTTGTCTTCCTATACAATACAAAGTTTGTTTAAATTTTGATCAACCACACTGCCTACTTCCGACCCACATGCACCGATCCCTTTCATTTGTGTAGACTTTTTTTTGGGGTATAAGACGATAATTAAAGCAGTGTGACTATACGAGAAATGTGTATACACGTTAGGGGTCGTTTGGTAGAGTGTATTAGGAAAAATAACGCATGCATTAGCACTGTGTATTACTAATACCTTGTTTGGTACTCTTTTCCAACCTATGTATAACTAATGCTTGCATTAGTTATACACTCTATTGTGTATTAAAGTGTGTATTGCTAATACCATGGATTTCTAGGTATTAGCAATGCAATGGTTTTAATGCATGCATTAGATTAACTAATGACAAAACTATCCTCTATTAATAATAATAATAATAATAATAATAATAATAATAATAATAATTAATTATAATTATTATTATAATAATAATTATTATTATTATTATTATTATATTATTATTATTATTATTATAATTATTATTATTATTATTAATTATAATTATTATAAATAATAATAATTATTATAATAATAATAATTATTATTTATTTTTTTGTAAAAGAATGTGGGGATATTTTTGTAAACAAATATTTTTTAATAGTCTTTATACAAGGCTTGCTATTTCCAATACATCAAACCAAACAATGTATAAGAAATAATGCAAGCATAACTAATGCAAGCATTACTAATGCTTGCATTACTAATGCATGCACTACTAATACATCATATTCAATATTATTCTTATACACTCTACCAAACGACCCCTTAATGTATTGTGCATGACGACTTTTCTGTCTACCTAGCTAGCTAGCTTCACAATCAATGATAAATAGCATTTTTATTGACTTGTTTTATTTTAGGTGACTTGAATTTGATTTGAAGTTTGTGTAATATTCCAGTGATTTCAAATTTGGGTAGTGTATTTACCACTGTCTTAAGGATAGGATGAGATAGAGAAGTTGTTTTCGAATAAAGACCCTCGACTCAAAAAAAAAAAAACTTATAAGTATTATGATATACAACCTAACTGTACTTTTGAATTACTCATGAACCATATCGAATATTTATAAGAGAAAATTGTATATAATAGCAAATTATTAATTCAAATTAAATTATATAAATATAGTTTGATTTAATTGTACCTCATAGCAAACTGTTACTATTTCACCTCTTTCCTATTGAATCTCGCTCGCCACTCTCGTTCTCTCCCTCCCCTCTCTCATTTTTATACAAATGCAAGTGTATAAAGTGCGTTTGTGTTTGTATAAAGTGAGAGAAAATTGTATATATACCTATATTTTCGTTCCCATCTCTCCCCTCTCTCAGATCTCGCTCTCTCACTTTATATAAAAAACGCAAATTGTATAAATGCGTTTGTGTTTGTATAAAGCGAGAGAAAATTGTATATATACATATATTTTCGTTCCCCTCTCTCCCCTCTCCCAGATCTCGTTCGCCACTCTCCCAGATCTCGCTCGCTCACTCGTCTCTCTCACTTTATACAATTGATCTTTTTGTATATGTATACCAAAGCAGATTATACATCTGCTTTCTTTTGTATATGTATAGCGAAATATACATATTTATGTTTGCTATGGAGTGCAATTATGCAAACTTTGCTATAACATACAAATATAAATTTTGTATTTGCTATATGTGAAAATTGCTCTATTTATAACTATCTACATATATAATCATGAAAGCAATTTCCTTGTTCATGCCAAAGTTATGGGCTTCAGTAGTAAGATGGCCAGGTCATTTCGTCTGCTCCGTGGGCCATTTAAATGGATCAACACTACAAGCCCAACCTTCATTTCAACTGATACTAGAATATTAGTCCGTCATTTTCAATTAAAATATTTTGAGCAGCTTTCACATTTAGCAAACATAAAAATCATATTTGTCTGTTTTAGCTATAGTTTGCTTAATTACGCTCCATAACAAATTTTATGTTTGCTATAGAGCATCAGATTGTATAAATCGCTGGGGGCATCAGATTTGTATAAAATCGTTGGTAGCCTCTCATTTGTATAAATCACTGGCAATCTTTCGTTTGTATAAATCGTTGGCAGCCTCTCAATTCAATTTTATGTGTTTGTATATCTGCATAAATTTTGAATTTATATACAATTAAATCGAAATAAAATGTTTGTATATCAAATATCTCTCTCTCGCCTTATACAAATACAAATTATACATTGTATTTTGTATAATCTATGTTTGTATAAAGTGAGAAAGAAAGAAAGACAAAAGAGAACTGGATAGGGAAAGATTTGTATTATATAATTATAAGTGTATAGGACGAAGATATATATGTATTTGCATGTATACATATAATTTTCTTTCGCTTTATACAAACATAAACACAATTTATACATTTGTGTTTGTATAAAATAAGAGAGGCGAGGGAGAAACTGGCGAGTGAGAATTTCAGGGAGAGAGGCGATTGACAACAGTTTGCTACGGGTTACAATTAAAGCAAACTGTGGTTATAACATTTAATTTGAATTAATAATTTGCTATTATATACAATTTCCCCTTTTTGAGTTTGTATACAATGTATTTATTTTCTATCCAATAGCTTTCCATATGATTAATATCCCCATAATCTGGCAATTAACAGAAGGAATAAATGAAACAGAGTAGCCATGGACATAAAAAAACGAAAAAGTTGAGCTCTTTACATGACGTTTCATTTGTCTCATATGATAATGTGAAAATTTCATTACTTGAAATAGGGCTAGAGCCAGGTTGGAGCAAAGAGTTCATTTGAATTTTCTTGAAAAATTATATCGTGTATATAAAGTTAAAATTATTTTTTTATTTATGTAATAAATATTGAATTTTCTCGATTTATTTGCGTATTTACTTTTTAATATTTTGAACCATTTTGTGAAAAAAAATAAAATCTAATTCTGCCACTCAAGAGTTTGATGAAAGCTCAAAGAAGTTGCCAGAGAAGTTTAGCAGAGCACAACGAGCGAACTCCAATAAATAATGTTGGGGTTTGAAAATTAACGGTTTAAGCATGTCGAAGAATGAAAAAGTCTCATGTTTCTTAAAAGTGGTTATTTCTAATTTATATTTTAAATGGTGGTAAATAGGCAGTCCCAAAACTAGCCATTACACACCTAATTTTTGCTAGATTTCTCCTTCACTTTGTATGTCTTCCACATGGTAAACTTATCTTCAACCAAATCTTGAAGACCCAATAGTAAATTGAAATTTATCTGTTTCAATTTATACGACATAAATATCTCTTAACTTTCTTTTAATTATAATTTTTTTGTGAAAAAATAATCATGCCTAGATAAATTTAGACACAAATTAAAAGCCGTAATTAACCGTATTTCAGGCACCCGAAAAAGCCAAAATGGAACATCACATCTTGCAATGCATACATACAGAGAGCCCTTTAGTTTTCTGTTACAGCTAAACACTGCAATTTCATTTCCATGTTCTTCAGGACCATGCCGTGCTCAGTGTTCTGTCCTGTTGCACTCCAAACGAAAAGAAAAAAATTAAAGGAAACCGTATCGCAGTTTTTCATTTCAATTTATATGACACTATTTGACTTGACACACAATTTGTATGACTATAAATCATTTCATTAACTATAAAAATAGAATTTTAAAATTAAAATGTTCCCAATTATTCAAAGGTTACATAGACAGATTAAAAGAAAAGTATGTCACATGAATTAAAACATATAGAGTAACTGTTACCGAAATAATCAGCTCAGTCATAGTTAACTCAAACACGGATTGAAACTAATATTTCAGTTGTGGCCCAGAATGAAATGAACTACTCGTACTAATTAATTAATAAATTAGGGGCGGAACAAGGTGCAGGGTGTAAGATTACCCTATATATCTAAGGTTAAAATTTTATTTTTATGTTATATATAATAAATGTTTTTCTAAATGCATTTTCGCCATATGGTCGCTTGTCCGTATATATAATAAATGTTAAATCTCTTTTATCTTCTTTGTATGTTTACTTTCTCTATATTTTGAACTTGTTAACAAAATTCTGGCTCTGCCACAGCTAGTAATGCAGGCATGCAGCAATAGTGTAGCAATAATTCTGGTGACACATAGAAAGCTCAAAGCTAAAAAGAGAGACTGTTTCAGAATTTGCCGGCAGCATAAACAGCAGAAAACTTTCAGTTGATAAAGAGAGAAGTGTTGGTGGATCATCATATTCAAGAAAGTGTAAATTATATGGATGACGAGGACTAACAGAGAAAAAGTGATGAGTCTCAAAAGTAATATATATATATGACTGATCATCATCAAAGTGAAAAGTTAAAGATACTAGGAGTAATGTATATAACAACTAGTCCCCAAAAGGAGGGGAAAAAGCCAAGAAACATGAAAACATTAGAATTAACTCATTTTCACTCCATCTCTATATGAAAGACGATGGACCAAAAAAAGAAAACATCAGTAAAAGATAAAGAATTTCTTCAACCATAGCCCACCATCATCATGACACGTCATCAATTGGCCTCATCTCCCGTTTTAATTTTTTCTTCTCTTGAAATTAATTAAACCTTGATCCTACTTTTAATTTTAAAAAATTCATCTAGTAAAGTCATGAACAAGGCTAGGCCTATCAGCAACATTGAGACGCCAAGGAAAGAACGGGATGCCGGTGGCCGTAGCATCGGAGTCACGGTGATGTTCATTATCCTCAATGAACCTGAACTGACCATTTCCATAACTAGCTGAAGAGAAACAAGGCATTTTTGTAGGCTGTGAATGGTGATGATGATGAACCCAGTGTTTATGCGTCGTCGTTTCCATTCCCCCTCCACCGTTAGCCGTCGCTGTTGCTGCACTCGCTCTTCTCTCTTCCTTCTTAAAACGAATTCCACACGCATTGCAAAGTGACTGCAAAAACGTTATAACCATCAAAAAAAAAAAAAATGAATCTTACTTGTTCATGAACATATATTGATCAATTTTTATACAATGTAAATATAAATAATTATCATTCAAAAAATATACCTTAGGTCCTCTAGGGCCATTTCTCCATAGAGGTGTAGAAGTGGTGTCACAGTTAGCACAGCGGCGAGCAACAAGGGGATCAGTAGTAGAGTTGTTGTTGGGAGCACGAGTGGACTTGTATTGAGCGGAAGGAGGAGTAGTAAGATGTTGTTTGGGGTGAAGAATATCCCAGAAATTGGACATGCAGTTAGAGGAAGAACGACGACGTTCATGATTATTAGAGTAAACTGATGATCTCTTTTCATGATTGTCGTCATTGATAAGGCGAGTAGAAGGAGTTCCTAAGGAAAGAGTACAATCGACAGATGAAGGAGCAAAACAGTACATGTTTTCCGAATATTCATCGGGGAAGAGCATTGAGAATGCAGATGAAGAAGTAGTAGTATTAGTGCCGGTTTGGTTATGAAACAGACCGCATGAACATGGACCAACCATACTCCCACTACAACGATGCATCATTTTTTTTCTACTTCTTCAAATTGGCAAGGAGTTTATAGAGGACAAGAGGCCAAAGAAAGGGGGTAAAGAAGTAATAATAGAAGGTTTGAATTGTATTAACTAGAGACTAGAGAGAGTTTTGGGGTTTGTAGTATTGTCTGTTAGCTGATTTATATAAGTTCATAAAATGTCGAAATACTAGTCAGCAGGTGCAGGGTAGTCCACGTTGGTCGTCAAACGTCTGCTACAACGTTTCTTTGTTTGCAGAAAAAACTGCAGAGAGGTAGGGACCAGATGATCATGTGTTACATGATAGACTGTATGCTATTGATAAGCAAATGCCAAGTGGTCACTATATATAGTAATACATGAGTTATACTGCTAGTTCTCATGTGTTACGACTACTTTTTGTAATTTGATTTATGTATACTCTCTATGTATAATGTAGTAGAGTATATAGTAAGTGTAGAGTACGTAGCTAAGAAATGAATGGGTCATAACTCATTATTGTTAGTCAAAAGAGAACCCACGTGACAAGGGGGAACAGTCTTCCATGGATCTGCCTTCTCCGATCACGAGGCGACCTGTCTCAACTCTCAACTCAACACCCAATACTATTAACCCCTTGCTCTCCATATACCCCTACCCCCACCCCCACCTTTCTGCACTCTCCCTGCCACCCCAATCATACTGGAAATTAATTTTTTCTCCGTTTCAAATTATTTGTCAAACATATTTAACTCAAATTATTTGTCATTTTTCAAGTTCACAACAAAATCAATCATTACTTCTTCTATCTCATTTTATATGACTTACCTTTTTTTTAGTCAATCTCAAGAAAAAACGATACATTTCTATAGTATAATGATTTATAATCACACATATATCTATCACTTATTAGACCACGAGTTTTGAAAAGTTTTTATTTCTTATTTAAACTCGGGTTGAGAAAAACTAACTCATACTCCCTCCGTCCACAATTGTTTGTCAGGGTAAGGTCATGCACATCACTCAAGGAAAATTTAATACAAGGTGTAATTTGACTAATATAACCATACTATATCAAGAATACCAAAAGTTCACATAACTTTTCAATTGAACTACACAATCATTAAGGACAGAATTGGAAAAAAAGTTACTAATTATTTCTTGATTGTTTAAATTGACAATTAATCTTGGACATCTATTTATAGTATACCTGCCAAACAATTGTGGACGGAGGGAGTATAAAATAAGACGGGCAGAGTATTATGTTTCCTATCTTGTCCCTAGTAGTAATTGTTTTTAAACACTACAAACACTTTAATAAAGTAAATTAACATTTATCGGTAAAATAATTATATCTTAAGATGTAAATAGTAGTAAAAATAATATCTCCTAGATAATATTAAATCCGCTGTGACAAATCTTGAATCTGAATGTGCATCAAATGCAAGTCATGAGACTTGAGGTTTCTGGTTAGGTTGGGTCAGTGTAAGGTAGTGGTGTTTATAATTATGAACGAACAACGACCATACTTTATTAGTGCAATAGGCAGTCAAATCCATCAAGTTAGAGTAAGGAATATTGTAAGTGATTGATAAAAATATGATACTGGAGAGGAGTAAAAGTGGCTAATTACTGAGCATACACCACTCCTTTTTTCATCTTAAGGTGCAGAAAATAACAACAAGCAGTTTTAGGCATTGTCCAACATCACTAGTAAATTGGTCGTACTACCATGTATTCACGTGAACTGACTGAGAGAATCTATGAATGTTTTAGGTAATCTTGGTCTTCTTGTCATCATGATTATCTATCTATATCAACCACCCTTCACTCTTATTCTTCTCAATCCAATTTCCAACATTGATTTATTTTTACACACACCATATATAATTTTCTAGATTTGTTTCTAATAAGATTAATAATTGTCTGGATATAGAGTAACACAAAAGAATGATTCAGCTCTCGTTTTATTATATATTTTGAAGTTGAATCTAAGTCAAACATATATTTAAAGAAAAAAATTTAAAATTTATTCCCAAAGTCTATGGACAAATGCTAGAAAATAACTAGAGAGGACTGTTCAATAATTAATAAGCACCCTCAATCAATAATTATAAAATTATAAATTCGAGTTACAAATAAAACAAAAAATGGATAGAGTAACGAGGAGATGCATAGATTTAGTGTGGAGTAGACAAAAAGCGAGAAAGTGAAAAAGGGATGGGAATAGGAATCATGAAAATGAGATACTCTGCAATCATCAAAGCAACAAATGTTTGGAACATGACATAGAGAGCAAATCTTTGACTCAAAGATGCAAACTTAGTGTAGCTAAAAAGTACCCTCCGGATTTAATAATTTGTTTGAAAAGAAAGAAAAGGGGAAATGAAGCTAGATTTGGTGTGTTTGTTTAATAATTATGAAGAAAAAAAGTATGAGGGGGCCACCATGAATCACATATACTCATGATGAAATGTGATGGGGTCCAAAACCAAAAGAGAACAAAAACACCTCTGGAATATCAATTGGATTTGGGATTAAAAGATTCAAAATCCAAAGAACAAAGAGAGAGAGAGAGAGAGAATCAGATCATCTTGAGATTGGTGTCACCCTTAGTTCGACAAACGGGAAGACCAGAGACCAGACCAGACCCTCCACTTTCCAAAAGATGCTCTATCAACCCACCCCACCATGTTACTTCGATTTACACAATTTCATTACCCTCTCTACACTGCAAATCTTCTATTGAATTACCGATCGTGACGGAGTTAAAGATTTTTAGTAAGGGGTTTAAAAGTAAATATATGAACTAATTAAAGTGAGTTTAACGTTTACTATATATACATAAAAAAATAATTTTAACAATGTATATATAATAGTACTTTTTCTGTACCAATTTATGTGACTTACTTTCCTTTTTAGTCTGTCCCAAAAAAAATGATACATTTCTATAGTAAGTAACAATTTAACTATAAAATGTCTATTTTACTCTTAATGAAATGATTTATAGCCACACAAATTTCAATCATTCATTTTGAACCACAAGTTTTAAAAGTCTTCATTTCTCTCTAAAATTTCGTGTCGAATCAAACTACGTCACATAAAATAAAACGGATAAAGTAATATTTTTCTCCAAAGAGGATTTGAATGAACCCATAATAGTATGCTAGCTTCGCCTTTGATTACAAATAACGAATCAATGATCTCAAATGCCAATAAATATTCTGGCAATAAATGTGATGTGTTCTTTTTATTTTTTTATTTTTTATGTTTCTAGGAAAAATATAAATAAATTAAAACAAATATATGCTCCCTCGTCCAATAATAGTTGTTCATTATACTATTTTGGAATGTCCAACAATGATTGTCCGCTCTATGAAATCAATGAATAATTTACGCTTAGTTCCTAATTTACCCTTTATCATTAATTATAATTATTTCTCTATTATATTTTTTCAAGACATTATATTTATTATATTGAAAAGATGATATAATAAAATTACCTTTCTATTTATAGTTTCTTAAGAAATGTGTCAAATTAATAGTGAACAACTTTTGTTGATCGGTGAGAGTAATTTTTTACTCTACTAATCTTGAAAATTAATATGAGACCGTAGGATTTTTTAAAGTATTTTTTAATGAAACTCTCTACGTTTTGGTTAATGATGGAAACGAAACCCCCACGAATGCCGAGCACCATTAAATTTTCACATCGTTTAAGGATGACCAACAAATATACTCACGCTTCCCTTCATTAATTATACTCTCTGTGATGATGATGATTATGTTTACGTGGCTTGTTAGATTTTGTGGGCCCAGCCCTAACTTTGGGACCAATTTTCCAAATATATATTGCCTCTAATTATTATCGCATCTCATCTGCGTTGCTTTGCTGCTTAATACACTAACCCAATAAAGTGTTAATCATTACCCATTAATTCACGTACCACGCGGCCCTTTACATGCACTTATCAAACTCTCCATGCACATGCAAATTAGCTATAGCCAAGCCGACTATCATTGCCAAACTAAAGTCTCAATCTATAGTATCGGCAACACTAATTAATACTTTCTCCGTCTCATATTAGTTGATCATCTTACTAAAAATAGTTTATTATCTTACTAAATCAAGAAAACATTAATTATTTTTTTCTATATTACCCTTGCAATTAATTCTTTTTGAAAATGTTTACATTTTTTTGTAAAATTTCCATAAAAAATTTTAATGGGGGAATTAGTAAAATTATCTTCTTATTTATAATTTCTTAATATGCGCGTAAAAAGAAAATGACCAACTAATATGGAGTGGGGGGAGTAATTAAAAATAATGATTTAACTTAATATCACTGGTTAAATTACATTGATAACATAAAAAGTTATAGTATAAGTGTATATAATAACTCGGAGTCAATCGAACATAGAAAGTTAAAGTTATGTATGGGTCGGGTCCTAATTTACTTTAGTCGTGTATTAAAAATTCGCTAAAAAAGGTATAAATATTAAATTCAAAACTCAATTACAAACACGGTGTCACTATTTTAGTTCAAAACTTATAAAGTTTAAATTGATGTGATAAGAAATTCCAACTTAGTAGGTATATACACATATATGTCTTTTTAGTAAAGTTTTCAATACTATACATAAAGATCGATTGAGAGTAGAATGTAACTAATGTATTGTCATTGTCCATATATAGTTGTATTTGGTCTTGTTTAAATCCAAAATTCAAATGAACTATAAACACTTTTAAAAAAGAGAAAAAAAAGAAAGAAGTCATTCCTCAAAAGTCACATCTCATTTCGTCAGTCTCAATGCAGTCTCTTCTTTAAACTTTTAATGTGTATAGTTAGAGTAAGTTTAGTATAGGTCTATATATGTATAGATCATATATAGATGGAGTAAAGCAAAAGAAATTGGACAGATTCAAAAGAGAAATTAAAGATAGAGCAACTATTGATAGATCTATATAACTTATAAGTTGTTATATCATTAAAAAGTTTTTGAGTTTATAATACTTTATGGTCAAAAAATGAATCTCAATATTATTCCTCTTGAAGAATAAAAACTGAAACCTCTTATTGTCTCCTGTAAGGGTGGTGTAGCCTTGTACCCAAAGCAAACTTAGATCTCTCTCGTGACTTTTTCTTCTTATGCCCATAATGTCATTCATACCCCTAATTACTTTTCCAAAGAGGCTAGTCTGTTTTTGGAAATTTACGTTAATATTTCAAGTCTAGCTAATAAGGACCCGTTTGACCATAAAAAATTTAAATTCTACTTAAAGTTGAATTTCAAATTTGGAAAACAGGTTATGCTTTGTTTTTCAACTCACTTTCTAGTACTTTTGAAGTTGTATTACTCCCTCTGTCCCATATTAATTGATCATTTTTCAAAATTCCTTTTATGTGTATATTAAAAAACCATAAATAAGAAGATAATTTTACTAATTCACCCCTTAAAAAACTTCTAGAAAAATTTACAAACAAATGTGAACACTTTAAAAAGAATTAATTGCAAGGGTAATATAGGAAAAAATTAATTAATGTTTTCTTGATTTAGTAAGATAATATGTGGCAACTATTTTTAGTAAGATGATCAACTAATATGAGACGGAGAGAGTAATTAAGTACATTCACGCATGAACATTATTCTAATTGCAAAAAGTATAACCAAATGCACACAAGTCCATTTTCATCCATAACTCCATAAATTTCAAATAATTAAGTGAAAAATATTTGAAAATTATGGCTAAATACCTACTAATACTGTTACACAACAGTGGTGTTCTTTGCTTTTTCGTTTATAATCATCAATTGTACGTACTATGATCCTCTTCAATTAAAAAGGTGAAAAAGATAGATTCACTACATCACTGTTATAGTTTTATTGCACTGTTTCCCAAATCTTCTTATTTCATGAGCTTCTCATGTTTAGTATATACTTCTCATATTTAGATGCATGTACTTGAACTAGAATCAAATTTACCCTGTCTTGTAATTTTAGTGCAAAAATGATACAGTGTTCTGTTCTCAACTATATATGATAATAAAATATACTGCATCTTTGAAAGAAATGATTTTTTTTTCTTTCTATTACTATAATTTATATTATAACCAATAAATAAATAAATTGACAAGTGTAGCTTTACATCAAATTACATTAAAGTGAGCTTTGAAAGAATTTTTTTCTCCTATTCTAAGATTAGTTTGCCAATTAAAGCGTAGCTATAAATTTTGCGTATAAGCTTTCTGCCCTTCATTTGTATGCCCATGTCCTTTAATCTCTGTTTGTCATCATAACCAGAGTAAGACAATATTGCTAATTGAAATGTGTTGTCTATCTTACCTAAAAGTTTTTCTCTCCGTAGCTATGATATACTATTATATTGAATTGTGTGATATATTTCATAAAATAAAAATAAAAAATGTTAAATAAATTACACATTTATTTAATTGATTATATTTTTAATCAAACAAAGCATTCACATTGCATATGTGAATCGAACAAAACCTTCAACTAATACTGTGGTAAAATGGATCTTAAAAGATACTATGAATAGTATGATTTTTCCGGGTTAGTAATTTTTTTTTAGTACACCCACTAAATCAATTTGATTGTGAATAAACAAATGAATCGACACATCAATTTTTATTGAAATAGGATCCAACAATACCAGTAAGCACAAAAGTTTATAAAAGTAAGAAAATTAATTAATTGATTTGATAGATGCACCGTCATAGGATAAGATAATAAATTTTGAAGAAAATTAAATAAATTGTACTGGAGAGAGGCAAATACAGTACTCCTAGTTTGGTGTGAGTCGTAAGGTATAATACATTGGGTAATGCTAAATGACTAGAAAATTTGGCCAGAAATTTTAAAAAATTATAATATCTTTTTTATTTTAAAATAAACTGATTTTTTTTTCATTTTTTAGTTAAAAGGATAAAAATGTTTTAAAAGGTAAAATACCATTCTGGCCAAATTTTCTGGCCAAAAGGATTTTTCTAATAAATTTAGAATAAAATGTAGGATTATTTTAATTTGCGTTTGGTTGAAGCTAAGCTAAGGTATTATATTATAGTAATGGGATAATAAGTTATTCCGGACCAAAATAGTTAATCCTAGAATAACTTATTCTCAACTAAACGAACATTTATACTTCTTAAGGGACGACATACCAAATCAAATATGAACAAATAAAAATGGACGAAGGTAGGGAGTAAGTGACCGTCAATTGCTATTTTATGTGATTTTACTAGGTTTGAGAAAATGTACCCGACAATCGGCATTTAGGTATATAAGAAATGGTTATAATGATGAGCATAAAAATCCTTTGGAAAGCATAAGAGCATCTGCCTGCTGGCTGTGCTGTGTATGGTGTGTTCTTGTTATATGTGTAACATTTGTTTGTTTTTGATCTGTGAACCCTTTCTGCTAATACATAAATTTAATTACGACCGCCATGTATAATATATATTCCTGCTCCTTTTCCCCATAAGCTTATTAAAGATTTATTTAATTGTTTGTCCACCATATTACTTAATTAATATTTAATAAAAATAATCTGTACCCTCCTAAAACTCTGTATCTGTTGAGTCGTGTTTAAATAAACAAGGATTTTGTTTTAACTGTTGCACGTATACAAAGTGCATTGAAACTTCACAAATTAAATAACCCCTCAATCCTCATGAAGGAGCCACTCACCATATATATATATATATATATATATATATTGAGATGATATTATATAACTTTTATTAGCAGTATCAAAAGTGCTGATTTAATAGCCACGATAGCAAGATATATGGCTAGGCCATAGCTAGTAATGTTATTAGGGAAGATTATTTTCGAAAATAATAGTAATTATATATTGCACTCATGTTATATATGTGTTTTATACAATCTTTTAGTACTTACATATAATTTGGTTAATGTATATTTTTCTATAATAAGTATTAATTACTTAACTATATTGAACTCATGTTATATATACGTTTTATACAATCTTTTATTACTTACATACAAATACAATCTTTATTTTCTCATATACCAGCCCCTAAATATACATTGTTAAATGATATATGAATGATTTATAATCTATATAACGTATATAACATTGGCTTAGTTTATAAAAGTTTCTATAATACCATTATTATTGTTGCAAATGTATGGGGTTGAGTAATTTCTTGGTTCTTCGTTTGTACTTTTGACTTCAAAGGTATGCGATTAAATGGAAAACATGTATTTGTTCATAAATTTTCCTGGAAGATGGATAATATTTGAAATGACTATTTATGACTAAACAATCGTGCACCAAATGTTCATATAGTATGCACTGAATATCCATAGAAAGGTTGTTTAGATAATTATGATAACTCATTGGTTTATATGATATTTAAATATATGATTCATTTTTAAGGTTACTAAGATAAAATATTTATAACGTTGAAAAATATAAATAAAATAATAATCAATAAAGTATAATACATCATTTATATACATATAACTAGGGAATGTAATTATAATTGTAAAAATTACACAAATTTCATATTGTTTAGAGCTAATTAAATCTTAACTTTACTCTTTTCCAAATTACAAAAATTCCTTAAAATTTAAGGATTTTGAATACATCACTCAACGTCCCGATATATCGCATCTCAATACATTACCATTGTTTGAACAAGACACACATGTCCCAGTACATCGTTCAACGTCTCGATACATCGCGTCCCGATACATTACCTTTGTTGATACAAGACACACATGTCTCGATACATATAGTGTAAGAGTGAGGAAAATAAGAATTTTTGTTATTCTTTCAAATGATTTGTAATTTTAAAAAATATGATAAAATAAGTTGTGTATTTAGATAAGTAACTTTTCCATTATTTTTTACTGACCAATAAATGTGTAACTTGCCTAATTCCATTTTAACTAGAGACGTTATTCATTATCCGGAGAAACATTTGTCCTAACTGTACCTAACCGTGAATGATTCAGGCCGAATAACGGCCCAATACTCTTTAAAAAGCCCAAAAAACTCGTGATCAATTAAGTTGATACCACAAAAACTAGCCGTATGTGTTTTTTTTTTTTTGGGAAATTTTTCAAAATGTCAATATTTTGACATTTAATAGGATTCAATGTTAACACTTTTAATATTTAGTAAAAATGTCAAAATTTTAATTTATTATGTATTTTATTTAAGTTTTTATTATTTGTTTTAATTGAAAGAATACAATTGTTAAATAACAAAAAGAAGAAATTTAGGGGAGAGAATTTTTTAATAAGGAACAATTGTTTAAAAGTCTCAGCAGTTACAAAGTTTCAAAACTAAATACTAATCGGTCTTCTCCATAGCTGATGAGTTCTATCATTATTGATTTTCAATATATTTTGATTGAAATCTTTTTTTTTTTGTTTGTTGAGAATTATTTTAACGAAAAAGTACAACAAAATCATTGACAAACGACTGTGGAGAAGGATTTTTTTACTGGGAGTTCGATCAAATTGGTTGAATACAAATTGGACCAGGTATTAGTTAATTGCTTCATCCTTAATCTTTTTCTAAGTGATTATAAAATTTTGATATGAAAGTTTGTAAATAATTGTAAACTTTATCTGCTTTCATTGTAAATTGTATGTACTATAAACAATGTAAGAAAAATTAGTTTTGGTGGATTTGTTTAGTTTTTTGTGGTTGTTGATTACGAAAAATGTTAATGGATTGTTTGAAGATTTTTTGATCGGCCGTTTGTTTTTAATGGTTCAATATTTGTTTGCAGATTTCATTGAAATATGCAAAATACAGTTTTGTGCAAATTTGTTTTTAATGTTTCAATATTTATTTTTACTTGATGCAAGGACTATTTTAAATTCATACATTTTTAACTTGGATACAAAAAACTGTTAACATCTATATTCTGTATTTGTTAATGACTTGGGTATTTAATTTTTTTTTCAGTTTGAATACAAAGAAAATATGGGGAGTATTTGTTTTTTAACAAATAGTAATGCCATTTGATTTTTTTCTAAGTTAAAGTAAAGATGCATATTAAATGTATTCATTGTATTCATGCACTTTTGTTTCATTGTTTTGTATTCAATACTCCATATTTGGTGTATTCATTAAATCATAATAATTATTGTATATGTCAGGTTTGATTTATAAGTTAAATTATTGTATAAATTTGTTTTTATGTGATGTAGTTTATAAGTAACATTATGGCATAATTTATATATTTTATATGCTTGCCAAGTTAAATATTTTTTCTTACAAATCTAATTTACTCAGGAAAATGCTTTTGCCATTAACTCGGATAACAAGAGCCTGTCGAGTACTACATTCAAGTTCTAGTGCCATACAACACCTGAGAATTTGACCTTGACCAACACATATTCTCATTCTCATGACCGAAACATGTTTTCTCACAAAACAAATTATATTGTTGCTCAGTAAGATGCTTAGTCAACTGAGTTTTAATGTGTATTCCTTTTAAACAATTAGTGATGCTAGTTCAGATTGTATTCAATCTTTATTATTTGATTATTTTGTATTCATTAGTTTTAGCTGTGTTGTGTGCTCTATAAGTTACTTTGTTACATGTCTTTGTATTCATTATGCTTTGTGTACAAAGTGAGATTAAAATACAAAATGATATTGAAATACAAAGTGAGCACAAAAAAATACAAAACTTGTTGGCATATAGCTAGAATGAATACAAAATAAAAAATAATAATATAAAATTGTATGAAGCCTAATTTAGAATAGCATATAAAATTCTGTAAAACTATTTATCTATTGTCCTAAAATATAGTACAAAATTAAACATATACATAGTTTGAAATGAATACCACCTACAAAATAAATACAAGTTACACTTAAAAAAATTAAAATTTAGCAAGATACCACATGAATTTTGTAATGAATACAAAATGCAACAGACAATAAAAACAGTAGAATATAATTTGATAGTTTAGATACAAATGCAACATGCCATAAAGTTGTTTTTCATTGCTCTGATCTTCAACAATTATATCAACTTTCATTGCCTGTACCGACCACTCTCAACCAAATCAAAGTGAATTCTAGGAATTCTCTTTGATGTCCTTTCACCAGAATACACATATGTATGAATGAAATACAATATGGCGAACTTAAGAGCATAGTCTTCATTGTCTGCCCAAACTTTTTTTGTGAATCTGCTCATTAAGTCTGATTTACGGATAAATTCATTACCACCAAAGTACTAAACAATTAACCTATTAGGTTCTTTAGTGTTGAACTTGAAATCATCTATGACACCAACACAATTTAATCCAGTAATCAGTGCAAACGTTCTAAGTGTAAACTTCAAGATAGTTCCATTAACTCGGATAACAAGAGCCTACCAAGTACTACATTCAAGTTCTAGTGCCATACAACACCTAAGAATTTGACCTTGACCAACACATATTCTCATTCTCATATAATGACCGAAACATATTTTCTCACAAAACAAATTATATTGTTGCTCAGTAAGATGCTTAGTCAACTGAGTTTTAATGTCATGGTTAACAAAGTAGTGAATGTGGGGTGTATCCTTGGGTAGATCTTTGCAGGCAAAAGCATTTTCCTGAGTAAATTAGATTTGTAAGAAAAATTATTTAACTTGACAAGAATATAAATATATAAATTATGCCATAATGTAACTTATAAACTACATCACATAAAAACAAATTTATACAATAATGTAACTTATAAATCAAACCTGACATATACAATAATTATTATGATTTAATGAATAAAATATGGAGTAATGAATACAAAAAAATGAAACAAAAGTGCATGAATACAATGAATACATTTAATATGTATCTTTACTTAGAAAAAAAATCAAATGGCATCACTATTTGTTAAAAAACAAAATAAATGTATAAAGTTTATATGTATGTTTACTTTACTGGATACAAACAAGACTCCCACAATGTCCATAACTATAAAATGATACACAAAGCATAATGAATACAAAGACATGTAAAAAAGTAACTTATAGAGCACACAACACAGCTAAAACTAATGAATACAAAACAATCAAATAATAAGGAATGAGTACAATCTAAACTAGCATCACTAATTGTTTAAAAGGAATACAAATTAACAAGTTAATATGTATCTTACTTGATTGGATACAAACTACTTGTTTAATAGTATTCTTAAGGATTTACTTTATAAAACCTCTGTTGAAATTTAATTAATGTCACCTGCTTTATATAATGACAGTAAAAAACAATGTGATATTCTTCATGCTGCTTTGCTTTTAGCTTTTGCTATTAACAAAGCTAACAAAAATATCCTCAAAATACAAAAACAAAATAAAATTGGAAATACAAAATACATACTAACAAACGTGCACATTGTCCATAAACATTTACAAATCTAATCAATATCAATACACATACTAAATGGATTTTGAATACAAAAAAATATATAGATAAAACTACAGTCTAAAATAAAATTATTGAAAAAAAATGTTCTTTAACAACTTCAACTCAACATGCAATAATAATTAAATACCTCTTCGTTTCCATCCTCTTCGACAACTATTCGTTCTTCGTCGTCTTTTTCAAGATCCCCACAAGTAGACGAAGTTTCTACATTTCCGTTCTGAATTTGAGAAAGGTTTTGCACACCGATTGGGTCCTGTAAATGTTCTGATCGTCTCTCTTCCCTCATTTTAGCAGCGGATCCTACATTATCCGCTATTTCTTGAGTAATAAATAGATTAAAGGATGGAAAATCGCTAGCAATTTGTTGATTAAGTTGGATACCTCTAGTAAGCCTCTTGGATTCAGCCAATGGAGAGTGAACCCTAACCAAAATTTCAACTACGACAAACAACAATCTTTAAAGATTTAAACAAAAATAAAATCAGAAAAGAAATCTAAAAATAGGATAAAGATTAATACCTTAGGGATTGTTGTTGATTTAATTTCTGAAAAAAACAATCAAAATTTACGGAAGAGATATATGGGCAACTTGAATGTTGGAGGATAATCTGAAAAGATAAAGATGAGAGAGGGATTTTTTTTTTATTATTAAATAAGAGAGAGAATTAAGAATCTGAAAAGATAAATATGAGAAAGAGGTAAACTCGGCCAAAATATGAGACCCGGAGTTTTTTTTAAATAAAATAAGAGAGATAATTAATTGAAAACGTGTAATTGTTAATGGGAGATAAAGTAGGAAGAAAATTAGGATACATAAAGTTTTTTAAAATAATGACATTTTTGACATTTTTACTAATATTTATAAAGTACGGATATTTTTACTAATTATGTTATTATTTTTGACTAGTTTACTATTTCTCCTTTTTTTTTTAATGAAAAACACTAACGAAATAATTCTCTTTTTGAAGTCTATTTAAAATTCACTAATCTATAAAAGAACGAAATTAGTCAATATGTTATTATTTGGACTTGAATAAGATAATATTTGGATATGTAGTTGCATTTTGGTCTTAAAGAAGCTAATATTTTGATATCTTAATAGACGATTATTATTGACAAGCCCAAATCAAATAGCATGTAAACACACTATAAGGCTATAAGACAGCCAACTGAGACCTAAACTAGGATATGCTACTCAGCTGATTCATTGGTGATTAATGCAAACTATTAGTTATAATAATGGAAAGACTACATTAACATCTATTTAATAATCATAACTGGTTGCACACACCGCATTTTTATATAATCTTTCTTTTTAAAATTTTACGGTATATATTAACCTTTTGCATTCTTGTTTGTAAATTAAGTGTTTGTAATTATAATTAAAAAAATTGGGAGAAAACTACGTATTTAATTTAATTATATATACATGTCTTTTTTGTTTTCTTAAAGGTTAATTGTTTTGGTAGTTTTATGCCACAATATAGTTAATCTAATATGTTCTTAAAATTAAAAGTATATTATCATATATTTTATAAAAAAAACCCTGATAAAACGCGAATAAACCAAAGAAAACAACAAAATCTATAATAACCAAAACAATAAAAAATCGATCTAATTAACTAGTTTCATTTATTCCAAACCACAAATCACGAATTCACGATCCAACAACTTGCACTCCTCTCGTGCCATTTTTTTTTTCCTTTTTATCTAGCGTCCATCAAACTATTCTGGCAACTTGACCATTTTAAATTATAGGGAGTATTACATATTTTTGGTAATACTATCATTTATATTAGAAAAAAAAAATACTAAAAATTGATCTTAGGGCAAGACTCCTTAATTGTGACTGCGTCGGATAAACCCCTCAAGAAACCCCGGAAGCGCCGCCGCCGCCGCCTGTCACATGTCTTCTCCAATTGTTGAAATCGAAGGAGACATTGACACCGACGAGCTCAATCCCTTCACTATGATTCTCCCACAAGATGGCCATGACAATGGCGCCACTCCGCAGCAGCAACAACAGCAGCTCCATTTCCTCCAATCCATTAACTCAAATGTAGTCATCAGACAACTCCCTTCTGAAGGCCTTTCTTTCCAACTCTGGCCTGCCGCTACCATTCTCGTCACTCTCCTTGACAACATCCGTAGCGGCGAATCAACTCCGTTTTCCGAGTTGTTCAAACGTCAGGAAAAAGGGGATTCACTGCCCCTTCGTATTCTCGAACTGGGTTCAGGAACAGGTGTTGTTGGGATAGCTGCTGCTGCTATTCTTGGTGCTAAGGTTACTGTCACCGACCTTCCTCATGTGCTGCCTAATATACAGTTCAATGTTGATGCAAACTCCAAGGTTTTGGAACAGCAATGTGGGGGTGTTGATGTTGCGGCGCTTAGCTGGGGGGATAACCAGCATATGGAGGCTGTTGGTAGAGATTATGACCTGATTTTGGGATCTGATGTGGTGTACCATGATCATCTCTATGATCCTCTGATTGAGACGTTGAGGTTCTTCCTGTTAGGAGGTGGAAAGAAGATAGCTTTTGTTATGGCTCATTTGAAAAGATGGAAGAAGGAATCTGTTTTCTTCAAGAGAGCTAAGAAGCTTTTCGATGTCCAAATCATACATACAGAGCCTCCGCCCGATGGGTCTAGGATTGGGGTGGTTGTGTACCTTTTCACCGGGAAAAGATAGCCACTATAGTCAATCAAGGTTTGATGTTGGTGGGATGTCAGTGTGAATCTTATTGTCACGTCATGTCATGTATAACAATGGGGTTTGCCCAACAAAGAAGTAAAAGACTACTGTATTTGCTTTACATGGAAATACAATCAAAAAAGAAAATTGTGTATTATTGCATTTTAATTGAACATTCACTACCTGAGTTGTAACAGAACACTACATACAGACACTCTATTCAAAATTAAGTTATAAACCACCTCGAGTAAGAGCTCTCATCCATGTTAATACAGAAAAATACACAACATCAAATCAATTGCATTCGCTTCCACATTGGACATAATCTACAAAAAAAATGTGTATAATATGTTCCTTTGTGAGAAGCACTGTCATTCTCGGCTTGCACACTTTACCATTAGCAACCCATTGCATCCCTTGTGACTTGAGAGCAGAAGTGTCTTACTTTCAGGATAAATGGCGACTTAAAACTGAGCTGCAGAACATGTTAAACGGTGCTAGCATGAAGAAATGGGATCAATGCCACCAATAGCAACCCAAAACATTCAGTTAATCCCAAATCCAACTTCTCCTTATCATCTTTTCCTCAACTGAGAGCCTCTTCCAACTGCCTTCATATTCTGTGAATCTCTAAAGCAAACAAAGTGCACAATTGTCTTACCATTAGGATAGACTGCAAAGACACTGGTGCCAATCTTCTTGTTGCAAAGAGAGCACATGCTATTGCTTGTGATCTTCAAAACTGCTTTTCTTTGGTTATACAGTTCATCTTTAACCTGTTTCGTTCACAGCATTAAAATGAGAGACAACAAATACTAAACCATAGCTTTAGTAAAACAATCCAGTCATAGAAATTAAGTACACTCAAAACAGTTGAATAGCAATGATGACAATTGGCAGTTGCCATAAAACAGAAGGAAAGAAAAAAGAAAAAAAGATGTGAAACGCTCAAGCCAGTAAAAAAAAATCAATGTACTCTACAGTCTACATTGATATAACAAGCCTCCCTAAGCTGGCTGGGGGACAGGGGAACAAAAGAACAGGTAATATGATGCCGGAAAACCCAAATTACCACATATAAACTGTTGTATGCATCAGAATGACCAATTTTTTTCTTGAAAACTGCTCTTAGGGCAGGTTCCACGTGGGGTTGGATATCGAAGGTTCCTTCCGAGCATTTTGGATATGGAATCTGTATGTGACAACACTAAAACTTACCTGTAGGTTTTCACTTTCTCTCAAGCTTTTTATCACTGAGAAGTTCCGATATGCTTCACTGGATTTCCTCAGAAGAGGTCCAAGAAATGGAAGCAAGTTCTGCATGAAGCCAAAATGGATCAGCACAATACTATAACATCAAGATGTGAAACATTCTTGCTCATTCCATGCACAGACAAAGCTAGAGGTAATGATTCTGCAGTTTCACAAGGTATGAAAGGATGTTTACTCACAAATAAACAATGTTGCATGTACTATCCCACTATGAGTGTATGTGAATATTCAGAAAACCATGTAGGGTCTACTACCTTAGCTTCTCATAACTTGATATCTACCAGTGCATAGTGAGTAACATTAGATAGTACTCCCTCCGTCCCATTTTATATGTCACCTTTTTACTTGGCACTTGCATTAAGAAATGATGTAACTTTACCCCTCTACCCTTATTTAATTTTTTGGAACTCAAGTTTTCAATCAATGAATATGAATTAATTTATTTTGATTAATTAATTTAACCAATGAACATGAATCATTTAATTAGCTTTTCTAAGTTTGTCAAATGTATATTTTCAAGGCTAATAACTCACAAGGGTAAAAAAGGAACAATATGGTAATTTATGCATTGATTTTATGAAATGACAAGTATTATGGACCAACTATTTATAGAAAGGGATGACATATAAAATGGGACGGTGGGAGTATTTTACTTGGCATAGTTGTTTCAAACAGATGATTTGATATACTCGACAATTGAAAGACAGATTGATCAAATTTCAATATGTGACCTATAGGTAAAGTTGTCTCCGCGTGAACTATAGGTCATATGTGAGTTGGGGAAGTAGGTTGTCTACATCACACCCCTCGGGGTGTGGCCCTTCCCCAGACCCTGCGTGAACGCCGAATGCTTTGTGCACTGGGCTTCCCTTTATTGATCAAACTTCACCTTGCATCTTCCTTATTCCTTAATGTGTATTATCTCAAAGTCAATATTTAGAGATAATATAGCTGGAAACATCTAACATGCAGTTAAGGACCATGACTAATCTAACACTCACACATAGGACTTCAGGACATATTAACATGATTAGTGCTCAGATGCAGTGAGTACCATCACTCTTGAACATATATCTTAGCTTGTGTTCTGTGAGTTTTTTCATTTTTAGCTTTTGGCAATGGGGAGGTGCTTGTGCCATGATGGTTTAGCAGCGGAGCCTGTCTCTGGGTTCTTTTGTGAGAGAAAGAGAATCATTTCTGTACACAAGGAGTGATGCTTGTTTACTTCAGTCCGTTTTGATTAAATAATGACCAACTTCCTTATCTAGCTCATGTATACCATCACATTTTGATGTTTCTTTTACCTGTAGCTTAGTATCCCTTGGCAGCAGTTTCAGCGCTTGGGCGCCATGGATTCGATCCCACCTTCTGCTCAAAATATCAAGTACCTGATCTAGCATAATAGTAGAACCACCTTCCTTGGCAGCATCTTCTGTATCTCCATCACTCCTCCCACTGTCTGTGCCACTTAGACTGAATCGAGTGTCCTCAGCGCCCCCAATTTCAGCAATTTTCTTGGAGCGGCCTCCTTTTACCTTTGCTGTAGTTACTAAACCAACTTTTGGAATCCCAGGGCTCTGAGCTGATACCAGATTAGTAATTTTCTTCTCAAATTTTTTTGTTGTCTTCGTAGGATTTAGATAGATTTGCAGTAGAGTCTGGTAAATGTTTCCGTAAGATTTTGCTGAATGTTGTTGAAGTCCTGAATCGTACACCCGGTCACAATAGGACAGTGCAAGTTCAGGAACATGAAGCTATAAATCAAAGAGAGCAATTCACTTCAGTATGAAAAACACCCACAATTTAAGCTGGTAAAATGCAACACAGAGACAACTGAAAAGACTTCAATGTCTGCCATCAAATTCATAAAATTAGACATGTATTAATGACAAAAAGATGACATATCCAATGTCCCTACTTGGGAATGCATACTAGCCCAACAACATACAGAGAAAGAAAGGGTCAATGCAAAATCCAATGATGTAGTTAAACTATGAGAAGGTTAACATGTCGGACGAACAGGTACACTAACTAAAAAAAGAGTGAAATGATTGCACATTAGTCAACCGATCTAACAGCAAATGTGAAGTTCACAATATAAGTCTGTTATAATACTTATGATGAAGAACTTGCACAGTTTTAGATTTTTGCCATACCTTAAATCCCCTCGAAAGCATCAATGCATTAGATAAAAGCCAATCCTAAAATATCATGTGCAGTTAAGGTGGGAAAATACCTTGTGCACATAAATAGACAGGGAAAGTTCATGTTTATTCATTTTCCCCAAAAGAATTGCACGTTCTTCATACAGAGCATCTGGTGGAAGTCTCTTCAGCAACACCTCTGGATTATATCCAGACATACCCTCCAAAGCAGACAGTAGCTTTTTCCTTGGTGGAGGACACGTTTTCTCATCCCACTTTTGCTGGGAATTATGTTCAGCATGAAAATCAAGCACTTCTGAGAGATAAATTTGCACCTGCCACAAGTTACTAAGCGCATTTATCATAGTCACAGACACTCAACATTTTGTCAGACGCATGGAATTGAAGCACAAAAGACTATGTTGAGCGGACTCTCCAAAAATGTTACTGCACCTGTGTTGGATCCTCCAAAAATACACTACTTTTGGAGGATCCAACACGCACCCATCGACAGTTTTGAAGAGTCCGAGCAAAATCTTTATCCCCTGAGAAATAGTAGGAGGCAGGATAATTGTTCCTCAATTTTGTCACTCAGGGTTTCTCAAAGCTTTGAGTTCAAAGAAGCCTAAACATGTGAGCTTCTTTAGCCATATGCCCATATCACGAGGAGAACTATAAGCCTCAGTTTTCTGGCTTCACTTGAAGCAATGTTGCTTTAATAGCTTTTATGCAATAGAAGGTACAAAGGGGAAAGAAAGAGAGAAGCTACAGAAAAACCAGACAGATGAACAAGTGCCTCTACCATTTCATTCTGCAGATTCCCTGAGATGCTATTTTCATTCATGGAAAGCATGAGTTCTAGATATGTTGCCTGCATGTCTGGAGCATGCTGCTTTAAGTAAGAATTCACCAAGTCTGCTGGAATGTTACCAGACAAAAATAGCTCAATGGTTTGCATAGGACAGCTTTCAAGAACAGGCAATGAGAACTCCAGGACAAGCATGGGGTCAGTTGCACAAAGGGGCTGCCAAAAATAGAAGAAATAATCAGATAACTGCGTTGGCGAAGCATTGTTCCATAAAATCCTTAAAGAGAGATTCACTCTACCTTGTGCTAAGCATAAATGAAGCGTGTAAAGAAAAAAAGAAACTATAAAAATTCCAGAAACTTGCATGTATAAAAGATTAAAAATTTATGGGTCAAATGGACATGGACCCAAAACTCAAACTGCCCGCCAAATCTCAGCATAGCTGATCCAAAAACTTTACAAGCTTCCACATCTTTCAAGTAATTAAAAACCCCAAAGGAAAGAAAATAAAAGCAGAGAAAGAAGCATACTTTGAGATATTCAATGATCATATCAGGCTTGAACTTCGTTAAGAGCTCTACAGGAGTTTGCTCTGACTTGGACTCTTCTACTAGTTGATGAAGAAGTTTCAGTGCTTCATGATGCATTGAATTGCATCTATAAAGTTCTATCTGACAAGCATACTGGCTTCTTTCTTGCAGGAACGCATCGCATATTTTCACATCACAGTAGTTGAGAGCTTTCAGAAAATCTGTAGCAGCAGAGAACTGTCCAGTTAAAAACAGAGCTTGAAGAAGTGCAGTGTCCAGTATTGCAGCCATGTCCCTAGCGATGGAAGTGATAGGAATATGAATTCTGCCCTAAATGGATCAAAGAAAATACATTTTAGATTGAAATAAGGCATGTAATACAGCTAAGTAGAAATTATCCCAGTACTAACAGCTCTTTGAGGTGTAAGTGGTTTCTCCCTTCAGTAGACTCACTAGAATAAGCCAGTATTTTTGCATATGGAAGAATCAGAACTTACCTCCCTGACATCAGATTTTTGGAAGATACAAATGAAACAGTATTTTTCAGAAGGCAATAAATAATCGATGACTTGAATAATCCATCACATTATTTTGCAATAACTGATTTTTTTCTTTCTGATAAGGTTTCTGTAATTAAATACATCAAACACATGCAGCTAGAAAGGTATTTATACTGTGATGCAAAGAAAGGTACATGTTAAACAGCTCAATATAATTTGCGCTGCCAACTGCATACAATTTCCCTGGGTGGAGTCTTTGGGATTTCTAGAAAGCTTTGCTGAAAATACTAAATACATTGCTAGTCACAGTTATCAAGAAGAGATCTGCTTAATGTCAAAACTTTGACTTTCAATTGGGAACTTATTCAACAAAAAATATTTCCCCGAAACGCTGTCGATGGAAGGCATAAGACAAACATTGAAAAGTTACCTTGGTTGGTTTTTTGGATCGGTCAGTTCCATAAGAAATGAAATTATCTCCAACAGCATCTGAAACCACTTCTTCAGTTCCCTCAGTTGTGGCTTTCTCAATGACACTGTATCTCTTTTTCTGCAAATACTTAATCAGAGCCATCAAAGTGTTGTGGTTCATTTTCTTGGACTCTATATCCATTTCATCAGATTCAAATACATCCGAAGGCGGAGAATCTAGATCATCTGACAGACCAGAAGAGCCTCGGGAGAGATATGGTGCATCTGCAACATCTGCAAATTTCTGTGGTTCAGGTATGCAAGATGATTTTGGAACAATAATGGATGGATATAAGGCGAGCACATAAGTGATTTCAACTTGAGATGCCACAAAATGTTCCATTGCTTCTTCATAGCTCCCATTTTCAAATAGAAAGTGCGCATATCTGAAACAAAGACTTGTTATCTATCTTCATGTATATTAGTTTCACACTTCGTTTTCTTTCCTTCTTTCCAAAAAAAATAAATAACTAATGAGCTAAAACTACAAAAATTGGAAAGAAAAACAAAAGAGACAAGAACCAAGTTGTATTTAGTAACTTCTTGCCTAGCAATGTTCATATTTCAATTTTTTCCCATAACAATGGTGTAAATGACAGATTGTTCAAACCTCGACTAATCCGTGTTACCGTCTACCTCCCACGAGCACGCGTATTGGCTGACCCTGCCCATCAAGGTTTAGCAGGAAGAGAAGTAATCACCTATATTTTTCGCCTTTGCTGGAATTCTAACCCTGGTCTCCCAGGGCCTTTTCAATACATTAGCCACTAGGCCTCACCCTTGGGTGTTGTTCATATTTCATCTTTTCTGGGAAAAAGAAACTGACTAGAAAATCGAGCCAGGATAGTTTCCTGGTCAAGCCAGTATGCTGTCAGTCTTACTACTCATGCGTACTACACTAGATGAAGTAAAACTTTCAAGCAAACATAACACCTCAAATAAGTTTATGGTACTAATACCCTATACATTGTTCCTGTCCAAAGGAAAAAATGTACATTGTTATCAATAATTTCACATTTCGGTTGAAGCCTGCCTACATTTTATCAAAGACGTTTACATTTTTATTGAGAGTCTTTTCTTTGAGTAAAATAAAAGTCCAAGCTTTCAACAAGAATTAATTTCTATATAGCCTCTATATAGTCTAATCTTTATCAAGAAATGTGACATACTTTGTTAGAAGCCACATTATCAAAGCCATTAACAAGCCAAAACTTTCTGATTGAGGATTTCAAAAGCACTCTAGAAGAAAGAACAAATCCCTAGTTATAAAGAATATCAACTACAGATGTTTCCACAAATTTTTGGCCTCAGTGATTCTCATAGAAATTTCTACAGATGTTTTGATCTAGAAATTTTAAAATTAAGACTTCACAGCTATGTTGATATCAGCCTCGAAATGGATGCATATCTATTTGTAACTTGTGCTAAATATAAACGTGTATACACCATAACATCATATACTAAAATATGCAATTTCAATAAATTTGACTTAACAAGAGACTATTGCCATTGAACTACAATGTTAACACATAACATTTGGTTAAATCCCCCCCCCCCCAACCCCCAGGAGGTTCAATGTGACCATGACTTAAATGAGATATCTTTTTGTTTGGTTCAGGTAAAAAAAACTTTCATTAATATAAACAAGAAGGTGATGAAAATGATGTAAATGAGATGCTGTTGCTATTGACTTACAATTTAGCACAAAGTTGGTGCAGAAGAGGGGCGGTGGGGACAGGGGAAGGGGGCAATCACCTCATATGAATTGATTGCTCCTTTGAAGATCTAAGACTTGAATCTTCTGGTGGTAGCAATTTGCACAAAGCCAAGGCTTCCTCGAAGTTTCCAGATGCTGTTAGTTGTACAATCTGCATCATAGAGAAAAGTTGGAATCACACTCTCAAAATTAACTCAGTGAATAATGGGTCTTCCCCTGACTTTTGTACCTGTGAAGTGCGTCAAGGAATTCTTTTACCATGCTGTTGAATTTAAGGATCCTTTATTAAGATCTGTTGGTAACAGGTTCAAGGTGCATGGCCTGACAGGTTCCACATACCCTGATCCAAACTCAATAATTCAGACCTAAAGTTCTTTTGGCAAACTGGCAGATCAAGTCCAAGAAGCAAGGTATGAGCCTGAACCCAGGTTTCACTGCTACAAATCTTGATTAACAAGCCATGGGATAATTGCCTTCATATCTCGATTAACTAGCCAGAGGAGCAGTCCAAGAACAAGAGTGGCTCTACCAGTCCTCAGTTCAGAAAGCACAATATAAGCACGAGATTACAAGCAAAACCCCATATTTCTCCATCTTTGTTTATTATTGCAAGGAATGGAACTTGAGTCCCACATCGGTTAAATGGGAAACTGATGTGGGGCTTATATAGCCTTGCTCTCCCACCTTAATAGCTATTCTCCTAAGGTTGTATCAATGGTATCAGAGCCACCCGATGTGGAGCTTATATTGCCTTGGGCTTTCCCACCTTAAAAGCTAGCTTTTGGTGCTAAGGTTGTGTCAATCTTTCTTCTACCTTGGTCAACACCTAGCAGTTTTTGGTCAACACTCACTTAAGCATCAGAACTTGGCTTTATGGGGCCACCTGGGATCCTAGTGAGTTATGCAAGTTGAAGGCTAAAGATGGTGGTACTTGAGGTTCAACAGTAGACGAGCCTTGGATCCATAATAATAATCCAAGAGTCCACATTCCAAACCTTAATGTACAAGGTTCAACATACTGTTTTGACCACTAACATCCTTCAATCTCCATTATCCATCACCTCAGCTGAACACCAATAGTAATTGACTTAGGGCACTTCAGTGACGGTAAATCATAAAGACAAAATACACTGGTACTAGAATATACCCCCCATCTGACGTATATTACACGGTTCACTTTGGATGACTTCCCAAATTAAACTTTCGAGTCTAAACTATATCACAGTCTTATATTTTTCCAATCAAACCAGCCGTGCACATGAACTCCAATATTTAACTTGATCTTTTCCACCACATGAATGTGATATACAATTCAAACAAATTTCTTAGTTTGCACTCCTAGTCAAACCACATAATATACAAAGAGATGAGGGAGCATACGAATTGGACAATGTGCTACATTTTGCTCTTTTATATACAATGAAGAATATTCTCCAGTGCAATATTTATTTTCACGATTTTCTCCATAAAACTCTAGACTAAACTGATCTTTTTTTGATACCTGAAGTAAGAAGATGAATTATTTGGCTCATGAGGTCTTATAAGCAAAACTCATAATCATAATCATTACAACTTGCAACATAGATTTATTTTGCAGGACTTAGACTTTCTGTTTGAGTGTCTAAGGCATTCTCAGATTAGCTTCATGACAAACTTGAGTCCATCCAAAATGAGTCATTCAAATACACAAGACATAAATGTGCTACAGTTTTAATACTGGACTAGAAGCGTAAGCAATATACTTCAACATAATATTAAAGAAAATTTTCTAGAGTGACAATTACCTGCGCACCAAGAGGCACAGGAAAAAATCCAAAAACAGAATTATCAAGAGCAACAATCACAGTATTGTTGCTTCGAACAAGATGACGAACATTCCGAAGGACAACTGTTTGAATCAAAGGATAAGGAACACGAAGAGAACGTATCTGCAATTTTCCAAAACATCAAACTGCATTGTCATTCCAGATTATTTAGATCTAAGGAGATTCGGTTAAATGAACAAAAAGTACTAATTAGCAAACTAAATACTCAAGCTACCTCAACATGTCGCCCCAAAAGACCTATTGCATACGGCTTCTGGATAATAACAACTGCAGGAGCCTCAGACCAACAAATCCTCCCTTCTTGGATCAACTTCCCATTTTGGTTAACTAAGACACCAATATTATCCTGTAACAACAACACTTAACAGCGATTAAACATACAGATAATTTTCAAAGATCTTTTTTTGATAATTAACAGTAATTTTACTGCAAAAAGGTAACCTAGAACCAACCAGTACTGGTTCAGTATGCATAAAAAGCTGGACAGATAGTTTTCAAAGATTAGGAATTTACTCAAGAGAAGTGAAAGATGATCCACAAGGGCTTCATCGACTAAGTCATAGAAAGAAAGCTATAGATTCTATGGAATCATATATCATCCAAGGAATGAGGATCAAAGGTGAATCAGACATGAATTAAATTCTGAAGTAAAAGTATGTTTCCCCTGCTCTATGGATACATTGGATCTCTGGTATGTGGAATTTGAGAAGAAACAACACTTAGGGAAGATAGCCCACCTCAGTCAACCAGGCCATAGTGTTGTGTGCAAGTGTGGAAAAGAACTACAATGTCAATCAACTCAATGTAATAATGACAGCGATAGGCTTTAGAAGACCATTGAATGACTGGGAAGTAAATAAAATAGCTGAATCTCTCAGAAGTTTGGAGCATTTTCCAGGTAATAGAGCCACTTAAGACAGCAAATGGCCGTGGAAGCATATCTAGGAAGTGAAGATACCTTATAGGATGGCATTTTTCTGGCTAGCTGTAAAAGAATCATGCTTGACTCAAGACAACTTGATGGAAAAGAGGTTGAAGTTGTGTTCAACATGTGTTTTGTGTGGGAAGGATAGGAGTAGACCAGCTTTGGCAAGATGAACTACCTGCTCTTAAGTTCACTTTTGGTTTAAGGTAAAATTCCTAGATGATGCTGAATCTTTGATAGATATCGTAGAATCCCTGTAAGAAGAGTAAGGAGATATCTTTTCTTCTTTTGAAATGTAAATATGATTTCTGCACAACCTCTGTACCAATGATATATAATATTGTTACCTTTCTAAAAGAAATAACCAACATTACCTTGCCCAAAAGAAGTTCTCCAGGTGGAAGAGCCACCACAAGAGGTGCGGCGATCCTCCCTGAAGAAAACATCTCAGACAATACACCATTCGTGGTATTCAATATCTTGTACTCTCTTCTAATCCCCAAGCAAATATTCTCACCACACCATGACATCGACTTAACTGTGTCAGGAACTCCAAATTCTTTCACCTCCACAAATCCACTCCCCCCTATAGAAGTTTCAAATAAAAATCAGGTTACAGTAACAGAACTCTTATATTATTAGAAAAATTCGATCATCAATATCCAAATTGCTTTGAGCAAGAAACCTGATAATCAAAGGAAAAATAAATTACAGGCCTTTATGATACTTGTGTTAAACTAAATGTAGTGAACTGAAAACTATACTCCCCCTGTCCCAATTTATGTAACACTCGGCTATTTTTGGATGTCATGAAATGTTTGAACCATTCCATTTCTATACAAACTTCCAAAAATTCAAATCATTAAATTATTCAATTTTTTTGGGCATTATCTTATGTTTTTTTACATCAAACAATCTTTCCAACGATTATTATAACATATATAATATCTCTACGTCCACTTAATAGTGGGAAAGCACAGTTTTACATTATGTTTGTAACATCATTAAATGATTGATCAGTCCATAGAGAAAAGTACTTCCTTTTTCCTTTCACATATGGCAGAGACTGATCAAGTACACATCCACTCATCTAAACAGATCAGAAACCGCATTGCCGTGACAATAATGTAAAATTTTCAATTAACAATACAACAATTAAACTTATACATTCAAGTCATTACCGTCGTGTTTGTAAATACAGACTCTCTTTTGCCTCCCGAAGCAAAGTAACCCTTTTTTATCATCCCACGAATATACATTTGCACCTTTAGCCTTAGTAATCACTGACAAAGTCTCCAAATTAGGCAACCCATGTAACACGATTGACTCGGAGAGGGAAAGCAGAAGTTCTCGTGAGACGAGGACTTCCATGGCCAGCATTTGTCTTCTGGAGAATTCATTCAGAGTTCTTTCAAGCACATAGGGTCCTTGATGAAGCTCTAAGGTTTCAGAATGGAAATCAGATTGGTCAGAAACGGAGGATTCTGGAACGTAAACACGGAGCGATCCGTCGGAACATGCGATGAGCAAATTTGAGCGGTATGATTCAATGGCATCGATTTTGGAGGGAGAATTATCGAGGAGTTGGAAGGTATCGTAGGCAGTGTGCACCATCTTTCTTCTTCTCTCTGATTGATTTGGGTACCATGTCAAAATAACCTCTCTCTTCCACAATCTACATGCGTATTAGCATGTTAATGCTTTGTCCCGCTCTTTTTGGAATTTGTTCATAAACTTTACCTATTTTCCACAGTACTCCCTTCCTTTTTATCCGGTTTTTACTTTGACATTAAGGGTGTGTTTGGTATGAAGGAAAACATTTTCCAGAAAATGTTTTTTAATTTTCTCATGTTTGGTTGGATTAAATGTTTTCCAAATCAACTCATTTTCCTCAAATTTAAGGAAAATGATTTTCCTTCTAAACTTAAGGAAAACATTTTCCAAAACTCTCTTCGAACTTCAAATTACAATTATTTTTTTGTTGAAAAAATCAATTTATTTTGTTCCTACCCTCAAATCCCCCCCTCCCCCCTCCCCCCCCAAAAAATAATAATAATTTTAAAGCTTGTTTTTAAATTCAATTTTTTGACCCCCACCCCTCCCAAAAATATTAAAAATTATTTTTAAAAGATATTTCTAATTTCAATTTTTTATTTTTTTACCCCCACCCACTACCCTCTCCGGTCACCCCCCTCCAAAAAAAAATTGAGTTTGTTTTTAAAATATATTTACAAATTCAAAATTTCATTTTTTTCACCCTACCCTCGACCCCCCACCCACCTCCTACCCAGCCCTCCACACATCCACCCCTACCCCCCCCCCCCCCAAAAAAAAATTTAAGTTTGTTTTTAAAAAATATTCTCAACTTCAAAATTTCATTTTTCATCCTACCCTTGACCCCCCCACCCACCTCCTACCCAGCCCCCCACCCACCCACCCCCACCAGCCCCCCCCTCCCCACAAAAATTTTAAGTTTGTTTTTCAAAAATATTTTCAATTTCAAAATTTCATTTTTTTCACCCCTACCCAGTCCCCCCCACCCCACCCAACCCCTACCAGCAACCCCCCCCCCCCCGCTACGCCCAAAAAAAAATTTTAATTTTGTTTTTAAAATATATTTTCAACTTCAAAATTTTATTTTTTCACCCCAACCCTCGACCCCCCACCCACCCCCCTACCAGCACCCACCCCCCACCCCTCCAAAAAAAATTTAAGTTTTTTTTTAAAAAATAATTTCAACTTCAAAATTTCAATTTTTCACCCCTACCCTCGACCCCCGCCCCCCTTCACCACCCCCTACCATCCCCCACCCCCCACCCCCCAAAAAAATTCAAGTTTGTTTTTAAAAACTATTTTCAATTTCAAAAATTATTTTCTACTCTAGTAAAAATAAAAAATATTTCTCAAAAATATTTTTCATTCATAAATCAAACACTAAAAATCTTTTCCGGAAAATATTTTCTACTCATCAACCAAACATGAGAAAATAAGTCAAAAATCAACTTGTTTTCCAGGAAAACATTTTCCATGGAAAATATTTTCCTTCATACCAAACACACCCTAAAATATGATGATTGTGTTGAAATTGAAACTAGAAAAGCTATCAAAAAAATTATATTTTTTAGAACAAATAAATTGAAATGAAGAGCAATAACTATTTTTCTTACATTTTTTTTTAATGAGAGATAGGGGTGTTAAATGGTACAGATCAGTCAGTTACTTTTAAAAAATTATACCATTTCAATTGTTCGGGTATTTTATAATGTATAATCAAAATTAGATTTTTTAAAATCATCCCAATCATATCGGTTTCTTTTCAGTATCAGTACGGTTCGGTTAATTCTCGATTTTTTTAACTTTTAAAGTATCGCCTCAAAATATACAATTATTAAAATATTTCTTTTGCAGGTATATTTTTGAAGAAGCACTTCACTTCTTCATCAAGATGTCAAGAATGTAAAATTTTGTTACCGTATTGTTTGATCTTATACTAGGAGTGCTTGCATAGATTTTGTCATATTATTTGATGAAATATCTATCATAATATCTAGGACCTAGGTTATATTTATATTTTATAAAATATATTTATATATTAAATTTAATATATTATTAATATATAAAATAGAAAGGTTATTCGGTTCGGAAATTTTTTTATATTTTTAAAAATTTAAAAGACCCTCTCAATTGATCAAGTCAGTTGTACACTTAAATAAAAGTTCACAATTTTATTGGAAAAGTATAAATCGATTTAGTTAAGTTTGATTCTTTTCATATTCTTTTGACACCCTAATGAGAGGTAACCCTTGCCAAACCAAAGAAATACATCCATTTCACTTGTAAAGTTGTAATTCTAATAGTTTTTCTTTGAAACACCAAAACTAAAAAGTGTGTATCACTCACTTTCCACTATGATGGCTATGTTGTCTTGAGAAGCGTTGAAACTTACTTCTTCAGAAGACTTCTCCCTTTGGTCATCAATACAACATGTTCTTCATAGAACCAAGGTACGATTATGGTCAACCTATCTGAATACTCAAATTAAGCTTGTACAAGTACAAAAATCATCGTAAAATCCATACTTCTACTATCTCCTTCTTGCAATGTATCCATAGGCTTTTGTGGATTACATCAAACAATTGTTGGTGGCTCAATTGGTTAGAATTGAAATAAAAGAAATTGCATGCACTTCTCTTTTTTCTCGAATAATAAAATGAATTTCTCAATACAATTACAAATACAAGTGATTGTTGGCTCTTCGACAAGAGAACTACACATATACAAAAGTTATGCTGCAAAATTTGAAGAGCTCCCTGCCGGCCAGTAACCTTGATAACAATACGCATAGTGTACATTCTTTTGAACATTTCAATTATGACGTTGTCGGGCCTTAACAACATGAATACTTCTCACAAGGCCTTTCCCAACCTCGCCTATGGTTTTTAGCGTATTCAAAAGATCTGTGCTCTCCTCCGTGGAGTCATCATGCTTCCGTTTCTGGAGAACAGACCACAAGTACCATCTTGTTATTAAACATCCAAACATCATTGTTACTTCAATACAACTAGAAAGCATACCTGTGAACTTGCTTTTCCTAATGTAAGACCAAGAGCATCACCACCCACAGCATCGTACCACACCTTGACCACATCGGGAAATCCTTTCTGCATCAGATATGGGCAGGAAGAAATGGGTAATCCTCAGAATCACAGGAACAAGGGGGTTCAAGGGATTGAATAACTGACTAGCACCTCAGTGGAAAAAATGTCAGCAAATGTAAGTACTTGCCTCAATATCGGTAATAAAGCACCTTACTGGATCAAAATTCACCATCAGCTTACGTTTCAATTCCCCAGAGTTCACTTTTAAGTCTCCAGGAGAAAAGAAAGGATGGAAAATCTTGGATGCAGGCCCACGCACCACACACCGCTCTAGAAAAAAATTGGAAGTGTTTCAGACTCTAATTAGTACAGGAGTTTCAATGCTTAATCGGTGAAAATAGGGGAGGAAATAGAGGTAGATATCATGCGGAAACAAATGCAATTACAAAGAAAGATGAGAAAAAGAACCTTGTTCAAGTTCGGATGGAAAGAGAAGATGCTGGGGGTAAGGCAATTTGTCCCTGTGGAGAAGAACAACAGCATCATAGTTGCTCAGAGGCGTGCGAAGAAGACACTGCAGGATAAACATCAACAGCACTATGAATGACACGTCGTAGCAAGCAAATTCACAGGTACTGGAAAATTGATGTTTTTACATACTTTCCATCCATAAGAATCATGTCCATCTTGCAAAATCAGTTTGGTCAACAAATTTGCACTGCTAGTTGAATAAGCCACCAGTCTTCTTAGCTCCTAGTACACATTAGTACCCGCATTAATGCCAGAGAAAAAGCCATGACAATCGTGAAAACTTATCAACACACACAACAATCATGAGAGGAGTTTGTTCTCAAGACAACCATGAACGACAATATTTCCTAAAAACTAGTAAGAGTGCCACACTTACATGCACAGATGGTGTTAGACTAAAGGCCTTTTCCTGGTTCCATAGAAAGTTTAAATGCTTTACCTTATTGTTTGATTGCTTGATCTTATGATATCTCACTATCCATAACGATAACAATATTTATCCTTTTAAGTAGTCATGTGTCCCAAGCTAAACGTCCACAATTGACTTCATGAAAATTTTGAGATAAGAGGGATAACCTAATGGTAAGGACCCTCCACCTCCAACCATAAAGTTAAGGGATCAAGCCACCAAGGGAGATGAGCAGGAATAGGATCAATATTGAGCTCCTTGTTGGGTTTGACAACAGGTTTACAATAACAAATATATATATTTTTTTTAAAAGATTTACTTCTAGCTACTTTTCATTAGCTAGAGTATAAAAGAGAAAAAGATGAACAAGAAGTGGAAATGTAGATCTGCTGTAATTTTGTGTTGTGTAGATGTTTGATAAGCTTCCTATGCAAACGTTCAGTTTAAGAGTGAATTCTAACCTCACTGGTCCAAATATAGTACAGGACAGATCATGGTTACAATCGTATGAAATACTTCTCCTTTCTCCTAAATGATGCCACCACAAACAATATTGACAAAGCATGTGGTTTCATATAGTAATAAGAATTACTTTTGTTGTAAGCATGTATATGGTAAGGCAGTGGCAAAAAATAGGTTGCAGATGGAAACTAAGATTACCATGAGCCTCTCCAGAGGCCACTTTTCTACAGTTGAAACCTTGGTCATACATTCTAGGATCAATGGTATTAAGTTGACATCTAATCTACAGTATTTTCTAAACATGTGCCAACTATTTGGGTGCAACATATCAATATTAGGAAGCACAACACTATGCTTCTTCACTTACTGCTGCAAAAGAAAAACACTATGCTTCGGTGAACAAGATTCCATAAAATACAGGCAAAGATTTAATACAAGTGTAAAATAATTGAGGAACACTTACTGCTGTAGTTGGTGAGGATCTTGTCCACGCTTCAGATGTGATGTCATATTTAGTAGCTAAGAACATTGCAGGACTTAATTTCTGTGTGTCCTTTTCATGCTCTTCTCTACTTCTCATGAGATTCTCCTGTCAAATTCATATGCAAATAGTATTCTGAATTATAAAAATATTACATGGAAAATCAAGAAAAGAGCATGGAACGCCCTACAAAGATGGAGTATTTGGCTTGGTACTTACATTAATTTTATTTTTCTCCTCAGTTGAAAAGTCGCCATCAAAATCAACAATTAAGGGAGAAAAGGCCCAATCATATTCGGACAATAATCGTAAGAACCTGTTTAAGATACAGAATATAAGAAAAAGTAACCAACTAACAGAGTTTATAACTAAATTTGAAACTGAAAGCACCACTTCAGATTTCATCCATTTCTTACCTCAAAAACAACAAAGAGCATAAAAGGACAGGGGAATTTAAAAGGGGGGAAAAACAAGCAAGAAAAATGAACACAGCTACCAGAGCTCAGACGTTGGTTTGCAAGACACTCCACCAATTGACTGCTCACAAGAGTATGTTTTGACGTGATTACTGTTATGTCAGTAACTTTTGTCTTATGTAGATCTTCTAGCCTACAGGGGTCTTAACTACCAAGGAGAAGTACTGCACTTCCACCCTAGCATTTCTGTTCTTTTGAGGAATCTGCTGCTCTTTGATATAGATGCACAAATTGTCATGTAGAACTGATAAATTTATAAAGGTAGAAGAAAATTTCTTATTTAAGTTGAGTCCTTTACTTTTTATAATATGCTTCAAGCCCCAATATCGTATTGGGATTTTTAAATACAAAACTGATCTGCACCTTCAACAATTCTTTCTCGGTCTGCGTTAAGTTAAAAGAGTTTCATCGGACAGTGGAAGCGCCTTGAAGCTTCTCATATTGTAGAGTCCAATATTCATAAGTAGTTAGAACTTAGAAGTAGCTTCTGCACCACACTCCACCCTAATAAATAATATGATAAATATTCTCTCACAGTGTTCTTCAATCAAACTTGGGATTGTAAATGAAAAAAATTGCAAGCAGTGAAGTGTTGGGAATGAAAAAACTTTGGGGGTTAGTGGTTCATACTATTCCTACCGTTACTGTAAACTTGAATTGGCATAGCTGTTAAATTTGAAGATTTGACAGCGACCATGGTACAAAAAGAAGCTATAGTGAAGAACATGAGGCAATAGGCAACATAAAACAGAAACGAATAGCAATTGGCCATGATTATGGGGATCAAAACAGTACAATTATGATAATAAGCCAGATGACACCAGAATAAGCGCCATGCTTGGCCGACCGAACATGCCATGGGGTCCAAACAACTTGCGATGACACCAGGAATTTGACCAGATACATCAACCGATCATGATTAGGACATAATAGATGCTAGGACCAGGCAAAATCATAATTAAAGATCAATTAAAGTTACTACATTAGAGGCAATCAGAGCCTACTACTGCTTAACTGCCAAGAGCCATTGCCTATTTCATAAAAGAAAATCTGCTAACAATCAGCACCACAGCCAACCATGGCTCTACAGTCTACACATATGCACACGTTTGAGTCCTCCCCCTCCTACCCAATAAATCATGCACATAAATACATTACCTGAAGCACCACTAGATAGATTCCACAATAGACCCACCACATTCTTACCCTCGACCAGATAGCATCAAATGCACAGAAAGTTAGCTGTGTCATTCAAGGGTCATAACATTCTACCATGTTGTGAAAGAAATATAAGTTGCAAGTGACACATGCAAACATAAACAAGGGAAAAGAAAAAAGAAGTCCATCATAAATGAGAAAGAGCAAGCATAATTTTTTTACAACTACAGAAAGTGAACAGTAGTTGATGCACGCATGACAGTCGCCCACAATTTTGCAGGGAATTATGAAGGTTCTCGGAGGAGCACATGTATATATTCCAAGCAACCACCAAATTGTAATTCCTTCTTTCTTGATAGTTAACTTAAAATCAAATAGTTAAGAGCATTTGAGTGTGAAGAAGTTGGGAAGAGAAAGTAAATGGTAATATAATTGAGTAAAATGAATTCAGAGTGACAAATATTAAACCTCAAAAATCCTGCTATTCGGGAGAAAGGAGGTTCAAATGGCAAAGGTCTCAAGAAAAGATTTGAGACCAATAGTTCAACTGCCTCCTCTGTCAGCACCGTGGAAAATAGGTGTGCAGAGACCCATCTTTTAGCTAGCCTGCAAAGCAAAGACGTAAATGAGCTATAAGGAGGATGAAAGAGGGCATGGAGTATGAACTCGTGTCCTTACCGAACTATTGGTCCATATATAGGATAACGACCCCTTAAAGCATTGATCTTGCTCGCATGTTGGTGTTGCAGAAGAAGTTTTCTGTCAGCAGAGAGGCTCCATTGATGTCGACTGTTATTACCTGAGGAAAAAAATCATTCTTTATCAATACACAGAAATATGTTCTTACAGAAAGAACAGTAGGTCACTACAGGCTGTCTTTTCCATATAAGGTAAACAGTTCCATAAAAAAAAGGGAAATTTTCCATTTAAGAAGTAGAGAATACAGGCACAAACTGTCTTACTTTGCCCAGTCACCAAACCAAGAGCCCTTTCATGAGAAATTTTAAGGCGGAATGCATAGCCAGACATTAGAACATCTACATCATCTTCTGTAGCTGTAAACATCATCCCCCAATTGTTCTGCAGACTGCCAGAATTGTGCACTCAAACAAGTTTAATGTTGGCTTACACAAAGTATTGTTCCTTGAAAAATAAACTCAAGAAAGGCTAACCTCTCAGCAATTCTAAGAAGAAATGCAGTTTTTGTCTTCTCTATTGCAATTTCATCCATTGGCCAACTTCCAGACCCTTCAAGCTATTAAAAAAGGGGGAGGTAAATCCTTAAGAATTCTTGGGGATCCACTGCAGATTATACAACAAAACTATGCAAGGATAGCTTTTCATGCCTGAATCATAACTTCAACTGGATTTATACAGGTTGAAACGGACTTCCTTAGTTTTATGCCAACACTCTTCTCATGTGCCAGAGGATGAGGCATGGGCGGAAAGACAGATGTCAACCTAGCAGCTGTGACTAACTGTAAGCACGAACCGTTTTTGCAGTAATAGAAGTATCAAATCTATATGTATGAAAAACACTCTTAGAGTAGAGAAAGGAAACCTGAGTCTAGAGCTTGCACAGTCGACACCTTTAGTGGAATGTCATTCAGCTGAAGCAAACGCTTTGACAGCTCTTCAAGTGCTACCAGCAAACTTTTTGAGAAAGATATAGGATCTGAAAAACAACTTCATTATTCACAAGGGGCATTCTTCAAGCTTGAGAAGGCAAAGACTGAAAGTAACCAGCAATTACGACCATACCTACATCCCTGTGGAGGAGACAAAAATCAAGTTGATCCACAATAGGAACGACTTTTTCTTTGGGTATGGAAAGATGCCTAGACAAAACATGCTCGGCAATATCTTTTATGATGAGATGCCTTTGCCACTCCTCATGTTCCCATACTGGTAATTGAGGACCATACAGAATAGAAATAAAAAGATATCAATTCAACAATCTCCGAGTCTGGCAGAAGCAGAAACAGAAGTCTATCTATGACCGAACCTGCAACTTCAGCTATTCTACTATCACGAAACTGTCGAAGTGACGCCTTATCTCCCCAAAACTTCCGAAATTCTAAAGCCTGGCGGGATATCATGCAGTATGTATGAGTAAAGCAAAGTGAACAAAAGTTAACTGGATAATCAATGAGCTAGACTTGTACCTTATCTCTTTCCTCAGGGCTAGGACCTATGACAGTCATTTTGAAGGCTGCCTCTGCAGAGTTGACAGAAATCCCAATGAGCAACGGCTCATTGTCTAGCTCTGACAGTCCCTAGAATAGTTTATTGCCATAATAAGATCAGTTATATACCATGATAGCTTAGTTGAAGAACAACATAATATATACCTCTTCAAAGTTGCATTCAGATGAAGTGTTTCTCCAAATAACACGAACAGACTTAGATCTGTCTCTCAACCCTTGGTCCATGAGGGAGAGTACCTTCTGCTCCTGTGATCTCCAAAATTCATCATCTAAGCAGTATCCTAAGCTAGAAACTTCACGGTTTCCCCTCAAGTTCAACCTAGAGGATCAAAGCACGATATAAGTGATCTTGGTGATCAACAACAAAACCAAAAAGGCTAATATAAGACATTTGTACTTCCATGAATAGTTGTGATCGAAAGCATAGGCTAATCACTTAGTATGTGACCCATTCTTGTTAGCGCCCCCCACCCCACCCCACGCACAAAAAACAAACAAAGCTTCTTATGTTGCATCCCCCTTATCAAGGCTTTAAAGACCAGCGGGACATAGTGTATTACAGATCTTTCGATAGATATTTAAACATACTCATTATTTTATAGGGTGACTAGTTCCACTAAGCATCATTGATAATAGCCACCACGAATTCAGCACTCTGATAATAGCAAAAGGAAATTCACTTCGAAGACACTAATAGTAGAGCAAATACAGACAATTCATTTGATGCACCTCACACAGTAGTCATATCTAACGGGAAAGTCAATCTTTGTGATAAAAAGCTCGTCAAAGCCACCATCTCCACATTTGTTGATGCAATTAACTGCCAAAGCAGCCTCATGGCGCAGCTGTAAGTTATAAAAGCAATCAAAACATTCTATTAGTGGAACATGAATCAGACTTGAAATATAAAACCTTTTCACCTTCTCAATTTTTTGAACCATCTGAGAAACAAACTATGGAGGAAGGACAGTGTTATTATTTCTCCATTCTCATTAGCAGTTAGATCATTATGATCAAAATGGCAATGCACTTATTATTCAGATTAAATCAACGGAATGTGCACTTTAAAATTCTCAAAAATCACCTCTTGGAAACCATTGTGTGACAGACGGAATGCCAAATTGAAGTCCTCAAATGAATTGCAAATGACCACAGGAAACAACTGCATATCCTGCATTCGAAACGTAAAATGAGTATGGGTACACCGCACAACAGCACTTTAAATTATTAGACCTGTTTCAATTCCTTGGAGTCAAGAAAGAGAAAATAAGAAGTTGAAGTAATTCACAAAAATGTAACCCATGCATCTTATGAAGAGGTGCCGTCTGCCGCTACAATTACATAGTGAGATGCGAGTTCTCAAAGACCAAACAATGGCATTTGTAACAAGGCTTTTAGATGTTGACCCCTAAAATGCATAAAAAGGGAGGAATGGACTAATTAAAAACCTTTGTTAGTTTGATCATGTCACCTATTTAGACAACTAATAAAAAGGGATTAGTAACAATTGGTTATCAGCCCAGAAAAAAAGATTTTTTAAGCATAATAACCGAAGACAGATATACTAATTTAGCTGAGACAATCAAACAAGAACATGAATTAATGCAACGTAAGGAGGGGGAACATGTCTGACATTCTTCCATGTACATTGCCTGGAAAGGTGAAGCTCCATTCTTTGTACCAGGTAGTTTAATAGCTTTTCTACACCTTGTTGATTGTTTGTTTCTTTTTTATCAAAAATGTCTTCGGTTTTTACTTCTTAATTAAATCCTTAAAACTCTTTCAAACTAAGTTAATACTGAAACATAGATACATCTTTATAATCCATCACACACTTCTTTTTGGCAAGTATGTCTTCTTAAAGCCACGTGCACTCTCCCTGACAACTAAAACTTGTAATCACCAAACAAAGAAAAGTAATAAACCTTGTTTGAAGCACTTTTTTCATGCTGGGGCTGAATAAAAAGCCCTTTATCCCATGTCTTAGAGGTGGCTGCAAACACAGAAAAATAATTAATACTACAGTTGTTCTCTAACTCAACCAAATAAAAGATAAGTGTGAAGAGCACACTAATTAAGATATTTCTCTTCCATGATTAGCCAACTCCACTAAATGAAAAGATAAAACATGGAGAAAACAAAATTCACAGCACCAAATGCTTGGAAGTGTACATGTTAAATAATGTCATCAGTTCAAGAGAAACTCTTCACATTATTTAGCTGCCCTACTTTGTTAAAATCTCACAAGTTGAGTTCAAATAAGCCCATAACTTCAGTTAATATACATGTTAAGGTTATTAACAAATGTTTGGGAGACTAAGTGTTAGGCAATTGGTATTCAAGTCAAATGCAGGAGTTATCCGCCAGATAACTCCTTTTTCCCTTGCAAGAAAAAGCCAAATGCAGGTGGCCACAAATTCTAAGGATCAGATTAATTTAAGCATCTAACATAGTAAGCGGACCTTTTTACCTATTTTAGGTAAACAAAACATGCTTATCAACATGACTTAAGGGGTGCTTTGTTTCCAGGATTACAAAATATAATCCCAGCAAATTTCGGGATTACTGTATCCTTCGTTTGGTTGATTTTTGCTTCCAGGTATAAGCAATATCGGAATTATTAATCCCATCATTACAATCCATTTAGTATGCAAAGTTAAACATTCGTCTAAGAAAATTTATGAACTTTTCTTTTTATCAAGTTATAAGATTTTATCAATAAATGGGCAAAAAGTTACCCGTATACAAGAAGTAATATCTTCTTTTTGTGAACTCCAATTATTACCCCTATGTAATATCTTACACATTTTCCAACAGAAGCCTAACATATCTATGTCTAAATCCAAAACATGGTCTATCTTCTTCTTGTGCAGGTAATCATAGTACTAGAAAACCAGGATAGAGGACAGAATACATACCGATGAAGTCCACTGTGATACGAAATATCTGCATTGTATTCATGGAACTGTTGATATGATGCCTACCAGGCTTTGTTGCAAGGAAGGCCAATATTATAGAGACTAGAAACCCATTCAAGCAATCATGGGCATAGATTGAACTCCTTTGCCGAGCCCACACCTACAGATATGCAACTGATGTAATATTCTGACTAAGAAAAGCAAGCTATTGGAGTATTAGTTCCTTAAAAAAATGCATACTTTTAGCAGTATCAAGGCTTCCCCCAATTCTTTCCATCCAGTGAAAGTTCTTTTGACAAACTCTGCATTATCCTCAAGAAACAAATCCTCCAATATACTATTATTGTACCTTGGTGTTGCTTGTAAAGCATCTCCTAGAAGTGGAAATAAGTGCCATCAATGTTAAGAAGCAATTCAATATGAGAAAAGAAGCTTGACAAAATATCTAAATATTTAAACCTTGTTTGAGAGTATGGATATTGTTTCGCTCAAGGCGAAGTTTTGTTGCACTGAACAAAGATGTTGCAGCAGGAATTATCCTCACAACAAATCCAGCATTTCCAATAAGCTTAACAGCTTCAATAACAAAAGAACATCAAGTCAGATAGACAACTGAAACCTGCAGTAAATGCCAGAAAATGTTGCCCACAAAGAAGCAAGAGAAGGTAGGGCAGATAATCTGACAGGACCTGGATAGACAAGTAGAATAGGTTTCCGAGCCTCATTTTGGAAACTAGACCATCTCACAGCTTTGATTAACGGAGATTTTGTCAGATGCTCCTTGATTTTGCAGAGATAAAGGAATCTTTTGGCATGGTATCGATAATTTAGGTAATCTTTTTCATAAAAGCACTCCTGCCAAAAGGAACAGATTGGAAAAAGAACAAGATATGTCACAACAAGAAACTAAGAAGAGTAACATATCATGAATGTGGTTATTTACTATGAGACCGGCATGATCATTTTGCCAAAATCAATTGGTTCCAACTATGTTCACATGAAACATAAGGTACAATCTTCACACTATTCATTCAGCATACAGACAAATGAGCTTTCACCTATGACAGATCCCATGAACAAAAACTTATAATCTTTCACAACTATAAAACCACCATTACATGCGTGTTTCCCAGGCTACTTTTTTTCCAGTAAGATAAGCCCTCAACTAGGATTCATTAAGTAAAACTTCTTCCCATCTCTCCACATTCATAGTTTGGAATTTAGAAGGCATGTATTATGTAAAAAAGAAGCTATAAGGAGAAGATGGAAAACAGATAGCTTGCTTTATTCACCATGTTCCCTGCTTTGCTGTTAACCCTACTCTTGAATGGAGTCAGACCAAGTAGAGCAATTTCTGACTTCAAGGGATTTGATTGTTTTTCAATTAAAACATTATCACATTTTAACTTTCTCACATTTCCCTAGCTTATAGATCCTGCACCATTGCATAGACTAAGAGCTAAAAATTTAAAGTTTTGACATTTCAAACAATGCGAATTTTCTTATTTACATACCAAGCTTCTTATATTATCATGTAACCAAGTAAAAGATTTGAACTTAGCATCAAAGTGAAAAGTAAATAAATTACAATATAATATAATATAATACAATACACATCAAGTAGGACTTTAAGACACTCCGAGAGTATAGCTCTGCATAGGAAAATAGACAGCACACCTTTGGCAAGTGAAGAAAAAGATCCACATTTAGATCGTGTTTGGTAACACAATGTATAGAATAACTCCCGCAAATTTCCAAAGATTTTGGCTTCTTAAATGTGAACTCCACCTTATCCGCATTGATATCTCTAACAAATCCCGGCGCCAAGTCGGCATTAACCTGCCAACAAAATGATTACAAGAATTAAAAGAGAGGAGTGGAGCAGTGGAGTCAACTAGTAACTCAGCATAATTTAGAATTCCTTGAATAAGAAAATAACTCACCACCAGAGGCTAATCCAAGATTTAAAGTTCTAATTCACCCACAAATTGAATTAGAACTTTAAATCTTGGATTAGCCTCTGGTGGTTAAGTTTTCTTTCTTGTCCCTCTTGTAATTCTTGTATCTTCTTGATGCTGTTATTAATACAACTTACTTTATCAAAAAAAAAAAAAAAGTTCTAATTCACCCCCAAATTGAATTAGAACTTCAAAATCTTGGATTAGCCTATGGTGGCGAGTATTTTTTTCTTGTCCCTCTTGGAATTCTTGCATCTTCTTGATGCTGTTATTAATACAACTTACTTTTTTTTATAAAAAAAAAAGGCTCTGATTCACCCACAAATTGAATTAGAACTTAAAAATATTGGATTAGCCTGTGGTGGTGAGTTTTTTTTCTTGTCCCTCTTGGAATTCTTGCATCGATGTTGTTATTAATACAACTTACTTTATCAAAAATAAAAAGGTTCCAATTCACCCACAAATTGAATTAGAACTTCAAAATCTTGGATTAGCCTATGGTGGTGAGTTTTTTTCTTGTCCCTCTTGGAATTATTGCATCTTCTTGATGCTGTTATTAATACCACTTACTTTATCCAAGAAAAAGAAGTTGTATTTCACCACTACTATTTCGTGTGATTTAAAGTATACCCACTGACTGCCGCTATAACATTACTACTTTCTTGAACACATAAATTACGTTTTCGTTCTAAGGATGATATAAAGGTTTTAGAAAGAGATTGACCTGGTCCTCAGGGATCTTATCAATTGCTTCTTTTATGCCAGAAACAACATTGTCCACAGTTGCAGTGGTTTCCGGCGAGCATTCGAACTGAACCTCCTTCAACAGTTCCCTCACCTTAAAGTTCATCGAGTCCGTGTAAGTTAATGTATCCGACGCCATTGCTCTACAATTTCTGTAAGAATTATTATTCCTTGACAAGAACTGAATTGAAAAGAATTAAGCGAGATAAGAACAGGCGGATTTGGGTACTTCTAAAACCCTGCTAAAACCCCGAAAAGAACAGGAAGGGACAAGTTTTCTTGGACAAAAAGCGCCTTAAAAATTGGGCCTATAAAAGAGAGATTTGTTCCAAGTTATAGCAACTCCTAACCTATTTATGCGAAGGGAAGTCCAAGTGCTACCTATTTAAAGAGTTAGGGTTAGGAGGTTTGCACAAATGGCCGTTTGAAGACCGACATTTAAATTTTATTCCCATTTTAAATTTGCTTGCCAAAGAAAAAAATCATAAAATTTAATAAGTGGCCTCACAAAGGCCATACAGTGCAATTTTCCCCCTTTTTTGACGTATGAAGGTCAAGAATTAGAAATACCCGCACGAAATAAATAATCTTTCTAAACTTTTGAACAACTTTTTCAATAATCAGCTGTTATAAGAAAAAAAAATGTAAATTTTAGTAGGTTTTAAGAACATTTCAATAAAAATTAAATGATTTGACATTATCACATATCTCAAAAATTGTAAATATATAATGAATGATTAAAATTATCTTCATATCTAATCATTTTTATCTTTTACATAATTTATCATAAGCTATGTGATGATATAATTGTCTTGTTAAAACTGAGTGATGTTTTTATGTAGTGATTAAACATCATTTTTTCTATTTTTTTTACATGAAAAATATAGAATCTGATAATTTTATGGTTAGAATAACTCCTTGTGAAAAAAATCAGGTGAAAGTTTTCGATAATTAATATTAGTTATAAATAAGTTAAGACTGTTAAAAATGTACACCACAACAACATAAATAATTTTTTTTAGAGACAATCTACTTGAGGTCAAACGGACACCACTTTTCGTTATTATTACTTTATTACTCTAACAAAATTTATAGAAGAAAAAAAATAAATTTGAAACAACAGCAAAAAAATATTGTTGACCCTTTTTAGAAATTCATTCTTTATTAAACTACAGCTCTGAAGGCCCTTCTAGATGCTTCATCAATGCAACTTTACGACATTTTCAGAAATATGTATGTATAATTGTTGTATTATGAAAGTACAAGTAGATCAAAATGTTGGATTTTGGACTCATGTTAAAGAAATATTCTCGAACATTAAAAAATTAAAAATGAGTCTAACCCAGATAACTCAAACGCTCAGCAATGACTTGGGACATGAAGGACAATAAATTTATGTTAATAGACATATCTTTTGTAGCTTAAGATATTACTTTTATTTAGAGCAGGTTTTGTTTCATAACCTTCAAATTAAGCTTGTCGAAAATAATCATAATTCACACAAAAAATTTTTACAAGAGCCAAATGAGAAGGAAAAAAAGAAAAACATTAAAAGGACGAAAGGTTTGTCCAAGTGAGATCATATACATACCAAACGAAAAATAATCAATACAATTTTAAGGAGACAACAAAACAGCGAGAAAAAAAACATACATTAAACAGAGTAAACTATGATTTATCCAATGATGATCACAAATCATTCTAACTAGAAATTTTTACATGTTTTGAAATAACATACCTCAAAAAATTAACTAACACTTTAATCAACTTTCAATTCTTAAAGTACTCATAATATCCACTGATAAAAACGTAGTAAAAATATATAACAACAACATAAAAATCAAAAAATATGGGCATGCTAAGTTATTAACTCTTAGAGGATTTTCTAAAGAACACAAAATCTTGTCCTTGTATGTGAAGTGATGACGTTGTTGATGAAGAAATTAGAGATTTGTAAGGGCTTTTTTTATTGTACCTTAAAGAATTTCAGTAGAGAAAACTTGCTTGAATACAAACAACAATGTTTAAAGCATGTACTCAAAAATAACAATTAATAATATAAGCATAAATTAATAACTGTAAAAAACATACTAGAATCTATAACAATAGAATGAAACAGAATGGAAAAAATTGAGCCCACTAAATGCACAGTGTCCCCTCAAGGAAATTATTCCTCTCTAGTACCCGAGGTTTAAAGGAATACATCCTCTCGGGATAGAACAATTTTATTCACCAGTGTATTGATACAAAAACAATGGTGTCAATCATTCAACAGGAGCAAAGTACACAAATATTTAATTTTCCGAAAGAAGAAGAAGAAGAAGTTCAAAATTTTCGTTATTTTAAAATGAGAGGAAATTCCTCTATTTATAAACAATAAAGGGTAGTGTGAACAAATGTTTATTGTGTCTTATCGGAAATGTCACAACTCTTTGGAAAAATTACAACTTTTCGAAAAAGACGCAACATTTCATAAAAGTCGCAACTCTTCAAAAAAGTCACAACTCTTCATAAAAGTCGCAACTCTTCATGAAAGAGAAGGCTAGTTTTGGAAATAAAATAAATTAAAAGGAAATCTTTGTTTGTAGTAGTGCCACGTAGGCGGGTCTAGGGAGAGGTTCTCTTTTATATATATACTAGTAAAGAAAGCGCCCGAGCCCAACTTTAATAAAGTTATATTGTTACTTTCTCCGTCCCATATTAGATGAGAATCTTACTAAAAATATTTTTTTCATATTATTTGAGCACTTATTAAATTAGGATATAATTAATTAATTCTTTCCATTTTACCCCTACAATTAATATGACTATTCCTATATTGTATGTGTATTTTTTGTAACTCATTTCAATGTACATTGATATAAACAAAGGGCAAAATGATGAAGTCTTCCAATTTATTAATGATTTCTTAATCACCGTGTAAAGTTGGAAGTGCCCATCTAATATGGGACGGAGGGAGTATAGTTTATGTATTGTTATAAAATTAGTAAAGATTGTTATAATATATTTTGCTCATAAGTGAGCTAATATAAAAACTTATTTGTCATTTGTCTTTTTAATTTCAATTTTAAATAGCAAATAAATGTAGCGATAAGATTGAGGGTAGAAAGGAAGCATATCTTTCTAAATTTAAGTAAAAATAAACAGAGTAGAAGTAACATTAGGGTTATCGATAGGACGATTCATTCGGTTATTTAAAAAAAAACTATATTATTCAATTTTTCGGCTATTTTATAATGTATAACCAAAATTAAAATTTTAGAATCATCCCAATCCTAATTTATGTGACAGAAGCAGTACAAAAATTAGTCTTTTTTTTTGTTGTCTTGTAGATATTTTAAGTTATTATTTATTGTAAATTATAGTACTTTTTATTAAAGTTTTTAATAACATATGTTACTTTTATGTTTGAGAGTTAAACCAACTTTTTTTTATATGTCTTTTAATTTTATATGTGTTTTGTCCTTTTCCATTTTGAAAAACCAATACTCTCTCCATTTTATTTTATATGTCATTTTTTTTATAAATATATTGGTTATTCCCTCTTCTTATTGGAACACATGTTGACTTGTGGTGAATACTTATTCCCTCTTCTTATATAGTAATATATGATTAAATCATTGGATGTTGTTTGGTTGCACTTATTGATTGTACTTTTAATTATCGTATTATTTGTTGCTATTCTTTAATATATTTTTTATTTGTTTAATATATTTTATTTGAGTTGATGTTTTATCTGAAATAATATCCATATTCTTATAAGATAAGGATAAGATTCATGTACACATTACCTTTTCGAACCTTATTTATGAGATTTTACTAGATGTATTATTTTTTTGTTGTTATAATTAGAAATATCGATTTTATAATTTGATCTTTAACTATTAGAAATTTTTCATTCTATGCTGGTCCACTTGTCTTTTCATTTTCATGAATATTACGATTTTTCAACTACTTGACATGCAAAATACTCAACCCTATTTTACTACATTCAAACTCTTATGTTTAGTTAAAAAGTGCATTAATTACTTAAAATAAAATCCCCGTATTTACGGGGGGAAATGTGTACACATACAAGTCAGATTTGCTTAAATGATTATGGGTTTGAGTCATGTCAGAAAGTAAGCCGAATCACTATTGATTTAGCTGATGCAAGTGAAGAAAAAGAAAAGAAAAAAAATATGTAAACAATTCTATCAATTCAAGGTGAAATGGGTTTAATTAGATATTATAAGTACTAATATAAAATTTATCAATAAATAAAGGACCAAACTGTGATTTACGTTTATTCAATTTTACAATTATTGAACAGAGAGAGCGAGACAAAAGAGTAGCTTGGCCAGTTCTGTTGTGAGATTTACAGGAAGAATGATAAAGGCGGTAATGGTGATTAACACCTTCGGCAAGCCTCGCCTTTCGAAATTTTACGAATTCCAGGTTTGTCGCTCATAATTATCTTTTTTTTTTTCTATTTCTAAGATCTATCTTTGATTCAATCCTGTTTAATTTTTGCTGAATTTTGTTGTTGGGATTGGAATTAGCCAGTGGAGAAGCAACAAGAGCTCATCCGCCACGTCTACGCAGGTAAACACGCAATTTGATTAAACTGAGATTTCGTTCAGTTGGATGAGTTTTTGTTTCTTCGTTTTGGATTTCATTTTTCAGTCTTAAGCAACAGGCCTGACAATGTGAGCAATTTTATTCGGAGCTTAGGGGCAATTTTTGGTCCGGTAATTACTTGATTGTCTGGCAATTTTTAATTAGTATTTCTTCCAACATTTACTATACGGATTATGAAAGTATCCTTCTGCACCTCTATCTAATGCTTGTGCTGGCTTTGCTATGTGAGAAAATTATGTATATAGATTGTACATAACTCTATGATCTTAGAACTTGAGGATTTTCATAATAAGGACACTTTATAATGCTTTGGTGCTGTGCAAATTTGTGGAAGAAATTTTTATTTTTCTACCCTCACCTTTGGTTTCTTTGTTTTATGTTAGTTATCCTCTTCCATCAAGTGAGTAACTACATACATGTAGGAAACTTACTCCAACTGAATTGTAAGATTTTTGCTAATTAATATTGATTAAAACCGGATAAATGATGGACCAAAATAGGACAAGTGCAGTCCCATGGAGACTATCACTTAGGCAACAGTTTACATGCTACACTGCTTTTAATGGCTGTGTACTCCTCTTTTGTGATGTACAACTTAAGAAGAGTAATTTATACTCTCAAATCTCAATCATAAAGAGTAAATTATTCTAATAGCCATTACTATATCTTTTCCAGGATACAAGGCTCGTGTATAAGCACTATGCTACCTTATATTTTGTCTTTCTATTTGATAACTCTGAGAATGAGTTGGCCATGCTCGACTTAATACAAGGTATTTGTTTCCACTATTTACATAGTTTTATTGTGGGAAAACACATTTTTAAGTTCATGTTTAAGTTGTCTCCTTAACTATACTTAAGTGATGATGTTGTCCTCTTTATAGCAGTTTTTGTAGAAACACTGGACAAATGCTTCAGAAGTGTATGCGAGCTTGATGTAGTATTCAATTATAGCAAGGTAAGAGTGTTGCAGTAACCTATTTGTTGTATTTTATATACTTATCTTTGAAACATAAATATCCGTATGTAGAAACCAATTCGGATACATCAACTTCTGTTGCTAATTAGTTGCAGAACTTTCATGCTCCCTCAATGACGAACTCTGATCATTACAATGCATAAGATGTTTAGATGGACTCCTATTTTCCAGACAATTCCACTTTTCCCAATATTCGCCACCATTGGGACTTTTAACTGTTATAACTTCTAATTAACAAATGGTCACTTCTGTAACATAGGTAATTAATAAAGCTCTAGTAGTAAAAGCTTGGGCACATTCACAATTTTACAGCAAACTTCATCCTATGCAATACATTACAAGTGCTATTTCTCTTGCCTTTTGGGGTATCAATCTGCATATTTGTTGTGTCTAATGGATGATTGTCTTCTGCAGATGCATATCATTCTAGATGAAATAATTTTAGGTGGTCAAGTGCTAGAAACAGATTCTGTTGAAGTTGTGAGAGCAGTTGAAGAGATTTCAAAGTTTGTCTCTCTCTCTCTCACTCACTTGCATTTGTCATGATTTTTTTAAATTTTTTTTTGCATTTCCAGCTTTATGTGCAAAACTTGTAAATTGTTTTAGAGAATAATTCTTATTTAATTGCAGATTGGAGTCAACCACAAGTGCTGGCACATTGATCAACAAATCTATTCCGTCTTGGTGGGCTAGATAACACATGGTTCCTCTGTACATTACCATATCTTAGTGTTGAAAATGTACTATAGAGAATATGACATATATACTTTTTCAGTGTGGCATGTTAACTGACTTCTCGATTTGTAATCATAGCTGGATACACCCTTCTCTGAGTTATCGGATTTTCTTTATAGGATCCTTCAGTGTTAGTTGCAAAAGCCAAGCTGAAAGTGTGATCAAGTTTTATACTCTTATAAAATACCTGCCTTGTATGTTGAAACTTGATTAGCTAATGTGAGCAATTATTTTACTGAACTAAGGGAACGACTATTTTTGCTCCTGAAACCGCTTTTGCACACCTGGAATTGTAGAACTAATGGTTTAAATTGACAGTGTTACCCTCCTCTTTTTTTTTTTTTTTGGGATAATGGTGGTGTTTGGATCAATTTATGCACATCTTGACTAATCCACTGGGTACGTGCTACTAGATGAGAATAAATCATATAGGCTTTTTTTTTTTTTTAATGTTTTTGAATCCATATCTTTCATTTTGATAAGTTGTAAAGTTACCAAAGTTCTCAAAGGTGCGAACATTAAACTTATCAAAAGAAAGCAAGCCGCAGAACGTTTGCCTTTGAATTAATTTCTATTATTATTATTTTCCCGTTCCCAGCATAACATTATTCTTTACATTGAGGGGATCCACTCATTCTGAAGATTCTTCAATCGAAGAGATTTGCGCTAGTGATCAGTCAAACCGACTTCAGTATTTAATAGACTATAAATAGACTCTTAAGCAATTTATTCGCAATAATAATAAAACGAGGTGAACTTCTATTTGGCTATAACACTAGCGTGTTTTAGACTAGATGTCCTTATTTTAACTGATTGAACTCGTCAAAAGAATCACAAGAAAGTTGTTCTTGCTCTCTCCCAGCAGCTTCATGATTTCTTGAAGTCTTCAATCACAACATGAGCAGCATTGCGTCCTGGGGCGCCCATTACTCCACCACCAGGATGTGTCCCGCTGCCACACAAGTATAGGCCTTCAATTGGAGTCCGATAATTTGACCTGCATTTCAACGTTAAGATAATAGCAAAAATCATCATTTTATGAACTTGAGTCCTTCAAGGACTAATGTCTTCAGAACCATTACCATCCTTTCACTGGCCGCATTAAAAACAGAGAATCTAATCCCATGGATCCGTGGAATATATTGCCTCCTGTCAAGATATAATACAACACATCAGCATTTGCTATATCAGTTTGCAGGGACTATAAAGCATGCTCCAGCTTATAGTCATTCGTTCTCATAACTAAACGAATCCACAAATTTCTTAAACTGGACTCAAATAAACCAAACATCAGGTTTCGTATTATCTTCCAAGATTGTAGTATGCTGGTACTTATAACCTACTGTGAAACACTGATGCTTCAACAAGAAACAAGTCAGGTCAGTTGATCACAAAACGTTAGTTTACAGGAAGATTAAGCTATGAACATGATTGAAATCCTGTGTGGTGAATATACTATTTGGTACAGTCGTTGAACTACAATAAAGCTCGACAGTGTTGTGGCAACTTAACGACAACAATGCCTTTTGGAGATTTTCTATCCTGGGTGTGCAGTGTAATTCAGTAAACAGATTGGACTCACATCCGAACCCATTTAAGGTCTGTAGCACAGAAGTTCATTAATAAGGTACACACATTTCATGTTAAAGGAGAATTACTCAATGAAGTGCCACTGGAATGTGATACATATATTAGGTCATTCCAACTAATCTTATTGCTGAAGATAAGTGAGCAAGAGGATAGCAGTGGCGCACCTGTCAGACCAATTTCTCTTTCGAGGTCTGGAGGAGTTAACATATCATACCCAATAATTGATGAGCTAAATCCAGGAGCATATTCATCTATCATGCTAAAGCATCTCTGGGCAAATGATTCCTACAACAGTAACTTTTTATTAATCACAAACATGAAATATGTGATGCATAAAAATGCAACCAGGATGGATCCAGAACTTTGTGAATAAATCTGAAAGAACTCCTACTCCTGCTAGGAAAAAGGAAAAGAAATAGATGACTTGAAAAAAGTGGGTGAAAGAATGTAATTCAGAGATAATTTCAAAAAAAAAAAGAATGTAACTCAGAGATGCTTAACTCTATATACAGGATTTTCCCAGCTGCCATCAGAGGGTTTATAAGGTGTGTACTGGATGAATAAACCAATCACATGCTTTCCTAGGTAAAACAATAATGAATATCTGTAAGTTCTAGCATTGATCGAAAACCACAAGAAACAACATCTGTCTTATTCTGTTGAATGAGAATAACACAATACTATTGTTTATTGAATATTATTTTGTCATGTTTGTACATTTAGAATTCCCTCCCCCATGCTGAGGAAATAGCCTAAAACCCCTATGTGATTTTAGAAATCCAGTATTCTAACCCCTCAAACAGTGTTAGCTCATTTCCCTCCAAAAGCGTGTGCACGTTGTTCTAAACATAAGACTATCTTTGTCAACTTAGCTAAAGTCATCATCACAGAAGTTTTTTTTTTTTTTTTACGTAAATTCAGATTTTGTATAAAGATTTCAGTCTTAATTTCACTTATTTCACGTTGAATTGGTTTAAGATTTATTATCTAGGATTAATTTGAGATGACGTAGATAATAATTTGACTCCAGATGAAAGAAAAAATATGGACAAGAAAAATGAAAATCAACTTGCTACTAAAACCATAAGGAGTACTTTAGGAATTCCACAAAGGGAGGTACATAGCAAATGTAAAACCCACATGGGTATACTGCAATAAACCCTACTACCCTTGTTGAGAATATAGGAAAGAAGCAAAGCATATAAACATAGCAACTGAATTACAAGAACCTAAGCTTTGTTCAATATTGTAAAAGATAAAGTTAAAATATGTCCAAGTATGAAATAAATATTGAAGATAGTTAATAATTGTATTAAATTAAAAAAAAGGCAAAGAATGTAGAAACATTAATCTAATCATAATGGGGAAAAATATAATAGTATATGTACATAATATTCCAAGTCACCCAATTACTATTTAAAACAACACCATATTACATAAATTTTAATCAAATACTTCAAAGAAGTTTTAGAGAAAATGTTCTAGGTGTATAAAGGGCAAAAAAACACAAAGCATAAAGTGAGCACAACACATAGACAAATATCTCAAAGGTGTAAAGCGTGTAGGTGGCAAATGCTCCACCTATGGAGGAGTTAACTCTACTCTTTTTTACTTTACCCTCGCGTGAACATTCAGGGGGTTAAGAGCTTGCCAAACCTCTAGATGAGTCCAACTTTGCTTTTAAAATGTTCATATTCACTATTTCAGATCAAAAACTTGATATCACCATAGAAAATCATAAAGCAGTTTACTGTCAAACAGATAATTGCATAAACACGTTACGAAGCAAACTTGAGTACCAGATGGAGAGATTGTCTTGTCAAAGACAGTAGGAATTGTCATCTCAATTATGGGCCGTCGAGATGGTAAACCATTTTCAGCATCCTGTGCAGCACTGTGCATCTCTTCTATACTACAAGCACCAGAATTATATAGTTGTCTTTGGATTAGAATCATAATTGAAATAACAATTTTATAAGGTACAGGAAAGGCAAGAATGATGACACCTATAATAATTTGTTCAATGTCAGCATCAGAAAGATGGATTGTGGGCAAACCTTCTTGTTATGTGTTTAAAAACTCAAAGCTCATCACCATCAGATTTAACTGATTTTTTTTACCCCTCCCTAGGAGTTCCACATTTTTCTCCCTTGGTAACTCAAACCCACAACCTCAGGGTTGGAGGTGGAGGGTGTTTACCACTCGAGCTTCCCTCTCTAGTCAATTTAACAGATTGGAATAAGATATCTCTTGCCTATTTGACATGGAAGTAAGCTTTTAACTTTTGCTCATCCAATGAGCAACAAACTAAACAGCTGATTTGACCCAAACAAGATGCACAATCAATCAACTAAGCCTCAATACAATGTCAATCTTCTAAATCCATTCCACTCAATTCTGACATTCTCTATTCACCAGTAAACAACTTGTCTATAAGACAAAAAAGACCTACATACAGGATAAATGAATTATTTGTGTATCCTCGTAGTGTCATGTTATCCACATATTTTCAGAAAGATTGTGTTCATGGATTTATGACAGGCTAGGAGACTAACTCATATTCTTGTTTATTTGTACTTGGGTTACATAAATGAATCAACTCATGCAGATCAGAAGAAAAATGAATCTGAAATGGATAACTCTAAGTGAATACCTCTCTGGCCCTATGTGAATGGTACCACCATGCTGTGGACCAGCATCTGGATGACTTAAATTGCAGCATTGGAACTGTGGCAATCTGTCAACGGCCAAATTGATTTTTGTAGTAGCCTATTTCAGTAAACAATGAACCTTTAAAATTCCAGGTACAAAAGATTAACAACCAAACTAGAAATGTTTAGCCTGAACTGCAGCACTGAAAATTATGGTAATATGTTGATGGTCAATTTAATTTTTGGTAGTACCGTTCCAGAATCAACAATCCCCTAAAATTTCAGATACCAAATATTAACAACCAAATGTATCCAATATAATGACCACAACAAGAGATGAGATTTCATCACATAATGTTTAGGGCCTAAATCATTAATCAGTATTGAACTTTTTAGAGCAAGACGAATGTTACAAATGAAATCAACCTAAGCCTCTCACGATTGAGCCATTTATATGCAACAGGAGTAAAGAGACTCGGACATGAACCTTATGAGGAAATTGAGTTTTAAGTTAGTAACTTCTACAACATGTACATGACCATCAGGTATCTCTCTAAGAATGTTTCGCTTAAGGTCATATCAAACTGTAAAGATCATATATTCCTGTTATTAGGCCAAGTCTTATTTGGTCCCTCAAAATCATAAAAGGGAGGCTTTGAAAGCTAAGGTGCTGTCAGTTTTAGAGTGCAGGCCAAAGCTGAAAGTTTATGATGTGCAAGTACAAAATGCTGTATTGCTGTAGTAGGATTACTAAAAAGAATAATTAAGACTGGTCCTTGCAGCGTCAAAAAATATAAGAAACCAAAGGTTAATTTCCAAAAAAAAAAAAAAAAGATATGCCTAATGCCTGTGAATTAAATCTCTAAGCACTATTGAGGACTCATTACCAAGAACTTGCAAGAGAAAGAAATGAATAATGAAAGAAGAAACGTGAGATGCAGCCCAAAATGCCAACTCTGAGATCCTTCAATCAGGGATCCTTAGATGAAGCAGTTATGTAGCCAATATCAATGAAAAGAAGAATTTTCTCAAAAAAATATCAATGGAAAGAAGAAAGAACAGGAAAGAAGAATGGTTTGACATCTCATGTTGTGGCATGGACAAGCACCATCATTTCAACACACGATATAGCGACATTCCTGGCAAAATCAAGCCCAACCCGACCCAACCCATTTAGTTTTGGGTTGGTTATTGACCCGCCCATTTGTTAGCTCAACCATCTCAACCCAACCCATTTCAACTCATTAAAAATTGGGTTGATATGTAGACCAAATTGATTTTTGAGAAATCTTGTCAAAATATTATTAAAAAACTTCAAAAATAATAATTTTATTAGGTACTAACAACTTATAAAATAACAAATAAAGTTATTAAAACTTGGTAAAAATTGGACGGGTTGGGTTATGACCCGTTACTAACCCGTTTTGACCCAAACAAATTTGAGTTGGGTTGGGTCTTGACCCATTTGACCCGCCCAAATTTAACCCAACCCGCCCAATTACCACCCCTATCTACATGGTTAGAAGTTAGAACCTGTTATCTCTATGCTGAATTCAATTATGTACTTAAAAAAATTGTTTGATGAGTAAGGGTATTTAACAAGACAATTGGCATAGGATGAACCAGAACATAACAACTGAATCTTAGAACAATCAAGGATGATAATTCTTTATATGCAAGCTTACAGAGCGATAATCGGAGCACTTGATAGCTTTATGAAAATCATGAGGAAGCACATCATCTGGCACAAGATCCTGGATTGTGGGAGACACGTAGTCAGAGGACACTGTTTAAATAGGATTCTTTTTCTCTGATATTTTGTAATAATGTGCCACTGCTAGCCTAAATTTGTTCAAATAAAAGAAGAGGAACAATTTTTTACCATGAAAGTTTTGAATGGTGTGGCATTCGATAAAACAACAGAAGAATGCAATATGGTTCCGTCAGCCAGCAATACCTAAAAAATTCCATCCAATTTGCCACATCAAGATCAACTTTGACTTGTTAAAAAAGGTAAACTATTGGAAAGACAACCTAGTGAAACTAACCCCATGCACTCTGCCTGTGTCTTCAATCATCAATTTCGAGACCTACATCGACAAAAGAAATGTTTCCTTCAAAAGACAACTTCAAACACAATCAAGGAAAGAGAAAGTATTTTTTGAAAGTTGTGAAAATATAAGAGAAAATTATTAGCTTGATTTTCTTAGTTTTTATTTTAAAACGTGATAGAGGAAGGAACAAGTCATAATGTTCTACATAATCTGCCATATGCCTTCAGTCATACTGAATTTTCACTAATATATTAACAAAAAGGCCTGGGGAACGAGGACAGTATTTCGGCCATAAGAAATATAGGTGGATTTTTCCCACATAACCCCAAGGTGCAAATGAAAATAATAAAAAGATAAACGATAGAACCAACAAATACAATGAAATCAACTCCTCCACCCCCACCCACCCCCAAAAAGCAAATTCACCAAGAAAGCATCTAAAGCTCTAGATGTATGTCAGATTCTCAAAAGCAAATAACTCTGAGCCGAAATACTCATTCTCTTTACAGTGGAGAGGTAGTGAACGCATAACGAAAGCATACTTCGGCATTTGTCAATATGGTTGCACCAGCCTCCTTTGCAGCAGCAGCTATAGCCGATGACACGGAGCCCATTCCCCCTTCAACATACCTACATGTAAAAACAGCTGTCAAACATTTATTTTACTAAGAGAGGACAACATGATAACCACCCAGTCAATTTAAGAAAGGTAACTTTGGATTTGAAACAAAAACAACATGACCTAATATATTTTGATTGCCTAAGTTAATAAAGATTTTGAAGGTAGAAGCAAACGTGTCCCATCTCTAAATAGTCAAAACGTAAGGAGCAATAATTCAAATATGTGGGCTCACATAAAGCCTTGGCTTGGGGATTAAGGAAGATGGATACGAGGGATACCAAGCATAGTGGATTAAGTGGGCACCGCATAAAGGAAAAGAGAAAGAACAGTTTACTGCTTTTGCTTAAGCTATGATAAGCAGCTAAATTCATTAGAATGTAACTATTTGCTAGTATGACAAAAATGGAACACTGAAAACTCTGAAAGTTAGTCAAGGGTCTTTTTTTTATAGGTTCAAAGTTAGTAAATGCTCCTATATTTAAAAAGATTGAAAACAAAGAAAATAAAATAGGACTCTTTGTTAATTCAATGTGTATTTCATTAAATAACTGGAACATTTAAAGCAACTACTCCAAAGCAGAATCCTTCAGATAAAATGAAACAAATGATTTTACAAAAATGCGAAAGTAGTTAAAAATTTGCAGTGTTGTATACATACGACCAAATACCACGATCACCATCAGATTCTCCCATCACATGATGTAGCAATACATATCCACTTCCAGGCGTATGAACACTTGCCTATGAATTTATAAATTAGTTGACAGATGAACAGGAAAAGAAGGAGGAGAGGAGTAAGTATGAAGCAAACTGAAACTGATGTGATAAAGAATATTAATCAAAATTTCATTGAATTGGCATTTGGCCATGACACAAACAAGGATACACTAAATTGATGAGAATGTGAAGAATGACAAAACCCGAGGAACACTAAAAGGACCTGTTTCTATTTCCTGCCTGACTAGAGACTCAAAAACTCTTAATCCTACATGTTCTCAGTAAAAATTTCAGAGTGGTCCAAGAGGTAGTCAAGCCTGCTACTTCATGCAGATGGAAAACTGCCAGTAAATGTATGGTGGATATATGCATATAACTGAAAAGAAATTTCTAAACCATGGGCCATGTGAAACTTCCGATATTTGCTGCAAAGACATGACTTTTACATGATCCCGTAACTAAGCACAGATTTCAGTTAAAACATCCAATCATTTTCACTAAATAGATGGTAATGCAGAACAGCAAAAAATTACTTTTCAGCAATGCCGAATCATATATATGTGGATCCTAGATATACATTCCAAACAATGTAGGCAGCGATTGACTGCTCCTCCATGCATGACTCAACACATTCTGGGGACAACACACATGAAAAAAAAAAAAGCTTACCGTGGACCCTATCACTGCATCAGTTGCAAGAGTTACTTTCAGAACATCTGCCTGTGATATTTCAGCAAGCACACAGAATTAGTAAGTTAGTGACACCAGAAGGGATGATGATTAAGATGTGAGAGAATTTTTCAAAATGTATTTTGAGGAATGCAACAAATTGTTCAGTCTTTAGACGAACACACTTCATGACAAGAATTACACAGCATAAGAACATGTAGTAGCAGCTTCCATAAACAAACACGATTAATTACTACATACACCAGAAGAAAGTGATTTCTATCCATTGAAATTCTTGTTCATTTCAAAGATTCTGTTTGTTTTGAATTTTAATGAGACATTACCATTTACGCTTCTCTGCCCCATCCCCCCATTCCCCCACAACACATTTCACCTGATTGAAGAAGACATTTATAATCGATTGAGGAAAGAATAACTGAATATTGGTGGTAAAGAAGATAAAATAACAAGACAACCTCCTCCACTCCAATAAAGACAGATGGAGCTACTTCTGATCTAGTTAAGACAAGTTGTGACAAAACAAAAGCCAAAAATGATAAAGGAAACAATTGGAATAAAAAATCTGGAAAGATACAAATCAACAGAAAACTTTCTACTACAATGATAATTAGCCTTCAAAATTAGAAGCTATAGAACTCCTCATCTTAGGTTCCCAACACTATCTAACGATAAAAGCATGCTCAACACAAATTATTGATAGAAAGCATTGATTGGGTCACAATCTACAACCTTGGGACAACTTCATATATGAAACAGAATTATTTTAAGCAGACTGATAGACCAAGTAAAAGAAAATTAATAGTAAAAAATTTGCAACCTCAAACCAGTTATTCAAAACCTTCGAAGCTGGGGCGAGTAAAAGGTCCATCAAGTCCCTGAAAAGTTCAGTGGAAACAATTAAACAAGGATGGACTATGACAGTTGAAGTCGAGTCTTCATACTATTTTAGAGTAGATGTTGCCCTAGTTTGTCCAACTGATAATAATAAGTTTGGTGAAATTATGCAAACAGGACCATCTAGAACATCTTACACTAGGTCTTTCTGTCCCAAGTGGAGTGCTCGACGGAGACAATTAGCCCAAAACGCTGAATTTTGCAATTTGTGCCTCATACGAGTATTGAGATGTGAAGAGCCTTGTAGAGTTTCTGGTGTAGACGAATCCAGAAGTGGGTCCATAAACTCGCAAAACTTGTCAAGTTGACTCTCATACCTATAATTAGGTGGCACTTGCTAACTCAAAAATTTAGAATATGATAGTAATAGACAAAAATGATGAGCAGAAAGAACTAATATATGAATTCTCATACAGACTTTAGGGTGCTAAGTGAGCTCAATCCTTAAATTCCGCTAAATTATCATCAAGTTCCAAACCTGGAAATTTTGGCAGGGATCTTTTTCTGGCCTTTAAGTTAGCATGTGAAGCACCCTTGGGTTCTCCTTCTTGAGTATGTCAATCTTGAAAGTGTCAAGAACAATGGACACATGAGATTTCAGTATTAAAGAAAGGTGAGCCTGATTCCAGTGATCTGGATGCGAGCTACATGCCATATCTATTTCCCAATCATAGTCATAATCTGAGTTTCACCAAAGTATTCTCACTAATTTATAGGAGTTAATCCACCATAAATGGCTCTACACCTATGTATCTCCTTCATCTTATAGTCTAGTTCACATCAACACTGTTGCATTTAAATCGCCTTAAAATAATTAAATGTTTTTTCGACAAAATGAATTGCTCAAGGTTCAACTCTCGCGTAGTAAACATGATTATTTAACAAGTTTCTCTTTGTCCTTTAAAAATAAAATTGCAGCAAACAAAGTTTCCAGAAAATGCATTGAAGTTGAAGTAACGACCAGTATAAAAATAAATACTGAACCTTGAATAAGCATCAGCATCAGATTTAGAAAACTTTGAAATCTGAGAATAGTTGAGCTCCTTGTCAGAACCAAGCAGAAGATAGCGTCCGTCAAGAAGAGGCGTGAATGATGAAGGACTCCTTTTCAGTAGCTTCAATCCATGTCTCTTCAACTCCAATTCTCTATTAATCATAACGCATTCCCAATAATTGAAGAAAAATAAATCAATACTAACAATAAAATGATTGCAATAATTAGATCTCACTTTATAACGCAGGGTCTAAGGAGGCTTTGTAGGTAACTACAACGAGAAAACTTGAAACCAGGAATGAGTTCTTCAGTGACAGCAGCACCGCCTATGATATGGCGCCTCTCGAGAACGGCAACGGAGAGACCGGAACGAGCGAGATATGCGGCAGCTGTAAGGCCGTTGTGACCACCGCCGATGATCAGAGCATCCCATTTCTTCTCTTTTGCACTGAAGCTGCTGCTGCTACTGCTAAATTTTCGGAATTGTCTCCACATTTTTAAACTTTTTTTTTTCGCCTAATCTCTGATTTTAACAATAGCAACTCTTTGAACAGGGAATAGGGAATCTATCCGAGCTTCAACACTGGTCACTCTGCTGCTTAGTTTATTGGAGCTTGCTTGGCCTTTTCCCTCCTTTATCTTGTATATAAAAATAAATATAATATATATATAAAAAAAAATAGTCGTACATTATTAATAGTACTCTTATTTGTCGTGTTCATTGGCCACTTATTCAGATACTTATCGAAAATAACCTCCTGTAGAACTTTTTTTCATATTTAAACATTTGAATTTGAAACCTTTTAGATTCATTCTATCAAAGCAAAATCAACTAATTGAGGGAAAGGAGCACCAATGAGAAGGAAAACCAGTTTTGTGAATATTAAAAAAGTGTTAACAAGAGAAAATGTATATTGCCTTCATCATAGGAGTATGTCTAAAATGGTCTTTTAATTATATCTTTGTTGAATGTAATTTGGTCTCTTAATTATACATTTGCTCGTTTTAGTCATTAACTATATATTTATCGATTTTAGTCCTTTAAGTATTTAAAAACTTATCAGTTTTAATTTTTGTCCATTTTTTATACAAATAACTTAGATTTATATTAACAGAATCTATGTCTCGAGAAATTAAATTTGCAGTTGTTTCTACTTTTACTTCAAATTACCTTTATGCAAAGAACTTTAACCTCAACGATTCAAAATAAAATTTACGAGGAAAGAAAATATATGTCATAATTTTATTCAATGAACAATAAAATGAAGCATATTAGCTACTAATGATTTAAATATGTTAAACTTTATTATAAAAAGAAAGAAAATTATTAACAATTGAATTCAAAATCTGCACTCCAATGACTTTATTGAAGGGAATGTGTTTAATTTTCAGAACTTGAAATTTATAAAATTGTAGATTTGCAACTTTTTTTTTCTTTTTTTCTAAAAAATAGATTGATTTTATTATTTTATTCATTTATTTTACGTAGAGATTTGAGTAAAAAGTTTAAATCTCTTATTTTTCTTTTGTATGAAAAATAAATTTAACAAATTTTGGGTTGATTATGAACCGTTAACCTTCAAAAAAGGGAACACAACATATTCAAGTCATTAGCAACAATTATATGCTTCATTTTATTCTCCGTTGAATAAAATTAGGAGTTATATCTTCTTTTCTCGTTGATTTTATTTTGAATAGTTGAAGTTATTGTTCTTTTCATAAGAGTAATTTAAAGAAAAAGTAGCGGGGATAAAGAAACAACTTAAAATGGGTTAAAGATTTAATTTCACGAAGAGTTTCGTTAATATAAATCTAAGCTATTTGTATTTTTTTTAAAAAGACAAAGACCAAACCTGATAAGTTTTTTTGAATACTTAAAAGACTAAAGCCGGTAAGTGTATATTAAGGGACCAAAGCTGATAAGTTTTTTTGAATACTTAAAGGACTAAAATCGGTAAATATATAGTTAAGGGACCAAAACTGATAAAATTTTAAATAGTTAAAGGACAAAATCCAACAAAAGTATAGTTAAGGAACCAATTTTGACCTACTCATATAGTTAAAAGGACTATTTATGGCATTTTATCATTTACACAGTTTAGGCATTTATGAATTAGGGATAAATTTTTATGATAAGTATTAAATTTAAATTTTGATAAATACTACTTATTTTTTTTCTGTTATGTATAGTGTGATAATGAAAATAATTTTGTCCATCAACAATTTAGACTTGAGATTAAATTTAGACCCTTTAAGTATGTGGAGACAATCAACGGTTTAGACTTGAGATTAAATTTAGACCCTTTAAGCATGTGGAGACCATCAACGAGTAAGCATGTGAAGACCATCAATGAGTCATTTATGTGTAAAAAAAAGTAATTCTACTTTCTTACTATATTGGTGCAATGATGAGACATTTGAATCAGAGGTAGACCCATATGAAGAGGAAACAATCATGTATAAGAAACTAGTAAAAATAATGAATATAATAAAGAGTGCATCCTTAGAGGGCATAGAATTGCACTTAGTCTGCTAGTAGAAGTGAGGGAATTCAGCCTTGTGACTTGAGGTCAATCCCGGCCAATGACCATCCTATTAATGACTAATCGAATATGACATCATTCGTTGAAGGCTTCGCTGCAATTACCTTCAATGCAACCATCAAACATCAAATAGAAAAATAAATAATCTATTTTCCTTTTAACTCGGGAAAAAAGTTTGATTATATAAAGATGTAAATATGACTAGTGGTGCATAAGTTTGCTGACTACTCATAACTATTAGTATTTCATTGTTTTTTTTCCTTCTATTTATGAAGTTGAATTACTGAGAAACTATTTTTGGGTAATGAAATAAGTAGTTGTTTGGTTGTTTTTTTTGTGTTTGACAAAACCACATATATCCAAATTGCTAGATAGTATTTAATTTGTGATTTTACATACGTATACCATACTTATAAATTATAGTTTGTAAATACACATAACGTTATAATAAAACAAAGTGCAAATTCTTGGTAAAAATTCAAAAATAATTAGGTTCCAAAACGGAACCTCTTTAATTATACTAAAATTGCAAACTTTTGATCAGGTAACTCAAGGAATGCCATTGAAGGAAAAAAAAAACAAAAGGGAACTGAAATACTAATAAAATTGATCAAAAGCTGCATATGCGTGTGTCATGTCCGATGATTCTCCTCTGCGGGCAGCCATTGGATGGTCGCAGAACTTTTCCCACCTTTTAAGCCTATGAACTTGCTTTCGAAAATTTTCAACCTTCTGTTACAAACCAACAACACCAATTTCAAACAAAAAACAAAATACTAGCTACTATTTTTGAAGCCAAGATATAATAAATGTACCTCGTCAATAGTATTTTTGAAGCAAACCTTGTGATCAGCCATTGGGGTACTCACAAAATCCTTCAAATTGGTCATAAAGCGACCATCAATGGACCTCTTCCATCCACAAGTAGTTACAAGTGGAGTTACAGCAGCATTAGCAGATTCGTTTTGGCCTTTACCTACTTCCAATTCCATTGCTTCGATTTCTTAAATACCAATTGCAAAATATAATAATAATGTAACTAAAAAAAGATAATAAGAATAACTAAAATTTGATCGTTAATGACTTATATTTATAGATAACTAAAATATTGTACAGGATATTAAATCGACTTGTTTAGCAAGAAAAGATGGCCAAATTATCTTGAGAAGGAAATCAGGCTATTTCGATTCGACATTAACGAAAAGAGAAGGAAAAAAAATACCGTTTTCTCCAAGTAATGTGATTTTATTTTTTATAAGTTTAAGTTCCAATATTAGAAGTACAAATTAGGTCTTTGAGTTTAATTTTTTAAAAATTGACGCATCTTTTAGATAAAGGGTTTGAATGCATCAATTTGATAAAATTGAGGACGGCAACTGCTAGTCTGGAAATCACACGGGTCAAAATCAAAGTTATGCTAAAATAAATAAATTAATATACAATGATCTTAGATGAGTTTGTTTAATTAAAGGTTAATAATGTTATTTTTTTTCATAAGTAAAAAACTCAATTCGCTATTAGAAAGGGTATCATAGGGGGAAAGGAAGCTAAGCCTAACTTTTCATGTTTTCTTTAGGAAATTATTAAGGCAAAACATATTACAAATCTAACTTACCATAATTGTAGTTTTACATCCTAAGTAATTCGGAAATTGAAAATCAAAATCGAAAAGTATTAAGAAAGATTGATGACTATATAAAGCAGAAAAAAAATCCTAATCCAACACAAAAACAATTAAAAAAAAATCAACCCTAGCCTTTTTCTCTATAAATACTAATTAATGGTGAAGGTCAACAACCTTTCATAATCAATATTAAAGCTTTTATAAATTTAATTAATTTCATCAAATAATGGAGCCATCCACTTATAGTGAAATTCGTGTGTCTCCTGAAATTGTTTATTCTATAGGAGATTGTCCAGTTGACGATTTTAACGTGGAGATTAATTTAATAGTCAAATATGCTTACAATTATGGTGAGAGCACTTTGGAAGAGTTCAATTGTGATAATACATGTTATTGTATGTACAAGTCATTATCGTGGGATAAAATTGATGAAGTGCTTTTGGGAACTAATTTTCCTTATCAATTAGAAAGGGTTAAGTGGATTAATCGTACTGAGAAAATATTAGCTAACAAGGATGATTTAATCAAACAAATTTTGGAATACACTCATCACAACATTGTTACACGTTCTCCACACGAATATTTGGATGAAATTATCGTAAACCTGATATTTGTCAAGCAAGTATCCGTAAATCTGCAAGAATTTGAACTTATGAAAACAAGAATTGTTGCAGCAGATAGAGAATATTTTGCGGAGTTACTTTGGAAATCAGTTCATGACAAGATCATGAGAGTGAAACAACGAGGATCATCGTCTTTATACGAAGAATTTAAATGGATAGAATATTTCATAGAAAATATTGTGAATGGCATATCTGTGCGGAGCATGTGTTATGATGAGAATTATGAAAGGGAATTAAAAGAGTCTTTTATTGAGCAAGCTAGGAAGGAGTTTAGGTCACTACCTGTCGTAAGATCAAAGATTCAATTTTTAAAGAAAGTAAATTTGCCAAACCATGATGATACACTGACTGGAGACATATGTTCCATATGCATGGAGACTTATTTACCTGATTCAGAAGCATACAACATGCCTTGCAACCACAATTTCCATTTTAACTGCATTGAGACATGGATCCTTAAAGATCCAAGTTGCCCTATGTGTCGTTATAAGTTGCCAGCGATAGAGACTTCAGAGCCGGAGCTAGAAGTTTGAGTTTATGAGTTCTAAATTCACAAAAAAAAATTCTAAGCATAAATACACGGTGTGGGCGGGACCTATTGGGGTCTTTTGAACTTTTGAACTTCCTTTTTGTCCCGTAAAAAAGTTCATGCGTAGCTTAGAAAAACTTGTATTTACAATGATTGATTGAAATTTAAGACATATTTCTTAGGGAAATTCAATACTCTTGTACATCACTTGCTTTATTACTTTAGTTAGCTCTTTAACTTAATATGTATACCAGGATAGGTTCTAAACACATTAACGAAATCATTAATCCAGTACTTCATGATAATTTTGATGAAATTTAATATAAAAGAATAATTTCCTAAAAGCTCTAATAGGTGACATTGTAGAGTGTAAACTAAGATTTTTGGCTTGGTAGATCATGACATATCAAACATGACATTAAAATATATGGGTTGAAAATAGGTTAGATCAAGAATGCAGTTCTTACAGAGAGTACAACTTCCAGAAAACGAATTGATAGATGAGTGTTTGATTTGCATGGGGAGTTACTTACCTGAACAAGAAGCATACATCATGCCTTGCCATCACAGTTTTCATTTTGGCTGCATTGAGACTTGGCTTCTTAAAAATCCAAATTGTCTGATGTGCCGTTACAAATTGCCACCAACAGACTCAAAATAGGAAGTGATCTCTTTCTTGTAAAAATGTATATTTTAAGCTAAGTTTTGTCAAAAATGTATCATTGTTTGTAGCAAAAATATTCTATTATTGAAGTTACTAATAGGGTCTTGGCAGTTGGCACCCAACAATTTCAAAAAACATATTGCCTCAAGATACTTATAATCCTAATGCATGACTGAAAATTATACCAGTTTGAAATTCAAGGATGGCTTCTGATCATATTAACAAATTATTATACTTTATAAAAACTTGGAGAAAAATAATATTCTACTTTCGTGCACCATAGATTTACTCATACGTATATTGCTATATGTTCCGAGCATTCTCTGACTACCTTAACACGCTTTTATTACGTTATAAAAACTTTGATGAAATTTAACAAATTTTTATTATAGAAGCAGAGAGCAATCTGTGCATATAAAGACCACAAATTCATCAACACCGTCCTTCACTTATTTGTAGCATTTGAAAGGATGAAAAAATTGATACAAAAACTGTCATTGAGATGTTTAGCAACTTCTGTGACCGAGGTAAAGACCTTCAACAACTCTAACTTCTAAAAGTACTCAAGCAGTCGGAAAACAAAATTACATTAGGAAGCAACTCTAAACTTTTTAAAGTACTCAAGCAGTTAGAGAACAAAACTACAAATAGGAAAGATAATTAAAGGAAAATTGTCTAGCATCATAAAAAGAACCAAGCCCAAGAAAGAACCATGAATAATGGTTCTCATTTTGATTTCTTTCCCTGCTTCTTTTTTATCACTTCATCAATGTACATAATACCTTTGCCCTTGTAAACTTCAGGAGGCTTACAGCTCCTTACAGAAGCAGCAAATTGATGTACCCTATACTTGTCAATCCCAGTGCAGCAAACCACATTGGGTTTGAAACAGAAGACACGAACTGCAGGGGGCACGGTCAGCTCAACCTCATGGCTGTAACCCAGCTTAAGGTACAAGAGACGACCTTCTGATTCTGCCCTAGCCTTGAAACCAACTCCAACAATCTTGAGAAAGCGGAAGAATTTAGCTTCCATTGGATGACTTCTATCAATCAGCTGAAATTGGAGATGACATGACAAAAGCCACATCAGTAGGCCAAACAAGAAAAAGACCTTGACAATAATACAACCGGAACATGCCAAATAAGAAAAAGAACTAGACAATAATACAACAGCAGCAAATTTCAGTTTAAAAAAATAATACAACAGCAACATTCTTTTTCCACTATGGGAGACGAACTTGCCAAGTATTAATTCTAGAATTAGGACATCTAACATAATGGTTTGTGACTAATACTCGGGAAAAACACCTACAACAGTTGAGTAGGAAATGCAATGCCACTTTGTGACTGAAAATTTGATTAGTCTCTAGGCTACAAAAAGGAAAACTGCTCAAGGAAGGGAAGACAACTAAAGTGATTTTCCTTTTTTTTTTCTTTTTGATAATCATGGTGTCCACTCGACTGATTCCACGGGATACATGTTACCTACCACCAGCAACAGGTACTAGTAACTATGTCACAAAGGCTAGAACATATGGGAAAAAACCACATAGTTTTTTTGTCTCTGCTGGGCTAGTATTTGAACCTGAGACCTCGTGGTGCTTAACCCACTTCATTGACCACTAGGCTGTCCCTTGGGTGTACAAAGTGATTTTCCTTTTTGATCCAAAGAAGGGGGAAGATTTTGTTTTTAAGGAAATAAATGACAAATACAGATTATCAACTAATAAAATCAATTCAGACAGTTTGTTTTCACATTCTGAATCAGTTTGTCTAAGCACTTTTATTTCACATTCTGAATCAGTTTGTCTAAGCACTTTTACACTCTTCTTCAGCATAATTTTTCTGTCAGTAGCTCCAGGAACTAATTTCAGTTTTCCTTATCTGATGGAGAGATGGCAGAAGAAGAACCACAGGAACTGGCCAACAAGAACAACAACTTACATAGTGTAATTCACAAGTGGTATCTGGCCTGGGGAGGGTAGGGTGTATGCCCTTACCCCTACCTTGGGAGGTAGAAAGGTTGTTTCCGATAGACCCTAGACTCAAACCGAGCATATTGCATTATTCCTTTCACTGGCAACATATGCTCCTTAAGAATTTGTTAAATGTCAATTTTTAGCAAGAAAATCAATTCAAATTTCATTAGTACCAACAGGTGAAGCAGATCTTTCAGTTCTACTTCTAAATGAAAAGAACTGGACCACTTTTAAAATGACCCTGATATAATCTTAGAAAATTGGCTGATGACTAATTTTAAAATAAGATGAACAATTAAAGCATGTGCATATAACCAACCTATTGTTATGCCTTGTTGTACTCTAGCAGGAGCATGTCCTCCATATGGTCTTCCATAGAAACTGTATCCATGTTTTTATTCTTTATTAACATGGAATAGCATGTACCCTTCGGGGTGGCTAGTGGTTTGGGCTTGGGACTTCCATGTTGGAGGTCTCAAGTTCGAAACCCCTTGCTAGCGAAAGCAAGGGGTTTGCCTTCTGGGTCGAGCTCGTTGCACCGGGATTGCCTAGTGCGGGTTACCTCTCCTATGTGGTTTGCGAGCTATTGCATAGGAGCGGGGGTTTTACCCTGTGCGCACCCAAAGGATAGCGGCTGCGGGTTTCCCTTGACATAAAAAAAAAAAAAAAACATGGAATAGCATGTCAACTTGCTCGATTTCTCACCTATTGATTAATCAAATAATTTCGACATCATTCGTTGAGTTTCACAAGCAGGCAGTTAATTTACAATCTCTGATCATTAGATTTTAGGTAGTTCGCACTTCAGGGGAAATGGGGACAAGCAGGGGTTTCTTCCGATGTAGATATGTAATATAATGAAGGGTAAAAGGGTAAAATTAACTCCTACAATTAGATATATGACCAATTAAAAAAGCTCAAATGATGAGCAACAACAACCATTCCTAAACCTTCTCAAGATGCAAAGACTAGCTAATTAGGAAAATGAAAACCAAAATCGAAAAGGAAAAAGAAAGGTTTAAGTGCTCTAAGAGGAATTGGTTGTTGATCTTCAAGTATTACAGATTATGCCGATTCTCAATCTGCATTTTGGGTTTCACAAACTTGTTTAAGTCAGCAGAAATAACATTTACCAAACCCCCAGGAGAAGTCATGAGTTCAGCTAAATTGCCAATGAGTGGAGCAGGGACTTATTCGACCACTACGAATAGAGTGTTATACCATACTCTCACTTCAGAAGCGTAACATTCAAATAAATTCATTAAGGGATTTCTTCGACCAGCTTGAAGGCATGATAATCTCCTGAGACGTAACTATTATTATCACTCACCAAAACAGTCAGTAACTGTCAACTGAAAACTACAAAATCCAAATTATATAGGCCATAAAACTAGAAAAGAAGCCTAGTGAGGATTGACTTTTCATGGCGGAAATAACAATCTCATTTCAGAAACATCACATTAAAATACATTCATAGAGGAATTTCATCGAACACCTCATATGTATGACAATTTTCAGATATTAATTAAAGACAAAACCTAAGCAAATAACGAGCAATTCATTTCGAAGAGAAAAAGGAGAAACTAGTAAGAATAAGAATAACAGAATACCAGGCTTTCTCTGAATCGCTACCTCAGCAAACCTAAAATCCACCGGAGATCCGCAGTTCACCGGTCAGTGGAGCGTTCCGAGGGCTCTTTCCGTCAACACAAGAAATTAAAGAAGTTGGGCCTATAACTGCTTCTTGAAAGAGAAGGATACTATGAGACCAAAAGCCCACTTAGAAAATAATAGCGTAATCCTTTCATTTATTTTTCCTTTTTAGTCCTTTCAAAAACGAATATGTTTTTTTTTTAATGATAATTTTTTTCCTTTTTTTTTTTTAGTTTTTAACATGACATTTATATCAAATCAAAATACGATAAACAAATTAAAATGAAAGGAATAGTATTTATTGCTACGGAATCCCAAAAAAAAAACTCACAAAAAAGTTTCAAAGTATTTTATTTTAGTAACTAGGTAAATTACCCATGTTTCGCATGGGATTGAACCATTTTATTTAGTTTACATATGATCATTCCATAATATTCATATTTTTGATACATACACTGCATTGTCAAGAACATTTTATCTTAAGGCAAAGCGTTTCTCCGAAATCTTAAAGTGCTATATTTTTTTAATTTCTGTTTTTGTTATAAAAAAAATTACGAGTTTCTGCCTTTGCACTCGAGGGCCAATCTCCGCATAGAGAGATTTAAGTATAAGAAAGAAGTCTAAGAAAATCTCCATAGAAATAGTTGGTCAGAAGTAATTGCTAAATTCCAAAAAGTTATAAAGAACAACATCAGACGTTGAAGAAGAGGCCAAAAAGTCTCGAACAACAACACTCCCAAGTAAAGTGGACATCATGTCCATACAAGAACATAATTAACTAAAATCAAATGGAAGACCTTCAACTCCTTTCTTATGAACCTCCATCAATCTGTTTTTATTATAGTATGACGTATCATGTATATGTTAAAAATGACCCTAAAATTGTTAGTATCATAAATGTTTTTCCTCATTGTCTCAGAGTAGTCATTACTATTGCTTAGGTTTCATATCACCAGCCCCAACTTATTTGGAATTGAACCATAGTTATTGTTATGGTTATAGTATGCAGTTACAAAGAATTAATGCAATTATCAACCAAGCAGTAGTTGACATCTGAATGGAACTGTTCACAACTCGATATTCTAAACCAAAATTTTGACACATAACATATTAAAATCTCACAGCATAATTTTGTGAGCACTTGAACTCACAAATATCCACAAATAATAATAAAGACATCCTTACTTTCCTAACAATCAAGAAGGAAAAGAAATGTTGCTAAACATATTTTTCAAAAAGATAGTTTATCGGGTTGTATCCAAGTTTACAGTTCACAAATTTAATTGAAATAATCCAAAAGAAAGAGTTGTCACTTCTTTATAAAAAAAAGCAAAAAACTTTATCAAAATAAAGAGTTATCACTACAGTAAAAATGATCTTTAACGGTAATTAATAGCTTAACTGTCGCTAAATATGTATTTTCACAAGCAATTGGTACTTTCTATAAATGTCCCTAAAGTTTATAACAACATTGAATCTAATGACAATTAATTAATATTGGTAAATGTTCAAGCACTCTTCGTTAATGTGCATATTTATTGCCTATAAAAATTATTTTTGTTATAGTGTATTTTGGACATTTGTTTGTTTCAAGAAAACTTGGTCTCTTATTATACCCAAAAAGAAGAGATGAAGAAATATGACAAATTACTTAACTTGCGACAAAAGAAGTGGACTAATTGTCTCTATTCTAATATTCTAGGAAGAGTACAATGACATACGAATTGTTTGTACATAAGAAAAATCAATCAAAATAATATACTAACTGTGGCAAGCAAGAGAGCAATCTGTTTGGTTCTTTTAACAAACTTCATCATTGGTTCCGTATTAGTTATCACATATTTGTTGTTGTGTGCTATCAAATATAGCACAACCCACAAGCAATTTTCCAAAAAGTATATGAAAAAACCTCTAGAAAGGGACAAAAGAGAAGATAAATTTTCAATCATCCTCACTGAAATTTTTAACAGAGTTAAAAAAAAGTCACCAAAATAGCAATTAGAAATTGCAATAGATACATGATCACTATGACTTACAGTAAAATATTAAACTTCATGAAATATGAGGAAGAAAACTTTGAGGAATGAAACACATTTCATAAGTAGTTTAATTAATGGATTTGAATTTGACTCCCCTATAGCAAAAAAAAAAAACGTACAAATAATAGTGGCAGAAATAAAAATTTTGTTTACTAAAGAACCAAATGTAATGAATTTAACCATTTCAACAGTGTTATGAATTGTGGAATGAGAGGTGCACGAGTAGTAATGTCGCATTACAATCAAAATCAATCTTCTTTGTTTATACGAAGAAACCTGTAAAAAGGAACAAAAGAGAAGATCAATTTTCAATCATCTGTGCTGAAATTTTTAACAGAGTAAAAGAAAAGTCACCAAAATAGCAAAATTTTTTTTGTCATAATTACATGAATCACTATGACTTATAGTAAAGATTAAACTCCATGAAATAGGAGGAAGAAAACTTTGCGGAATGAAACAAACTTCATAAGAAACTTAATTAATGTATTTGAATTCGACTACCCTACAGCAAAAAAACACCTACAAATAATAGTGGTAGGAAATCCCTCTATTTATAGAAAGCAAAGGGTAGTGTGAACAAATGCTTATTGTGCCTTATCGGAAAGGTCACAACTCTTTGGAAAAGTTACAACCCTTTGGAAAGGTCAGAACATTTAATGAAAGTAACAATTTTTCATAAAAGTCGCAACTCTTCATAAAAGTCACAAGTGTTCATAGAAGTTACAAATTTTGATATAAAAGTCGTCACTCTTCATAAAAGTCACAACTTTTCATGAAAAAGGGAAGGTTAATTATGGAAATAAATAAATTAAAAGGGAATTATGGTTTGTGGTGGCGCCACATAGGCGGGATTAGGGTTCTCTTTTATATATATATATATATATATATATATATATGATTTAGAGGCTTACCTCTAGGTTTCACTCAAGGATCTCTCTTGTGGTTTATGGTATTATGTCTATCTTTTTTTCTTTTTTTTATTCTATATGATTTGACATATTTGCCCTTCTTAATATCATAGTTAGCTTCTTCAACTAATGAACATTATTAAAATGACTCATTTAACCCCATTCAATGTCAATAACATATCCCGTGTAATCTTATAAGTGAGATATGTGAAGGATAGAGTGTACACTCCTACCTTGTGAAGATAGAAGTTGTTTTTGAAAAATACTCTAATTGAGTACGATAAAATAACTTATTTAATAAATACATTAAAATAAGAAACAAAAAGGAAGTTGAAAAAAGTTTCCCTCTTTCTTTTAATTAGAAATTTTACCATATAAAAATTCGTCTATAAAAGAAAAATATTTCATTCTATAAGTGAACTAGAGTCTTTTTTCACTTTGATGGAGAATAATTTTCTTGGAGGAAATATATTTCGAAATTCAAGATTAGCAGACACTGAAAACAATTTCATCAGGAAAACTTTTGCGATACCGAACACAAGCTTACATTCCGTACAAAGAGAAGCATCTCTCATAAAAAATGTTTTCTTGTGCAGAATATTTACCTTATTGAATCAATTTCCAAGTTGTATGAGTATCAAATCGTTCTTGATCACGATGTTTACATCAAATCAAATAATTCAACAGTGATATTTGAAAGAAGAGTGTCTTTCAGCTATTTCCTTTCGGCATGTTTCAAATGTTCACTTCAGAAAGACAAGTTTATAAACTCAAAAATCTAGTGAGAGTAATCAACTACATTTCAGGAGAGGTTAATGAAAGGATATTCATTTGTGGAATTCCAGCAGCTAGAGTGTTTCTTCGATAAGTTTTTCAGTGAGACTTCTTGGGAGTCCCATGACACTGTCAGCAGTTCCAATCTGCAAAGTATTGGGAAGTAACAGTATAAAGAACAGGTCAGTAATCGGCAGTTCCAAGCTGCAAAGAGAAAGGGAGAGAGAGAGAGAGACGAACCAGAGTGTCAACGAAGGGCAACGTCAATGGATGCTCAAGCATTAAGCCACCAGCAACATTAAGTATTATTCCCTCCTCAATCTATACAATTGCACTAATAGTTAATGTTGCAGGTAAAGAACATCCCCTATTTAAGGACACTGTCAAAATTTACCAGGCTGTCAATGATCTCATCAGGTATGTCATGGAAATATACCTGCAATTAGGCAGAAGAACAGTATACTCCCATGTTAAACAATCACAGTTCTGTAATTGTGTAATACTCCATATTACACAATTGCACTAATAGTTAAGTCAGCAAGAAGGTTTCCGAGAAAAATCATGTTGCACCACACCTTCAAGAAAGAGCAAATTCATAACAGTAACAAAAGGAGGGCTTGTAGAAGATCAAACTAGCTAACTAATAAGCCGAGAGCTGTGAGGCGATTGTATTGGTGTTCCAATAAGCAGATAAAAAAGGGAAGCATTCTAGACATCCTTACAAACTGGAAAGGTCAAGTCTTGGGGAACGAATTCATGGGTGGAGACTGGAGAGAGCAATGTTGATGGGCTGTAATAAACCAGATTCCATCTACATTCACCCTCTATCTGCCCTTCACATAAAGCTGTAATACACCAGTTTTCATCAACATTCACTCTTTCCTGCCTTCATAGTCTGAAACAAAAGATTTCTGCACTCCTAGTTTGACAGTGGTTGAGCAGTACAACTGTAACAACAACCATTCTGATCATACTTGACAGCATTAAGATGGTTCAAAGATCCTGATGGTGAGGTGATAGCAGATACAATTCTCTATGCCAAGGCCTAGCAGAGATGAAAATTTAGAAACCTAGGCAATTTTCAAAAGGTACTACCTTATTAGAGGCCTGGGATTGTAAATGCTCATGCGTGCTAAATAGAAATCAATCTATTCATAGTCTCTCTCCATTATTGACTCAACTTGTGCCTGTCTGTTTATATAGGTAGATAAGTCAAGGTTTAGGTCTCTTTCCACTCATAGACTGATGTACGAGCTCCTACTCAACATACAGTTTCCAGCTGGGAAAACTGCTATTTGAACTAGCTATAAGCCTACAATAGTCACATCAATTACTGGTAATTTGCAGGCTCCAATATTATACCAGAGACCCAGTAATTCATGTATTCTAATGATCCCAACATTCAAAGACCTAGCAGTAAATTTCAAGGATGAAATTGATGTCACAATTCACAAAATAGAAACTGCAAAGGAATTGCTCCGCAAGAACTCCACTTGTAAACTATGGTTGTTTATATTGGCATAAGGGAACTTGGTAAAATCAGGCAATTGATATCTTCCTTGCTGCAGTCTAGTTTATCAAAGAATGTACGGTCTCTTTATTTAAAGTCTCATGCACGGTGGATATAACTACAAAATAATCCTTCTAGTTTCTAGAAAAAAAATCATTTGTACGGATGGGGATCAAATAAACTCAAAGTCACAGGCTGGGATAAGCATATACTTATTCAAATATCTATAATTAGATACCTGACATATCTTCGAAATGTCACATCACCTTAATCCTCACTACCACATCACATACACTTATGCATCAGATGCAGTTAAGCCTATGTCACCATTGGAACATATCAACTTAAGCAAGAATGTACGATATAAATGCATAGTTGTATTTCAATAGTCTCCAGCATGTAGGAATTACTTCACATGGAGTAAAAGATATACCTCTGACCTTTCCCAAGCTCCTTTTCTTATACCCTTTGTAAGGTTGGTCACAACGACAGATCCTACAACCGTGGCTTGACCACCAGAATAACCTGCAATTCATAATAACAAGAACAGTAATATTGGTAGAAAATAAAAAGAATAACCTGCTTAGCTGAGATACTGGAGGGAACTGCAGACCGCAAATACAAACATACATTTGATGAACTGACGCGCTTCTTCCTTACTTGATGGCTTTTCTCTAATAATTCCATCGTACACAGCCACCTTGATACCAATAGATGTAGGTAAGATATAGCCAAGAAGATCTATTCTTCATCCAAGAGAAAAATCATTAGAAGGCTCAAGTATTCTAATTTTTGCAATATGCTATTTAACAGTGATATTAAATTAAGATTGTCAAATCATGGAGCAGGAACATCAAATTTCAAATGAATCCAGAGAGCAAAATAAAAGACTAGAAATGAGCTAACGACACAATAAGTGTCAATCTAAAATGTCAATACAAGGTAGGCCAGCTGCTTGCATAAAAGAACTAACATCAAGCTAATTCCAACACTTTATCAGACTTCTCTATGCAAAGTTACTAGCTAAAATTTTGTACTGCTGTTTTTTAGTTATTGCTAAGTGTGCCTGTATCACCAACTAGTTTTGCAATAAATGATAAACAAAGCATTAAATGGTTTCTGATAAGCTCTCAATTCAATCAGAGAAATAACTGTGAATATGGGCTTAGTATTAAACTAAACAAGGCTATAACACTTGAAATATTCTAACGGGGAGAAGTAAACATACTGTATCTGCAGTAATTAACAGAGTGGAATGGGTATTTTCCTCCAAATGATCAGTTGTTTTGAGCCTTGACATGATAGCATCTGCCTAAGAAGAACAGAACCAGTAAGTAAACATAAGATTTGCTCTTAAAGCACTGGAACATGATATCACTGTATTACATGTTACTCCCTCCGTCTTAATTTATACGGCACAACTAGAGTGTCATGGGAATGGAAGGAAACCAAGTGAGTTGATTATAGTGAGACAAACTATTCAGGATCAGTCCATTATCAGCAGAAGAGAAGTACCCATTTATAGATAGTCCATAACCATCAAATGGAAATTTCATAACATAAATCACTGATGGGCAGAATGATTGAAAGTTAGTTGGGACACAAAAGATGCCAAGGGAACGCTGAATAATAAATCTCATCCAATCACAAGAATCTTGGATTTTGACCTTCTTATTGATATCATGTTCTACACAATTATCAACAGAACTCCTCAGATAACTGCACTAAAATTACTCCTGGCCTTTATACTTTTATAGGGTGATTTGTGTTACTTAGAAGAATAACATCCTGCCAGATACACTACAAAGATCTTTGTTTCATGTTACTTGGATAAAATAAATTTGATTGAAGTTTCAAACCTAATTCTAGCAATACTGGTTTTGGCGAACTTCTACCAATTACGTAGTGAAATTAATTCTGAAGACAAGAAAAATGTCATCAGGAAGACAGCAGATAACAAGCATTTTTCCTAGACTCAAATGCAAGAGTTGAAAGCCGTCAATACATTATTTTCTTGGAAAAGGATTTCCTAGAAAACATTTTCTCAGAAAACAAGCGGATTTCTTACTTATTTTCTAGTTTGGTAAGTAATCAAAACTATGGGGTTAATATGGGGGTGTGGTGGGAGGAGACAATAAACTTGAAATGTCAGTTTTGAAATTTGTTCCCTTTGAAAGTCGTTTTTTCTAGAAAAGATGTCATATATGAGAATATTTTCTCGTTCTCCGTACCAAACACACCCGTAATGGAGAAGAGGTAGTATACCTTTGCCTCTGCTAGAGCTACCACTAATTCCTCTGCATTATCCTTCCTAATCCTCTTTTCATCAATGTCAGCACCCTACTCCACAAAACAATTTAAATATAAGTCGAAATCGACTCTTAAAAGAAAACTAAGAGTCTTAAGACCAGGTCCAAAACCTAACCTGACCAGAAAAAGCGAGTTTTAGCAAAATACAGAATCTTTTAAAACAAAATTGAACGTACCATAACTGTAAATTCATAACCCATGTCCGCTAGAATTTTGCGACGTGCCATTGAGGACGAACCCAAGATTATCTTTAAACATATGGAACCATTAGTAATTTACAGTATATTAAAGAATGTAGAAAAGAAAACATTAACTTTCAAGAAGAGAGCATTGTGGGTTAATCCTCAAAAGAAAGATTTGAGATAAACGAGTACAGTTCATCAGTGGGTGAAAAAGCAAACCTTGAACGACAAGTTCTTCGGAGCCATTTGTTTGGCGCTCTCTTTCTCACCTCTTCTTGAAAGGGCAACGGTTAGCTTTGGAGATAAGCAACCGAAGATTTTATTAAGGGTAAGAAAACGAGTGGTTTTTATAAGGCGAATAAAAGAAAATGATTGGCCGGAACGGCTAAAAGCAATTTATTTGTATATTTTTCTTTTTAATCTATTTTAAAATTATATATTTATTTTTTTTAAAAGAATTTTTTTAAATCATACTGCATGTTTAAAATCATAAAATTAAAATATATTTTGACACTTAATATTAATATATTTTAATTTTAAATTATAATTTTTTTTTAACTCTGTATTAAATGAAAATAGAACAAATAAATTGAAATTAAAGGGAATAATTCCTTTTGAGAAGGTTGGTGTATTGTAATATAAAACCTTGCATTTTAGTTTGTTCTTCGATTTAAGTTTTCTGAATATAATAATGCGTACTTGAAATTGCTTTTGACATAAAATGTTTTGGGCATTTTTTTTTTGGAAAAGTTAGTGTTTTTGGGTTTTCAAAAATTTGGTCAAACATACTATAATTCTAGTTAAAAATAATTTGGAAGCGGACTTTATGATGTTTCGTTTCCTCGGAAGATATCATTTGCAATACGGCCTAACCCAGCAGTATGAATGGTATACTACAATGAATGCCAACATTTTTACCCCACCACATTTTAGATGACCCCATTGATTAATATATAAATTTTTCACCTTGCGATTATTATTTAATTGTCACGCATGACCAAAAAAAAAAAGTGGAAGTGAAGATCGATATCTAAGTCATATTCAAGAAAAGAATCAAATATGTTGAATTCATAATCCAGTGAGATGGGAAAATTGATAATGATATTTCTCATATCAGAGTGAAGTGGTTGAAATGGAGGTTCACATTCAAGATACTGTGCAATAAGAATGTGTCGTCAAGACTTAGAAAGTAAATTTTATAAAGTAATGATCAGATCGATATTATTATATGAAGCAAAGTTTGCCAATTAAAAACACCCACATTCAAAAGACAAATGTAGTCAAAATGAGGATGATCAAATAGATATGTTGGGAAACTAGAAGAGATATGATTAGAAATAAAATAATACGAGACAAGGTGGGAGTTACCCACATGAAGACAAAAGAATGAGATGATACAGGCACATGAAGAGGAGGTAAATGGATGTGCCGGTAAAAAAGTAGGAGAGATCGGTTATAATAGGAGTTTACGAAAGGTAGACCAAAAAAGTATAGGAGGAAGAGGATTAGATAAGACACATGCATAACTTCAGCTTACTGAAGACATATCCCAGATAGAATGCGATATAGATCGAAAATTAATTAAAAAGATTAGTAGCTACTTGAGTGTTGTCGCACTTTATATAAGAGAGACAGGAAATAGCTCTTCTACACTTCTCCTTATCAATTGTACTATTATTTGTCATATTGTCGTATTATCATGCCTCAAATTCTTTTCTTCTTTCGAGTAGATAGTCTACCTCACAAAAGTTAAAAAAGAAAAAAATTACATACATCCTACACTTTTCAAATGGTATTACACTAATTATGTTGACTATATGCGATAAGTGACTCAAAATTTCACGCACTTCCACTAAAAATTATAATTATTGGCATATGTCCGCTGTTCAAACAAGAGACTAATTAAAATTAGTCAATTTTTGTGGCAGAATAAGATGAGAAAGTATTTATAAAGAAAAGATTTGACAATGCACAAATTTCACAATACACTGTATAATTATTGTAGACTTTCTGCACTTGCTTAGCTTGCAGATGATGCAACAGTCACTGGCCAGGCATGACCTTTGCTTTAGAGTATCCATCATCATTAGTATGAGATGTCACCTCGTCAAACCCCAAAATTTAGCAGTCTTGACATCTTCTTGAGCCATCAATTTGGAAAATTCTTCATGATCGTAATTCAATGTGGCTTTCCCCCCAAACTCACTTGGAAGATTCTCAGTATCGAAAAAAGTCTTCATCAACTCCACGCTATCTTTGTTATTCGGATACACAAACTTGATCTTCTCAAATGTTTTCGAATCAATAAAATATTTCACTACCTACACAAGAATGATTGAACAAATTGTTATCGACCAAGTTCAAAAAAGGATCCTCCGGTAGGAAAGAACCTTACCTTCCAAAATGCCTCGAATAATCTAGGTGGACTATAAAGAACAACTATTGCAAGCCTCTCTGGATAGTGATTCTGCAAAATGTAGATAATATCTCTTGCAGTTTTAATGGGAATGTTGGTGTTTAATGACCATCCATTGAAGTCTATCAACCAAGACATTTGTTCTTGGCCTTCTGGCAGGTTAAGGATAGCATTCTCCATCAGATAGACTAGCTGACGAATATTACCTTCCGGAGATGATGTGTTCTGTCAATTGTCATCCATGAAACAGAACAGTTTGGATACTGTGTTAACCTGATGTATATGGATTGGATTTTAATTCGAAAGGGAATATATCATGACTAACCTGTTTCCCAGGCCTCATTATAAGTACAGTCCTGCCTAGTCGGTCACGAAAATTGGCCTTAAAAACCTTGCCAGTTTCACTTTCATGTGCCACTTCATGCTGTGATATATTGCGAGATCATAGATTTAGAATCATCGAGCTTCCAACATTATACCAACTAACATATATAGATATATAAAGTTGCTCTAGTAACATTTGTGCAGACCAACTGTGATCTCTAAGCTGCAGTATGATTTGCCCTAATGATAAATCAACATTATGATGTGTTTATTCTACAACGAAGATGGAAAGTATTGACTTGCTTGAATTAGAAAACACTTTCATAGTTTTTATGCAAATACATCATTATCCCAATTCTTTTAGATGGATAATTCTGACCTTGCATAGTTCAGATGACAAAGTTGAGAGTACAAAGTGTGTGAGAATATAGATGGAAAAGGTCAAAGAACAATCACCCAACGAATTTCTTCAGGCTTGTAGTTGGATCTCCACTTGAGAGTCTCTTCGAGCATTTTCTTTGCCTTGTCAAGGTTCCAATTTCGAGCTTCTAAGTATCGCCTCAGACACACATCAGTACAGAGCTTTAAGCTTCTCCCAGATAGAGGTCCAAGAGCCACTCTTAACTCGCTAACCTGGTTTGCCATAGAAAATTAGGCCCCGTTCTATAGTTTTAACTACCAGTTATTGCTGAGTTCAATAGTCCTGACAATTCAGTTTGAGTAGAGAACATTTTCCCAGTGGTCAATCTAGTTATTATTAAACATCAAATGGATTTTTTAGGGATAATTGAGGCAGTTACTTAGTCAGCGTGGATTTGATGAAGCAAACCAGACTACATATTTTGTGAGAATAAAACTTGATCAAACTCTGTTACCTTTGCATCGCGGCTTGCAGAATCATCAGCCTGATTCGTGTGAGACGACTTTCTCCGGAACATGGTTCCTGTTGATTGAGAAAATGGTGCTAATAATTATATATATATATATGTAACTCTGCTTCATCACTAAGACAAACACACATCGTAAATTTAGGGATTCCGGTAAGATAAGCTGGATTAGGGCAATTATGAAAAAGTAGATCAAAAAAAAGGAAAAGAGATGAGAATGACTTTAAGAATGAAATGGTTACCTTTCTTGGAACGGAATTAGGAAGATGGCAGAAAGATTTGGACTTGAAAGCTATCTCTCTACATGAACACAATAGCAATTGATTCTTGTAGAAAAATAGAAAATGTAGACAACACCACTCGAAGTTGTAGAGAAATCACGCAAAGTAGGTGATCATTCACTTTAACAGTTGAAAAGAGGGAACAGACGGAAAATGGAATTTTCACACGCTTGTAGTCTTCTTTTTTGGACACTGTAATGTAATAATACCCAACTATGTTACTATTCAAAGCAAATATGTACAAATTTGGTTGATACATAACAAACACACTGACGGTAATAACAAACTGCTGACCAACAACTTGGAGTATTCAACAAAATTCAATTATTTTTTCTATTACCTGCCTTGTAGGGTTGGTTCAAATAGCTCCCCATGCTATTGGTAGCATTTAAAGACTTCCAGATTTAGGCAATGAATTACCAATTCTTAGGGGTTTCAAGTGATTGGTGTAAGATTTCCCCTCTTCTCCTTCAACTACAGTCGAAATATTATGGTGTTTCATTCGTTAGTCAACACAAGACCATAACCCAGGTAACTCCAAAGAAGTTCCTCTTTAAAGAAACAATACAGCCACGGATCAACATAAAATTATTGTGCCAATGTCAATAAAAGATAACTAACACAATAATGCTGTCAATTAAGACGAATCCTTATTAGTATATCATCTGCCGAAGACTACAAATCAAGTTTTAATACACGGACACTAGAAGAACAAACAAGTTTGTTCCGGCTTATACGCAGAAAATACACGAAGCTTGCACTAACATATGAGATTTTAAATTTACAATTGGCAAGTAACACCTTTATAGAAATGATACATGGTTACCCGTACTCCTTTGACTTCCCTTTAAGCTATTGTTGATCACCTCTAGTATTTCAAAATTTCTGAACACAACAAGGTCCCGAATAAACGCCTCATCCACTCCCTGAATGGCCGATGATCTTTCTCCTCTCTACAATCTTTACACAATCTAGTAGTCATTGTTGGATAGGCACTTACAATTGGTAGTACTACTACTGTATGGCCTTGAGTCTTTGATGGTAGATCAATGATCTGTTCGTACTTCTCCAGATCGACTGTCTTCCCATCCATCTTTGTAGAGGAGGAAAGTACAAAATACTGCGTTATACTAGGTCAATATCTCCTTCACAAGTCAACATCTCAGCAAGCAGTTCCACAATCTTCCACAAAGGTTCCTTAGATGTTGGCTCTCATAATTATCTGTTGAATTTCGGCAACTACATTACATGGCAGGCCTACCTGGAAGTGTTTTCTCATTACCTTGTGTTGGCGACTTGGAGCTGTCCATCTCAGCTACTGAAATAATTTCTGTGATAACCAGAGTGCCTTGCTCGGAAGTACATGAGATTCTGTTTTCATAAACTCACAACTTATTGAACTGAATTGCCATTTTGTTTGGAGTACCCTTATCTCTCAATTTAATTGATTGTCACCATTTACCACGTTAATACTAATACTATATAGGAATAGGGTATACACAGACCATCTCGAGAAGTCATTTTGGTCTTTCTGGTAAATATTCTATCAGACTCCTCAAGTTGGGATTCTCCCCGATAATTCCAAAGATTTTGCTTTTGATTATCTGATTCAACATGTCATATTGGCTGAAAAGTTCATACAGAACATTCACAAATTTGACCAAACGGGAAGAAGAGAACTAGATAAATGGTAACAGAAGCAAAAGCATTCACCTCGGAAGACTACAAAGGATTTCTGCATTCAAAATTTTAAGCTTCAAGAATCAAAACATTTACATACTCTGCCAAAACTCAAATTACATAAATAAAAAGTTAAGAAGTGCATACGGAACATACTTGGAAATGTGAGAGCACTTCATATCATAGAATAGAAAGACACCTAGATGTCTCACAACTGGATACTTACAAATTTAACCAAAAAAATAGAAGAGAAAGCCAGACCAGAGGAGAAAGCCGATCAATGGGTACAGGCAAAAGCATATACCGGATAAGTGTACAAAGGGTCTTCGCACCCAAATTCTAAGCTTCAAGACATGTACATCATGTAAAAACTCAGTAGCATGAACAAATTGTGTACGTACACGGATTGAGCAAGGATTGAATAACCTGACCTGACCAAAGTTCACCCCTGCTTTTTCATACCAGTAGTTCTCCCAACCAAATCTGCATGACATCAGATCTTCAAACCATTCGCCACAAATGGACACTAATTAAAACTTGCCAGTGTTGGCCTGTATCATCAATCAAGGCCTACAGAAAAGAGTGTTTATAACCATACAGAATCCAGGGCATGATACATCATCTGACGCTAAGGCATGTCTGCAGCCAACATAGAGCAGAGTATCTCAACCGCACATAGTTTGATTTCAGTTACATAATCCCTCTTTGGATAAGTAGTTCTCCATCGTTTACATCCACCACGATAAACGCCAGAGTTGAGTATGCCAAAGATTACCATAGTTACATTGTTCTTCACATTTTAAAATCTCCCCTCAAAATATTATACTACTGCCAAATTTTCTGCATGCGTCTTCTGCAACAGTTATGTGTTCCAAGTTGAATAAGTAGCATCCCACCACTTCACTACCATATTTCCAAAGCGATTAAGGTTTGGTATTCAAATGCAAATCGTTCCTTCAACTAAAAATTTGAATATCCTCATCGCAATTTCACTAGCTTCTTCTAGTCCAACTATGAATGTAATGAAGAGTAACAGCCCACTCATACAAAGAGACTTAACCGACAGCAGCAGACAGAGAACTTGAATATAACAGTTCTGAATTTCTAATAATTGAATCTTGATGCAGGACACTAGTAGGATGAGTCGGAACCGATATCTAGAACTAAATTCATTGATTGCAGTATATGTACATGATTTTTTTTTTAATCAAAATTTCGGAGGTGGAGTTGAAATCATTAATCATTGTCCGCAGAGGCGAATCTAGGATTTTTCGAATATGGGTACACCAAGAAAAATGTATTAAGTGGGAATTGATCCTCAGTCCTCAAAGTCAAAATCTCAACATTTAACCATGTGGACCAACTAGACTTTTTGTAGTACAGGTGCAAGAATATAATATTATACAAATGTTAGAAAATATATACATAAAATATCTAATTTTACGAGGAGACCACGAGATTAGTATTTTTATTTTGCACATGCTTTATTATAATCAAATCAAAGACAAGCATAATCTACGATGCATACCTGAGGTCTATTATTGGGAATCCAAGGAAACCATAATTACGAGCCTATTATGCATACTTGAGTCTGAATAGCGGATCAGATGAAGTTCTCATGGATTTTGTCCAAGCACGTTTTGCAGAAACAGATACTTGGTTTATTAGATTTGGAGTTGTTACCACTGGTGAAAATTGATGTTCGAAACTTGAAAGTTCACATTCATCATCTTCTACCGCCTTAACTGCACAAGCCCAAAACATTTATGTGGACGTTTGGACAAAAGTAAAATTCAGAAATACTAACAAATCATGTAATAGTGGTTATTTTTTTAATGGAAAAAATGTTCAAAATATCAATATTTTAGCATTTAATGGGACCTCTTATCAAGAGTTTCAATATTATTTAAAAATGTCAATATTTTAGTTTGTTATTTTTCTTATTAAAGTATTTTTTTATTTGTTTGATTTGAAAGAATATAATTATTTAATAGCATACAGGAGAAAATCATGTGAGAGAATATTTTTAAAAAAGGAACATATTACTTAAAATTCTAATCAGTTACAATTTCAAAAGTAATTGATTGTTTTCATTCCAATATGTATGATATGTGTATTTGTATTCGTTATGATTCTCATGTTTGGGTTTGTATAATGACATTTATATTTCTTTATTAGTTTGTATTTATTCCAATAGGTATGTATCCATATACTTATGTAAACTTGTGTTCATTCAGAAAAGATACAACATTGGTTGTATATTTTTTTCAAAAATGTATATTCTTTCTTAAAATTCTAACAAAATTTGTATTCCAGTCATCAAAACATAAAAATTTACAACCATAGTAACAATCAAAATTTGTATTTCAAAAAAAATTATATTTCATGGCAAAAAATGTATTTCTTATCTGTTATGTATCCAAAAATATATTATATTCAATGTCTAATTTATAAAACATCTACTAAATAGGATTTCAAATTATTTTGTATTCCAAGTATCCAACATACAAAACAATTCAATCATGCACTGTTTTTATCCCAAACACATTACAGATTAAAAAATATGATCCAAATCCATTTTTGAATCGCTTTTTCAATAGCCATTTTCAAATCACCTCAAAAAAATTAAAGAATCAACAAGTTTTTGTATTTCACCAAGAATCTCGAAGTTCAATGAAATAAGTCAAATTCGTTTTGAAATCTCAATCGATTATTTCAAACTTTTCTTCCCTAATGAAAACAATCGCAAATTAGTTGAATTCACTCCAACAAATACTATATGAATCATCAAATCAAATTGGTATGAATTAAAAGACTAGAGAAGAGGAAAAGGGAGCCATGTATTAAACATGAAGTGATGAGTGAATTTTTAATTACCAGGGGTATTTCCATGGTCATCTTTTTCTCATCCTCTTGGTTTCCTCCATAGATCCCTCCAAAACCTTCTTCATCTGACCTAGTTGCATATCCCTCTCCATAGCTGGACATTGTCTCCCTTTGACCCAACAAATATAAATCACACCTAGTTGTCCTAACAAGTCCAATTTAGAATTTAAAGTTTATAAATTTACTAAATACTTTTGATAAAAAATGACTTATGCTTACTTCAACCCAAAAATCAATTCCAAAAGCAAATTCATGAAAAAAAGATTGTCCAATAAATAAATAAATAAAATCCATCGCTCATTGATGTAGGAACTCAACACTCATCAACGCGTGCAAAAGAATAAACATCTGAAGAATGTAAAGGCAAACTTATGAATTGAGATGAATTTAATTTTGATACCATAATTAAAAATAAATTTTGAACCTTACTCAATTTTTAAACCTAGCTTATGTGATAAAAAGATTGTGATAAGTTACATATGAAAATCAAACATTCATCACACATCAATGCGAAAAGGAAACTCATTATTTTTTATATAACATAAAAATATTACATTTCAATTGTATAGTTGTATCTCACCTCGACTAACAAAATGTATAACGAAAAAGTAGTAATATTAATAGTTACATAGGCTTGGTCTGGGTTCCATTTTGACGTCGTCCTGTTACCCTGATTTTGTCAAAAGAGTCCGCAATCTAATCTGTGAAGAAGACTTTGAAAAAATGTGGAAATTTGAATACACAGAAAGTGGTTGTGCTCTGGTAGCTGATCTGAGAGCGTTTAGCATATTTGCTGTTCGATTGTTAAATCATCAAATTTTAGACTTCGAATTACTTAAGTTTAGGATCAAGTGGATATAGAGAGAGAGGACAAAAGAAAGTCTTTAAGTTTCTACTCGCGTGTATGCTCTTTTCCCCTCTTAACGCCTTAGCTTTCGCCACACATATTTTCTTTTTCATCACACGTTTAGACTCGTTGCCGCTGTTAACATCGATTGGGTAAAACAAACTATTCTCCCATGCTTGTGACAATTTTTATATTTTCCTATTGTTATTGTTGTCTGATATTCTTATTAGATTTCCACTATTTTTTATTCACATTGGGTATGGCTCTATGACACTATCTAAGGAAGCCATCTCTATTAACGATTTTTCATATCCATGAATTTAAATTTGAGATCTCTAATAATGGAGGAGCAGCCCTATTTACTGCACCACACACTTGGTGGTGCTTGTGACAAATTTTGAGTCCCAAAACTCTTCAATTTCAGTGATTTCCAACAAAATTTTAAATTAGATTTATTAAGTTAATATAAATTATAGTAATAATTAACAATTCAAATATATATAGAATTAAAAAAAATCTTAAAATGTGCCACATAAATTAAAATGAAATGGTAAAAAATAAAAAGCTACCTCATCATTAACAATAATAACAGAAAAACAAACAATATAAGATTGTACCTGACCCAAGTTCTAAAGATCCGATCAAGTAATGTTCAATGGCCTTATAGATTCATGCCATGCGTACTATATAATAATTTATGGTTGAGATCCATTTAAATTATATACTCATCTTAATAATCAAGCTGTCAACTATTTTTATTTTTTAAAACTATCAAATAAAGCAATTAAGTTTACCCAAACTAATATTTTCAAGAAAAAAAAATTAAGATTGGCGGCCACGGGTATGCGGATCGAGAGTTGACGATAGGACTCAATTTGATAATGCAGATACTTTCAATTAGGTATATTAAATTTTCTTTTTCAATCTTAACTTTTTTTCCTATCGTCAATTTTAATCTTAAATCAATTTTTTTTTCCTATCATCAATTTTAATCCTAATCAATTTGATAGAAATTAAGATTGTCAATTTTAATCTTAATCTTAATTGACAATCTTAATCAATTTGATAGAAAAAAAATTAAGATTGAAAAAGAATAAAAAATTAAATTAAATTAAATAGAATTTTAAATTAAATTAAATTAAATAAGTTAATATAATTAACAATTCAAGTATATATAGAATAAAAAAAAGTCTTAAAAAATGCCACGTAAATTAAAATGAGATTGTAAAAATAAAAAGCTACCTCATCATTAATATCAACAATCTATATTACTATATATAATAAGTGGGAATATCTACTACTTAGCACATGACAAGTGTTGGATGATATGTGCTTAGATAATGTTGTACATTCTTCTTTTATGGTTGTGCCTTTAAAATTTATCTTATTGGACAATTTGACACCATTAATTACCTACTACTTTATTAGCTGAAAAGCTTGACCTCATTTGGGCCCATTTATTATTTATATGTTTTCAATTTTCAATATATGTTGTCTATCTAATTATTTTTTTCAACCTTTTATTTTAAACTTTTTGAAATTTAATTACCTATTTATTACTCTCTCTATGCACTTTTAATTGTTATGATTTCCTTTTTAGAGTCAAACTATAAGAATTTTAACTAATATTTTACAATGTGTTTTTTCATCATATTCATAGGCAAAAAATTACAATTTATAGTACTTTTTGTATAGATTTTGCATATTTAAATTTTTTGTTTAGAATATCGAATTAATACAATCTGATTTAACTTTGAAAATTAGTCAAATGGACTTTCAAAAAGCGCAACATGACAAATATAAGTGGACGGAGAGAGTATATTTTAGTTACAAAATATATTAGAGGTACAACTTTTTAAAAAATTAAATTTTTTATTGCGTTGACTCTTGAAATCTTATCATTGTCATATGAATTTGAACAAATTATATATTATTAAAAGTTACATAAAAGAGGCTATAAATCACAATAATTAGCAATTAAAAATATTTTTAAATCATATAAGAAATTTGGTTGACTAATTGGAATAGAATAAGTAACATGTACTATTTGAAAATAACGTCAAAATTTCTAGAATTCACAATAAATTAACAACTGAAAATATTTATGATTATTCACATGAATTGAAACATGAGTAACCTATATTATTCAAAAATCAAAACTAACGCAAAAATACTATAAATCACAACAATTTAATAACTTCAAATATATTTTTAAGAAAACATATAAAAAATCGATTGATCTTCAAATTCCATTTATATCACATAAATTAAAACAAAAATAAATAAATTATTGGGCCCGTGCTGGCACGGGCACCAAATATCTATATATATATATGTCACAAATGGAAAAGTCTTAATCAAGGAAGCAACATATATCATTTACAAATGACTTAATAAACATTAAAAATTACAATAATTACCAATTTAAAATATTTAAAAGCTATATAATAAAATACGTTGACTCTCAGAATTCTATCAGGCTCACATATATTGGGACAGAAAAAATAACACATATCATTTTAAAATTACCAAAAAAGTATTATAAATAATAATAATTAACAACTTAAATATCTGAAAGACATTTTAAAAGGGTTAATTTTGTAATTTTATCCATATCACATAAATTAGGACAAAGTGACCAGTAATGTACGTTATTTGAAAGTTACATAAAAATATTATAAATCACAATAATTAATAACTTTAAACATTTTTTAAAAAAAAATGAAAATTTGGATGACTCTCCAAATTTCATTTGTGTCACATAAATTGAGACAACAAAAATAACATATATTGGGTCCATTTTAATTTATTTGTCTTATTTTTTTTATATTTAAAAATTGCGTAAAATTACTTTAAATCATGATAATTGACAATATAAAATATGTTTTAAAAAAAATACAAAAAATTCCACTGATTCTTGAAGTGAATCTATCGTAAAAATACTATAAATCATGATAATTGATAACATAAAATATTTCAAAAATGTTGTATGTGGGTAGTCTTATTATGCCTTAAATAGCGTCAAAGAAAGTACAGATTTGTGATAAAAAAAACTTATTCCTTTATCCACGCAAACAATCGCTTCAAAAACTCGGTTATTATCCCCAAAACATATCATTTATATTATTGGGCCCGTGCATATCATGGGCAACATTATCTAGTATATATATAAAGGAGAAACATAGAGAAGGTAATGTGGCACCTTTCTATGATCTCCATTACCATTTTTCTTTTTTCTCCTTTTTTTGGTACTTTTTCATATTTAAAATAATTATTTTATTGTGAAAGTATTATTTAATTTATCATAAATAAATATTATATTAATGAATGAACATTTATGTATAACAAAGACTCTTCACATGTCAATTTATAAGCATTATTTTTTATTATATCAACAAGAAAAATGGCAATTACTACTCCTCCATTATTTTATTCTTTAATGTACAAAGTTGAATGTCTAAAAATTTACTACTCCACTTAATTCCCATAATTTGAAAACCTAAAAGTCTCAAAATTGAATGTCTAAAAATTTATTACTCCACTAAATTCCCTTAATTTGGAAAATTAAAAGTCTCGTAAGTTTTTTATTTGTTGTGGGTACTAATTTATATATAAGAAATAGGAAAAAAAATATTACTCTATGCTTGCTTTGATGGTATGATGTACAAATATAAATAAGGTTGGAGGAAAGGAAATAGATCAATGGAAGATGAGGAAGAATTGTAATCCTTTTGACTGATCAGTAACTAAAACTATGTGGAGCAAATATTTATTTTTAGTTTTTAATTTATTGTTTTGGTGTAAGCAAATGTACATATTCATTGGAGTTTAATTATTACTCTATGTTTGCTTTGATGGTATGATATACAAATATAAGAAAGGTTGAAGGAAAGGAAAGAGATCAATGAAAGATGAGGAAAAATCGTAATCCTCTTGACTGATCGGTAAGTATAATTATGTGGAGCAAATATTTATTTTTAGTTTTTAATATTATTTTCTTGGTGTAAGCAAATGTACATATTCATTAGAGTTTAATTACCAAAATATTACTCTATGCTTGCTTTGATGATATGATATTTGTATATAAGAAAGGTTGAAGGAAAGGAAATAGATCAATGGAAGATATTGAGGAAAAATCTCAATCTTCTTGACTGATCGGTAAGTAAAATTATGTTGAGTAAATATTTATTTTTAGTTTTTGATTTATTTTTTTGGTGTAAGCAAATGTACATATTCATTAGAGTTTAATTACCATGTTTGATTTCATAATTATCTTTTGAAAAGGTAAGAATTTGATCATGGACATTTTGCTCTAACTTTTAGTTTTTCTTGATTTCTAGATTCAAAAGATAGGATTTCCTATTTATTTACGAGTATGATTTATCTATTAATTTACTTTAATCATACATATATTAATTGAAGATGTCATATTTTCTTAATTTGTTTAACATAATTTGAGTGATAAATAATTATTTATTATTCTTTAGCTTTTTTCATTTTTACGTCATAAGAGTAATTTATTTTTCATATTGTGGATGGAATAGTTTGAATTCTTTATTTCTTGAAATGTCTTAAATATTGCTTTTATAGGTGATTTTTGAGTTATCCTCTTTTTATTATTTTTATATATGATGAATTCATAGGAAAGAATGATATCGTGTTGAAAAGAATGAGAAACTATTTCAAGCAAAATGCAAAATTATGGAGATTTATTTGGTTACTTTGGATGAGGGGTGAGATTGAATAAGATAAGATAAAAAAAAAATATTGCATACATGAATTTTATATTTTAATTCATCACGTGTGTATAGTACTAATTTTTTTTCTTATTTCTAATATTTCCCATTTAAAAATAAGAAATAAAAAAAATATCAGCTAGCTAGCTACAAAATAATTCAAGTTAAAAAAAAGAAGGTGGAATTAAATATATCCAAAAATAGAGAAGTTACTCAATATATATATTATTTATTACTAAAACTCATTGTATTAGAATAATGAAGTATATCATTTTTTTTACTATCTTCTTTTATAATGAAATAAAGTGACCATACCGGAACATACTAAAATCCACACAAAAATAAACTAAAGTCCTATATTTCGGTCATACTACATCGAATTGTAAGAATAAAATTGTGTAAAAATGAAAAAAAAATTGTAATAATTTCGATATAATATTCTTTTTTTCTTTTTTTTTTGTCATCATTTTAAAATTTTGATTCTCTCTCTAAATAATTACACCTTAAATGATTTTTGTAAGTCCTCAAGAGTTTAAGGATATTCATTATACTTAAAATAATTCAGAAATGATGACACAATTTTGTATCGAGTTGTTTGTTGAAATATTAATATCAATGCTTTTCAATTTTATTATTATGAATTTGTAGGTTTATTTTTATTTGATTTGAAAAATAGTTAGTTATTCTTTCCTTTGCATTACTATTGACATTTTTTTCTGGTATTTTTTATATTTTAACGTGCACAAAATTTAAAAACAGAATGAAGACTTTTAAAAGAAGATTATGTGTCTAACATGTATGATCTTTTGTTATCGTATCGAAAAACAATATGAAAGAAAGTTTAAGTTTAGTAGTTCCTCATATAAAATAATCATCGCTTATTTTAAAAAAGAGAAGGACAAATTATTTACATTTCATTTGATAGTTAACGGTGGATGAAAAAATAAACAAAAAAATTATTTAAGTTATTTTTTTTTTCAAATATAAAACATCTTATCCCTTTTTACTTGTCCATTTTGATAAATCAATAAAGGATACATTTTTTTTTATCTATATATACCCTCAATTAAATAATTTTTAAAAAGGTAGAACTTCTTGAAAATCTTAAATTTTGAATTCATCCGCTTCATAATTAATAGAGATAAAATGGTAAACTCACTATATCAATCATTATTTTTCTTAATAGGTGTATTAATTTAAAAGTGGACAAATAATTAGGGACATGGTATATTTGACAATAGATCAAAACAAAGAATTATAAGTGTTTTGTTTAAAAAAATTGTTCGTGATTTCAGTTCCAACGTGGCAAAAAAATTGAAGTTAAGAAATATTTATGGTGAAATACGGTTATTACCAACTTCAAAAAGTTTCTCAAAAGTAATAGAAATGGTCAATTTGTTTGAGTGGTTTCCACCAAGTGCGACTAACAAATTGGGCCGTTCAACACTTGAAGAACCTCAGCAACATTCCTAGCTAAACAAAGAAAAGATATTAGGTGATTTTTTCTTTTTATTTTAATTTTGGTGAAGAGATTAGTTACTTTTTAGTTGTTATTGGTAAAAGATAACGTATATTTCATAAGATTAATTGAGGTACAGATAAACTGATTCAAATACTACAATTATCATATAAGAAGGTATAATTATATAAGAAAAGTTCAACATAAAGTCATTGTAGTACTTCCAACCGTTATAAACACTTCAAAAGTACCAAAAGCATTTAATTTGCTTTCTTAATGATGGATGTCGAATAAAAAGGTTTTACTATATTTGGTATTAGGAATATCATTTTGTTTTTTCGTAGAAAAGTGGTAAGCTGTGTTTCTAAGAGGTGTTAGAAAGAAAAGACGTAAAATCCTCTTTGGAGATAAAAAGATGTTGAAACCAAATTAAAGTCATTAGAATCCAAGGCATGCAAGAAAAAATAATGGTGACCAATTTAAATAATTTCCCTTGCACCTAGGTAAATAATTTGATTCCATAGTCAAAAAGTTATTAATTCAAATTCAGGTGCTAATTAAACTCATTAGTTATTTGGAATTCAAAAAACCTAAGTTCATTGAGAGAGTAAATTGTTCCCAGATATTTCTCAAATATACCGCCAAACTCATGGTTGATGATGAATAATTAAGGAGATTCATTTCACTTTTTTTCTTCTTGTCTTTTGGAACTTCAAATTTCAAGTATGATCTACATGTGCTAAAGCAAATTGCATTATTGGGTACTTCATACTAGCAATTAGGGCAGTAACTAAAGAGGTAAACTTTGAGAAAGGCAAAGTTATTACTGACATCTCACCTCTTTAATTTTGGGTTGAAATGTATGATTACCCTACCGAAGAAAAGGGAAAAAAGGAAGGTTAGAGGAAAAATTACAGAAGGTGTCTTGACAGACTTGGACCAGTCGACCGTTGGATCAGACTCCTCCCTTCACCTACCCTACTCAACGGACCCCTTCTATTTATTTATTTTAAAGAACCAGCTCCAAATCCCGTTTCGTTATAAATTTTAAAGTTGAAATTTGAAATTATGTTTAGATATGCTTATATTTTAAAAATTGAAAATCTCGGAAAGCCAAAATCTAAACAGAGCAAATTTCATGTTTAAATTGATTTACAAAAGTTTTGACGAAACGCCAGCTAATATTTTGTTACTTATTTTGGTGACAAATTAAAGGTAGGTAAACCTGCAATAATCCAGGTTGCCTAATGTCATTTCTTTAAGTTAAAAAAAGTGCAGCCATAAGTCTTTTCAATACTGACTTTGTTTTTAATTTGATGAGTAGCATACCAACACTGAGCAGTTCTCGAAGTAAGAGCAGCCACGAAATTGATAAAAATTGCAGGAGAGAACAGATTTAGCTTCAATCTAAAGATGGGCACTTTTATCGAAGCTGGGTGGTTCGTCGTCATCATCATCATTGTCAATTTTTTAATTGTCAGACCAACTTTTTCAAGTGGAAATGCAGAGTGTACCTGTTTCTGTTTATAATCTAATCTATTTAAGCTCTGGGTCTTATGGACAGTAAACTGCAGAGTATCCCATAATCTAATCTAATCTAATTAATTATCTCTGGGTCATATTATCAATTACTTATGAGTCTTGGATTGCTCATCAGTCCACTTCTTTTTAAACAGCTCAATTTTTCCTTTCTTTTTTTTCCCATTCAAGTCTTGACTCACTCTGTTTTAGAAGAGGTCGTTTGGCACACGGAATAAGGTGATTTAATTAATTTTGAGATAAAATTTATTATTTTAAAGAAAATTACGTAAATTATTAGTTTCATTATTGATAGTTTTAAAATTAATATTTTCTATTTGACCAACTAACCTATCGCATGACATAGCAAGAGTCTCAAACTCTTGTAGGAGCACGATACTCTTAAATCTTAATAATAAATATCCCAAAGAAGTGTCGAAAACACCCTAAACTTGGTGAGGATTTAGGAGCATATTTCACTCATATTGCAAAAAGACGAGTGTATTTAAACTCAATTAATCAAGTAAAGGATGTTTTAAGGCTATCAACAGTTTGGAGATGAAACTAACCATTCATGCCAAATTTATAAATATTTTCAGTACTTTCTCTCTTAATTTTATTCCTACGGTAAATTAGTTTAAAAATTATAATCACAAAATATGTTAAGCTCAATCAAAAGCAATCACTAGAAGACCCGCCTTAAGCAAATGTCATAGCAGTAGTACCTCCTTGATCATACATTAAAAAGCAATTTTGAAATATTTACCTCTATTATTTAGTGACATAGCCAGTTTGTTGTACAATCTTTAACAATAATTAGTACATCAAATAACTATGTCCATCAAATTTTGGATGGATAAGAATCGCCTTATACTTCTTCTTTTTGCTAGCATTTGAACCTAATTTTGAATCATTTTCTCCAATTTCAATAATTAATCTACTAGACCACACATTTAGATGCTTGACTATTATCCATTGACTCTTTGTAGTAGCTATTTATGCCTTTCATTAGTGTTCACATTTTTCTACTAGTAACAAACTCATGGCCCATTATGCAACTTGTACTACGACTTCCTCAGCAATTCAGAGAGGCAGTAGTGGTCAAAGCGCACTATGGATGGTGCAAAATTAGAGCAAAATAACATTTTCAGTCAAATAATTAGGCCCCCTACCACCTCTATAGTTTTGCAATAGAGCACGGCTCTTGTTCATCATCATCATCAGCATCAGCAACTGCTGACAGTAACTGATATTAGGTGAGTGAAAGAAAGGTACTATTCTGAATTCATTTCAGAGTGAAAGAGACCCCCATTATTTCATTGCCATAAAATCAAGTTTGGTACTACTATTATTTCTACAAGACTTACCAAAAAGGAATAGACTTTACTATAGTGTAAGGCTTCCTGAATGAAGGACATGGCAAGTCAGTAACAAAAAACACCATCAGCTCATGAAAAAAAGCTGTTTTTATTTCTCTAGCTAGCTAAGCCCACAGGTTTTGGCTTAAAGTCATTGTCAATGGAACTTCCATTACAGAACCTGAGAGAAAAGGACCTTCTTCCTTTTCGACTAATAAAACCTCTTATAATGATTGAATCGTTTACTCCATCAAGCTTTCACTAATCGTGCAAGCAACAAAATGCTATCAATAATTCACAAAATATATGCACAATTACAGTTGATTTCTCCTCCTAATGACACCAAAAAAGAAACAAAACCTAGAAAACTAAAGGATCAGAACAAGATAGAAGACACTAAAAGAGAGTACACTATTCATATAAACAGAGAAGGCTTAATCTTGAAATTCAAAGTTAACTTGCTCAAAAATATCATCTTTCTATACTAACTTTTTAATCTACAGAGAGCAATGAAATTGAAATTAAGCACTTATAGAAGAAAGTACCTAACAGAACCAGGACACATAACTGATTTAGAACAATTAGTGCCATGAAGAAACAGTCAAAAGGGGATTATCTTTCCAAGCCAAGGAGAGAAACCCAGGTTCAGAATCAATTAATCCAAATGATGAACTATAATTATAGTTCCAAAGAAGAATTTTTGCTTGACTCATTGCATAATGGCTAAGTGGTACTGGTTTAAAACCAGCCCCTTCCATTAATTCTCTCCAATGTTCTTTATCTTCCATACATTCTCTTCTGGTTCCGCCGTCGTCTAGGCCCACCGCTCCGGCAATTCTCCTGCCAAGTATCAGTCTTTCCACTTGTACTCTCTCCGGGGAGTCTCGGGTCAAGCTCGGATCCAACGACTCGAAAACTGTTGAGTAGTATTTCAGTGCATTCTTAAACCGCTGCAGGAATCCTACATCGTTCAAATTCACCTCATACTCACCCAATGTCACAATGCTTGGATTCAATGATTTGGCTAGACTGAGTGCAGTTTCTACACCAACATTTGTTTCGTCCAGTAAATTGTACAGCTGCAACATGAAGTTCACAGCTAAGATTTCATCTGGATCAATTCGAAAACTAGACCCGTTTAGTTCCTGAACTGGAGTCAATATCGGTTCGAATTCGAAGTTAAGATCCAGAATCTTCGCAAAGTCACGAAGACGATTCCCTGTAGCTAAAAGTGAAGCTGCCGGAGAGTTACCCAATACCACTGATGGAATACCGGAGATTCTAACACTGACTGGTTTCCCAGCTGATCTAGTTGCTAAAGCTTGTAAAAAAGCAGCCCATTGGATACCATGAACAATTCCAAAATCTACAATGTGAATCCTCGTTGCTTTTTCAGTTGCTTCAAGAATCGCCTGATTAGCCGTTAAGTGAGCAAACTTTGAGTAGGGACATGCATCATTAAAGGTTTTGTATGACAAAGTGAGCTCCTCCGGCGTAGTACCAAAGATTGACGGAGTTCTTTCTGCTTGACACGACGACAGCCCATTGTAAAGAGCTTCTAAGAAATAGAACCCAACTCGCTCCATTGGATCTCCTTGTTGGGAAACTGATTCCCTAAGTCGAATCAAAGATTTTACTACATTTTCAGGCTCTGATTCAGCGAGTCTTGCACACTCCACCAAGGATTTCAACAATGGTTTTGAAGAAAAACTTTCAGGGGAACTACAGGGCAGCACATCAACTGATACCACCTTGGATTCTTTACACGCAGGTTGAACAATTGGAGGAGGAGATGAAGATGGTGCGACCCACGGAGTTGTCTGTGGCTGTAGTGAGTTTAGATTTTTCTGGGTTTCCGAAAAAATGACCCCATTCAGATCGGAAGAAGGCGGAGGCGGAGGAGAAGAACCGATACTGAGACGATTCGGACAACTCGAGAACGGATCTCCGTATAGGGTAGTGAATTCGGAACTCGTCTGCCAGGCTTCGCAACCAGATTGAAGATTAGAGCTTCCGGTAGAATCTCCGCCGCCTATCAAGCTCTCCATCCACTCATCTGAGTCAAACTCACCACCCGGTCCACCGCCGAAATCAGCAAACCTAAACCCGGTCGAATGATGTTCCAAGTTAGGGAACTGAAATCCCGGCTCGCCGCCATCTGTTCCTCCGGCGACCTGAAATGGGTCTGCAAAACCCGACCCGGTAAGTCCATATCCTAAAGTGGGACTATTAGTTAAGGTCTGATGAGTGGTGGAAGTCCATGGGCTGAGACACAAAGGATTAACACCCAAGAATTGTTGTTGCTGCTGCTGCTGCTGTTGTTCTTGCTGTTGGAGCTGCTCCTGCTGTTGCTTTTGCTTTATGACTTGCTGAGCGATTGCCATTAGATTTCCACTGTCCGTACACATATAGGCCATTCTCCCCACCAAATCTTGCTAAGCTACACTACTCACACATTACCTCAATAACAACAGTTATCGGAAGAAACTGGTGAGCAAGTTTTGAGTGGACTAACAGAGTAGCCCCAGGAAGAGGGACAGAGAGTTGAAAAGGGGGTTATAGTGTGGTGTGAGAAGTGCTTAGCTTTAATTTAGAAAAACTCAGCCTTACAACGAGGACAAAGTTTTGTTTAAAGTGGCTACATCTGTCACACTATATTAATTTTAATATGAATTTCACCTATTTTTTTTTAAATTTAGTTAATTTTTCGATGTATGGTGTTTCAACCTCCACTATATTTGAATTACACACAACAAAAACAATAGATCCATATAAAAAAATGTACCTTTCGTTTAATATCTATTAGCTAAAAGTATTCATTTTCTAATCTTTTTGACTCACTTTTGCCTCTGAAATTAACGGATCACTTTTTAATTATTATTTTTATAAAAAAAAGTTTTATTCTTTTTTTTAAGTGACAACTGAGGCTGCTTAGATATAATTCTTTCAATTATTATTTTTTCATAGTTTTATTGGACAAACTTTAAAAAACTCAGCATACCCAAATTTATCATAAAGCATACAACTTGCTTTATTTTTTTCATCAAAGGAACAAAATAAAATAAAATTGTGGATTGGTTCATAAAATTAATTTGTTAGGAACAAATAAAAAATATGAATAATTTTTCTAATTGTTTTTGTGGGGAACAAATGAAATTATTTGCTATGAGTAAATTTAAAAAAATATACGTTTATGACAAAGTCGAGTATGTTGGGTAGAACAGGGTTTAATTAAAATATTTTTTTCTTAATTCCATTCAATAAAAATAAATACGTAATAAATAATAATTAAAATTTTTTATAAGCGAGCATATGATAATTTTGAGCCTCAATTGGCAATTGAAGATTTTGTTCAATGGACCCTAATCAAGAAATCCCCAAACGGCTGGCCATAGATTTTTCAAGTAAAATTTGGCAAATAGTGTTTGTTCATATAATTTGTCATTATTTGACAAATAATCCAAATTCTCAAATACTAGGGACTCGTTTGGCCATAGATTTCCCAAGTAATATTTGAGGGAAAATTTGGCAAAGAGTGTTTGTCCATAGAATTTGTAATTATTTGGCAAATATCCCAAATTTCCAAATACTAGTTTTTTCTAGTATTTTGGTCAAATCCCATTATTTGGGATTTTTTTAAAATTGAAATTTTACATCAAACTTTTATATTTTACAAAACACCCTCTATAGCAATTGTTTGCATGTATTGCCTATTTTTTTTTACATGAACATCAAAATAGTGATGAAATATTTAGTGAATATGAAAGTGATGATATGATTGTTGATGAAAATGATGAACAATCGGCCCACGGTAACAAAGTCATGTGTTTTGTCTACTTTACGATGTATGTAATGATATTTGTTGCATTCACTCCAAACTATCATGTTGCTCCAGTGTCATGGACACTACTTGTTATTTGTTGCAACGAAGATCCAATTGACTTGTAATACAAACTTATGGTTAGTTTTGATAGTTTTTAAAACTTATGCGTATAAATCATATTTTTCTAAAAAAGTGAAATATGTATCCCATATACTATGGCCAAACACATGGTGAAATTTCACCCAAATAATATTTACCAAGAATATTTGGAAATCTATGGCCCAACGCTAGCTAGAAAAAACTAGTATTTGGGTCAAATCTCATTATTTGGGATATTTGAAAAAAATTTAATTCTACACCAAACTTTTATCTTTTACAAAAACACCCACTATAGTAGTTGTTTGCGATGTATTACATAATTTTTTACATAAACACCAAAGTAGTGATAGAATATGAAAGTGATGATATGATAATTGATGAAAATGATGAACAATCGGCTCAGGGTAACAAAATCATGTGCTTTGTCTACTTCACGATGTATGGAATGATGCTTGTTGCACTTACTCTGAACTACCATATTGCTATAGTGTCATGGACAGTACTTGTTATTTGTTGCAACGAAGATCCAATTGACTTGTAATACAAACCTATGATTAATTTTGATAGTTTTTGAAATTTATGGGTATAAATCATATTTCCTAAAAAAGTGAAATATGTTTTCCAAATACTATGGTCAAATACATGGTGAAATTTCACCCAAATTTTAACCCAAATAATAAATACCAAAAATATTTAAAAATCTATGACCAAACTCTAGTTAAAAGGGTGTGAACTGTTGATGGCATGTCAACAAATTCTCAAACAAAATGCAAACGAACAGAAATTATCAAACTTTAATTAAGAAGAACAAAATCAAAGTACAAATAGTGATTCTATCAGAATGCAAGATAAAAAGTCTAGTTACTAGAAGTCATGAATACAACTCAAAATTCATACGAAACTGATGAAAACCTAAAAAATTAATAATGGTATACCATAGAGAAACTTGTAGAATTCGTGTTTTCGAGCTCAAGCAATTCCTTTTAAAATTATGTTTTACATGCGTTTAAATGGTATAAACATGCTCACTAACAAAATATATCTTTAAAAAATAAAATTATTCTACACTAGTCAATAATGTGCCTAGCACGACATGCCACATGACACAGGACATGTCGTGCCAAGAAGGCTTTTCTCGAGACCTTGATTTCTAGAAGTTCTGAGCTAAAATTATTTTCTCAAATTCTCTCATGCTGACTTTATTCTGAATCTCGATTAATTTATGTTGATTGTTACTTAAATTTCAAAACTTTATTTTATTTGTATAAGCTTCAAATTTTATTTTCCTACTCGAAATCAAGTCCTATCACAATTAATTATATATTAAATATATTGATGTTCAAATTCTAACTCAAACGCAGTTAAAATAGTATAAATATAACACAAAATTTAAATAAAAATATATATATTTCTGGCCAAATACCAGCGGTCAAATAATCAAAATTTGGAGGAGCTTAAAACACCTTTGCTTAAAATCGTTAAAATAGACTTGATTTCCTAAGAAGACCAACCTAGTTTGCCCGTTAGCTTTATGGGATGGACTGCCTTAAAAGATATTGTTCTAAAAAAAGTCGAGGTATTTCGAATTGTTTGTTGACACGGATAAAATTAAAAAAAACCTTTGAAATTATCTCAATATTGACAAGAACAAAAATCGAAACTAAACTCAAGGAACACAAAATATTTATAATTATTATTTTCAAATTTACCAGTAGACGGAGTGTCTAGCGGTTTTTTATTAAAAATAAAAAGATATCAATAGAGTTATGTACAAGTAAGGAGGCTAGGCCTTACCTTATTAATTCTACTAAAGTACCTAACTTTTACTAACTATCAAGTATGAAGAAAATAAGAGCTAGAAAAAACTAAGTATTTTGTGACACCACAAAGTTTGTAATACACTCTATGATGATATCACAAATAAGGATGCTTAAATAATGCAAAAATATTACAATCAAGAAGAAGGTTGAGTTATCAGCCTCAAACTTTCTATTACGAAAGCATGAATTAAAAAAGATTGATATCCCATCAAAAGTAACTTGAAATATTGTTCTCTTGTCTTCTTTTTTCAAACATATCCAACAATACTTGATAATTCATACATTCTTTATGAATTTATTGGATCTTGTTGAACCTATTGATACTGTCACATAGTTCTGTTTTGCCTGTTGCATCAATGAGTGTTTTGGAACAAACTCTTAATCACTTTACCGTCCCAACTATGTTGTCTTCCATGTGTCTTCTTTTTATTTTGTTGCTTCCACTTCTTTGTTGCCTTGGTGATATATCTCCTTTCCTAACTACTCTATCAAAGCTATGTCCAACTCTTCCTCATCTTCATCAAGAGAATCCTCGCCCAAATCAATTGTATTTGACACTAAGGCCCTTGAGTTATTCTTTTTTGCAATCACACATTTATGCACAAATATAGGAGCTTATGGGCTTAAATTGCTATTCATAGCAGTTGATGAGCCATGCTCTTCTTGGACCAAATTGTTATCATTCTTTGTTGACCTTACTATCTGTCCAAATTCACCAAGCGACTCCAAAATGAGAAAGAAATCTTTCGATTGTGCTTTTGGAGATAATTATTTGTTAGTAGAGAAACACTATCCACAATTGTAATTATTATTCTCAACGATAGTTAATACCATTATCAATTGTCATAATTAGTTATTACTATCACTAGTCACTATTTACATTTGTCACAATCATATTATCACGATAACAACAATCATTAAATACAATCAATAGTTATCACCATCCTGTTAAATTAGGTCTTAGGCCTAACTCACACCCCAAAAGTTAGCTCAAAAGGAGGAGGATTGCCCAAGCCTTATAAGGAGTCCACCCATCTCATTAACCACCGATGTGGGACTTTTGTCATTCTTTAACACCCCACCTCACGCCCAGTGCTTAGCATCTGGTGCGTGGGCAATTTTTGATTTTGGGGGCCCCAACATCGGGTGAGACGGGCCCTGCTCTGATACCATGTTAAATTAGGTCTTAGGCCTAACTCACACCCCAAAAGCTAGCTCAAAAGGAGGAGGATTGCCCAAGTCTTATAAGGAGTCCACCCATCTCATTAACCATCGATGTGGGACTTTTGTCATTCTTTAACACATCCACCATCACTAATCATTACGACTAACTACTAATCACAACCATTCTCGTAAGTCGATACCCACAACTATTATATTTAGTCGTCACACTATGAACAGAAAACAACAATACAATTTTAAAAAATATTTTGTTGAGATATTTTTTAATAATTCATATATTAACTATTTGAATTTTATTTATTAATATAGATAAAGAAATTTTACATCAAATATTTTTTAATTATATAATATCTAAATATTAGACCTATATTAAATGTCTAAATCCTAAAGCATCTTAATATTGAGATATGGCTGAAGTATTTGGAAACTCAAGTGTATAAAGAAGGACAAGAGTTGATACGTAATGATTATATTTAATGTTATTTTTTGGTAAGAGCATAATGAAATTTTCACTAGATTTTTACTCTGAAGTGAGACAAATTAGAATTGGGAGTGCTTGCCAGTGAATAGTCGAGTTACTTTATCTTTCTAAGTTTCTTCTTTATCGTGACAAAAACTGTTATTTTACTCTTCTTTTATTTCACAAACAAACATAACAAAATAATATTTGACACAAATAGGAACCTTTTACCGCATCAACTAATCACATTATGGAACTTCCATGTGAAAAAATAAAAACAAGTTTCACTTTTTTTTTTGTTTTTTGAAAAGAAACACTCAACAAAATGAACACGTGATTTCTATCTCAAATTGTTAATTCAAACTTTTGTTTCATACTTACTTTTATACCATACATTATATAAGAATTAAATTTGTTCAACCGAACTAGAAAAGTTAGTCAGTCTATCAATATATAATCCGTTCTTTTATCAGCTCAATAAATTTCAGTTCAATTTATTAAAATTAAATTAATATGTAATTTAATTTGATCTACGAAGAATCTTATAAAATGAAAAAAAAAATTATTTTGAGAAGCTAAGTTATGACATGTTTTTTGGTTCAATCTATTTCAATTTGAATATATTTACAAAATATATTACTCCTATTGGAAATGCTTATGCAATGATGTAAAGCCTATGTAGTCTTCAGTGGCTGAGTCGTGCATGACGTGGCTTACAGTACTGAGTGGGTCCCATGACCAGTAGCGCCACGTCATTAACCTCCACGTGTACTCAACTTTCCTCCCGCACTGTTCGGGGGGACTTTGTATGGGTCCTACTTATATTTGAATATTGGACACGTGGATATATAGCGACATCCACATCCCCTCTCGTGAACTCCGTTTTATTATCTCTCATCTTTCCAGAAGTCTGTAGGATTAGATCTTTACCGTCCATTTTGGAATAAACGGCACGAAACTATGTTTCTGATTACCTTCTTATTTTCCCAGAGATTTTTTAATTATAAATTGGATGCCAAGATTTAAATTTACGACTTCAAAATTACTCTAATTCAGCTCCTAATTATAATTTCATTTTTTAAATAAATTATTTATATTTATGCATAATTTCAAACAAATTTAAATTTTTGAGTTTTATCAAACTTATAAGTTTGAAGCTAGAACTCTGTAGGAAATAGACTAGTATTTTTTTCAACCCTTCCACAATTTTAGGTTCGAAGATAAAAACGTTTACTATATGAACAATCTTTTTATCACAAGAAATAGATTTATACTTCGCAGCAAGTAAATAAACTATAAGAAGAACATAAATTTTAAAAACTATAGTTAATACACAATTAATATAAGTATGATGTACTTACCTTTATTGAATGGAAGAAAAGATGACGTACCATCATAATTTTCCATTCACACCGTAGGAAGTAGGAACACTTTGACAACTACTTTTTTAATAGGCTCCTAATCTTTTTCTATAAATATTCAAAAAAAAAAGGTTGTGATAATGCAAATGATCAATAAATACTCATTAATCTTTAATTAAATATGTCGAATTCGATTTGCACTGAATACGATTTAAAAAGAAGAGTGTTTTACTATTAAATATAATATGAAACATTACGATACAAAATTAAATAATAATAGTTCGTATAACCCCTTTTTTTTTTTGCTCTGGGAGTTTTAGCATAAGAAAGTGCAGTTTCCTAGTTGGATCCAGTGTAAAGATTTCAATTTTGATACTGGATTTGTGTGAAATTTCAGTAGATTTTTGACCAACAAAGCAAGAAAGTAGTACAACATCAGCAAATGAGTCAGCTCTGAGCTGGTATGCTACTTTGGTCAAACAGTGGCTAGAGGTGAAAAAAGAAGAATGAAAACAAAAGGTGATTAAAATAATAAATAAAAAAAAGTGATAGAGAAAGGGAGATAATGTGATAACGTTAAATTGGGTTACGTTTATTTTGGGCGGTTTTTTGGGCCCATTAAGGGACCAGTGGGCCCTTTCGCCGTAAGACCAAAAGGGGAAAGTTAGAAAGAAAGGGGACCATTTTAGAGGAGAAAGTAACGGTACATGATATTTTTGACGGGGAGATTACAAAGCCTACGGGCCCTAGTGATAATAGCACCCCAAGAAATATGGTCCATAAGTATATGTTCGATATTAAAATTAAAATATTTATCATTATGTCAAAAGTTGCAATTGATGGCATGTAAATATATCATTTTATTGTATGATTAAATTATAAGTTAGTTCATACTATATAGTTTCGATCATGACTTCTGTCGAAGCCATATCCAATCGGGCATCACCATAGACAAAGTTGGTCTTAAATAACACTATGTCAGTCTCGGAAACGAAATTTTCATGAACAGGTTCAAAAGAATAAGTTAGCACGCTAATAAAATCCACAAATAAATGGACCGGATCAAATATAAACGAGTTGAGTCAAATATAAGTAACTAGATAAAATTCAATTTTACGTCAACAGAATAATAAAAAACAATCAAACATAGCAAGTAGCAATAACAAGCTGAGATGTGATAAAAACATAGGAAATAGAAACAACAAGCTAAAATATGATATAAAAAAAAAAAAAGGATACTACCGGGGCTCAAACTTGCGAAGCCGAAAAATGTTTCTCTCACTTTATATTAACGAATGCAGACTTAATATAAATATGAGTTATATGAGTTACTTATATGGAAATGTTTCTTATATTTTCAAGTTATTTATTCAAAAGATATTGACGTGTAAGTCTTCTTAAAATTAATTTTTTTTAGTTTGAAAATAAGAAAAATTATCTGCATACTATAGACAAAATGATGTAATGGTTGAAAAGTTTCACATACTAACAATATATATCTATAGACTATATGTTTTGAATTGTTATAAGAATATATAAATCAGTTGGTAGGTAGACACTCAATTTCATCTTAGTTTTCATGTTTATGGTTTCCTTTTTTGTATATGGCGCAAAAAAAAAAAAAAAAAGTAATAATAAAAATAAAATAAAATATATATATATAGGAGGAGTTAATTAATGCAGTTCCAAAGTTGGAAAAAAAAGACAAATATTCATTAAACTAAAAATGTCAAAGTGGCCGTGAGTTGCGTCGACCAATATTGTGAAGGACCAATATGTTAGAACAATTAAAAAATCATTGTATGATATAATTTCGTCATATCAATTTCTAGAGGCACCAAAGAATAGGATGTGCCTTTTAAGTTTGTTATAACACTTTGACGAGTAGATTTTTCATATATAGTCACTCAATTAATAATTATCATCTCAGAAACTAACTTTTCTTTTTATTGAAAAAAATAAAATATATTAAGCAAATTAGTGACTTTCTGAAATGATAACTATTAGTGGTCATACGTTAAATCAATCCCGATTTTTAGTAGTTTATATTTTTTGGTTGGATCGAGATCATGACTTGGCAAGAGTTGGCTTGAAAGCTAAAGGTAAGAGCCTATCTCTGACTGATCTCTGGTTATGTATGGACATAAGGCACGCAACAAAGTCTAGGCAGTGACCGTATATGATAATAAGACATAAAATATGAAAAGAAATAGCATGATTGGTACAAGATATTTAATAGAAAATTTAAATCTTGCAAGACAAGTTAATAATGCATGTAAGGTCACCTTCAACTGTATATACAATCATGCTCGCAATCCTTTAAAACATTTGGTGTTCGATATCAATATTGACTCCCGATTCAATCTGGGTTCATTTTCTGCATGGCAGCGCTTCTAACATAATATTTTTCCAATTCTAGAACCTGAAATCTCCGACTAAGGATACAAGACCTACTATAAGTAAAGTCCCAAACGTAGATTAGCAGTAGCTATTTTCAATGTTTCATAACTTGTGTCCTTTTCTTATCAACTCTGTTATTGTCTAGTCGCATATTCAAAAATTGAAGTTGTGGGCAATTTCTTCCCAATGCTTTGTCATTATTATTTTTCTTCTAATAGTAATATTGCACATCTTTTTAACATTTAAAAGCAACAGGAACAGTAATTTAAAAAAAAATTAGTCATCTATACTTTATAAAGGCGTCTAAACTAAGACTTAATTAGCAGTTAACGTTAAGAAATTAGAAGTTCAATAGTAGAATTTGTTTTCTTAATTGGTACGAATACAATGAATACAATATTGTAAGAGGGTACCTTGTACCTTGCTTGTGAGGGGTGACCGTGGAATTAGTCGAGATGCGAGAAAATTGTTCGGCCACCATATTCATTAAAAATATTAAATAAATATTTTTTATAAAAGAAGAAGGTAAAAGGTGAAAATGGGTCTTAACTTTAACTTCTTTTTTAAAGAGACAAAAAGACCCACTTATAGAACATTATCTCAAAGATTAAACTCTTTATTATTGATTAAGAAAAAGGAAATGACAGAATTGATTATCTTGCCTGTCACATATATACAAGTAGCAATTCTATCAACAAAAAGAAATAAAGTAGAAAATTATATTCTACCAATGAATTAATCACTTACTAGTCACTTCTCACTCCCCAAAATAATGTTCTTTTATTTGAACTTATTTGTTTGATAACCTTATCTTGTTTCCTTAAATTTTGTTCCACCTTCAAACTGTATGTGACAAAAGCCCCTTCGATGGAACTTAAAGTTGTCTTAAACAGAGAAGGAGAAAATGCAACATCACACTATTACTACTTCTTTATATTTCTTTTTAAAATATTCGATCAAAACTTATTTATCAATATGATCAAAATATACAAAATTTATACATTTGCTGACTATTTTGTAAACTAGGTCACTTAATGACGCTGGACTATATATATCCCTTTCTTTTTCCGCATTGATGAATATTGGTGGAGACACTAACTTTGATTTAGATTCATAACTTAGAAAATTTCATAATCCTTCTTATTAGAGTATAATTTATAGAGTATTGTCCACCAAACCTACCTCCTTTGCGTACTATGGTAGTACAAAATTACAAACTCATGGAGATAAAATCTTGAAAAGTTTAGTTAATTACAACAGTGTTATGAATAATGACAAAAGAGGTTGTTGGTCAAAGGTTGTAATAGATTGGTTTATTGATCCAAATCCAAGAAGGAGCTGATTTAGTGGATAAGCTTCTACGTACTACTTTGTTGTGAATTTTAGGAACAAAGCAAAGACATATTTAGTGGCTTTTTGAATGTCTCTTGGTGGACTTTTTGGGAGGTTGGAAAATGAACGTTGCCAATCGAGTGAAATTGCACCGCTCTTTTTGACTGAAAAAGGAAACTATGGACTAACTATTGATCTAATTAAAGAAATCAATTGACGTAGACTTTCGATATATAAAGTATATACTATTTTTTTTATTATAGTCCTGTCTTCTGCTGCCCTTTTTATCTATGAGAAAACAAAAATTGATTTGATAAAAGAGAGTTCAGTTACTTATTTTTCGAAAAGAAACGTTAGGTAATACTTGCCAAAAACTAAGATCCGAACTTACTCCAATTAAGATGCAGAATAATAGTTCTTCTACCAAAGGCTACCAATAAGATACAAAACAAAACATTTTTTGTTTACCACCTTTATTTTAGAGGCTTAACGTTTGAATAAAGCTCACATATAAAAAAGAGAGTTTGAAATAATTTTTGAATTTAATTACATAAAATTCAAGTTTCGTTTTTTTTTTCCGCAAGTTCAAGCCCCACACCATGCAACGCGAAGCCCGGTATTTAAGTGGAGAAGGATAGAGGGGCGGGCCCATTATCCACCAAGTTTAGAAGGCTGTGATTGGTCCAAAAGGCGGATCACAGACGAATTTCTCAATTATAAAAAAAAAAAGAAATCAAGTTTCATTTTTGAATGATACAACTCTTTATAGTTTAATTGTTTACTCAAGAATTTCTTTCTACTGGCTAGATAACTAGGCTATATGGCCAAAGGGAGAATTGATTATGTCCACTTATAATAACGAGGGCAGTATGGCCAAAGGGAGAATTGATTACGTCCATTTATAATAATTATTTTTTGAGTTTTATATTCTCTTTACAAGAGAACTTAATTTTCACATGTAAGAAATCTAAAAAGTCATTTTCTTCTATTCATTTTGTAAGCGAGTAAAAGATTTTAATTCCTCAATTTTTTATTAAAATTGCTTTTAACCAGATTCATCTGAAGACTTAACTGATGTAACAATATTGTTAAAGAGTCTTGGTCAATAGAAATACCATCGTCCAATTAGAGATGACAACCACAGCAGTTCAAGCTGTACCAAGAGAGAGAATTGAGAAATTACAATTTATGTTAGCTAAGTTATAGTGTGCTGTAACAAGTAGTTTTAAGACAGAATGGTGAAAACCCATTTTAAGGGGAAAACAGCAATGTTCTTTCTGTAAGAGGATAAAAATCACATGTTATTTAATTGCATCAGACCAATAGTCAAACTCAAAATGAATTACTTCTATCAGTGTGACTGTGTTTCTTAAAATTAGGACAAAAAATAATACTCAGCAGCTTACGCTGAAATATTCACTCCTAGGAAGTGCATTGCCCTACTTGGTCTACCACAGATCAATACAAATTGGAATTACGGTAAAGTGTACCATAGTATGCAACAGCTAAATCTCTTGTGAGACTACAGTTTTGTGAAACATCAACATCAGTTAACACAAATTTAAAAATCTTTTATTTCCTTGTGCATCGAACAAAAGCCAACTCATAAATATCTAACGTTAACATGAAAATGTTTCAAGAGCAGGTCAACTGCTTTCCTAAGCATATGCTACTTTTCTAACGCTACACACTCTAAAACCCCTATATAAGGTTCAGAATTCACAAATTAAATATCAAAAGTAGAGGCTGCTGTCATCCTCTACACACCTTTCACAGTATGAAGATCAATAAAAGGTTCACCAAGTCGGAATACACATTTATTAGAAAGGCCAGCAACAGACATTCGTGTCTCGTGAGATAACATATATCACATGTTCTGTGGCTTGCTTAGTTTTTCTAGAAAATGAAAAAATCAGGATAAGGAGAGAATGTCTTCAATCGTGTCAAATCGCGATAAGTAGAGTATCTAAGAGCATAAACAAGTGACTCCATCATCTTCTACAAGATCGAAAACGGTGTTCTGCTTCTAATATTTATGAACACTTCACAGGCTGCTTACAAATCATCACACAAATAAATCAACAGTTATTACCAAAATTTCACAATTTGGGCGATTTATTGCAGCCTTCCTTATTATCAACTTCTATGCCATCCAAATCCCCCTGTAAATGAGTATATCAGTAGACACGAGCCTTTGGTGGGAACGACTCGACTTCGTCATCTAGAGTGTTCATATGCACTGGTCTGTATTCTAGCCGAACTTTCTCGTCTTCCCAAAATCTGCAGATATATGAACTTTGTTAAGCTGAACACTTGGTAGGGTACATCTACCATGATTTCTTTTTATCGGTAGAGCGCATCAATCATGGTAAGAGCACTGGAGAACAATTAAGTCACAACCACAGGAGCATATTCCGATGGATAATAATTTTTGAAGGATAATACTGATTTTCACAAAAAAATAATAATAAATTTTTGAAGGATTACATCAATTTCACGTGATGATGGATGTATGGATACACTACGAGAGAAAAGATGCGGGAAGCAAGGATTAGAGATTGTTTGAGCATGTAAAGAGAAGGAACACAAAAGTTCCAATGAAGAGGTGAGACTTGAGAGAGGTTGCCAGTGATGGGCCTAAGGAGAGGTAGAGGTAGACCGAAAAAGAATTGGGGAGAAATGATTAGACATAATATAACACATCTTCAGCTCATTGAGGACATGACCAAAGATGGGAAAACATGAAGGTAGGGTAGAGGGTTAGTAGGTAATCGAGCAATTTCTCTCTTTCCCACGGGAGAGCATGGTTCTAGGCTTCTAGCTTAGAGCACCCTGTTTGCTCCAGCTTATCAGAATTATTATTATTATTATCTTATTCTTCAATTTTTCAGCTATTGTTGTTGTTGTCTCTTTTACTGGGGCTTATCTTTATTGTTTTTGTTGCCACTACTTTTCTTTTCCATAAAATTTTCACTATAGCTTTTACTTTTGTATTTGTCAGATCAGTTTTAGATCATGCTTTTCTTGAGCCGAGGATCTATCAGAAACTACTTCTCTACCTCAACAAGGTCGGGGTAAGGTCTGTGTACACCCCACCCTTTCCAAACCCCACTTGTGAGATCACACTAGGTATATGTTGTTGTAATACAGATTCTCAAAAAAGGTTGCAATACTCCTCCCCGTGCCCTCCCTCCCAACAAGATAGGTTCATGGAAAGGCGATTTAATGGATGATCAAGCAAACCTTTCATCAATTGCAGAGACTAAAGCAAAGATGACTAGGAGTAAGCCATCGAAATAAATAAGGAAAATACTTACCCTATGGTATGTTTCATCCACTTCTCATCATCTCTTTTCTGCAAACCATCAAAAGTTCAAACCATTAGGAACAAACAAGAAAAAAAAAGAGCACTAGTATCTGATTCATAAGAAATTGAAACTGACCGTAAAATCTTCACGAGCATGAGCTCCTCTGCTTTCTTTTCTTGCCTCGGCTGAGTGCATGGTGATGCATGCATTAATTAAAAGGTTTTCCAACTCAATAGTCTCTATAAGATCTGTGTTCCTATGAATTTGAAATAGAAGGAAATTCAGGAACACAACAAGAAGACAAGGAAGACCTAATATTTAATAACGATTCATAATCTCCTCCACACAATTATACCATATTAAACCTCTGTCCTTCAACTGAACATCATGGAAACTCTCCCATGTTTTGTCAATGAGCTGGCAACCTGTAACCACAACAGAGAAAAAAGGGTGCAGAGAAAATAGTCAGCTCAGCTGATAAAGTCTCCAAATATTTAAAAGAAAAGAAACCTTCCCAAGACACTTATTGCAAATAAAATAAAATGATATAGATAAATTTTAAAAATATGAAAACCCCTCCTTCCTACCTTCCTCTAATGTCTCTTGTGTGCGGAAGACAGCAGCATTGTTTTGCATAACTCTTTGCATGTTCAGCCTTATATTTGAGGTGGGCAATGAACCATTTGAGTTCCTAATCTTGTCCAACCATGCGATGGTCCTCTCTCCAGCATCCTTTTCAAGTGGCTTCTGTTCCTCACCTGCAGGAATGAAAGTTCAGAAATCTTAAACATGTTATGCATGCCTAAAGGTTATATAAACAAATTCTCTAACCTGGTTTTTGGATCTCTGCAACCCTATTAGCACATGCCCGTCCAAAAACAACAATATCTAGAAGAGAATTTGCACCAAGACGATTGGCACCATGAACAGATGCACATGCTGCTTCACCAGCAGCCATCAGTCCAGGGATCACAGCATCTGGATCATCCCCTTTTTTAGTGACCACCTTCCAAACAAAACATACAAAAAATGAGTTTAACCTCAAAAATGGAGCAGGTAAGAATAACAAAAGTTGAAAAATAGATTTTCAGAGAGGGAGACATTAACTAATTTTTCATACCTGTCCATGGTAATTAGTTGGGATTCCTCCCATATTATAATGCACAGTAGGTAAAACAGGAATTGGCTCCTTAGTCACATCAACACCAGCGAAAATGGCAGCTGTTTCTGAGATACCCGGAAGTCTCTCCTTAAGAACCTCTGGAGGTAAGTGATTGAGGTGAAGATAGATATGGTCTTTCAAAGGTCCTATCAAAAGTTTGAAAACAATATCAGACGTTTGAAAACTGCTTTAGAAGAGGAAGAAAAAGGAGAGAAAACAGGGCAGGAGTTCATCCTGAACACATGCCACAAACATCCACTATGCTCAGAATAAGTACTGTCATTTGCAGTCACAGTCACACACACACACACTCACACACACTTGTGAAGTTATAATACTTAAGTTTTCACAACAAACAAGCATCACTTGTCACTGATAATTGAAATTGGTCGATGAGTAGTTCTCCTGAACTAGTATATCTCAATGCAGAGTTAAAACGTTTGCTATTTATTTATTTGAGATTGTTGCTGTATTTCAAATGCAGTTGACACTATAGCAAGATTACCTTACGATTTAGGTGGCTTACCATCAAACATATTGTCTAGAGATAAAGTTTACAAGCTTCTAAATTGGAGGATCACTCACGTTTGTATACTCATATCTACATAATTATGCTCTAAACAAATAAAAATAACAGTGACGTCTAAGTCAGACAGAAGCTAGAGATGATTTGGATAGAATACTTCCAATTAAATAAAGATCTCGCATTTCAGACTCTCACTATGATGATCGTAACACAACCACTTTAAACAGACAGATCATAAACTTCGTGGTCAATATCCATCCAGTGCATTTTAAGCCTGTAGAATCTTACTCCACCACAGACCACAGTGACTTAAGCTTAAGACAAGGGATCTTACAAGAATGCTAAAAGAATAAACTTCTTAATTCGGCTAGATTAATGACATCATACCTACACCACGCCCTTCTCGAATTTCCATAGTCATAGATCTGGAAACAACATCTCTTGACGCAAGATCCTTGGCAGTTGGGGCATACCTTTCCATAAATCGCTCACCCTCACTATTCCTCAGGATACCACCTTCACCGCGAGATCCTAAGCATGGAATGAGGCACTTGTTACAAATAGAAATTCAAGAATGTCAACAGAAAAGTTAAATACTATACTCAAGAAATCACTCGCCAAAAGGAAAGAAAAACACTGTACATCAGGAAATACAAATGGAAGAACAATTGACAGAAGAATGGACAAGCAATATAATTATTGCCATCACTAATAGCATTGAAGAAGAAAGAAACCTTCAGTAATGAGGCAACCGGCTCCATATATACCAGTTGGATGAAATTGCACAAACTCAAGATCCTGCAAAGAGACATAGCAGAGTTTATTTAAAATAAAGTACCATAGTAGGGGGGAGGGGGAATTGACATGGTCAGAAGATGTCATTATAGAATGACCTGAAGAGGAAGCCCAGCGCGCGCAACCATAGCATTACCATCTCCGGTGCAAGTATGAGCAGATGTTGCCGAGAAGTAAGCTCGGCCATAACCCTAATCCAAACATTTATAAAAGAGAACGCTTACAAATTCATTACTACTTCAAGAAGTCTAAGTAGAGGTCAATGTTAACCAGAAAGTACCCCAGTGGCCAAAATTGTATTGGCAGCACGGAATCGATGCAAGGTACCATCCTCCATATTTAGTGCTATTACACCTTGGCAGCTCCCTAATGTTGATGCATTATTTAAAGCACAGAGAAGAGTTGATTAGTAGAATGAAACAGCTAAAAATGAGCAAGAGGTCCTATGAATCTCCATATAACTTCAACCACATGTATACTGATCAATTTTCATGTCAGAAAAATGTTAAAAAATCAAAAGAAATACAGGATCATTTTTAGTATGACACGTGCTAGATTACTACCACAAAGTTTCAAAGTATCCAGTGCAAGTCAAGTAATATCAAACTAGGCTAATATTTAATCATATGACATAAAACTGAGTTTCTAAGTAGAAGACAATACCATCACTGTTCATTAGTAAATCCAAAGCGAAATATTCCACAAAAAACTGTGTATTATGCTTCATGGCCTGGCCATAAAGAGTATGCAATAGAGCATGACCAGTCCGATCCGCAGCGCATGCACAACGATAGGCCTGTCCTCCTGTCCAAGAAAAAACAAGAGTCAGATTGAGATTTTTTTTCTTTGGTTTCCTGGTATCCGGTACCCACATTGGAGTCTGACTAAATCTGGATTCGGGCAAAAAGTCCCACATCAGGGGTAAAGCGCTCCCTAACAAATGCGACTCCGTACCCAGGTGATAATACAACTAGATCAAGTGCTCAACTTCTTACCTTTTCCAAAGTCCAGGCTTTGACCACCAAATGCACGTTGATATATTTTACCATCTTCTGTTCGAGAGAAAGGCAAACCATAATTCTCAAGCTCTATAACTGCTTTTGGTGCTTCTCTACACATGTATTGGATGGCATCCTGATCACCTGGAAAATCATCAACACACTTCCATTGAGACAGAGAAAAACCCAAGCCATAATATCAAAGGTCCATAAATTGGCCAGTTCATACCTTTCTCCAACACAAAATTATTGGTTTTGCCAAAAATGTAAAACAAACATTCTGGTCATAGAGTTTATACATCAAAGTGGTTAAAACCGTGTAACTTTGGCCCATTGAAAGCAATTGGTTCTATATTGAAGTAGAACAGGTCTAAGTAAGAGGTACAAACTGGAACTGTCAAGCTGCATATTTCTAATAAGCTTCACGTGGTTTATTCATACAAAAGAAGCATTGAGTTAATGCCAACAGACATAGAGAAAATCTGACTTCAAGACAAACCTTACCTAACCAATCACTTCCTTTGACTGTATCATACATGTGCCACCTCCAATCGTCTTCTGTCATGTTGCCTAATGCAGCATTTATACCACCCTACAAAGGAAAATCACAAACCAGAACTTAAGCAATTACATGTACAATCCTATTCTAGTCAATCAAGCTTCAAATTCAGACCCATCAAACTACATAGCAAACCAGCTTTCTCCCCAATTTCTCTAAGTTAGCAAGATTGACACATGCAAGAATAATAAAATTAAGTAATCTCTCACTTACTAGCAGATAGCATTCTGTACGAACTAAAACACAAATCTATCTCAACTGCCACTGTCATGAGTTTAACTTTTTAAAAGCAAATCCAGTGAACCTTGTTCAAGTTTCTAATCATCTCCAAGAAAATGCAGCATAAAAAATGAGTATTGTCTAGTTGGCCCATCCCAGCAAATAAACATGCAACCCGACAACAAGGAGCAAAGAGTCCCAATAAGAGTAGATTATTGGATGTTCTTTGTGCAACATATTTCCTTCTAAAATTCGGAGTCTTCTCCTCCCTACCATACAATGATACATCAATAATGCCTAGTCCAAGAAAATAAATATAAATTTTTTTTGGCAGAATTAGAATCCAGGTACCTGAGCTGCAACAGTGTGAGATCGAGTAGGAAAGAGCTTGGTTATGCAAGCAGTATTGAATCCATGCTCAGACAACCCTATTGCTGCACGAAGCCCAGCACCGCCTGCACCGACCACCACCGCATCGTATGTGTGATCCACTATCGTGTAGGACGAGCCTCCCACATTCTGCTAGGCAGCACACAATATTCAATAATTAAAAAATTATCATCAGAATCTTATATATATAATTATGAAATAGAAAAGTGAAACATCAGCTTATAAAAAGAAAAATAGTAAAAAATGATTATAAAAAATAGCTTTTAAGGCTAAATTGAGAAATCATAAGCTCGGAGAATCTAGAACAATCGCACACAAAGTCCTTTTTAGATCAAATGCAATAACATCTAGGTCGTTAACCTAATGAGACGTCAAAACTAAAATTCAATCAACCAAAAATCCTAAGATTCACTAACAGCTAGGTCATCAATAATGATTAGAACAAGCTTCAATACAAAATGTATCAATCGAAAATCATTAAGATTCAACAAATCGATAGTATCAGGTGGTTATATTTAACTGATCGAATCAATAGACTGAGAAAAAGAGAGAGAGGAACCGTACAGTTTGTGAGGAGAAGAGTCGGCGAAAATGGCCGCCGCCGCCGGAGATAGATCTGTTGAAGGAAGCGCGAAGACCACGCGACACACAGCGCCACATTCTCAAAGGTATTGGAAACCAATATGCCGGTGAGGGTTGTATTCGGAGATTGAATGGAGTTATAGATGAAGTACAGAATACAGTGTAGAGCAATCAAATGGATGTGAAAATGGGATGCTCTTTTTTGGGTACCGGGACAAAGTATAAGGCGACAGACGATTATATTCCCACTTTACTGGAACTACCCCTAATGTTAACCAATATTACTAAACGGCCACCATCACGTTCTGTTACAACAAACCGGTAATTTCTTTCTTTAATGACAATCTCAATACTAATCTAGACATAAAATAATATTAAGTTTAACGTATAAATTATATTTTAAAAACATTAATTTTGAGATATTCCAATTTATTCCGGAATCGAATGAAACCCTAAAAAAATAACCACAAGAAGACTTTTTAAATATGAAATGAAAATATCATTATTTTTAAATCCTGAATAAAACATAAATAATTAAGTTCATTGGAGTAATAAGTCTCTTAATCTCAATACAATTCGATAATTTACTTGTATGTATTCATGTAGTTCATAATTATCGTAATCGTAAGGATTGTAATTGTAAATAAATTATGCTATTGATTTAAATTAATTTGCTCATTCTGTTACCAATAATCCTCAGATTATTCGTAAGAAAGGTGTCCATAATAAATGGTAGGAGAATGAACGCGCAAATGATTTGGAAGCCATAAGGAAATTAATGGGAAAAGCTTGCAGCGTGGCCTATGTTCCCGCCGCTTAACTTCTACTTAACAAAGTCATCTTAGACTTGCCATCTTAATTATTCTTAACTAATGCTCGTGAAAAAAAGGTTATATAATACGTATTCCAACAACCTAGATTCAACATTTTTAAATTCGTGAGTTTCCCATTAAAAAAAAAAGGGAATTTTCACATATAGCCACTCAAAAATAGTCTAATTACTCTCTATAGTTATAGTTTGATAATTACAATTCGTAGCTACATGTTATATGGAGGAGAGAGGCGAGCGAGACTGGGAGAGAGAGGAGAGAGGCGAGAGAGAGGAGGCAAAGAGTGGAGAAAGGTGAATTGTATATGTATAGAGGTTAGATAATTGTATATTATACATATATATTTGTATATATGGCAAGCGAGATTGGGAGAGGGAGGAGAGAGGCGAGCGAGATTGGGAGAGAGGTGAATTGTATATGTATATATGTTAGATAATTGTATATTATACATATGCAATTGTATATATAGCAAGCGAGATTGGGAGAGGGAGGAGAGAGGCGAGCGAGATTGGGAGAGAGAGGAGAGAGGCGAGCGAGAGAGGGCAGAGAGTGGGAGAGAGGTGAATTGTATATGTATATAGGTTAGATAATTGTATATTATACATATTTATTTGTATATTCTGACGAATTATACATATACAAACATGACTAATTATACAAACTCGAAGTCAGCCCGCATAATTAATGTATAATGTTAGTCGTGAGTAGTAATTATAGCAAACTATAGTTATGATGAGTAATTAAGTAGTATAAGTTTGCTTAACCGCGTAATTTTCCCAAAAAAAATGAGTATAGAAACTCCATATAGTTTTAAAAGTAGTGAATCATTAGAATATAGGGATAAGAGTCTGAAAAATATTCTAACTTTGGTCGGATTTGTTGTGGCGATACTAAACTTTCATGAGGACCTATTACCTCCCTAAACTATTTAATACCATATTTTAAACATATATATTTGCCCACGTGGACATAAAAAATAATGCAAAATTATAAATAGTAATGTGTCCACGTAGGCACATATATACCTTTAAAATACACTATTAAATAGTTCAGTGAGTAAAAAATACGGTATTAAATAGTCTAGGGAAGTAATAGGTCCTTGTGAAAGTTTAGTATCGCAACAACAAATCCGATCAAAGTTGAGATATTTTTCAGACCCTTATCCCTAGAATATATAACATATTAAAATACACATTACTATTATAATTATACTCAATGACTTGTCTTGATTTGAAAATGATCGATGCTCGCGTCATTAAGTATACTTTCAAATACTTTATCCTTTTTATAACAAACTAAATAAGTATTCAAAAATTTATCATCAATCACGTTATGCAAGTTATTTTTAACATACTTCATCAAGAAAATTCTTTCGGACCGGATATTACTCGTCTGAATTTTAAGGTCCAGAAGCCAGAAAATATGAAAGGAGGCCGAGTAAAGAGTTGGACAAAAGGCCCAAAGACAGTATACTCATCAAGATTGGTCTGCTTGTTATGTTAAGTGTTAACCACCACCATTTTATTGGTGGCCGTATGGGTTATCTCAGTTTTCTGGAGCCCAAAGAAAGTGGGCATTTGTAGAAGACAAGGTGTCATACAGAAACCAGGCCAGTCAAGTATCTAGGCCCATAATGACACATGTTGTTGACACCTAAATTACATTATTTCACCAAAGTTTAATTATTTTTTTTTAAAAAAACAAGGTGAAAAAAGGCTAAGTAATCATATGATTAAGTGAAAAAAGTGTAAGCAGAAAACGCATATGTTATGTTATTATTGGTTTGGCATAAATATATATCAAGTGTTCCTAGATAATTGAAGTGTCGGAACAAGAGAGGTTTTTAAGAATTTCAGAGTTGGAGGTAGAGGATGCTTACCATTCAAGCAATCCCCTCGTGTTCTGTATATTTGATTTTATTTTTCTTTTAAGTGTTAGGCTTTTACTTGAAAAAAAAAAACTTCAAACGCCTTTTCCATAAGAAAATTTATGGATAGAACTCCACTTGTAAAATCAATAACTATTCAAATACGTACTATTTCTCTTTCATATTGTATAATTTTTATTATGTGAGACATTTTCAGACAACATACCCTCACAATAAAATAAAAGAAAGTATTGAAAATGGAACGTGCTGCTTCTGAGACCAAAGAATGGTGGAGTCAATTTTCGAATATAGTACACAAATAGAGAAGGGTATCAAGATAGGGATCTCAACACAATTTCGCTCAACGTCGCTCTCTTCAAGAGATGGAAAAGAAGAGGTGTACGATAACATATTTTTCTACTTGCTCAAAGGTGGAGAAAAGGTAAAGAAAAAAAAAATTACCTAGTATTTTCATGAATAAAGTAATACTACTTTTCATGGAAAAAATGATGCTTAAAATCTTTAAATAGTGGGGTTTATGAAATGAGAAAAAAAAAATCATTGTGAAATTGTGATTTTTGCATCTTTGAGAAATGTTCTAAAAAGAGTATTACAAGTGCATATATTTATTGTGGGATAAATCACATGTTATTGTTGACTATAATGAGATGATTTTTGGCTCTAACATGAGAGTTATAAATAAATTATGAAAAACATCTTGAGTAGCCATTTAACATAAAATATTTTGGGTGAGAAAAATTTCATTCTTGAAATGAAAAATACCATAAAACATGTGATGGAATTTTCCTTGTCAAGTCACATAATATTGAAAAATTTGTGAAATACAATTTTGTTGGTTGTGTGAGTCTTGTAACTCCTATTGATTCAATTGTGTGAGAAAGTTGAGAAAAAAAAAAGGGAGTTTGTTAGCCTAATAAAAATATGAGCTATGTGACTAACAACTTGACTTGATGTTGTGTTTGCAGTAAAAGTACTTTGAAGGTACAAGCAAATTAGATGAGAAAAATTTAGTATTATTTGGTGGGATGAGAAAAGCAAATTATTTTTTGCTAACTCTATTATGGAGGTTGAAGCAAAAACAATTAAGCTTCAACTAGTGAAAAATTGAATTGATTTTAGGGAAAATGCATAAGTACCCCCCAGCCTATGCCCAAAATCCCTGAGACACACCTAACCTTTACTAAGGTCCTATTACCCCCCAAACTTATTTTTTAGTTAATTGTTTATCACTTTTCGGCCTACGTGGCTGAGTCCGTGATTTCACCTATGTTAGGCGCGTGGGTGCAGCTTTTAGACAGCACTGACCAATAAAAATTGGTCATGTGTTAAAATAAACTTGGAAAAAATAAATTTTAACTCAATTGTCTTCTTCTTTATTATTGTTCTTCATGTTTGGAAAAAAAACTCCATTATCATAACTTAAATTGATCCTTTCTTCGAAAAGCTAACAAAATAAAATCAAGAAAAAACTAACCTTTGAACTCAACCACGATTCTTGATGACTTAGAAGTAGGGGTGTACATAGGTTGGTTTGGTTTGGTTTTTCATTAAAAAAAACCTAAACCAATTATGTCGGTTTATTAAATCTAAATATCAAATCAAACCACGGAAAGTCAGTTTTTTCGGTTTCGGTTTTAGTCGGTTCTTTCGGTTTTTTGGTTTTTTTCGGATTTTTACAACTTAACGGTGTTTGAAAAAGAGATCAAATATATTTTCACCTACCTGTGTGATAAGCTAAACTTAAGAAACGTTAAATGAATAGAAATTTTCGTAAAGACGGTAAAATTCACATGAGTACAAAATATATATTTTTGAAATAAAATATATAAACATTGAAAACTATAAACTAACTAAAAATATATTAACAAAGTTATAATATTTTTTAATCTATAAATAAAATAAAATTATATTGAATGAATGGGAAAGACGTGGGTCTAGCCAGACCCCTGACATCGGGTGACAAACCTTGATGATGGCAATTTTAAAAATAAAATAAAATATATATATATAATATTTACAAAATTTTACAAACCCAAATTTGAAATAAAATATATAAACTAACTAAAAATATATTAACAAAGTAGATTATAAATGATAGGATAGCTTTTTGAAATTTTGGGAAGTGTAAAAGCTACATTTTAGAAAGTTGAAAAAGTGGGGCCCGGCGCGTGTTGAATAAAGCTTTCAACCTATTTGGTTTATATTGCCACGTAAGCAGAAAAACGGTAAAAAATTAATTAAAAAATAAGTTCGGAGGGGTAATAGGACCTTAGTAAAGATTAGGTGTGTCTCAGGGATTTTGGGCATAGGCTGGGGGGTACTTATGCATTTTCCCTTGATTTTACTATATCAAACACTTTATTTTGAGAAATTAATTTTTCTAATTTTGATTAATTGTGATAGCACCAATATAATGGTAGAGTATAAAATCATTATTAAAATGATAAATTCAGACTCATAAGGAGAAAACACAATATTGTGAGATCATATTGATCACTGGTATACCATCAATATTAATTGTGTTAAAATTTGTGACAATCTTGCAGATTTATAAACTAAGGCATTAGCAAGATAAAGAGTCTGAAGCACATCGAGGGGGATGAAATTGAAGCTAAAATATTCTAAGTTATATATGAGAAAATCCAACTCAGGGACTAGAGATCCTATAACCAGGTTCAGTGGGAAAAACGAATCATATGATGACTTGTTGTGAAATGCACTAATCTTAATTTTATTCAATCCCTATGATGTGAGTGCATTTATCCTATAATGATTTGTGGAGGTTGAGTCTTGAACTCTTAATGAAAGTCTGTATCTCGTATGAGTGGGGTGTCAAATTATAGGAGCACCCTTGACAGATTTCACCTATGTGAGTGTGAAAGTAGGTCGCTTTCTATGAGAATGAGCTTGTTCTAAAAAACGCTCATGAAAACTGGGATAGCACAAGGCCGTAATGTGCTGGCTATTAAAGCTTATGTCAACACCTCGATTATTGTGTATAAGCAGTGATACTTTATTTTCCTTAAGCAATCATAGTTCAAATCCGAGACCACTACTGACTCCGGAGTAAATGTTATTGTTTTACTAAGTGAAGGTTCAATGCAGAGCATACCTTCATTATGCATAATAGTCCACCTTCAACTAGGTTGTGAAAAACTCTCTTATCTTAATATTAAAATGAGTGGGGGATTGTTGGTGTGACATTTTAATATTAAAAAAAATATATTATATGTCACATTATATATCATGTTATGTCTATTGGTGGACATTACATTTGTTCTCTTTACTCTCATCAATAGTGGGTGGTCATTAGTTGTTAGTAACTTATGTAACCACCAACTCTTCATTTCACCCATTATTCTATCTTTAAGTCTTGTAACTTGTGTAACATTTGGGGCATTCATTTGACAAATTTACTACCCACTATCTTCCTATTCATTGCAAGGAAGAATTCATCACCTATAAATAGTGTGGTCTTCCTTTGTCTTGAGATATAAGAAAAAACACGAGAAGTGTGAAAAAATATTGTAGTGTGTAGTGAGAGGATTGTAGTAGTGAAAGAGAGAGTTGAGACAAAGAAGAATATTCTAAGTCTTCAACTATATTCACTATATACAAAAGAGAATATTTTTATGTTGAAGGAAGGTGTTCTTTTTGTGGAGCTTTGGACTCTTCAACTAATCCGGAGTTGCTTGAGTTGTACGACGTTGTTGGGCTATTGTATCCTGGAGGGGACAAGTCAAGAGTAATACTGCTGGATCAGTGTAGATTATGCCACACACTACAAAAAACCCCCAAATTATCAACATATTTTACTAACAACTTAAGTTGGTTAGTATTCTACTAACAAATTACCAACATATTTCTAACTGAATTATATTTTAAAACTTAACAACGAAATTATAACAGATTACTAACCAAAATCTTACTAAATAAGTATTTTGTTGGTAAATACGGCGGGAAAAAATGGTGCCAAATTTAGCAACATTCTATCAATGGATTACCAACTGAAATATTACTAACGCACACCTTTTGTTGGTAATATTACCAACAAAGTATATATCAGTTGGTAAATATGACAAAAAAATTGTTTATATAATTTATTAACATATTACCAATGAATAACTAACCAAACATTTACCAACGACAAGATTGTGTTGCTAAATTTACCAATCAAATATAAATGTGTTGGTAAATTAGTAACAAAATGTAATTTGTTGGAAAACTTGCAACCAATATCCAATTAGTTGGAAATTTTGCCGACGAATAAAGATTGTAGTTAGCAAATTACTAACATCATTAAAATAGTTGGTAATATACCAACCGATCATTAATCCATTGGTAAAATTTACCAATATATTAATTATTAGTTGGTAATATTACATATGAATGTTTAGTTGAATAGTAATTATTATCAACTGTGATAAAATTTATTGGTAAATTATTAACTACTAACTTATATTTGAATAGTTGGTAAATTTACCAATTGAAGTTAATTTTTTTGGTAAATCAATGTCTAGTGTTGAGGTTTTCATATTCAGTTTGTATCGTTAGGTGTTTTAACTTTTAACCAAAACTTGACTTTGGTCAATATTTGTGGTAAACGTGCTCAGATAAGAACTCTTTAAGTGTCATTAGCTTCGAAAGGTCATTTTTGATCTAACAGGAAGACTAGTTCAAGCTTTGAGGCTTCCATTTTTTGTTTGTGCCGTTAGGTGTTTTAAATCTTATGCTTTTGCAAAAATTTGACTTTGGTCAATATTTTTGTGAACGTGCTCAGATGAGAATTCCATCAGCGTAATTAACTCCAAAGGTCATTTTTTATCTAATAGAATGGTTGGTTCAGGTTTTGAGGCTTTCATTTTTAGTGTGTGCCGTTAGGAGTTTTAACTTATAAATTTTAGCCAAAATTTAACTTTGGTCAATATATTTTATAAACGTGCTCACATGAGAATTTTGCAAGTGCAGTTAGATGCGGAAGGTCATTTTTGATGTAATAAGATAGAGGGTTTGGGTTTTGAGGCTTCCGTTTTTAGTTTGTGCCGTTAGGCATTTTAAACTTTTAAGTTTTGACCAAAATTTCACTTTAGTCAATATTTTTGGTAATCGTGCTCGAATTGAAATTTTGTCACCGCGATTAGCCATATAAGTTCAAATTTGATCTCATAGGATGGTTGGTTCGGGTTTTGAGACTTTTATTTTCAGTTTGTGTCGTTAATCGTTTAACTTTTGGCTAAAATTTGAATTAGGTCAATTTTTTTGGGAAACATGCTCAAATTTGAATATCATCAGCGCGATTTGCTCTGGAAGATAATTTTTTGTCTTATAGGATGGTTTGTTTGGATTTTGAGGTTTTCATATTCAGTTTGTACCGTTAGGTGTTTTAACTTTTAACTTTTGGCCAAAATTTGACTTTGCTTAACATTTTTTGTAAACGTGCTCTGATGAGAATTCCATCAACGCGATTAGCTTCAGAAGGTCATTTTTATATCTAATAGGATGGTTGGTTCAGATTTTGAGGCTTTCATTTTCAGTTTGTGTTGCAAGGCATTTTAACTTTTATGTTTTGGCCAAAATTTAGATTTGGTCAATATTTTTGGTAAACGTGCTCAAATTAATTTTTTTGATATAATGATATGTGTCATATTGAGATTAATTTAACTTGTTATCATAGATTTTGCATTGTTTCATTCAAATATGATTTATAAAATTAATATTAATATTTTTGAATTTATATTCGTGCTCTTAGATTTTTAAATGCAATAAATTAATAAATATTCTACTATTGAATAATCATTTAGTTAATAATAATTTGAACATATTGTCAATCAATTACTAACCTAACATTGAACTTGAATGATATATTACCAACAAACTAACAATCAATTAGTAAATTTATTAGAAAAGCAAATAATCATACTAACGTATTTAAAATTTATTACCAACAAGAGTTGTGGTGGAGTGGTAAGTACTCCTTCATCCTTAACCATGAGGTCTCAGGTTCAATTCCCCTTGGGTACGTTGTCACCTTTAATTTGTTAGGTAGCTCTTTACCCCCCAATGTGGAACTTCCCAGCGTGAATCCGGATTTAGTCAGGCTCCAATGTGGGTATCCGACACCAGATGGAAAACCAAAAAAAAAGTATTTAAAATTTATTGGTAAATTACCAATATAATTTTTTTGTTACTAAAATTGCCAACCAATTACCAACGGAATCGAATAATGAAGAAAAAAATTTTACTAACTCCTTTTCAATTCGTTAGTAAAAGCACTAACGATATACTAACCGAAAATTAGTTGGTGAATTTACCAACGAAAATTTGAAGGCCATGTTTCAAAATTTTGTAACAACATCTTTAGGTGTTTACCAACTGATTTTTGGTTGGTAAGTTTACCAACAAATTAAAATCGGTTGGTAATATTTACCGACGAGCCTTTTAGCAACGGATTAATATAAGTTGGCATTTGGTTGGTAACTCAATTTGCCAACCAATTTGATCAATTTACCAACAAATTTTTTTGTTGGTAATTGGGGTTCCTTTTGTAGTGACAGTGGGTTTTAATCTCCTTAAAGAGAGCGAGATATCCACGTTTTAGCCTAAGGACTATTTATTCATTTTTGTCATATTACTTCTCAACTATAATTTATATTATTTGTGGTATATTACAATAAAACGAACTTCTCACACGTCAGAAAATGAAAGGAGCTAGAGACCTAACATGCATGGCAATTTGGATAACCTATTTATTCATTTGTTTCCTCTCCTTTTATTTAAATTTAAAAATATAAATCCATAAAAAATTCAACTTGCAGCATAATTGCATGTCATTTGCATTTCCTAAATTAACAAACTAGGTACAAGTGTCAAAAATATTGCTAACGTATTGAAAATTGCTTAAATTTGTCATTCTTTTATTTATTGGATGTTATTTTTTGGGTTGGAAATGCACCTTCTTAAACCTATTAGACCATAATATAATGCAGCTCGTAAATGTTGAGTTGAAGTTGAAAATTAACCAAAGCTTCCCTCTCACCAACCTACTTCAAGATAATGAAGACTCACGTGCAACCTTTTATATTAATTTCCATTAAAAAATCTCCTTTTAACAAAATTTAAAATGATGCAGGTAAGGTCCTAATTCTTAATTAAACAAACGAAATTAATTTATTGGTTCAATCAGAAGATCGTTGTCTACGAGCTTTTCCTGGATTCAGTCATATTTCAAAGTGAACTAGTATATATTTTAATTTGAATGTCAATTTTTTTTTACTAGAATGTCATACATGCATTTTGGATCTGTCTAAAATAATTTTTGAACTCTCTTTGCTCTATGCTAGAATTTTCTGTTACTGCTTCATCAGTTTATATATATAACACAAGAAAAAACATTTCCACCTTATTGACTCGATATATTTCTTATGAGGAGGATTTAACTGAACTCCACTGTAAATAACCCATGTTAATTGATTTGTACTTGCATAGTTGAGATTAATATTCTGATATAGTTAAAAGTTAAAGACCAAATTACATGAGGCTCATCAATGATTATATATCATTTTCTTCTAATCGAGATTAAATATTATGTTCACACTAATCATTGTTATCATTTTACTATTGAATAAGTAACAAAAGTCTCACATTGCATGGTTAATGAGATGAATGAACTTGTTATGAGGCTTCTGTGATCCTCCTCTCTTTAAACTAGCTTTTAAACGTGAGGTAAGTCAAAATCTAATTTAACAATTACTTTTATTACAATCCTTTTAATTAAAAAAGAAGATAGTGATGAAAGATTTTAATAACTTAATAATTAATTAAATATCTAAATTTATATCTTATTAACTAGGGTTTGATTCTAATTTTATAATCATCCTCTTCATTATTTTTCTTTCCCCTACCCAATTTTTTATTATTATTTTTTTTCAGAAAAAGGAAACCAAAAGTGCGGCAGTGCATGCCCACTAGTTTATTGAAGGACAAAAAGAATTATTAGGGGTGGGTCCTGGAAAAAAGATAGTGATATATAAGGAAGTATGTCAGAGATTAAAAGCCGATAAATATATTTCAATTGTTTTTAAATTAAAATAACTTTTAAATATTTTAAATAAAATAAAAAATATTAAAATTAAAATAATAAATAATTATAAATTATAAGTTTATATTACTAACTTTATAACATAAATTATAAGTCTATTCAAACAGATAAATCTAAATTTAAAGCGGACAAGGTTATAATAGTCTTTATTTGCTCCTATCTACCGTTAGGTTGTTATCTGATTGGACTTCACATGCAATATACAGTACCTAACAAGATCTTCCCAAAGTTTCATATCTATTTGACAATTATTCCATGAGATTATGTTCTTTTTCTGTCCTCTCCACCTTTTTCCAGAATAATAAGACGATTCACAGCCCCCCCCCCCCCTCCCCCCCCCCAACCCAATTATAGTTGATGAATATATATTCATCATTATTCAAATATAGATACTACAATTTATTTTTATTATATGTATCAGGTATGTTTATTTAAAGAGGGAGTAGTTAATTAACCAACAATCCGTCGACGTGACTCAGGAGTGATAGCATAAATTAATTGAAATTTGGCCATGCAATTAACTGTGTCGTGTATTCTAAACATACATCCACGTACGTCAATCTATTAGCATCATATATTGTTTAATAAGGAGTCAATCAGAAAAGTATGTACCAACAAAAAAAGATTAGTGAAATTTGGCCATGCAATATGAACATGGAAATCCACGATTTATGAGCATTTTTATTAGATATTGCGAATCGCTTAGAATATAAATTATGTACCAACACACAAAATTAATTAAATTTTGACCATGCATTGGTGTTACATATTAGTTCAACAAGAAGTTGGGAGGACATCCCGAAGATATTAGTTATACATTGATGGATTTTGTTAAGCATGGATTTTTTTATATGACAAAGTTGGTCTATTAATTTGTGGAGCAAGGTTCATGTTGAATCTAATTATTGAAAATTGTTGGGATTGGGTATTAGAAAGTTGTATACCAAATTTAATTTAAAGCAAAAATGTGATGGTGAATTTCAAACTAACAAGTGGATCACCAGAATTTCAGCCACAAATATTGAAAAATTAAAATTCAGGCGACCCAGTGAGATTTGACCAAATATTCCCATAAATAGATATAACTTACTGGTACTGTTAAGTGAAATCTTGATCGAATTTCAAATAAAAACTCTTGGTAATTGTGCCAAGAGCGTGCTTCCAAATTGTGGAGCGAAAGCTATTTTTCCAACACTTGTCTTAACATGGGCGACATTTAAAAGATGGCATGGAAATATCATATTTGTGCAAATCACCCTTCCCATATTTAAAGTTTACACCCGCGATTACTTAAGGAGAATCGAATAATTTGCTGTATTTAATTACATAGAAAATTATGTACTACGTAACATAGAGAGAAAAAAAAAAAGGAAACAAGAGAAGAGATTAAGCAACAAAAAAAGAGAACAAAAACTGTAGCAGCTGCTTCACCTCCTAGATAATAAATAGCTAGATTTACAAAGCATTTCTTTGGTTTGAACCATTTCAAGTACCATCCTCTTTCCCATTTGTTCAGCTACTATTTTTTATTTATACAATATAATATAATGTTTACCCATAGACGACGCGCGAATGCAGTTTTAATACGATGAATTAGAGGTAATAATGTGGTGGTTTAATTTATTTGACGATCGATGTTGGATAGTGATTGGTAGGGCATTGGGAAAATCTACGTAAGGATAGGCAAAAGCCTGATCAGGTGCAGCTAATTTCCAGTGAAAATTAAGAACAAGATAGTGAATGAAAATGGCCATCTCAAGTTTGGCCAGTTCAGATCCTGCACATAGACGTGGACCTCCCCCAAATGGCATGAAATTATTACTACTTTTTGTTGTGCTGCTTGTGCCTGTGCTTCCTCCTTTACCTGAAGGCGACTCTTCTGCATTCTGCATTAACACACTATTCATCACTTCTAAATTTTACCATACATATATAGTTCTCGATGAAAAAATGAACTCTAAGGGGACGTTTCGTACGCTAGACATGCATATAGTTAGTCCCGAGACAAAAAATTCAGAAGTTCTATCAGGATTAATAATTAGTACCCAATAAGTTATTCATAGTATCAAGATTTTGTTATTCGAAATAAAAAAATGACAAAAATACTCTTGTGATCCTTCAGGCCCTTTAAATGGTAAACCAATAATTTTTTCTTAAAAATTAACATAGTTAATAAAAAAATAATACTCCTATTAAAATAACTAATCGCAACATAAAGTATCCTTTGGTCCTCTCAACTATATTGCCGACATTATCAAGGCATTTCACATTGTGCGGTACAGTACTTCCCATTAGACAATTAAGTCAGATTTCAGAAGAAAAATAAAATTGCATGAGTATTTGCATTGAGATCCTGAGGAACGGGTACTGGTACTGCAAGCAGTAAATGCACTTGCTGTGTTTTTTTTAAGCAGTAAATGCACTTTGAATATTTTTGACAATAAGATTTAAAATAACTTGTAGACTGTAGGTACATGTAATTGTGGCCCCAAGAAAGAGGATAGAATGGGAAATGGATGGACCAGCATGGAGTAGAGTGGAGGTGAGCCACCATGAAAAGCACAGGTGCACGTGCACATGAAAACCCCACCACCCACATGTGGTTGGGTTTGGACAAGTCTTTTAAGTCTGTAATTACCTCAATTGGGTCCTCTCACCCCCCACCTCTTCTAGGACTTTGGGTTGGAATATATATGGATGGACGCGATAAACAAGAAAAAAAGATAATTCGATCTATAAAGTATTTTGCATTAACACAATTTGGAAAAAGACTTTATTTCAAAGAGTGTTATGTAAATAGATATTATAATGATTGCTTCAACGATTCATATAGGTCAAATGGAGACAAAAAAATTTTAAAAGAATAAATAAATAAGAAATCACCCAATATATACTTATTAAAGTCATTTTCCGATTAATTTATATTTATATGGCATGTGACTCATTTAAGGAGAAGTATTATTCCTAGAATCATAGGAGAATTCAAGATTGAGCTTTATAGATTTAATTAAAGGATTCTACTACAATTTCATTTGATATAAGTTTTAAATTAAATATTTATACTTCTTTGATGAAGCTTTTAAAACCGAACACTTACCCTTCACATAGGTAGAGTCCTTGCTTATTATTTGCACATATTTAAGCTTAAGGTGGGGTTTTTCTCCGTGCATAATGCAGCATCTGTGCAAGAATTGATTGTGACAGTTCATTTTGGTTTGGGTCCCTTTGTGTGGATTATTATGATTATCAGGACGGCTAAATCCCACCTTGCTTTTTATTGATGATATTTTATATGCTCGCTCTATCATGCGACCCAACAAACGGCCTACATAGAATGTTCTTTTCTACTCTCCCCAAACTTGTCTTAATTCACTCCCTTATCCATTTAATTATTGTTTCTTCTTTGGGAAAAATATCATCCCTTGTTCCAATCTTAAAGCACATATTTGCTTCTTAAAATTAGAGGTGTGACTTCCTTTATTTTTTTGTCACATCATCCCACGACTCTCATATGCAACCTCAAGTAAGACGACTAAACTTGGTGGATGCATTAAAACATTAAAAACTACTTTTTGCTTTCAAACTTAACTCTCCTTTACCTCTTCTCACGTCTATTATAATTTTATTTTATTTTTTAAAAAGTTGCAAGTTTACTTTACTAAGTTGCATTTATCCATTAAAGATTTTTAGAATTGGACCGACACTTGAAGCAATGATAAGGTTATCTTTGTGTGATTTTATAAATTACGAGTTTGAGTTGTGAAAGCTTTTACTAATGCTTCTATTTGGGTATACATCACACCCTTGAGTAGTTGAGTTAAAGACCGTTCCTAGACCTTAATAACACGGGATGCTTTGTACACTAAACTGAGTGTCGGTTTAAATGCAAAATTGACTAACCTGCCATCTCCAAGGATCAAAGTCGTGAGGTCGGTCAAAAAGTGAAGGATCTAAATGCGCTGCTGAAATCACCGGCAATACTTTCCATCCACATGGAATGTCATAACCTTTTTTGAGTTTTCAAGTTGAAAAACAGAACAAAAACAAAAAGATTGTTAAAAAGGCAAAACCAAATCAGATATTAAAGCTGCAGCCATGCATCATCATACAATAATACCTTTGTATCGAACATCTTTCACAGCTTTCCTGTGAAGAAACCTGACTACATTCCCAAGCCTTAGAGTCTCATTAATAACCTACAAGTGAAGGAAAAAAAAAATTAGCATAACTTATGTGTTATCAATGTATATAGAATTTTTACACTATTAATGTATGTAACATGTAACAACAATCGTACTTTGTGTTCAACAATTATCTTTTAAATGAGTTGATAAGCTAAAGGGTATAAACTTACACATTGGGTGAATTCCATTTTCTTGTAGTCATCCCAATTTAATTCTGTTTCTCCTGACTGCTTTTTTGCCCTGGAAATCTCCAAGTGCTCTTCCTGAATTTATTACCAGCAAGAAGAAATAAATTAATTAAAGAGTGGACTTGAAGAAAATTCACTAAAAGTATTTGATTATTTGAGCTTACTGTTAGTTGTTGAACAGCAGCAGGACAGCTTTCTAAGAAGAAAATAGACAGAGCTATTGCTACTGATGAAGTTTCATGGCCAGCAAAGAGCAAACTTAGTAGCAAATCAAGAATTTGCTCCTTTGAGAGATTTGAATTTTTCAGAACCCAACCTAGAAGGTCGTTTTCGTTTCCGTTCATTTCATTATGCCTCTCCTCCATTTTTGTCTCAATAAATCCAAGAATTGTTGATCGAGACTGTATAAAAGAGAAAAATAATTCATAACTTGAAAATAAGTAAACACATAAAAGGGGTTGTTCAGACGGTAAGCATGTTCTACCTCGCTTTTAATCACTTAAATTGATATGATGATTTATAATAGTACCTGTAAGGCCTTTCTGTAAGCTGTTCCTGGAAAATTCAATGGAGCAGAAACCACTCCTTTCATAAATGTGATGTACTCTTTCTTCAGCTTCTCTGTCTCTGGATTTCCAGGTTGTAGACTCATGATATGCTCTGCCATAAAGTTGAATGTAAACTGTAGAAATTTCACACACATAACAACAACAATTTCCAAAGTTAGAGCAGCAACAACAACAAGTGTTATCATACAAGTGAGGTCTGAAAGGACGCAGTGTATGCAAACTTTATCCCTGCTTTGAAAGGTAGAGTGGTTGTTTTAGATAAACTCGGTTTAAGAAAACGGTAAGAAAATTACGAAAGTGAAGAAATCATAACAAAATATTAAAAAAGCATTAGGAAGGAAAAAAAAAGAATAGTAACTACTGTACAACGAAATAGTGCAATAATGAACTAAAAAAATACAACTCCACTTATTTACCTTCTTTGCTTCATCTTGTGCACAAACAACAGAATCCTGTTTCCAAGAGCCAAGAACAAGCACAGTATGCTTTTCAACTTCACTTAAAAGTTGATTCCTGAGTCTAGCATTGCTCAAAAAATTCAGAGAAATCATCCTCATATCTCTATGCATTTGTCCAACTTGAACCAACATAGACCATTTACCAAGTATCCCACCTATACTTCTTGGATAATTACACTCAAATAATCTCCCTTCATTCTGCAGAATGTATCTGTTAAGCCCTGCATCTGCTGAAACTATTGTTGGCTCTCCAAACAAATTTGACTTGAAAATTTTCCCATACCTGAAAAAGATCAAAATTTTCAGCACAAAAATTCAAGAAACAGAAAAATAAAAAAAAAAGGGTTAAAAAAATTTACCTTGAGATATGATCTTGCATGAAATCTCCAATAGTAGTAGCTGAATAAGGTCTCAAATAACCAATAGTTTCACCAAGAAAAGGCCAACCCATATCCCCTGGTGGAAGATTTTGAAATTTGTGTTTTCTTTTGAATAGATTAAGAATAATAAGGACTGCCATGATTGGAGGAACAAGAAAAAGAAAAAACTCTAAGTCAGACATTGATGATTTCACTGTTTTTCCTTTTCTTCTTCTCTGTTTTTTTTTTCCTTTTTTTCAGTTTCAATACTCAATAAGCTCTGTTTCTGAAGCAGAGGTTCGAACAAGATAGTACTCAGTATTTATAAGAGTGATATAGCGTATGAGGTTACTTTTTCATTAATCAGAATTTTGAATTCGAGTTTGAAAATATAAAATTTCTTTGGTAGGAAGCTTTCCTTCCAAATGGGGCCTACATGACATGAATTTAAAATAATTAGGCTTCAATATAGGTATCGGATACTGAATAATTTTTTTTAAAAAAGTATTATATTATGTGCAGCATCGACTATGAATCTTCTGAGATGCTGCTATAAAGAAACTTTCTGTTTTCTGAAGCTCTTTTTGGAAAGTATCTTGCTTTTTATAGGCTTCTTTCTTGTCGTTTATCATTTACGCCGTTCACTTCCTTCACACTTTTATAATTGAACATTTAATTTATTCACTAATTAAATACTAGACTATCTTAATTTATTACTCTTGAGTCTTGATTACACTAAAACTATTAAAAGATTATGATGTTTTACTATTAACGAGAATTTCCTTCTTGATTACACCAACAAGAACGGATATTCAAAGTCGAGAATGTGACGCTATCTTGTTACTTCATGAATTTAGTTTTTATTATTGAAATATATCGAAATTTATCTTATAATGAATTATAATAATATTGTATTGTTCGCTCTTCAAATGTCTGTCCATCTCCACATTATCTCAACCTTGGAGATATTTTCTCAGAGTAATATTTGCATAACTCTAATCAACAATAAATACAATTCATAATAATATTTGCATAACTCTAATCAACAATCAAATCATTGATATCAGTGTAAAATAATCATGAGTATATACTTTTTTCCGTTAATATAGTTTTTCTGTTTTCTAAAAGCATTCTAAGCTAATGCATCATCTTTGGATTTTAGAAAGAATTATAATATGTGAAGAAAAGAAACAGCATAAGTCCTTAAAAGTGACAGCATACGGAGATCAGAAGGAAGATTTTCTCTGTCTGCTATTGTCCCCGTTTGCCATCCCTGAGCTGCACGTACGACTGCCTACGGGCTACGGCCACAGATAATTAGGTTGAGTTTGGTATCAAAGAATTCTTAGATACTCCCTCCGTCTAATTTTATAAAAATTAGTTTGACTTGGCATAATTTATTTTTTTTAAATGAAAAAGAGTCAAAACTATCCTTGAATTGTAGGAAAAGGTTTAAAAATACCCTTCATCGGTTCATCCTTAATCTAAAAATACCCTTTCATTCACCTTTTTGGTTCACCTATACCCTTCCACTCACCTTTTTGGCTCATTTACCCTTTCATTCACCCTTTTGACTAACTTCTACCTTTATGACTAACAACAAAAGTTTATTTTGTTTTATTTTTAAAAAAAAAATATTATTTGTCATGTTCTTATTAGATAAAATAAAATTTTCATCTCTATTAATATTATTCCTCATAATCTATTCAAATAAAAAAATATATACAACTCAAGACCTCAATTTTTATTTTTTTTTTAAAATAGTAATTTTTGTATTTGCTCTAAAAAAAATTTTAAAAAAAGTTTGTTTTAAATAATTAATATATCATAAGAATATAAATAGTGCCACAATATCTATCTTCCTTCTTAAAATTGTTAACTTATTTTTTTTGCTAATCTATGATAAATATTTTTCAAAGAAGAAGCTCCACAAACAATTTTACTTAAAAATTAACTCATTAAAAAAAGGAAAAAAAAACAGATGGACGGTCGTAGCCATAGGGAAAATTTAAGTAGGAAAATAGAGAAAAATGTGTGTAATGTATTTATGGATAAGATAATATATTGTTATGATTATGACATAATAAATTTGTTTATATAATATTAATGATCTATATCATGTTTAGAATCTTGATTTAATTAATTAAATATTAGTCGTTGATTTTTTCTTATGTCTTGAGTCTTCAATCTAAGTAAAAATTTGAGGAAATGAATCCAAAAATAAATAAATAATAACAAACTACAATATTTTTTTATATAAAAAAATTGAGGTCTTGAAGAGGTATATTGCTTTGGTTTGGATAAATAATGAGAAACAATCTAACTGAGGTGGGCTCTTTATATTATCCAATAGGAGAATGACACATAATAAATATTTTTTAAAAAGAGAGAATTGTTAGTTCAAGGGTCTAAGTGAGTAAAAAAGGTGAATGGAGGAGTATTTTTCAACTAAAAAGATAGATGAAGAGTATTTTTAAACCTTTTCCTATAGTTTAGGAGTATTTTTGGCTCTTTTCCATTTTTTTAAAAAAGATTTATAAAATTTGTGGTCTAAAATAAGTAATAAATATTTGTGTGACTATAAATCATTTCATTAAAGATAAAATGAGTATTTTAAAGTTAAATGATTATTTAATATAGAAATGTGTCATTTGAAATTGACAAAAAAAGAAAGTAAATCATACTACATTCATCCACTTTTAATTGTCATAGTTTCTTTTTTTGGAGTCAAACTATAAAAACTTTGACTAATATTTTACGATATATTTTTTGATCATATTGATATCAAAAATTGTAATTTATAGTACTTTTCGTATAGTTTTTGAATATCTAAATTTTTTGTTTAAAATATCGAATTAATGTAATCTAATTTAACTTTAAAAATTAGTCAAATTGACTTTCGAAAAGGGCAACATGATAAATAAAAATGGACGGAGGGAGTACAAAATGAGGCAAGGGAATATTAGGTTTTTATTTTGCTTATAAATAATTTTTTTTAGAGAAATAACTTTCTTAAAAATGAAAAAATAAATGATTATTCTAGTAAAAGTAGGAAAAACATGTTTCACAAATAATGTTATATTCCAATAATTAATGTGTAGGATGTAATATTACTTGTGTAACATGTTTTTTCTTACTTTAATTAGAAAATTCATTTATTTTTGGATTAGAGGAAGAGGGAGTTCAGGAACTCAACATGGAGATAATTTACATGGATCATTCGATAATGGAAAATCTTAATTATTTGACGAAGCAAGAGGAGTCCAGATGAAATTGATAAGATCTTCACCAAGACGTGGCGCAAAATTTCGTTTGAGTTCTTCCCCGACAAGTATGGGGTAGTTTCCAAAAAATCATTTTAAGGGGAGTGCGAAAAATTAAAGTTGATTTTTTGGAGGTACAAAAAATATCTTAGATATTTGGTAGAATTTTGTAGAGTAAATATCTTTGATATTTGTACTTAAGAAAAATCTAGATAGTCTAGAGTATAAAATATTTAAGGGAGATATTTATAGAAAAGATTAGAATAGTCTAGATCCTTAGTATCTAGAATCATCTCTACACAAGTATAAATAAGGATTGTCTTAGTCATTTGTAACCAACCCAACCAAAATCAAAGACAATTCAAGAGGCTTCTTCCATAACAAGTTCTTCTTTATAGCTTCCTCTTCTTTGGTTGAATCCTCTGATCTTTGTTAATGATCTTGGGCTAGCAGAATGCTTCCCGAATTATATTTTTCTTCTGCTATTTGCTATTTTCTACACAGAACAATTATTCATAGCCTGAGAATGTGACACTATATTGTTACTTCATGAATTAGCTTTTAATATTGAAATAAATCGAAATTTATTTTATAACGAGTTATAATAATATTAATATTATATTGTTCGCTCTTCAAATGCATTTAAACTGTTATATGTCCAGCTTCAGAGTTTTTGGCCAAAAACTCTCTCCAACTCCACATTACCTCAAACCTTGGAGATATTATTTCAGTAATATTTGCATAATTCTAATCAACGATCAATACTAGCCAGAGTAATATTTACATAATTCTAGCCAACAATTAAAGTATATGCTTTTTTCCGTTTTCGAAAAGCATTCTAAGCTATTACATCATCCTTCGATTTTAGACACTAGATAGAATTATAATTTGTTCTAAAGCTTGTAGTGGAATCAAATGAAACAGCATAAGTACTAAAAAGTTAGGCAATTGTCCTGGTCTCCCATCCCTAAGCTGCACGTACGACTGCCTACGGCCAACAAAATTATATCTAGCTACGTTGTGTTTGGTATGGAATGGAAGAATTTTTAGATACTCCTTCCGTCACATTTTATATAAGTTAGCTTGATTCGGCACCACCAAGTTTTAACAAGAAAAGAAAGACTTTTGAAATTTATGGTTTAAAATAAGTGATAAATATTTGTATGACTATAAATCATTTTATTAATAATAAAATGAGTATTTTAAAGTTAAATTGTTATTCAATATAAAAATATGTCATTTGAAACTGACAAAAAAAAGTAAATCATATAAACCGAGACAAAGAAGTATTAGGTTTCATTTTGTTTATAAATATTTTTTAAAGAAAAATAAATTTCTTAAAAATAATAAAAAAAATTATTTTATTTAAAATAGGAAAAACATGTTTCACATGTAATGTTATATTCCAATAATTAAGGTGGAGTGTAATATTACTTTGTGAAACATGGCTTTTCTTACTTTAATTAGAATAAACATTTGTTTTCATTTTTTTAAAAAAAATATTTGAAGAAAATTACCTATTTTTTAGGAAGACAACTTCTGTAGAGAATACTTTCTTCATACCAAAGGGCCAAGACACTCAAGTTTTACCATGTCATAACATTTGTGATGGTAAGATTTTTGATTTTATGATCCTAAAATTATTTAATATTTGTTTTTTATAAAAGTTTTTCGTGAGGGTGAAAAAAAGTTTAAATTTAATTTCTTTAAAAAATAATTCTTTTTAAAACGGTTTTATAAATATAAAATTACATGAATTAAAATGGAGAAAATATAAAGATATTTCGTAGCATTTGGTGTAATATCATAGCTATATGTGTCATGAGACAAAATGATACAATTCTATTTTGCAGTCTAATTGATTCTCGTGGATCTGTTTAACTGATTTATTTGAATTTTTCTCTTCCTAAATCTGGTTAAAGTTTGACTTTAACTTTTAATTTTTTTAATAAACTTGTTGAGCATGTATACATCTGGTTATTAATTTTCAGTTCTAAATTTTAAATTACATTCTTCTTCCACGTAATTATTCTAATTATTTTTTCCATTTTTTGTTTCAGTTCTTTAAGGTATATGCTACTGATGCAGTGATGACATCGACAAGGATAAAAAAGGCAGAGTCGGGCTTGATCTAAATAGCGTAGTGACGTAAACGGGGAACTCTTAGCCCGCCCAAACCCCTCCTAATCCGCCCTATTGCCATCCCTGGAATCCGTGGTTCTTGGCTTTTCTTCTAGCCTAACTACTAGGAGTACTTTCACATATAACAACAACACTATCTTTAATTTTATGAAATTTGATTTTCGTATTAATTTTCACTCTTAATTAAATTTGTATTCATGTATTATATTAGAAACTGTTGGTGTATTATACCACAAATATAAAATATTAGAGTTAAAAATAAAATGACAAAAAATGAATAAATAATTATTTAGGCTGAGGCACGGATATCTCGCTCTCTTTAAGGAGATTCAAGCCCACTGCGGCATAATCTACACTGATCCAATAATAATACTCTTGACTTATCCCCTCCAGGATACAACAGCCCAACAAAGTGTACAACTCAAACAACTCCGGATTAGTTGAAGAGTTTAAAGCTCCACATAAGAACACCTTCCTTCAACATATTAATACTCTCTTTTGTATAATGAATATTGTTGAAGACTTAGAATATTTTTCTATGTCTCAATTCTCTCTTTCACTACACTAACATCAATATAAACTTTTCACATTTTCTTACACAAGGAAGAAACACCACTATTTATAGGTGAAGAAGTCTGTAGAATGAGGGGTAGTAATGTGGGTAGATAAATGTGATAGATGTTACATGAGTTACAAGAAACTAATGGTCATATGAGTTACAAGAAACTAATGACCATGAGAGTTACAATAACTAATGGTCATATAAGTTACAAGAGCCAATAGTCATCTTCTACCACAATTTATACCCACTAACATATGCCTTCAATATTTTATTTTAATAATAAAATACATATACACCAACATTCCCCACTCATTTTAATATTAAAATAAGAAAATGTTCCACAATTTAGTTGAAGGTAGGCTATCATGCATAATGAAGGTGTGCTCAGCATTGAACCTTCACTTAGTAAAACAATAATTTTTACTCCAGAGTCAGTAGTGGTCTCAGACTTGAACTATGATTGCTTAAGGGAAATAAAGTATTACTGCTTACACATAATAATCAAGGTGTTGACATAAGCTTTATTAGCCAGCACATTACGACCTTGTGTTATCTCGATTTCATGAGTGTTTTTGAAAACAAGCCTATTCTCATAGAAATCGACCTACTTTCACACTCACATAGGCCTATAATATTTGATAATATAACTACTTTTTTTGAAAGACTAACTACTTTTTAAATTTTTTTTGGTACGATTTACTATTATTTTCACCAAGTTATAATCTATTACTTAATTCATAACAGAAAAAGAATGCTTACGTGAGTGAATATATAAATAACTGGTATGCCTGTCTATGCATATTTTTTAAAAAAATAATGTTTTTTTAACCCCTCTCTTTTATTTTCTTAGTAACTCAAACTCACAATCTTCGAATTAAAAATAAAATTTGTTTATCATACGAGCAACCTTCTTTCATCAATAATGTGCAAATTGCAATAAGAAAAAACTTTCTAGTTTGAATAAGAGCCCACTAGTACGTCCAGTATAGTTGGTTTTGTTAGGAAACAAAAGCTAATTCATGTTAGGATCAAAATAATTAGGTGTAATACGGAAGCTAGCAAAACAAACTTCAAAAGACCACGAGTAAGAAGATAAACGAGAAATATACCAAAAGACATAGATTTAACGTGGTTCGGTCAATCAACCTACGTTCACAAAGGAGATAAGAAATTCACTATAAATATAAAAGTACAAGATATAAAAAGAAACAACATCAACCAATTCACTCGGAATACAAGGAGGTTTGCAAATTCTCTAACATAACCAAAACTCTGAAAACCCCAGAACTATATTGTGAATGCTGATTAAGTTAGAAAGAACAAACTTCTATTTATAGAGTCCTAAATTTTTTCCTACAAGAAAATGACTAGTCAATCCTAAACTTTTTCCTAAAATGAAAACCTATTTATGGTGAGAAAGACAATTAATACCCAACAATTCATTGTACTTTCAATTTATCATCTTCTTGACTTTTTCAATTATCAAAGTTTATTCACTGTACTTTAATTTGTCATGTGACATTTATATATGCTTCACATTAATTAACGTCTAATAATTCTTAAAATTCAGACATAAATTGAAAAATATATAGTTAAAGTAGTTTGACGTAAAATTCTTTGTTTTTTTTTGGATGAACTTTTATAATTTGGTAAATGGTGTTTATCAAGTGGGACAAAGGCAAATAATTCCGTGTAGAAGTAGTCTTATATTTGGATTGAATACATCAATTACAACGATGTGTACTATATTGATGTTTCACTATTGACTCGTACCATGCTTTAGTCGTGAGACAAGGACAAAGGCAAAATCGAAAAGGTACATCCGAGACACAACAGTATACTAGCGTTATTACTACGAAATAACATCGAATATATAGGACAACAAAATAACAAAACAATACCATAGAAACTGAAAATACAATACACCACAGCCTATATCTTATAAAATTACTATTTTATAACTTTAACATTTATCTTCACTCATAAATTTTCTAACTTTTTTTTAAAAAAAATTATGTCCAAGTAATATCTTAACTTTTACAATACTCCCTCCATCTCTATTTAGTTGTCCATATTTCCTTTTTTAGTTGTCCATTTTGACAAATCAAGAAATTAAAGGACAACAAATTTTTTCCTATTATACCCTTATTTAAATAAAATTGTCATAAATAAAGTAAATAAACTTATGAACTTCCCAACATTGATTAGTTATCTTGAGTTAATTAATTTATTTTGGAATTGTAAATTGTACTATAAGGGTAAAATTGTAACTTCACTGTGCTAATTATTGTTGCCTTAATCTGTGTGCCATTTCTAAAGTGGACAACTAAATAGGGACGGAGGGAATAGTTTCTACCTTCAAATTTTTTTCTTCCAATTTCAGCAAAATATAGTCGAAAATCATGCTAATAAGACTGAAAAGTTCTTTTTTATTTTAAAACTATACCTAGAGGATAAGGAAATCAAGTATGTATCAATAGTCCGATTTCTACACTTATCGACTGGCGAATCATTCAGCGGATTTATTATATTAATAGAAGAAAAAAGTGATGAGTATTATGTATTCTTTAATTAGACTTTTTGAGTTCAAGTTCTGAATAAAATTATTTTATTAGACATTTTAACTCAAGTTGAGATTATTTAGCGCGATTTATATCAATTAATGTTTAGCCATGATGAGCCTTTAGGTTAAATTATCCACATTATAGATGTTTAGTTCGGTGTGAGATGGCCGTGTGTTGATCAAAGTCTTATATTGGATGAAAAAGTGGATGAATAGTCTCTTGAGATAAACTTGGCAATCTTCCTCTCATAAACTAGTTGTTGAGATTGAGTTAGACCGTAGACGAGCGATGGAATGTTAAACAAAAAAACAAAAAAAACCAGTCAAAAGTCTAGTTGCAGACCGCTCCAATAATGGTGTTTTCTCAAGCAGTGAGAAATTGACCACGTACCAAACAGTTCCGTGCTTCTTTGGCTTTTCTTCTAACCTAACTACTAGGAGTACTTTCACATATAACAACACTATCTTTAATTTTATGAAATTTGATTTTCATATTAATTTTTCACTCTTAATTAAATCCGCATTCATGTATTATACTAAAAGCCATTTTTATGAATGACAGTCTCAATAAAATTTTCTCAGTTAACATGGACTTGAGTGACGAATTTGAAACCCTTGAATGAATTCTAAATTATCTCACCACAGTCCACAACTCATATTGAGAATTTTCCTATAATATTTGATAATGTTACTACTTTTTCAAAGACTAACTACTATTTTTTTTGGTACGATTAACTACTATTTTCACAAAGTTACAATCTATTACTTAATTCATATTAGAAAAAAAAATGCTTTTACGTCATACATGAGTGAATATATAAGCTCCCACCTCTTTGGTTCCTTGGTGACTCGAATCGCAAGGATTATTCCTTGATGATTCGAACTCGCAATTTTTGAATTAAAAGTAAGGGGAGTTTACCATCCGAGCAACATCCTTTCGTCAGCAAATTGCAATAAGAAGAAACAAAAGTTACTATAAATACACGTCCGTAACGATTTCTATTTTGAATAAGAGTCCAGTATAGTCGGTTTTGTCAGGAAACAAAAGCTAGTTCATTGTACTTTAAATTTAACATCTTCTTAGCCTTTTCGATTATCAAAGTTAATTCACTGTACTTTAATTTATCATGTGACATTTATATAAGCATCAAATTAATTAACGTCTAATAATTCTTAAAATTCGTCATTAATTGAAAAATATATAGTTGAAGTAGTTTGACGTAAAATTCTTTGTTTTTTTTTTTTTGGAAGAACATTTATAATTTGGTAAATGGTGTTTATCAAGTGGGACAAAGACAAATAATTCCGTGTAGAAGTAGTCTTATATTTGGATTGAATACATCAATTACAACGATGGGTACTATATTGATGTTTCACTATTGACTCGTACCATGCTTTAGTCGTGAGACAAGGACAAAGGCAAAATCGAAAAGGTACATCCGAGACACAACAATATACTAGCGTTATTACTATGAAATAATGTATCGAATATATAGGACAACAAAATAACAAAACAATATCATATAAACTGAAAATACAATACACCACAACCTATATCTTATAAAAATACTATAATTATAGTTTTAATATTTATCTTTACCGTGTCCGCATTAATCAATCTGTTTGGGCAAAGTTTTCAAATTTTTCTTATTTTGGAAAGAGTTTTTTTTTGGGGGTTATAAATAATTTTTGAAAAACTACATCGAGAGAGTAGCAATTTGAGTTTGATTAATTATTTTAAAAACACTTTTATTAATATTAGAGCAATAATTTATGTTTGACCAAGATTTAAAAAGTGTTCTCGAGGCTAATTTACTCTATTCAACTTCTGAAAACTTTTTTATTACTATTCAAAAAGACTTAAATCTCTGAAATAAGTATTTTATACATATAAAAAGGAAATTTTTTTTGGCCAGAATGATATTTTATCTATGTTATTTTACCTTTTAAAATATTTTTACCATTTTAACTTTAATACATTTTAACTAAAAAATGGAAAAAAGATCAGTTTATTTTAAAATTAAAAAAATATTATAGTTTTTTAAATTTTCTGGCCAAATTTTCTGGTCATTAAGACCATCTCCAACCCAACACCAAATTTTACACCAAATTCTAAATTTGGTGTATAATTTGATGTTTTGAGCTCCAACCCACACCAATTTTTACACCAAATTTGGTGTGTGAATAGTGTTACACCAAATTTGGTGTAACACTATTCATTACACCAATTCACTTTTTGAATATTTTAGTATTATTTCATTATACAAACTTTTAATTAAACATTATATAAATGGTATGTTTTAATTAAATATCTCTTGTATATTTAATTATTTTTTATGTAATATTTTTATAATATTAATTTTAGATATAAAACTTAACTTTTTTATAAATTAATTTTTCTATATATGATTTTTAAAAAAAATTAAATTTATGTTAAATCTACTATAAATTATAATTGGATATAACTACAATCAACCTTCACCAAAATTAAAAATGCAAACATTGCTCATTTTAAACTACGTAATGCATTAATAGAGCATTTATGGGAGCACCGTAGTGATCTTGAAAGTTGAATATTTATGTAGAATTTAAAATATTTTTTTCAATTGTGTAATGTTTATTTAATTGTATTTCATTAATGATTTCACTTTTACTTGTATTATCCATTATTATGTATAATGTATAATATTTGCTAGCAATTTATATTATTTAAAAAATTATGGTACAAAATAATTTTATATTAAACGATTATAAAAGGAAATAATATGAATTATATATGATGAATGTTTTAGAAAGAATTTGTTTTATGAAATAAGAAAATATAACTGAAATAAGAAATAATAATAAAATAATATAATAATAAAGAGAGAAAAATATTCCTTTTTGGTGTAAAATTTGGTACAGTGGATTGGAGTTGATTACACCAAAAATAGTGCTGACACCAAATTTAGTGTAAAATTTGATGTTTGAGTTGGAGATGCCCTTAGCACTTCCCATAAAAAAAAAATACTTTTAACTTATCATAATGATTTCTTGAATTGTATGTTTGACATATTTGCTTTTCTTGTTAAGCGAGACAAGTTTCATTGGAAGTAAAAAGGTATAATTGGAGGTTAATAATGCAATTTGTAAGACATGAAGAGTTACATACAATAATATGATATTTAATCATTGTGAGCATACACACTCTTTATAAGAGTAGTGTACTTAGGACCCGTTTGGTAGGAGGTATTAATCAAAATAGTTTATGGATTAAATTTTAGTCCAATAAAACATGTTTGATTATTTTATTTAATCTAATTCATGAATTAGTTATACCTCATACAAGTAGAGGCGTATTCAAGGAGGGGTCATCGGGTTCACGTGAACCCATGCTCCCCTCTCGAGATCATATATAGTAGTGTTATATTTTTTGAAAAATATTGAAATATAGATATGTGAATCAACACTCCGGGTATCATATAATGCGATGATGACTGGTGCACCTCTCTACGTGAGGTTAGAAATTTGAATTTTATATTCATCTTCTTTAATTTTTCTTTGTAAAATTAGATAACACCTCTCTAAATGGTTATTGCTAGCACTTTTGACATTTTAATTAATTTTGGACCTATAATATAAATTTTAACTGTTTTCAGTAAGAAGAATCTAAATGTCCAACCGATCAAATTTATATATTAGATCATCTTTTTTGTAATAATGCTCCCATCATCTCGAAATCTTGGATACGCCTTTGCATACAAGGTCTTATGTTATCCCTAGAAAAGGGAGGGATAACTAATCCAAGGTTTAACAATCCTTGGATAAGACCCCTAAATGACTAAACTATCCCCAAATCTTTTTTCCTAAATTTCTTATGTAATTTAATGTTTTTATTTATTTATATTAGAATAGTTATAAATATTCTTTTAAATTCTCCAAATTCATTCCATGTAATTTGATGATTTCACAAACTAATATTTTTTTCTCCATGTTTGATTTGCTATATTAGGTTGATTTTTTTTTCTTGATTTTTTAAAAATGTAGTTCGTCGATTGACCACATGAACTATTTATTCTTTTTTAAAAAAAATAAGCTTCGTCTATTTGAACAATTTAAATAGCCTTAAATCTATGTTAAGTTTAAGGTATATTTGACCAACAAAAAATTAGAAATATACCGTGCTATCAAGGATAGTGACACATCACACCTCAAAATTAATAATAATTTTTTTTATATATATTTTAGTATTTAACTTGACTAGTTAAATGAAATAGAAAATCTCATAATAACCCAATGGTATAATAGGAAAGAAGATTTTTCCAGAGTCTTAAACCAAACATAAAATTAGGTGGAAATCAATGAACCAAACACTTGATAAAAATCAATCCCTGCATTACTAAATCCTGCGCTACTAATCCCTACATTACTAATATATGCGTTAATAATTCCTGCATTATGATGCATCTTTGTACCAAACGACCCCTTAAAAGCTTGTCGTGTTTACACAAGATTTTGAAATTGTCACTTCAAGAAAGTAAGATATAAATAATTCACCTTAATCTGTTCATCAATGGTCGATTCCAACTCAAATAATAATCTACATGTTACATTCATTAGTGGTCGATTTTAACTCAACTTATAATTTATAGGTCACACAAAAATAACTTTACCAACCAATACAACTCCAAAAACTCTCCTTCCCTATATATATGACAACTCAATAATGTTTTTAAAAGAAAAATGGCTTTTCATATTAAAGATAGATTATCCACCTGGCCAAATAAGCTGTATTCTCCATAATTTGGAACCAAACACACCAACCAATAGGAGAAAACAACTCACCATTCGTGCGGGGTGGACCTTTTTTTTTTTTTTTTTAATAAAATATATATATTTTTTTATCCTTGCCCAATCATTGCCACACTGTCAAGCCCCACGTGTCAGCACCACACGTGTGAGATAGGGGGAGGGGTCATATAAGTTTAAATGCGCACCAACTGCGTACTTTAAATGTAGGCCATATCGCCGGCCGTGATTCATGTCATGAGTTTGGGACAAATAGAGTTTTATCGATCGACTTTCTTTACAGCCACATTTGATTAGACTTTGCAATATAACAAATTCAAATAAAAACAATCAATCATCAAAGAAAGAAAAAAGGATCTTTTATTGTTACAAAAGGACAAACATCCTCGATTGTATACGTCTCGTCAAGTGAGAAAAAACAGGATCTAATTGATTATTTTTGTTTTTATTAAATAGTTGTTGAGAATTGACTTTTGTTTTATATGATGAAGCTCAAAAGGAATGCTAATATTGTTCATTGAATAGGATGGGACTTCAACACCCAATTCATAACAAAATGATGGGTTTTGAAGTTGTGTTAGGTATTTTAAAAGTGTTCAAGATTTAATATACATGTATGAAAAATAATTTTTAATTTATATACTTTATATAAAAAAAAAATTCTATATAAGAATGTTGTTTTGATGAATGATGTTTGACTGACGCACCCATCACTATATGTGGCTACGCTATTGATTTATTAAAAAGTAAATCAAATATCACTACTGAAATTGATTGTATGTATATAAGTTGGGCACTTGCTCATATGTGTTTGAGTTGGAGACATGTAGTCCATATCATTTTCAATCTTGTAAGCGTGGCCAATTACTTTGATAATAATCAGGAACAAGCCTAGTTGAGTTACGTCTATCTAAATGCGACCGAGCTATTTATACATATTAAGTGAAATTTAAAATACAAATCCAAGGTGTAGGCTAAAATTATTGAGTTTTGTTGAATCTATATATAGGACCGTAATCAAATTTGTAGCATTATCCCTCTTTATGTTAAGGGAGGATGCATTCAGCATTACAAGGTTCAAATTATCCATGTTATCTATAGGCTTCCTTTAAGTGCATGCATTTGGTGCACCAAATGAGCTATATATATGTATGATGACCCTTAAGAGGGCAATAAATTGACCCTTATCTGTATGTTTAGTGGGGTGGGAGTTTTTAATTATTGCATATTGGTTCAATAAGCGACTCCAACAACGACTGATCACACACTCACACACTCGTCTAAGTAAATTCATTACGTGACCCCTTTAAAAGATTGAGCATCACAATATTTCACATCCAAACATGGGCTAATTTGAATATATATGTTGGATGTGGTAATTGTATATCCATCCATGTTGTGAAAAAGTTCTTGAGAGGAAGACTAATTAATTATCCTTATGAGTCTAAATTTATTCTTGTATCTTAATATCATGTTCGATCTTGATTTTATCATGTTGGTAATTTTTGTACACACATTTCAATGTACTACCCCACAAGGGCCAAATCCATTTAATTCCATAACATTCTCTCGATAGGAAACAAACATGGGCTAATTGCATGCACATGTTACGCCTTTAATGAATAAATCAACCTCACCAGGGGCCAACCATAATAACTTTTATTTAAACTATATAATATTAAGAGAAATTATAGAATCCTAGATCGATCCTTTCGTTGGCATCTATCTAGTGTGGTTCATTTGAGACACCAACACTATTTTCTACTAGTACTGCGATAAATTAGTCATCTTTTAAATTTTATTTACATGGTAGGGGTCATGCTAAAACACTTTGTTGGGACGAATTTAGTAAATGAAAAACTAGAAAAAGAGCATTTTCATGAGTGTTTTTGTAAGCAGACACGCTTCCATGTTATCCTCTAATTTTCATCTCAAAACATAAGCCAAAACTCCTGTTTGAAAAGCAAGTATGTCGAGGCAACATAATAAAAAGAGACCAAATTCCCTTTTAATGAGTAGATGAAGAAGAAGAAAAATGCATAGATAAAAAAAGGAAGAGAGAAGAAGCGTTACTAGCAATTTTGTCAATTATTTTGTCTTTCTATTTCAGAGTCGGTCAAAAAATTGGCCGATTTAATAATGGTCCACAAGAATTGTAAAGACCATAAAAATCATAATTTTGCAGGCAAAGGGCATTAAAAATCATTGCGCACGCCTGGTTTCGTAAAACGTGGCTACATTATGCTCAGAGAATTCTAAGCATTGTGTGCCCATTTTGAATCATTACCTTACTTTTCTTTTCTGTTACCATCATTAATCACGAATAGACTACTACTCACTACAATATTTTTCCATATTCTAGATAATAATGAATCCCCATTCTCCAATTACTAATCCACATCAACCTTCAAATAATTCTACTACTCCCTTGGTCGAGTGGCGAAGTCAGAATTTTGACTAAAGGGTATTAAAATATAAAGAAGTAAAACTGAGTAGAAGTAAATGAGTGTCGATATGTAATGTCTATACATAAAAACAAATATTTACCTAACTACACAATGTAATTTTCTAACGAAGGAGCGTCAACCAGTATATTTGGCTCTGCTACTGTCCATTCCAATTTATGTGACGTAGTCTGACTGAGTACGAAGTTTAAGAAATATGTGAAAACTTTACCATATTACAAAACTATCCGTAAGATGAATGATTTTTTTGTATAGAAGATTAGACCTTTTTACCGAATAAGTGGAATCCACATGGAAATGTTGATAATGTCACTAAATATTTGCTAAATAAGAAAACATACTCCCTTCGTCCACTTTTAATTTTCATGCTGTGCTTTTCGAAGTCAATTTGACTAATTTTCAAAGTGAAATTAGATTACATTAATTTGATATTTTAAATAAAAAATTTCAAAAACTATACGAAAAGTACTATAAATTGTAATTTTTTTCATATCAATATGATGAAAAAATACATCATCAAATGTTAGTCAAAGTACTTATCATTTGACTCTAAAAAAGGAAACCATGTCAATTAAAAGTGGACGGAGGTATTATTTTATTTTTTGGACAAACTAAAAAAAAGTGTATCATATAAATTAGTAAAGGGGGTTGACTTGATTAATTAATTAAGCAACAATTTTGGATTATTATGTAGGCATGTCTCTATATTTGAGGTTCACTGTGTTACACTGAGATGATAAAGCCAAGCATCTCGTGTCTGTATAATTAATAAAATTAGCGGACTTATAACTTATATATAAGCATACGCAGTGCGCGGGCTTGATTTCTCAACTTAATTACTCATGAATGGCAAGCAAACAACTTTTTTGTCTTCACTTTCCATATGTATAGCATATAGGGAGTACCTAGCTAGATGCCTATAGCAAGCAAGCATCTATCATGCAACTCACCCAAAAAAAGAAGTTAAAAAAAGTGAACGTAAGTGTCCATAAGTGAGAATTTTGATTATTCACAGAGTGATTTAAGTTAATATAGTAATAATATTAAATGAGTTCACACTAAAATATTTATACATATACAAAAAAATATAGGGTTCATGTGAAGCCATAATAACCATTTATAGTAGATCCACTTCTAGTGACAATGAGATTAGCATATAAGTAACTCAGAAAATAAAAGTAGGTAACGTGCTATAATAGGTAAAGAAAGTAGTGAGTGTAAAAGAATTGTTACAGTGAGATAAATAAGTTGAATCATTTCCTAATAGTAATAAATCATGGTAAATTAATCTTCCCTCTATAAAAGTTCCAAACCCCAAAAATGGCAAAAAGTTTATCTTTGATGGAAGGAAATATCAAATGGATTTGAGCCAAAATTAATTAAAAACTAGTTCATGAGTAAAGAATTATCCAAGTTATGTTAAAAAGATCACCAATTCCTTTAAAGATTGATGTGGGATTCTTCACATTCCTTCAAGCTCAGTAGTACTAAACATCAAATGCATAGAAAATTTAATATAAGTACCCAATATCAAAACTGAGAATTAAAATGAGTCATACTTTGATATCATATTGAGAATCATGCATTGAACTCACAACTCAATGCATGATTCTCTAAGAGAAATAGCTATAAAAGAAAAGCAGAAAAGGGGTAAAATTCGTTGTAATGATAAGAATTTAGTGATCACTTTTAAGTTTGGCAATGTTACATCGGACATGCATCATTTAGGTCCCACTCTCCAACCCACTGATTTGCTAAAGGATGAGGACTTCATTTTATTATGAACTATTTAATAAGCTTTAGAATTAAAGGTGCCGGTAAAATCAACATCAGTTCCTGTTCAGTTTAATCAATCAATATAGTGTTTAGTTATTATTGAAACTTCAATTATGGCGTTATGGGCAATGAAGCCCTACGTAATATATTTTTTTTTTATAACTTAGTGGAGTATTGATTGACCGAGAATTTCGGCCTAAGATACCACATTCAACAATATTTAAGTCGTCTATTCATATCTCTATTAGGAAAAAATAAAATGAAAGGTAAACAACTGTCAATATAATAAGTTCAATTTGTAATAATCTTGTATAATTTGAATAATATTAGTTTGAGATAAGTGTCAAAAATACATCTAAACTATCATTTTTTTTTAAGTTTCATACCTAAACTATTGAAAGTTTGAGTTCATACCTAAACTATCATTTATTAGTTTGAGAAACACACCTCAATTGTGTGTGTAATATACAATACTCTCTCTTTTATTTGAAAAAACCTTAACACATGACAATCCACTTGGATAAAATATTTCACCTTGATAAAAATTAAAAAATAAACTATTAATATTAATTAAAAATTAAAGATTAAAGTATTATTATTTCCAAAAAAATATTTTTTTAATTTTTTTTCTTACCCCACTCCACCAACATCTCCCGTACCCCTCACCCCCCCCCCCACAATTTCCCGTACTTTTATTTTCTTTAAAATTTTCTTTTATAAAATATTTTTAAAAAATCATACTTCACCCCCGCCCCCTCCTCCCTCCAAACCACCCACTCATTCCCCCCAAAAAATTGATATTATTTTATTTTAAAAAAAATAAAAATTTCACCCCATCCTATTTAACCCTCCGCTCCTAATTTATTTATTTTATTTTTACATTTTCTCATTTTGTGTTAGATATGTACATATATTTTTAGGAATTTTTTCTACTTGTGTACCGAATATAACATAAATAAAAATTTTATTTTAAAAAAAAAGTCTTGCGGCGACAAGTAAAAAATATATTAGATATGTATATATCTAACACAAAAGGAGATGAAGTAAAAAACAAAATTAAAATTTTTTATAAAAAGAAAATTAAACAAAAAAAGAGAGATGTGTTTCTCAAACTAAAAAGTGATAGTTTAGGTATGAAACTCAAAAAAGGAGATAGTTAAGGTGTGTTTTTGACACTTACCTCTATTAGTTTTACTCATATCTCTATAAAGAATGAAAGGTATACAACGGTTAATAGGTCACCATTTGAATCGTAGTTTGATAAATTCAAATTGTAACAATCTTGAATAGTGACATGACACGTCTAGAATTTGAACAATATTAGTTCTGTTCATTTCTCTATAGAAAATGAAAAGTATACAACGATTAATAGGTCACCATTTTAATCGTAGTTTGATAAGTCCAAATTGCAATTAATAATCTTGATTATTTTTTAAATTTCTCTATAGAAAATGAAAGGTATACAATAGTCAACAGGTCACCATTTGAATCGTAGTTTGATAAGTCCAATCTGTAATAATTTTGAATAGAGACGAGACGCAACTAAAATTTTGACAATATTAGTTCTACTCCTATGTCAATACAAAAAATGAAAGGTATACCACGGCCAATAAGTCCTGTTGAATCATAGTTTGATAAAGTTTAAATTGCTAATATTTGCAATAATCTTAAATAGTGACATGACGGATCAAGAATTTAAACAATATTAGTTCTTTCAATCATAGATATAGAAAAATGAAAGGGAGTATACAACAGTCAATAAGTGATCACCATTTGACTCATAGTTTGATAAGTCAAAATCGCAATAACTTTAAACAATGACATGACTGATCAGAATTCGAACTATATCTATCAGTTTTATTTACACATATTTTTTGTACATCGTACGTAGAATTTGACTTCAAAGCACTTGGTTGCGGCAAACCGACAGACTAGTTGTGTAGTTGGGCAGGTTTTCCATCTTTTCTATTAACAAAATGCCAAAGCCGCCGTGATCAAGCTACTAATTAATAGTCATATTTAGCTCAGATAACAATTAAGTAGTGCATTGCTACTACAAGAAAACTAGCTAGATAAACAAAGTTTCAGGAACATGCAGTGACGAAGTTTTTGATATAAACATATTAAAAATAATATTTAATTTTATATATACAATATAATTTTTCGATGTTGAGTCAAGGGTGATTAATGTCAAGTGTTTTTCCATGAACAAAGTGAAAGGTTGCATTGCACATATTCGAAATGTTTTCCACACGATAACGTTGATGAAGATTTTAGAAGAATTTTCAGAAAACTACAAAAGGAGAAACAAGAAACCCAATTAAGTTTTGCGGGGTGGCTTCAAGAAAACACTCAAATCAGCAAGTGAAAAGGCCTTGGTTTGACTATTCGATAGATTGAATTGATATTTGAAAGAAAGTGTTTTGGATTTTGGTAGACTTTTCCCCCAAGAAAATTAGACCAAACACCAAGAAGAAATAAATTCCTACATGTCTACAAAATCCAAATGGCAACGTAACATTGGAAAACTGATTTGTCAATTTTGTGAATTGTGACAAGTCGTAATAGGCGGCTCTAGAAACTAGAGGATGTGCAGATTAGAAATTGGTAACTCCATGGGTCAAGTCTTCCATACAGAAGTCTTAATTTACCAGTGATTCACTTCAATTGATTATGTATCTGAACTAACAGCTCTAAAACTTAAGAATTAGCTTTCATTAAAACAATAGTGTAACTCTGGAAAGAAGTTTAGCAATCAAATTCCTTCTAAAATATCTAACTTTTAAACATAAATTACGAAGTAATGTGAAGCACAATACTATTTCTCTTACATAACTCTATCTTTTCTACACGGTTCAGTATAATATTCCTGAACCTAAGTCATTTCAACCGTTCAACGACTATTATCTGATGATTTAGATCATTCAGATACTATGTGTTAATCTCTACATACGCTTCAAAGTTTACTACAATCAGCGCATCTGCTTGGAAATTATCCAGAACTGAGCATCTTTTTACCCATCAAGTTTAGTTTACAACAAAGCAAGAATTATTAAAATAGCTGAAACCTTGAGCTCTGGACTCTGGTTGTTCATTTCACAGGGAGATAATTGCTCGTCTAAATCATGTTTCTTAATGAATGGGTCATCAAAAGTAATATGAAGGGTGTGCCCCATCTTTCACAGCAGAAGATCGGTCAGCTTATGTGACGAAGATCAAAGAACTGTATTACTACAATCAGAGAGCACTTTTGTGCAAGAGGTATTCCTTTCACTTAAACCGCTGTTTGGTGCTTGCAGAAGTAGAAGGAAGTTCACATAGACAAAGGTAACTGTCTTACTTTCTTTCTTGCATGAGCCTGCCGTAACATTCTCAGACGCACTGGAAGGGTAATGGCAAGGCATATAATGAGAAAGGAACTCCAGTAATGTTGTAAATAAAGGGCCACATATGATGATAATATAAGCACACCAAATAACAAGGCGCAGAACACAGCAACTGCAACATCAGCCCTACATAAAAATTGAGACAATTACAAATTTGTAACACTATTAACAAATGCACAGGTCTCCCAAAACTGTTTAGAAGGTTTTATAAACTTGTGGAATGAAGGTTGCATCATGCAAATATTATTCTAATGACAAGGCAAAACTGAAGGTGCAAAGCATAGGGTAATTTAGTTTTGAGTGTGCGAGTAGATCCAGATCTTGTGCATCCAAGTTCGTAAATATACGAGAAAAGAAATTTTCAAGTTACACATAACAGATGATGGGTTAATATACTACTACTAGCACTGCATCCATTTACAAGTGCAATTGCCTGACGTACCATTAACAAAGGAGTGAAAGAATTTCCAACAACCAGGAGAAGTTCGAAACATTAGACAATATTAGGATACAGAATAAGGAATTAAAACAAGAAAATAATCAGGTATAGAAAGTGAAGGGTTAAGTTTATAGTGAAGAGCATCTACTTTGCCATTTGTCCCAATTTTATGACAACCACTCCCTTTCACAACGTCCTAAAATGTCTGAGCCATTACACTAAAAATATTATGCTTTACAACTTTCAAAAAGTTAAATTTTATCTCCCTAAAATAACTTCTTAAATTCTTTTAGTAGTTACTTCCACCACATCTAATGTAAAACAAATTGTAAACAAACATTTTAATTTTGTACCAAGTCAAACATTACTACGTAATATAATATATGGAGGGAGTAATAAAAAGTTGTTTATAATATTTTATCAACATCTGATATTGTGATTCTGAAAATAATTAGTCTACTTTAATTGTCGTCTCATCGGTGTTCACTTTCCGCAATTATAACACTAATTTTACAGAATGAACCTGTAATATCTTTCAGTACATCTTCTCCTTTTACAACTTACTCCTTGAGAACACATGAATTAAGATATAAATTGTGATGGATGGAGCAACTAAATGTACCTTTTTACTTCCACCACTGTAAATATACAATACTGATAGAATCATAAATCTTCCAGCAAAATTTTGTATCTGAAATAGTAATTCATCAAACTATTTCTCTTTAATTTTTTTATTATATACTACAACTTTGTTTCCGTGGGATCCATTTAACACTATTCAATACATTTCCTTTTTCTATTTTCTCCTTAAAAATACATTAATCAAATTACAGTCCAAGATGTTTCCTTGACAGATATTAAGCAGCTACTATTTTCTCTGATAAGCGACCAAGTCAAACGGTACTCCAGATTTGGTATGGAGAGAGCAGATAAAAGCAAGTCAAACTGAGAATAAGAGTAACTTACAAAATGCAATACTTATGCTCTAGTAAGCTAGATATGAGCCTTCAATGCTACATATCCATTCTTGTCACTCGGGAAAGAGGATTATGGTATTTGATGCACAAGAGAATAAGTAAAAGATCAAACAGGGAAATCACCTGATATTGGAGAATTAAAGCGACATGCGAGATTGCAACAGATAGCAACCTAAATGATCTCGGAGAGGGACATTCTAGGAGATGAGGAGAGTAATTTTCATGCTAGGAGACCAACAACGAAGAAGACAAGTCATCATATTGAAACAGAGCCAACAAAGGCCAACAAGGCAAATGAGTCAATCTTTTATGACAGAGATTACGTGTAAAAATAGTAAATGAAATGAAAGAGTTGATGAACCAGGACGGTTCAGATTAGAATGTCTAAGTAATAAGAATCTAGGGAATTTTTAGGTGTTTCACTTTCATGGGGATCAGTCAAGGAATTTCCAGGCATTCTATGGGAGTCAGACTAAGCAAATAATGATGCAATTTGAGAAGGGCCAGTAAAAAGATAGCAACTAAGTATATGAAAATCATCTATAAAGAGAGAATGACGGAGAAAAATCATCTATGACAGATGGAATGTAATGTCAGGTAACAAAGGAAAGGAGCTAACAAGGGTTTGTCTATTGGGGGAAGAGATAATATCCAGATGAAGGTTTGTTTACCTTTTGTTCGTGGGTATATATATAGATTGGATTTTGTTGTTTTCCATTTGTTTGTGTGTTTAGATCGGATTTTGCCTGAAGTTGAATGGTAGTTGGTTGAGTATCTAGGTAACATGTGTACTGGAGATATTGGTGCATCTGTGGCGTTCTCTAAATTATTCACATGCAAAAACAAAAAAGCAATTTCCAGCATACTTCTTTTTAAAATAATTGTGGTGTCCGAGCCTGCTTGCTTGTGCCTTAATTATTCCATTGGGCACCTGTTATCTCCCACCAGCATAGGTACCAGATAATTCTGTCTCAAAGGCTTAGGCAAATGGGAAGAACCACCGAGTCTTTTTATCTCCGCTAAGATTTGAACCTGAGACCTCATGGTTCTCCTCTCGCTTCATCGACCACTAGGCAACACCTTGGATGCAATTTCTAGCATAATGTTGGTGACTTATCCATAAACATTAATCAGTTATTTGAAAGAATGTGTATTACTCTGTACCATATTCCATTATACTGTTCAAGATACAACACATGATCCGTTGCAACATTTAACGAGGGATTTGTGTCCTGATTTGACAATTTTAAAAAAAACTTAGGAGTTTGAAATTCTAAAATTACCAAATATACACTCAAAATTATCGATGAGTGATGCTATAGCCTTACAGCTTCCCTCCAACCCCATCCCAAAAAAATAAATAAAGAACTAGACATGGAAAGGAGAAAATATAAAGTATTCGTCATGGTAGCTTAATTACATTAAATAACCAACATGAACATGATGCTATAGTGATGTATTTATAGGAAATCTAGAGTTCTAGACAATCAGAAGATGAAGGTGCAGTGATTGATATTCACAAACGAAAAAAAGAGAGGTGATATTTCAACTCTACTCAATTGGGAGAAAAAAAAGAGGTAAGATTAACCGAGGCTGTTCAAACAGGCATAGGACAACTAAAATGGCATTCCCGTAGCAATTAACCGAGGCTGTTCAAACAGGCATAGGCCAATTAAACGGCATTCCCGTAGCAATTGGGGTCTAGCATGGATATATGTGAGAAAAAATGAAGCTTCAAAGCAGTGGTACTCAGAGGCAACAAGGACTTCGAGGAATCTCGGTAAATAGAGAGGAAGACCTATCCAGGAAAGGTGGTCTGTATCCAAGGATGAGGTTTCTTCTCTCAGTAGAAGTAATGGATATTTGAGAAATATGTAGAAAGAAATTGAATGAGTTTCTATTGGTTCGGGAGCCGGAGCTTAGTAAATTTGCAAAAATAACTATGGCAATAAAACACTAAAGAGAGAGATGGGGTTTTGATGGGCAAGCTTTAAATGAAAAAGGAGTTTCAACTTGGCTGATGTTGACAGAGGAGGAAAGTGCTGAAGAATTGAGATACTGAAAAGGCTAGGATGAAAGATGGAAGGGGATTGGATAAAACATTAAGAGACTCGTTAAGAACAACTCCCTCAGAGTAGGTTCAACTTAAAAGATTCTGGCAAGGTAAGAAAGGAGAGCAGTGACCAGAACTAGAAGGGAAAATATTATTCGCGGGGATGATCTACATCAATGAGAAGATGGGTGGAGCATTCTTCAGTATAAGAGTATCTCTTTGCCTGTTCAAACAGCATTGAGATGGATGGAAGAGATGTAACCAAATGGGGAAAGGATGAAAGAAAGCTGTGTGAAAGGAAACTGGCAATCATTTACAGGTTCAAATAATAAAATTAGAATAAGTGTGACCATTCCTATTGATGCCCAACAAACTAACAGGTTTCACATTTTGGGCCAAAAACCAACATCCCTTTACCATATACCAAGTAGAATTATATGGATCAGAAAACAACAAGGATTAGATTATAAGATAGATTTATTCCATGAACTTCAGGTGATAAACCCACTTAAATTGAACTGACAAAAGAATTTGGTGAATTCAGAAGCTTGAGTACCAGATCATGCAAAAACCATTTCTTCTTTATAGGGAGATCATATTGGTGGAACTCATCATGTGGAGAGATCCATAAAGAGAATAAGTCAGTAAACTACATTCAAGCTTTATGGTTGAAAAAGGGATCTGAGCAGCAGATGTTACTTGGTAATCAGGAAGATAGTTGGAAGAGTAGAAGTAGCACATTTTTAAGGAAGGTGATCAGAATTTGGGTGACCACATCAGAAGAGAATGTCGCCACAATAAACTTAGTAAAGACCCAAGACTCCTCCTCCACCATAAAATAAATGCAAGATAAAAGAAAGACAAAACAAGAATTTTTAATAACTTCAACAGATGGAGAAATATCTGGAGAGAATTGGCCCCCAGGGCTTTGATCTAGTGGTTAGTGTAATGCTCGTGTAAGTTAGACACATCACACATGTCACAGGTTCGAACCTTGCCACAAATAAAAACTTGATATTTAAGTGGAGAATGATAAAAGAACAAACCCATTATTCACTGTGTTTCAAATTATGTATCATTGGTATGAGGGTTTTCTTGATTATCAAAAAAATCGATCAGATTGTTATTTTGTAGAATGCCTTAACAATTTGTACCCAAGGTGGCTTTCCGTCAAGCCAAAATCATTTCAGATCATATTTTTTTTGGAATTAGTGAGTCCATGTCCACTGCCTTTGCAATTCAAAGCTGGTTGGCTTTGCGCCTCAGGAGACGCCTTTAGATTCATCATTTGTATAAATTAAACTATGACATTCTAGTTGAACTACTTGAATATCTATAACTGAAGTAGTTTACCAAATTACATCGGAAATATTCATAAATTTAAAATAATGCACCCAAAGGTGTAGCTTAGTTGTCAACTTAGTAAGTAAAAATCATGGTTAAAATAACAAAAATAGCTCAGTGATTTCTCCTCATCGGACTAAGAACATGGCCAAAACTATCCCCACTGCTGGTGGCAGGTAATGCGAACAATTAAGTAGTATATCACAAAATCAATTCTTTTGTACAAATAGCTCAGGTATACACAAATAAATTGAATTAAAAAAATAAAAATAAAAGTCTAAACAGAAACTTCTGCTAAATTTGTTAAACTTGATATTACTATGTGAAGGGATAAATACATTTACAGAGAGAACTATGAAGACGTACCAATTGGAGAGATGAAGCTTTGGGGAAAAGAAAGTAAGAGGAGGGCACTTGTGTTGAGATCGGATCTGATAATCTCTGAGCTGCTCAACCAGTTTAGACCTTGTTATCATGTTCCCAAACGATCGGAAAACCTGATTCTCCGATCTCAATCGAATTTTTGCCTTCAATTTCAATTGCAAATTCAGAAGCAACGAACTACACCTAGTTAATGGTGGATTCGTAATTGAAGAGACGATCCTCCGAATTAACTGCTACACTGTTCCAACGGAAAAGGAAGACGAAGAAGAAAATGCTAAACTGAGAGGTATACGTATGAGCCCAATGAGATGTTTATTCATAAAAAATTAAATAAGATGATTTTTAAATACAGTGTGCTATTTAAGAGAAACAAATTACAAAATGAAAAAAAAACTTAGTATCTAATTACAAAATGAAATAACTATATATATTATCTTATTAATTACTCCAATAATTTTGTATCAGTTTTTAAGTCACACTATTCCTTCATATTTTAAGTGAGAAAGTCAACATGTATATTTAATATCAAATATATCCTAAAATACATACATAGGAAGAGAAGTGAGTGAGATAGGAGAGAGACAAACAAGTGAGCGAGAAAGTATATACTCCCTCCTCCGTTTAAAAAAGAATGACATTTTTTTCTTTTTTAGTTTGTTTCAAAAAGAATGACCTCTTTCTTTTTCTTTTTTTGGTAACATTTTAATTTCAGTTTTCCACGTGGCATATTTAAGGCCACAAGATTAAAGGGCAATTTTGTACATTTGACGTAACTTTAATTTAGGATCATAAGATTCAAAAGTCTTCTTTATTTTCTTAAACTCCGTGCCAAGTCAAACTAGATAATTCTTTGTGAAACGGATGGAGTATCTTTTAATACTCCATCCGTCCATTTTTAATTGTCCTGATTTCTTTATTAGAGTCAAACTATAAAAATTTTGATTAACATTTTATGATGTATTTTTTCATCATTTTGATATGCAAAAGATACCAATTTATTGTATTTTTCGTATAGTTTTTGAATATCTACTTTTTTTCTTTAAAATATCAAATTAATGTAATCTAATTTAACTTTGAAAATTAATCAAATTGACTTTCGAAAAACACAACATGACAATTAAAAGTAGACGGAGAAAGTATTAGATAGAATATATGTATTTTTAATATCAGATACATTTTGAAATACAAATTAATAGAAAGAAAAGCGAGCGAGATAGAAGAAAGACAACGGAAAAAATCAATATATCTCAAATATATGTGAATCATATTTTAATACAATGTATTTACAAATCTAGAACGAATTACATCTGATTTGACCTGTATAAATCCATACGGCAAAATAAATATGATAGATAAAGGTAATTTCAAAAACTAAGGCGGGGGCATAAGCCAGTGAAATGTATATTATTTGCTCATTAAATTAAGATACCATGATACATTCACATAAAATATGTTAAATGCAGCATCATGTTACTTTGTGCATTACTAATACACTACCTAGTTTAATAACGATATTAAATACTATCTAAATTACGAGAATTTATGTGTTATTAAACAAACTCATATAAGAAAAATTTATACAGTTTAGGACACAAACTTTTAAATATGTATTTTGAGATCACTTTTTTGTTTGGAGAAAAAAAGGGTAGGCTGAGCAGGAGAAAGCAATTGGGAATTGAATCAACTGCCGAGGAGTCTGTTGAGCATATTCATTTTTGGGGAAGAGAAGAAGGAAGGAAGGAGATCTCTAATGGCGACGCCAAGAGCAGATAGAGAATTAGAGCTTCTCATACCAATGGGAGGCGTTGAGAATATTAATGCTAATCACTCCAAATCTTCTTCTCCTTCTCATTCCTCCAAAATTCCATCTTCTTCTAGGTCTCATCACTCTTCTGGCAAAGAGGTTTCTCTCTCTCTCTCTCTCAGTATCATTCATCAATGTGCCACGCCATTTTGTTACCATCATCTGATCCGATACATTTGTCATTATTTTTTCTGTATCTTCTTCCTAATTGACGTTTTATCGGTTAACCTGAAGCTTAGACTATATTTAACATGAATCCTGTATTTTCCTTGACGTACTTGTATCAAATGTGCGTTGATTATTCATGAAAATTCTCCATAAAAAATTGCGCAAAATCACAGTGACTACTTATATACTGGATATCTACCCGTAAACCAGTCCAGGTAACATAGAGATTGAATTGTGATAGCGTGATGAATTGCAGCATGAATTGTTATCCTTCTATGCAGGCATTTAGCAAAGTTATTCGTAGCTGGACTTGGAAAAAGTTCATCAGCGGATGGTTAGTTTTCTATTGCTCAGAAATCTGTTCCTCCTGTTGTTATCATTATGCAGTGCTTTTTCTCTTTGCTGAATGGTTTATTTGCATGAATGCTGTATAATTGTTTTGCAGTGTCATCTTATTTCCCATAGCCATAACTTTTTACATCACCTGGTGGTTCATTCATTTTGTGGATGCCTTCTTTTCTCCGATCTATAATCACCTTGGAATCAATGTATTTGGTTAGTACCTACGATCTTTATGTACTTATCTATTTGACTGTACAAAAACTGATGAAGATTAAGATTGAGACTCATCTCAAAGATTAAGATGGTTTGAAGTGTTCAGTGATTGTGTGTGTGTGCGCCTCTCATTTTATGTATGCATACCGATACGTCCCTCCAATTTGATTGCCTCTATTCTATATTAGCATATTTAATTTGAGTATGTGGTTGCTCTTCTGAGAAATGCCTACATGAAATACTTCCAGTATCTGGTCCTTCTTTTGAGCATGAAAAGATTTATTGCGGTTGTTGAATGCGCATTTCATTTATGGTTAGTGTTCATATTGATTCACAGGCCTTGGATTTGTTACCTCCATGACTTTCATCTTCTTCGTTGGGGTGTTCATGTCTTCATGGTTAGGTGCATCTCTTCTTAGTTTAGGAGAGTGGTTCATAAAAAAAATGCCCCTCATGAGCTACATCTACTCTGCCTCCAAGCAAATTAGCTCAGCAATTTCACCAGGTATCCTACCAAATTTTGAAATTCTGTTTGAACGTTCCAAATACTAAACAGAATGTAGCAATTGTTTCCAGATAAAACTTCACATGCCTTCAAAGAAGTGGCCATAATAAGGCATCCGCGGCTTGGTGAATATGCATTTGGCTTTATCACTTCAACTGTCATACTTCACAAGAATACAGGTGCAGAGGAACTCTGCTGTGTTTATGTGCCAACTAATCACCTCTACCTTGGAGATATATTTCTTGTGAATTCTGAAGACGTTATGAGGCCCAATCTCTCTGTTCGAGAGGGGATAGGTAAGAGTCTAAATTCGAGTTTTGACAAACTAACTTTGCAGTTTTTACCTTCATCTCTTTTAACAACGTTTAAATTTCAAACGATGTAGAAATTGTAATCTCCGGGGGCATGGCTGTACCAAAGGTACTGAACATACAGGAAGTGCAATCTATTTTATCTCCGAGAGTTGGAAAATTTGCAGTTCCACAAGTTTGATTACTCAACCATTTGAACAAGAAACCATGGAAAAGATATTGCTCAACGAGTAAACTGGACAAACAGACGTAGAAATGGGGTTAATAATTCAAGGATAGAGGCTCTTACAAGAATATATCCCCAATCTTTTTCTTCTGATCTTTGTGATTTTTTGGTACATTTATCTGATTTTTTGTAAAACAATATTAAACAAACAAGATTTTGTCAAATGAGCTCAAGTTAGAAATTGAGCTTAACTCATAAGTCATACCTATGCAGATTGCAACAAAGGAGGCCGCCTTTGATATATTTTTTTTCCTTTCTTCTCAACAACTTGCATATATTTCTTTTTGCATATATTTTTTTTCCTTTCTTCTCAACAACTTGCATATATTTCTTTTTGCATATATTTTTTTTCCTTTCTTCTCAACAACTTGCATACATTTCTAAGTTTTATGCGCTGATACTAAATAATATTCATACAATCAGATTAATCAAAAGGTAAATGCATGTTGATAATGATAACATACAATTATAAGTACTAAAAGGTTAAAGTACACTAATTGTGTAAAAATTCATTCAATTTCCTTGTAGGTTATTCTTTATAAATTTATTTCAAATGAAGTAGAAGTTAAAATGCCGTCATTTTCGCACAGATTTTGAGGGCTCCAAGATGTCAGGCCCTGTCGACAGTCTCTTAGCTACGTTTTATATCGTTCTTTCATATAATAGACAAACACATCCGTTATCGTCCAGCGGTTAGGATATCTGGCTTTCACCCAGGAGACCCGGGTTCGATTCCCGGTAACGGAATCCTTTTTCTATGACGACTTTTTTTTTTTGGTTTGCCCATATACTCTGTCCAACCTAAATCATTTTGCCTCTTAATAGACTTGGTAGATGAATAGAAAACAGTAACAATAAAAAATGAAAATATTTCTCTTGATAAACTAAACTGGAGAAAATTATACTCCCTAAGTGGACTTGGAATAATTTGGACAATGACTAATTATGGGTAAAATACGAAAAGAATAATATTTCTCTTGATAATCAAAAATGGACAAGCAAAATTAGAGAATATTCAAAGCTTATAAAATACACTCTTAACTTCATTGTATGCAAGGCGTAAATTCAGTGAGTTCCAAAATAGCTTACTTAGAGTAACGTTACATTAACTACTTGTCAAAAAAAGATCTATTCTTCCCCCATTTTCACCCACTTCATTAGCACAGCTTCACAAAATTGCTGCTGTTACCAAAAGCATCATTCAATGCTTTAGCAAGTTCACCCACGTAAGCAGCAGCCCAAATTTACAAAATTTTGCTGGGGTTACCCAAAACATAATAATTCAAGAATTAACTATTTGACTAAATAAGTTCTAAAACATGTTAACTGTCATCAGCTGTTGAGGGTAGAAAGCATTCCTCCAGTTGCAGTTGGAATAACTACTTCCCAACCAGGTCCTTTGAGAGGAAGGACGTTAACACATGATTCAGTGTCTCCATCTTCACCTGAAGGAGGACGGATAAGTAGATCACTACGGTCTAAAATCCTCTGCAGATCTTCGCCACTGACATCTGTCTGCACCAACTTGTCCTCCTCACTGTCTTGATCTCTCAAGACAGACAACAAATCCTCCTCCTGCAACATTGAAGATTAATTAATAAGCAAAATTCACCTATTATTTTCATCTACTACTCTTGTCGCATTGTTACTTGCATACAACAGAAAAGAAATGGGTTAAAAGACAACAAACTAGGTAAAGCAGGAACATATTCGAACAAGTAATGAAAAAGTAAACAACCAAAAACTATCAGTCTCCAATAGTTGCTATACAAGGAAGTGTTTGAAAGATAGCAACTCACTGATTATATAGGGAAAATAGAATTTGCAAAATGGGATGAAAAAAATAGAATTTCCTAGAGGGAAACAAGCAGAAACCTCTGTAACATCCATGGAAGGTTTGCTCCTTTCCTGCTTAAATTGTCCTTTTCCAATAACCACATGCTCAAGCTTCAACTTGCTAAAAGCTCTTTTGAGGATTCGACCCTGAAACACACAAATTTTCTTTATTAGAATGAGCAATAAAGAGCTGCAAAACACACTTCCAGATATAGCCTGAATACCTCCACAGACAAAGCTGTTGAAAGTCTGTAAACATGAACAGGTTTGGTCTGACCAATTCTGTGACACCGATCCATTGCCTGCAGATCCATTTGAGGATTCTGAAAAGAAAAATGTGAACTAACTTATTAATAATCTAAAATGGTCATCAATTCATAAATGCTACAAACAAGGAAAACTAAAACAGCAGAAAAAGAAAATAAAAGAAAGGTGAATGCAAGGCAATAACTATTTTTCTTTTGATGAGGTAAGGGGTTGTTCGGTAGGGTGTATAAGATTAGTAATGAATAGGGAGTACTGGTAATGTTGGGATTAATTATGCTAAGATTATTTTTTATTGATTGTTTGGTTTGTTGTATTAATTGAATAGGGTATATTAGAATAGGAATAATATACTGAATAGGGAATGTTGTATTAATTGAATAGAGTGTATTAGAATAGGAATAGTACCCCATATTGTTAATGCCATGATTTACTATGTATAACTAATACATGTATAAGTAATACATAGGTAGAAAACACTACCAAACAAGGATGTATCTGATAAGTGAAACTACTCTATAAGAAAAGAGAGGAACTATAGCATACAAAATTACTGGTTCTTTAGGCTGGAAACTATGCAGTTCTCTTCAAGATGCACTCAAAGCCTACTTGTCAGAGAAAAAAAACACCTTACTTTCATCTTTGATATCACGGAATTCTTTATGCTAAAGTCAATTACAGCACTGTTTAATGGGTGAAACCATGCAAAAAAAATCATTAGAATAAGTGAATGGAAGCACAAGGGGTCTTTAAGAACATACCCAGTCACTGTCATACAAAATACAGGTATCAGCAGCAGTGAGATTGATACCAAGGCCACCAGCTCTTGTGCTAAGAAGAAATATCCTGAACTTGCTGCTAACATCATTGAACTCCTTGATCTGTTCCTCGAATAAGGAAAATACAAACGGATCAACTTCATAAAGAATTTTACAGATAACGAACAAGATCATGTGACCATTCCAATAGCACATGAACTAAAGAAGAGCCAAAATATTTTAGAGAGAGTTCAAGTGAGAGGAACTTTAAACAATGCAACAGTGAGAGTAGTCATTAAGAAATTTGTTGCATCAAAGCAAAACAAAGCAACATAGAACTACTTGATATCAATATATAACCAAGGAGATGGAAACTTTGCTCTGAAATGAAAAATGATAGGGAGACAGCAGATGAGATAAATTGGAAAGGAATAACTGACTTCAGCAGGAGAGTGAATCAGTTTTTTTAGAAAAACAGAGTGAAACAACTTAGAGCCCAAAAGAAAATACGTTATGAATAGAAATCATTAATCCCAGGCTCTTTCTCTTGCCAATCATGAGAAAAGTACACAGGTTGATTGGTACACACCATCACGTTTCAACCAGACATTCCACACACATCAGGAGCAGTGGAGTTCCACCCACAATCAGAGTTTGGCATACTAGAAGGTTATCAGCACACCAATGGTGATAGCCAGAGCCCAGATGTTGATAAAAACTCATGCAGACTATCCCATGGCCATAACTGCTCACCATTCTGTGAGCAAGAGAAGCTGGAATAATAAAACTATTGAGACAATCTTAGGAATTACAGACATGCAATGTGTGCAGTACCAATTGTCTACGTCATCACTGGTTCAGACCTTAGCAGAATCAAAACAACAACATACTGAATCTGCATCAAAATGTAAATACCAATTACCTGTCTTTTTCTTTCATCCAATTTCACACTGCCATCAATTCTACAAACATCGAATCCCCTTTCACTAAAATAATAGTCCATTAGGTCTAGTACTCTAGTCCACTGAGAGAATATCAAAACCTGTTGGCAGTAAATGAAATGAGTTTTAAATAGTTCGAGCAAAGTGGGAAGAAACCTTGAAGCACCAGACAGCTTATAAAACCTTGTGTTTGCGAGCAAAAAGCTTTGATAACAGCCGGTCCAGCAAGCGAAACTTGCCACATTGCTCAACTATTTGTTCCACAGGTGGATAAAAATCTGCCAAATAAAGAACAAAATTATAGGTTATTACCAACACAAGCACACAATTATCAGTTCCACAAAATAATCATCACATACTAGAACCGTTGAAGATAGACTCCAAGAGGTCAGGATGGTTGCAATTCTTGCGAAGTTGAATCATCAAGTTATTAAGCCTTCCTTTAAATCCATTCCCTGCAAAATCAATCAGACAAGGCATTAGGACTTTGAACTCAACAGGGTCCAGGAATAACTAAAACCCTATGAAGGTACATTAAAACAAATTCGCTTCACAGGATAAAACTAACATAAAAGACACTCCAAATAAAACCTGGCGATGCCATAGTGTGGTAAAAGAAAGTCATTGTTTTATTACAAGAGAAAGCATAGCAGAGATAAACCAATACAATTCCCTCAAAGTAAGATATAAGTTAAAATTTTACAATGATGCAGTGGACACATTCTTTATAAAACCGAAAATCTAGAGAGAGAAACAACTCAATTATAACAGAGTCAGCCACATATTTGTGATTGCACTAATCCAGAGCACACATTCTCGATCAAACCTAAAACCTAGAAGTAATTAACCAATACACCTCCCTCAAAATCAGATATATTTAAGATTACACTAATTACCAGTGGACACATTCTCAATCAAATAGCCCTCCAGCGTCCTATTAATTAGGTGTTCCTGGAACTTTTTCTGGTAATCAGTCAGGGTGGCATACAAAATTATCTCCTTCTTACGAGGAAGCATTTGCTCAACATCCACTTTCAGCCTCCGTAGAAGAAAAGGGCGTAATATTGCATGGAGTTTTGCCACCACCTGCAATTACCACATTATTAATCAGATGATTATTATTTTCAGATGGAAAAGAAATGGTTATAATACTGGAAAATAATCATACTTGTGCTCTCCTTCTTTCTTCCATCTCTTCTTTTTCAGATTCATTGCTGAACTTCCCCGACAGATCAAACCTGATATATAAACAGACCACATAATATGTTACACCAAGATTCTTCATGATTGCCATTCACTAAAGCTTATATATTAACAGAGTCGGGGGATGATCAAATCAGTGGCAGATCCTACATTTGATTCTCCTGCTACATGCAACTTCATACTGATAGACTAAGTAGATCATCATCCCTATGAACTCTGAAAAGAATCAGTGTAATTACTCCAATACAAGTGACTATACAATAATAGCACGTATTAGGAGTTTTAAGAGCAGACCACAATAGAAAGTCAATTAGGTGAATTGGGACACATTAAGCAATTAGACACCACAACAGATAGGATATCTGTTGAAGGACTGATAAATGGCCTAACCATCACTGATGGGACAAGTTTTAACTCAAAAGCCCCAGATAGACAAACAAATCAATTTAAGGTGAAGAAAAAGGGGCTGCTACTTTTGAAAAACATATTAACATATAAGATCAGCAGATAAATACAAATCTCAATTATATTGCAGTTATAAAAACATGTTTAAAACAGTCACACGAAAGCGTTTTGACCAAAATGGTCAGAATAATAAGCTGATTACCATGACTCAAATTCATCGTGGGATGAGAATATATCAGGTAAAATGAAGTTTAACAAGGACCACAACTCAGCTAAGTTATTCTGCAGAGGGGTTCCAGTTAATAGAAGCTTGTTTTCAATCGGCAACAGCTTCAATTCTTTGATCAGTTTGCATTTCGAGTTTTTTAGCCTATGTCCCTAAGAAAGAAGTAACAAAATATCAGAACAAAAGTACAAAATGGGCTGCTTTCAAACGGAATGACTGTAGATAGAAAATGATACAAAATAATAATACTAGTTTAAAAGGCAAACTGTCAGTTGTGGGTACCTCATCCACCACAAGATATTTCCAACTGTAGTGCCTCAAAAATTTCCTTGCATCACTCATTGCAATTTCATAAGACGTAATTACAATGGGAAAGTTGGGACCTGTGGTCCTAGGCATGTGCTTCATCCTTATCTCATCCCTCTGTTTCTTGTCACCATGATAGATGATTGCATTGATTGAGGGCACAAACCTTTCAATTGAAATAGAAAAAAAATATCATGCCATGTAGTTGCACGCAAATAACACAAGACAGTTTCAGCCCAAAAGGGAAGCAGTTTTACCAATACACAGAAAGAACATCAAGATAATCGCACAGGAATGGAGATGCTAATGTACCTTTCCATTTCATTCAACCAATTTGAAAGTGTAGACAGGGGAGCAATGACCAAATAGGGACCATCCAACCCATTCCCCTTCAAATGAGCAAGAAAAGCTATTGTTTGAATTGTCTTTCCAAGTCCCATTTGATCTGCTAGAATACCATTCAATCCATTTTGCCATAATGAAATCAACCACTTGACACCTTTCAGTTGATAAGACTTCAACTTCCCACCAGTCAGCAAGGGCACAAGTTCCGCCTGCTCTTTCTCAAATCTCTCTTCCTCCGTAAGGGTTGCATCTTCAATAGGAACATCTTCTTTAGATCTAGTAAGCATGGCAGCAACAGCTCTTTTGGCTTTGTTCTAAGCAATTTATTAAACCGTTTCAATGAAATGAAGGTAACAACAAAATTAGCCTTCCACAATTAAGAAAGGGAAATAACCTCCAAAAGAATTACAAATATATTTTTAGTTACAAGTATAGGGGCCACAGAAAACTAAAGACCTACTGGGTGAATGCAAATGTTGTTCAAAGCAAAACCATACTTTTTAGACATTTTAGTAATTTGCATGAGACAAAAATGAAAGAAATTTTAAATACCATCCAAAAGAAAATTCAACCAGTCTAATGGCAGGATAAAATTATCCAACGAACTCTCAACTAGAGTTCTTTGTTTGATGACATATTCAAGATAAGACATGAGAAAAAGTGTACATTGTTGTAGCTTGTGGTTGCCTTCCGTTTTGCGCCACGGCCTTTCTTGTTTTCTTTAACGCTCTTCTCTTCATCTTCCTTCACGTTCTGCTCATACAAAGTGAAAAAATGAACTTGATAAGCAAAATAGCTTAAACGTTTCCACATTAAACTTAAATTCTTCAAAATGTCAGGGAGATACCGTTGTTGTGATGTTATCCATCTTCTCCAGTAGAAACTCAGAGTACAGCTGTGTCTGGGTAAGAAGCTCATCCAGCTTCGTAAATTGAGTGTCATTCAAGATGGGCGCTTCCTTGAGATTATTCAGCTGTTCCTCTTCTTCCTTTGCCCGTGCTCTTATCAATATTTCTTCCTCCTTTGCCATGTTTTCAGGTATATGAGTGGCATCCCCATTTTCTGGGTCCAAACTTACTTCTTCCTCTAATTTGACAGCCAAGTCCTCTTTGCAGGTATCCTGCAAGACAAGCATAGACAATTAGATTCAGAAGAAAAATAACATTAAAATGTTTTTTGAGAAGCTAAGGAGCTAAACTCTTGCAGGGAAAAGAAAACAAGAAAAAAAAAGTATCAGAATGACATCTCCCTCAAACCTAAAATCAGAAAAGAAAAAGCAGGACAAGAGTCTGAGCAAACTACTAGAACTAATTCTCCTTACACCAACTCTATGCTTTATGATTAATATGGACCTAGAATCAACCTCCAGAACATTTTCTTAGTTAGATGGGGTAATATGCCTCCATCTAAATTCATAATAAACAATAAGACTACAACTGCAATACAGGTGAGGAGATACCGAAGAAACTTAAATCCCCATCAGGGAAGTGTCCTTGATTCAGTAAACCTCCACACAGAAATAACTGGTAAATGATACCAAAACTCAGCATATTAACCAAAAACATATACTGAAAGCAAGAAAAATAAGCAGCTATTGGTAAATGATACCAGAACTCAGCATGTGACTCAAAACCATAAACTGTGAGCAAGAAAAATAAGCAGCTACTGGTGAATGATACAAGAACTCAGCATGTGAATCAAAAACATAAACTGAAGACAAAAAAAATAAGCAGCTATATGCCTTGGAACCTCACGAAAGATAAAAAAAAAAAAAAAAAAAACATTACGACATTTTATACTGATGACTAGTAGAGTAACAATCACTTTAAACAAATTGATCTGACTTTGGAGTTCATTCACTAATCTTCCACTCTCCCCCCTCCTCGCTTCTCCGCATTAGGGTAAGTAAAATGTCTTGAAACCAAGTTATTATTTTTTATCTAGAAACCTCCTCCGATGCTAGCGACTTATTTTCAAGGATAAGGATTTGAGAATTCAAAGTCAATACATTATACAGTAACCAACAAAACCTACAAACTATGAAGTAAACTTCCAGTTACAACACCTAGAACCTTAAATGAAAGTCAACAGGGACAACGGTAATAAGCAACAAAACACAAATAAACATTACAAAAATAAATAAGTAAATACGCAAAATAATAGAGCACTACCTCATCTTCGAGGACGGAAACAGGAGAGTCCGCAACTGTCCTGTCCTTCACTCCTTCATCGGACACCATTTTTAGTCCAAACCCTAAGCTCCGATAAGCAGCATTACACAATCAAAAACAGTCCAACAAAACAAGAATGTTGGCAACTCAAAGTAAAGCATCTGCCCTCTAGTATTTCCTCCGGTGAAAAAAAATCAGTACAAAAACGGAATCGTATTTAAATCAAAAAAAAAAAACTCAAGAAAATGCTCAAAATCACCACAAAAAATGCAGAATGAAGCAATAGAGACATACTGAATCAGTTTCTTCAACGAACGGAAGAAAGTAGGAGCAACGAAGCCCGGAGGAGACCGGAAAGAATGGGCGGCACTGGAAAAGGTGCACTGTATATGCAGAATGCAATTGCAGCTAAAAGGTTGATAATTTTTTTTCTTTTATTGCAATCGAAATGGTCGTGCAAGAAGACCAAAAGGCGGGAAAATAATGTTACAAGATTACCCTAGAAAGTTGGAAATAATATCAAGAAAGCCATCGATGGCGTCGATTTGGATGACCGTTGCGCGCGCGTGTTATAGTGCTCAAGCATCGCTAAGCCCGACATATTGTCGCGTTATCCCGTAAAAAATTAATTATCGGTTGTCACATCCATAGTGGCCCAATTAAATTTGAACTTTGCAGAGAAATAACTAAAGAGGAAACTTTGATCTGTCTCCATGAGGCTGATTCTGCTGACCAGTATGGTAGAGGGATTTTTAAAAAGTCCAAACTCTGTAACACAAGTCAAGAGCCAATCAAATTCGAATTTGTTTATATACTTCGGGGATAGTTTGGTCGATAAGATGAGATAGATAGATAGATATAGTTTATGAGATTATTTTATTTCATCTTTTATATGAGATAATTTATTTCACTATTTATATTTAAAATAATGAGAGAAAATAATTTTAAAACAAAATGATATTCTTTATCAAATACAGAATAAAACAATCTTATGAAATATTTTTAAAAATTACTCCTTATATTTGTCCCACCAAATGATCCTTCTTATTCCAGGAAGTTTGTTGCATTTTGTACAATGATTAAGTTTTTTTCAATTTTAATTTTTCAAATACATAATTGAGAAAAGAATTGATTGCCGCTCTAACTAATATATAATTATATAAAGTGGAACGAACAAAATTTAAATTTTATCTCAATATCCTATAGAGGTAGTTGTTTATGGTGACTAGAAATAGTGGTTGGGTCATGGAAGTTGATGATGGAGCCCGTGGAGGTTGGTGAAAGAATCAAAGCATCAACCAAAAATCTTAAGATGAGCGGAATAGCAAATGACCATTTAAATTCCTTTGAAAAAATTTACACAATCGGTGAGGGACATGTGTCGGTAACACCTCTCATACGTGTGACCAGGGGCGGAGCCACCTAATGGTTAGGAACAGGGGCGGAGCTACAGTTGCTCCAGGGTGTTCAATTGAACACCCTTCATCAGAAAAATTTGTTATATATATAGGTCAAATCTTACTTTATATGGATATATTAAGTATTTTGGACACCCTCAAAAATAGTAATGAGCCGTAACTCAGTGGTAAAAGTGTGCCCAATCCACACACAATACCCAAGTTTGAATTTTTGCATCAACATTTTGTATATTTTATTTAATGTAGTATGCTTTAAAATGGTTAATTAATTAAAAAACGGAATACTTTTCTGCGTATAGAGTAGTAACGCAATAGTATGCAAAACTTTGTTTGCCACTAAGGTTCATTCGAACCTTCTTCCATGGAAAATTCTATTATTTATACATTGTCTATATATAGTAGAAGATGTCGAACCCCTTTCGTCTAGTTTGTGTATTTACTTCTTCATATTTTGAACCCGTCAGTAAAAATTTTGACTCCGCCATGGCATGTGATCACTCGGTTCTTAGATTTATACGTGGACTATTTATTTTAAGACGGTTTATTAAGAATTAATAAGTGATTATGAAAGAATATTCAATAGGTTGAAAATTGACTATGCAAAACATCCAGGCCTTTATAGGATACCACAAAATAATGACTCCTAAATAAACTTTTGTTCCAAGTGAAAAGAAATATTCTTGTAGTCTATTTGTAGAGGGTATCAAAATAGTCGAAGTACAAGAAATTTAGTACTCGAATAAAATAGAGATGGATCCAAGTTATAATTTTGTTTTCTTCTTGAAAACAAATAGACACAATATAAATTGAAAATGTGACTTATTACAATGTGGAATTAAGTAGTCATATCCTTCCACAACTAGCCTTTGTTTTAAAGCCAAATTGCATATCTAGGAATGGTAACAAAGGTTATCAAATCCCATATAATCTTGGTTCTCCAGCTTCTCAATCATATTTGCTATCCCCACACCACCTGCCAATTATCCAACATAACATATGGTTATTTTTAAGGCCAGAAAATAGAAAGAAACAATTGGCAGGATGAAAACTGATATATACCTAAGCTGATTGCACTGGTAAATATTGTCATGGCCAGTATGAATATGATAATAGAGGCTCTTCCAAGCAGAGCAATTACTCTTCTTATGACGTGCTGACCAACTACTGCAGCAATTGTTGCTATAGAAACGAAATAAGTAGCTGCATTTTGAAATATGAACTGTCAAGATTTAACTTTCTTGTAACGTAGTTATAGTGAAGATAATTTGTTCATGTTTTGTCTATGTTGCGTACCGTATGGGACAGGGAAACGCTTCAATAGGTAATATTGCACAACTGACATAGAGGATGAGAATGTCATTGAAAAGGTTGATGTTGCACTTGCTACCTGCCATATTTGTTTCATCACTTTGTCAAAGAACAATGTGAGACTAATTAACATCGTTCGAGTACTTATTATGGGTAATAGTTATTGTATTACCTGACTGTCAATATATAGAAGTTAAACCTGAACAGAGTTGTTATATATGTACAAGAAAGAAGAAACAGAGAAGCAAATGAGATATATGGAGTATTAAAAGGCAAGATGTACCTGAGGAGGAATTCCAAGTTCTAGAAACAGCGGTCCAAGGATGAAGCCACCTCCGAGACCAAGCAATCCGCCAACAATACCAGCAACTATGCCACAACAACAGTAAAAGAAGAGTAAATGTGGCTTCCAGTTTGTTATCTCCTTTCCTTTAGATGCAATCACCCTTGTCCCCTTGTACAGACATATTGCTTCATATAATGAAACCGAAACAGCAACAGGTACCTAATTAACACACATATGAAATCATCATCTTTCTTGCTCATTCTTAAAATTTGTAGCATATACTTAACTCCCAAACTAAATGGGAATTACCTGCAATAAGTTTAAAATCCAGTACCCGATGGAGCATGTCACGGTGTACGTCTGCAAGCAAATAAATGAATAACCATTGGTATAAAATAAAATAAAAAGCAGCATATCATAGAGTATGTGTTGGAGACTAGAAAGATTATTTACTTTTCTATTATGTACAAGTTTATCATAAGTAGTTGCTTACCTTGACAATTTGAATAGCAAGGAAAGCCACCCAAACAAACATTAGAAGTCCCAATTCTTTCCAGTAAACGTTGCGAAGCATGGGAACCTAATCGGATAATTAATTACATAGAAAAGTTGTTAAGGAAAATGGAATTAAATTTAGTCATCAAGATATCAACAGAGCATGTACTTACAGTGTCATCTACACTAGCTAATGGACCAGTAGGAAGTAGCTTGTATTCCCCTTCAGACTCTGCATTCATTTCAACTCATAATTTACGTCTTGTATGATCTCTAATTATGTTTCTACTAGCTACTCTATTTGTTTTCATGCAATCGCGCACTCAAAGATGCCAAAATTTTACCTGGCTTGTACTCTGACTCTAACTGCATCTTGGTTGCTTCCTGGGATTATATTGTAGCGCGATATCAAGTTCAAGTGAGTTCATGAAAAGAAACAGCACAACTTAGAATCATGAAGAAATGTAAAACTCACTTTTTTCATTATTGTTTCCTTCTTCCATGTCTCAATTCCCTTAAACAAAGCCTTTGTCGAGGTACCTACAACATATGTACTCCTTATAGTTAGCCTTTTGCAAAAGATGGAATAATCTTGTACATGGCAGGAATCCAAGAGAGTTAGATTTCTAAATTCTAACATTTCGTCACAGGTACTTAAACTACACTGATAATATAAAAAGTCATTCAGTACGACAATCAAATTGATTTGGGAATGGAATAGTTACCAACAAAAAGGATGATAAGGAGGACAGTAACCATCCAATCAGCAAAGATGACATTGAAAGCCACCCCAATGCTAATACCAAGCATTAGCATAGGTTGTAAGAGCAAAGCCAAATCATAGTCAATTATAGGCATGTCTAGTGTTGGATGCCTCAGCCTCATGTTGTAGTACACTGTTGATCCAGCTGCTCCCATTATCATGCCTTTAACAAAATCAATATAGTTTAGTACTGCTTCACAAATATATACTAAGTACATGTTAGTATGAAAAAAAGAAGTAGTATATATATACATACGTACATTTGGAAATAGCTGTAGATGATTTTGGGTCAAAGCCAATAATAAGAGTTAGCATTGGAACAAAAATTCCACCGCCGCCAACCCCTCCGACGCTTCCCAAAGCAGCACCAAAAAATCCCACAATGGATCCAACAATTACTCTCCATCCAAACTCCATCTCCTGTATGCTCCCAAAGAAAAAACATTATTTACTACTTGATATCTATTACTAGCTCCCTCGGTCACAATTTATGTGATATTATTTGACTGTGAAACAAGTCAGAAATATTTGTGTGTCGATAAATCATTCCATTAAAAATTAAATTATTTTTTAACTATCAAAAGGTATCATGCCTTTTGGTATGTATAAATAAGAAATATTATCACATAAATTGGGACAGATAAAGTATGTCTCAACACACTCATCACATGGACTTGATTCATTTTCATGAATTAAACAAGTGAAAATATTTTTGATTTTATATATGTGTGGTAGTAAAATTTTGAACTTAGGAGGTCTGCCTGCTATTTTACCGTATCTCATTTAAAAGCTAGACGGTCACACGATTCAACATGAACTTAAAAACAAAAAGCAAGTCTTGGATATATAGGTTCAAGTTTCATTGGCACTCAAATATCAAAGAATCAGGTTCACACATGAAAAAACTATCTAAAAAAATAACAAATTGAATATGCTCTCTAAACTTACCGGCCAGACGTGCTCATAAGAGGACTTTCCACTCCACAGAAAATGCACAAGCCTTACTGCAAAACCATGTGGTCTCATCTCATTATTCTCCACATAACTAATGTTATAAGGAGCAGTTGGCTCTAATTTATCCTTCAAAATAAGCCTTTCTGCATTAATCCCAACATCGTTTATTATGAATAATCCCCAGCATAGTATCCATACTGCTGTTACGAAAAACGCCTTCATTCTCTTTTTTAATAAGAAATATATATAGAAGTAGCTTCCTCTGTTTCCTTTGAGATAATTAATTGGCTACTTCTATATATATTCCACTTTGAAGAACCTGAGGGGAATTAAAAGAGCAGAGAAAACAAACTTCAAGAATATTGTATGCTTGAATATCCCTTTATTGCCTACGTTTATATATAATATGTAAAAGTTGAAATAGCTATGTGTCTGATATGGACATTTTACGTGTTTTGTACTGTTGAACAAAGATATCCTTTTAATTTATGTCATTTAAGAATTTATGTCATTTTTGTGCTAATAAAAGAGTTTGATCGAAAATAGTTACGTACTTCTCACTTTAGAAAACCAAAAAGATATTAATAGTGTAATTATATCTTTTCCAATTTCGTATTTACATTTACTATCCTAAGAATAAGATGATATATAATTACTAATTGCCTCATATTCGCTTTGTATTACGAATTAAAATAATATAATTTTTACATAGAGATGCATGTAATTACTTGATGATACAGATATTCTTTACACCGTCAATATACAAAAACTTAAGTGATTCTTTCCGATCCTCTGATGAGGCTTAGTTCAGCTAGCCCTAGACAGATCACATCTCATTAGAAAGGCTTTTTTCTTTATAACTATCCCAAAACTTTAAAAATGACAAGTAAAAATGAGCTAGGGCGGAAAATGGAACCATCTAGGAGGACATAGAATTCGAAATTTCTCAACATAAAATTATATAGTAAATTTTCATTCCCTACGTTCAAACTCAATAATGTTGTCAAACATAGAACTAGTGTTTGTTTCTTAATGTTAATTACTTACGTCTACACTAAACAACCATCGAAAAATTTGCAAAGTTTAGTAGTTTTGTCGTGTATATGCAAATTAAAGGGAGATAAGAAAGAAAGTCCTTATTTATTTTTTTGCTTCTACTCCACAAATTAGGAATTAAAAAAATTAGAGGGAAGCAGTGTTGTATGTCTTATTAATGTGAAATTTCCAGGAAACCCTCCAATTCATCATCTTACGCACGGATATAACCATGCATGTCTGACGATATATATGTATTTCAGAGCATGAAATTACACTTGACCATATTGGTATGAATATCATGATGATAACACGTACATCTGATTACTTAATATTTAGGACTACTAACTGTGAAATCAGGATTTTCACTAAGTTATTTGTAATTCGTTCTAAGTTTGGAGTTTCATATCTATTTTCTTGTTGGTTTAGGTTAGGGGTGTTTCACGGGTTGGTTTGGATCGGTTATTGGTCAAAACCAAAACCAAACCAACTTAATCGGTTTTAAAATTATCAAAACCAAACCAAACCAAATATAATATACATTTATCGGTTTGGTGATTATCGGTTTGGTTTGGTTCGGTTTTTCGGTTATTAACCATACACAAAAATAAAAGAAACAATTCATTTAAAATGTGAAAAAAGTGACAACAATCCATTCAAAACGAAAAATAGTTAGAATGACTTAAATTACTGAACTTTCGATCACTAAATTTACTATCAATAAATCTTTAAAATTCACTATATTGGCCTAGAAGGAAGAGACAATAACATTTTCAATCCCACAAAGAATTGTCATAGACACTCATATACATGAAATCAATAAGATAAATGTTTCATCTTGGGCATTTTTGCTTTCAATAAGTAAATTATAAAGAATTTTTAATGAAAATATGTATAAGATCTTTAAAATTGTTTATAAAAACAATATATTAAGTATGTATATTAATAAAATATATGTATATAATTCATCGGTTCGGTTCGGTTATTTTTTCAATTTTTTTTTAATAAAACCATAACCAAACCAAATACCATCGGTTTTCAAAAATCTAAAACCAAACCAAACCCAAATAAAATCGGTTTTTTTTATCGGTTTGGTTTGGGTTTTTGGTTTGGATCGGTTTTTATCCAAACCGTGAACACCCCTAGTTTAGGTTATACATGTATTAATAATATAATGATTAGTTATGAGAGAATCTATGTATTATTTTTTGTAGGAATTAGTTATGCAATTGCATGTTTTATCCGGCATAAAATATTAGTTTCCTCATTAACTTATACATATTCTAATTATACATAGTACTCCCAAAACACTTTGGGTGTGTTTGGTATGAAGGAAAATGTTTTCCTAGAAAATGTTTTCATGGAAAACAAGTTGATTTTTGACTTATTTTCTCATGTTTGGTTGGTGAGTAGAAAAGATTTTTAGTATTTGATTTATGAATGAATTATTTTTTTTTTAAAAATATCTTTTACTTTTACTAGAGTAGAAAATAATTTTTGAAATTGAAAATATTTTTTAAAAACAAACTTAAATTTTTTTTTTGGAGGTACGGGGGGGAGGAGGGCTGGGTAGGGGTGAAAAAAATGAAATTTTGAAATTGAAAATATTTTTGAAAAACAAACTTAAAATTATTTTTTCGGGGTGGTGGGGGGGTCGAGGGTAGGGGTGAAAAAATGAAATTTTGAAATTGAAAATATTTTTTAAACTTAAATTTTTTTTTGGGGGAGGGGGATTGGGGGCTGGTAGGGGTGGGTGGGGGGGGGGGTCAAGGGTAGGGTAAAAAAATGAAATTTTAAAGTTGAAAACATTTTTTAAAAACAAACGTAAAATTATTTTTTGGGGGTGGTGGGGAGGGGGGGCGACTGGTAGGAGGTGGGTGGGGGGGGATCAAGGGTAGGGTGAAAAATGAATTTTTGAAGTTGAAAATATTTTTTAAAAACAAACTTAATTTTTTTTTGAGGGGTAGGGGTGGCGAGTAGGGGGTGGGTGGGTTGCGGGGTTGAGTGTGGGGTGAAATTTTTTTTGAAGTTGAAAATGTTTTTTAAAAACAAACTCAAATTATTAATTTTTTTTTGGGGGGGGGGGGGGTAGGGTGGGTGGGTGATCGAGGATCGGGATGAAAAAATAAAAATTTGAAGTTGAAAATAATTATTAAAACAAACTTAAATTATTTTTTTTCAAAGGGGGTTAGGAGGCTGATAGGGGCGTTGATAGGGGGGCTGATGGGGGGAGGGTAGTAGGTGGGGGTAAAAAAATAAAAAATTGAAATTAGAAATATCTTTTAAAAACATTTTTTAATATTTTTTTGGGAGGGCGTGGGGGTAGGGGTGAGGGTGAGGGTGGGGTAAAAAAATTGACTTGAAAAATAAACTTGAAAATTATTATTATTATTATTTTATTTTATTTTGGGGGGGGGGGGTTGGGGGGCCGGTTTGAGGGTAGGAACAAAATAAATTGAATTTTTCAACAAAAAATAATTGTAATTTGAAGTTGAAAGAGAGTTTTGGAAAATGTTTTCCTTTAGGTTTTGAAGGGAAGTCATTTTCCTTAAATTTGAGGAAAATGAGTTGATTTGGAAAACATTTAACCCAGCCAAACATGAGAAAATTGGAAAATGTTTTCCTTCATACCAAACACACCCTTTATTTCTTATGCGTGATCTAATTAATACATCAATAGCCTAATCAGCTACCAAACGACTAGAGAGAAAATGTAATTAATCAGCGAGGACGGAAAAATAAACATTCGTGAGTTAAGAAATGATAATATACAGTTGGGGATTATGGCGTCTGTATACAAACAATTTAGAGGTTTTCGAGAGAATGATATGATTGAGCGATGAAGATGTAACAAATATAAATATTTTGGTTGGTTGAATATAAAAGTTATAACAGCCTAAACAATTTGTTTCTTTCTGGGAAACTTCTGAAGATGTACTTGTACGATCACTACAAGTACAGAAATTTTTAGCTTTCAGCATGGTACCAAATTGTTTAATTTGGATCACATATGTCCTACGCGTTCAACTCCTATCATAAGTTCGTTCGTGCACATTTACGCGCTATCAATTTGGGGGAAAAGACATATGAAGTAGGATCAGGATGTTTCGTTTTTTAGCCCTCCAACTTCCACCCATTTTTGCTCCCTTGAATCTTGATGATTTGAACCACCCACAAGACATATTGTAGTCTTGCTAAGATTTTGTGTATTGGGATCCCACCAATACACATAAAAGTTGGCATTTAAAGACAAATTAAGTTGATGTAAATGCCGTAAATGTTCTTATTGAGTTGATATAAATGCCATATATGAAACTCTTTTTACCTTAAATACAACAAAACAAAAAAAGAGGCATGCCTTTGAACAAAGTCAGAGCGGTGTCTTTATTTGGAACTAGACAACTCCAAGTACTTTCTATTCAACATTTTACGTAAAGGAACTGTACATCTTGGCTATCAAAATTCAAAACTCTCACCATCCAAAAATATACATAGCATACAACCCAGAAAGGGAGAGGCATCTCACTCAAAAACTCAAAACCTCTAGTTAAAGGGTAAGAATGAAATCCATTTCACATTTTTCACAACTTTGATGCCTTAGAGACACGGTATCATTTAGACGCTGGACGATTTTATTTATTTATTAATATTCTACAGAATCCCAGCCTCCTCAAAGAAATTTCAAACTATTTTCATAGGAGATAATATCCAAAAACAAATATGCTAATAAAGAACCAAAATACCATAACATGAGCGAATAGTCTGTTCAACATACAAGTACTCATAACAAACACAAAAGCGCACACAAATCCCGAATAAATTCACATTTAACAAGTTCACATAAGAACTCAGCAAGTAATTTACCAAACAATTCCAAAAGCAGATACAAAATTCAAAACATGGGCCGATGTGCCGCACCATCATCTTAGTGTTTCCATTCCCGCACTAGTCAAGCAGGTATTTCAACAGATAGTTGCATTTTCATTGAGGTATCAGTAGGCCATGTCTTCCTGCGAGTCAAAAATTCAGACAAATCTAGTGCAGCAATATTATTGAATGAGATATTAAAATTACCTACATAGCATATGGATTTTATTGCAACCTTACCACAGCAACACAAGCTGAAGCATACTCTTCATCGTCAGTAGTCATATTCACGAGAATGTGACCTATCTGAACGCTTGTAATCCTGGTCCCTTTCTTTTGCCTCAGATGCCCCGTGGTCATAGGCATAATTATCCTCTTCCATTTGATCATAACGATCGTGACCACGACTGGCATCTTTATAGCGATCATCACCACCTTGTGCATCTGGATTCTCATAGTCTCCTCGACCTCGGTGGTGATCATAATAGTCATAATGTCCATGATCATCTTCAGGTTCGGCAGGATCATAATTCCTTTCTTTGTCACCATGTCGGCCCCGCTCGTGTTTTGATTCAACATGCTCATAATCATATTCTCTATCACGAGAACGCCCACGACCCTGGTCAACCTCACCTTCATCCCTACCTTTTTCCCTGTCCTTCTCGCGGTGGCGATCTCGCTCACGGTGACCATCCCGGTCTTTGTCTTTGCCTCGCTCACGGTCACGTGTCCTATCACGTTCGCGGTCTCGATCACGGTCACGACCGCGATCTTTTTCTCTTTCTCTGGTTCTTTCGCGTTCCCTATGATGTTTGTCATCTCTTTCACGTTCCCTTGGTCTGTCATGAGAACGCTCACGAGATTTCTCTCTGTCCTTATCTCGCACCCTTTCACGGGACTTCTCCCGATCCCTGCTAATATGGGAATTCATAATAATATTAGACGTGAAACACATTATAGCATTAGCTCACATTTAAACTAAACAGAGTAGTGAATCGGACAACTCATCCTTGGAGAAGTAGAAATTTGTCTGGGAGTCTAATTGCCAGAAAGGAACTCAAAGCAAGCATACCTGTCCCTGTCATCTCGTGCTCTTGGCTCCTCAGAGCGAGATGCTGCCCTTCCCGGCTGAACCACCTCTCTGAAAAATAGGAGTATAGAGTCGACAATAATTAAAATTTCATGTAAGAATTTAAGCTTTTCACTTGACAATCATACCAAAAGGGCATCTAAACAAGAAAAAACTACTTTGAGAACATTTTATGAGTAATTATCAAACTGAATGCCAAACAATAACAAATTCAACTTGTAGACAAGATATCGTACATAGAAGCTCAGAGCAGCAAGTCATTTTTAGGAAAAAGGAACACAAACTGAAGCATCTATATACCCCGAAAGACGAGTTGAAATTCAGAAAAGCAGTTTATGTCTACTACAAGCAAACATGTCTTGTTGTATCTAACAAATTAGCATTTTACGCAATATGCAACAATAAAATCAACTCAAACAGAGAAGAGGAGACATTCCCATTGCGATTTTTACTCCATAGACACCACAGGAACCATTATTGCACTAAAGAAGAGCTGAGATCAATGTCCTTTTTAGCACTATGCATATGTACATATGACAAGTTCATGCAATACCTATTAGCATCTTCATTTCCAACTCTTGTTGTTCCAAGTCCACCGCCAAGTCTGCGGGGCCGCCAATTGGGGACTGTTCTACCACGTTCAACATCAACCAGCACTCTTCTATTATCAATCTTCTTTCCATCAGCTTGTTTATATGCAGCTGAATTATATCCAAAAGAATTAGAGATGGAAGTGAGACTTCCAAAAAGTCAGAAGAATAGGAGTTTAGAGAAACCTTTCATATCCCGTGTATGCACATACTCAATGAAAGCATAACCCCTGGGTTTATTGTTTGTCTTGTCCATAACCAAGCGAACCTGAAACTCGAACAATTTATGGAATTAACACTACTAATAACATTATAATCATGTTTGATGCAGCGGTCAAAAAAGTTTATGTTTTTTATCTACTCAGCGCGATTAGGTACAGTAAGCTCCTAATGGCACGGCAGGCACTATGCCTAATTAGCCGTGCTCACCTTTGAATCAAAGAGCTCCCAGGCGAGATGCTTCATCATCACTGCTAGAGTTGAACAAGAACTGTGGCCTTATGTTTGCAATATATTCTAACTCCCCTTACCAGGGAACATTTTAAAATAAAATAAATTATTATAGAAGTATAGTCAAATACCAGGTGTCTCCTGAAATGCTTGAAACTTTTTTGATAGCCTTTGAATCCAAAAGTAAAATCTTAGCAGCATAGATGGGATGTAAGAAGAATAAAGAAGAGAACAAGGTCGATACTCCCAACAAATTTTTACCCAGTAAAGGCAAGTATCAATCTCCGGTGTTGCTTGGAATAAGAGGCCAAAGATATATTGCATCATTGCTCTGCTCATCTAAGTGTTCAGCTTTGTTTCATGTAATGTAGCTCGGACTTGGAAATTGAATGGTCATGTTTGGCAACTCAAAAAAACAAAAGCTACCAGAAAATTAAGTTTTACCCTTACCAGGAAAATACCTAGGAGTCGAACATCTTTACCTTTGTGGTTCTAGAAACTAATGGAATATCAGAATGAATAGCACTTGAAACTAATGATATCCAAACCAGGATAAGAGGATAAAGACATCGAACTGATACTCAATAATTGGAGCACTGTTACCTGAGGAAGGGCATACTGGCAATCTGACCTTTATTTTACAAAGCAAAGAAATGCTAGTAACTTCACAAAAAAATTCACCCATTTTCAGAGTGCAGAATGCACCTCGAACACCAGGGAATAGTGCTAGCAGTTCAAACAACAATCCATTTCTTAACTACAGCCTGAAGAGATGCATCCGAAGGTACAATTGAAAAAAAAAAAGTTCTCCAGATAAAATGTGATTTTGAAAGCTTATAGCATAAACCATTTCTTTTTCTTTTTTAATAATCTGAAGCACTAAGGAAGTCGAGAGCTAATCAGTTTATTACTATTTAACAGACACTGCCAAATTCAATAACTTCTCATCAAAATACTGAAGTGCAATCCATGCTATAAGTTTATACACATAAAGAATGCATCGCATGCACCTTAAGTGAAAGTTTGAAACTTAAGTAGAGTAATGTGGGGTACTTCTTTTATGTACTCCATCCTCATTTTGAAGGACTCAACTATAAAGACAACCTTTCAAAAAGTGTATCGACCCCACAGTTCTTTAAATTTTGGTGATTAAAATCTGTTTTGAGATAAGATGCTAATTTTTTTTATGAAGTACATAAAGAGAAGCTGCTGAAAATTGTAAGATGTTCAGTGCTTTCAGAAAATAATAAGTTGTGGAAATATCAATTTGAGAAACGGCTGGATAGTAGGAGGAAGTACCATGCCACCATAAAAGTACACATCTTACCAACCAAAAGCCAGTAACCTGAGCCCCACAAAGGGATGCTCTATAATACCTACCCGCTTGATTGGACCATAAGCCTCGAATTCGCGTTTGACTCTGCTTTCTGTTGTTTCATAATTCTGAGAAAATGTGAAAGACAATCAACAAAATTAAGAAGATATTCCATTGTCAAAAAAAAACAAAACTTAGATGATATTCCCAAGTAACAGCAAAATTGATCTAAAAAGATCTTCACTCACAAGTCTTGCAACAAAGAGTGTCTTGTATGGATCTCCGGTAACATTTGGGTCGCTGCTAGGATCATCTGTTCAGCAGAAAAAAACAAAAATTTATTCCATTTTTAATCATAAAATATGGCTCTCAAATATTCAGAAAATAAAAAAATTAGGCACTTCATACATTTTTCAAGCTCCTCAGCAGCCTTTTTAGCACCCTCCTCCAGCCGTAACTTGTGGATCCTAGCTCTTCGTTCAGTCTGCATCCAATAACAAAAGCAATCAATGAGCATAAACAAAAATATACACAGATTCACCATAGTATGTAATTGCACATCTTATTATACTTTTCTGGAATAAAGTAACTCTTCAGAACCGGTTTGGATACCAGAGGATGTAACTGTCTCAATCCCAAATTAGTTGGATTAGATAACCCACATCTCAAGTTAAATAGTAAATATAATCCACTCCTCTAACTACATGCACTACCAATTTACAACAGATTCAGCTCTATTGAATAGGGGAGACAACAGTATCTTCCAGATAAGATGAGATCCAATGGTTACAACAGCTCCACACCTTGGGGAGATAATAATAGAAGCTTTCAATTACACAGAAAATTTTGGCATTATTCAGTGCAAGACAAACATAAAACACACAACTAAAACTACCCTGAGGGAAAAAGATAAAGAACAAGACATGATATTACCACTAATTCAACTACAACACAATGTTTTAGTGTCATTTGTTGGACATTCAAGATTCATTCATCTCGAAATAGAAAAAAAATCAGCAGATCATTATATGGCAAAACACACAAATAATCAAGCAAACATCAAATTGATGAAATTAAAATATCACTGTTAAGAGAACATGGATGATTGCTTATTGCTAATTGGTGTTGAAGCAGTTAATAAGGCAAGAAGAAGGGAGAAGAATGAATATCCAACCCTCAATTAAACAAAACGACCTACCCAAATAGATCAGAAAAGAAATTGCAGCATATAAAATAATCTTACCGGGGTTTCAACCTCAGGGATTGGTGGAGCATATTCTGGATCACCAGGTTGAGCGAAGTTACTAACAAATTGTGCCATCCCTAAAAAACAAATCAGAATATTTCTAAGAATTATACAAGATAACTGACGGAACAAGAAATGACTCAATCCATGAAGAATGTTAACCAGTATATGAAGGGCATTTTCTCTTCTCAGGGGGTGGTTTGTACTCCAAAGGTGGGCGGGGCTCAAACAGCTTCAGAAGATTAGCAGTCAACCCAGTTGGATGACTTTGACCAATCTGCATATATTACATATATCAACAAAGAAAATACACAAACTTGCAGCACCAGTGAGGAACAAAGAAAAGGATTGCCAATACTGCAACAGCCTGACAACATAGTTCTACACTTCTACTGTTATTCTAAGCCAACTATCTAGTCACACAGTATATTTAGCTGTCATAAAAGCACAACAAATATGCATCTTAGACAATTTCTAGTCTCATTTCACAAAAACAAAAATAATAAACCTAGAGTTGGAATTGGAACAATTCTAAAAATATCACGAAACAAGAAATAAACCACAACACCTTACTCACTACTACATAATGACAAATCACGAAGACATCAAGAAACCAACAACAACGTTCTAATTTCCCCAAACCACTTGGGGGTTGACATATGAATCCACATCAATTCCACTCCATCTAGGTCTGTTTCCCCCCAGTATTATACAATTAATATTTTGGGAAAGATTAGAGGTACCTAAGACTATGAATTAATAAACATTGAGAATCCCTAACCAAACTAAGAGAGGGACTTAATGTGAGTTTACCGACAACAACTGACTAGACCATAATCCTAACAAGTCGGTATAGTCTATATCGATACTTCACTTCTACTCTCTTTTTTTCCTTTGCTAAATCCACACAAGCACGCAATAAATCACAAATACCAAACAAGTTGAAGCAACAGGGCACAAAATCATCTAAATTTCTAACCTCATATTCATCAAGAAAGAACCTAAGGAAAACCTAAACAATCAAACAACATTAACACAACAAAAAAAAAAAAACCTAGTTAAACAATCTAAGTCAGTAAACAACAAAGACAACAGATCGAATGTTATAACTTACAAGCTTGAGTTGCATGACATTAGCGCGATTCTGGGCCTTTGCACGGGCCTGAACGTTAGGGTTGTTCCGCATGAAGGCATCGTTGAAGTCTCCCATTGAAGTCGACTAGGGTTTTTGCTAGATGCGAATCGCCGCCACAAGAAGTGGAGTTACGTTAATCGGACGATTGGAGAGATGGAGAAGATAGCTGAGAGCGGCACGAAAACCAAAATAGAAACAAGGGTTTATCCGGCGAAGAGAAGCGGCTCATATAAAGACTCCATCAGAGATCTCACTCCATCACTCGCGAGTTCATTTATACCAAAATTTTAGAAATAATTTTTTTAAAACTAAAAATACGAAATATCATTTAATCTTTTAAATATGTCATGTGAAAAGATGTCAAAAAATAAAAAGAATTTTTTTTTTAAAATTAACTAAAAAGAAAAAACAAACGAATAAATTATAACGAATGAAACAATAACGATGAACAAGGGATAAATACATATTTTTCAGCGTCTTGAATACGAAATTTCATGAAGTTGTGAGACTATTGAATTTTAAGGATATATGTATGATACTGAAGAAAAAAATAAATATAAAAAGTGAATTCTTAAAGAAAATAAATCAACTCAAAAAGAAAGACATATAAATTGAATGTAATTAATATTTTCTCTAATTCATATTAAGTAAATTATGTTTGAACGAATGTAATTTTAATTCTTGACAAATGTTCTAGCAAGAAATTGTTGTTGATAACCTTTCAATTCAATATATTTTTATTTATTTTAAAGGAAGATTGTGATATGTTGAGCAGGTGAAAACGAGCTTGCTTGAACACCTTATAATTGTCACTTTGATCAATTGAAAGAAATCAAAACACAACAAAAAAGATTTATATTACTTTTTAAAAAATCCACAATTACAAGTTTTTTAAGCAAGCGGGCATTCACCTACCCTCTCAGAATCATCTCAATCTTCCTTAATAATTGATAAATATCAATATCAAAATACCTAGAATTGAAGGTTTTACTACAAAAGCTTATTATTTCCTACTCTTGTTATTTTATTTCCTTTCTCTCAATTTAGGAATTATTTATAGTTAAATATACCTTACAGTGAACGTGCAATTAGAACTGTCAAAAAGGGTCGGTCCAGCCCCACCCGACTCAAGAAATTTGAAGGGCTAGGGCGGACTGGCCCTTCATTTGGAAGGGAATGTCCAACCCAACCTAACCCTAGAAGGGCTGAGGGCTACGGCGGGCAAGTTTTTTTTTTTTTCTTTTCAAGCTTATAACTATGTAACATCAAAATAATGAGAAGATTTTCAAATCAATATGACAAACAATGGTGTTGTTTCAATAACACTAGCAAAAAATAAAAATGTCCTTATGGGGTAGGTCTATGGAGGACAATCAGGAATCAATGGCCTAAATTGTGGGGAAACTCAAGAATTGTAATAGGAAATGGAAGGAGGACGTCATTCTGGAATGATGTGTGGGTTGGTCAATATCCCTTAATGCAGCTGTACCCGATGATCTATAATTTGAACCAACAGAAGAAGGCAACAGTAGCAGATGTCAGGGACAATCAAGGATGGAACCTCTCTTTTAGGAGAATGTTGAATGACTGGGAGATTGACAGTCTAACAGATTTCTACAATACTCTGGAGCAAGCAATCAACTTTCAACCTAATGAAGACAACCTACACTGGTTGAAGGCCAAAAATGGGAAATTCACAGTAAAATCAGCTTATAGACACCTTGATAGGCCAGCTGCAATGCTCTTACCATGGCCTTGGAAGATGATATGGAAAGTTAAAGTACCTCACAAGGTGGCTTGTTTCACCTGGTTAGTAGCCAGACAAGCAGTACTAACTCAGGACAATCTAATGAAAAGGGGAAGACAATTATGTTCCAGATGTTTTTTTTGTAAAAGAGAAATAGAGACAACAAACCATCTCTTCATCCATTGTAGAGTGACAGAGAAACTGTGGCAGGTGTTTTTTAACTTAAGGGGTATCAGTTGGTCCATGCCAAGGCATACCTCCGAAGCTCTAACACGCTGGAATAGAGAAGGAAATTTGTCCGACCACAAAGAGAGATGGAAGATTGCCCCTGTTTGCATCTGGTGGACAATATGGAGGGAGAGGAACCAAAGATGTTTTGAAAACAAGAGCATCCCTTTCCAAAGTCTGAAGTTGAATTGTCTTATAACCTTTTTTTTTTTGTGTAACTATGTACTCCCCAAAAAGGTGGAGGATATTACTCAGTTTCTAGATAGTTTAGGAGGGATATAGGTGGTAGATTTCTTTGGTTTTGTTTACTGTAAATCCCAGATGTAACTACTACTAGAATACACTATTGGTGTATCTTGTCTATAAAATGTTAACTTTCTCAAAATAAATAAATAAATGTAATTAGCATGTATCTCGCATACCAAATACGTGAGCGAGATAAGAGAGTGACAAGCAAGATGGGAGGGAGGCGAGGCGTGAGATTTGTCTATATATCCTATATACATGCGAATCTACTTGGATAAAGCGTATCTAGAACAAATTAACCTAATTTTGAGTCCATATATTCTGAGATACATGTATTTAAACATACCAAAATCTGGTAAGATTCATAATATTACAACATAGCGTGTATTTAAGTAATTAGATTATATACTAGCAAAATTATTGTAAGTTAACCTTAAATAAGAAGTTTTGGTCCATGGGTCGACCCTGATTATGCCTCAAGGGCCAAGGGCTTATATGAGCCGGACTTATAAGCCCTAGTTTTAGATGGGCTAGAAAAATCCTATCACAACCCTACCCCAATAACGGGTTAGGTTGGGCCGCCCCCATGGGCTAAGCCCGTTTTGACGGCTCTACGTGCAATACACGCTTTTATTGTCCAAAAGACGTCTCGTTGGGCATGTGTTAGGGGTCCCAATGCGTTGTATTTATCGTCAATAAAAAATTAAAACCTCACGAGGGACGTGCATTGGGACCTTAAGACGTTATCTTACAATGTTAACCAACGCTTTTGAAATTTAAATTTTGACTACTTCTCTCCTACCAACTGCTCTCATTGTGCACAAAAACTTATGTTACTATGTTTCAATATGGGTTTTTCAAAATCAAATTATAACCGATAATTCAATTATAAATTTGACTTATTGATATTGGTTATTGAATTAACAATTGATAATTAAAAAAATTAAAAGTATATAATCAATAATTAATTGATGCAGAGATAAATTACTCAATTTTCTTAAATGATAAATTATCAATCCATTAAAATTATTATATTTATAAATTATAATTTTTTCCTAGCATATATTTATACTTTCCCCGCTACTTCTAAATTTTTTTCTTGTTAATGTAGCATAAAGATTTGGTTTGTTCCTGCTGGGGATAGATCACGTGATATATTTAATGAAACAAAGAGACATAAGTTAACTAAAGCAATGATAAGTATTTTCTTGTTGTGATTTTAATTGAAGAAAAGGAATAATATAACAGTAGTACTTAAGATGTAAATTGATGACTGCTCGATAATTGTTAATTTGATACTAAATTAATCAATATTTTATTGGTTAATTAGCAAATTAATACATAAATCTAATCGTTGTTTTATTTTATCTTCTTTTTTTTATTTCATCTTTTGTCTATTTCTTAAATACTATTCCGCCGATTTTAATTTATGTGGCAACTTTCGAATTTCAATCTTATTATTAATTGTTGTGACTTATAGTACTTTTTACGTAATTTACAAATGTATACATTTCATATTTTTACGTAATTTACAAATATATAAATTTCATTTAAAAAATTAAAAATTTCATGAACAAATTTCAGTTAAACTTAAATTGGTTGACTCTCAAAATATGAAAAGTGTCGCATAAATTGTTTGATGGTTGATATTAAGCTATACCTGCATAAATGTTATATGCAAATCTTGATATTGCCTATTTTATTTTAAATATAATATTATAATCCTAGATAATCCTATTTCCAACCGAACAACCCATAGATGTTTTGCAAGAATGGGTGAGAAGGAGATCTACCGTCCTTAATCACTCTTAATTAGGGATAAAATGATGTTTACACCAAATCAATAGAAGCATGATATGTATTTACACATAATATTAAAAGCCAAACTATAGTTAATTAACATGAATTCTTATCTCATTAGATCACCAAACTAAAACAAATTTACATAATTTAATATAAACACAAAATACGACTAAATATTTACTCTTAATCATACTTAGTGGACAGGCTTTTGGCAGAATAAAAGCGTTTGAAAACCATAGAAGAAATTATAAAATCAAATATTATATATATAGTACAAATGTACAGAATATTGAGACAAAAATGATACTGTGCTATATATAATGTACTGTAATATATACATAAGCATATTTTGCTGCTATGCCTTTGATTTTGTATATTTATTTGACAAAATCACTAAAGAGTACGATCCATTAATTGGATCAGTTCTAGGGAAGAAGTCAAAATGTTAGCTATTCATCCTGTCAAGCTTCAAGTCTTCAGCTAGTTAGCTTTTCATCCTCTACCTCTTTGATGATGATCAAGCTCACTGGAATCACCGCTCGAGGAGGAAGGGTTGAGTCCATAGTCACTTGTCCCTCCATATTCACTGCTATCGAATTCTTGGTTTGATATCATTTTCCTAAACTTGACCATGTCAGCGTTGTATGCACCAGTATCGTAGGTATCAGTCTTTGCACCATCGCTCATGTCCTCCAAAGATGAATCGCCATCCAAAGCTCGCATAATCTGTTCATTAGAATGTGCATCACTAATTGTCTCCAGAAAGTAGAAGAGAAAAGGAACATATACAATGAGTCTAATTGCAATGGTATAAGATATAAGTTCAAAGTAATCGATAAAGGTAAACCACAAAACCATGTACTAACCGGACTTAACAAAGGAGGGTCTAGTTTGATAGCTCTAATCATGAAGATGACATACCTGAGTCATCTTTGGACGTCTTTTAGCAGAATGACGAGTGCTAGCAGCAGCACAGACTACTAGCCGATGCAGCTCCTTTGGAACACTGTTTCCTTCAAAAGGAGCACCTACCAATTCGTCATATTTTCCCTCTTCCAAGGCTGTTTTAAGAAGCGGCCTAGCCTGTTCATATTCATACATTAGGTTAATAAGGGTATGCATATACAAAAATTGGTGTCTAAATACACGTTAAAATCTAGGTATTGTTGATGCAATGAATGAGATATGGAAACTTGAGATCAAGAGCGAACCCAGACTACTAAACTGTCTTCCATAATATTGCTAGGATCAATAGGTCGCTTCCCAGTTATGAGTTCCAAAAGCACAATTCCAAATGAAAACACATCTGATCTGTCTGTTAGCTTGCCACTTGATGCATATTCAGGAGCCATGTACCTGCAGTATAAGGATAAGATGGCTTTTTCATTACTGATGCCTAATTTCTTCCAGAATCAAGCACCCGCATTTATTACTTTAACCAAGAGGTCCGAAAAAGTTAAAATGACTTCTAAAACATTTTTCATGTATGTTAAACATTGGTTTTTTTTTTGCCTTCACTGTGGATATCTCTTGCCTAAGCTACTATGACTAAGCATATGAAAAGTTCTCTGAAAATTAGAGACCTTTAGAACCCCAAAACAAAAACATCAAACTGATTTTCAGGGCATTCTAAATCTTGCTCAGAATTATCAAATTTCTAGGCTTTTTAGATTGATAACATGGTATATGATTGGATTTCGACCAATTAAGATTTTTCGGTAAGTCTGGAAACATTTAAAGATGAAAGATTATATGTCACTTCTAAAGATAAGCACTAACCTTCACCTAGTATTTCTTTTACCTCTCAAAAAGTAGAAAAATGCTATGCTCAACTCACCCGAAAGTTCCCATAACACGGGTGGAGACATGAGTAAAGTTGTCAGAAGAAAGCTTAGCCAATCCAAAATCTGCCACCTGAGAAACCAGAAACACTCTTGTAATTCCCAAGGTTATCATGATTATTAAGCAACACTTCTAATAAAAGTGGAGATTTACGTTGAAAACCAACCTCCCAAGTTTCCTGACATATGCAAAATACATAAAAACAATACACGAGACAATAATGACTACAATAATTTTACCTTAGCTTCAAAGTTGTCCTCAAGTAGAATGTTTGCAGCCTTTATATCACGGTGGATAATTTTAGGATGGCCTGTGTATAGAAACAAGGGTTGAGAAAGAGAAACAAAGAGAAAAAGAAAAGGGGAGCATTGTGAATAGAAAAATTTGTATACAATCTTCATGGAGGTAAGCTAATCCTCTGGCTGATCCCAACGCAATTTTAAGTCTTGTTCCCCAATCCATAACACGATGGCCCTTCCCTGCAAACAAATTTAATTTAACCATTAGCATGGAGAGCATTTTCAACAGCTCAAATGGTTTTTTAAAAGGATTTAACTCATATATATTTACCATGTAAAGAATTTTTATGTCATTACTTAGTGTATTTTCTCACTTGTAGTAAGACGTAATTTGTGTTATTCTTTAGGTTACTAATTCCACTTTTTATGAATTGTTACATGTAGTTATATTTAAGGCAACGTGACAGTGTAATAGTTCTTTATACTAGCTAGTGTATATAAACTCTTAAGGAAGTCTTTCAATTATGTATCATAAAAGGGAGTATTCAATGACGGGAAGTACCATGAAGATGGAATTCCAAGGTTTTGTTGGGAACATACTCATAGACCAACATTCGCTGGCTATCAGCAATGCAATATCCAACAAGAGAAACAAGGTGGCGATGATGAACTCTGCTAATGATATCAACCTCTGCCTGAAATTCTCGTTCACCTTGTCCACTGCCCGACTTCAAACTCTTGACAGCTACCACCGTTCCATCAGCCAAAACACCTTTATGTACATACCCAAAACCACCTTCGCCTAACAAATTGGCCTTAGAAAATCCAGAAGTCGCTCTAGCTAGCTCCTCATAAGTGAACTGACTCTTAGAGAACCCACCAAGACTCGGAGATGGCACAAGAGCTTGGCCATTAACAGCAAAGGTGCTATCGCTACTTGTATAAACTGTGGTAGGAACCTTAACAATGTGTTCCATGGGCTTAGGACCTTTGTAGTATGGATCAGTACTACCTGCACCTAAATACAAAAATATACACTGTTACTAGGATGGTGAAACCTCCTACAGTTTTTGAGTTTCTCATTAAAACAACAAATGTATACTTGAATAATTATGACAAAAATTGGATATGCATACAAGTTAAACTCTTACTTACACAAGAGAGTACTAATTATGCTTTTAAGCGACTCGATAGTTCAAGTTTTTATCAATTTACAATAACAGGATATGTAACTTATACTCGGAAAGAAATAAAGACACATAGGTTACAATTTTACGAACCTTTAGGTGGACGTCTAGGAGGACCAGGAGGAGGATTGATATAGTAGTGTTCTTTCTTCTTCCTTCTCCAGTAAATTAAGCAAACAATGATAGTGGCAAAAATCATCAATCCTGCCACTGCTATTCCAGCAACTATAAACATATCAGATGAACCTGAATTAGACGAAGGCGAGCCATTGTTGTTTCCTGAAGAACCAGCTGCTGGTTTGCCTGAACGTTGTGCACCGCCTGGTTTTTCAAAAGGTGCTGATTTTTCTGAAGGTGGAGGAGGAGATAATTTTCCAGCAGATAATGAAGGCGGTCCTGAGGAAACTGGGGGTGGGGGATTAAATTTGGATGAGGTAGGAGGAGACACCTCATCAGGAGCATTGGGTGATGTGGTAGTGTATTCTGACGGAGGTGGTGGTGATTCAGAAGCTGAGGGTGGTGGTGATGACGGAGGAGAAGATTCCTTTGCGGGTGGAGGAGAATTTACAGGTGGAGGAGATTCTGGGGGTGGGGAGGTAGGCGGAGCTGGTGGTGGCGGAGATGGGGAGGAATTAGAAGGAGAGGAGGAAGTAGTGTCATTTTTGTTGGACGAAGCAGTACCAGGAGGTGATTGCATATTTCAACAACGGTGAAATTTCCGGCAGCCCAGAAATTCAACCTCTCCCGTTAACTGCTCGTCTCAACAAATCTTCAATGCTCCTATATTTCCATGAAAAAGGAAAAAAAGAAAATGTTATGTTAAACAACAAAATTGAAGATCCTATACAATATAGTAACAAAAATGATTCAATTTGGACATGAAGAGAAGAAATTTACCTGAAAGATGTACGAGAACAGAGGGTTCTCAAAAGGGAGAAAGAGAAATCTTAGCATTGTGATGTTCAAAGAAAGCCTACCCCCTTTCCCCTCTCTCACCCTCAAATTGTTTGCTCCTACAAACAAGGACCCTTCTCTCTCTCTCTCCCTAATTTTATTTTATTTTGCATTTTTAACACCGGAGAAAACATTAGTCTGTTAACAAGAATATTATGTGGAATTAGTCGAGATGCCCGATATTTTAGTCAACTACAGAGCATTGCAGTAGTAGTACATACTCCAATTAAGTTGGATTATTCTGATTCCTGATCTTTCATAACAAGGCAATATTTCATATTCAAGACTTGATTTCTCTATTTCCCATTTATTATAAGTAACTGTGAGTGCATAATTTAGAAGGAATGATTTACTTTATTCTATTTGCTTTATGAAGATTCGAGGCAGTACGTAATTGTGGGAGCAAGCAAAGAGAAGACAATCAGCTCATCTTCTATCAGACCTGATATGACATAGGAGGAAGTTGATGTCAATTGTAGTTCCAAAGTGTAAGTAGTTCTTAACACTTATCTCGTCAAAAGAGAATCTGACTATTCAATTCCAACATTTTGCACTTGTTTATGTAACAATGAAAAGAACCAAAACTAACAACTAGCAGCAAGAAAGTAAAATGAATGAAGGACAAAAACAAATCATACTACTTTGTCCAAATGAAACAATATCATCAAGGGCACTACTTCCTATTCTCCAGATCCTTGTAACATAACGAGGCTATTTATGTAGGGTGAGAACCTCTTATCAGTATCCACTCGTCCCGGACTCCACAGTGTCTCACAGTTCTGCTCCCTTAGGTGACAAGAGTATATCGTCGTATCAGTACAGGGTACTACTTCTTATTCTCCAGAATTGTGTACCATAACGAGGCTGTTTATGTAGGGTAAGAACCTCTTATCAGTATCCACTCGTCCCGGACTCTGCAGTGTCTCAAGCTTCTGCTCCCTAAGGTGATAAAAGTATATCGTTGTGTCTGTGTGGATCACCACAGTATCACTGTCAGTACAGGGTAGTACCTCACAACACTCCTCCTTGGGTATTCCAAGCACTTGAGTACGAGGCTTCTTGCTTCCAAGATTTACACTGACACTGCGCTTCAGGCCCATGTCCACACCTCCATAGACGTCTATTACGAAAACACTTCCACTGTCATTATAAGCAGTAACATAGCACACCTCATCTCCTATCTGAATTAAGGCACCACGTTGTTCAGATTGAATATTAGGTACATGTAAAACTGCTGGAATCTCATTTTTCACATCGAACGCTAACACTTCATTCGATGATGTATTCCTCCAGTAAGCCACCCCCTTCATATAAGATCCTCCACCTGCAAGACTTGTATTTTCCAGCTCTAGACAGTCTGAAGGAGAGCACCTCCATGAATCTGATTCAGAACAGTAAATCTCAAAGCAGACAACTGGATGATCAAGAACAGGGACTGCAGCGACCACGCGATAAAATGATTCAATATTAAACTGAGGATCAAATGCAAGAGCAACTGCAGGATCAGATCCATGGTAATATTGAGGAGGAGGAAGCTTTTTCCAGTGTTTGGTTGCAGGATTGCAAACGTAATAACTGTCCTTCCCCTGACAAAGGAGCAACCCGCTGCTAGAACTTAGTACTTTAACAACCTCAGGCAAGAAACCAAGGGAAGGACTCGGGACTCCGTTCGCGGAACGATGCAGAGACAAAAATATAGGAAGATCATCTTTATTTTCCAGTCTTTGATAAAAGTAGCCTGAAAGTTTCTGGAATGTTGAACTTTGATTGTACGCGAGTAATGGACTAGTTATCCACTGATTCCATTCTTTGGACACTGCCCGAAACTTCGTCAGTGATTTAGCAGGGAGGAAAGGCAGTACATGTCTCTTCGCTACATCTTTGATTGTCATGTCCACTCTCATTATGATGTCTACAGGGTATTTAGAACCATTGTTCCCTTCCTTCACCTTATAAGCGGCAGTCGTCAAGTCAAACTCTGCTAACTGCAATCCAAACCAAAAGACTTGTTAAAAGAGGTACGGTAATCAGAAGCAAGAGCGGTTTACTAACTATGCTGCAATCTCGTACTAGTTAGGATGATCAATATTTGTATCCACTCCTCTTTTTAGGCTGGGCATGTTGTTCACTCGGAAAGACTCATTTAAAAAACAATAATTCATAAATGTCAAAAATAAAAAAATAACAATAGAAGAATATTAGCACTAGAAAGCAAGATCTTATGAAGTAGCTTCCCAGCAAAACAGGGAAGCAGAGATTGCCCATGACATTGTGAAAATAAAAGAATGGTATCCTTGGAATGAGATGGATAGTGGATTAGTACATTTGGCCCCAACTAGCTTGGAATTGAGGCATAGTCATTGTTACAACTATAACTTTAGGTAAGGCGGAATATGGAAGAACTGAGATCCAAGGACATTTATGAGGACCAACTTACACCACTTTAATACGTCTGCCATCTGCCAATTTTGAAATGGACATCATAGAAATCACCACTTAAAAAGAAAAAACTTGAAAAGACAAAGTATACAATATACACCATGTTCAGTACAATTCTTTTAAGACACAAAAAAAGGACATTAACAGTCAATAAGAGACTTCAAGTTCTGTTATTGAGACTTCAAGACCTTAACATGCCGAAACAAGTAAAGAGTGCCATTAACGAGTTCGATCAAAGAGATGATGATAAAAAAACTGTTGAACAATTGAAACAAGAAACAAGAAAACAAAATAAAAGGGAAGAAAACTATACCGAGTCAATCCCACCACCCTGAGGTTTAATAGCAACGTAAAAGTCAGAGGAGTCAGAATAGATGTCCTCCTCCAAAGATTCATCACTCAGCATGTCAATCTCAGAACATGCCATTTTTCTGCATAGATATATAAAAATTAGAGCCTCTATTACTTAACAAAAAGAATATATGGAAACGAGAAAATCAAGAAATTGATCTCCAATTCACCTATTAGCAGAGCCCTTGATGACTTGGGTTTCAAGAAATCAAGAAATTTCACTATACTATAAATGAGAAAATCACGAAAAACATCAGTAACGCAGAAATAAGAAAAAAAAAAAAGAAGCAAGAAAATCCCAGATTGAACAGAGCATCCCATGAACAGAGCACTAAATATAGTTACATTTATTTCATCAAGAAAAGCAAGAACATAAAACGATACATTCAAAGAAGTAGAGGAAACAACAACACATTACCAAAAATTGGAACAAAAGAAAAACGAAAATGATCCTATCTTTTCATGCTAAAATTGATCAACAATTGTAAAACGGAGAAATTCAGTGTTTTTTCTTCTTCTTTTTTTGTTTTGGATAAATAAACAACAGCATGCGATGATCAGTACCGGTAAGCAAAAGAAGAATTAAGAAGAGGAAGAACTCACAAAGTGCAATGCGCGCAAATTTTGGTGAGTAAAGTCGCCGGATAACCAAGAAAGAAATGGCAAAGAATCGCCGGAAAACCCTAACGACGACGGAGTCGAGGAAAAACGCGTGGAGATCGGAGAGTTCAAAACTGAAGTGAATGAGAGTTATAGTTTGAGGAGGTGTGCATTCTTTGGCTTTAAGGAAATAAATTCACGGGCTCACCCGGTCATTTTAATTTAATTAAATAAATATATATATATATATATATATATATATATATATATATATATATTTATTTATATATATATATATATATTTATTTAGGGAAAATATATTTGACATCTTTTTGGCATAAATTGCATGACCGGGTAAGTTCGTAATTAAGGGAATTAATAAAGGTGTTGTTGTAAATTCATTTTTTTCCACTATAATATTAAACCATTGAAAAAAGTCTTAAACCACTAGATGGTTTCAAGAAATTACATTATCCAATAAATTTTTCATTTCTAATAAAAAAACACTGTCCAAAAAAAACATTTATTACTCTTATTTATACTCACTTCAATACTCACTTTCTTTCTTCCAATTTTTAAATTTTTCATTGTTGTTTATTCTTTTTCCTTTTCAATATCTTACTATTTTCGTTCATAAATCTCATGGGCAAGTATGTTTGTTTTTAAGGGAAAAAAACAAGGTACATTCATTAAATTTTAAAAATATTTTTTAAATTAATATTTATTAATTAATTAATACCTCTACAAAATAATAATATTTTAAAATTTCAATAATTATATTTAGGATAGGACTACTAGTTTTTATGAAAATTCAGAACGTTTAATGATTTTTTTTTTAAAATGAAGATCACATTAAGAAGAGTAATTTTTTAAAGGATATAGTTAGTAATTAGTAACAGTTAATTTCTATATTCTAATTTTATTTGTTATCTTTAATTCACTGATGCAGTGAATGACATTCTCAACAATCTTTAGTTTAAGATCCAAAGCACTTGAAACTTCCTCTTTTTTAAATAATTTTGTGTATCCAACTTCATTTATATATCTCATGAATTACATCACTGAACTTACACTTCAAATATTCACTAAAAGTATTATTGCTAAGTATGGATTAATAGTCTGAAAGATAATATATATAACCTAAATGTATAAATTATACTGAATGTAAAAATAGTTCATAAGTGATGTCCTTGATTAAATAGTAGTTACATCTTTGCGTTATCATCAAATCTGATGCTCAACTTTTGTTTAATCAGTTGATTGCATCGGAAATTTCTGATATTCTCTCCATCTTAATTTATTTGATATAATTTGTTTGGATACAAAGTTTAAAAAATATAAAAAAATTTAAGTAATATTTTAAAATTATCATTAAAATAAATAATTTTTTAAATAAATCAGTACATTGTAAACCTTTTGTCAAATAAGTAAAGAGTAAAATATTGATAGTATTGTTGAATATTTATCAGTAAAGAATGTAAAGAGTAAAATATTGATAGTATGGTTGAATATTTATCAGATAATTTTATTTTATTTTTTAAAAAAATGTCAATAGACAAAGAGGGAGTAGATAAATAAGCATTCTTAGCTAGAGAAGTAGGAGATTTTCAAGCCCTCAAGAGTCAAGTCCCTCAAGTGCAAGATTTGAATTCAAAATTTGCACATGAATTTACAATGAAAGGATAAAAAAATGGCTATCTAACAATACGAATATTGATTGAAATAATTTTGTTCACCATTATAAGGATGTCTCATTCTTATCTATATAGTTAGAAAAAATGGTTCTAATTTGTTTAATCGCAACCGATAAAATATAAATTTAGATTATTCGTTCAATTGATATTGGTTTGAAAGTTTAAATTTTTTTTTATGAAAGAGGGTAATTAATATGAACATAAAGCAAAATAGTAAAGTTGATCAATCTATTAAGAATTTATTAATAACCGTGTAAAATGAAAAATAAATATTAGTTGTAAATATTCACCTAAAAGATGTAAATATTACTTGTAATTATTATTTATTTCATACGATGCCCTACTTGATCTTGTTTCTTTCTCGACTAAGAAGCAGATTATTGGAGAATGTAACTATATATCACTTATCCCTAATTAAGGGGAAACATAAAATTAAAAGCAAAAATAGTTAACCTTACTGTCCAACGCCAACCAAGAAGACCATTGAACATTGAAGCTTAAACACAAAATTAAAACATATTCACAAATTTTTACAGCATATAGAAAGGCAAGATAGGTGTCCAGTTATATTGCACCATTTAAAGACACATATATAACAACATAAAAAGTGGCATAAGCAATGTCAAATACCCATGCTCTCAAGGCTATAGGAACTAAGAAGAAGCTTTCCATAAATTACCAATGCATCGATCTTCTAATATTAATTTGTTTCCGTGAAGCAGGCATGTTGATACCACATTTAACTAACTCTTCTAATATAGTAGTAGAAGTTACCACCTTGGTCGCACCTAGGGCTGGCAAAATGAGTTATAAATCTGGGTATCCATTCATTTTTACCCATTTAAAATGGGTTGGGTACCCAATACTTTTAAAATGAGTCAAATATGAGTCCAACTCATAATACCCATTTAAAATATGGGTACTTAAATGGGTAAAATGGGTAAATAGAAAGGCCTATTCACTGTAAGAGAAAAAATAGGGCAGAAATTTGAAACCCACACAAACCAAAATTGCCTCAGCTTTTCATCGTCTTCCATCAACCAACATTGTCTCAGCTCCGGCGATTTCTCCGGTGAGACTCTCTCCTTCGTCTTTACTTCTATCTCCGTCTCTATTTTCTCCTTTTCTATTTTTGTTGTTGTTGTTGTTGCTGTGGTACTCTGCTTTGCTGTTTTGATTGATTTGATGGTAGACTTTCTACCTGTTTCTTTTAGTTCAACTTTTAGATCTAGTTAGTGATGCATGTGTAAATACAACTTCTAGTCATGGGTACAACTACTTCTTAACCCTGCCTATCTGAGCATACCTGCTCCAAACCCAAATGAAGAAAGAGGGCTATGGTAGGTTGAAGGCCAAAGAAGTAGTTCCCTCAATAGTGTGAAATAGCTATGGATGATCCACAGAGACATAGTCTGTGAAAAGCTAAAGTAACTTTTGGTTCATTTCATATTCTTACCTTATTGATTGTGCTGCTATGAGTTGATTTTGTTATTTGTATGTATGGCTCATTGTTTATGATTTGTAAAATTAGGGTGATATGTCGATAGAAGGCAATGAAGAGTCTTGTGAACAAAGTACTGCAACTTCGTTGATACGAGCAAAAAGGAAAACATCTGTTGTTTGGGATTATTTTATTAGACTTAAGCCTAATTCTATTGACGGAAAGTATGAAGTTCAATGCATGATCTGTAAAAAAAAATTTGCAATGGGCCCTACATTTGGAACAACAAATCTAAAGCGTCATTTGGAGAAACATAACCCGGATAAGGCTAAAGAGGGTCAAAATGAGCCAATAGATCAAAAAACTTATCGAGAGAAGATGTCATTGGCTATATGTAGGCATAATTATGCTTTCAGTTTTGTAGAGCACAAAGGCATCAGGGATATTCATTCGTATTTAAATCCAATAGCGAGGCATATATCAAGAAAAGTAAGAGGCCTAATAAAGAAAAGTAAGAGGCCTAAAACATGGTAAAAGCTATTCCCATCTACATAATTCATATAGCTTCCTTTTTCCTTTTATCTGATTATAGTCGAAAAGTTTAATATTAGATGAAAATTTTATAATTGACATCTATAGGACTAATAATTATAAGTTATAACACCTTTAACTTTCAAGTTATAACAATAAAAACTTACATGTTATAACATTTTACTAAATTAAAAAAAGATTTAAAAGCAGTAAAAATCAATTAGTTTGAATAAATAAATTAATTTAAAAAAAATTGAGTAACAAATAATTTGAAAATATTAATAATAATTAATAGAAGACATAAAAATAGGAGAGTCATAACAAAATAGTATATTTGTTTTCCTTGTTTAGCTCAAGACAATTATTTCAAACAAAAAAATTCAGACAATTTCTCTCTCTTCTAATTCGTTCAAACAAATTTCTTAGTTGTCACTCTCTTCTAATTCGAATTTGTTTTAATACAATAATCACCATTTTCTTGTAATGGACAGTTTCTTATCAGTATTAATAAAGCATGGTGATAGATAGGATCCTTCAGGTTAGTGTTTTTTCCAAAATTTCTGTGTAATTGATTTGCAAAAAATTGGGTCTTTTTTAATGTATAATGTTGTTAGTTTTTGGTATGAACCATTTTTCATTTTTTGGTATGTTTTTGGTTTAAAAATTACATAAAATTTGCTTGAAATTAGTATACTAGATATATCAGACATGTATAGAAATTGATGATGTTGGTGTGATTGAACTTTATTTTTTGGCATTATATTGGAATGAATTTGGAAATAATAATGGAATGAATTTGGTATACTGTTTATTTAATAAATGACAATTACTAGTTAGAAATGTTATAATTTTTGTATTCTTTTGACATGAATCTGGTATGATTCAGTGATGACTTTTGGCATGAAATATGTATAGAAAGTGTGCATAAAATGGTATACTAGAAAGTATTCATAAAATGGTGTGCTAGTTATATCAGACATGTTTGGAAATTGATAATGTTTTTGGTACGATTCTAGTATGATTGAACTTTATTTTTTTGGCATTATATTGTAATGGATTTGGGCATGATGATAATGGAATGAATTTGGTATTGTCTATTTAATAAATGACAATTACTAGTTAGAAATGGTATTCTTTTGATATTACTAATACATTTTATTTGTGTATAAAAAAATGGTTCATAGTATGATCTTGTATATGATAATCTTTGTATGAACCATGGTTGCAAAAGAATGACTATATATTGTTTTGTTATATTTGGTATGAATTGTGGATTCAAATGGATCTATATAATTGACATAATCGGTATAAAATCGATATATAATTGATATAAAATTGGTATGAACCATTTTTTACAATGATTAATTCAAAACAAAATTAATACCAAAACAATCAATATATAAATGATATAAAATCGGTATGAACCATTTTTTACAGTGATTAATACAAAATCAAAATTCATAGTAAAATCATACGATAGGTTCATTTATTTTTGAAATCAAAATTCATACCAAAATCATAGAGTTGGTCCATTTATTTTTAAAATCATTATTCATATCAAATTCATACAATTTAGCAGATATATAATTTTGGAAAATAGAAAACATATAATTTAAATCATTATTCATACAAGAATTCATACAATTCAAATTATTTATTAATGGTATGAAATAAAAAATAGCAATCTAAAGAAAGAAAAAAATGAAGATAAAGGAGGAAGAGAAGGAAAAATGTAGGAAATAAATAAATGTAAATAAAGATATATATATATATATATATATATATATATATAGAAAATAGTGAACAACATATTTAAATTTAAAATTAGAAAAAAATAGTATTCATCAAGAGTAATTAAGTAATAATAGTAGTACTAAAAATAATAGTAAAATAAGAAAAACGAGGATTAAGAGATAACGTTATTGGGGGGTTGGATATCTTTTAAATATTTCTATCAATTTAAATATATAGCTTATAAAACGATATTATTGTATTTAATATCAAGAATAAGGAAGAATAATAAAAATATCCACATTTAAAAAATTAATATGATATTTGAATTCAAATTTAAATAAAAGAAGTATTTTTTATCAGCTTAAAAATAGAAACTCATAAGTAAAAGAATTCTTAATAAACTCTTACTGTTTATAAATTTATCATTTTTGAATATTATAAAATAAAATAAGATACATTTAATTTAAATATTAAATAAAAATAAATAAATAATAATAATAATAATAATAATAATAATAATAATAATAATAATAATAATAATAGTAATAGTAATAGTAATAGTAATAGTAATAGTAATAGCAATATACGTGAGGAAGAAAATCAGAAGTATATAAATTTGAAAATACATTAGACTTTTAATTCTAAATAGACTCTTACTATTCAGAGAGTTTGGTATTTAATTTAAGAAAAATATAAGTAGTCCCAATTCCCAAACCCTACAACATTACCTCGTTTTTTTTTCCAGTTTAAACCACTGCACTCCACTGCCGGCTGCCGCTCCTCGCCGTCAGTTGTCAGCGATCAGGTTTCTTCTTGCCTTGTATTCTTTGTATTATACTATTTAACAATTTTAAATTAAAACATGTTATCTCGATCTACCCAAATTTCTAAGTATATTTTATGGCCCAATTTTGTAAGCCAAACTTTAGGTCATTGTTGATATTTTCTCGTTACCTTGTAGGAATGGAAACTCACATGCACATCCAAGAAGAAATAATTATGGATATTTTAAGTAGATTGCCTGTGAAATCTCTTTTCCTATTCAAGTGCGTTTCAAAGTCTTGGAAGGCTTTAATCTGCGAACCTAGCTTTAAGAAAATGCATCTCAATCATGCCAAAAATGACAAATTGCTCATAGAACGGACAGCCAGGGATCGTAATATTTTTTTCTATTGTTCATCTTTGTCATCAATGTCACATCTAATTGTTAGGGATGTACAAGAATCAGTGTTTGTCCCGCAATGTGTGGAAGGGCCTTACAATTACAAGATCTATGGTAGCTGCAATGGCTTGTTTTTAATTGGGATTAAGCAGAAATATATTTTGTGGAATCCTTCTACAAGAGAATCAGCATTACTACCATCACATTGGGATAAGTTCTTTTGTGATTATAATTTTGGATTGGGATATGACCCAACTAGTGATGACTATAAGGTCGTTAAGATTCCTGAAATTAATTCAGAGGCACCCACTGAAATTCTTTCACTAAAAACTGGTTCGTGTAGAAAAATTTATGAAGGTTACTTTACCATCGAATGCCATAATATGGATTATTTGACATTAGTACGAGGAACATTTCATTGGCTAGTTTATTCCGAAGGAGGTAGGTTTTCTCTGTTTTCATTTAATATTTCAAAAGAGGCGTTTGGAGAATTACCATTGTCGAAGGAGATGCCCTTGTTCTGTGACACGATCGAGCAAGGCGTAACAGTGTTAGGTGGAATGCTTAGTGTAAATTTTGTTTGTGTCAAGGAGGATACTATTGTTTTTGATTTGTGGGTAATGAAAGAGTATGGTAAAAGAGAATCTTGGACTAAATTATTTACAATGAGAGATAGAAGGGATCGTTTTCAAGTGTTACCAATCGTTCCGAAATATATATTTGGAGATGGGCGAGTGTTGCTGAATTCAGATAGAAGAGATGTGCTTAGAACATTCAAAGAATCAGACAGAAGAAGCAATCTCATAGGGCCTCTAACTAGTGATGAAGATACCATGAGGTGGGATGGATATACTTACACAGAGACTCTCATCTCTCCAAAAGATTGTGTTCTTGCTTGCTACTAGTATTGGTTGGTACTTGAGATTGTGTTCTTTTTTTAAAAAAATAAATAAAAAATATCATAATTTCGTTAATCAAAATTCTAATCTAATAAGTATATACAAGATAAATATATGTAGTATTGCTAAAAATGATTCAAATCACAACTAATTGGCTTGTTGATTTCAGTATAAGTTTGATTATATATGACCTTTTTATTTTGGTCTTGATACAAGTTTGGTATTTAAAAGAGAGCTTCTTTTACAATTAGGACTAAGAATGGTTATTTACACATTTCATAAATATAATTTTATTTAATTTTTAAAGCTTTTGTCTTTAGACTTTGCAATGTAGCTATACATGATGGATTACGTATATTTGAATTTGACTCCTCTACTTGTTATTTTTAGTGTTCTGTTTTTTTTTCTTTTTGTATAATTTTGAAATAAATATTTTTATTTGGCTCATAGACTAGCCAAGTCCAGTTCATTCCCAATTTGTAAAAAATTATCATTTTGAATATTTATTCAGATTGAATATTACTTTAATGAAGTGATAAAGAAAGCCTATGTAAAATTTCGTAAGTTAATGAATTAAATTGGGGTTATGTTTATGTTTTAAAAAAATTGTTATTGAGGTGAATTATAGGTGTGTGAGATCCACATGAGAACGTAGAGATAACTGGAAGTAGGACGGCTTATCGGGCAGATTAGGTGGATAGTTATACTTAACAATTCGACTTATTAGATATCAATTTTTAAATATTTTAATCTACTAGCCAATCAATAAAATATCAATTGATTTAATATCGAATTAGCAATTATCGAACGGTTATCGGGTGATATATCACACTAAATATAGCACCAATTTACATCTTAAATACTACTATTGTATTATTATTTTTCTTAAATTAAAATCACAAAAATAAAATACACGTCATTGCTTAAATTGACTTGTCTCTTTTTTTCATCAAGTATATCATGAGATCTGTTCCCAACAAGAACAAACCAAATCTCAATGCTACATTAACAAGAAAATAAAATAAAAATAGAAGTAAGGCGGATATAAATATATGTTGAAAAAAATATAAATATGATCATTTTTAATGAATTGATGATTTATCCAATAAGAAAATTAAGTAGTTTGTTCATGCATTAATAAATCGTCTATTATAAAATTTTAATCCGTTTATTAATTGTTAATTTAATAATTCAATATCAATAAGTCAACACTCGGATTAAATTATCAGTTATACTTTTATTTTGATCAGCCCAAATTAAAACATAATAACATAAGTTTGGTGCAAGGTGGGAGTGGCTGGGAGGGGAAAAATATTCAATACTTAAATTTCAAAAGTGTAGGTTAAAATTGTAAAATAACGTGTTAATGCCCCCAATGCACGTCCTCGTGAGTTTTAAATTAATCATTGATGATAAATGCAACGCACTAGGACCCCCTAACACATGCCCAGCGTGAGGTCTTCTGACAACAAAAGTGTGTGTTGCGTGTTCAACATGAGGTCTGTTTCACTATAAATAGCTCCTAAGTGTAGAGAAAGGAAATAAAAGAAAGAGTACGAAACAAGAAGCTTTTGTAGTTAAACTTTCAATTCAATGTATGTTGATATTTTTCCATTTTTAAGGAAGAATGTGATGATTTGAGAGAGTTGGTGAAAGTCGGATGACTTGTGGACTTCTTGCAATTGATCAAAATGACAATTACAAGCGGTTTAAGCAGGTCAGTTTTCATTATCTCTCTCGGAACCTTGCATTCTTCTTTTAAAATAAATAAAATATCAAAATATATTAAATTAAGAATTAACGACAAACGATTCTTGATAAAACTTTTGACACAAATTAAAACTGCACTCTTTCAAACATAATTTTCTTAATATAATTTATAAGTCCTACTTTCTGGGTTGATTTATTTTCTTTTAAAAAATCACTACTTATACTTAATTTTTTCTTTCACAAGTCACATTATATCTTAAATTTTTTTAAATATTTAATAATTTTTATTTCAATTTCAAAAGTCTCACCCACTTCATAAAATTTCGTACTCAAGACACATAGGATAAAACGTAAAGCCTGTATTTATCCATGTTCATAGTTACTATTTCATTCGTTCTATATACTATATAAGAGACCGTTAGTACAGCACAAACAATACTATATAAATTTCCTCAGTACAAGCAACCATCTAAAATAAGCTGGTTGCAGCTCCAAACAAAGAACCTTGGCAGATTAGAATTTAGAGGGAGACTAGGCTGTTTACATATGGAAAGCATCGACGAATTCCAACTTCACTGCTCAGAAATTTTGTTGCACAGGACTTGAAATCGTATGAGTACGTTCTTCCTCCACAACGAGCCACCATTATATCACTGTCAACATGTAAAACTGAGTAGTTCCTTGCTACATCCCCAACAATTTCACTGTCAAGAACAACAGTCTGTTTCTCTGACCACATTTGGATTTGGCTTCCCATTTGCATTGTATTTGAGTGGGTATTAGCCAAAATGTTTAACAAGATTATATTACCAGTGACATCAACCTTACAGAGCTTTCCACTAAAAGTCCCCAAGAAGCCATGAGTGTCATAGCTTTGAAGGAGCTGGGACCTCTCCTTTGTTAGATCAAAAGCAAGAATATTATCAGTTGTCATCCAGTAAATAACGCCATTCACATGGACCCCTGATTTTGGCAATATTGTTCTATCTCCAAAGCATATCTCCCTAGCAATTTCCCAAGAACCCTCTCTGGAGGAATATATATCAAATTCAGTTGCCTTACCAAAATCTGTGGATGGAAAAGCACATATAATTTTGTACTCTGCTACAAAGTTGAGCAACGATGGTTCAAATAAGAGCACAATTGCTGGAACTGATCCATGATTAGCATTTGATTTTGGTAGTTCCTTCCACTGCTTAGTAAAGGGATTACATATGTAGTAGACCTTGTCCCCTTCATGACCTCGGCAACAAAGCAGTCCATTGGAGGAGGATTTAATGTCAACAGGCTCAGGCAAGAAGCTAAGAATTGGATCTGGCACCCCACAAGAGTTTGCGTCAATGGGTATGAGAGAAGGAGAACCCCTGTGAATCTGGATAAAGATGCCTGATGTACTGTGACAAGAAAGTGACTGATTGTGGGCAAAAAGTGGAGCGGAAATCTGGAATCTCCAGTCCCTGCAAACAGCTCTGAATTTGACAACTGATTTGGCAGGAAGGAAGGGAAGGACATTCTCCTTGATGATGTCCTTTAAATCCACATAAATCTTATTATCCCGTGCAGCAAGGTCTGCTATTTTTCCACGATCCATGATTGCAACTTAAATAAATTTACTCCATTGTCAAACAGCAACACTCATCTTAAATATAGAATTATTTATTTGAAATACTCAATTTAGGACAACTGGAATTAAAAGTTCCATTTTTCCATCAAACAAATGAAATTTCCCCACATACAACGACCACTTTACATGTTTTTTCTCCTATAGTTCTAACTGTAACAGACCCTATCCCAACATTATAATTGCTAAGTATGCAGATGCAGAAACTTCCAAAACAAGATTTCATACCAAGGAAGCAGAAATTTTCGGGTAGCAACAAATGCTAAGATTAGAACGATTGTAAATGGAGCTTGTTGATGACGAGGAGAATATTGCATTTTCAGGTAGGCCAGAAATATCTTTGAAACCATATTTTCCTAAGACACCACAATGAGGGTGAATATCCAGTAAAATATCATACAGAATTTAATGTATTCAATTGGACCACTAGTCGGTCATTAGATGAACATTAGTTATCAGTCACAACTTGGCATTTCCATATTTCATATTTCTTACTCAGCAATCACTAGACAGAGACAGCCACATCCTATATCACCAGCATCACTTTGATATATTTAAAGTAGCACCGACTCCAGCATCAGATTCCAGGTTCAAGGCTATCTAACGTAAAAACCAATAACGTAAAGTAGAAAGGAAAATCTAATTTCAGTAAGGAACCATCGTGTATTTGAAAAAATACATAAGATTTTGATTCTAACCCATAAGAAGATGGAAATATTTTGAATCATTAGCAGTAAAATCATTCTGCCACATATAAGCATGGCTTACATATCAAACTTTCAGGTTACTTACAAGACAACAACCTACTGAGTACTACAGGAGGAGCAGAACACTAAAGTCTAATCAGGATCAGATTTCACTGTATGTTCTAAAGAAAAAATATGGAATATGCACAAAAACCACAAAATCTTATGAAGAAGCCATAGAAGGAAGAATGGATTATAGTCACTGATGGTTAAGACAGTGCAACAAACAGTCTCTTTCTTGTTTTTTCAATCTTCTGTTACCAAAGATAATCACAATGCCTCTAACATCATGAGGGTTCAGTTTTGACTTGCTTTGACTTGACGCTTAACCAGTCCAAATTTGGCCAAACCCGCCCACCATTTTACACCCCTAAATTCAGTCAAGATTGTTGCTTTTCATTTTCTATACAACAACAACACACCCAATGTAATGGGATCAGGGGAGGGTAGGAATTAAGATGCACACGAAGGACTTACCCCCTACCTTTGTGGGGTAGGGAGAATATTTGCGATAGACAAGAAAAATATTTTTCTTGACATTCTTGAAGATCAAATGACGTTAGCTCTTACAGCAATACTGGAATGATGGTACTCTATATTAACATATATCTAAAAGTATACTTAATGAACAATAACATATCAACAAAACGATCTCTCAAGAAAAACATATCAACTAAATTGGCATAGAAATCTCAAAGAAAAGAAGAGAACAGATTGCGAAAACTAGAATATACAAAAAGCCTAATCTGAATATCGCATAATAAGATAAGAACAATCAATTATGTAGCTACAAGAACTCTCAAAACTATAGCGATCAAAGCGAAGAATCCCAAATTATTATGTATTGTAAGCACATACAAAACCCTAAATTCTTGAGCAAAAAATTGAACGATGAAGAAAATAAGAATCTATACCTTCCTGAATCTTCTATCACAGAGTGTAATTCAATTATTGTGGTTGAGCGAGAATGATGGATCCCTCATACTTAACGCTCGACTCTTTTATACGGGCATAATACATAAACATTATTTAACTACACTTTAACGGATAACTATGCCCTTTGAGTGTACACAAGCAAACATTTAAATTTGTATAAAATTGAACAAGTAGACACATGTGTTCTAGTGTAATACATGTAGGACGCCACATAAGACACAAAATTTTCATGTAAGGTGTCATGTAGGACGAATGCATCTATTTGTTCAATTTTATACAAGTTTAAATGTCTACTTGTGCATACCCTAAATTATACTAGGTCATAGTTATCAGCTAATGTTAAGTTAATGATCATGTTTATGTATTATGTCTTTATATTGCGAGACTCGAATTGACGACTCCAAAAAAAAAACTTTTCTTATTAAAATAAATAAAATATTAGAGTACAACTGCACACCCTGAAAAGTGATTAAATTATACATTGCATCCCTCAGTGTTTTAAAATCAAACACAAATAAGTACCATGATTTAATGATAAAGATACTCTCTATTTTAAAAATCAAATAGTTACACTTTTATGCTATAGAAATTATACAAAAATATAGTAATAATTTAAATACGCATGCATTCTCTATTTTAAAATCAAACACTTAATTAACATGTGGTTGACAGAGTGTTACTCCCGATTCATCTTTACTTGTTTGATATATTATTTTGAAATGTTCAATAATACCTCTGCTATTAAATACGGTTCATTTTTCAATATTTAGATAACTCATATTTAATAAGGATGATTTAGTAAAATTACATTTATCATTTACGACTTCTTAATTCCTGTATCAAGTCAATAATGAACAACTATTGTTGGACAGATAAAATATTTATTGATATTTAATAATTAAAGTCGAATGACTTTTGAGTTATAAAACACAAATACAATCCTATAGTCAGATTATTTCTTAGAAAAATGTACAGTGGAAAATGATGCCAGTGGTGAGGTTGTAGACAAAAACTAAAAATTATGTAATGACAATATCTTAAGTGAAGTTGCGTAATTTTTCCGTAAAAAGAAAAAAATTCAGTCACTTTGGTAAATTGACGACTACTGAAATTACTCCTGCTCTAGCACCTCCATTTGGCATATAGTATTTTTTTGGAGCTTTCAAAGCAAAAGAACTAAGTTTCTTACCTGCGATTCACTGTGGCAAATAAAATTAGAAAAGGACTAAACCATGTAAATGGAGTACCTAAGATCTTTTCTCCATTTTTATATCAATAAGGCATGAATAAAGCATATATATAAAGGCGAAGAGTTATCACCAGCGGCGTTCAGAATTCCATACCAGAGTGTTCCAAGCAAAATGTGTTGGGAGAAGAAATAGGATATTAGTATATCATTACCATTCTAACTGATGCTAATTAAGAAAAACTATTATGAGAAGTAGAAGGAGAATAGGACTTTTAGATGATTGCGGAAATGTCCATTTAAGCACCTGGTTGCTCAAAGCTCCACGAGAGTACCAAATGAAATTTACACGAGGCGTTTTTGTAAGAACTATTTCTCCCTCTCATAGTCCACTTATCCGTTTATCCAGCTACATATGGCTCCTCATCCTGACTTTACTAAATGAATCCTCTATCTACAGGGTTAGATGCAACCTTTGGTGGTAGTACAGCTTGAACATTCCAAAAGAGACAGGTGATACCGCAGGCTGGAGATTCAGAACACTGAAGCCGAAGTTGCAGTTGACACAGGTGATAAGAGAACTGGCTGACATCAAAGAACTAGAAGCAGTTTTTGCTATTTGTGAAAAGGTGCATCTTACTGAGATTTATATTATAAATCAATCTCCATTTCTTGAGTAGCATTCTGACTCTTCTCTGTAGCTGTTTTAACACCACCTTCAGTAGGAGCTTCAGGCTTCCAAAATGGTGGTGGCCAAGATAATTGAGTTGTATTAATATTATCTTTGCTATGAGAGTCCTCCTTGCCTCTGATCTGAGGAGATACATCTAATGAGTTGACTGGTTTAACAGGCTTGTCCCTCTCAGATGAAGTTCCCTCAACTAAATCAACTCTAGGTGTTAATGAACGGCCTGTAGCAATGGTAGCTGAAGGAAAAGCCTTCTCTGGTGGAACAACTGGTTTATAACTTGAGGGTAGGAGATCATCCCAGTTCTCCAAAAGCTCCTTGTACACCTTACGAAGAGTAACCTCAGTTAGTCCAGTCACCTTACATATTTCAGCCTGGGTCTTCCGCTTGTCCTCTAGTTGACATGCCAAATATATAGCAGCAGCAGAGATGCTAATTGGATTCCTTCTAGTGCAAAAGCATTTATTGATGATTACTTCACCAATGTGAGTCGCCAGCTCCTGATGCAATTGTTGTGCAAGATACAGTCAAAAGATTTAGTAAATACAGAGGAACCTATAAGTAAACTAAACAATAACTTGATGAAATTGAGTAAACACATAGGACCAACATGACATGACTTATTCGCAGTCTCAAACAAATTGATTGGGAAAGAGAGCTTTTTTCGGCTATTGAATTTTTGTTAATGACAATAGCATATACAATTAACCAAGGCAACTGATTACTAACTTTTGAATGAACCGTTAGGTACCTGAGCAGATTTATTCAGCTGAAGGAGTGTACAAAACCTTGGCATATGGACTGATATAGAATTACTATTGATAGGTTGACTGAGTTGTAACGCTTCTCCAAGAATCTTTATATACTTCCCGATTTCCTTCTGAGGTAAATTGGCTGCAACTGATATTTCCTAGTTATCAATTAATTCAAATTAGAGAAGCACAGAAAAATCAGAAAGTTCATGGAAGTTTTTTTATGAAATGCATCTCAGACTACCACTCAGTTACAAAAAATTAAGCATCCAATGGAAGAGGGGGGAAAAAGCCAAATGTTCAGTTTGACCTACAATTGGAAGAATGTCTGATTATTTCAAATTAAACATGGTATACAAATTACAATCAACAACCATTGACAAAGAGACACTAGCATAATATCAAAAATGACATGTTAGCAATCTTGAGACCCCTCTCTCTCTCTCTAGCTCTCTTACTGCAAGAATGACAACTGACAATAGTAACACAATGGCAGTACTTCACATTCAATACATCTTAAAGGCCCTTACTCATGATGATGCTTTCTACATTGTTGTTGCTATTTTGAAGCACTGTTCTATTTCATGGAGTATATGTTTAACAAAGACCAAGAAACAAAATTCAAATTGTGAGCTTAAGGTTATTGACCATTTGCTTGGCTTTAAGTGCAATCAAATGGGTAGTATCTATTAACCACTTTAAAGTTAGCAGCAGATTTGTTGTCGATGGTCAATCACAGGGTATTTTTGATGCAACTATACTGCAACTCCAGGTTAGGCACACTACTAAAGGAAACTAGGGAAGGGAAGAGGAAAGAAGTACAAGAGCTTCCCATCTCTTGTTTGTTCCTAGAAAAACACGTGAAAAGAACATTGGGTGGGGGACTGGGGGTAGGGGGAGGGAGAGAAAGGGCGAGGAGAAAGAAGTTCCCTTACAGCCCACCAAAAGTTTCCTGTCTTTTCTCTTGTATTTCCCTCTTTGTACTTTGTTTTTTTCCTTCTCTTCCATGATTTTCCTACATATAGGGTATCTTCCACTTAAGATAAGAAAGAGGAAAAGTAGTAAGTGAGAAAGAGAGGTTTGGAGAAGGCAAAAGTTTATCAACATCAGAATAAACCCTAGGATGGAAATAAGCTTGAACAAGAGAACAAGAAAGGAAATAGCGAGACGAAATGAGCTAACAATGACAAAGGTTCAGCTGAATCAGTATGTTACATAGCTGTAATTACCAGCATTCTCTTGGCGCTGTTCTACTCAATTAAATGACCTTATTTGTTTTAAAAAAAAGATTGTAACACCAACGTTCCATACCTATTGATTGAAATGTTAACAATACTGTCTTGGTGATTTTGTAGTAGTATTGAAGATTGGAAACATTAACATTGTGTTGATTGAAGCAAGTGATACACAGTAACAGCTGTGGTATTTGGAAAGAAAAATGAGTTCCGCTGACAATGGACGGTAGTACCACTTCTTTGAAAGATATTTTCTGCCATACCAAATACATCTATTGTAGCTATTTTCCCAATATATGAAGTCCTATTGTTTTTGGACCCCCGATTCCTTTACAAAGATGTTCCTACTTAAAAAGATTTGGCAAGAGTTCAACTAGATGCCAATTAGCTGGATTAGTATAGACAGAGCAAAGCTTAGAGCTTGATTAGTTTTGTCCCTTTCAAATTCAGCAATTGTATATATTTATGGCATCCATTTACCAATTTAACATACCTGGAGAGTTCTCGGCTCTTGGGCTTCCCTGATAGCGTGCACAAGAGCAGCAGTAGCAAGCGCTTCAACACTCCGATTCCTTAAGCAAGTCGCCGAAGAACAATCCCTGAAGAGCTGAAACGCGTGGTCCGAAATATCATAATCCAGTCGCAGAATAGAAGCCACATCAATAATCTGCAAATAAGCCCGGAGATTTTCCACCACGACAGAGGAAGAAGACGAACTGGAGGAAGTTGACGTCGTTTCGAGGACCCGCTCGAGCTCTGCAAGGTGGCCGGCGAATGAAATGGAGGATTGGGCAAATACTGGGTAGGGTTCGAGAGACCAAGTAGAGAAAGCGGTGATGAAACCCGTGGGTTCAAATGGGTCTTCATCGTCGTTAGTGGCGGAGATGGGAAGAGTGGGGAGATCGGAAGTAGCCAGGCACAGAGGAGAATCTTGGGCACGGGTATGAAAAAGATGGTGGGATTGGGTTAATCGCTCCTCCACTACCCGGCCGCAGGATGTGCACTCTGTTATCGGTCTGCCACTAGTGCTGCTGGTACACCGCCCTTGCTCCGCCGAGCAGTACGGACATCGCATTTTTTCTGATTTCAACTAGCTAGGCGTGGGGGCTTGGAGTACTGGTCCTGCTGGACCCAATTATTTGTAAAAGAGTTTTGGTCACCGGTGCAGTAATATTTAAAGTTTTGTAATAAAAAATGTGACTTGTCATTATCATTAAATATGACTTATAAATTGTTATTATCAACGCAATTATAAATCACAACTGTAAGCATAAGTTAAAAAAATCACAACTAAACACAATATATAAATAATACTTAAAATTTGACTTGTAAATAATTTTTACTCCAATAGCATAAAGAAATGTATACATTCTCATCATAAATTTAAGACCAAAGTTCCAAAAATGTAGGTTCACACTCTTTATTCCGTGTTTTTTATGTGAGCGGATACATAGCTTTTTTCATTTATTAAATAGTAAAAATATTTATATTTTTTATCTATTTAAATAACTACATATCATTAATCTATGATTCGACCTTAAAAATATTTATCAAAATAAGTTAATTTTGAAATAACAACCCAGTTTCAAATAAAAATAGGAAGATCATTAAATAGATAATCCTGCGCCATAACGATAGCAGAGAATTCCATAATAAAAATACAAATCAAATTCAAATTAAGCAAAGGTATAAATAAATACATATAAAAAGGGAAAGGCAAAAGGAATTGCAAAATTGATTCCAAACAAAATGTGAAAAACACAAAAAAGAAACATTATAAAATCATATTATTATAATTTATAAACCAACAATAATAATAAATGTAATTCTTAATTTGAACTCGTAAATATAACTTATCGTTGCCATTATATATGACTTATAAATCATTATTATCATAAGCATAAATCACAACTAGTAAACATGACTTTAAAATCACAACTAAACACAACATAAAAGAATACTTGAAACTCAATTTATAAATAAATTTTAAACCAATAACACAGACAAATCTATATATTCTCATCGTAAAATTAAGACCAAACCCCAAAAAATGCATGTCATACTCTCTATTTTGTGAATTTTTTTTAAAGCACACATGTTAACCGATATTTTGCTGTTTTCACTTTTTAAATAGTCAAAAATATGTTTATTTATTTATCTGTTTGAATAATTGCATCTCATTATTCATGATTAGACCTTAAAAATACTTTTGAATTTAAAGAGTCCGGAAACAATCCACTACTTCTATAACCTTCTAATAATTGGCTATATATAAATTACTATTGTACTAATATATAAATATAAATAGTTGCTATATCGGTCCATTTTTGTTTTAATCAAAATAAGTAAATTTTGAAATATTAACCCAATTACAAGTAAAAATAGTGTGGCCATTAAAATATATTATCCTGCAGAATCCCAGAATAGAGATGCAATCAAATTCAAATAAACCAAACGTATAAATAAATACATATAAAAAGAAAAAGGGCAGAGGAATTTTATTTGTACACAAAAAAAGAGAGAGAAGGGAAAATTGAGATGAAGGATGATGATCTTCCCATATCAACGCCGACGGCACCTTCATCGTCGTTCACGACTTCCAAAAAGGAAACTTCATACTCCGCCATTTTCGGTAGAGGCCGTTACAAATTTTGGGCTTTTACCGCTATCTTATTGTTAGCTTTCTGGTCTATGCTCACCGGAACTGTTACTCTCCGTTGGTCCGCCGGTAACCTCAACGCCATATCCGATGACATCGACATTCCCCTCCCCGAAGATCTCGACGTTCTGGTCCGTACATTTCCCTTTTTCAACCTCATTGTTTGGGATTGACACAGAGCTGATTGATTGATTGGATTACCTAATTATTAGTAACTTGATATTTCGTTGATTGGTTTTCGGAAATTGTATCTATTTTTGGCAGGAAATGGAAGAAAGGGAGAAGTTAGTGAAGCATATGTGGGATGTATACACAAACAGCCGTGGGATCAAATTGCTAAAGTTTTGGCAGGAAGCATTTGAGGCTGCCTACGAGGAGTTAACCAGTGACGTTCCTGGAGTCCCCGAGGATGCCCTTTCTGAGATCGCTAAGATGTCTGTACGCTACATTCCTATTGAATCACCACCTCTTCATTCATCGGTTAGCTCTCTCTCTTTCCCTTTGAATCCAATTCTCATGGTGATTTGGGTGTGGGTGTGGGTGTGTGATATTAGACAAACATTAAGCCTTGTAGCACTCTTGTGATCTTTACTGCTGTTAATTCATTGTTACAATAATTGTCATTTTAACCGTGTGTTGATGAAGCTTTAACAACAATAGCAACCATACTTTAAATCTCAGTTTAATTGGGGTTTACTATATAGATTTTTCAATATCGTTTTGACTCCATTTGTTTATGTTTCATTTCAATAATCTTATGATTTCTTTGTAAGACAAATTTGAAGCTCTATAACCCTAGTGGTTCTATTTATCTTTCTGTTATACAAATCTGTAAATAAATAAAGAAGACGTCCAGCGTACTCCAGACTTAAGTGTATCAACACGACTATGTTAATCTCGACTAGTTGGCATTGCTCAAATGATATTTTGCTTTCATTGTGTTTTTTTCTTCACCAAGTTTGAGCTAACTTTCTTCCATGTGATTTTAGGATTACCTCATTTCCTTTTAATATCTTCAATCATTATTTGGTAATGCTGACAGATCAGTGCACTAAAATATATACCTAGACTCTTGTATCAATCTTTTCTTTCAAGTGTCCTATATTAATCCTAAGACTTACTTTTTCATGTATTGCACCATTCTCTTGGATCACTAGGCTAGATCTCTGAATTGTCTGCGTTTAGACATCACACCTGTTTATGTAAAAATTAACTAGAATTTGCTTGTATGTTTCACTTGTCATCTTTAGTTTCCTTATTTTCGAGATAATATTACACTTAGAATGTTGCAAATGCTTCACTTGTCTATCATCACTCCTACCGATGAATTTAAGTAGTTTTTCCTTGAACTTTAAGGTATATGGTAAGTCCAAGTCAAAGGAAACTGAAAAATGTAACATAATTTGGTCTATTCCTTGCAATGCAACTTTTAGGTACTCGCTGTTTCTTAAACTTTTCACAATCCACTAACTTAATCTGATTGTTGTGTGAGTTTATTATATTTAAGAAGATATCCTAATGAACTGAAGCACATTGGAATGTTTACTTTTCTGCTCTTTGGCTCACAACTATCATAATGTCGACTTGGTCAAAGAATACACTGGGCAGAAGATTATAATATCTTCTATAACTCTATTTGGTGGTGGAATCTACTGTTGCTTCAATTCAACAGTTTCAGCTTAGAGTATTCATTAGTAATTAGACTGTTTTATTTGGTACCTTTTAAAAAAACATAACTTGCTTCAGATTAGGTAAGGTAGTATTTGACCTCTACATATTAAATGTGAATTTAATACCGAAGTTAGCCATTTTGACTAAAGCATCTCCCTGATTTATTTATTTTAATCTCCTTGGATGCTAAATCAAATTTACCCAATAAACTGGTATCTGCTGCAATTTCGTAACTTGACTTTCCTGAGATATTCGCTGTTTCAAATATATATATATATATATAAATATACACACACACATACACGCACATAGAGAGAGAAAAGTCCCATGGTAACTAAGACTACTAGGTGGGAGAGAAGTTCCAACTATCCCTAACTGATGCTGGTTACCACCTAACCAGCGTCAGTTAGGAAAAATTTGGAAATTCTCTCCCACGTCACACTAGATTATGATTATGGGCTAAAATTCAACAGCTTATGTCACCAGCCCAGAATGGAAGATTTTTCGCTACTAGTGTTATTATATTATTATTTCTGGTTTTTGAACTTGCACTACTCTTTTTCTTGTTCATTGTCTGAGCAAGCTTATGTGTGTCTTGACTATTCCACGGGGTACCTGCTACCTCCCACCAACATAGGTTCCGGGTTGGCTTAGGCAGATGGGAATCTGGGACTTAAACATTATACCTCATTTTCTCATCCCACTTCATTGACCACTAGGCCATACCCTTGAGTGCCATTTTGGTGCAATGTTAATGCTTACATTCTTTTTGTTTCTTAATTTGAGATTTCATTGATTACATTTTATCATTAATGTGGCTATATTCTACAGACACAAGTTTACTAGTTTTATGTTCTGTGTTCCTTTTGGTTGCTTCCTTTAACTATTTGCAACCATCTAATTGTGGTTTGTTCTGTGTGGACCCATTCATAGGAATAAGTGTTTTCAGTAACTAGATTCATGAGTTGTATTTTTAGAAAACTTTGATGTGAAAACTTATTTTTCTTCTTCCTTGGCTAGAATTAACCTGCTTGCTGACTGTACTTGGCTATTGTGCTATGTTGAACTTTAGCGATTTGCATATGGAAAAGATAAAAGAACATTCCTTCAGTTCCATCTTGCTATATTGAATGACATGATAGTGTAAATTATGTACTCTTTCAGAACATCTGTTGTTAACTTGTTATTCTTGATAATATTGGTAGATAGGTCCATCACTTCTGTCTTTCACTTTTACCATCAACATGAGATGATCTTCTATAATTCGTTTGCTCCAGTCGAAAATTTCTCCTTGTTTTCATTGACAAAATACAACTTTCTCGTTGGAGCTGATTGGACTTGATAACAACACAGTTCTCTTTTTTGACTTTGATGTGCCTATTCTTGTGTTATTTATTTATTTTCTCTGACGAAGCTTATGAAATTTCTTGTTGCTCTATATAAGAGTTGAAGAAAGTTCTCAGTATTTATATATGTATGAAATAAAGAGTTGAAAGTTCTCTTGGCCTCTTATAGGGCAGTTTACATGAAATGTGCAGTAACTTCCTATTATAAGTACACAGTGATAAAATAGTAGCTTTTCTTTTTTGATGAAGAAAATAGTAGCTTTTCTTTCTGCAACTTAATTGGTCAAGTTGGTTGGCATGAAACACGATGGCCTAACAGTATTGTGCCCAAAGGTTGGCAGTTGATGGATAGTAAGATGCTCCATTTTTCCTTTCTATAGGCCAATAACTTTGGCTTGAAAAACAACATTCTTTATGGCTGGATCTCTCTCTTTAGCCTCTAACATGCGCTGATTGTTGCTGCTATTTTGTATTGTCCTTTGTTAAAAGTTATAGACAAAGATAACTTTCTTAATTCCACCTAGTTTGCTCTCCTAGATTCTTGTTATGTTGTGATTGTTCCTTTTAGATGTGTCCTAATGTCATTGATGCGTGTTTGATCCCATTTTAAACTATTTCAGGGAATACGTGAATTAAGTCTAAGGCAAATGAAGAGGGAGCAAACAACTGCGACAGGGAGAAAGTTATGACTTGGAGAATATCAAGAATCCCCATTTGTGTGATCACCGCTTTTCACATACATGAATGATGATTATGCCATCTGCTGTCTGGTTATTGCGAAAGGCAGCATTTGTGAAAAGATTACACTGTCAGTTCATTGCATTTTTCGCTGTTAGGGAAAAACTAGTATTTATTTAGGATTTCATACTTGTAAATTTTTTCTCCTCTGATTTTTGTCTTTCCACAATGAAATCACATGTTGGTGAAAACTCAAAAAATATCATGATTGGATTAATTCATGCAAAAAACAATCTGGATTTGTTGCTAGTAGTTTTGCGCTGAAATACACTTTCGATAGACATGTTTTGCGCTTGTGTTTAATTTACTGATGATACTAGTATCATATGTACATAATACATTGTCTTATAGAGGATAGCTTTGTGCTTTTTGTTATACCGTTTTAAGAGAGAATTTGAGTATTCAGAAAGTAAAATCATCATAGTTCCAAACTTAACTTGCGAGTCGAATTGTGATTCGATTCTACGTAGTAAACCGTTGATGTCCTTGGTAAGTTCTTAAATACACTTCATGAAGCAGCAAACTGCAGGTCCGTTCTTGATTTTTTGATTACATGTTTTAGAAGAAAAAAAATAATAGGAAAGTGATTGATTGTTATGAAATACTAAGCGAAGAAAGAATTGTATTCCAATGTGTAAGAACAGCACAAAGCCACAAATGTTTTGTTGAATAGTAACTGTGATCTTCAGAAGCTTAAAATATGTATATAGACGGTGAGTTCAAATGTATGTGCTCTTAAAATACGTACATACATCTTAACTGTTTTTTGTATATTTATACATAGCCCGAGTGGAAAATGAGGGTTCAATTCAACTCACAGAGCTCGTCCTAGGTCCTAACTGGTATGAGATACTTCTTCCATTTTTTAATTTTCCGAAGACAAGAAAGTTAAGGTTACTATATGTAGAGGCAAAGAGTTGTTATCAGATAGAAACTTGACAAATTTCTCTAATCTATACTGTTCAAATTAATACAGTAGTTTTTTTAAAGACTTTCTTGAGGGAGGAGAAAAAGCTTTCTGTTTGTGTATATACTGCAAAATTGTGTTGAATATGCTTCAAGTATATAATTTCCATCATCTATTCTAGACTCGAGCACGTTCTTTATCAAAATCTGAAGGAGGCATGAAGAAATCAGTTGTCAATCTTCCAACATTAAAATCTACCTCTTCAATTTTCCATCTTTCTTCCAGCTGCCTCTTGTGGTTTGCAGAGTGCTCACCATATCTGAAAACTGTAACAAAAGTCTTGCCACTATGCGCAACATTAACTCCTTCAACATGCTTATAGTCCTCCATAACAGATTCTGTGCTAGTCTCCCAGAAGACGCCCTCATCGTCCCTGCTGGTCTTAACTGTTAGCAACCTGGAATCCTCAAACTTGATCATTAGACCTGATCTTTGGCTGAAGTATCCCCAAATGGTGTGATGAAGTATTTCATAATTTGGACCGCTTTGTGCCTCCAATGCTGATTGATTTGTGTCTAGTTTGAGAATGAAACAGTCCTCTTCGTTTATTATCTTCTCTCCTATGCAGACTGCATTCGCAAACAAGTTTGCTATAGACCGAGGATCTAGTCCCTACAACAATGTTGATACTAACATTAATGTGTGAGTAATTTCACGTATGGTCAAGTTAGACACCTATTTTTCTGTCACATTAAAATAACTGAGCTATTGGGACGTGATCAGAAAACTCAAATGACTGGAAGGCCAAATTTCTGTCCGCGAATAGTTCAATTACTTTAATGTGACAAAATAGTTTCACGAATCAACTATTATAACATATGTGTGAGAGTTTAAGTTTGTTTTACCTGCAGGAAGCGGCGGAGAGGTCTAGGAGGACCCTTGGAGATAGGCCTAATTTGATTAGAAGATTGTCTCCATGAGATTTTGCCATTACTACCAGAAATGACTTTACATCCAGAGATAAGCAATTCTAAGCACCAAAGGTCAGGATTCTTTTGCCAAAGCACAAAGCCTCCATTTTCGTCACTTTTTCTCACCTTCACACTTTGATCACCTTGATGGAAATCAGATCCAGTAATTTTAACATGCCCAATTACACACATACTATTCACTGCATTTAACGCCGGTTGTCCCCCTGTTGCTGCTATGTATTGTTGCAATATGTATTTCGCTGTAGACGCTTCCTGCACATCAATTTCAAATAATTAGTCGAGGTGTCTACAAGTTGATCAGGAAATATAAATGCCAAAACTTACAATGGAAGAATGTTTGACAGGGCGATTAACGGATTGGCCCAATTGGATTTGAAAAGGGATAAGAGGAGATCCCACCATATAAAGTAGAAAACTAAGTTCATTATAACGAGCAGCAACAATAGGTGATGACCATTTATCAGATGTTTGAGCTTTCATCCATGTTGCCATATTTTGCCATCTAAGAGCTGCATTACTCCCCATACTTTTGAACATTTCATCTGGAATTGGCACCTCCAGCACTGTCTCCAACCCATCTTCTTTATCAACATTTGGACAAAGTATCCTCATGTAAGAATTATTATTTAACTCAAGACTAATTTACCTTATGCCAAATTTAAAATTACAACTTAATTTTATTTAGCGTGTGCGCGATTTAATGAAAGAGAGAGTAAATTTCGAATACCAAATGCATAAAGAAAGAGAAAAACAAAAGGCTGAGAGATAATTAAGGATTGTTATGAAAAAACAGCATTCTATTCTCTGTTTTTGTTTGCCTAAAACAAAGTAGTATTTGAGGTGGGCAAGTTTTTGCGGAGAGATTTAAAAAAAATTAAACTATATATTTCTAAATTAAGGATTTAAGGTTCCCCATTCTTTTAGCAATCGTGCGGGCACCATTTTATCTAATTTTATTTTGCATACTAGGTGGATTCAGAATTTTAAAATTAAGTACAATAAAAAATTTAAACTTAGTACCTATATATAATTCTCTTCTTCATAAATAGGAGTGCAAACAAAAAAATATATTTACCTTTGCTATTAGTAACGGGACGAACATAAGAATATTCAAACAAGATTTTTACGTTTGCTATTAGTAGCGAGACAAAACAAAAGCACGTTTCATATTTTCCATCTTCCTTCGAATTAATCCAATTAAATTTGTCAGTAAATTTTATTTTGGTAGTTATAAACTATGATTTGTTCCAATTGAGCACCAAACACATGATAACATACAACGGGTAACAACCGATACTAGTACTAACCAAGAACACATTCTTTTGGAGAGATGAGTGTCTCTGTGTAAGTATATCCATCCCATCTCATGGTATCTTCATCACTACTTAGAGGCACTATAGAGATTGCTTCTTCTGTCTGATTCTTTGAATTTTCTAAGCACATCTCTTCTATCTGAATTCAGCAACACTCGCCCATCTGCAAATATATATTTTGGAGTGATTGGTAACACTTGAAAACGTTTCCTGCTATCTTTCATTGTGAATAATTTAGTCCAAGATTCTTCGATACCATACTCTTTCATTACCCACAAATCAAAAACAATAGTATCCTCCTTGACACAAACAAAATTTACACTAAGCATTCCATCTAACACTGTTAGGCCTTGCTCGATCGTGTCACACAACAAGGGCATCTCCTTCGACAATGGTAATTCTCCAAACGCCTCATTTGAAATGATTAAATGAAACAGAGAAAACCTATATCCTTCGGAATCAGCAAGCCAATGAAATGTTCTTCGTACTGACGTCAAATAGTCCATATTATCGCATTGGAAGGTACAGTAACCTTCATAAATTTTTCTACACGAACCAGTTTTTAGTGAGAGAGCTTCAGTGGGTGCCTCTAAATCATCTTCAGAAATCTTAACGATCCAAAATTGTAATCACTAATGCAAATAACGTGATTTTTTTTTTTACCTTGATCTTACAGCTTCAGGAATCTTAACGACTATTTTTTTTTTTTAAAAAAAAAAAAAAGTAATCTAAAACCCTATTGTATGGTAATATCAAAGAAAGGCATTTGTGTAACAATAGGTATATATATGAAACACTTTTATAACAAATAGTATATCAACTTTAAATTGCAAAGTCAAGATATATCACCCTTTTCCCTATTATAATATTTCCTTCGCAATCATATTTAAAAGAAGAGATAAATATGTTAAAACACTACTGTATGGTAATATCTCTTTTTAATTTTTAGAACTATATTACAATATTAAAATTTGTCAGAACGATTAATTAAAGAATTCATTAAACTAGTAGGAATTGAATTAAACTCAAGTTTTGAGTTGTATAATTAAAAGGGGAACTTCAAACAATGAGCATGCTTGGATTGACTTATATTAGATGTTTTTAAGTAAAACAATTTTTTAATATTTGGATAAAATAAAAAAGTATTTATAAGCACTTATTTTTAAGTTAAAATAACAAAAATAAAGTCTAAAGTCATACGTTAGAACTTTTGACTAACAAAAAATCAATCCAACCCAAAGTTCCAAACATGACTAATTGTCAAAAAGCAAGTTAACCTATTTGGATTGATTTATTTTAAGGGTTTTAAAATCAAAATAGTTTTTAAACGTGTTTAAATAAATTTTTAAAGTGTTTATAAGCCCTTGATTTTAAGCTAACATGATAAAAATAAAACAAAAGGTAAAAAGCCAAAAATCCATCCAAACAGAGATAATTTGTAGATTGAGAATAAAAATAAACGTAATAGAATTTCATTGTATAAACCTAGCTAAACTAAGAAACACCCAATTTCGACAACTCTAAGTTAGTAATCAAATTATAATAACAAACTTAAGAATAGTCCAAATTTTCAAACTCAGTGTGAAATACCTAAAATTAATTACCATATTTTTCAGTTGAGGCATCGGATATCATAGACAAAAAATTTCGTCAGAAAAGAACCTAATATTTGGGTGACAAAATTTGGGTAGATCCAAATAACATGTTTTAAATTAAAATTGTTAAACAGTATAATACAAAGAATACAAGGCAAGAACAAACTTGATTACGGACAACGGGTTTTTACTTGTTATTTTTTGACAAATCAAGGAAGGACACTTTTTTTTCTTACTGTATCCTCAATTTATTAACATTGAGTTAATGTCATGACCTAGTAAATAAATATGTTTGGGCCCATATCAATTAATAAGAGTAAAATAGTAAACTTTCTATAATAATCACCGTTTTCTTAATGAGTACGTAAAATCAAAATTTGTCAAGTAAAAAAAAAAAGGAGGGAGCAATATGAGCTAAGCTTAAATTATGTTGGAAAATTAATTGGTCTCAAAATAACTAATTTGAGAAAAAGTTATTATTAAAAACTTTGTTGTATGGCTTGAGAGTCCGAATGCTAATCATTTTTTCATAAATTTGATAAATTACTAAAACATAAATATTTACATTTTACAAAATTCCATGTGGGTTTGATTTTTGGGTAAAATGACTATTGCATGAACAGGGAAGTAGCTTTACCGATTGTAAACTTGATTGAGTGGGTCATTAAAATGGTTTTAATAGATAAGTATATTTTTATTTATTTAAAATTTGATTTGAAATAAAAAGTTTATATAAGCAAATTTTAATTTAAAAAATAATGAAATAGATGTTCGGGTTTTGCCCTGATTTTCTTACCATAATTTAAGATTTATTTTTCCTTAAAGAAAAGACAAAACATAACCATAAATGTTTTTACTTTTCCTGAAAGGAAAATATAATATTCTTTCATAGTTGGTTTATTCTCTCCTTTTAGGACTCCTTTTCTAGTAAGAAAAGGTTTTAGGACTCTGTAAATATAGGTTTGTTTCTTCTAACACAATAACAATAAAATCCACAATGTAGTAGTTTAAGAGTCTTGTTTATGGGAGATTTTCTCCTAAACATATTTATGTTTTTTCAATATTAGTTTTATAATATGTAGGTCGCTTGACCAAACTATAATAATATTATATCTTTAGTATGTTTTTATTTGTCATCTGATTTGTCAACCATATGATTTGCAAATTATAAGTTTCCGCATGACGCCCTAATCATCCTTCATAACCCAACAATAGATTGAGTGGTTTTGTACGTAAAATTTCCATAGTTAAGTGAATTTTGAGTTAAAATTCAAAGTTGAGTGACTTTGTGAAAGAAAAAAAACCCATATTTTAATAATTTTTGTGTTAGAAATCAAAGTTAAATGAATTTATGAGAGAAAAATCCATAATTGAGTGACTTTAGAAATAAAAATCAAAATTGAATGAGTGACATGGAATATTATCTCAATTTGCACCGTATCAAGAACAAGTATTAAAGACTATTCGGAAAAAAAATGAATTATTATGTGTGAGATTAGAAATTGAAAACACTTAAAACAATTGAATGTAAAGTAAAGTAGGTTTAAAATGGTAAAATATCTCTTGATTTTCTAAATTGGACAAGTACAATATAACCTCATTAAATTAATATAGGTGAGACCGTGAAATATTATTATTTCATAGAGTAATTATTTAATCGATAAATTCATATTTATTGATTTAAAAAGTTTTTTGAGATTCAATCTTGTGATGTTGCAATAATAAGAGCTTTCAAGATGTATTATCACACCATATTTTATCATATGATATTTTAGAAGGCTACGAAGTGGGACAAACGGATCCAAAAAATATTAATGTTTTGGATGCTATCAATTTTACAATCTAGACTTGGACAACAAATGTTCAGAGCAAAAAACAATAGCAAATTGTTTTCAACACTGCAAAATTTGTTGGGGGAATGAAATCTTAAAGAATTTGAATGAACCCACTTGAAACGTCATTCATGAACTTGAGGTCATGATTAATTATCTCAGTTATCGCAATAAAATGGACGTCAAGAACTTGTTGGATTACCCGGATGAAAGTGAAACATGTTCAGAGGTCTAGAATTTAAAAGAAATTGAAGACATCATTGGAAAAAAAACAATGTTGATGATGAAGTTGAAGATGATACAATACATTTGGAACAAGTGACGCATAAGGAAACACTTATCGCATCTAGAACTCTTCACAATTTTATGGTGCAATAAAAAAGACAACACAATAACATTTGGATATAATAACAAAAATTAGAGATGAACTTCAACTAGAATTAAATTTTAACAAAAAACAAAATACTATAGAATCATATTTCACAAAATTGTCTTAGATGTATTTGTACAAATTTATAATATTAATGGGACCATATATTTATATAGTGGTCTCCTGAAAATATATTATCTTATCATCTTAATGAAATGTCTGATTTTTTCCATTGGCCCAAATCGAGACCGGAAGAAAATATTATCTTAGAGAGATTATTAATTTACCAAGTATTAATTTAATAAGGTTTTACTGTAAAAGTGGACGTTTATTTTTAATATGGCGGATAAGTGAAATGGACAAGGAGAGTAACAAATTAGAACGCACAACTAATTTATCTTGTAAAGTAGAACACAAAGGTCTAAACTATATAAGAACGTTTCAAGTTTACTCTAATCCTATGCATTTTGGAAAGGCACTTTAAGAAATGATATTTTATAAGCACTTACCTATTAAATAGAAGAATGAAACAGTAAAATAAAGTTTTTTTTGTGATCTTTGCAATATATGATCACTATATTGGTTTGCAATACATGATCATAATATTTTATATGTAAAAATGAAAATCGGAGCGAAAATAGAACCGACGCAATAAAAGACACGGTATTGAAGCAAAGAAAAATGTTATTCTTCAAGTTGATGGTTGAAATATATCTAGTGGAGAACTACGTAGTTTGGACCGACTGAGCCCCTATTCAACTATTAAATCCAGAGCATACTTCTTTTGACACATCATCATTCCCTTCCTGGCTTGGCAAATTCAATTCCAAAGAAAAAATTTAAGTTCACCCAAGTCTTTCATCTTAAACTTGAGCTTTAAGTCATTCCTAGTTTGTAAAATGAGAGAGAGAGTATTGCCTGTAACTAATAGATCATCAATATAAACTAGGACCACCACTAACTCAGGGCCAACATGTTTACTGCACAAAGAATAATCAAAATGGCTTTGAGAGAACCCAAGAAGCAAAAGAGTGTCGGTGCTGATTACATGCATACACAGTATTGGCATTTCCATATTTTGATAGGATGAGTTGTTCCTTATCAGTTGATAATGAATATGGTGTTGGTGGTTCATATTTGATAGTAAGATGCTTTGTCTTGCATAGTGCTCAGTTGTTGATTGTGGTAGCGAGTGTTGTTGTATTGCGAGTTTGTTATCTCTTCTTTGTGAAACATGTTGGTTGTGTTTGAATCAGAAGTAAGATTTTATAGTAATATCATTTGTTGGTTTAAGATTTCTACTATCTATTGGAATTGGTTAATTGATTGATAAATTATGTTAGTTTGGTCGTTAGTTGATTAACACTGTTAGTTGGTGAAATGGTTAGCTTAGATGGTTAATTAATCAGTAGTTGTTGCACATGCATAAAATGACTTGTATAAAAACCCACATCTGTAACTAACTCATGCAAGCTTTGATCAAATGAGAGCTTTTTCTTCTACAATATAATTCTCTTTGTAAATCTCAATATTATCCATACTAGGTTGTACTTGGATATTGTGTAGTATCTCTTTGCCATTGGAAATATGTGCTTCATTTGTAGTCATATGAGCAGTTTTGGATGTGAGATTGTCAATTGAAAATAGCTCTTCCAATGTGCTATATTTCTAATTCAACCGAATTAGTTTTATGTAGTATGTCAGGAGTGTCTGGGAGTAAATCTAGAGGGATGTGGCTATCTTCCGAAAGTACGGGATTGGATTGTGATGTCTTAGATTAAACAGTTTTGCATATGGCGCAAGTAGATAATAAAGATATTGCACATGAGCTCGGGGATAATCAAGTGCACCTTTATGGTTTAGCTTTTTCCAGCTTTTAAATTTTGGAGTTATGATTGGAGTAATAACTGACAATATTTATTTAATTTGTAGGAACATATTGAGTCTACCTCGATAGACCTCTCCCTGTTTTGTTTAGCAACAACATTCAACCTCATAAATTACTTTAATGCAACATATAAAATTTCAGCAAACTGGAAAATTGTCGAAACGATTAAAAAAATAAAGAAGTGCACAAACTATTTATGGGAACTTGTTTTGGTTCCTTTGTAGAAGTAAATGACCATAATAGGAAGAAAAAAAGTTTTATCCAGATCATTCACTATATTCTACTGCGAAGAATTTCTTGTAACAAAAAAAATGAGATTGGTTCATGATTGGGGTAAGCCAATTCGATCTATATTCTACTGCGGAGAATTTCTTGCACCAAAAAAAATGAGATTTGGTTCATGATTAGGGGTAAGCCAATTCGATTTGGCACGAAGGAGTTTGCTTTGATTACGAAATTGAACGGTGGAGAAATTTCATCCAGTGAGGGTTTATATCATAAAAAGAAGGCAAAAAAGTTTTTAGAATTATTGAGCAAGAAAGGTTATCTACAGGGCTTAGAATTAGAGGATTTATTTGAATCTCAAAGATTTGATACACAAACGAAGTTAAAGATTGTCTTAATTTGATTTGTTGATAGTTTCGTGTCTGCTGGTGATCGTAAGAGAATTGTTAAATCAAGTTATATTAATATAGTGACAAACTTGGCTCAATTCAATGAATATCCTTGGTGTAGGATTTCATTTGAGAACACAATCAATTCTCTGTATATTCCTTGCTCATGTATGGATACTAAGTCCGAAAAATTGAAGCCAAATATCAGCTTGCAAGGGTTCTCTTGGACTTTTATGGTGAGATATTGAATTGGTCATGACAAAATATGTATCGATCTCAAATTTATACTAATATCATTTAATACTATTTTTGTTTTCAATGCAGGTATGGGCTTTGGAAGCAATTCCTATACTAGGAGAGACTTTTGGAGAACCATCAACACAGTCTCCCTTGCCACTTCCTAGATTACATCGATGGTTTGCTAAAAAAGCGTCAATTTCAGATTATAAGAAAGTGTCATTAGTATTGAAAAAAAACAAGGTGAATACTTAAGTTTTCTTTTTTGTGCAATCTTTTATTTTAGAAGTTTTTATTATTTGTGGTTTTGTTGAACAATTTATTTTCATATAGGTTGTAATGCATCCTACTCTGATTCCTACTACTATAGAGTCAGAAAAATCTTATTTGATTAATTGGAAGGATTTAAAAGATAAGGTTGATGGACAATAGATGATCCCATCAAAAAAATTGATGGAAGGCTTGTGATTGCTACGGATCATAACATGCATGAAACAACTTTTGAGGAAGAGGTGATGTGATGTCAAATGTATGATGCAAAACAACAATTAAAGAAATTGTGCTCAAGTTCAGAAAGGGTGAAGATATTTCACGCGACTTGGCAAGCTTACAAACTCATGTAACTAAGACTATCATTGAAGACTAGCAAAAGTAAGTATATAACAAACTTAACCACACTAAAAGAGTCATATTGTACCCTTCACGATTTTACATAACTACTAGAATAAAGATTCACAAAATGAGCTAAACAGTTTTCTCAAGCAATCTACTTTCAAACACTTTACAATATTATGAAGTGATAAGAGTATTTCAACAACATTTGCAAAACAAACATATGAGAAACTATATTAATTTGGAAACTTGTGTTAACCTCATTTATATTAGACTTCTCAACTATAATCAGAAAAGGGGTAAAAAGATTCCGTCAAAGAGAGTAACATTTTATCAATTTTCAAGCATCTAACTTTTCCTTAAGAAGTACCACCAAAGTGCTAACTTCCGCAGGCACCTTTGAGCTTGCAAACATGTTATCCATAGAATATCTATTAACAACAGAGAATTATTTATTAGGGAGCAAATGATAAATCAAGGACAAAAAAGACAATGAAATGTTCAATATATTTTGAGTCTCGCTTAAGGGTGCTTTTGATGACACTGGTCTATACTAGTATAAAACTGAAAGCCACAAATTTAAAATACCTATATTAAATAGTATAGACCTCATTAATGATATAAGATGTATGACCACGTGCAGTGTCATAGTCAAAAATTTATGAAGGGTGTCCAAGAATTGCATAGGAAAAAGATAATTAAACAAATGGTGCTCTAAAATTTTGTAAATCAAACTATGTAGTATAAAGTAATTATTATTTTTAATTAGAAAATATATCAAAAATTTTAAAATCAAACTACATAATACTTAGCTTCGATGTTCATGTTATTTAATAGGAAGTGAATGGACAAAGAAAAAAAAATAAGTTTAGAGTAAAATCACATTTATAATTAAAGATTTCACCTAAAATCAAAAATAAAGAATAGAATCAGACGAGATTTTGTAAAAGAAATTTTATATGAAGCCTTTTTTCACTTTTACTAGCTTTATAGAAAAAAGAAAGAGGATTTACTGATTAACTTTAAATTAAATAATTAATTTTAAATTTTATTTAAAAATTTTAAAGAAAGGGAAAAAAATCAAAATTCAAATCAATTAAAAATTTAATTACCTTCTAAATATTTTTTTCCTTAAAATTTTAAGTTATAGCATATAGGTCTCTAATTTAAGATTATTTAATAGATAATATTAGATTTGAATTATTGAAAAAATAGAAGATTTATTAATTAATAACTTTTGAAAATGTAAAAATAAAATGTAGTTGTGAGGAATTCAATTCAAGTGCAAGTTGGTCACCTTACCTTTGGCTAAGCTCCAAAATCCAATGGGTTAAGAATATTTGATGTTTGAAGAGTGTCCAAAACGTCTTATTTAACCATTTAAAATATCATTTTACTTATATACAATGTTATTTTCGTAGAAGTGTGTCCGCTTGGACACCGGGACATAGTGTAGCTACTCCCCTGGCCACGTGCTCCCTGGTCTAAATGATATGATGTAATACTCAAGGCCAACAACAGACGAGCTGATTGTACATTTTCAATGGCCAAGTTCCGAAAACAAATCAAAGATATATTAAATTTTGTTTGGATAGGTTGTAGGGTGACACAACTTGTGTTTATCCTTTACACCACACCAACTAACAGTAAATTGAGGATAATTTAACTTGTTGTACGAGATAACTGGTTCTATTTTCAAGTAAGTAATTTCACATACTGATATAGACTTGCCATTAGTACTACTCCTAATACGTAAGTCAAAAAAGTTTTGTAGAAAAAAAGTTTCTAAACACTTTTATCGAGACACTAGAGTCAATACTAGTAGTATGGTCCTAGTCCAGTTATCATTCATATCTCCCTAGAAAAATTATAAAAAAAAAAAAAAAATTAAAAAATGGGTTGGCCTAGCATAGCCTACAACCCACATACTTGTGGGTTGGGTTGACCATTTTTTACTCCACAAGAAAAATTGTACAGCCCGATCTGACCCCTCAAAATTTTAAGAATGTACGAGTTACCCTGAATGGGGTGGCTCAACCCATACTGACAGCTCTCTGCTTTCAAGGCCATGAAACATATTTAATCGGAAACGAAATTTCACATAAAGTCTACTTAAAATATTCATAACTATTTATTCTTGAATGAGCATGTGAGTTCTCAATCTAGAAGGTGACAAGATGATATCAACAAAACCAATGAATGACTGCGGAGCGAAATTCAAAGTAGAGTCACCACATTTTACTGGTATAATTATAATATATAGGAAAAAAAAGGCTTAATATATCGTTAATTTTGCGATTATATATTCTTCATTAAAAAAGTGGTTGACATACACCCCTACTGTCACTACTAAAAATCTGGCGAAAAATGACAGTCTGCTTTGCTTTTTTTGTCAAAATCGACGAAAAAGCAATGCAATCAAGTTTGTTGCTCTTTTGCTCGACGTTTTTCAAAAAGTGACAGACGCCGCCACAAAAAATCGATGGACAACGTCATTTTTTATTTTTTTAAAAACAAAATTATTTTCTTGAATAATGCGACTTCATTCGTTGCTTTTATATATATATAGTCCGTCGTTTGTTTTAAATTTATCACTTTTTGAAAATTTTGAAAAGCAGGGAACAAAGAGACGTTGTTCGTCTCTTTTCTTTAATTTTTTTTAAAAAATTGAAAAGTGATGCAATCTAAAATTATATTTAGTTAAATCCAGACAAGCGAACTACCCTATCCGTCGCTTATCCTGCATTTTTTTTTACAGTTTATGCTGTCCACCTGTGAATTCAATTCAATTCATCCGAATATATAAATCATACCAAAAACATGAACTAACATTAGTTCATAAAGATTACATTTTATCAAGATTTTAAAGTTTACAACCTAATAGGTTCATAAATTCTACAATCAAGATTTCTAAAGTAAACAACCTAAAGTTCTTAAATTGTACAATAATTCAAGATTTCTAAAGTTCACAACCTAAAATACTAAAATCCTACAATAATTCAAGATTTCTAAAGTTCACAACCTAAAGTACTTCTAAAATCCAAAAATTTAAGTTCACATATAATTTCTAAAATTAGTTCTATACAAACTTCAAATTCAAGAATTTTTAAGTTCAAGAATTCAAGTAACCTAATTTCAACTTTCATATACTATCCAATATTTTTCTAACTTCAAAGTAATCTAACTTTCATGTACAATCTAACATTTTTCTAATTTCAACTTTCAAACTTACTAAATTCAAAAATTTCTAAGTTGAAAAATTGAACTAATCTAATTTTGACTTTCATATACAATCCAATATTGTTTTCTAACTTCAACTTTTAAACATACTAAATTCAAAAATTTCAAAGTTGGAAAATTGAAGTTCTAACTTCTAATTATTTGTTAGTTCTAACGTCTAATAGTCAATTCACAATCATATTTAAAAATCCTCAATTTAAAAGAAAACCCTATAATCAAAAATCATCAATTCTCTCTCTAACTAACAGTAATCAAAACACCAAATTAACAATTGAATAACACAATTCAACAAACCAAAACAATATACTAACAAACAAATTAAATATTACTAGAATTGAAAAAAAAATTAAATTGAAAAACTCTAACCTTAACAAGGAGATAGAGAGAGCAGGGCAGCGGGGACGCAGCGGGTCAAGGCGGCGACGTGACAGTAGAGGGTGCGACGGGCGACATCATGGCGGTGGTGGTCACCTTTTAGAGAGAAGGGAGAGAAGAGAGAAGAGAGAGATGTAAAATGTGTAAAAACCCGTTCTTCTCTCTCAACATAATTTTTAAAAAAGCGATTGATAGCATCTCTTTGTCCATCGGTTTTTAAAAAATATTTGACCAACAGTTTGATAAAAAATCAACGGACTAAGAGATGTTGTCTGTCGCTTTTTAAAATGTTTGATCAGATATTTTGACCAAAAAGCGATGGATTTAGAGATGTTGTCCATCACTTTTTTTGAACAAATCATAAATAAATTAAAATTAATGAAAAACGAAGACGTGATTATTGTTTGATTTATAAATAATTATTTTTAATAAAAATCAATGTACGACGTCTCTACATATATTAAATAAATAATTGCTTATTAATTTTATATAAAATTCGAAAAAAGAAAGTGACGGACCATCTGTCGTTTTTTGTAAAATAATTATTTTTATTAAAAAGCGATGGATAGTGTGGCAAATGGCGTCGCTTTTATGTTAGTCTCAGTTATTTTTTTAAGGGGCATCTATGATAAATTTTTCAAGAAAAAAATTGACCATCAAAATAATGAACTCAATTTAACTGTTGAATTTCAGTGGGTCCCTCTCCAATATATTGAGGAATCTTAATGACTTTATAGTCATCACTAGTTGAGTCGTATCCAATCCATAAATATAACCACAAAAAACTTATCCCAATATGATGTTAGTAATATTGATTCTCTCCATTAAAATATTCTCTTGTAGAAGAAAATATTACCATCCTTAATCCCAATTAAAAACAAGTCATTGGAGCTACCATGTATCTTGTAACGTCCTGCAACATGTATCTTAGAACGTCCTGCCACACATAGCGGGACACAAACTGATTCTTGTACATCCCTAATAGTTAGATGTGACATTGATGTTGTTATCGGCAAAGATAACAATAAAAGAAAATATTACCATCCTTGGCAGTCTGTTTTATAACCAATTTGTCATTATTGACATGATTGAGATGCATTTTCTTAAAGCTATGTTCGCAGACTAAAGCCTTCCAAGACTCTAGAACACACTTGAATCGAAAAAGAGTAGTCTACTCAAAATATCCATAATTATTTCTTCTTGGATGTGCATGTCAGTTCTCATTCCTAGAAAGTGACGAGATGAGATCAACAAAGCCAATGAATGACTGCAGAGGAAAGTTCATAGTAGAGTTATCGTATTTTATTGGTATTGTTATATTATATTGAAAAAAAGGTTTGATATACCCTTAATTTTGCGATTATATTCCTCGTTACAAAAATGACTCACATACATACCTATTATTGAATTAAAGAAAACAAAAAAAATAATGTATGAAAAAATTCAAATATTACGTGAAATCTTTGGGGGGGGGGGGGGGGGGAGTAATATTAAACCCTATTGAATGGCAAAAAAAAAGGCTTTGGAAATTGTTAGGAAGGCTGTCAAACTGATTGGTATGGCAATATTAAAAAAAAATCTCTAATTGCAAAGTCGAGGGTATAGCACCCTTTTTCCTTATTATATTTACTTAACAATCATATTTATTTATAATAAGAGATAAATATGTTAAAACACTATTGTATGGTAATATCTTTTAAAATTTTTAAAACTATATTACAATATTAAAAATTGTCTGAACGATTAATTAAACACATATATTGAACTAGTAGGAATTGAATTAAACTCAAGTTTTGACTCTGTATAATTGAAAGGAAACTTTAAACATTGAGCATGTTTGGATTGACTTATATTAGGTGTTTTTAAGTAAATTAACTTTTAAACAATTTTGTAGTATTTGGGTAAAATAAAAAAAGTGATCATGTGCAGTTATTTTTAGGTCAAAATAGCAAAAATAAAGTCCACAATCATAAGTTAGAACTTTTGACTTATAAGTCATAGGCCAAAAGTCAATCAACTCAAACATGACTAATTATCAAATTGCAAGTTACCCTATTTGGATTGATTTATTTTAAGAGTCTTAAAATCAAAATTGTTTTAAGCACTTATATAGTATTTTAATAAATTTAAAAAGTTTTTATAAGCCCTTGATTTTAAGCTAACATGATAAAAATAAGTCAAAAGATAAAAAGCCAAAAATCAATCCAAACAAAAATAATTTGTAGATTGAGAATAAAAATAAAGATAATAGAATTTCATTGTATAAACCTAAACTAAGAAACACCCAATTTTTTTGGTCATTGTAGTTAACTTTGTACCGATAAACTATAAGAATAGTAGCATATATTTTTTTGTCATTATTTATAAATTTGTCCTCTTCGTTTATTATCGTGTCTAATCTCTCCTATGCTTGCATTCACAAACAAGTTTGCTATAGACCGAGGATCTAGTCCCTATAACAATGGTCAATCATAGATCATTTAGCTATATTTAATTAAGCAGCTATCAAAATACAACGTTGATATTAATAATAACGTGTGAGTTTAATTTTACATAAGGTCATTGAGCTATTGGGAAGTGATCAGAAAACTCAAATGACTAGAAGGCCAAATTACTAATGTAGTGCACCTCCAGCACCACTCATTTGTAAAAGTTAAAATTTAACTTAGCCTAATTTACCTTATACCAAAATAAAATTACAACTTAATTTTAGCGTGTGTGTGATTTAATCAGATGGAGACATTGAATTTTGAATATCGAATGCATAGAGAAAGAGAGATAATTAAGGATTGTTATGAAAAAAAAAAGGGCCGATTTTTTAAGTTTACAACTTAACAATTGTATTTACACCAACATAGCAATACTTTTTTTTTCAATTATATAGAATTTTTTTTTTTTCAAAAGTAGAATTTTTTTTTATTTAAAAATTCCAAATCAGCCACGCTTATCCCAATTTCCATAAATTTCTCCAATAATTTTACCTTCCCTAAATTATTCAAATATGTTAAAAAAAATAAATCGGAACAATAAAATAAATAATAAAAAGAAAAAGAAAAATCGGAAATTAAAGCATGACAGCCCACAATTTATTTTTTAATTCCTTAATTTTCTCCCCCTCTTTTATTTACCTTCCATAAATATCTCTAATATAGTTATTGCTTCTCTCTCATAATTCTAATCAAAATCAGACTCTATACCTTCACTATTCTGAAAGTGTGTTCAATGGATTTTTTTCAGCACGACGGGAGATGGAATGAAACTGGTATTCACCATAATAATTGCTTCGATTATGGTTGTTTTAAAGTATATTTATTGGTTTTATTGATTTTTTTTATAAATATATATATTGTTATAGCTTTATTGATTGGTATTTTTTGGATGGAATTTGTAAAACATAAACTATATTGTTCTCAATTGCTTTGCACCATATGTAGGTACTCGCCTATAGTTAAATTATTGGTTAATTAGTGGTTTATATATTGGTGTAGTCCATATATTTTGAATGCATATGTTTTTTTAGTTAGTAGCGTATATACACCAAAATATTATGGTGTATTTTTGTTGAATTTTTATGTTATTTATCGGGTTATTCTACTAGGCACTATTATTTATTTTGTATCTACCAAAAAAAATAAGATTTTATAAAGTTTTGTTATATGATAGTGGTTAGTTTGTTTATTGGTATTGTTTGGTTAGTTTGTAGTTCAAATGATGATATATATATCAATTTGAAGTGTACACAAATTTTTAATCATAATATACACCATAATAATTGTAAATACTAAATTTTATACCAATTTTGCATAGCATTTAAACCAGTAAATTAATTTTAGCATTCTTTATCATAAATTATACCACTATAATACACAAATATAAGTTGGATTGTTTTGAAGTATTTTATTGGTTTTATTGATTAAACGTTTTTATAAACATATATTGCTATAGCTTTATTGATTGGTGTTTTTTGTTGGGATCTTAAATATGGAGTGTAACAAGTATGTATTAGTTTTTTAATTATTATTTTTTTAGTTTGATTGCTAAAATATATAGTTCATTTTTTTTTATTGTTTTAAGTTTTTTTTTTTGTTGTTTTTCTTGCTTGATTTTTTGTGTAAATAGATATGTTAACTATGAAAAATATTACTTGAATGAATGCTTCGTATATTGTTTGACACACAAATTTGAATTAATTTGATTATATAAAATGATTGAAAAATTTTGGGTTAAATTATGGTGTATATCTTGGTCTAGTTTATGTATTTCGTACTATAGTGCACTATACACCAAAATTTAATCATAATGTACAATATTGTTCAAGATAGCAATGTTAAACTATCATGTGCACTTTTTTTTTAATTAAGTTGAAAATGGTAATTTCTTGATTAGTTTGTGGTGTATATATTGGTGTACATCATATATTATATATTAGATTGAACTGTACACCAAAACATCACCATATTATACACCAAAACGTTACCATATTGTACACCAAAGCGTCACCATATTACATATCATTTCTAATTAATTTGTAATTTAAAAAATTATAAATAAGTGGTTGTATTATGATGTTATACATTCTTGTAGGTTAGTATGTGTCTAACTATTTATCGAAATGTATCGCCGGAATGTATGTGAATTTCAAGATTGAAGGAGTGATATATGACACAAACACCAAAAAGACGTTTACCAAATAGATACAATACTTTGTAATTAATTTTATTTTTTTATGAATGGAATTTTTACTAATACTAGTGATTTTTTCATATATATATTGGTATACTTATTTATTAATTCGATGATAAATATTGATAGATAGTTGATAATATTATGGTGTAAGGCAACATATAGTTGAAATATATAACAAATATTAATGTTATAATCATGAATTTTTACTTCATGTGCAATTTAATTATTTGTTGGTGTAAGTTATTCATTGTGATTAAAAATAATTGTACACCAAACTTAATCTACAATGTACATTATTTAATATACTTTTTTTAAAAAAGTTAAAACTATTGAACGGTGCTATGGTTTATAATAGGAATAAAATTTGATTATATTTTGGTATAAGTTATTTATTATAATTACAAAAAAAATGGTCAACGATATAATACAAATTCTATACAATTTAATATACTCACCCCCCACCCCACCCCTTTTTAACTAACATATATAAAATTGAAGAGAGAAGTAAAAAAAGATCTTCCCATAATAGTTGAAATGAAATTAAAGAGAGAGAAAATAAATTCAATAGTAATTGTATGAAATTAATGAGAAACGTGTTTAAGGATAGAAATCATATTAATTAGATGATACATTTTTACTCCCTAAAAATTAGTGTCAAAATCTAAAAAGATAATTAGAAAAAACTTAATTGAAGAGAGAGAGAGAAAATTAGCATCAAATTCTAAAAAGATAATTAAAAAAAAAACGTAATTGAAGAGAGAGAGAGAAAATTAGCATCAAAATCTAAAACAAATAATTTAAGAAAAAGGTAATTGAAGAGAGAGAAAAATATTTTTTACCATAGTAATTGTATCAAGTAAAAAAGAGAAAAAAAAAATTTAAGTAAAAGAAATGTATGCAATTATAATTGTGTTGATAATCTAAATGGTAAAAGTAATAAATAATGAGTTCCATAAAATAAGCCACTAAGGCACAAAAATAGGTATAAACACGTGTGAAGATATATATATTTAATAAGCTGTCATATGTATAATTAAAATGTTATTGTTATAAACAAAAAGAGTTTGAAACTGTTTAGGAGAGAGAATATTTGATAAATATTAATATCCTAATTATACTCCATATAAAAGGCACAAAATATTAATAGTATGAGAGAGAAAAATCTGTAAAACAAAATTAAATTAAATACAAAATTAAATGTTTGTTATGTATGTAATTTAAAAACTTAATTTGTAATTAAATATAAATATATTGATATTTTGTTAATAAAAGTCTTAAGGAATATATTTTTGTAATTTTCACAAAAAGAAAAACATTCTATTGTTTGCCTGAAACAAAGTAGTATTTGAGGTGGGCAATTTTTTGAGGAGAGATTTAAATAAAGGAATTAAACTATATGTTTCTAAATTAAGGAGTTAAAGTTCCCCTTTCTTTTAGCAATCGTGCTGGAACCATTTTAACTTATTTTATTTTGCATTTGTTCATATCAATCAAGATGAATTCAGAATTTTAATATCATTTACTTATATATTACAATAAAATTTAAAGTTTGTACGAATATATAATTATTTTCTCTATAAATAGGAGTGCAAACACAAAATTATATTTACATTTGCTATTAGTAACGCCCGGGACAAACATAAGAATATTCAAACAATATTTTTACCTTTGCTTTTAGTAGCGGAACAAAATGAAAGTACGTTTCATATTTTTCATCTTCGTTCGAATGCATATAGGAAGAATACATTGAATCCTATTAAACTTATTACTAAATTATATTTAGATATTTATGAATTATGATTTGTTTCAATTCATGAGCATCTAAACACATGATAAAGTGTTCTTATTAGATATTTTTGACTCATATTTTGAAAAAGTTTTTGCACGTCTTCACAAACGATCATTACATAGATAAGATATTGTACATTATTATATTAGAAATTAAAATATTAAGTGAATGATAACAAGTTAAGTGACTAACTTATCTGCGTAATGTACGCACGTTCAAGAACAAGAGTTCTTTCAAAAATTTGAATTGAAAATGTCTAATATTAACACTTTATCATATGTTCAAGTGTTTCATAGAAATATACCTTAATTCGAATATTTAACTAAAATTTATTGACAAATTTAAGAAATTATTGATGCATGATGCGAAAATGTTAATTGACTAATGGTGTTATATACAATCTGTGTTGCAAAAGGCTTTATTCTGTTCAACAATTTGGTGGTCAATAATTCACGCCTAGTGTGAAGTACTCTGTAAACTATAAAGCTAGAAGTACGAGGATATATTTTTGGATGTCCATGAAATGTAAAGAAAGAAAGTTTGGCAAAAATGTCATACTCAGCAAGTGTCCTTTTATTTCAATTCCCATACTCTTACATAAATCTGGACCAACACCTAATAACATACCCATCAATTGAATCACGTGACTTGATTTTAACTACTCATTTCTACTTTTCATAGTAACATATGCAATCGAATGTTACTTAGTAGGCGTTTGGTCATGCGATACTATATCACGATATGGTATCGTGAGATGGAATCAGCGTTTGGACATGCGATTTTACGCTGATTTCATCTCATGTTTCCATATCATGAGATGTGATTTCATATTCTCTAAAAACCATGATATGGAATTATATGAGAATTTCATATCATGATTTGAGATATTTTAATACAAAAATTAATCCACGAGCATGAAAATATAGTTGCGGATGATATTGACCAACAAATGGCTCAAAGTAACAATGTTGGTTCGTCTTCTCGGTCACATGATCGAGAAATGCAAGTTCAACGTGAGGAAATTATCCGTACTATGTGGGAGGATTATATTAAAGACTAGTACACTACAATTTATGTTCAATTTTTTTTTAATAAATTAAAGTTAGATGAACAATTACTTAAGTGGAGAACAAATAGCTTTGTAATAATTTATTTTGCGATTTTATAAATTTTTGTTTATTTGATAAGATTGAATAAATAATTGGGGCTATTTTAATAGTTTTACAACTTATGGAATTTTTATGTTTATGAGAAAATATACAATACAAAAATTCTATATCGCATGTCCAAACAAAACTCATGATTCCATATTATGATACCATAGTATATATCATGATTCCATATCATGATACCATATCGCATGGCCAAACGGGCCCTTAGTGTGAATCTAAATTAATCGAGTTTTATCGAACATTAAGTGACTTGATTTTAACTACTCATTTCTACTCTTTCTTTTTTATTTCCAAAAGTAGTCCACTTCACCTAATTGACAAAAAATAATGTTATTTAAATATTACTGGTAAAAAGAAAATAATGTACATTTTCATCCTTTGTTTTAATCTATTTTGTGTAAAGTAAAGTAAAATAGATAAATTTGATACAGCAGAGTAAATTTTCCTGAAAGTATGAAAAAATATTTCTACTTATAAATTAAATTCATGTAAGTAAACTCGTGCGCACTTGTGCTTCTTATTAGTGCAAGTGCTTCACAACTGCTCATACTTGTGGTTTGTCGCCTGTAGTATTAGCGGCAGAGCTACTCTGGTCTAAAGAATGTTAATTGACACCCCTTCGTATATAAACAGATTTTAAACTTTTTTTATTTATTTATATATATTATTCTTTTTGTCTCTCATTTTATGTGATATTTTTTTTTTAATTTGTTTAAAAAAAAATGTCACTTTATTATAACACGAAACAACTTAACTTTTAATTTTTTTTTCATCCTTACTGAAATAATATACCACCATACAAATATCTAAGATTTATTTTAGACCACAAATTTTAAAAATATTTTTTGTCAAGTCAAACGTTGTCACAGTTAAAATGGGACAGAGGGAATATCTGTTATATTTCTGCGATATCTCCATGTGTATTTATTTTTTTATATTTTAGATAGTAAAGCATGAAGATAGCATATAAGAGTAAAAGATTAATAGGTGGTTGAGAATTGTAATATGGAGCACTACGTTAGTTGTAGACTCGTAATTCGTAAATAGCATATTCAGGTAGTGTTTGGCTTTTGATATTTGATATCATTTTTTATTTGTTGTATTTAGGTGATTGGCCCTTCTTCTTATTGTCACATGTTCTAGCATACATGCTTCACATTACTTTGCTATTAGTTTTCATATTTTTCTCCCTTATTGTTTTTCTTCTACTTTCTATTTTAATTTGCTTGAGTCAAGAATTTTTCGAAATAAAGTCTACATACACACTCTCCTTCTAAAGCCCCACTTTATGAGATTTTACTCGTTATGCAAGTGATGGGACTGATAGTTATTCAAAGAAAAAACAGAGAAAAGAAAGGACAAGTCCATGGATGGATGATTTTGTTTTCTTGGATTCCCTTATAATCTTTTTAAAGGTTTCTTATTTGAATTGGCTTTTCTCAAGACATATCATTGAAAACACTTTTGTCCAAAGACTAAAGATTAGTTCCTTTTCTTCCATTTCTCTCAAGTTCCCTAATATGCAAATGGTTTCATTATTTCGAAGACAAAATAATACTTTTCTTTGCAAACTACTTTTTGTCATCAATGCACGTTTGTCTCACTATTTTATTTTATTTTTGGCAGAGTAACCTAGGAGATGCATATAATTTGTTTGTTTGTTCGTTAGACCCTCCTACTTATTACTTTGTCAAGTACAAAAGTCTTTCCTATTTTTTAAGAAGTTAAAAAAATATCAAACCAAACATATTCAGCATCCCCACCGCCAATATTAATTTCTTTTTAATGTTATAAAACCTTCCAATTAATGTTTTCTAATTATATATAAGCATGTCGTGGATCCATATATAATAGGAGGGAAAGTGAGAAGAAGAAAAAAAGAATATTTGGTGAGATTTTTGTATGTTATCACTATTCCACTTGTTGACTCGCAGGTATATGAATGTGAGTGAATGGTACGAATTTTAAAACTTGTGGTCTAAAATGAATGATAAAAATTTGTGTGATTATAAATCATTTTATTAAGGGTAAAATTGATATTTTAAAGTTCAATTGTTACTATTTAATATAGAAATATGTCTTCTTTTTTTTACCGATTAAAAAGAAAAGTAAGTCATATAAACGGAGACAAATAGAGTATGACTTCTGAGTTGTATCCGCCTGACGCGTAAGAATAGAGTTGCAATTGTTCGACTTCATCAAATTTTATCTATTACTTGGTGCATGAAACAAAATTTACACATAATTAGTAACTAGCGCTAAAGTTCAATGAGTAGCTAGCGTTTGATTATAAATTTTAAAAGTAATTTTTAAAACAAATAATCTTAAGATATCTATATGTTCATAAAATTTGATCTAATTTAAAGATAGAATAAACAAGTAGGTTTTGGGATTTACACACACAAAACTTCAAAAAAATTCAAGTAAATTCTTTTTCAAAAACTTGAAATTTTTTACTTCAAAATTTATGGCTAAACTGAAAGGTTATGTCCTGGTGAAGTGAATGAGAAGTATGTAGAAAAGTTGGAGAGAAATATGGGAAAACAATAGAGTACGATTTTTTTCCCTGGATAGTAGATACATTCACTTTATTAAATTCTATCGCCTGCTAGACGCCAACTAATTTCAGACCTTTGATTCAATTTTTTCTACAAAGTTTTTTGACTTAATAAATGACACTGCAGCTTCCTGTCGCTCACTAACTAGCTACAACTTTAGCCCCAATTACAACATTCTAATTCAATGTAACATTTTAACAGTACTAGTAATTTGAAGTTTGTCGCATTCTCTTCTCCTCTCTGCAACGCATGTGAAAAGCAATACTTTCTCCGTCTTAATTTATATGAATGGTGAAATTCAAATTGTTTTTACAATGTCTAGTATGGAAAAGTTGAACTCATTCAAAAATTAGAATGATTTGTCTTAATTAGCGTGAAAAGAGAAATTAAACCGTTATCAGTAAAACTTATTACATCAACTTTGACTAATAACTCAACATTAAGACGCTGGGTCACGCTCTCTTCACCCCGTGTCCCCAATATAAATAATTCTCACATCACACTTTTTCAAAGGGCAAAAAAGAAAAAGCAGAGACAAAAAGAATGGGAAAAAGTTTCAAGCTTCGGTTCTCCAGAGTTATTGCTTCTTTCAATTCCTGCCGTTCCAAAGACACTTCGTCTCTTCCCCAAAATCCTAATTTCTTCCCACATAAGCTCACTAGTACAAAACATATTTCCCCCGATTTCCCTCTTATTGATCAAAATCACCGTAATTACGTGCCGGAATCCATGATGATCTCCGTTGGGTGTAGATCGGAATTCAAGTGGGAGAAAGAAGAGAAGTTTCACGTGGTTTCTAGTTCCTTCGTGTCTGAAGAAGAAGAAGAAGAAGAATGTGAAGAGGAGATCAATTTGGCCTTACGACCTCCTCTTACTCCTCCGCGATTCAGTAGAATTGTTGTTGAGAAGAAGAAGAAACAGCAAGTTAAAAAAACGAAAACAAAAAGTAGAATAATCCGTATGAGTACTTCCTCAGCTGATGAGTACAGCGGGAATTTAAGCGGTACTACTGATTGGGATAATAATGAAGAGGAAACTGAAACATTAGTTTCATCTTCCAGAAGCTGTTTCGATTTCTCAAGCGATGACTCATCTACTGATTTCAACCCTCAGTTAGAAACCATATGTGAGACCACTACAATGAGGCGTCGTCACAAGAGAAACGCTACCACCAAGAGGAGACTCAAGCATTCTAGACCAAGTTTTTCCTCTTCAAAAGGTAAAAGTTTATATTTACAAATAATTTTACAATAACATTCATAAGTATAATTTCACGTGTGAGGATAGTGTATTCAAATATCTTTCATCTTCTCCTATTACGTGGATCGATTCCGAAAGATATCCAACCAGAACAACAACTAACATAGCAAGTGAAATTCCTACTAACTATGTCTGGGATGATAGAGTGTATGCAGATCTTACCATTATACCTCGAGGCTGTTTCCAAAAGATCCTCGGTTTTTCAAAAGATATCCCGGCTCAAGTAAATGCTTATAATAGTTAGAGATCGATAATTTTATTAAAATATTTCAATTGTATTTTCTTTATGAAATAGTGTATATAATTGTCATGTGAATTGTTTTTAACTTTTAGCTTAATCAAAATTCATTACACTAATTAAAACGGAAAACTATTTAGTTTTCATTATGTCTCAACATGCTTCCTTTGGTAGTTACTTATTTTTGGGTCGAATATGTGAAAATATATTTTGGAAAAGACTTTTGTTGCACTAGTATTATTATATCTAAAAGTGTGTTAAAAAATATTTAATTATGTGTGAACAGGTAGAAGATCGTCAGTTTCTACATCATCAGACAGCGAGTTACCAGCAAGGTTATCGGTATTCAAGAAGCTGATACCGTGTAGTGTGGATGGGAAAGTGAAGGAGAGTTTCGCGATAGTGAAGAAATCTCAGGACCCGTACGAAGATTTCAAGAGATCAATGATGGAAATGATTTTAGAAAATGAAATGTTTGAGAAGAATGAGCTAGAGCAGCTTTTACAATGTTTTCTGTCGTTGAACGGAAAGCATTATCATGGAGTGATCGTTGAGGCATTCTCCGACATTTGGAAGACTTTGTTTTTAGGTAATAATGATAATGATAATGATAATGATAGAGTAAGGAGGATGTCAATTCATGATCCCCACCCACCTACTGTAGGTAGAAGAAGAACCTCCCTTTGATTAATCCATGTCATTAATCATGATTTAGTCGTTAATTAATAAATTTAACTTTTCTTTTATGTTATTAATCATGATTTAGTTAGTGTTTGATTAGAGTACGATATATAACTGTTTTTTGCTAATGCTACTAATCATCATTTGGCTTTCTAAATTCTGAAACTACCTTAAGCATTTGCACCTAAACTTGTTTTTCAACTTAAAATTGATAGTGCAGAAATTTAGTGGAAGTAGGAGTTTAAAGATGGATGTAGTAAAAAAACAATTTAGGCTTGATGAACTAGTAAAAGTATTCAAAATATTAAGAAATAACAAACAAAATACAGTTAAAAGAGAATCAACGTCTAAAATATATACATAAAAATATTTTTCATTTTAACATAAAGAGAGTTTAATGTGTTACTTCTAACTCCGACCTGGATATATAAAAGGACAATGTAAAATTCAGTATAATAGCAAGCTAATTATCTTCATTTTTTCAGCTTATAAATAATAATAAGAAATTTACATTAATAATTGTCAATCATGAATGCTTTTGGTTGTCTTTTTGACCAAGGGGTATACCTTAGCAATGAGAAAAGAACAAGCCAACAACTCACCTATATCTATGGAATGATATATACTGTCTTCAATACCATTTGGTTTAAGCTTTTTAATTTCTTAAATATTTTAATACATTCTATATATCTATAATTTAACATCACATAAATCAAAAAATTATTTTACTTATAAAACTTGAGAAAATGGCCAAATGTCCCCCCTAATCTATTACCGGATTTCCAACTACACACTTAAACTTTACGGGGGTCCTATCACCCCTGAATTGTTTAAAATCGAAATTATTGTACCCCTAAAAAGCCACAACCATATTTATGTTGATGGGTGAAACTCACGCGTATGACACGTGGAAATTCCATTAAAAAAAGTTTTTCCTCAAATTTTTCATTATTCTTTACTCTTTTCTTCTATTTTTTCACCATCTCTTCAAACCCAAAAATATTTTCACCATTTTCTCCATTACTATAAACACCAAAGGTCTACCTATCACTACAATCTTGAAAATGAGAAGGTCGACAATGATTTTTATTTTCATTTGTCATTTCGTCCACTACTTGATTATATTGGTATTAAAATCATTTCCATGAATGCATATGTCAAATTTTTCAAATTGGAGTTAATGAATACATAACAATGGAGGAAAGTTGAATGTGGCAAGCCGGCCCGGAAATATTTCTCAACCATGTGAACAAATCGAGATGCAGATCTTAGGCAGATTGATGGTACAAACAAGCACTACATTGTTGTTTTTATTCGCCATAGCCAAAAACATTTTTATTCTCAAAATCAATCTAGGTTTCATCGAAAATTCAAAATTCTTTGTTGGTTTGGATTAAAATTACAAATTTGGAGCTCCGAAGAACCAAAATAAGAATTCGTCAACCGAATTAACTTTGTGGGTTGATCATGTACAAGGATGATTAACAACTCCAATAATATCGATAAAGAGTTGATTTTCAAAAATTCCTAATTCCATACACAAATTAGAATCAAGAGGAATACAAAAATTCTATGGTACATCCGGTTAAGATAGCAGTGGTGGCAACGACGTAGAAATGACAGGAGATGGACAGATCTGGTCACAAAGAAGGAAGAGATTTCTATGAAGAAAGAAAAGAATAGGGAAAAAAAATAAAAGATATATATATATATACACTAAAAAAAATGTTTTAATATTTTTTTCGGTGCTCACTCTCTTAGGGAGAGTGAAATACACTCACTTCGCCACATAAGCATTTAGGAAGATGATAATTTCAGTTTTAAACAGTTTAGGGAGGTGATAGGACCCCCGTAAAGTTTAAATGTGTAGTTAGAAATTCGATAATAAATTGGGGGGGCATTTGACCATTTTCTCTATAAAACTTCATATCGATTCAAAACAAACAAATCAATTGAAACGGAGGGATCATGTTACTGAACAGTCAAACTTTAATTTGTAGTGAGAATTGGAAATTGATTCGCTGGTTCTGACTGGTCAGGATTGATGGATGGAACATAGATGTAACCCAACAAAGAAACTACAAATTATAAATTCATAACGTCTTCCCCAAAATGTGTATAAATTTACATCAACTTTAGTAGATTCTTTTATGTTTAACAATTTTCCAGGATTCCCTCAATCGTTGCATCTAGCATATAGAAACAACAAGACTATGCTAGGACTAGTGGCGAAATCAGAATCTATAAAAAAGTAAAGTCGCATAGAAGTCAAGTATATTAATATGCAATATATATACATAAAAAAACATTTTAACGTAACTATTAAGAACACACGAGTATATATGACTCCGCCACTAGCTAAGACATTTTATCATAAATTTTGACTATGAATTTGAGTTACTATACTTGTTGTCATTGCAATATTTAGGGCAGATTAAAGTTGATTTGACGTGAAAGGATTCATTATGCGATATATATGACCATTGACTGATCCCTAATTTTACAGCAAAGCGACACCCATGAAACACGCATCCGAAATTTTACGTACTTTTATGATGACTCGTCTAGTCATTCAACTTGTTTTTCTACAAATAATTGGTATAAAATTACACTAATGTAGAATTAGCATACAAAAACTTATTACAAGTAGTAATTAGTTTAAGTTATACACAGTCTTGATTTGTTATGTTATCAATAACAACGTATCCATGTAGTTTCATGGGTGAAGTTTGGAGAGGGTAGAGTGTACATAAAACTTAGTGTTGCCTTGTAAAGATAAAGAAGTTATTTTCTGAAAGACTCTTGGATCAAGAGAATCAAATCAAAGTAATTATGAAAATAAAGAAATACGACAATAAAGATGACACGTCAACTAATAATGAAACATTACAAAAAAAAATTCATATAGATATCTTTTACGAGGAAATACTTTTATTGGGATACATATGTATATGATCAAAAAAACCCACATTCAATCAAGTCATCATTTGTTGAAAGAGAAAAATATGATATAGTTAGAATTTGAGGAGTATTTTTTTTTTTACTTTAATCGTGCATTCGAACGTATAATCTTGAAAGTTAATAAAATAATTTACATATTGAGAAGAAGGGATTCTTATTTTCAGTGCTCAAACGGAAAAGTTAATTTGTTATTTTTTACATATATAAATGACAATAATTAAACCCCTTTATACAAGACAAAAAGGAGGGGCCTCTAGATTAAAAACAGAATGATTAGCAGTTGTATCATTGTTGTCTATCTAAAATATTAAATATTAAGTAATTACAATGAGTATAAAGATAATGTAACATCCTAATTGAAATGGGAGGAACCTAGAGAAAGCTTTTTCATCCAGTAAACTTATTAAATTTGGAAGTATGTCATTTTGCTTGTATCTTGTTCTATCTAAAATATTACAAGTAGTAGAGTATAAAAGAATTTAAATTATGTACATTAATAATTTAAAAAAATACTGTATATACAATCAGATCATATTTAAGCCTTTAAGGTCAATATTCCAGGCAATTAGTATTTGAAGCTTAAGTTACATACATTATATATTGGGAAAAGGGTCTGATATACCCCTCAACTTTGTCATTTAGAGTTGATATACCCCTCGTTATGAAAGTGGGTCATATATACCCCTACTGTTATACAAATGACTCACATATACCTTTTTCCTCTAACGGAAGTGAAAAAATAAATTTTGGTTTAGTTTTTTAATTATTTTAAAAAATAAATCCATATGGGTATATTTAATCCTCCTCAAACATATATTATTATTTTTAACTTTTTTTTTGTTTCAATGACTAATTTAGATTTATTATTTTGATGGTCAAATTTATTTAAGTTTCGGTAATATTCTTGTAAAATTTATTATAGATGACCAAATTTTTTTTCTTCAAATACAAAAACTAAATTACAATATATCCGAAAAAATAGTTTTAAATTATAATATAGCAACAAAAAAATAGTTTTAAATTTTTTTCTTTACACTAAGGAATGAAAGAAAAAAATAAAATGAGAATAAGAAACTCAAATAATGATAATCAAGAAGGCAAAAAAAAAATTATGTCCGAAAAAAATTATAACATACCTTGAAATTTGCTAGAAAAATCATATATACCCCTAAATAATTTTTAAAAAAAAAATCAAAAGTCAAAAATATAAATTTAAAACTATTTTTTTTACTTCCGTTAAATGAAGGGTATATGTGAGGTCATTTTGTAACGGTAGGGGCATATGTGAGCCGTTTGTATAACGGTAAGGGTATATATGAGCCACTTTCATAACGAGAAGCATATCAGCTCCAAATGACAAAGTTGAGGGGTATATCAAACCCTTTTCCCTTATATATTTGATATATTATAAAGTTCGTCAAGAATATTTCCACGTAAGCCTCCTTTATAAAATTAATTTTATCATTTAAAAAACTGTTGTAATATAACGTAAAAGAAGAGCTAGCTAGCTAGAATAAGACAAAAAGATTTCTAGTACTGCAGTAAGCAAATTTAATTTTTATTACATAAACTGGAAGTGACAAGATAAACTGTAAATACACTTTTTTCGTGTGCAATGAAATGTAATATCCGAGATCGCTCAGTTAACTGTATAAATATTTTAACGCGTGCCTGAGTCCCTGACCTAGCGCGGATAGCGTTCCGATAATGGATTCGGTCGAACTCTTTCGCAAGTTTTGATCAAGCTCTTGTATTTATTATTAAAAACTCATCGAATATCATATGTATAAATTATTAATTGTCGTTTGGTAGCTTGATAGAGTTATGCATGTATTAGTTATGATCGAATTTATGTAGTATTTTATACAGAAATTAGTTATGATTGTGTAGTTATTCACCTTCTATTTTGCATAAAATTATACACAGTTTAGTGGATTTTTTAATTGCAAATCAAACACCACATTAATTTTATACATGGTGAATTTTCCTCCAAACCAACTACCAAAATGTGGTATTTTTTATGCAAGATTTAATACGTTCATAATGCATCTCCAAACCAGCTATCAAACAACAGAATTCAATAATTTTGAAAGACTAAAATTTTGAATTTATAAATTTCAAATCCCGACTCTACCGCGGTGTGACTGGCCATGCGAGCAGCAAAAGTGGTATAGGGTTAGATTACAGGTACGTTAGCTGCATGAATATGGGATAAAGGCACTACCTTTTTCATGATTACTATAAATTCTTTGGCCTTTGGGCTCTGAACAATTCAAGTTTCCTCAATTGTTGATAAATTTACTGATACAAGGCATCAGAGATTTTTTCAAACCTTTAATCAAGACAGTAGGCCTAAAATGGAGGGGCAACTTGTTAAAGGAAGCATAACTTTTTTATTTTACAGTTAGTGGTTTTCATATTCCATCAATTCCTTCATAATACTGCTGCTACCTACTTATACGTTACTATTGATTGTGCAAATCCAAAATCTTTGCTTTATGCATCGTGATCTGAGTTCGAGATCAATAAAGTGCAACTTCTCACTTCTCTACTTTATTATATTAATCTCATAGACAAAACCAAGAGGGATGTTAAGGGGGGGAAACCTTTTAAACGATTAAACAAATGTTTCTTTAAAAAAATTACGATAATTAATTAATTAATGTATTTACTGCATTTCAATTTATGTGAAATTGTTTGACTGAACACGAAATTTTAAAAATATGAAAAAACTTTGCAGTAGTTCATTTATCCTTAAAATAAATGAATTTTTAAATAAACGACCATATATTTGTAATTTCTTGCCAGATAAGTGGGATCAAACATCATTAAAATGCTGATAGCATTATTAAACATCTGTCAATGTGTTTTTTTTAAGGTCCGATTAAAAAGAAAAGTGTGAGGAAAGTATATTCTACCTTGAAAGTGGGTAAATATTTGCCGATTTTGGTTAGTACTTGTAGATTTGGTAATATAGCTATAATAGTTCAAAAAGATATTTTTTGGTAGTTTGTAAGGAGATCTCGGTATTGGTTTTAGTAGAATATATATTTTAGTTCAAAATTCGCAAGTGTTTGGAATATTTCGTTTTGGAAAATTATTTTGGGTGATTTTTGAAAACAATCAAGAAAGATTGGTAAAAAACTGTGATATTTTCTTTTAGAAAAAACATATTCCGATGTGTTTTGAATTTGTCAAAAGCAACTAATAGAAAAAGGATCGAATTAATCGAGAAAAGCCATGAAGGCCCTTGGTTTTGTCAAACCACTCTTGGATACACTTACTTTAAACGATGGTAACACCGTACCTAGTAAGGCTCGAACCCAAAACCTACTATTAAAGATGTGATCGATCTTTCTTTCATCATTTATTATGAACAGTAGGAAAATAAACAATGAAGGAAATTAGAAATAAGAATAATGTGACTTGATATGCAGTGTATACTATACTGTTAAGTATTATATTGCACAGCTCACGTATTGCATTGTACAGCTCACATAATTAGTTATAGAATTGGTTAGAGAGTTAGTTAGCTCATGTATTCAATGTGTATAGTTAGTTAGCTCAAAGTGTAATAGTCTAGAAGCTTCCAGCTGATGTGTATATATACTTCACTGATGAAATAGAATCATTCAAGCTTTGCATTCTACAAGTTATCTTCTCTGCTCTTCTTCTTTACTGATTGTAGTCAAGGCTTCCATTGTTTCAATTCTGACAATCAGTAAAGAATAAGAGCAGAGAAGATAACTTGTAGAATGCAAAGCTTGAATGATTCTATTTCATCAGTGAAGTATATATACACATCAGCTGGAAGCTTCTAGACTATTACACTTTGAGCTAACTAACTATACACATTGAATACATGAGCTAACTAACTCTCTAACCAATTCTATAACTAATTATGTGAGCTGTACAATGCAATACGTGAGCTGTGCAATATAATACTTAACACCCCCCTCAAGTTGGAGGTGAAGATAACACTGCCAACTTGTCAAGGATAGAAGAGTGCTTGATTCCTGTTAAGGCTTTGGTCAATATGTCAGCCAACTGGTCTTGTGTAGCAATATGATGCAATGTGATAAGTCCTTGTTGTAAGACATGTCTCACAAAGTGACAGTCTACCTCGATGTGTTTGGTCCTTTCGTGAAAAACAGGATTCTTGGCAATGTGTACGGCAGACTGACTATCACAAAAAACTGAAATAGGCTTTGGATAGGGAACACCCAACTCAGTAAGCAGTCGACTTAGCCAGACCAATTCACCTACTACTTTCCTGAGTGATTGTATTCAGCCTCTGCTGATGATAGAGAGATGGTTTCTTGCTTCTTTGATTTCCAGCTTATTGGACTGCCCCCAAGCAATACTATAAATCCACTCACAGACTTCCTGGAATCTGGACATGAGGCCCAATCTGAATCACAATAGCCTTTCATAGAAAAATCTGCATCTTTGGACAAAAACAAACCCAATGTAGGATCAAACTTCAAGTATCTTAGGAGGTGAAAAGCAGCCTGCAAGTGTGGCTCTCTAGGGTCCTGCATGAACTGGCTTAAGTGTTGAACACTACAAGCAATATCCAACCTTGTGTTTGTAAGGAAGTTAAGTTTTCCAACTAACTTTCTGTAGTAAGTACTATCACTTAGAACTGGACCTTCCTTAGCTCTCAGCTTGGTATTGGGATCAAGAGGGGAAGATAAGGAGCTCAGATGCAAACAATCATACTCCTTTAGTAAGTCAAGCACAAATTTTCTTTGTGAGACAATAATTCCCTGATCTGTGTGAAGTACCTCCATTCCCAAAAAATAGTGAAGTAATCCCAAATCCTTAATTTTGAATTTGTTGTTTAGATAAACTTTCAGGTCTGCTATCTCATCAGCATCAGTACATGTAAGAACTATATCATCAACATACACAGCCACATAAACTGCTGAATTTGCTTTCTTCTTGTAGAAGAGAGAATAGTCATACATAGAGTGAGCATATCCCCTAGAACATAAAGCTTCAGTGAGCTTAGCATACCATTGTCTACTAGCCTGCTTGAGTCCATAAAGGGACTTGTTCAACTTGCATACCAAATTAGGAGACTGGACTGCAAGTCCAGGTGGTACGTCCATGTACACTTCCTCATGTAGATCACCATGAAGGAAGGCATTATTTATGTCCAGCTGATACATAGTCCACCCTTGTTTAACTGCTGTGATTAATAAGGCCCTGACTGTGGTCATTTTCACTACAGGGGAAAAAGTTTCAGTATAATCAATCCCTGCTTGCTGTGTATAACCTTTGACAACAAGCCTGGCCTTGAGCCTTTCTATGCTCCCATCTGCCTTGTGCTTCATCTTGTAGACCCACCGGCAGCCTATAGCTTTCTTCCCAGGGGGGAGGGGAACTAAATCCCAAGTGCAATTTGAGTGCAAGGCATCAAACTCTTGTGTCATGGCTAGCTGCCATACAGGATCGATGACAGCTTCCTCATATGAAGTCGGTTCCCTGTCAATGCAAACATTTCTAACAATATCTTGACTAGCAGGAATTAGAGCACTATGAGCCAAGTGGTGGTGATTAGAGAAAAGGGCTTGGAGGGAAGGGTTGGTGCTTGAGTTTTGAGGAACAGATGGTTTAAGTTGAGGTATAGAGTGAACATAATCATTCAAATGTTTTGGAGGTTTGTGACATCTAGTGGATCTCCTAGGTTCAATTTGTTGGAGAGCATGAGGTTGGTTAACAGATAGGGGTGCAGGAGGTACAGATGGGGAAGGCATGGATGCAGAGGGATTAGGTGACAAGTCACATGTAGCAGTAGGACCATTTGAACTATTTAGAGTATCCTGTGTGCCATCTTTAACAAAAACATCCAAAATATCAATGAAATAAGGTGACTGCAACAATGAAATAGGTGAAACATTTGTATTTTAAGGGGTATTATTAAAAGGAAAAATATTTTCATGAAAAACAACATCTCTGGAGATATGTATCTTACCGGTAGACATATTTAGGACTTTGTACCCTTTTGTCTCATGAGGATATCCAATGAAAATATGAGGAGTAGTTCTTGGTTTAAACTTAGCTCTATGAGGTATGGGTACAGTAGGATAACAAAGACATCCAAAACTTCTCATGTGTGAATAGAGGGGTTTTCTGTGGTATAAAATTTCATAGGGACATTTTTTGTTCAACACAGTGGATGGGAGCCTATTTATTATGTATGTTGCACAGAGAATGCACTCTCCCCAATACTTAACAGGAAGTTTAGATTGAAACAACAGTGCTCTAGCAGTCTCAAGAAGGTGTTTGTGTTTTCTCTCCACCACACCATTTTGTTGTGGTGTGTAGGGACAAGTTTTCTGGTGAAGTATACCTTTGGTTTGAAAAAAAAAAGTTGTATTGATAAATTCCAGACCATTTAAGCTCAAACGGTCACTTATGCAGGAGCTCTTATAAGACTTTCAACAAACGTGAAAACATTTAAATCAAACTACAAATTCTCTCTTATACATATCCCCTCGCCTTACCATATAGCCCTCACATTCAACACTGAGCAAAAATATCACTCTTCACGACACAGATAAATCTAGTCTAGCGTACCAAACGGGCTTTCAAGTGAGGAAAAGGTGGTCCTCAGAACGCGTTATGCGAACACCGAGGCATTTGACAAAGAACATGGGGCAAATGGGTAGCCGAAATCAGAAAGCCAAAGAAGAGAAGAAGGCTTTGGTTAGGATCTTTTGCTACAACAGAAGAAGCTGTTGTGGCTTATGATGAAACAGCTAGGAGATTATATGGACCTTAATTTACCCCACATGAACAAATCACAAAAGTTCAAATGGTTCACTTCAAGCAACAACTTGTTTCATCAATATTCCCTAATAGCACTGGGTTGCTAAACTTAAGTGTTCAGCCTAATGTTCATGTAGTTCACCAAAGAGTTCAAGAACTCAAGAGAACATAGGCAGCAGCATCATCTTCAAGTTCATCAATCAGTGATCCCAACTCCCAAGAATGAAATACAAAACTAAACTAAACAACCCCACTCGACAATTCCACATGTGGAGGAGAAAAGGGAAGTCAAATTCTCGTCATGAAACAAAGTAGTGGTTCATGATCAAGAGAAGCCTCAGATTGATCTGAATGGATTTCTTCAACAGATTGGAATACTGAAAGAGATGATCAACAGCCTGATAGAGGTCATGATTGTAAACTCAGTTGCTTCACAGAGTGGGGAGTTTTACTTAGAGATGACAATTCAGTTGCTAATTTCTTTGCTGATACAACAAGTTACAATTAAGACACACTAGGTGCAATAACAGGTATAGAAGATCGTGAGGCAGCAGCAGAGGCTAGTAGATTGGTTGATGCGTACAATGTTAATGATGAGCTTATGTTTCCCTCTTCACTATGAAACTTCTGAAAATACTGAACCATTTTAATAGGTCTACCGTCTATATGACCAGATTTATTGTAGCTGTTTGTATGCACCATCTTACTAGAATCAAAATCATCACCAACTAGAGGGGAAACCTTTCAAACCACTCCTGGGTAATCAATCCCCTGTTCTTAAGGGGTGGGAGGATATTTGCTGATGTTAGCAGACTTGAACAAGCTAACGGAAACCTTGATCATTGGCATTCTTAACTGACTTTTCCTTGGGAGGTCCCACAAAATTCCAAAAGGAAAATAAAGAAAGGGGGGGGGGGGGGGGGGGGTATCTAGCCTTTAAAGACAACAAATACATAATTTTTACAGTAAGCAATGACATCAAAATGATAATTCATGATGTTACTACAAGCTTAGTCTAAGGTTTACCAGCAATTTGAAGAATATGATTCTGGCAATATGATGAAAAAATCTAAAATCACTTGTAGATAAGGGCATCGCGACCAGGTCCTATACCAATGTAATGGATAGGGACCCCAACAAGCTCCTCTATCCTTTCTACATACTCACGTGCAGCCTTAGGCAAGTCAGTATACTTCCTGATGGAAGAAATATCACTCTTCCACCCAGGCAAAACTTCATACTCCACCTAATATAGATGATAAATAATAGAAGTCAAAATACAGGAAAATACAAAATGGTGTTAAGATACACGCAACAGGAGGGAAGAAGATTCAATATGCATAATGAAGGTCTCTAGTTATGAACAGCCAATAGGAAAAAATTATGATTTATGGGAGAAAACGACAGATTGAAAGAACAAAGAAGCACCAAAAAAATCAGGAAACTTCATTTTTTTCCATCTCCCAATAATAGGGTAAAGGAAATCAAACAAAAGTTAACTCCTCACAAATGAAACTTTAATGAAAAAGATTTATGCTTTTCAGCGACACCAATGCGTTAATACGGCTCAATTTCCCCAAACATTCACATGAAAGTTGGAACTAATAATCTGGGTTTCCAAACACCACAATATCATGCAAAAGGATGTTGAAAAAAGAAAGAAAGAAAGATAAAAGAAACTTACTTTTATTTGCTCAAGAAGACGAAGATCAGAGGGAAAAGAATTTAATGCTGAGCCATCGGGATGCCTGTAAGTAACACCCAATTGAATTTCTGGTAGATCTGACAGCACATCTAGTTTTGTTAGGTTAAGAGAAGCAAATCCATTTATTTGACAGCAGAATCTCAGTGCAACTATGTCTAGCCAACCACAGCGACGCGGACGTCCAGTAGTTGTGCCAAACTCCTGCCCAGCAAAACGAAGAAGGTCACCACCTTTGCCCATGATTTCTGTTGGAAAAGGACCAGAACCAACTCTTGTGGTATATGCCTTAACCTGCAGGAAAAACATCAGTTAAAAATGTTTACTGCTCTACACTAAATGCAAACTGAAAGACCATGCAAGTGAACAGGTTCCAAAGAGCTAGTTGATATGAGGATCATATTCTTTCGCAAAGAGCTGGGTGCATTGCACGTTTAACCGATTGACAATGATATAGGTACTGCAATATGTTTTTGGAAAGATAACACTAGCTTTATTCCCATAATATTAGCTAGACTATCAGATAAAATTGAATATCATGAGAATTCTTCATTCTTCAGTGTAAAAGGGCAAAAGCTCCCTTAAGAAAATAAATCAAGTTTGCTTACCACACCAACAAGATCACCAACAACTCTGGGAGCAATGCCAAGACCTGTGCAGATTCCACCAGCCGATGGACTGGATGAAGTCACAAAAGGGTATGTTCCAAAATCGATATCCAACATTGTTGCCTGACCACCTTCCACCAAAATCTTCTTTTTCTGAGATATAGCATCATTCATGAAGTGCACAGTATCTGCAACAAAGGGTTCCAACCTCTCAGCAAATTTCTTATAGCGTTCCACTTCTTCCCTGAGCATGTCAGGACCATACTTAAAGCCTGGGAATCTTGCGGCGGCATCTGATAATAAAAGATCAAGCTTTTGGGGGAATGTGTCCATATGCCTTAAATCACTTACTCTTAAGCCATTTCTAATAACCTTGCTTGAATAGCATGGCCCAATGCCTCTCTTGGTGGTTCCAATAAAGGATTTAGCTAGCTCAGCTTCTCTAAGCCCATCTATTTCTTGGTGAAAATCAAATAACAAGTGTGCACGATCAGATACCAAGATCCTTCCTTGGCAAGAGACTCCATTAGCTTCAAGACCATCGATTTCTTTAAAAAGTCCCGGTAGATGCACCACAACTCCATTACCAATAACACATAGAGTTTCCTCGTTGAGAATCCCAGAAGGGACAAGGTGCAGGGCAAACTTCTTCCCCTCAGAATTGTAAATAGTGTGCCCAGCATTTGCTCCACCCTGAAAGCAAGAAACGTTATTGAAGAGCAACAAGTTCATCTCTCAGGCAATATAAGTGAAATGGAATGACATGATAGCAAAAAATATTAAGTTTAAAACAAATTGGTTATAAGTAATACATATGAAACATAATACAAAAATATTTGATATAAACATTGATAATTTCATAATATAGAACTTGAAACAGCTCTCCATAGAAACTATGAAACCCAAGGTTTCACTAGGCATCTTTAGGAGGCCTCCTTTATCCTAATTCACCCACTTACAGAAACCAAGTATATCTCACAGAACTTTCAAATAACAAAGCAAATACTGTTCTTGATATGGCCTAAAATTTACTCCATGACGTTAGGTTTGCAGTATCAGTGCTATTTAACTGGTTAAAGCAAGTTATTACTCACATTTATAAGGTTAACAAATCATGCATATCAAATTGTTTATGAACATAAACTCATATAAATATACCTGACAACGAGCAACAATGTCGAAATGCTTAGCCAGTATATCAACGAGCTTTCCCTTTCCTTCATCGCCCCATTGGCAACCCAACACGCCGGATACCTGACTGAGTGACTCAATTCGACTCGTCCCTGACTCATTAACCCCTTGATGGTCGACTACCGAGGCAAGCGGCTTTGTCGAACAAACGATAACTGAAGGAGTCTTCTTCCTCTGCTGGAACTGATTGAACCTACAACTATAGGTCCCATTGCAACCGAGGATCCCATTCCGGTGAGTCGCCGTTGCCGTGGTGATTGGATTGGAATCGAGCCTTAGAGTTGAGATGTTCATGGTAATGGTAGTGCCGCGGCGGCGTGCGGTGGCGCTGTGCACGCTAAAAACGGAGATATGCAAGAGAGAGGAATGAGAAATGAGGAGGAAAATGTTATTTTTTCAGGGTTTAGGTCCAATTCATTACGTGCGGCAAATATTATACGTACTGATATCTATTCTTTTCTCTCTTTGATTCCTTTTTCTATTTTTATTGGACAACTTTATTATCCTTGTTAAAAATAAATTAAGATATTTGTTATTTTAAAAAATTAAAATATAATTGAATACAATAAATATTGACTAATTATTAGTGTAGAAAATCTAAGCGAATAGCAGTAAAACACATACTCATATTTTAATATTGATGGTTTGAATTAACTCTTCTTTTTTTAAAGAGAAATTGATGTTTCAAATGATTAAACATAACAAATAAAGATATGATAGTCAAAAGTCAAACATATTATTTTCAAAAGGCGTGTAAATAAAACAAAATGACAAGTAAATTAATCCCGTGAAAGTACTTTTTAAATGACATTTACAACGAAGTAAAAATTCAAAATTATTTTTTTACTTTTTAAACCCTTATGAAATAAAATTCAAATAAACAAATTACAACGAAGGAGAGTAAATAATTTGTATGAGTATTAATTAAAAAAAAAAAGTATCAGAATCAGTGTTTGGGCCGTTTGTGCTTGATGTGAATGAGTACTTGGATCAAGTTTTTGCGCGAATTTTCCTTTAAATTGACCTGTGTTTAATTTGTATGGGATCAAAGTATTCTTATTCATTCCGACTTAATTCACTCGGCATAAAACTTTTTTTTTTTTTTGGACAAAACTAAAATTTTACTTTGCTCGACTAAGTTTTATAAAAACTAAGTTATGCATCAAAAGTTGCGCAGTAGCAACCTGTACTTATTCAATGAAAAACTAAATTGAAAATGAATTCTAACGTGTTTAAATATGTGTTAGATTCATGTAAGCTGCTTAGAGAGATTAAATTTTCAGTAGTGTCTAGGATTTCTTATTCGAATAATGAACCAGTAAGAGCAAGTATATCCCCTCCCCCCTGTATTGTTTATTGTGGAGTTGATCCACATTTGCTCGTTTTGTGATAATATATATCTCATTTTTATATCAGATGGACGGTGACACCTTGGTATGCTGTTAAAATGAGAGATGTCATTATCAATGGGACTGACTCATTTGCTGATAGAAAATCAAGAGAGATGCGTATAGCAATATCAAGAAAATTGCCTTCTTAAAGGTGGGAAGAGCAATGAATATGAATTTGAAGGCAAAGTTGTTTACAAGATGGGGATATTGTTCTTGTGAATCGACAGGTAGAGCCTTTTGCTTCACTCTGCAGAGATAGTTGTATGCAGTATTTCTAGGGTATCAAATAACAAAAGTGCCGTCTGTTTAACAGATAAATCACAATTAAAATTACTAGATTGATAACAAATGAATTGCATGAAATTGTTAAGCAAATTATCTATTAATCTGCAGAAAAAAGGTCACCGGAACAGAAGATATATAAAAATAAAAACATAGATGAATGGATGTCAAACAGTGAGTGTATGCAGATTGCAGACTATACTTTGCAAGAGACTTGGCTTTTTTATCCAACAATTGAGTCCACTGAACCAATCATCAGCAACTATTTCAGTTAAAAGAACAAGCTCAACCAATTTCAACATCATAGACATCATATGATTGTTCTCACACCAATTGAAATCCATAACTAACACAGCTCTTAGCCCCTGACAGAACATTTAAAAGTAATAAAATCTCACCTTACTAAAAATATAAAAGCAATAAAATCTCACAAAACACACAAACAAATTGTGCAACTCTTTATAAATTGCTGAATATCAAATGGGTGATGTCAAGGTCACCACAAGTACGGCGAAGATGTTCAAAAGAGAGGGGAGATGGGGAATTCGATACCAGCTGACATCTGGTGGACTATATGGACCAAAAAGAAACGGAAGACTTCTAAAGACATAGCCAACCCACTTAGAACCTCAAGTTTAACTAGAATTCTTTTGCTTTGTTTTTGGTGTAAAGTGGAGCTTGTGAATGCTGCTGAGTGCTGACCCTCTATTAGAATTCATATATTCCCTACGGGAATAGAAGGGAATGCTGCTAGACTTGTACAAATATGCCATTACCAACTCATAGTTGCTCTTATGAATAAAATACTTACCTCCTCAAAAAGAAAAAAATCTCACTAACTTTAGTCTTTATGTTCAAGTCATCCAACTCCTTAATAATTCTGTGTGCCAAGGCCTTCTCCTTGCATGGAAACTGATGGATGTGCAAGTTGCAAGACTCACAGTGAAACCAACCACTTGCACGTGCACCTCACTCACACATCCAACAGACCAAGCAACCTTAAGCTCACACAAATATTCTAGCGTAGGACACAAGAATCTCAAAGTTAAAGCATGCTGACCCGAAACATAGGAAGGCAGAATTATTTCTCCGAAACATGCTATCTCAATTCTCAAGTAATATGTGAGTAGAACACTTACGAATAATGGAGGGGAGTTACTACAGAAGGCGAGATCAACCTATAAAGGCAAGATAACTTCTTAGGTAATATTATCGCAAGTCCACAACTAGCAATCAGAACACTTGAAAATAAATGGCATTACTCCAACAGGTAAGATAACTTCTTAGGTGCTTTCCCTTCCCTCCCCACCCCACCCCCAACTCTGTCACTAGAGAATGAACCTTAAACAAGCATGACTCACCCCCGCCCCCTCTATATCTAGAGAATGGAACCTTAAACAAGCATGATTCATCCCTCTCAAAGTAGTTTTCTTGACTAGTTCAGTCTGCAAGTTTTCTTTTTGCTATAAATGCAGCAGGCGAGCAGACACCCGACCAGCTTGGGATTGAGGCATAGTTGACTAATTGAACTCAATCGACCATATTTAACTAGTCAAACACAACCATCATACTTGAATCTTCTCAAATGGCACACAAACTAAGCTGTTAATCACATAACCTGATCCAATTATAACACACTATTAAACACAATTACAAGCAAACAATACACATCCGTGAGTGAAAATAAAAAGAATAATATTGTCAACCATTGTCATTTCACAATTATCATATTGCTGCGTTTACAGCATCCAACGTTTCATTAAAACTGAACAAAACAGTAAGCTCAAACATCAAGTCTACGCTTAAAAGTCATAACATTTATTTCCCAACTTTCTAAAAACACAAACTATAAACAAGGAAAACTATCCCCATTTATCGAAGCCCTAATTTGACAATCCAAAAAAGGGCGGAATTCAAAACCATACCCGAGCAGATCCACATAAAATTATTCCGCATCAGCGGATTCAAGTTCGAGGCGTTTTAGGGCTTCTTGGTGGGCCCAAGTTTCAAGGGTGAGATCGGGCTTGGCATTGAGTCCCACACCAAGGATGACGATGGTGAAGAAGCTGGTGATGTAGCAAGGGAGTTCCCAATCCTCCCATTTTCGGGACTGTCCAGGCGGTGGTGGAACACGGTTGAATAAGTATCCGTTAGGTCGATCCTGGTGGCCCGCAGTGGTGAATGGATTTGGCCCGTGTCCTCCTCTGGTGCGGAGGCCCGAACAAACACGGGCTCGTAGCGCGCCGGCGGCGGTCGCTAAGGGTTTCACGGACGGCATCGTTGGACAGGTGAACGAAAGTGGTGAGAGACTGGGCCACGGCTGCGTATTTGTGTATTTGTGTGATTGGATCACCTGTGCTGTGCCAAACGCTGTCGTTCTACTCCAAGTGTTTCGTTGTGTAATATATGAAGGGGCGAAGCCGGGGCGGGGACGTTTTACTTTGTACGCGACAAAGCTTAAGATCGATTTATTATAGGTGTTTTTAAAGTCAAAATTATTTTAATAGAGTATTTGGGTTAATAAAAAAGTGTTTTAAAGTTAAAATTGTAAGGGAGCCGTTTGATCATGTAATATGAAATCATGATTTGATATCATAATATGAAATAAGGTGTCAAAAAAATATAAAAAATGGATTGAACCTAATCGTACTGAATCGATTTATATCATTTTTTCAATAAAATCGTGAAATTTTATTTAAGTGTATAACGTCCCGAACAATTGGGATGGTCTTTTTAATTTATAATAAAAAATTTTAAAAATCCGAATCGAACCGAATAACTTTACATGTGAATATATTTCATATATTAACAATATGTTGAACTTAATATATAAATATATTTTATAAAAAAATTCAAATATAAATATAACCTAGGTCCTGGATACTATAATAGATACTTAATCAAACAATACGGCAAAACATATTGAAGCACTCCTATTAAATGTTTAAGATCAAGTTGTAAAACTACTAAAATTGTCCTAATTCTTTATACAATCTTACTAAATAAGTTTTTTTTTTTTTTTAAATGCACAGTGCACTATCACAAAACTATTCTAAAAATACAATATTTATTAATCAAACTTTAATTCAATGAATAAAATTAAATTAAACATAAGTTGTAGTGTTTGTAGCTAAGTTCAATTAATGTCATAGTGGTTAGTCTAGTCCACTCAATATAATGATGATCTTTTTTTCCCATTAAACATTAATTTGAATGAAATAGTAATAGATTTGGTGAATATAAATAGTATGTTAAGAATTCATTTGAAGTAAAAATAAATTTTATATTGACGAGATTAATCGCTATATGAGATATACATGGTTTAAAAAGTAACGATATGAATTATAAATTTTATTTACATATGAAATAAATGGCTAGTACATATATATAAATTAAATATGGGTTATTTATACAAAATATAAATTTGTGGGTCAATTTTTATATTTGAAAAATCTCAAATCATGATTTGAAATTCCCAAATCACGATTTTTGGAGAATTTGAGATTTCATCTCATGAATAAAATCATGAGATGATATTACTATGACATCGCAAGTCCAAACGCTTACTAAAAATTAGTCAAAAGTCAGGAGTTAGAATTTCTAATTTTTTATTTTTTGGCTTATAAGTCATAAGTCAAAAGTCAATCCAAACAAACTCTTAACGTGGAAGATGTGACGTAAATTTGATGAATGTTTAGTTTTAAATTGTTGGTGTAATATACCACAAATACAATAAATTACAGTTGAAATAAAATGAACAAAAATGTATGAACAAATTTTTAGGTTGAGGCACGGATATCTCGCCCTCTTTAAGGAGATTCAAGCCCACTGTGACATAATATACACCAATCCAGCAGTATCATTCTTGGCTTGTCCCCTCCAGGATACAACAGTCCAACAATGTGTACAACTCAAGCAACTTCGGATTAGTTGAAGAGTCCAAAGCTCCACAAAAAGAACACCTTCTTCAACATATAAATACTCTCTTTTGTATAGTGAATATAGTTGAAAACTTATAATATTTTCTATGTCTCAACTCTCTCTTTCACTACTCTAACCTCAATATAAACTCAATAAAATACTATTCATTTTTTTTTACTCCATCTTTTCTTGTTTATCTCTTGTTGTTTCTACTTCTACCCAACACAAAGGATCCTTACAATGAATAGGAAGATAGTGGGTAGTAAATTTGCCAAATGAATGACCCAAATGTTACATAACATACAAGACATAAAGATAGAAGAGGAAATACATAAAATCCCCCTCAAACTTGTCCGTAAAACTCACTTTAGCACTCTAACTTTACGGATGTTTAAGTACCCCCTTAAAGAACTTTCAAGTGAATTAAATACCACCTTATACATACAATACCAACTTCGTGGTTGGGAGGTGATATACACGCACCCGCATTAGCGCCACCTCAGTGACACGTTGTGACAACATGTCAGATGGTGAAAAAAATTAATTTAATTTTCTTTTTTCCTTTTCCATGTCATTTTTTGCTTTTAGTTTTTATTTTTTTTCTTCTTCCTTATACTCTGTTCTCATTTTCACTGTTACACATCTTCTTCATCGTTCCATCTTCTTCATTACAATACTAAAATTAAAAGTTCGCTAGGGTTGAACACTAGCACATACAACATGATTTTCTAATAATTTGACGAATATTGTTTGTCAAACAGAGAAATAAAGCTATACATATATTATCACCATTGAAGCTGAAGTTGCTAGAGCTTCAACGGCAACTGACGATGAATACTTCAACAACAATTGTCGGAGTCATTGTTATTATATTAGGCTTAAGATTGACAGATCTGAAGGTTTTCAAACCTTTTATCGTGGTTTCCGAAAAAATGAGAACACATAAAAAGAAAGAAAAGAAAATAGGAGAAATGGAAGAAAGCCAAGGAAACGAGTATGGCTGGCGTTTTGTCCAAGTCACCGACGTGGTGTAATTTTTTTATGAGGTCGGGTGGTTTCACGGCACCTGGTCTCTCATGGAGCAGTGATGAGCGAGCAACAAGAGGGGCGACGGTGATGTCCTTCAAGATTGAGCAATATTGAATTCGCCGGTGTGTAATCGTCATCAAGAATTTTTTCCGTCGAGGGAATAGAAAGAGAGTTAAAACAATTTGAGAGAAAGAGGAGATGAAACAGGGAGTCATTGAATGAAGACAAAGTGGGACCACTTGTTTTTTTTTTGTTTTTTTTGCTATTTATGCGCCTATTTTTTTTTTAATTTGCCACGTCAGCCATTAAGGTGTTCTTTAATTCACTTATAAGTAGTTTAAGGGGGTATTTAAATGCATGTGAAGTTATAGTGCTAAAGTAAGTTTTGATGACAAGTTTGAGGGGGATTTTATGTATTTCCTCAAGATAGAATAATGGGTAAAATGAAGAGTTGTTGATTACATAAGTTACCAAAAAACAAATGACCACTTTCTTCCACAATTGATGAGAGTAAAGAGACACAAATATAATGTCCACCAATAGACATAACATGATATATAATATGACATATAATATATTTTTATTAATATTAAAATGACATACCAACATAAATTTATAATATACAATAATATATAACAAATACAATAATCATTTTTAAAAATTTAAAGCATGATTTAAGGAACCATAGAAAACAAAACTTCTAGTATCCTTTTACAAGTAGAAATAATGCAAAGGTATTACGAGAGACAAATCAACTTTAACATTTTAACTTGCAAAGAGTAAAAGAATCACAAATCTTTAAAATGTATTACTATCATGTTATGAAATTTACCTCTCTAAAATAAATAATCAATAAATTATTAGTATTATAATTAAAATATAATTCCTTTGTGAACAAAATGATATACTTTCAAATAACAAAATAATTAAATATGATAAATTTTAAGACATGGAACAAAAATACAAAAATCGATGATAAGTGAAGATGTAAAATTCAATTATGTATTTTTTTTAAGTGTTAAATGATATTCATCTTCACAATATTCTCAAATAAGTAGTAAATAAATAGTAATAATGTGACTTCTTATCAGAGTTACTTCCAATTTTTTTATTTCTATAGATGAAAGAAATTAGTAAGGAACACTCACTTATTAAAGAATTATGAGAATCAATAGTGTTGATTAAAAAATTTGACATACAATTTGTATAATAATTAGTGGGCAAACCCCGAATACTGAATATGAAGAGCATTTAGAATATATTATCGAGCATTTGCAATATAAACCTCTCAAAACTAAACTGTACCCGCAGAGCCTCAAGACATTTTACTAGTGCCTCACCCGAGGTGAGTGGGAAAACAAATTCCAAAGCTGCTTACCTTGAGTGACATGTTTAAGGCCAAATCAACTCAATTTACTATGATTAAATAATTTAATACCCATATGATATAGTATGCATTAGTTTACGCTAGAGAAAAGACATAAAGTCACCACTAAAGTTGTCCCGAATTTTCAAAAAGACACCTTAACTTTGCGGGCGTCTTATTATCCCATAAAAATATTGAATATCTTTGTAAAATGACCATTTTGACTCATTTTCTCAATATGTTTGTGACCACGCACATGATGCGCGTGAAGGTACTTTTTTGCTGTAAAAAACCAATTGAAAAGTGCCACATTTCAATTATTTTCTTTATTAATTATTTACCTCATCATTTTTATTTTATTTTAGTTAAAACAGGACCAAAGGTCCACTTTATTTCAACTGGAAACAGAGCCCAAGTCTAAAATGAAACAAAGAAAAAACAGAAAAACGCAAAGACAACAAAATTAAAAAAAGAAAAGCACAGACAAAGCCCTAAACACCTCATCATTTATATTCATCATCTTCTCCAAATTGGGCTACAATTGCCTCAAATGTGTTGAACTTAGTTAATGGGAGAGCACGTAAACACTAGCTCGAGCAAATATCATTAACACAAACTTGGGAAAAATCATTATTCACAAATAGAATCACAATATACTATCTATAATAGATGCTTTAACAAGGAATAACTCATTAAATTGAAACATCTCAAAAGAATTTCAAACAAGTAATACCAAGTTTAAATCTCCATTAATTAATCAGAAACAGTAACTTTAACATAAAAAGTAACAAACAATTCAAATCGAAGCGGTAAGAACAACTTCTCCACCATTTTCTTTAATCTTCTTCTCTGCGTTCTTCGACATCAACTTAGCCTTCACAACAGCAGGTTAATCACCTTTGCCTAAAATCTTGAAGTACCCAAGCTGGATAATCTCAATCAATGGAGCAATACCCTTATTTGACAGTATTTGTTCTTCACCTCTTGAGGAAGGAGAGACCATAAATGTGGCAATAAAATTAAAAGGGGTCAAAATGGGTGAAAATCACGGGCAGTTTTATTGATGAGATAATGGATCAAAATGATGTATTTACAAAGGTATATAATATTTTTGTGGGGTAATAAAATACCCACAAAATTAAGATATTTATTTTAAAATTTGAAACAATTTTAATAGTGATTTTATGTATCACTTCCAAATAGCAGAAGGAGTAATGCAAAAAATCACGGCACAAAATCCACCTACTGACAAGTGCTTTTGGCCTTTCCCTCCACTTTGAAATCCACTCAATACCCTGGGCATCAACGCTCTCCCGGCTCTCACCCTCGCTATTTTCGTTTCCCCTTTTCGTTGTCGGAGGATGATAAGCACTACTATCAGAGGACGTTATGAAGGCGGCGTAAGGGAGGCCGTTACCACCGTCACTGTTCACGGCGGCGCCGTTAAGTTAAATGGTAACGTGACCGAGGCCACCTTCGTCAATGGCTCCTCCTTAGAAGGTCTTTCTTTCTCCCTAGAAAAACCTGGCTCTTTCCTTATCGACTTTGACGTCCCCAAACAGGTTTGGTATTTCTCAGTTTCAATTTGTTTATCAATTTTAGCTTATCTAAAGTCCATTACACTAGTTCCCTTCTAGTTTTCAGTTAAAATTGATATACTTTGGAAACAAAATGAAAAGTAGGATAAGTTGCGATTCTCCTTGTATCAAAATTGTGGGGAAAAAAAGCGTACATATAAATGTTAGTCAGATTATACTTGGTCTGGAATCTCGATAAGTGAGGAGTGCTATTTTATTAATAGAAGATGATGAGATTTGTTCTATTTTCTATAGGATGTGCGTTTCCAATTTATGAATAATATGAGGGTTATGGAGAAGCCTTTGAACTTTACCTATACTCATTGGAGGGGAGACAACAGAACTGTAGTGGATGGGACACTGGCGATTGACTCATCTAACAAGTTATCAGCTAATTATGGGTTTGATTCTGGTAACTGCAAGTTAGGGTATAGTTATGTGCACAAAGGCTTGACTACCTTCGAGCCAAGCTATGATTTTGCCAAAAATTCGTGGGATGTTGCTTTGTCACAGCGGGTGGACGAGGACAATGTGGTCAAGGCTTCATATCAAAGTTCAAGCAAGGTTTTGGGGCTGGAATGGTGTAAGAGTCCAATTTCAAGTGGAGGATTTAAGGTATTATACTGTTTCAATTTTGACTCGTGCACTGTGCAGTGTAGTAATAATGGATGTGGTTCTGTTCTCTTATTTTGAATTGATCAGATTTAATCTGTTTAGGTTCCTTTCAAGTTGAATTCTCAAGCACGATATTCTTAAGACCAAATGAAGATGAATAGTTTCTTGAATTTGATTATTTCCCAGTCATATTTCATTTTCTAGCTAAAATGGTTTTTTTGGTTACAAAATTGAAAATCTTTCAGGCTTAGCAATCCCATCTTGAAGTTGTGGCCTGATCTTTAAAAGATTTAGTTTCAAATATCAATTTAATGTGGAACTAGATATACACTTAAATCGAACTAGCCTAGAATTAAACTAAAATAAAAAGTCTCTTTATATCAACCACGTGCGCTTTAGGGGGAATTACCATCCTACTGAAAGTTTCCCCAAAATGCATAGCCTAAAGTATATTTCTGTACAACAATTCCTTGGCCATCCAGTCTCTACAAAATTATTTTCTAAAATTACTACAACGTATTTCGGATGGTAATAATTTAGTTCTGTTTCCTTTTGCAACTCGACAGAGTAATTTATTTGTCTTACCCCATCTAATCTGTTGCTTAGACTCCTTACGTATGCTGCAGCATAAATAAAATAGTTCATTTGTTTTGACTGTGTTAGTAAGTATAAGATTTGATGTAAGATTAATGATATCACTCATCACCAGCTACATTTGAAGAATATTGCGCTTATGTCCACAGTCACATCAAGTTTGTTAATGCTCTGCAGGAACCCTCACATGATTTTCCTTTGGATGAATGTAAAGGAATTAATGGACCATTAACTTCTTTTTTGGATATGTTAACCTACACCTCTTACCCTAACCAACCCTCTCTGCAAGAGTCATCGGAGGTGCATCCCAACTTTGCTTCCTTGGTGACTCAACTCCCAACCTTGACGCCTGATGGTTGTTTTCACTTAAGCCGTCCATCTCTTGTCAAGGTTGTAGTCTGTCTTTGTTTGACTGATTATCAAGTAGGGAAATTAGAAGGCAAACAAACCTCATAGTTTGCATCATACCACCAATTTGCACCTAATGCTTTGTTCTGCCCCGAGAAGTAATTTCATAAATATACCAGCATTACATTTGATTGAAATCAGCTTTTTATGGTATTGATATGGTTAACTTGACTTGGTGGTGTTTGTAATATGCTTATCTTCTATTCACTATGTAATTGTATAAATATGAAGTAGAATCTGCATACACTAAGACTTCTGCTTTAACTATAGTTGTGTTAATTGCATATTAATTTTCATTTCTTTGGAATTCCGTAACTAATGTGTGGATTGTCTTTTTGTCTACTAGATCTCTGCGTCTGTGAATTTGGCAGAAGAATCAAAGTTTCCAACATTAAGTGTTGATAGTAGGTTGCATGTTGAACTGTAGCTTGATGATATGACTCTCGAGATTTATACTTCAGGTGCAACATATGGCCAGCTTTGTGACACACATTTACATTTGAATACGCCTCTTCACAAATGACACAGCACCTCTCTTTTGAGCATATTGTTACATGTTTTATGAACTTAGGTTGGGAAATGATATACTTTTATGCAGTGGAACTACATCTAGCTCTCCTTATTTGTTGGTGCTACTTATTACTCGCCAGGAATTCAGTTTCTGTTCGAACATGGCCAAATCAATCTGAAATACATTGATGCTGTGCATTGACCAAATTAAATCAAAGAGTAGAACTTATTTGAAAATATTCTAGTAACTAAGGCAAACAAGTTGAAATGAATGGAGTGATAATGGTGGTAAGTGAAGGTGGCTTTGTGTATTACATGTTTTTTTTTTTTTGAGAATGGTAAAGTTGTATTCATCAGCAATGAGGGTATGCTGGCAACCAAACAAAAATAAAAAATAAAATTCAAAGGCCAAGTAGTCATGATTACAAAGAGCCTAGGAAATCTACTACCTGATCTACTTCATATATACCCTCTTCTTTACACCAAAAAAATAGAGTATTAATGCAGTTTTCTTTAACTTTCTGCATTGAGTTAGTAATATTCTTAAAGCACCTATTGTTTTTTTCCTTCCAAATTGACCACCATATGCAAGATGGAACTAGATTCCATCATTTTTTCTGTGTTTTACTCCCCCCTCTTCTCATCCAACAGTTTAGTAGGTCAGCAGTATGCTCAGGCACCACCCAAGGATCTTGAATAATGCTTTGAAACATATACCATATCTGGGAAGTCACTCTACAGTGAAGGAACAAATGATTGTTTGTTTCCTCCTTCTCATGGCAAAAGAAGCACCTAGAAACAATCTGAAATCCTCTTTTTTTCAGTCTCTCCTGAGTCAGTGTGAAACACTTTATCTTGGTTGGGGTGTTGGATTTCCAAATTTGTTTCCAAGGTCCAAAAATGCCCCCCGGGTATGTTGCCAGGTCTCTTTTTGTACATTCTTCCAACAGAAAATTCCCCATCTCTTTTGTGTATTACATGTTTCATGCCTGGTTAAACTATTTAAAGATAAATAGTTTCATGCTAAACCACCAGTTAATGTTGTGATTACAATGTCGGTGATATGGCGACATGTTCAACATGAGGGAGAAGAACAAAGCAATGGATCAACATGACATTCAGTAAAACTCTATATTAAGTTCATAAAGGTCATAAACAATGGGAGGTCCCAAGTTAGAACTCACATCTTTATGATAAACAAGAGAAATTCAATGATCTAAAAGTCCTCTAAGTAATGGAAATGAGTATAAACACTTCAAGCTAACAAAATCGTCCGAAAACATCCACCTATAAAGTCAAACTAGTCTTATTGGACTCTATTATCAGGGGCTTCAGCTTTAGCCAAACCAAGCTCCTCCTCTAACTTGGTCCAATCTTTTACCAAGTTAGGAGGGAACTTCTTCTTCACAGTCCTACTCATCCCTTTTGCATCTTTCAACTTTGATTTCTTCACCAACCCTTCCACCAAATACTTGAGTGTATTGAAATCTGGGATCTTTTGAACTTTCACACTCTCCTTGAACACCTTATAACCCGTCTCAAACCTTCCCTTCTTACACAAATAAAAGATTAAAGTCTTAAAAGTTGCAGCATTTGGATTGCACCTGTTTTTCTCCAGATCATCATAAACCTTCTGTGCCTCATCCATCAATTCATTCCTACAATAACAAGTCATCAAGTAATTGTAGCTAATCGTATCAGGTTTTAATCCAGCATCGCTCATTTCCTCAATTAAGGCTTTCACCCCCTCCGGATCACCACCCTGAATGTTCATAATCTTCACATTGTATGCACCAACATCTGGACCACACCCTCTGTTCACCATCTCGTTCCATACCTTCTCCGCCTCATCACTCTTCCCTTTCTTGTAGAATGAATGTAGTATAGTAGTGAAAGTAACAGTTGTGATCTCCACACCTTTCTCCTCCATCTCCTTGAGTCTTTCCATTGCCATTTCCGGCGACCCCATTTCACAATATGACCTAATCAGTATACCGTACGACACTTTATCAGGTAAAAATCCATACTTCACTGGAATTTCATCAAACAGCTGGGGGACACGATCATATAGTTTTGAGCGCACACAAGCTGATAAAAGCACATTGAAGGAAATAGCTGATCTGGGGGTGCCTAAATCATCCATCTGATGATAAATTTTGAGTGCGTGATCAAACATGCCGGCGACTCCATATGAACGGATTATGGATGAAAGAAAAGGCTCTTGGGTAATTTTGGGGCTATTCTTGTGAGATTCGAGGAAATTTTCGATGTCGGAGAAACGGTTTGACTTAGCGAGGCGCTTGACTGTGAATTCTTGTGCATAGCGGGAGGACAGAGGGGAAACGTAACGATCAGAAACGGAGGAGTAAATCTCTAACGCTTTATCAGGGTCGTGCTCGGCTTTGAGCTTTGATTTTGCTTTGGAGATAGAGATGGTGGAAGTTGAAGAGGCGGCGACAACGGCAGCGGCGGTGGTTGTGAGGTGGCGTGCCTGGCGCAAAGCGATGGAAGAAGACATTTCTCCTAGGGTTTTAGGTTGAAATGGAGTAGGGTTTAAGGAGGCGTTCGAAGGCTTTCACTTTGACAGTTAAAGTGGTCAATACAAGTTCATTGGGAAAATTACCAAAATCATGTCTTTCTTTGTTAGCCGATCTTTGTTTTAATTGTATTTAAGTCATAATAATTTTAAAGCATTTTAAAAATGTTTAGATAAATTGAAAAAGTATTTGATTTTAAACAAAAATAATAAAAATAAATCAAACTTGATAATTTATAAGTCAAAAGACAATCTAAACTCTTAAATTAGATACGTTACTTTCTCAAAAATTTAATTTCTAATAATGTTTTACTTTTGGTTTATAGCCGAATGTACTTTATATGTTGAATATATTGTGACATCTTTTTTATCTTACTCATGACAACACAAATTTTAAAAAAGTTTAAAATAAATGCTAAACAACTAACAAATGTTAGAAAACCAGCAAAAATGTATCAATATTTTAAATAAGAAGAACGGTTAATGTTTAGTTGAAATAAGAGAAACGACTACACATTTTAAAAATTTCCAAGATTTTCTTACTTATATAAAAAATCACCTCTTCCTCGCCTCCTCCATCGCTTCCATCCCATCCTCTTCTTATTCCTTCACCTCCGAGCACCCAATGGAAATTGAATGTTTATAACTTAAAGAGTAATTGACCACAACAATCACAATTTTATTTTGTCTTTTAAAATAGTTAGTTTTCATAGTCATTTGATTTTGCCTAATTAGTTTTCATGGTCTCTTCAATCAAAAATATAATTTATGTTATTTATTTAAGGAAAAATTGTACTATGAAATAACAAACTATTAATTCAAATTAAATGTTACAGTCATAGTTTATTTTATTGTAATTCGCAACAAACATCTTTTTTTTTTGTCATCTGATTCGATATACAATTAACCATTTTCAGTATACAATTAGTCATTTTATACATTTCGGTATAAAATGCATTTTTGTTTGTATAAAGCGAGAGAAAATTGTATGTACAAATATAAATACATATATTTTCATCCTATACACTTATAATTATACAAATACAAATCTTATAATACAAATTACAATGTATAACTGAATTTATACAAAACAGAGCAATTTGTACAAAATTGGATGTTTGTAGCGAATTATACAAATCAAAAGCTCCATAGCAAACATAAATTTTGCTATGGAGCGCAATAATGCAAACTATAGTTATAACATACAAATATAATTTTAATAATGATGAAACAATTACAAATTTTTAGAAAAGAAACATTTAAAAAATTATAATTATTTAGACTCAACTCATCCTAAATCCGACCAAATATTTAACTCAATCCTTACAATTCTGATTTTACTTCATTATTTTAATTTTCCTTGTGGGTAATGATGTTATAATCATGTCCCTTATTTAATTTTTCTTATACTAGAAAAAGGACAAATATACCCCCGAACTTTTGTAAATGGTATCTAAATATCTCTCGTTATACTTTTAGAACGTTGATGCCCCTACCGTCTAATTTTTGGAGCGTGTATACCCTTTGGACTAACGGAGGGACACGTGTCATGATCTTAATAACCTATCAAAAATTTATTTAATTTTTATTTCCAATTAAATAATCCAACCCGAATAATTAAAAACCCACCCAAATAAATCCCATTTTCTCATTTTTTTTTCTAGTTCCAATAACCATACACCCCAAGAACAGATACCCAACACCACTGTTGCAACTCCATCTTCTCCGGCGAAGCTCCATATACAAAACCACCTCTAATTGCTATTAAACTCAACCTCCCTTGCTCTAGAGACACTCCAGCGAAATCAGTGAGGTAGCGACCCTTCATCCACCATGAAACCTGACCACCACTCACCCATCTCTCCCTCACTGCTGCTCCAACAATTCCGGCGAATCAAACCAGCGACCTCCGGTGAATCGAACCAGCAAACTCCGGCGAATCGAACTAGCAAACTCCAACGAATCAAACCAGCGACCTTTGAATGGATTTATAATCACAAAACAAAACTCAATAACTTTTTTCGATGCTGAAATTTTGAAAAATAAAGATTGTAGGGTTGAAAACCAAGAAAATAGATCTGTGAAAATCAAAAATCAACAATACATTCAGCAGCCTCAGGGAAAGCATCACATACTGCTATGACCTTTTGGAACACTTCCGGCATTTTTCAAGCGACAATTGGTACTGGTATTCGTACCAGACCGAAGCTTCCTAGTTTGATTGGCAATTCAAGGATTACTCAGCTTTCCTTCATGAATTTCCATTTCCAAGGAATTTAATGCTAACACGGCTTTAGAAAACTTTGAATTTTACTTTATGATTAGTTCTTGATCTCCTTCTCTTGATAACTTGGTTATAATTTCGGAGCGGGTCTTAAATTACTTGGGTGGGTTTTTAATTATCCGGGTCAATTTTTTAATTGAAAATAAAAATTAAATACGTTTTGGATAGGTTGTTAAGATCGTGACACGTGTCCCTCCGTTAGTCCAAAGGGTATACACGGTCCAAAAATTAGACGGTAGGGGCATCAACGTTCTAAAAGTATAACGAGGGGTATTTAGATACCATTTACGAAAGTTCGGGGGTATATTTGTCCTTTTTCCCTAGTTCTTTTAACCTTTTTTTATTTTATTATTGAGCTCTTCTTTAATCAGACCCCCAAAGCTCTTAAATCATCAGCTCCAACTAATAAACCCTAAACCCTTCCTCCACCATTATTACTTGGAGTTGAAGTTTCACTTTTCCATCCAAAAAATTGCAGAGATGGATTTGGACTTCGACGGTCCAAGTAAAGTCCCGAGCAGGCAAGCTCGTTTTGTTCCCAAGAATTCCAAATTGAAGCCCCAACCCAAAAGTGAAACACTGCCATTGAAGGTAGATTCAGATATTTCGACTAAAAAGGAAGAATTGGTATCACAACCCCCTCTAAGAGATCATATAGCGAAAAACGGAGAGGCAACGGTTGAGGACGACGTTCCATTGAATGGAGAGACGACGGGAAACGACCTTGCAGAAGAACAAGTCACAATGGAAACTGATAGCGATCGAGATGAAGTTGTCCGTGAAGTTGACGTGTGGCTTACCCCTTCCGCCAATGAGGTAAATTTTCATGATTCAATATACGGTTGCTTATTTGTTGAATTTGCAAATTTTTCTATTTGTGAAGTATATTTTCTTTTCTTTTTCAGTTCTATGTACTCCAATATCCGTTGAGATCCGAATGGCGTCCCTATGGATTGGATGAAAAATGCCAAGACGTGAGTTACAACTGCTTTTAAAGTTTTCCTTTGAACAAATTGGTCATTGTTATGTGATTATACTAAAGGCAGGAATGGATTGGCTGGTTTTAAATGATCAGTTTGGATGTCTGAAATCAATTTTTTTTTTTATCATTTTGCAGGTGAGGTTGAGACCTTCAACGGCAGAAATGGAAGTTGATTTGGCAATAGATTTTGATTCTAAGAATTTCGACAGAGACTCTGTACATGCAGCAACGATAAAAAAGCAGGTTCTTTTAGATATATGGGAGCTAGACTTAATGTTTTTCCTCTTCTTAAATCAGCAACAAAGACAAAAAAAAGGAACTAGGTGATTTCTTTTTATTTTTAAGCCTTGTGCAGTAGTTACCCGGTACATTTGTTGGCAGGGGCTGATTTACTTAGTCGGAAAAATCCATACTAAAAGCATTGCAGCTCACTTGGTCTGGCGCTACTGTTGCGAACTTGAGTTTCCTAGTTTTATACCCTGCAGCCTTCAGCTTTTCTTTTCAAATATTTTCGCCTCATCATATATACATACTCAAAAAGATACTTTATCCAGTTCAAAGTTCCAACCGTGGACCTCTTGGGAGTTATAAATGCTTTGAACCATTTAGTCCAGGTTAACATATATAGCATCTTATACAATAAGAAATTAATGTTGTAGCAGAATTATAGATTAAAAAAGAATGTCTCTTTCCTTTTGTTTGGCAACTCTTTAATTTAGCATGTTTAAAACCACAAAATTAAAGGACATTTTAGTACCTTCTACATATTCTTAGTTTAAGACTACAAGATTCAAAACTCTTTATTTCTTAAACTCTGTGCCAAGTCAAAACTAGACAAACAAATTAAAATGGAGGGAGTATTACATTTCTCTCCATTTCTCCACCTTAAATTCCATTTGTAATACCATCTGTTTTGGGCTTACTCCTTTCCCTTAATAGACGTGTGTATACAAACAAAGGCAGACCCATGTGGAACGTAGGGAGGGGGGTCATGGGATCATGTTGAACTCAGTTTCTTTTTAGTCGACATATATACCTTAAGAATCGAGTATATATTTGATTGTTCTCCCTGATACACAAAAGTGATCCAGGACACGGACCGAGTCTGCGCTTAAGTTTTGTTTTTCTGATTGATTACCCTGGTTCGATTCCTATCTTTAGCATAACCTTATATTATATTTGTTTTTGATTAATAAAGAGGGACCCTGTCAAAGTTAGAATCTAATATTAGGAGCAGTGTTTGGACAGTGAAAGGCGATAAAAGGCGACAAGGGTCTGCAAGGTGACAAAGGTATGCCTTCACCACAAGGCGAGGCGAGTGGTGTGGCACTTGCCTTTTTGAAGTGCGACCCAATTAATACTAAAAAATTAAAATATTTAATTGCATATATAAATAATCAAAATCTCAATAGCATTAATATATTAGCAAATATTTCAATTCAAAAACTGGAAATAGATAGGACATACTAAAAGTCTTGAACTTGAATAAGAAAAAAACAGAACGAAAGTCAAAACAATGAGTAAAAAAATAGAGGTAGAAGCTATGTTTCTCGGACTCTTTCAAAATGTCGACGGGTGCATGTCGGATCCTCCAAAAATAGTGTATTTTTGAAGGATCCGACACGGGTGCAGCATCATTTTTGGACAGTCCGAGCAACTTAGGGTAGAAGTGACTCTGAAGTTTGAAGAAGAAGGATAAAGAAACAGAGGAAGAAGAAAATTGAAGAAGAAAAGAAGAAATATGTATTGGTTGGCTGGTCGCTCAAGGAGTCTAGTCGAAAACCCTAAAATTATCTTTTAACTTTTATTTAAACCCTAAATTGGCCGCCTTTTAAAAGAAAATACAAAAGGCGATGCCTTTCTCGCCATGGCATCACCTTTTGAAGATCACCTCGCTACAAAGCTAAAAGGCGATGAAGGGTCGCCTCTTTCCATTGCGACAAGGCGATCACCTTTCACAACACTGAATTTAGGAGGAGTCGAGTTTCAATTTCGTTTTCTTTAAGCCTCAATTTTCTTAACAAAAGAGGCTTGAAAAGTTGCAAAAGAAATGTTTAGAGCAAGAGTCGATCCTACACCCTTTACAAAGCAAATGAGGTGCTGGAACAAGAATACACTTTGTTAAGTTATATCATTTTTGCTTAATATATCCACTTCTTTTCAATCAAGTGGTGTCGCGTTCAACATGCATTCGCCTAACTTCATGGTTGTAACTTTGTTGTTAGGTGTAGGATAAGGAGGTTTTATTTTGAGAACTTTGACATTTAGATTCTGGAAACTCTGCACTTGATATTTGTTCCCTTAGCAGGAATTACAGTTCTAATTGTTTGACCCAGAATCTGATTGGTTCCGAGTTTCCAGATTGTTTCTACAAAATGGGTGCCATTATCTACTTGTGCTGACTTTGCTGTTGGGATCCTCATTGGTGATAAGGTAAATTATTTGTTGTTGATGGCTTAAATGCATATTTAACTTCTGGTCTCGTGGAGTTCTGATTGACTAAAAGTTAGTCTTCCACAGGTTTCGTATGTGCTTATGTGTGTTCCGCTTTTGTCCTTTTTTCTATTATAAAAAAAACTAATTTGGACTAGAACAATGTCGGCGGCTACTCTCTCAACCTCAAATGTAATCAAGTCAATTTTTTATGAGCTTCAAGTTGAAGCAAATTATTCGCTGTCTGCTGTCAAATCTAACTCAACCGTTACCTATGGAGTTGGAAACTGTTATAATAACTCTGGCTCTCTTATTTAGCCCAAGTTCTGCCACTTAGTATTAAAAAATTGTTAAGTCCTTCTAGTTATATTCTTCTGTTTCTTATGTACATTGGTATGAGAAACTTCAACTAAAATCTCTAAGTTTGCTGAAAACTATTTGAAGCTCATTGCTGCAGTCAAAAGAAAAAATATACTGTAAATATGCTTTTCACTTTTCAGTACAACCTATGTACTGTTCTTGTCAATATACACAAATGTTACCTTCTCAAAAAATATTAACAAAATAAGTATCAAAGCTTATTAATGTTCTCAATAGTCACACTCTTGCTTCCTGTTTGTTATGCAGTTACACCTCAATCCTGTTCATGCAGTTGTACAGCTCCGACCATCACTGCAGCATCGTAAGGAAAGTGAGTTGAAGAACCTTACCACCAGCAATGATGAAAAAAGTTGTGAAAACGAAGACGTCAAGGAGAAAAAGCCTGTGGGTCCATCAAAGAAGCAGGTTCATTCATGATTTGCTATTTGATGCCAGCTCCTAAGCTCAGCTTACTAGCACTTAAAATATCATATGTCAAGGCTTTTCCCCTTCTCCGATTAACTTCACTTTTTGAGCCGAGGGTCTATCGGGAACGACCTCTCTACCCATAAAGGTAGGGGTTAGGTCTGTGTACATCTTAGTTCTTACCCGTCCCCAAACCCCACTTGTGGGATTACACTGGGGTATGTAGTTGTAGTATGTCAAGGACTTCTCGGTTCCTGATTTACTAGCTTTGCCACAATTTTGGATAAATATTGATAAAGGGAATGCCTAAAGATTAGTCTTCTATGAATATACACAATGTTACCTTCTCAAAAAAAAAAAGAAGATTAGTCTTTTATGGTTAAGCACTTTCTGCTATTTCCAAGACTTCTTTTCTACTATGGTGAACTTCACACCCTTACCCAGGACTCGGGAGCCCAGTATCTGCCTTTCCACTTTGCCTCACTTGGTGACCTGAGTCAACCCTAACCTTATTGTTGGAGGTGAATGATCTCTTGCAACTAGGAGGCTATCCCTCCCCTGATGCTGTTCAAACTTTTCGTATAAGTGCTTTACCGTTTCTTTGATGTATTCTTGAAACATGCACCATTTGTGCAGAACAAACCTCCTGGGAACTACAAGGATGTTGGAGAGGTATGAACACCTCAAAATTTCCGCTTCAGTATTAGCTAATAACTCTTCATATTGTTCATTAGCTTGAGTGGCTGCCGATTTTTCATCTACTATTTTGGATTTGACGTTTCTGTTGCAAGTGTTTTCTATTTATATTTACTCAAGAGCAGTTAACTTTCTCCATGCAGTTGCCAATATCATTTCAAACAGTTTCATTAATGCAGATCCTTCTGAAGTTATTGATATCTATTTCATTTCCTGTTTTAGCATTGGTTACATCTAAAATACCATGGGACTAGGAGTGACATTTCAGCCAGACATCTTCAGAAAATGGCCATAGAGGGAGGCTCCCCAGTACCATTTTCAATGATCCCGTATGTATCTGCTAATATGGTTGATTTTTCTTCGCTTGAGCGATATATATTTTTTGCAAACTGCTTATGTTGAGGACAATTAAAAGACACATTTCCTGCCTCAGAGCATACATTTATCTACTCTCATTCTTTTTGATGAACTAAGGGTAATTCACTAAAAAGCATCCAGAAGATGCAAGCAGAAAATTACAAGAGAGGGAGATAGTGCCTGCTCATAGCCTCATACCACTACATACCCAGTGTTATCCCACAGAGATAGTGCCTGCTCATAGACACACTAAAACACTATTCTATCACTAAGGAGTAGAGAACAACAACAACATACCCAGTGTAGACCAAAAATTGAATACAACTAGTTACAGGGGCCTGATTGAGCCAACTAAACAAATTCAGTAAGCATTTTTCTTTGAGTTCATGAGTAGGAGTTGAAATCTCATCAAAACATCTATGATTCCTTTCATTCCCGATGTACCAAAAAACAGCAGCAGGCACTGTTTCCTAAACACCAGCTTTCATATGCTTCTTGATGCTGTTAGGCTTGACCCAGGTTAGTCAACAACAACAACAACAAATCCAGTGTAATCCCACAAGTGGTGTCTGTGGAGGGTAGTGTGTACGCAAACCTTACACCCATACCTTGAGAATATAGACTGTTTTCGATAGGCCCTTTGCTCTAAGAAATATGTAAAAGAAGCCAAAACAACAGCAAGATAATACAATAATCGAGGCTAATGATAGTAATAAAAATACTAAAATACATGAATAATATTTGCTAACCTTCTACTCTAATTGACCCAGGCTAGTCCAAGAATAGAAAAGAACATGCTCCAAATATCATATGCTACAGAACGATACAAAAAAAGATGTCTTAACACTTTCAGAATCCAAATTGCACATCTACTCTCATTTTTATTCTAATACCAGTTTTTTTCGTGCAAATTTGATACACAGGGGTGATTATCTGAACGCCATTTGTCCTGCAAGGCCAACTGACATTGACAGATTAAGAAATCTTAGAACAAGGTACTGCAGACACTTTAGTTGGTCCTTCACATCTATTGTTTTGATATTGAAAGGTCTGGAGGTGCTGCTAAGGACAAAAAGAAAATTTTATGTACATCTATGATCATAGAGCTGTCTTCTTCTTTTTTTTTTTCTTTTTTTTGAGGACAAGGGAAACCCGCAGCCGCTACCCTTTGGGTGCGCATAGGGTAAAACCCCCGCTCCTATGCAATAGCCCGCAAACAACATAGTAGAGGTAACCCACACTAGGCAAGCCCGGTGCGACGAGCTCGACCAAACCCTTGCTTTCGCTGGCAAGGGGTTTCGAACTTGAGACCTCCAACATGGAAGTCCCAAGCCCAAACCACTGAGCCACCCTGAAGGGTATAGCTGTCTTCTTCTTTGCTATGTGGCGTTATCATCCTCTTGTATTGTTGGACCATTCCACTAACTGCAAATTATCATCTTCTTTTTCAAAGAAATTGCATGTTACTGTAACTATTTCCTTATCTCCCCCTTTCATTTTATTTATTTAATCTCTTTTTGCTTTCTGTACAATGTTGAGTAGAGATTTTGATGATCTTTAATTACTTGTTCATAATCTAGTTTTTAGTTAGCAATTGACTTGTCTTTGGTTGATGGACTGGTAATTTCCTACAATGTCAGAGATTAGATTCACATAGTAGCTTAAGCCTAGTCGCAACGTCGATGAATGTAATTCTGATTGACTAAAGTTGTAGATCAAAATGAAAGGAGAACTTTTTTCTAAGATGGGGAAAAATCTCTCTAGTGGCGGATCCAGATTTTTCACTACAGGGGTTCAAAAAATAAAAATGTAGTACTTGAGATTTGAACTTGGAACCTCAAGGTGAATTTTGAACCCCCTCAACCACTAAGCCAACCTCCATCTTATATTTAGGAGGTTCAAAATCTATATACATACATAAAAATTTTAAAATACCTAAATGGTGTCAATTTTTAGCCGAGGGGGTTTCGGTGAACCCTCTAGATCCACCATGACAGGAATGCTTCTGCTGGCTTGGACTCAGGGTAGAAAGGAGAATTTCACTAACAGATCAAGTTCAACAAAAATTTGTGGAGGGGATTTCTAAGAATGCAGCATTGGGAGGTTTAGCTAATCTTTGGCGATGTGTGAAGTCAAAAGCGGGACAAAAAATCTCTAGTCTACTGGGGCTATGAAGATTTTGATACTAACACCATGAAGTGGTAGGCTAAGCAGTAAAAGGAGAGAACTCAAGACTTGAATTGCGAGGCAAAATTAAAGCGTGCATTTTACTGAAGAAAATTGAATCAAGACAGTAAAATTTTAAAAAAGTTTTACTTGTAAAGATAAAATAACTATAAACACAAACAACTATATGGACAAATCAAAGCAGACAGATGTCCTGACTTTGAGTTTCACAACCACCACTATGAAAATAAAATTCACGTGCTTGACCCATGGAAAATAATAAGACCTGCACGTTAGGGGTGTGTTGTAAGCATGATTAAATAAATAAGAGTATGCTTTGTTAAACGGCCTAAACTTTTAGATGAGGTGTTCACTCACTCCAACATATATTCTATAGTATATGCAGGAAGCATTGTTGTCCCTGGTTTATAAAAAAATGTGTTCCGGAGTTAATTTTGGCATTGTGGTGGTAGGTGGGTGTGGGGGAGAGGGAGAGTAGGTTTAAGGCTTAAAAGCTTTGTTGCTTTCTTGGTTTGTCATTGTAATAAATATGAGCAGTATGAAATGCAAGGATACATTATGCTTTGTTTTTGCTAGAGAACCTAATCTTCCAGAAAGTGGTTTTTATTCTTGATGTTCTAGCAATGAAATAAATAAGAAAACATGGTCTTGCTTCTTTCTAGTTTTGGAGTAATTGGCAGATCTACAAAAATCTTCGGGGCAGTTTTATGTGATAAATCTTATTTCCATTTCTTTTTTTCATCACTTCATGAGGCCAAGGACAGGAGTGGACTGTTGTTCCAGGATATGCTCTTGGATACATTTTCATCATGTTACTTGGCCAAACTTGCACCTCAATGGTCATCTTATCCTTGGTGTTCTACCTTTGTCATCTATCAAATTGATTTCTTTTCATTTAAAAAGAACCTTGTCCTTAATAGCTATCAGTACCCTTCGGGGTGGCCCAGTGGTTTGGGCTTGGGACTTTCATGTTGGAGGTCTCAAGTTCGAAACTCCTTGCCAGCGAAAGCAAGGGGTTTGCCTTCTGGGTCAAGCTCGTCACACCGGGCTTGCCTAGTGTGGGTTACCTCTCCTATGTGGTTTGCGAGCTATTGCATAGGAGCGGGGGTTTTACCCTGTGCGCACCCAAAGGGTAGCGGCTGCGGGTTTCCCTTGTCATCAAAAAAAAAAAATAGCTATCAGTTGTTAAAGTTGATCCTTAGAATTAATTATTATTGACTGGTGTGACTTATATTCATTGTAGGTGTGCTGATATAGTTAAATATAAATATGCAGCCTATGACTTGAATTGCTTATTTTCTTTCTCTAGCCAGAAGTTTGCTGTTTCTTCCATTCAGTATCCCAGCCACGTGGAATAGATAGCCGTTCTTGATATGCCATGTTTCTCAACTATCTTAAATTAACATTCTTTCCCAGTCATTATATGCTCCTAACTTGTAAGTTGCCTAATGGATGGTTTTCAGGCTGTCTCAGAAACCTTTTGAAGAACGTGTTAGAACTTGGCTTCTTCAGGTTTGTACCCTACTATTTGGATTTTGCGTTGCTTTTATATTTCTATTCCTGCAAGGCTGCAACAAAGTTTGTTTAGATGGCCCCATGGTGCTTATAACTCATTACGGCAGCACATTTCTAAATATGAATTCTTTTCACAACAGGGACCTCCCATTCATCGTTTTGATGCTCTAAAGCACCTAGCGCCAGATAATCCTATTGATGAGATCTTGGAAGTCCTCAAAAGTTGCGCACAATTAGTTCAAGGATTGTGGGTTCCAAAAAGTTCATTAGTCTATGACACAAACAATGGAGTTGAAGTTTTAGCGAGGAATTTTGTTCTTTATGAGTTTACCAAGAATACCCTAATTAAGAAGTCAGTGTTTGGCAGGAGGCCTGAATTCCTTAAAGCTGCAACACCAGTTCTAAAATCATTAGCTGTTGAGAGGCCTGACCTGGATGATTGGAAGCTCAAAGAGCTTCCTGACAAGAAATTTGAAGACCTTTATGGTAATGTTGTAAGAGAGCAGCAAGCTATCTGGGAGTCCATGGGGAAACAGATCAATGATATTATGCATGGAGGAAGAAACAGGCCTGCTATGAAGAAACAGGCTTAAATAGATCAATGATGTTGTAAGAGAGCAGCAAGCTAAGGGGGTCGTTTGATCATGCAATATGAAATCATGATTTGATATCATAATATGAAATAAGGTGTCAAAAAAATATAAAAAACCGATCGAGCAGGTAACAAAAAAAATTGATTACGACAAATGTGAAAAGTCACCAGAGAGCAAGCTAATCATGTAGAGAAAACTATACATGATATTTTTTTTCGTGGAACTGCTCTTTGTTTTAGCTATCAACCTAATCCTAGAATAGGGAATGATCCTCTGCACCGTTTTATGCAAACTGCTCATTTGTCACAAAATCAAGCCGATCGGACCTCCTTTTTTAAAAAATAATAATTTTGAAGACCAAGTTGAGGTGGAATGCAGAAGGTTTTAATCTCTTCTCTGCCCCCTCCTAGTTCCATTGACCCCTCATATTTCCATGACTTGTAGCAGTGGTGATTTTGCACATTCTGATAATTAAGAGGCAAGAGAGAACAATATAAAAAAAAGGAAATGGAAGTGTAATCACCTATCTGTTTAGTATGTGCAAAGAAGAGAAAGAGAGGGTCTCCAATCAGCTTTTTATTGAGGAGTGAGTGGAGAAAATTGTTTCCCAGTAGGTCTCATAAAACAATGGCTAGACAAGTAACAATCCTCTTCTCTTTCCCAAGCTGGCTCTCATACCTCCCCTGATTTTAAACATACATGTTCCTACTTTTGGGTAAAACACTATAAACCTGTTATAGAATCGATTTCAGAAATTTGAATTTTGTTAAGTTTAATATTGGAACATCGCAGATGTTTCTGACCTTTAGATTGGGATTTTATTATTTCATGCCTTAGTCCTGTTTGAATGTTGAGGGATGATTAAAGACATTTTCTGGAGTAAGATAAAAGTTGGCAATACTGCCCGAATATGCCAAATGAGTTGAGAGATATTAGTGCAAAAGAAACAAAAACTGCAAAGCTAACACTAGCATTTGACAGGATCCATTTCTTATCCTCTTTTATATGGTGTGGTGATGTTTCTACCTCAGGCTTTGTTTTTTCTCCTGGGCTCCTGTCAGGGTTCTCCTTATTTTGCGTTTCTTTTATGTAAATTGGGTCTAAGCAACACTGTCATGATCCTGCTCATGTGCTGACAGGCGGCTTGGCCTGGGAAAGTTATTGGGATTTAAATAGCTTGGACATACATGCACTATTATATGAAGTTGATCTATTTACCAGCACAAGCAGATGTATCCGATAGATGTTTGTAGTATCCTGTTTCCGATCCTCTTATCCGATAGAATATAAAATGTAACAGTTCCAAACTTCCATGTCATCTTGACTCTATACTGCATTATTGTGGTCTAGAATCTTTCAAGTTGCCTGGAACTTTGTATTGTGAAATGTTGGCGGTCCGTCATATTGCAGTGAATTTTCTAAAATTCGTGCCGAAGCTTCATTTCTTTTGTCTAATTCCCGATGGAATAATATAGAAAATCATTTTTGACGACCTGAATCCTAAATATTTTTCTATGCTTGTGCAGGTTATGAAGGAACTATGTCGTTCAGAAAATTCAGCATGGGTTTTGGGAAGCAGTGACGGCAATCCACAATAGTAGTCTGCTATTTTTGATTAAGTTGTACAGGTCATGGAAAGTTCACTGCTAGTTGCAGAAATTCTCAATGCTGAGGAGAAGTTGGCTTTTCTTGAAGTTTCACTTTACTCTTGAGAGGCATAATTGTTCAGTTTTGGGGTTAACACGGAGTCTCGAGTATATGGTTGAGCTGTTGAAACGCTTCGCCTTGCATTGCAAATCTGGGAGAAAATTTAGTTACATATCACTTTATCAGAAGAAAATGGACAGCAGATGTTTTTGCTCATTCTTTTCTCATTCAATTCATTCTTTTTGATGAGCGAAAATATAGTCAGATGTTTCTTTTCAATGTCTCTGTTAAAATGTATGAATTGTTGCTTCTCTTTACTTGCAAAAGAAAGTCATTCAGCATCTCTGTACCATCAGGAAAACTATAAGTTAACAATATAAAACATGCCATTGTTTTATTATATACGTATTTGATTCACTAAGTTGTCGAATTTCTATCATTTTTTTATTTGAGGTTGATGTGTGTAGTTAGTTAAAAGAGATGATATTTTTTGTGGTAACTTAACTATCCTATCGACAAATGAAAGTACACATTTTTTTACTTAAAAAATTGAATTGAAAATGTCTAGCTTGAAATATTTTATTAGGAGTTGATGTGTTTAGAACAAGATTTAATATAAGTTTTTAAATGAAAAATATCAACAAGTTTAAGGGATTGACAATGCATTAACCCAAAAGTTTACTAGGTAAACATTAATGAAATGGATTAAAATGCAAGTCATAACCTAATTCGTTCAATTTTTACTATTCTTAATTGGTTAATTTACTTTTTTGTTAAAAAAAATAAAATAAAATAAAATAAAAAATTAAAAATATATATATATATATATATATATATAAAATAAAAAATATATATGTTTTTTATATTATAGTTATATATAACATATTAAATAATAAAATATTATTTTAAAACAATTTTTTTCATAAGTCAATATTTTAGTTTAGCTATATATGTTAGGATTAATTAGTTGGTTGTATTTGATTTTGCTATCCATGTCGGATAAAACGAAGGAATTGAAAACGCAGCTGGGAGTTTACGGTTGTACCCTTTATTTAATTAATTAGAAAAGAAAACATAAAAAGAAATCGCAATTGGACTGCAATTCCCAATTACAGAACGGCGAAACCCTTTTCTAGCCCTAGTTTTGTACTCCTCTCTCTCAAGGAGAAGAAGAGATAAATTAGAGTAACGTAGTGGAACGATGCAGGAATATGAAGGTAACGGAGAAGATATAGAGAATAATGGTTCTTCTCCTTACAGTGACTCCAAGTCTCAGGTAACGTTTTTGTCTTTTCCTTATTGGGTGAATTGAAAGTTTTTTTTTAAAATTGGATTTGAACTTATAATGGTGATGAAGTAACACACATAGATGTTTGCTTTAATTAGGGATACTTATCTTCCTTTGATTGTTTTATGTTCGATGACTCAGAAAGTTCTATATGAATTGCTTGATGGGATGCGATTGCTGGGTATATCTCTGTCTGTGTTTAGTTATGGTTTATGGAGTGTTACTTAAGGGCATTTATTCGACTACTTCTTCCGCTAGAAAGAGTGATGGGGTTTGGAATAGAAGCATCAAAACATCTACTTGGTGTAAAATGGGACAATTATTTTTTGAATTCAAATTACAGTGTTAGAAATTATGGAATAGAGCAGATTACATAAAAGATGCAGGCTGTATTTGGTGGTGGTGGGGTTGAGGAGTATTGCCTAAGGTTGGCCTCTGATAGGATCCAGAGAGGAGCTGGTTTGCTCCTGGTGGACAGCAGTTCTGATCTCTAACCTGTGAATGTAGCCAAAACAATGCTTTTATGATATGAACTTCTTTTCCCCGATTTGTGTTGCTCTTTGTTTTTAATTTCCTTAGCTTTAGATTATTATGGCTTCTGCTGTATGGTTTTCCATCCTTAGATTTTGTTTATATATTTAAGTTTTGTTGTTCTCTTCATGGACTAACATTTTTATCATCATTTTCCAGCATACTTCTCGTGACCCCGGAAAAGAAAGGGGCTCATCAAGAAGCAGGGAAAAGGAGAGGGAGAAAGGGCGTGATAAAGACAGGGATAGGAATAGAGATAGAGACAGGGACAGAGTTAAGGAAAGGGACAAAGATATGGATAGGGACAGAGAGAGGGAGAAGGACCGTGATCGTCATCACAGAGATCGTCATAGGGATCGGAGTGATAGGAGGGAGAGGACCAGAGATCGAGATGAAGATGATCTTCAGCGAACTCGAGATTCCGATAGGTAGGTTCAAATGCAGTTTTAAAAGTTAGTTGGATTTATGTTCTGTACCTCTTTTCAGTTACTCATTTATGATGGTAATACTTAATTGTGGTATTCATTTTGAGAATCATGTTTGATTTAATTTAAAATGCTATTTTTTTTCTTTGTCACTGTTCTCTATGCTCTACATGCTTTAGTGTGAGCTTCATATGAGATTCATGTGTTTGGTGCTTGCTGATTTAATAGTCTTAACCAATTTCTTATCTTTCTTATGTTTTTGGATATGATTGTTTATTTATCCTTTCAGGAGAAGAGACAATGACAAAGATAGAGAGGACCGACAGAGACACAAGCCTAGCTCTAGGGGTAGATCCGAGCATAGATCAAGATCTAGATCACGGTCGCCATCTAAGAGGTTTGTGTCTTACTCCTATATCTTCTTGTAGGAGCATTTTCAAGATACGTTCTATTGATTATTTTGAAGTCCTAATGCTCTGTAAGACTGGTTTCTGTCTTTTGAACTTTGAGTGAAGCAAATTGCAATTTGCTGTGATGTTTGCAAGACTGGTCATTGGACTCTTTGATCTGTCAAATTGGAAAGAAATCATAAGTGTCGATATGTTAGAAGTTAGAACTATAGATAGAATTGGACTAAAACATTAGGTGAAGACTTTGTTATTTGGCCATATGTGCTGGTGAAGCTGATGTTGCCATGTTTGCTTACAAAAGTATTTGTTCTTGCAAAATCATAAAGCTACTATGATGACTTTGACTCTCTAATTACTGGAACCTATTGGATTTTGACTGTTTGTTCTTTTTCTTTATTTTTTTTGCTTTTGAATTCTCTGGGGTAAAGCCTGCTTACATTCTACCTACCCTCCCTAGACCTCACTTGTGGGATTGCACTGGGTATGTTGTTGTTGTGATTTTTCTGTCAGTGGCTAACATCTATACAGATCATAGAAAGTTACATTTTCAACCATTTTATCACTTAATTCTAAAAAAATGATAATTCATTCTCAAATTTTTTTTATCACTTTTCTGTTGGTACTAATGATGTTTCTTTTCAGCAAAAGGATCAGTGGTTTTGATATGGCACCTCCTACCAGTGCATTGTTATCTGGCGCTACTGATGTTGCAGGTACATGGTCCATCAATTTCATTACAATTAAAGTATCTTGAAAACTGTCGTGTTTTTCCTGGACATAGTGTGGAAGTTCGTATCGAAATGCATGGTTACATTTTGGTAAGCTTTTTGTTTCTTTGACTTCCACCTATACTGGTAGTGAGTCCTAGTTAGATTAGCTCTTTTGCTTTTCTTTACTTTTTACTTGGTGAAATAATTCTGAGACTGAGGGTTTTGGTTTCTTGTTGTGTTTGGTGTTTGTTTGTTTGTTTTGTATTGTCCTATGTTCTAAGAAGGCAATGTTGGGCTACTTGCCCCACTGTGCTGACAATGGGCGTGAGCCGACTTCTGTAGCTTATATGTACAAGGAAGAATCGATACAGGTCTTGTTCATCTTCAAGGAATTGCTAGTTTGGTAGTTTACAAATATTTTCTCTAGTAATGAATTCACAGTAAAATTCTCCATCCCTTAAATTGTTTTACTCTAATTTGATTACAAATTCTTCTATTTTTCAAACACATCGAAAGAAAAAAAAGATTTTAGTGTAAATATCCATTTATTTTAGCCACTTGAAGTATGTACATATTTTCACTCACTGATTTGTAATTTCATATGCCTGCGCAGGTCAAGTTCCGGGGACGACTAACCCATCAATTCCTGGAATGTTTTCTAACATGTTTCCTCTAGCAGCAGGCCAGGTACTGTCGCAGATCCTTCTTAACATACATTCACTGGTTATCTATATTCTTATATATTTGTTTTGTGGCTTCTCTAGTTTGGAGCTCTCCCTATTATGCCAGTCCAGGCAATGACACAGCAGGTTTATAATTTGTGACATTTCCTATTATCTCTCTCTTATGGGCTTCTTCTTTTACCTGAAAAGCATTTTATTAAATGTTGCTTTTTCAGGCTACCAGACATGCTCGGCGAGTTTATGTTGGTGGACTTCCACCTACTGCAAATGAACAGGTAGCAAACTTCCTCCTATTATATGATATTATGCGGGAAGGTAGTACTACAGATTCCCATGACTTTGCACATTGGCTGTTTTAAGATTGTCTGCTCAAGTTTGGAAGCCGCTGTTTTCTTTCTAGTTATTCTCTGTGGAATCACTTTAGTTTTTCCTTCACAAGCTACTGCTTGTAATATGGTGCAATATAGTGTCTTCACGTACATTTTTCACAGCTGTCTATTCCATAATTTACCTTTTTGACATCAACACTGACACATTGCTTTTTCTGACTTACTGTTGTCATGCAGTCTGAAACCATTTGTAGTTGTAGGTATTTTGTTTTGTTTGATTTTGTTTTGGTTAGACATCTTTATATTTTATTCTTCGTATATGGAATTGCTGCATCTGATCCGAGGGTCTTTTGGAAACAACTTCTATACCTCCACGAGGTAGTGGTAAGGTATGCGTATATTTTACCCTCCTAGACCCCACTTGTGGGATTTCAGTGGGTATGTTGTTGTTTTGGTTAGACCATTATTCTTATGTTAGCATTTTTGAAACTTTATTCTTACGTGTGATGTTTCGTTTTCCATTGTAGCATTTATTTTGTACTATGTCGGCCAAATTAGGCTTTTTTATGTGTTGTATATGGAATCATCAATTTTTGCCTTCCTCTAAAATTATCATTAGTTTGAACTTCCTAATTTTATGATTTGAGTTAATTCTGCGCTGCCATATCTTTGAGTACTTCCTATGTTTTCTGACCGTTGATCTACATGCAGTCGGTTGCTACCTTCTTTAGTCATGTCATGTATGCAATCGGAGGAAACACTGCTGGTCCAGGTTAGTTTGTAGATTTATGTGCTTTCCCTTGTAGTATCACTAAATTTACCTTTTTAGGTGCTTAAAATATTGTTGAAATTTTTAGGGGATGCTGTTGTCAACGTTTATATAAACCATGAGAAGAAGTTTGCCTTTGTTGAAATGAGATCTGTTGAGGAAGCTAGTAATGCCATGGCTTTGGATGGTGTCATTTTTGAGGTACTAAACATCATCTGGCTTGAATAGATGTTATATGTTAGCTTTCTACTTATAACTGTAGGGTGTTTATGAAAAGGAAGTAAAGAAAGAGAAGATTTTAGTTTCACCTCATTCACACCGACTCTGGTTCTCCCCATCTTATTCGCACAAGATAAAGTTTGGAACTAATGTCCCGTTGTCCCTTTCCCATTATATAAGCTGGAGTCTGCAAACCCTGTTTCTCTGTGGCTTTTTATTTGTTTGTGTTCTTATGGTGATTTGAGTGTTGGATAATGTATTACCAAAGCATCATGCTGCATTATGTCAAGTACGTATCCTAGTACATATTCCAACTCTTGATTGATATTTGTTTTCTGTGCACTTTATGTTTTGTTCAGGGCGGACCAGTTAAGGTTAGAAGACCCAGTGATTACAATCCTTCCTTGGCAGCTACTCTTGGTCCTAGTCAACCGAGCCCCAACCTCAACCTGGCAGCTGTTGGATTGACACCAGGTTCTTCCGGAGGGCTTGAAGGACCTGACCGTATATTTGTTGGTGGTTTGCCCTATTATTTTACAGAGTCACAAATCAGGGAACTTTTAGAGTCTTTTGGTCAACTTCGAGGATTTGATCTGGTCAAAGATAGAGAAACTGGGAACTCAAAAGGTTATGCTTTTTGTGTGTACCAGGATGTGTCTGTTACTGATATTGCTTGTGCAGCCCTTAATGGGATTAAGATGGGGGATAAAACTCTTACTGTTAGGCGGGCTAACCAGGGCACAACCCAACCCAACCCTGAGCAAGAGAGTGTATTATTGCATGCACAACAGCAGATAGCTTTGCAGGTAGAGATACTTCTCTGCTCTTCCATTCAGTTTTAAAGTTCTTAGGCTTTAATACTCTAATACAAAGGACTTTTAAGCTCACCCTTAGTGCTTTTTTCTTCTACAGAGATTCATGTTACAACCTGGTGCATTAGCCACGAAGGTTTTGTGCTTAACAGAAGTGGTTAGCGTAGATGAGCTCAAAGATGATGATGACTATCAAGATATTTTGGAAGATATGAGGATTGAATGTGGTAAATTTGGTGAGTAGCCATATCAAGTGTTCTGCTTCCTCTAGCATACCTTATGCCTTGAACTTAGGTTGAGAATTTTAACTTGTATTGCCCCCAAGGCCTAGCTCAAGTGGCAAAAGGGGGAGGATTTGTGGCTTAGGTCGCAGGTTCAAGCCCCACACCATGCAAAGCGAAGCCTGGTATTTAAGTGGAGAAGGGTAGAGGGGCGGGCCCATTATCCACCGAGTTTAGAAGGCTGTGATTGGTCCAAAGGGCGGGTCACAGACGGATTTCTCGGTTATCCAAAAAAAAATAAAATTAACTTGTATTTGCTTTTGTATGTCTACTTTGCAGGAGCTCTCCTGAATGTTGTCATTCCACGTCCAAATCCTAATGGTGAGCCTACACCTGGACTCGGGAAGGTACATATCTGCTGATCTCTTAAGCCATTATCTAGATTAGTTACGTCTACAATCTGATCTTGATGATCCTAAATATGTTGTTAAAATGAGATTCAACTTGTTTCTAATTTTCTTCACAATGACCAGCTGAAAAATGACTATTCTGTTAAGTGTCTTTCACTACGATTATTTATTGCTTCCTGAAACTGTGCATGATTTGGAACAATTACAAAATGGCTCCAATACCTTGCTCTCTTTTTTTTCTGGTGGTTTCTACTTCTGAATGTATAATGGTTAAGACTAATATCCTGGTTCTTCAGGTATTCCTGGAGTATGCAGATGTTGACAGTTCCAGCAAAGCTCGGCAAGGGCTGAATGGAAGAAAATTTGGTGGTAACCAAGTTGTTGCTGTCTTCTATCCAGAGAACAAGTTCTCTGAGGGAGATTATGAGGCTTAACTGTAACCACTATAGCTAAGACATACTTTTCAGATTACTACAGGGAGTTGTTTGCATGTCTTGTAGGAATTATATCCCCCTTTTGACAAAGAGGGATTAAAGTCTCCTGTTTTTTTTTTTTTTTGCTTTTTTGTTTTGGTGAGCATGGGATATTTTATTCTGGATTTCAAATTTAGTTTGTTGTTAAAGCTGGTGTAAAGTATCAAACAGGAATAGTTATTGGGTTGTTTGAATGCGCTTTTTTCTTTTTTTAATTATGGCTAGTACCCATTTTTTTCATTTACTTTATTGTTCCCCAGCCAAGAAGTTGTACATTATTTTTTGTTTGTGAGTGCACTCTATTGTTTATAATTCCTTGAATGTCACTTAAATTACAGTAGCAATTTGTAAGTTTTATATTGTAACGAGCTAGAGTTGATAGTTGGAAATGTACTTGTTATAGTGAATAGCTGCTTAGGTCCTCTACTCTGTTAGTGGAACAGAAATAGGGGTGGACTTGTCAAAAGTAAAATGAGTTTAGGCAGATGGTAATATCCACTCGTGTCTAAAGCATAACACTTCTTTTTTATTAAAGTCTTTTTTCAAGCTTGAACGTGAGATATCTTATTAAGAATGAAAAAGTTTTTATCATTGCATCAAAGTATGGCGTCCTTTGGCATAGGTCTCTCTCATCACACCGGCAATTTAGTCCAAATTTTAAAATATTAAAAATGTAGTTTAGCTAGATAGAAATACGAATTATAAACTCTTGTACTGTATAACAATGTCTGGTCCCTTTGCTTCAATGTGAAAATGAAACGATAAAGTCGTTTTCTTGAACTATTCTCTGTATAGTTGAACTTCCTACCGTGTTTTTCCTAATTTCAGTTGACTCTTTGTTAGTGCAATTTGTAACAAATATGATATTTATCTTACATTAAACCAGAAGTATAAGATAATTAACTAAGTAATTAAAAAGCTTTTATATGGGATGACCCATTTTTATGCATTAATTAGCAGTTTGAGAAGAAAAATGTTCATCTTAAGAAACAAGAAATAATAATAAAATTTAAAAAAGAAAAACAAGAAAGGGAAAAAAATAGTACTTAAAACTTTGTGGTGGTGGTCCATACCACTTCCCGGCATATATAATTGATGAAGAGTTTGAAAATAAAAATAAAATAAAAAAGTAGATGCATTCAAGTCAATGAAAACATTAATAAAGTGTTAGAGAAAAGACATTTCAACTTTGTAGCATTTGTTTACTGGAATTACACTTTTAACGTTATCCCATTTTAACTATGTAACTTATTATATAATCATAAGGTAAAGTTTTGATAATATAAAAAACAAAGGAAGCTCACGTGCAACTTCGTCTACCATAATTCAACTTTGATTAAAAAAAATAAAGGGTAAAATGATAAATATATTTCCGAACTATCTAAAATGGTATGCAGATATCCTCCATCATACTTTTGGGACATTGGTGCTCCAGTCATCCAAAAACTAGAGCATATATACCCTTCACTCTAACAGAAGACTAAATAGGAACACGTGACACAATCTTATCCGTCGATGCGATATTTAATAAATGTTGAGTCGGTGGATAAGATTATGACACGTGTATGTCCGTTAGTATAAAAGGTATATATGTTCTAGGTTTTTGACGGCAGGGGCACTAATATCCCAAAAGTATGACAGAGGATATCTGCATACCATTTATGATAGTTCGGAGGTATATTTGTTATCTTTAACTAGAGATCTTGGGTTCGAGTCTCCTTTGTTAGTCGGACTCCTATATGAATACCGGATACTGGGTGGGAAACAAAAAAGAATTAATTATGATTATTTGTCAAATATTGTAATGGTTATTCATGAATTAGAAACTGGATGAATGTTTTTGAATGTTCAAATTTAACAAAGACCAATATAAGGAGAAGAAATAATTTTGACTTAAAAAGGGAAAAATTAAGTGACTTGAATAGGAAAAAAGTGAATAATTTTTAGATTAGATGAAATTTATTGAATATCTATATTTTGTTATTGTCCTCCTCAATAAAGTGCTAAATCGACATTTGTGTAGATGTTTTAATCTTTTGTGTCAGCTGAGCCTCTTTATTTGAAGTGTGACAAATCAATTGTTTGACTAAATGAGTAAATGTAACATGTCCACTGGCAAATAGCTGTTTCTCCAACACTTAGGAAAATAAAAGGAACAAAGAAAAAATTATGCCCTACTCTTAAAGAATGCACAGCTAAGTGTAAATTGATTGTGAAGGGAGAAAATTAAAGATTTAACTTGTTTGAAGGGAAAAAATTAAATACCAAATCATTTAAAGGGAACATTGTGTTATTAATGAAATCATAACAATATGTTAGTGACTAATATTTTTTGATTTTGCAGTGTAAGGCAAACAAAATTACACATAGTATTATTTTAGTATAAAGTACAGAAATTCAGCTAATTATATTATATCATGAAAGTTGTTTCAATTACAAAAAAGTTGAATTTTTCATTGTTATCAGATACATTCTTTGGTTGTCCGATACAATGTAAATGATATATTACTTGATGGAAGAGATTTTTCCAAGACTTGATAGGGATGTATTCAAAAGCAAATTTATTTAATTCTTTTAAATGGTAGGAAATTTTAGAGATTATCGTTGTGTATTTATGTAATTTTTTCATTATTTTCTCTATTAAATCAACTTTTTGATCATTATTTTTTAATATTGAGCTTCAGCTATTAATTCTTTATCCAAACAAGTATCATCATAAAATAAAACAAACAGAATAAATGATTTTGCAGATAAAAATATACTACCTGTTTAATTTCTTAATCGAGAGGAAATGGACACTTTACCTCAACCCTTGGCGTGATAATGAAGAAACACTGTTTATTAAAGCCTCTAACATCTATCTAGTCGAATAATTAAATGTTTCGATTTCGAACCTTGATTATAGAAAAATCTTTAGTAAGGAGTATTTTTTCAAATAAATAATATATGATACTAATTTTAATATGAATATCGAACATCAAATAAAAACAAATAAATAAATAAATAAAATCTATCTAGTCAAAAGTGGTTTTCGTAATGATATATATGTAACCTCTAGTTATCAATTATTACAAGGAACAAGGATTTTTCATGATGATTATAAATCATTCTTCATTAAAATAGAATGCAGTTATAGTTGAGGCAAAATAAATATTCATTGATCAGTGAGAACTTACTATTCCATTCGTTTTTTTTACTTGTCATGATTTTTATTTTGAGAGTCAAATAATATAAACTTTAATCAATATTTTAAAATATATCTTTTATCACATTAATATAAGAAAAATTACAATTTATAGTGTTTTTCATATAATTTTTAAAATCTAAATTTAACTTGAAAATATTAAATTAATCTAATCAAATTTAAACTTGATCTTCGATTGCTTGAGAAATGAGAAGGGGAAGAACTAAAGAAGAAAAGAGTAATTATAACTCAATAATAATAATAGTATATGTGTCTTTCGTGATGACTCAGTTGGTTTGGAGGGTGGTTATCCACACGAATGACCCGGGATCGATCCCCCCTCAATGCCTTCTGAGTCGAGCCTGTCGCATAGGGCTTGCCTAGTGCGGTTTTACATCCCTTGATTTGCAGGCTATTATACAGTGGGGGTTTACCCAGTGCGCACAAAGTGCTCACCACAGAGTATGTGATAGATGTTGTAGTGGCTGCGGGTTATATGTGAAAATATATTTTATTTATTTATTGAGTTGACATAAGTTTGAGTGTCGTAAGCTATTTATCATTGCTTATACTAGTAAATATAACTAAACGAAAATAATACTTCCCATTATTTATTTGTTTTTTTAAAAAAACTATATGGGTTACCCAATTTTTACGTGAACATGTGTATACATACGTAAAGTAAATCCTATCGAATTATACCAAAGTTGAGCTAACAATCATTTAGACGATTAATTGTAATCCTAATAAAAGATCAATTACTAATTTAGGACTGGGACCAAAAAAAGATTACAGTACCAAATTTTCAACTCCTGGAAGTTGACACGTGGAATTTTTCAAATTTGGAAGAAATTAGAATTTAATTATAAAGCAAGTTAGCTTGACTTTTTCTCTCAACCTAATTAAGGCAATACACCTTTTTTTTTAATCTACCTTAATTCAACCAAAAAATCATATTTTTTTTCTTACTTATTGTGTGTTTGAAACTTAATTGATTCTATCACTAGAATTTAGACTAAAGAATCAAACTTCACCTTCAACTTTTAATTAATAGATAATGTTTCTCTCTTATTTTCTAAAAATTATATTTATTTATTTATTCGGCATTTTTACTATCTATTTCAATTTTCAAATTCCTTTTTTATGGCTTTTGTTTGATTCTTTTTTGGCAATTTCTAGTAAAACTTTTGTAAAGAATGAAACATAATTTTCAAAAACAGCTCCAAAACGCAACTGCTCTCTTTTCTTGTATTAGAAACTTTTGGCCTAAGTTGTTATCAAATTGACCATTGCTATTTGGAACTTCCCAAGTAGTGGGGACTAGGAATGTTTAATTATGATTGGATTGTGTTGAGTCGCACATCGATTGATGAGAAAATTTTGGAATTTTATATAATTTGATTAAAAAAAAAATCTCTTTTAGCTAATTTTAAAAATTGAGTTAGCCATAATTTTTTTACAAATCGAATCAATTCTTGTTTATGAAAACTAGTAAGGCTGAGTTAGACATATAATTTTCACAAATTGAATCGATTATTATTTATGAGAAAATAGTAGTAATAGTTAAAGTCTATTTTGCTAATATTGACAGAAAGTTTATAGTCAATTTCAAATTTTAGCATTTTTACATTCTTCTTTTGGATAATGAAAAAGTTGGATGGTGAAAGGCTACTGATCATTGAAAATGAATGGAGAAGAAATTAAGTTGTGGTAGTAGAAATAACCCGATTAAATGCTGAAAATTTAATCAAAGTATTTTGGGTAAATTGGTCACTTTGGTAATTCTAATGAGATACTAATAAATTCAGATTAAAAATTGATATATCTTCGTTTTAATGTATTTATCTTGATTTAATTAAACGCAAAATTTAAGAAAATAATATTTTTTTTTTGAATTTTATGTTAAAAATATGTTTAATGTATCAAAATAACCTTTAATTTTATTATGTTAAACATGCTATGTGAATTATGTCGGAGTTAAAAAGAAACTGTCCAAAAAAAAATAGTACTACTTTTTTTAAAACTAAATTAAAAGGGATAAACAATTTTGAAGAGAGAATTACTGCTTTCCAATGTTATGACGTAAGTTGTTCTCATTTTCAGTTATGAAATTTATTTTCTCTTATTAATCCAGAGAGAGTTCATGTGAAGCATGCTCAGCGTGTTTCGGAAAAACATTTAAAAGATTTTTTTATCTACTTTAATTACATTAGCGTATAGTTTTTTTGACATGCTTGTTTTAGCGTGTTTAAAAAAAATATTTTCTTTTGTTTTACTTTAATTTATTTAGTGTATAATTTTTTTGGAATTATGAAATCCATTTTAGCTATGTCTTTTAGTTTTAAATTCAAGACTGGAGACGTGTCTGCTCAGCGTATTTTGGAAAAACAAATTAAAACTTTTTATTTCTTTTGTTCTACTTAATTAAATTAGTGTATAATTTTTCAAAATTATGGAATTCATTTTAGCTATGACTTTTAATTTTTAATTCAAGACTTCACACCAACGTGCTTGCTTCAACTTTAAAAATTTTAAAAAAATATTTCTTTTGTTCTACTTTAATTTAATTAGTGTATACTTTTTTCAAAATTATGGAATCCGTTTAGCTATGACTTTTAGTTTTAAATTCATATTCTTTAGTTATAGCTATATTATTTTGATGTCAGTAATATTTGTTTATATCTTGTAACTACTTTGAGTAAAAATGAACGATTCATGACGAAAAATACTTTAATCATGGACATCCTAATAGACCTCACAACTTAAATATCTAAAAATCATATTAAAATTTAATCAACTTTCTAAATTCTATCTATATCACATAAATTAAAATAAAAAACAGAAAAATTACGCATATACGCAAACATATACTAGTTAATTAGTTAACCTAGCTATAGTTTGCCTTAATAACAATTCACAACCTACTTTTAGCTATAATTACGCGGCTCAACCTTTTGATTTTGTATGATTCGCACGTTCGTATAATTCGGAAATTTGTATAATATAATTTGTATAATTGTTTATACTTCTGATGTTTGTAATTGTATAAATTCGTTATTTCGAGTTTATACAAAAATAACTGAATTATACAGATATACGCGTGGATTATACAAATTCGTGAATTATACAAATAAGACAGCTTAAATTATAGCTATAGCTCGTAAAATATGCAAACTATAACTATAAAACATAATTAAGTTTATTATAATGATTATTTGTGAAAATTCCCATAAAAAATATTAAGATATTAAGCCCGTACTAGCATATATACTGTTTTGGAATGGAAGAAACTAGAAAGAGAAGTTAAAGAGATAATGAATGATAACTCTTTGTATTGATTCTTGCATTGATTCAAATAGAAGAGTACATTCCTATTTATAAATAATTAAGGAGAATCCTTCCTAAAGAAGAATCTTTCTAGATACTAAACTAAAGGAGAATCCTTATAGATACTAAACTAAAATAAAACTAAATTTTTTGCAATTAATGTAAACCCTAAACTTGAAAGGAAATTAAATACTATAAAATATTTTTAGACTAAAAAAAAAAGTAAAAAGATTCTACCAGATTTCGACATTCCCCTCAAACTCAGGTTGGTGTATCTAACTTGAGTTTGAACACTTAATTATTCTTTAAAAATATCTTCTACTTACTTTTGTTGCGACAATTAATAGAATTCATCCTCACATTCTTCTTCTACTAATAATGCTTGTGATTTATCTTGAGTGTCTTTGAACTTGCACACTTTTGTAACATGACCTGTTTGTTTGCAACTTCCACATAATGAATCAGATCTCCACCAACAGCATAATCATTTTTTTCTTTTTTGATAGTTTGCATAAAAGATACCTTCAACAATTTTATCTTGTTTGAAAACTCTTATTTGTTCTTGTGCTTGGAGAGCACTTATCAATTCCACAAGAGAGATGGTAGAGAGATTTTTAAACTCTTCCAAAGCAGAGATTTTAGACTCAAATCTCTCGGGAATAGTTACAAGAATCTTTTTAACTATTCTATTATCTTTAAAATCCTCACCAAGCAACCTGATTCTGTTGACAATCAAAGAAATTCTGTCAGAATAATTAGTGATAGTCTCACCCTCTTGCATCCTAAGAGATTCAAAATCTCTTTTCAAATTCAGAATTTGATTTTGTTTGCCTCGTTCACTTTCCCTGTACTCATTCTCAAGTTTTTCCCAAGCTTCTTTTGTTGTCTCACATGCAATTATTTTAGAAAAGATTGACTGTGCAACTGAATTTTGAATTACAATTTTGACTTTATATTTTTTGATTTTCTCTTCTGAGTAAAGTTTGATTTCAACATCAGAATGTTGTATGGGTTTGTCTTCCATTACAGCTTTCCACAAATCATAAGCCTCAAGATAAGACTTCATTTTAACGGCCCAAATTTGATAATTTTCACCATTGAAGATTTGTGGGGCATTGAAAGAAAAAGTATTGTTTGCCATAGTTTGAAAATAAGGTTTAAAATAGTATAGATTAAAAATTGGTTAAAAGTAGCACTGCGTTAAAAAAAAATGCATGGGTTGAAAATAGATATGAATTAAAAGTAGTTGAAAGTTCTTCTTCAACGAACTCACAAATCTATTAAGATTGATGTAAGACTCTGATACCACTGTTATAGAGTAGAAGAAACTAGAAAGAGAAACTAAAGAGAGAATGAATGATAACTCTTTGTATGGATTCAAATAGAAGAATACATCCATATTTATAAATAATTAAGGAGAATCATTTCTAAAAAGAATCCTTCTAGATACGAAACTAAAGGAGAATCCTTCTAGATACAAAACTAAAATAAAACTAAATATTTTACAATTAATGTAAATCCTAGACTTGAAAGAAAATTAATACTATAAAATATTTTTAGACTAAAAAAAAGAAGTTAAAAGATTCTATCAAATTTTAACATATACATGTGTCTATAGTATTAGGACAAGTAAGGGAATACTCATATAAATGAAAAAAATGCATGTTTGGGAAACTACGACATGCCATTAATATCACTACTGCTCCTCCAAATCATTTTACTTGATTCATGTATTAAAATAGATATTTTATTTTATTTATTTATTTTAACTAATTTATTATAAACTTTTAATACTATTCTTAATTTAAAATAGCTATATCAAATAGAAAACGATAACAAAATCAATTTAAAATTTCAAATATTAATAATAAATGTAATTTAGTTAATTATATTTTTAATTAACCTTTTTTAAAAATTATGTATCAGATTAATAGAAGTCAAATAATATATAAGAATGAGAATATATACGCTTTTGGTTTAATTTAAAATTAATTTCATCTAATAGTAAATGAAGCACATAAATAACAGAATTATATGTATAATGAAAACAAATTTTTGGTGTGCAACTGTATGTGTAGTACATTACCTTCACTCAAAAAAACAGGTCACATATCGAATCGAATAAAAATAAAAACATTTAAACTTAACATCATTTTTCTCATGTTCTATAATTTAGAGATAATTGATTTAAAATTAATTTGACCTAAATATTTAGTGGAATTTTTTTTTTTAATTACATATGATTATCATTAAAATATACCTAGCTTTAAAGACTAACCCTATAGGGAAAAAAGACAGACAAATCGACTTGAGCAGTTGTTCATCAAAATAGAGTAATATCTCAAAAGTTTAGTCAAATATAAAGAATGAGTAGTTAGAAGATACTTCCTCTGTCCCTAATTATTTGTGCATTTTTCCTTTTATAGTTATTCTTAATTACTTGTTCATTTTGACAAATTAGGAAAGGACAATTTTTTTTTACCTATTATACCCTCAATTAAATGGTTAATTACTTTGAAAAATGTAGAATTGTTCATCCACTTCATAATTAATAGGGGTAAAATGATAAATTTACTATGTCATTAATTATTTTCTTAATAGGTATGCGAATTTAAAAATAGACAAGTAATTAGAGACAGAGTGAGTATTATTTTTTGTATGTATATTACTAATAATATATATATTAAAAATATATTAGTAGACGTCCTTAACCTCCAGAATTGAGACACATTTATGATTAATTTAGTTTTTTTTTTTTCTTGGACACATTTATTTACTTTCACTGTAAACAACAAGTACTAGCTACTACTCAGTACTAGTGATTTTCAATTGATTATTTTATTTTTGTTCATCTTCTTGAAAAGTAAGAATGAAGACCCAAAACTGAGTAGACTTTTTTTTGCAGTCTCTGTTTTCACATTAAATTTCCTCTCTTTCTCTCTATAGATTTCCGAGCCGCCGACTTGCTATGCTAACCGCTTCCCATTTTCATCGCCGGACTCGAGTTTTTCTTCATTACTTTTCCTTATAAGCAAACCCATTTAGCGACTTTGTTTAATTTCCGGCAGTAAGTTCACGCCGGTGATTGACTTTCTGGTGATTATGGAATCTGGGTTTTTGAGCTAATTCTAAGTTATGGGGATTTGCTATTTTAGCTTGGTTTGATCAAAACTGGTAGTTGGGTATATGAAAGAAAGAAAAAACGAAAAAGCAAGATTGACTGGTAGATACGGCAAAAAGAGAGAAAATATCGATTCCCCAAGAAAAGATTGATATCAAAAAGGTTTTTTTAACATAAATGTTCTAAAGATTTGCTTTTTGAGCAACCCAACAAAAACAAACCCCTAGAAGTAACCATGCCGGCCGACCCAGATAACTCATCCGCCATGAACGATTCTACAGGCTCAGGTGAAGCAAGCATTTCGTCTTCAGGTACTCAAGCAGTTCCTCTGAAAGAATCAGCCAAGAAGAAACGAAATCTTCCTGGGATGCCAGGTAAATCATGTTTCATGACAATTCTTGATGAACCCAATTTTACTAAAATTCAGCTAAGATTTGATTTTTTGGGATTTTTTTTGTTGCTTTGATTAGATCCCGATGCAGAGGTTATTGCTTTGTCACCAACAACTTTGATGGCCACGAACAGATTTGTTTGTGAAATTTGCAGTAAAGGGTTTCAAAGAGACCAGAATTTGCAGCTTCATAGAAGAGGTCATAATTTGCCATGGAAGCTGAGGCAGAGATCAAGCAATGAGGTGAGGAAGAGAGTGTATGTTTGCCCTGAATCCAGTTGTGTTCACCATGATCCTTCTCGGGCATTGGGTGATTTGACCGGAATCAAGAAACATTTCTGCCGTAAACATGGTGAGAAGAAGTGGAAATGTGACAAATGCTCCAAGAAATATGCAGTTCAGTCTGATTTGAAGGCTCATTCAAAGATTTGTGGAACTAGAGAGTATAAATGTGATTGTGGCACTTTATTTTCAAGGTAAATCAACAGTATGCTTTTCGAGCTCAATTCAAGTTCTTTCTGGTAATAAAGTTGTTAACTTTATTTGCTAATAATGTACAGGAGGGATAGCTTTATCACCCATAGGGCATTTTGTGACGCATTAGCTCAAGAAAGTGCTAAAACACTGCCAGAGAAGCCTCCTAGTACTAATGAGGAGCCTAAAACACAAGCTGTTGCTTCATCATCACCACCACCGCCAACGCCACCGGCGCCTCCACCTGCCACCGAGTCTCAATCACCACCACCAGCAGCTCCAAAGCCTTTAATGACCCCAACAGTTCCTCCGTCAACTGCCGTAATGACATTTGCTTCCTCTGTTCAGAATCAAGGTGCCTCTTCTGAGTTTGATGTTTGTCGTATTTGTGTTCGTTACATATCAAACAAAATAACTTTGTTCTTTCTATATCTTGGAGTCTAGTTAATTTTGTCATTTATTGATCTTTGTTCTTATCTGTATTTATTCTTTGCACAAAATCATTTATCTTTTCTATTAATCAATCAGAATCTTGTAGACAGAAGTAGGGTCTAAAATAGGAAGGAAAAAAATGAAGAAAATATTATCGGATAAATAATTATAAATGAAGATTCGATGTCATGAAATCGTTGGCTAAAGAAAGAAATAAGTAGTATATGCTTAAATAAGTTAAAGGTTGTAAAGAAAGGATACTATATTTGGATCTCCTAGTCCTTTTGCAACAGATAATGTTCTTTTTCTATGAAAAGTTTTAACTTTCTCTGCTTCCTTAAACAAGTATGCTTCTTTTTATCTTTTTTATATAGTTGCTACAATTTGTGCAGAGTTGCGGGAGAATCCAATCACAAATTCTGCTGGAGCTGCTACGAAACAAGTTCTGGAGGAAGCAGCGGCGGTAGCAAGCTTGACTGGAAACTGTAGCAACTCTTGTAGTAATGGAAGTAGTAGCAGCGGTGTCTTCGGAAGCTTGTTTGCATCATCAACAGCTTCGGGAAATTTGCCATCTCAAGCTCCTGTTTTTTCTGATATGTTTCGAGCTATGGCGCCTGAGCGCACTCTTGAGATGGCACCACCTTCATCTACAGAACCAATATCTCTCGGCCTAGCGATGAGTCACAGTTCATCAATTTTTAGACCAGCTGGTCAAGAACGGAGGCAATATGCTCCCGCACCACAACCAGCTATGTCGGCAACAGCATTGCTGCAGAAGGCAGCTCAGATGGGTGCAGTAGCGACCAGCTCATCGTTCTTGAGGGGCTTTGGGGTTATGTCCTCCACGTCGTCGTCTTCTAACGGGTATCAAGAATGGAGTGGGAGGCCAATTGATGCCAATGGTGCGTCATATGCTGCAGGTCTTGGTCTTGGACTGCCGTGTGACGCTGGTTCTGGTCTGAAGGAACTAATGTTGGGAACTCCCTCTATGTTTGGTCCGAAACATCCTACTCTTGACCTTCTTGGATTAGGAATGGCAGCTAGTGTCGGTCCATCGCCTGGATTATCTGCCCTTATAACATCCATGGGTAGTAATCTTGACATGGTGACTTCAGCTGGATCATTTGGTACTGCCAATTTCAGTGGGAAAGACTTGGGAAGAAATTCATGATATCAACTTCATTGCTCTAGTTGAGAAGAGTCAGGTTTAATTTATTCTGTATAGGACTCTGGAATTTTAGTTGATGCAGCAAAAAACATATTGGCAAGCTCAAGTAGTGCCCTCTGCCCCAAAGATTTGAGCATAGGATGGCAGGTGGAAAGCTGTCACTGTGATGCAGGTGGACACTTTTAAGATTGTTCTACTGCCTCCTTTGTGTAGGAAAAGTAAAAGGTTTTTTTTTTCTGCTGTACAGTGGAAGTTGAATGTATAGCTGCATAAAAACTCCTCTGCTGTTTGTTACAAATGAAGCTGTTATGTGAGAATATATAATTTACTATAAGCATATTTAACCAAGGGAGGCTCATCTAGTGGAAAATTTTATCAAATGGTATCTCTAACTCAGACGCGTGAATATATGTGTTGAACTCAGAACTTGAGCAACGAAATTTAAAATTTAGCCAACGACCATTTTAGGGTTGGGTGGGGTGGACCAATTTGGTGTCAATACATTTCTGAACCATTTCAACATTTTGTTTATGCTTTTATATAATAAGTATAGTATATATGAAGCCGGCAAGATGGTTCCTAATAGTCAACTTTATATTAAAAATAATAATTTGGCCTACTGCTAGTACCATTTTCTCACAAGCTGCCCAATAACCTATACATTACTCCTATTCTTTTATATTTTGATTGATTGATTGATAAGATAATAGAGGAAAGGGGGAAAAGTGCCGAACTTTTTGATATGATAAAGAGACTTTGAGGTAAATTTGGAGAAAATGCTGAGATTAGACACTTTATGGATGAAAATCATAAGAGATCAGAGTTCAAAATTTTACAGTTTCAAAACGTTATAGTACAATTTACTTTATCTGTTTAAATCGTGGCAAACAAAATTAACGGGTATTGATGTAGGTGAAAGATAAGTACATATTTAATAAAACTAGTTTTGACGCACGTGCATTGCACGTAAATATCAAATCACGTACCACACTATTTTTAAAATTAACGTGAATTTTATTTTTAAAAAATTAGTCACTCTTAAAATCTCTTAATTATACCTCTTAAATATACTTTCTCCTCCCTTCTCTACAGTGCACTACTTTGTTATTATTGTATTGTTGATGTTCTTACTTTTAATATAATATAATATAAATAAAAATTGTTATAAAATATAGAAGATATACTAAATTTGATGTTTTTAGTTGGAGTATTATATTAAATTAACATTCATGTTAGCTTACTTTTAATATAATATAATATAAATAAATATTGTTATATAATATAGAAGATATACTAAATTTGATGTTTTTAGTTGGAGTATTAGATTAATTTAACATTCATGTTAGGGAGTGTTCTAATTTCACTGACCTTTGAGATTGTCAATGTCTGTAAATCAATCTTGAGGTTTTAAGAAAAGAAGAATAGAAAACATAAAAATAAACATAGTTTTAAAATGTGAGGAAACTCCTCCATTTATAGTTAAAATGTGTAGTATTAGTATGTGTATATTGTTCCTTGTCATAAAAATATATAAAATATACTAAATAGGGTGTTTTAAGAAGAAGAAGAATAATGAATATTTAAAAAAAAAGATGTAGTTGAAAAATTTGAGGAAATCCCTGTTTTTATAGCCAACAAAGGGTAGTGTATGAAAAACTATTTATTGTGCCTTATAAAAAAGATGTCACAACCCTTTAGAAAACTCACAACTCTTTAGAAATGTCACAACTCATTGGAAAAGCCATAACTCTTCAGAAAAGTCACAACTCTTCCGAAAAGCAGCAACCCTATAGAAAAGTCACAACCCTTCAAAAATGTCACAACTCATCGGAAAAGTTATAACTCTTCGAAAATGTCACAACCCTTCAATGTGAAAAGGTGCCTGTATTTAATATAATATAGTATAATACACATAAATAAATATAATACAATATAAAATATAGAAGATATACTACATTTGGTGTTTTAAGTTAGGTAGTATAGATAGATAAAAAAAAGATAGATATAGATTGGTCTAATAATAATTTGTTATTAAATTTTAAATAATAAAGAAGACTTTTAATTTATGGATCATATGTAGAATATACAAAAATGTTTTTTAATTTTGTGGTCTTAAAAATGCGCCCCCACCCCAAGAAAAAAGAACATTCCATATTAAACTGGAAAAAAAAGTACACTAAATAAATTGGAAATGAAAGAGTACTTATTGAATGTAGTTTGGACTCTTCAAACAAGTTTTTGATCAAATACTTTTTCTCCTACAGTTTGGGACTTCTCAAATTCTGAACACTAAGTTGTAGTTTGTGCGGCGAAAAATCATTGAACTTCTTGTCAAGTAGAAGTTGCTGCAAAAGTATATTTTATGGATATGAAAATGAGTACTTATTAATTATCAAGATACTCTTCTCGTTTGAAGTTGAGTTATTTCATTCTCCTTGTTGCATCAATTTTTGTTGATCTATCTAATTTACCCCACAAAAAATATTGTAATTGCATAATTGAACAACTCTCACAATCTTCCTTGTTTTAAGAAGAAAAAAAGAAAACTTACAAAATGCGTAGTTTAAATGTGTGAGAAACCCCCTCTATTTAAAGACAACAAATGATAGTATGAAAAGGTTCTTATCGTGTCTTTTCAGATAAGTCACAACCCTTTAGAAAAATCATAACTTTTCGAAAATGTCATAACTCATCGAAAAAGTCACAACTCTATAAAAAAGTCACAACCCATTGAAAAAGTCACTATCCATCAATGTGAAAATGTGTATGCTTTTAATATAATATTGCATAAATAAATATAATATTAAATATATAATATATACTAAATTTAGTGTTTTAAGTTAGGAGTACTATAGTAATTTAGCATTCAAGTTATGGAGTTTATGCTTTTAAGATAGTATAGCTGGATGTGCATAAATTAGTTCATACACTACTGTAATTTATAGAAGTGGTAATGATTAAAGGTTGAATTAAGAACTTAAGTCGTAATTAGAGAAAAGACATAAAACAGATTAGATCAAATGAATGTTCTCTGTTGGGCCAATTGTAGTTGTGCTTTTGACATCAATTAAAGGAATCTGATGCAGATTTATTTTTTCTTACCATTTCTCAATTCCAATTTGACTTTGAAATTACATTTAATCTTAAACAACAGTGCCTGAAAATGAAGGGTTATCATCAGTTTAAGTAGCAAATCAACTGTCTTCTAATTATTATAATATTTCTGTAATAGTAGTGACATACTTTTGGGCTAATAAATAAATAATTAATGAACTATTGTGGAAGGTTTATGCCTTAATCTTGTCGTTTATTCTTGTTTGGTAGCAGTAATCAGGAATAATGAAATATGATTAATTTCTGGATGAGGTCATAAACTGTGGTCTCTCTCACCTAATCTTCCTTTTTATTTAAATATGCAATATAATTAGTTGCTTACTCATTGTCTAAGACCTGTCACAACTGATTATTTACAATTTATTCTCTTCTCAAAATTACAATAAAAAAACATGATTGCAAAAATTTGCTTTTACTATAACAATAAAAGAGAGAGAGAAATGATTATTTTTGCCGATTTATAATTTGAATTCTGAATAATAGAAAAAATAACACTACAAGATTTCTTGTGTTTTATTATAGATCTTTTATATTATTTTTATTGATATCTTACGGAAAGAATTACTTTCTTAGTCTCAAATTATCTTTTTTCCTTTTTACATATTCCTTAAGAAGATATTAATCAGAATGAGTTTTAACTATTTTACCTTCACTTAAGTCGTTAGATATAGTTTCACTTCATTTTACTCTATTAAAGTGTTCTTAGTTTTCAAGAACGGATAAAATGAAAAAAATAACACTATGGTTAATTTCATCTTGAGATACTTATTTTTAAAAATTACGACAGATAATTTGAGATGGGGACTATATAACTAAAACAACACAATAAATTACAAAATCAAATCTCAGAAATATAACTGATTCAATGTTTAGTTGACACTTTTGGTGGCTGTTGAATTGCAAACACTTTTACTACTAAAAATATAGAGATGTTGACTTGTGGCATATGGAGAGTAAAGTTAGGCCAGGAGGCTGTAACTAAAGAGGGCATGCAAGCTCATGTATGCAAGTTTTTCCTCACTGCCAGGCCATAAATGCAAGGTTTGTTGTACCAAAAACTACTGTACCAATGCAAGATTTGAATTCAGGATTTGTTCATAAGTCTATGATAAGTGGTCCAAAATATCTTATTTAACTATACAAAATAAATAATCGTCTTTTAAGATGATTTAGTTAGTATGAAGGGTGATCATTTGTTTAATATCTTCTGAGTCAAGCCTTTGCATAGGACTTGCCTAAAGCTGATTTACATTCTTTGTATAGTTATAGGCTATTATAAAGTGAAGGCTTTATCGAGTGATCAATATAGAGTGCTCATCCGAAGGACAAAGACTTGTCAGAGAGATTGTTATCATTTTGATATTAGTTGTAGCAAGAAGTTGAATTAAAGGGGCTGTCATGGAAGATATGGGATATATCCAAAACATTAATCTTGTAGGTCCCATAATTGGTTCATGATGCCTACATAATATCCAAGCCCATCTCCCTTTCACTCTCAACTCCACCTATCCTGTTTCATAAAATGAGTACACCATTTACTTTTCTACTTTTATATACTTCCATCCTCCCAATTTATATAATCATATTTGCTTGACACGTATGATATTTAATCAATTTTTTGGTATCTTTGTATTTATTTTGAATATATTATGTATTATTTCATTTTCTACCATCTTTAAATGCAGCAACAAATCGTATCAGTATATCCGAAAGGACATACCAACGTACTACTCCTGCAGTTCATCAATGCTCACTGCTATGTGGTCCTCAAAACCCTATTTTAAAGTGTTTTTAAAAGTTCTAAAGGAGGAAAAGTTGTTTATAAAAATCGATTCACATTTAATTACCATACCCATTTTGCCCTTCCTCTTTTCATTGGAAAATTAATATTCTCTCCGTTTCAAAAAGAATGATTTAGTTTTTTTTTAGTCTGTTTCAAAAAGAGTGATCATTTTCCTTTTTTGACAACACTTTAACTTCAATTTTCCACGTGACATGTTTAAAGCCACAAAATTAAAGGACTTTTTGGTACATTTGACATAACTTTGATTTAGAATCATAAAATTAAAAAGTCTTCTTTCTTTTCTTAAACTCCATTCCAAGTCAAACTAGGTCATTCTTTTTTAAACGGAGGGAGTAATAGATGTGTGACTTAAAAGTTTGTTATCTTTTCGTATTTCTATATTGCATTATTTTGTTAGTACCAGTGTTCTTTTTCTCTAATGCTTTGTAATGCATTCTTTATTAGTATTTGTTATATCTTCGTGAATCTTTTTTTCAAACGACTCTCAAAATGAGATACTTGAGTTGATGGTACGTATATTTCAGAAATAATATTTCTATTTTTATAAGGTAGAAATAAAGTTCGACACACTCTACCCTCCCAAACTATACATGTAAAGTTTGATCGGGTATTTTGTTGTTCAAGAAATTGTTGACCATGTTTCCTAAACAAAGAAGATGGAATCTCACATCACACATGAATCAGAATTTGAGTACGATTTAAGGAATTAAAGGGATTAATTTAATACCATTTAATGCATTGCACAACACGTAGTACGTTTAATCATTTTTGTTTATATTTTGGTTTTCTTCTAAATTTTCAGTAGACAAAACTTTTAAGTGAAGTTATAATCCATTCATTTCAAATTAATTGAATTGTTAAGGTGTTGCACATCCTTTAAGAAAAGAAGATTAAGACATAACGAGGGATGGCAATGGGGTGTGCGGGGTGGATGTGGGTGGGTTGAGCTTAACCCGCAAATTTTTTAATCTGCCCCGCATAACAACGTTTTTCATTTTCAACCCGCCTACCCGCCCTGCATAAACCCGCATAACTTTTTTAATATTTTCTTTTTCTAGTTAAGTTTGATACTAAAAATAAAATTCATAACAATAAATTCTTTTTTTTCATTAAGTTGTATTAATTTAATAGGACAGTGACTTAAAAATTAATTTTTTAGGGGTCAATTGGAAAACATGTAAGAAATTGTATTATTTTTTATTGAACCATTTTCATATACTATCTCGAATATTTTAGTAGATTTATAGAAATTAACTTAATAAATAATGTTCTATCATTCTTACAACATGTAAAAAGTTAAAATTAAATTAAATTTAAATCCACATAAAATCACATATACTCGCAACCCGCCCTGCCCTGCATTAATTTTTTTTAAAACCACTCCCACCCACCCTGCCCCACATACCCTTAAATCCACCCCGCCCCACATACCCTTAAATCCACCCACCCCACATACCCTTAAATCCACCCACCCCACATACCCTTAAATCCACCCCACCCCGCCCTGTCCCATTGCCATCCCTAGACATAAGTTGGGCATAGCTTTCCATCTTTACTCTTATTAATTATTGTTGTTGACACCCAATTTTGGCCCTCCACAATATGTATTGATCATCGAGCTTTTTCAATTTCAAACGATTTGAAATAATTAGCTTTTAATAAAAGTTGCAATGTATTTCAAGTTTAAAAAAAAAAAATATATAGTTTTGTCACTATTTTTAAATTTTCAAATAATACACATATTTTATAAAATTATATTTAGTACATTTTATGGGTATTCAAAAATCATCTAAAAAAAATAATAACAATTTAGTTTTTCCTAAATATTTGGTTAATTTAGTTTAGTTAATTAATAGCTTATATTTTTGAGTTAATCAATTTATAATTAAGTTAATCATTTTATTTTGTTAAAATTAAGAAGCTCGTTAATTAATTAGTAACAATTCATCTTATTTGATCTTTAGCCGAATTCATCAATCATCGAATTGGCTATGTGTTAAAATTCCATTGGTTAAATTTGGTAATGCAATGAGCCATTTCGGCTAAAATTGCAATACTTTGGTCAAATCCTAAAGACCAAATGGTTTTATAATAAACCCTTTTCCCAAATCTTGGCCCAATCTCATACAACCCATCAGCTACATACAACAATACACACGATCAGCAACACCAAACAGTACCCGACTGACCCAGAACTCAAGCGCGACCCCTGCTGCGTCTTCTCCCTCGCGTGACCAGACGAGCAGAAACCCAGAAATTCCAGTAGTACGCGACGCAACTCTCCAAAATCGCACGTAGCCCGCGTCGTCCTCTCCCTCTCTTCGTACAAGAATATTCTCGATCGAGCCAGGTGTTTGCATCTCGCGCCTCGATCGTCCTTCACTCAAAATCAACGCCTCTCCATTCAAACTCGTACACTAACCAGTTGGCAACCCTTATATGTTAAGGGATTTTTCAAAAATCCCACATCGAAAATCTTTCCAATTTTTAGAGATTTTAGGCCCTATAAATAGGCCTTCTTCTCACTGTTCAAAGAGGAATGAGGAAAACCTGAGAGTACCCCTAAAAGGTTTGGGAAATCTTGGTTCAATAGTTCAATTTTTGTGGTTGTTCGAGTTGAAAGGGGTGGTGGAGTCGTCTTCTCAACTCGTCGTTTTAGCTCGCTGCTCAGTGAAAGGTAATTCTTCCTTCTTTTAAATATTTTTATTATTTGGTTGTGTGTTGAATGACTGGATTAGATCAGTTTAGTTGTTGTATCTGTTAGTAATTTTGATTTTTGGTTTGCTGTCCATTCTGATGTCTTAGTAACTAGTAAAACAACTAATTTTCTTGTTTGTCGTAGATACTGTTTAGTTCTTTGTTTATATTTTATGTTTAACATTAAATTCATATTTGCTAAAAAGAGGATGGTTGATAGCTAGCATTACTTCACCCTCGTTTATGAAGAGTAGCTCTTATGTTAAGCTCTATTTGTTCTTATTTTGACCAACAACTTATTTATTCTGCTAGCTATTTGTTTTTCTTTTCCCTTCTTAGCATGTTCACTAAAAGAAAAGTAATAATTGAGTTTCATATGCTCCATATGGCTGGTTGTCTTAATCTTTGCTAAAGTTTGTTTGGAATTTATTTAACATTCTCTGATGTGTCTCTCTAGTATCGCTTATTGTTACTTTAAAAATGAATAAATTTAGCTAAACTTTGTTGAATATAGTTAGCAATGGGTTCCCTTGTTTAAATAACAGTTTGTGGAATTCTTAATTAATTAGCTGCTTTAGAGATGTTTTAGTAGGGTGATTTGTTGCATTTAATATTGGTTCTTTCATCCTTAATTTCTATTTAGTTATATTGATATGCTATTTGGGTTAGCTGCTAGCTGGCTATTATAGTTAACTTTAAAAATCCCCATGATAGTAGCGAATAGCCCATTTATGTTTACTATGTGTGGCCGCGTGCGTTGGCTAAATGAATAGTTAGTTGCATTTTGCTCATTTATTTCTCCCATGTTCATGGATCCTTATTGTCTGACCATAATAAAATGAATTTGAATTATTGCTCTATTCAAACTCGCTAATCCTTATTTCGTTTGTTTTCTTTGTGTGAACTTTCTTGTTCGAGTCCATTTGGACTCTCCATTGGTTTGCATTCAACTCTCTTCGAGTCAACCTCATCGGAATCGTGAAAGGGAAGCTAATATTAATGGGTCAAATCCCAAATCAGTGGCAGCAGCTAAGTAGCGGTGTAATGGCAATCCCAAATGGCCGAAAATTGAATTTTGGGATTTTAAAATCCAATTCAATTGCAGCAGTAGCAGCCAGCAGTCCCAAACGAACTAAAATTGGAAATTTTTGGACTTTAATTAGTCCAATTTACAGCAGTAGAGCAGCCCGCAAAGGGCTAAAGATTTTGGAATTTAGGACTTAAAGGTCCAATTTGAGCATAAGCGACAAAAGTGGTCCGAACATTAAGTCCAATGGCTTGATTTGGAGACATGCTCTTTTCCTTTATTTGTCTTATTATTTGTTTATTGATTGATTGTGAATTAACGCTTTATCTAATTTAGATGAATCCTTGGGAGTTTTTTAAAATAACTTTTCTATTTCGTTATTTGTTTACTTCAAATATCTAAATTTTCAAAACCCGTTTTAGTTAAGTCACTCTAAGCTTTCAAGACTAACTTGAGAATTATCTTATATTCTTTCATAGTTAGTATTTAGCTTTCAAATCCACGCTTAAGTTATTGTGTTGATTTTTCGACTCAAAAACTTGACTCGGATAAAATGTTAAGTTAAATTATTATTTTGGCACTTCAACATTTGAATTATTTCATTAATTGGGATAATATGAATGTACAAGTATCAAAAGATTTCTCATTTATCAAAAAATAAATATATATATATAACAAAATTAAATAATAAAATAATAAAATAAGATTTTTTCAAGTAATTTAAGTTATCTTTTCAAATTAGCCAACCTTTAAATCCGTCGGTTAACCGCGTGTTAGCGGATTCTCTAAGATGCCTAAACCCTTTCTTAGAGAATTATTTGAACTCTTACCCGACTCTGGTTTATTAAATGTTTTATTTAAAATATTTCCTTTCAAAAAATTCCTTTTAAAATGGTTTTCTTAATTTTTCCTAAAGAATTAAGTGGCGACTCCAAATAACTCATTTTTCCAAAACATAACAAAAGTTGCCAAAGTTGCGAAATTGGTTTCGAAACCTTAGTTTTCGAAATCAGGTCGTAACAATTGTCAAATTTATGATTAAAATAACTAAACATTAATTAATAACTAATTTCAATACTAACTAATGAAGAATAAAATGGAAGAACATTTTAAAGTAATCTTGAAAATTGAACAATTAAGTTAATTTAAAAAATAAATAAATCAACAATTCAATTAATTTAAAATAAATTATACTACTAATATAGAACTTTTGTTGTTGTAAACAGGTTCTTCGTAATTTGAACTCCCTCTTCCTTTCTCTCTCTCCTTTTTCTAGTCTGCATATAGGCTTTTGAGTCGATTTTTTAAAATTGAGTTCGTATTTGTTAGATTAAAAACAAAAAAGAAGTAAAAAGTATAATTAAATTTTCCGAAAATGTTAATTTTGTATTAGAAAACATAATTAAGTGATTTAAGTAGAAGTTGTACACTGCTTCGCCAAAGGATAAATTTGCAGAAACTGCTCATCTTTTCCGTTGATGTAGCTTCTGAATCCAGAGACCAGAATAGCTATTCTTGGTTTTCCCTAGTTATATGAATCTTGAGTTTTTACTTTTTTTTATTTTATATTTTTGGTTGAGATTTGCCTCTTTTGCTTTCTTTTTTTTAGTAATTTAACATTTGATATTGGTGTAAATTCCAACGGCTCATATACCAGGAGGAGACTAGTATTATTATCTGTATTCTGGAATGTCGAATTGCTCTATTGTTTTTCTCTAAACAGATATACATTTATTCATATTGAAGACGAAGACAGATTCGGATCAGACAAGTTCAACACCATGTTATGCATTAACAGAGAATGATTCAACTAGCTATGGTTAGGTCTTTATGACTATATGATATGAATTGCATTCATCCAGATAACATCCACAACGCCTTCTGCTACCTTGCTGGAGACTTGCCAGGGAAGTCTCGATATTCATGAAAACTGGTTTCCGCATTATTATTACATAAAACTTATAAATATTGATACCAAAAGGAAATAAAAACACGTACATGCACACACACAGAGAGAGATGAAATTATACAAAAACGTAGAGACTAATCATCCCATTACATCACTGTGGAGAGAACTTGCTTAGAATTTTTGAAGGACACTAGTTGTGGTGGTGAGAACACAAGTATGTACTCATGCTACTTTGAGGAGTGTATCCGTTCGTCGGCCTGGCTACTCTTCCTCAATTTCTTCTTCTTCTTGTTGATGCCTCTTTTCTGTTTCTTCCTCCTGTCTCCTAGCTTCTTCTTCTTGTCTTTCAGCTTCCTCTTGCCTTCCCCTCTCTGCCTCTCTTGCTGCCTCTTCTTCCCTCCTCCTTGATTCCTCCTCTTGTCTCCTTGATTCTTCCTCTTCCTGCTTCCTTCTTGTTTCTGCTTCTTCTGCCTCTCTTTGTGCTTCTTCCTCCTGTTGCCTTTTTGCTGCTTCTTCCTCCCCTCTCCTTCTTGCCTCTCTCTCTGCTTCTTCTTCCTGTTGCCTCCTCTTTGTTTCCTCCTTTTCTTCCTCCTGTCTCTTTGCTTCTTCCTCTTCTCTCCTTGCTTGCTCTGCCTCTCTTTGTGCTTCTTCCTCCTGTTGCCTTTTTGCTGCTTCTTCCTCCCCTCTCCTTCTTGCCTCTCTCTCTGCTTCTTCTTCCTGTTGCCTCCTCTTTTCTTCCTCCTGTCTCTTTGCTTCTTCCTCCTCCTGCCTTCTTTTTTCTGCTTCTTCCTCTTCTCTCCTTGCTTGCTCTGCCTCTCTTTGTGCTGCTTCCTGTCTTTCCCTTTCCTGTTCTTCTTGTCTTTTCCTAGCTTCCTCTTCTTCCTGTCTCCTCCTAATTTCCTCTTCCTGCCTTTTGGCTTCTTCCTCTTCCCTTTTCCTTGCTTCTTCCTCTTGTCTCTTCCTTTTTTCCTCTTTCTCCTTTGCTTCCTCCTCTTCTCTTTTTCTTGCTTCCTCTGCTTCTTTCTCTCTTTTCTCTTCTTCAGCCTTTCTTGCCTCTTCCTCTTCTTTCCTCCTCTCTTCTTCCCCTTTCTTCTTTGCTTCCTCCTCCTCCTCCCTCCTCCTTTCTTCCTCCATCAACCTCTTCTCTTCCTCAGCACAAGATGTACACTCCAGTATAACTGAATCACCCTGTGCTTCAAGAATCTGATGCATAGTTGTGTTAGCCACATTGAAAGATGCTTCCAAGATGTGCCTATCCAATGTTCGGAGGACTGAAGCTCTCCCCGTTAGGTACTGAGGATGATGTTTCTTTGTAGTTGTACTAAATCCCACATACACAAATGAATTGTTATTGAATGCCATTTGAGCCATAGGATGAAACCGTGGCACAACAAATACATCTCCTTCTTCCACTTTAAACCTCATGTTTTTACACTCTTGCCCTGTTCCACTGTTTGAGCAAACTACCCTCACCATTCCTTCTCCTTGAATTGCTATTCCAATTTCAGAAGCCATTGGATTCCAATGTGGCCCCATCATTGATCCTTTCGTTAAGTTCACTACGTAAATGCCAATTTGCGAACCCTTTAAAGCCGGCAATTTCTTCCTGTTTATTACAGTGCTCCACCCGTTGCAATTCTCAAAATCTGGTTTCTCTTGGAATACATTGAACAATTTAGAACTCTTCTTTTTATTCCTTTGGTTGTCAAAGAAACTATAACTGCCCCTTCCTAAAACAGTTTTCATGAATTGAGCCTCCATTTCCCATAAGTTGTTCTTCTTCTTCTTCTTAGTTGACTTTGGCACACCATGCACTATAGCTGGTACTTCTGTTCCAGCCAACACTTCTTCTATCACATCTTCTGGTACCTTCACCAACAAAATTTTACATCAATTAAAATTACTCCCCAACAAGATGGACTCTTTTTATTAATGTGTCAATTCAAACTACGTCACACTAGTTGGGATAAAAGAAAACCAAACAATATTTGGAACTATATATATATATGAGTACATACAATCAAGATCTAACTTCCCATATCAGGCTAATACATCTTGATCACAGCTATGACTAAGTGATGTCCTTTTAATGTGTTTTTAAAGACGCGAATTTATGATCAAAAAAGCATTGATTGTTCTATGATTATGGAAGTTGGCTAATCACTAAGGTCTAATTATATAATTATAGTTGTTAAACCGTGATCATCTCATCTAAAAGATTAGGTTGCTAAGGAGATCACAGTTTTATTAGTTAATGATATTGTCAATAGTAGCCACTACTATATATATATATATTGTAAAATACAGATTCATCTTGAATTAAAAGGAGTAGGGAGTTCATACATGAAATGCCGCTTGGAGGACTTTCTTGTCGAATCCAAGAACCATTTTACGGATGCTGGAGTAGGGTCCATTCAGTGATTCCTGTATATTATATTAGCAAGAAATATTCATCCTTAATGATCAAAATGGTGAAATATAAATTAACGATTAATTAAGTGTTTAAGAAGAGGAAATAAATATTACTCGCAAATCATCCCCTGAATTGGGAAAGATGGAATAAACTCTAAGTTTCTGTCTGATAGGGTCTAAGTTGCTCTCTAAGAAGAAAATAGATCCAAAAGGCAGCCTGAAAACATCTCCTATTCTTAAATCCACTGATTTCTCTTCATTTTCATTCATCCAAGTTAGCTTCCCCGACCCTAACATATTTCCACAACAACCAAAAAAATCAACATAAATAGTTGAATTTTTAACTAAACACATAAATGATGGGAAATCAAGTTATTATCCCATTTTTCAGATTTCAGATGAGTTCCTAGATAATATCGCAATCAACTATAAAAATAAGAGATTTGAAAATATATATGAATACCAGTGTGGACATAAAAGACCATATCTGAATGTAGAACAACAGGAAGGAAGAGGGAGTTGGGTTCCAATGTGATGAATTGAAGATGATAGGATCCAGTAGTTCCATCAGCTACTATGACTGATGAGACTTCACCATTTTCAGTTGAAATAACTGTTTTTCTTTCTGCTCTTTTAACCAGAGGACCTTCATTTTCTCTTTTAGCTCTTACATCGACACATACATAACTGATGATAATCATAAGCAGTAGAAACTTAAACAAGATTTTGCAACATTGAATCGACAAACAATTTTTCACCGACATTATATTGCTGTTTATTTTTTCTTAACAAAAAATATGGACAGTGTTGAAAAGGGGGAGTTTTGAAGAAGTAAAGGTGTGAGTTACGTGGCATTTGCATGGACAGGTGCTTCTTCAACATGACACGTGCTCATCCAATTCCATGCAATGTTTTTTTTTTTTTTTGACTCTTTCAGCTTAGGAGTTTATCTTCTCTTTGAGTTCGTTTGGCCAAATATCCTTATTTTTCTCATTTGGAGACCTACTTTTTTGAAATTATTTGATGATTATACGCTGTCTATTTTTAGTTGTCATGATTTTTTTAGAATGAAACGTTAAGAATTTTAATTGATATTTTATAATATATTTTTTCATTATATTGACATATAAAAAATTATAATTTATAGTACTTTTTGTATAATTTTTTTGTTTAAAATATCAATATAATATAATATAATTTAACTTTATCGACTTTCGAATAGTGCAACATGACAGATAAAAATAGACGGGAGTATATGAATGCAACTTATTTGATGTAGTTAAGTAACTACTTTGATGATCTAAGCGCTGTGAATTTTTAATTTAACAGACGGAAAGTTAATCTCTCTTAATTAAGAAACATTCTTTATTTTTGAAAGGTAAGTTAATTAATCACAATTTGAAGCAAAATTGGAATATACGAAATTAATTTAAATTTTTAAAAACTATACGATCAATATTTAAAGTCAAAGTTCTTTTCATATGAATACAATGAAGGATACTGAATATAATTGGAAAAATTATGCGGTTAAATAAATTTATATTACTTAATTACTCATCATAGTTATAGTTTGCTATAATTACCACTCACGACTGATATTATACATTAATTATGCGGGCTGACTTTGAGTTTGTATAATTTGTCACGTTTGTATATGTATAATTCACCAAAATATACAAAATACATATGTATAATATACAATTATCTAACCTATATACATATACAATTCACCTCTCTCCCACTCTCTTCCCTCTCTCGCTCGCCTCTCTCCTCCCTCTCCCAATCTCGCTTGCCATATATACAAATGCATATGTATAATATACAATTATCTAATCTATATACATATACAATTCACCTTTTTCCACTCTTTGCCCCCTCTCTCTCCCAGTCTCGCTCGCCTTTCTCCTCCATATAACATGTAGCTACGAATTGTAATTATCAAACTATAGCTATGGATAGTAATTAGGCAATTTTTGAGTGGCTATATGTGAAAGTTCCCCAATATAAAACTGTTCATGGCCATCATTGGTTAGGCCTAATCTCCTTAGTAACTGGAAGTGGGCCTCAAATTTCCTTGTCCATCCATCCATCCACAAGGTCCGGGTCTAAATTGTGGAGAGGCCCAATTTTCATAATTTACACATTTATGTGTATTGATAAAAAGTAATAAATGGGCCATTTACTTTTTAGCCCATTGACTTAATCAACTTTTGCTATATAGGCCCTTATAAAATCACCAATAAGCCTACCTAGCTCGTACCAACATATTTAGTCTTTCATAGTTCTTTGTTTACTATGTACAGTAATAAAAAGGGAAAATCATAGGATTAATCAAGAAGGTGTAACTTTTCTAAATTAATAAAAAGTTGTTCCAATTATCATCTCCTGTAAGCATCATGAGATAAATAAAATTAATATAAGTTACACATTTTATACTAATTTCTAGGTATATGCCTTCATGACTGTTTAATTTTATTTCTATGAACTTTGGGTCCACATTGTCAAATTTTTCTAAGCCCCTTAGATGCAAGAGTGGAAAAACAAAAATAAACATAGAGACATGTGAAACGTGGGAAGCCAGAGTAAGGCTAGCTATATGATAGAAAAAGTTGATGAATCTATAGAGGGTATTTTGCAAAGTGAAATCGACGTATCCTAATAATTCATTTAAATATAGAATAGGTCCACCATTCATATATGTTTTTGCCTTTCACCTTTTTGTTTAGCTATATTAATCACATACAAGATACCCTATCGATTACACTTTATATCTCCACCACCACCCCTTCCTCATCCGCGCAATCGACAAATTATTCAATTAAATTGTTGAATTGTGTAAAATGAGTCACAAAAAAATTTATATTATTAGAGATGTGATACGTTTTGATGTATTAATTTATTTTAGGTTTTCAATATGTATGTCTTTATATGAGGAGATGATTTTATTTTAGGGATTAGACATGAATATTTTGTTGACGAGTACTAACAAAGAGATTCATTTATTGGGAATTTGTCTATTCTTTTTTCTTGCATTTCGATTATTTCATTAGGTACCTCTTTAAGAAATCACCTAGTGGTATTTTTTTTAAGCTAAATTATGAATTTTGATATCCCATAGTATTCCCTGGTTTCATTAACCTGACTAGACCACACCTATGGGTGTCTATTCAAAGGCGCCAACTACAACATCACATCTAACATATTTGACATGTGTAATTCTACAAATTAAATTTAACAAAGGTATAGTATACGCATGCAAATTTGATTCCTACCTTGAGAGATAGAAATATTTTTCTAATAAATCCTTAGATCAAATAAAATCAGTTTGAGAAAAAAAAAAAAGAGAATAAATCAAGACACCACTTAATAATTTGAACTTTTAAAATTTTTAGTCATAAGCTTATTATTAAAATCTAATATTTATTGAGATTTCAATAAATTTTTATATACATCATATCGAAAGTGAGGAACTCATAGCCAAAAGGCTACATTCGTCTCTCGCTCTTTTCACTAGTGAGCTTAATATTTGGAGATAGAACAATTTTGTTGATTTATTTTATTTTAGTTTTCAACAAACTTTATATTATATCCTAAAAAATAAGAAGAAAAAAAGTGTTTTTTTTTTTTGATAAGTCATAAAAGCATGGGTGGATGATCTCCACAAGTAGTGTGTTTAGTGGCATTTATTTTAGGGAGAGTTGTATGTCCAAAATGGTGGTATGACACATCTTTTTCTTTGATTGAATTGTATTAATCACAACACAGAATCTCAACCCATCTTTTTCTTTTGTATCTTTGAAGCTTCTTCTACCTTTTCCACCGCGATATGTCCCATCTACTCACGAACCTTAACTCCTAAGTACTTGACTTTTTTCTTTATATTTTGGAACTACTATTCATTTCTCCTTTTTTTATTTTCTTAAAATCACGTTTATATATGAAAATGTTTTGTTATACTATCATTAATTTTTCTTTCTTTTATCATATTTATCAATCAAACAACGGTGAAATCAGAATTTTCACTAAAAGAATGAAATATAAGAAACATTAAGAAAAAAAAAAGTCAAAAGAATTCAATATCTATTATATATACCTATGATAATAATTTTGAAATATATGTACCATAATTTCCGGATAAAAAAGCCAAACCCCTTGCACCTCTCGAGAGATTGTGATTTACTTATTTCGATACGAAAACACTTATTTCGTTCTAAAATATTTTTGACTTTTTACTTTTCGAGAGCCAAATTACGCTATAACATTGACTGATGTTTTAAGATGTATTTTTTCAACATATCGATATAAGTAAAATTGTAATTTATCATACTTTTTGTGCAGTATTTAGCATATTTAATCTAATTTATCTTCAAAAACTGCTCAAATTGACTTTCGAGAAACAAAAAGTAACAACTATTATAGAACGGAAAAAATAGTATATAAACCACAACATAGATAAAAACAAGATTAACTAATTTATTCTCAATTCTTTAAATTTTATAAAAATTACTCGATCCTTATATTTTACGATGAGAGTGAATAACTATGGCCGGCCATCATAGTTATCACTTTATCATAATTTAAGAGTCGTTTTCAAACTTAAGTGAGAATATTTCTCTCATGAGTACTTCCCGTGACGTCATTAGAGAAAATTATACATGAAAAAGTTGGTTTGATTTTCGTTATATTCGAAAAGATGGACAAATTAATGGGAGATGCTTTGCATGATTGAATGAGATGTTACAGTAGTTTCACTATCAATACTTTGTCAATCCTTATATTAACATCTCCTATTCAAAAAAATTAATAAAAAGAATAACAAAGTGATGCTAAATAATGCAAAGTTGAACCCTCATCCCCACTTGTAACAAATATGAGGTTGCCTAATTGTCTAAGTGCTATCCCCTTTGCCATATAGAGAATTTTTGTTTTTTTCGTTTCGATAGCACTAGCACTTTCCCTATTATTTGCTTTACGTGCTTATTTTTCTTTTATTTGAAACAGTATCTCTACCTTCATATAATAGAAATAGGAGGGGAGTCAAAAATACAATTTTTTTCTTTCAAAAAAAATCGCTGCCGCCCGAACAGCGATTTCGTCCAAATAATTTTCTTTTTATCAATTTTTTTTGCCTAACATCAGTGTCCCTGCAGTGTTTTTCTAAAAAAAGAAAAGAAATTTTGAAAATTAAAAGTTATTGTATTCAAATTGCTGCTATTTTTTTTTGAATAACTGCCTTTGGAAAATGAATTTCCTGCGGCATATGTACGGTTAAATGATTTTTTTAAAAAGAATTCCGTAAAATCGCTGCCTGGCAATTTTTTCTTTTTTTCAAGAAAATCACTGCTAGGAATTTAAAAAATATTTTATTCTTTTTGATAAAAATGCTGCTATAGCAGCGATTATAAATTATTATTTTTTTTTGAGAAAAATGCTGCAGGGCAGCAATGTTAAGGAAAAAAGAAAAAAAAAATTGGATGAAATCTCTGCTGGGGCAGCGATTTTATTTTAACGGAGTAACGCGTTAATTTTGTCAGAAGAAAATCGCTTCGTCAGGAGAGATTTTTCCCTTTTGGTTGATAAAAATTTAATATGTTTATGTTTTTTGAAAGAAAAAAGTTATTGTTTTGGCTCTGAACTCGTAGAAATAAGTCTACATACACACCATTTGAACTTTTTGAAGTATGAATGTCAACAAATAATATTATATTAATTTAAAAAAATGTCATTCGGGATGGCTCAGTTGGTTTGGAGGGTGGTTATCCACACGAATGATCTGGGACCGATTTCCCCCTCAATGCCTTCTGAGTCGAGTACTTGCCTAGTGCGATTTACATCCTTGTGTAGTTTATACGGAGACATCAAGAATTTACGTGTCCCGTATTATTGTTATCGTTTTATCAATTCTATCACTTAGCTTCATTCAGTCTTGTGTAAATTGATTTTGTGTTTTGTCCCCTCATTTTCCCCTCCCCCACCACCTACCAAGAAAAAGAAAGAGAAAAAAAACACTTCAACTTTAAAGACCCTTTCCCCCACCAATTGAGGCATATTATTTGCTGTAAAATGGTGACACCCACTATCTATGGTGCTAGCTTAGTTTTGTACATACCCAAACATACAAAAGAAAATAAAGCTTCACAAATTAAAGTTCATATATAGAGTATGATATGTCTTCCGATAAAATTATACTGTAGTAATTAATAAACTAGCTAGGTCTATAACTTAAATTTAACAAGTTCAACCTTTAATATTCAAATGATTGTTTATGAAATTTTACATATATATTTGTATAATCTATATCGAAAAATAATACTTCTTATATTTTATTAACTCTCTAGATCCACCTCCATCAACAACAGAAAGAAGACAACACAATAACACAAAAGCTAGGATTTGACTCCATTGTTGGTCATGTATAGAACTCATGTCCGGACAAGTTGAACTTTTTAATTTGCTATAATCACTTGGAAGAAACAAATAGCATAGGTCTACACCATATGCCTCCAATTAATTTTTTTAGAGAAAAAAACAAAATAGGCATTTTTTCAAAAAAATAATTAAGGTTTAATGTTATGGACCCCTTGATCTTTAACAATCATAAAGCTGAAGAAAGTCATGAAATATAACTTTAATTTGCTATAAAATTAACTTTGCTATGTTATCATTTATGTAAAAGCGATAATGATTTGTACAAAAAGATTAGCATAAAAATCTTGAATGATTACACCTTCATTGTATTGGATACTACTTTTAATAAGAGCGTTCAGACTATACCATATTTTTAAATAACTAAAAGTCGTGACCAGAGAGGAAAGAAATATTTATTAATGACTAAAATAAGGCTTGATTAAGACTTGACAACTTTCTATAATACTATTAAAATGCAACATATCAACTTGATTTGGAAACGAGTGCGTTGTAATCTCCTTAATTAATCTTAATATCATATCATGTTGACGTTTTTAATTGTAGAAAACAGTAGAAAGGTCATTTCAAAAGTTAATAAAGAAGCTTTTTTCATTCTTTCTTTATTTCTTTTTTAGTATGCTAGAATACTTTCTTTTTTGTTTTCCAATAAGTTATTTGTTGGCATGAAGAAGAGTGTTGAATGAAGCAATATAAAATTGACTCCCTGTAATTTACTAGGTCGCTGATTCAAGTTGTAAAATCATGGTTCATGATAAACAAGACCTAGACGTGCATGGACAAAAGATTATCCATCTAGTCTAATACGAAATGAAAGAATTGGTCAATTATGAGTGCACTATCACCCATTAACCAACAGAAGAATATATTCTCTTCATCTTCCTCTTTCTCTTCCTCCACCCAACGCGTGCCCTACGCGCATCCTTTATTCACTAGTAGCATACTATCATGCATATACATTTCAGACAAAAAGGAGTCTAGTGGGCCCAATAATGGGCTCACTTGTTGTAGGGCCCAATAATGTGGGCCTTTTTAGTGTTGGGAAATATTTTTTTACTTTATGAGGGTCTGCATTTGTTTAGTTAGGCCCGATTTGATCCGATCAGATCCAACGGTGACTTTTTGGACTAAGATGCTTGTTGTCAAGAAGGATCATCGGACGATCCATATGCGATCTCCAGAATCAAGGCTCATGGATTCGAATAAATTATTGATTAATGTAATGAATTATTTGGGTAAACTTTGTATTATATTATAACTAGTATTTAGTATGGGTAAATAAACAGGGACCCATCACTTTGCTTCACTGCTCAGCCCTTCTATTGTCTTTTGCTTCTTTTTGTGGACTTTCTTTCTGTGGGGCCTTCTACTTTTTTTTTTCTTTAGAGCTGTGGGCTATTATGCAACTTTAACAGCCCAAAAGTTGACCACCACTTTCTGTCATTTTCATTCACCCCTAATTTCAACTTTTAAACAAGAGAGTTTTGAGTTTTACTTATGTCCGTTAATTGTAAAATATTTTATAATAATTGATGATTGTCTGTTGGTTGAAGTTGTAGGTAACTAACTCTATAGTTAAAACTGCCTGACTTTGGCTTGGTAAATATCTGATTTGCTTTAGTTCGGAAAAGAAATAGTAATTGATAGTTGAGGTGTGTATTTTGATAAATAATTGGTGATAGTTTGAATATAAAATTCATAAGATTTAATACTTTAGGTGTGTTTTTTTTACGGTTAACTCTTTAAAAACACACATACATTTCTTATGGTCTTTCTTACTAGGAGTTGTAATTACCAATTGCACATCATGTTGGATCTGCCATGTTACTATCAAATAGGGTTTTCATACCAGAGCTAGCTTGAACTCGAAATTTTTGTCGAGCTACAGTCTTCTTTTATAAGGCAAAGTACGAGAGGGAACTTGACTACTGATTCCATTTCAATCCAAATTACTACCACGAGAAAGACATTAATTTACAGACGTCAAACGAATCGCAGCTTTAAAAGCAACTAATTTACGTACGTATATTGAGAAGTAAAATTAAATTTGTATACTCACTACTTTCTAGCAGCTCCCAATTAAACAGAGGAGGATATATATGACAAGTCTTCGGACTCGAAATTTTGGAAAAAACATGAGTAACTACTCTCTCTCCGTGTATCTTTATTTGTCCACTATACTATTTTTGAATGTCCAACAAATAAAATCAATTGAATTATTTTACCATTTTATGTCTATTCTACCCGAACTATTAAATACTATTCATTTTTAAACATTCCGATCATGACTTATATTTAAAAGGATGATTTGGTAAAATTAGTCCTATTATTTATTGCTTCTTAATCTATGTGTCAAGTTAATAATGGACAACTATTGTTGGACAAAGGAAGTATTTATTTGATGAACTAATACTCCTAATTAATCTGACTTTCATTCGAATCACACGAGTTAGGAAATTGTCATAGTTAAGTAAGCGCACTTCCATTTTAATTTATATTTTAGCTTCATTTTTAAAACATGAGAGTCAAGAATATTATGTTCAACTTTTGAAAATACTACTCCACGCACTGCCTAATATACAAGTATATACGTACTGTTAACAAAGCATCAGGGCATAATTAATTTGACATGCATTGCACATACTCTATTTTGCAATAACGTCGAAGCTTCACGCGAGGATCTTCAACTAATAAGCAATTAGAAGATCGTGCAAGTTAAATATATCTAATTTTTGGTGTAGTTTGGATATTGATTCTTCAAGTTCATTAAAATTTATCTATTTAAAAAGTACACAAAACTTACTACTTATAGGTCAACATAATTAAATTTTTTAAATATCATAAAATGAAAAGGATAGGTTACTATTATTTTTTTAGAACTATACAAACTTGTTAATATTTTCAAAAGGAACTAACTGTAAAGGTACAATGAAAAAAATTAGAACTACTTTTATCTTAATTTTGTCAACTAACAAGTATTTTGAGATAATTATTATTTCTAGTAAGATGGACCATACAAACAATAACAATCCAGTGAAATCCGACTAAGTAGGATTTGAGTCTTTACCTCAAAAAGATAGAGAAGTTGTTTCCTATAGATCCCTCGGATAAAGTGTATCAAACTCATGAAGAAGCATAAAAATACATAAGAAAGAAGAGTAACATCTTCATAATTATATTTGGCATGCTAATCAGCAATTTGGCATTGGAAGTTTGGACACCATAAAGTGTTAGGAAAAGTATAGAAAAGCCTTTTTTTTTTTCCCTTTACTTTCTTTCTTTGTGGTACACAATTATAATACTTCACCTTCACGACTCTTATCCTACAAAAAGCTAATTAAAATCAATCACTTCATGCTCGTGTCTTGCATGTTCCAACTATCCCTACATTACTATATATCCATGCATCTCCCATATAATATAATGCACCCCCACCCCCATCCCTGCCCTGCCCCGCCCCTTAAACTAAAGCCTCTTCCATGCATGCAATTAGCCCCCCCACGCACGCAAAGATAAAAAGCCAACAATCATTCATCTCCCCAAAAAGCTACCCTCCATTTTCCCCCAAAGTTTTCAGAGCCATTCAACAGCTCTTCTATTAAAGCACACTAAAACGCCTCACGCCAATACACAAAAAAGCACTTTCTTGTTAGTTTCATATACTCTTTTTGAGACTTTGGATACGGTTAACAACAATTCTCTCCTTTTTACAGAGAAATGAAAGTGCCCTTTTCCACTAATGACAACGTAAGTTCTAAGCCATTGATTAGCAGCAACAATAATCTCCGGAACAACGTTACTTTTCCGGCCGCTACCAACGGCTCTAATTTGTGCTACGAACCTAAATCAGTCCTCGAGCTCCGTCGTAGCCCAAGCCCTATAGTCGATAAGCAGATTATAACAACGAATCCTGATTTGTCTGCTCTTTGTGGCGGCGGTGAAGATCCTCTTCAATTAGGAGATCATGTTCTGACTAACTTTGAAGATTGGGATTCTTTGATGAGAGAACTTGGCTTGCACGACGATTCTGCTTCGCTTTCAAAAACTAATCCTCAACTCAGTCTCACCCAGAGCGAGTCGCTGACTCAGTTCCATAATCTCTCCGAGTTTTCAGCTGACTCCACTCAGTTTGCTAATCCTGATTTTTCTTTCTCCGAGAGTGCTTTTCCTCAGCAGTTCCCGGCGGTCAATCAGGGAAGTTTCATCAACGCCCTTGATCTCTCCGGTGATATCCACCAGAATTGGAACGTAGGATTTGATTACGTGGATGAACTCATCCGTTTTGCCGAGTGTTTCGAAACCAACGCTTTCCAACTCGCACATGTGATACTGGCACGGCTCAATCAACGGCTCAGATCCGCCGCCGGAAAACCTCTCCAACGAGCTGCCTTTTACTTCAAGGAAGCACTTCAAGCCCAGCTCGCCGGATCAGCTCGGCAAACTCGTCCTTCGAGTTCCTCTGACGTGATTCAAACTATTAAATCTTACAAAATATTCTCAAATATTTCTCCGATCCCTATGTTCTCTAGCTTCACGGCGAATCAGGCCGTGCTTGAGGCAGTTGACGGCTCGATGCTAGTCCACGTCATCGATTTCGACATCGGACTTGGTGGTCACTGGGCTTCCTTCATGAAAGAGTTAGCCGATAAAGCCGAGTGCCGTAAAGCCAACGCGCCGGTTCTTCGAATTACGGCTCTAGTTCCTGAAGAATACGCTGTGGAATCAAGGTTAATTAGAGAAAATTTAACCCAATTTGCTCGTGAACTCAATATCGGTTTCGAAATTGATTTTGTTCTAATTCGCACATTCGAATTGTTATCCTTCAAAGCGATAAAGTTCATGGAGGGAGAGAAGACAGCGGTGCTTTTATCTCCCGCTATCTTCCGACGGGTCGGGTCAGGGTTTGTTAACGACCTCCGTCGTATATCCCCTAACGTGGTGGTACACGTGGACAGCGAAGGACTTATGGGTTACGGTGCGATGTCTTTCCGGCAGACAGTGATCGACGGGCTGGAATTTTACTCTACACTACTGGAATCACTGGAGGCAGCAAATATCGGTGGTGGAAATTGCGGGGATTGGATGAGGAAAATAGAGAATTTCGTGCTGTTCCCTAAGATAGTTGATATGATCGGAGCAGTAGGGCGGCGTGGAGGTGGAGGATCGTGGAAGGATGCGATGATGGGTGCCGGATTTCGGCCGGTGGGATTAAGCCAGTTTGCGGATTTTCAAGCAGATTGTTTATTGGGTAGGGTACAGGTAAGAGGATTCCACGTGGCAAAGAGACAAGCAGAGATGTTGCTTTGCTGGCATGATAGGGCCCTAGTAGCCACGTCAGCTTGGAGGTGTTAATAATAATAATAAAACTAACCCTAAACTATAGTTTTAATTTAATAATAGCAGTGATTTGGATCTTTAGCTGTATGGTTTCAGTTTTAGGGGTTGGGTTTAGCATATATAACAATAGATTAAGAAAAAGAAAAAAAACTCAAAAGAAAGTTGCATGGTCTTTTTTTTTCTTTATCCAATTGTATTGGTAACTATCTATCTTTTGTAATTTTGTAGCTTAATTTGGAGTCTTTAAGGTTGATGTCTCTAATTAGTGGATAATTGCAATTTGTAACTCATTCACTATTTAATTTGAAAGGATACATAGCCATTTTCAGTTAAACTATGAACTACTAAATGAGTACTCCATTCTATTTTATTTGATATGTACATGCTTTTACATTTTAAAATAATTAATTTCACACCTTTTTATATAATCTATAACGGTTATGACATGTTTGAGATCACAAATTTATAAAATCTCATATTATAAAGATATTAAGACAAGTTTAAAAACTATAATAAGACTGACATTAGTTGTGTAAGACTTCTTTTGTCTCACAAACAAAGTGAACCCATAGTTTATGAAACTAAAAAGTATAAAATTTGAGTCCACCAAACGAAATTACTAGCGTCACAGTGATAGCTTATTATCATTCCGCTTTTAAAAAAATAAATAAAGTTTTGAGAATGAGTGATCTTAAGAAAAAGCTTTTTATGGACCAATTTTACACATACTGGCGTCTGGCAATGAAAAAGAAATTTGCACGTAAGTAACTTTGTATAATTAGTAACTATTGATTGGTAACCCAAAATAAATAACCACCAACCTACCAGAAAAGGCATTCCTTTTTCTCGCCAAAGCCTAATCGATATTCTTTTTTTGGGTATCTGGAGCGCACATAGCAGAGCACATTTCGGGGGTGGTGCTCCCAACATAATTCTCTACATATCCAGAGCTCGAACCCGAGACCTTTGGTTAGAGAGGAATACTATTGCACCACAACCCATATGACAATCACTGAAAGGGACTTTAAAGATAGCCAGGAAAGGGATAACATGAGGGTAAAATTCCAACATCACTTGAAGACTTCTGAACTATTGAAGTTAATTTAAAGATAAGTTAAACAGACTCAAACTCTTAACACTGGGGTTAGAAATATATGTTACAACTTACAGTCACACTCAGAAAGGGAGCTAAAGGGGGTATAGGTTAGTAGGACAACAAACATTTCTCATTCTGCTGCACCAAAAAAGCAATGATCTGTGAGCACTTTGTAACTAAAATCACCTACTCAGTCCTGGATTTTTCACTTCTCCTTAACTAGCTTCCTCAACATTAGATTGAATACGTGCGGCAATATCATTCCTCTCTAGCTTAGACACAACGTCTGGTCCACAAAGTAGTATTAACTCTTCCTGTTTCACCATCATATTCCAACAAATATCAGTAATTTCATCTTTCTCGCCTTCACAACTTGCTAGGTCAGGTTTAAAAGAAACAACTTTGCAAGGGAAAAAAAAGTACTAGCACTAAAGAACAAGATGAATGGATGCTGCAGCAAAAGATTCAATGATACTAAACGTCTCACATTATTTATAACAAAAAGCTATTCAAGAATCAGAACTGTACTACCCTTATAAGGTGTCACAGAGGAGGGAAAGAAAATAGGGGATGACATGAAGAGTGTACTTGAGAATATTACTTTAAAAAGAGAAGAACGGAAAATCAAAGAGGACAAAAGTTAAGAGGAATACTTTTTTTTTTTTTTTTATGACAAGGAAAACCCGCAGCCGCTACCCTTTAGGTGCACACAGGGTAAAACCCCCGCTCCTATGCAATAGCTCGCAAACCACATAGGAGAGGTAACCCGCACTAGGCAATCCCGGTGCGACGAGCTCGACCCAGAAGACAAACCCCTTGCTTTCGCTGGCAAGGGGTTTCGAACTTGAGACCTCCAACATGGAAGTCCAAGCCCAAACCACTGGGCCACCCCGAAGGGTAAAGTTAAGAGGAATACTTATGAAGGTGTAAAGTACCTTTATCGAATTATTCTCCGAGGTAAGCTTCTCACATTCCTCAGAGAGCCGTTGGAGCTCATCTTTGAGTGAATGATTCTCATGGCTCAATGCTTCTACTCTACGTTGTAGCTCTTCACACTCTGCCTGCGAAAATACATAACGTAATACATTACTGTCAGAAGATCGAAAATAAATTTAGAGTACATTCTGGGTTCTCCAGCAATTGGAGCAAAGCAAACAACCAAACCATACATGAACAATGGTCAAGAGCTAAAGCCGGCTTGTTTGATGTCCCATCGAAATGCTAGTTGCTGTTGTAACATGAACGGAAAGGAGTATCATGTTTTTGTATGGGCAAAATGGTAGAATTTTTACACTAAGCCATACGTTGTTACTTCATTCTAAACAGATGTCATATACAATGACAGAAAACGTCCACATGCACAACGATGAACTCCATGGATAAATTTCTGCCCTATCTTATAGTGAAAAGTGATACTCTCACAATGGTTCCAATCATCTACTAGTCTCAGTGTATACACCGAATGTAGGTGAGTCTTCTCCCTTAATCCAAATCATGGATAGTGACTTATCCGTTTACAGCAGAATCTGTTTGTTAAACTACGGCAGATAAGAACCAAACCAAGATTTCTGTTCTTTCTTTTTCTGAGTTTCCACTAAAATGAAAAGCAGCTATTTCCTTGGTTTCTTGGCATTAATTTGATGACACTTACCATCACCTCCTGTTCCTATTTAATTTTAACAAATAACTATCATTAGGAGAAAACAGTAGCATCTGGGTGAATTGATAGTGGTAAAGATGTAAGCATCTTATTGCACTTATATTTTTCTCCTTTATCCTTTTGGTTGGATACATCTAAGTTATGCATTAATCCCCATTCCATGAGAAATTATAATGGTATTTACGTGTCTATCCACTTCCTATTCAATTAAACCAATCAAACTGAGGATGGATAAAGGATTTTCAAGATCTTAACTGATAGTTAGAGGAGGGTATATTCGACATTAGAGGCTGCACTTACCCAACCATGTCTCTCATAATGATAACTTTTTACTCCCTACGTTTGCACAGTATGGTTTGGCTAGGAAGATAAGGAAACAGTTTCACATCAGAAGGGATCAGTAGTTATATTTAGCAGCTGCATATTGTTTTTTTCAGTTCTCAGAACCTGTAAGAATGTAATGTTGGTACTTTTAAGTAAAGTAACAGCATCTTGATTCTTGGGATGTTATTGATTAACGGTCCATAAAAGAGGCTGTACTAGGATTTGATATAAGATTCTCTTTGGAAAGGGTTGGGAGATAGCTGGGATAGACTTACTTTTGAGAACAGGTTATCAGCCTTCAAGAAGATAGTGGTTTTAGGGAGACTATCTATAAGTGGTCTGTTTTAGTTGATATTTGATATGAATGCATCTGCTGTTGCTTTTTCACATTATATTCCAATTTTGATACATACCATCCGTTCATTTGTGTTCCCCAACTCAAAGAAATTTTCTCTCATGTGATGTCCATTGTCTTCACAAATCAAAATATAAAGAGAGACATGATCTTGTTTTTTCGGGGGGACAAGAAAAGGAAAAAACTAAGAAAGAAGTTATAGTAACTAGGGCCGTAAAACACTATCTGCAGATTAGAGCATGTGATATGTAGATATCACATCCAATTGTATTCCCATATTCTTAGGTGCTTATGATTTATGCTGGAGAGCATTTCATAAATGTGTTCCAATTAACTAGAAAAAATCATCATCACAAGACATTGAGGATTTGGATGAAACAAGAACTTGCAGCATCAATCTAGGTTTATGTGGCTAGACGACAATGCAAAAAGATCATTGTGCCATATGATGGCGTAAAAAGGATGATCTTAAGTCTCTCTGCTTCAAGCAAATGTCTGAGTCTGAACTAGGGGTGGCAAAATTGACCCGAAAAACCCTAACTAGAAAATAATTAAAAAATCACAAAGACAGAGATATAAATATAAAAAAGTGGGAGCCCTTCTGGAACAAAATTCATCTCTTCAATAGTTAACAATTTTTAGCATATCTAATATATGTCGTCATTATCAAACTTCTCGGTTGAAGTAACAGAAAGTCATCTTTAATTTTTTGTATTAAGTACTAAAACTCATTGTCAAATTTTCTGATGAATTCGTAGAAAGTAATCTGCAGATTTCTCAATTAAGTAAAAACTAAAAACCATGTAGCTTTTGAGTGGTTCTAATTTTCGTGCAATCTTTTCTGCAAGTAATTGCTGGACTAATTAAATGTGAAAGCTACAAAGGAAATAAAAAAATGAAATCGATAAAAGTTCATAAGTTGTTATTGTTAATCAATCTCCATGGAGAAAAGATTAAAATAGCTATTTTGCTTACAAAGAAAAATAGAATTATTATTAAATTTATTAGCTAATATATGTAGGTAAAAGGCAAGTTGGGCCATTGCCCAACCCACCCAAATTTAGCTCAAATCGCCCATTTGCCACCCCTAGTCTCCACGCATAGAACCTTTATAAGCTAATAATACAAGACATACAGCCAACTGACTGGTGAAAGACGGAAAGAGTAACATTATTATTTATATAAAAAATAACTCATACCTGCTTGCGGAGCCTTGACCTCCTAGCTGACTCCCTATTAGATTGCTTTCTCTTTTGCCTTTTAAGTTCACGTTCCTCCTGTTAAGAGAGGGTTATAACGAAATTTATCAACAAAATGAAACAGAAAAACAATGATAACAAGGCTAAAACCCCATCATTGAGTGTGTACTCCCCTCTTGCACACAAAAATGAAGGGGATGTGGAATGTAAAAAGTTGTCTCTCGTGTGTTACATAATTTATTGATCTACTTGAAATAAGCACGAATGTATTTTTTTAGGGGTAGGGTGTGTCATAAAGTGGAACAATGAACTTCAAAATAGCACAAGGTCCTGATGTACCCAGAGACGGAAATATCAAGATGAAGCATGTTTAAAAACTAATGAACCATATGAAGGTTTAAAAATTGTTATTGCAATAAATTATATTAGAAAATTGAATCCTACAAACAGGTTATTTTATCCCATAAAGATTGAAACCGATTCAGTCTTCAGGAGTTTTCTGGCATATTACTAGTCTCAGCTATTTTTGGACTAACCAAAACATCTGAAGCCTTATAAAATCAGAGTGTTGGATGCTTTCATAACTTTGTTCAGGTTATGATCTTTCTTCATAAAGTAGTCTTTTTCATTAGCATACTAATATGGAACTTTCTGTAGTCTCTGTTAAGAATCAAGATACACAGACAATTTTGTGTAATCAGAAAATATTCCACCTTCACTAATACCATCTGCTACTAGATGTGTGGAATTTATGTGCTTTTTAAAAGATAAGCAGGTAGACTGGCGAATTTGAAGGATATACAAATCTGGTTAAGAACAACAGTACTGATTTCAGTGAGTGAAGAGCTAAAGAAAAGAAAAAGTACCTGAATCCACTGATCATTCATCCTTCCTTCATGTCCTATAACTGGACCAGTTGCATTTGGCTGTAGTTTGATCGCTCCAGGACCGGCAGCTGCTGCATTCCACACGTCCATTCCAATATTTAGGTTAGTTGCAGGTACCGTGACAGGATTTCCATGTATAGAAGTCGGGTGATTCTCTTTTGCAGGATTATTCTGTGCACTGGCTCCTGGTGGTCGCCATAGTTAGAAACTCAATTATTTGTTGATAATAATAATGGCAGAATCAAGAAGAGAGTTCACAGAAGTTACCATCTGCAAGCATTTGATCAAAGCTTCCCTTCTTGTTTGCAGCAAATTCCTGTGAGATGGCACATGATAAAAAAAAGTTCCAACTAGCAATTGTGGGACAAGGTAAGAATAAAATTGAGACTCGTGATCTCCATGGTATGTAAACAAAGACAAGAGGTAATCAGGGGCGGACTGAATACTTACATTGTTATCATTTTCATCATTTGTATCTGATGTACCTTCACTTCTGCTTTCATCACTGTTGACGAAAAAATATAACAATCAGATGCATGAATGATCCATAATGAAGAATTTACAGAAATATGATTCATAATCAGACCTTTGTGTGGCACCATCATTTCCGGAACCCGAAGTAACTTTCCCATTGTCGCCTGCCTTGCCACCAGAACAGACCTTTAACTTTTTACTTGAATTCCGATCCTTCCCTTCAGGCCCCTTCCCATCTGATTCAGGATTTGCCAGCGCAATATTTGGAGCCGGCTGAAAATACATGAACAAAAATATTAACATGACCTGTCTTATTGTATTTTTTCTTTTGGGAAGAAGAGGTAACTTGCTTTTATCAGCTTTCAAATTCATAAGAATAAATTACGGATAAGCTTGATTACCGTGGCAATGTTAGGATGAGCATAAACTCCGGCAGGAGGATATAAAGCTGGATATGGAACTGGAGTCCCATAAGGAGGCATAAGAGGATGCTGAAATATGAGACGGTGATCAGAGTAAGTAGTACTGTGAGTTCACAGGTTGTGTAGCTAGTAATCGAAAAGAAATAAAAGAACAAATAAATTAGGAACAGAAAATCAATTACCTGACCTCCCCACATGTATGGGTGGGGAGCAGGAGAAGCAACAGGTGAGGCAAAGAAAGGAGGAGTAGCTCCAGCACTATAATAAGCCTAAACAGGAAAAGAAATAGAAAACTAAATTATTATTCATCAGCATTCATGTGGTTGGCTTAATCATTATGGAACTTAATAACAACCTGCATAGAGCTTGACCAATCAGGATATGAAGGTGCGGTTGGTGTCTCCTGATCAAACATTAGAAAACTTGTGAGCAGTGAGCCGACACATGCATTAACACACAGAGAGACAGAATAGCACGTGTTTAATGATTGATTAGCCGTAAAACATACAAAAGACAATAAAGAGAAAGAAAGGGACCTGAGTTAATGGCGGCTTTGAAGTCTTTGTAGGAGTGCTCTCTTCCCCAGCTCCCATTGGGTCAATCAATTGTATATGCGGGTATCCACGTGAATAATCCAAAAATGGCTTGCTCAGCTAAAGGCTAGATAGATTATAAATAGGGAAAATAAATTAGAACTCTTCCATTTTCTTTTTTTGGATAAGTAGAAGTTAGAACTCCTACCATTTTGCATCTATAAGGACTATTTCTTTCGTTGTCATAGGAACAACAACAAATATTATGCTCAATCTCAATTTGACTATATGAATCCTCACTTCTTAAGCTCAACTCATGTTATCATCAAACCAAGTAAAAATAAAAGTGAAAAATAAGTTTTATATATATAAATAATAGTAATTATAATAAATAACAATAATATTAGAAGTTCTCTAACAAGACTAAATCATATTCCCTACTAGTAGATATCACCTATATGAATCCTTTTCTACCATTGTGCCCTATCTTTAGCTAAGTCTACATTGTGAGGCATTGACCCCAAGAAAACATAGGTCTTTCAAGAGAACTTCCTTCCATGTGATTGCTCACATTGCCAGTCCCAAACCGAAAAGGACGAGGGTTGTGGTAGGCTTGCAGCCAGCGTGAAAATTGTCAATTCATGAGCCATTGTCATATGAACAAGTATACAGATTTTGGCTTTCTAATAAACAAATGATATACAAATTCCGCCTCGAAAGCTAACCTTATGACACAAAAAGAAGACTAAAGATCATGCCTCAAATCCACATTAGTTACGGTTGGCTTGATGTAAATACAATGATCAAAAAATTACACTTGTGAAATATATCGGTATAGATCTATGTTGCTCAGACTAGGGTGCGCGAATCCGATCCGAGTGTAGATCTAGAGGTCGGATTCTTCATGACACGAATTTTAAGATCGGGGGTATGGATCCAAGTTGCCATGTTTTCTTCACTATCGTGTTTCCTTTTCATTACTACTTCGATTTAACTTTCTTGAGATGATGGTCTTCCGGAAATAGTCTCTCTACCTCCACGAGATGGAAGTAAGGTCTATATAAGTCCTACCCTCCCTAGCCTCACTTTGTGAGATTTTACTAGGTATATTGTTGTTGTTGTTGGAATATGAATTCGAATGCGGATGCGGGTGTTGGGATGCAGCCAATAAATGTATATTACGACATATAAAGTATATATTTCGATTAGTTTGAGTTATTGAGCTAAAACTAATAACTTCATTCCTTACAAACACCAATATTTTATCTTTTCTCGCATGATGGAAAAGCATTCTCATACTTTATATGGTCAATCTATACTCTCGATCATAGAATATGGTCAAATTACCCAAGGTAAGTTGACCAAATCCGATAAGAATCTCACACCCATGCCGTGCCGACACAGGTGTGGCAGGGATTTTGAAGAGTTCACGCAACATAGGTGTAGACAAGTTCTTTAAACCTCTCTGCCTAAGAGTAGACCGTACACACCATGCATACCATAACAATGAGAAACAATGTCATATTTCCTCGTTTTGGTCTACACAAAAACGATTCACCTGTATCATGAAGCTGATAGAAACAAGGATGAAAGAAGTTGTAATTCCATTAAAGAATAAATAATTTACAAAGCCATGCAAAGCAATCTTTTAAACTTGCAGAACGATCTGTATGTGACTCAAATATAGAGAAAATGAAGCACAAATTTAAGAGAGATATTTGTGTAAATAAGATGTGTACTCATTTCAAACTAAATCTTATTAAAAATATTAAAGTACTTTCTTAAAGAAATTGCTATCTGGTAAGTTTTCTTCAAAAGAGAACATTGTAGACTAACAGAAAATCAAGACAAGGAAAGTCATTTACATGGCTACATGATGAATCTGGAGAAAAGCTACTGGATGTATCTATTTACATAATCAAAGTCCAAAATATAGATAATGACATTCATTAATAAAGGTCAAGTTTTTCCTTAATGGTTGCTAGTCCATACTTTTCATGGCTTCAACATCATTCCCATAAAGACCAATTGCACCAAAAACAGAATGCCAATCCTGCACAAATGACTGATTGCAAAAAAGTTGACAAAATTAATCACGTCTTCTTGATGTTAAATCTTTCTGCGCCTGATACTGGTGTTTTTGCTTAAAGAATACAGCCAACATCTATGTACACCATCTTCAGGCACAGCTTTTGTTCACCTTTTCTTATAAATAAATGGCAATAAATGTCCACTCAGAAATAGAATGCTTAACCTAATATCCAAATAATGTATTTTCCAAAAGCTCACCCACTGCAAGCCGCCCCACTAATAGACATGACATAATTCTAGTTGAATCAATTAAAAGTGCATTGTATAGCAAAGAGAACTAGGCAGAACTATATCGTTTTACGAGCATGTATTTAAACTCATTATAGAAGAATCAAAATCTTATGCAATCATTCCTCGCAGAGTCTAACTAATACAACAATTCCAAGTTGAGAAAAGAAACAAAAAAATAGTATAAAAATAGGTTGTGGATGGCAAGTTTAATATTTTATATTCTTAAAGGCAGTAATGTACGTAATTAGTGATCAACCATACCAAAATTTTCCCTGGTTTTTTGCCGAATCAATTTTACTACTGAATAATAAATTTGTGATGCGTGTGTGATGCTCAATTAGAAAGCTGAGTCCTAAAAAGAAAAGACGGCTTGTTAATGTTGTGTTACACTTACAAGTTTTACAAAGGATTAAAATCACAGAGATCATTCTAACTAGTATAGCAAACAAAACATAATCTTGAACATCACAACCAATTTCAGTCCAGGCTCTGCTTGACAACTCCCCCAGGGAAAGAGCTTTTGTGGAAAAACAAACCAATTTTGCAATAGTCAAGAGCGCCTATTATTTCCCCATTCCTCCTCCAAAATCAAGAAAAACAGCATCCAGTTTGTATTAATTTCCTTTTTATTGCTAAATAAAAGGTTAATCAATCTAGCTTAAAAGAAAACTTCAAATATTCGTCAGATTACCCAAATTTCGGTGTGATGTTGCTTAAGAAACATGCCTTTCACACCTTACAGCAAAAGATTAAACCCAAGGAAGAAATGGAGAATTTTGGAAAGTTTACATAAACCCAAAAAAGATTTGAATCATAGGCATATTTAATTCACAACACAAAGCTGGTCAGAGAATTGGGTTTTCTTTTGTCAAAATTAAACAACTTAATTGCAAGAACTTACTTTCAAGAAACCTTTGGAACTTGCTAAATTGATCATCAAACTCAAAAAAAAATTTAAAAAAATCAAAACTATTCAACAGTAACAAGAATCAAGAAAACCACTGACAACTAAAAAGATCCCAATTTTAAAATTTAAATCTTTTAAGGGTAATTCTCCTGGAGTTGTCGGTCATTGTGTATGAAGAGTATTAGCATGTTAGCAAACACAAAATCAAACAATTCATAAACAAATACTAGAAAGTAAGAAACAAAAGAAAAAAACAATGAAAATAAAGGTGGTGGGGAGAGGAGAGCTGACCTGTGTACTGAATCTGAGGTGGAACAGAAGGTTCCTAAAAGTTAAAGTTTTTTATCCCACCCCCAACTGATTCCTCAGGAGATTAAGAAAAAAAAAAACATCCTAAACAACAGCTGCCATAAAGAAAACACAATCTTGGTTATTGGGTTTGAAACTTTGGACAGAAAGAAGACGGTTTAGTCAAAATATTTTGTTTAATTTGTGTGTGCCATGTAAGAAGTGATTGGGGTTTTAAGTACAATTGTAGGGTTTTGAGGGGAAGATGACACGTGACAAGAAAACAGCGTCAAGACTTGGCCAAACTATAGTGGATATGAATCACAAGCCAACAATTTATAGGACTCCCAATTTGTTTTCTTCTTCATTTTTACTTGTTCATTAAATTAATTTTTTTTAAATTATACTTCTAATATCAACTATTCATTTTCAAGTTTGTTGAGATAATAAACTAATCAACATGAGTATAATTAAATATATATTTTATTTTTACAAAGAGAATGCAAAATTTATTATGAATAGTAAAAGTGATTTAAAATGAAAGAATATCTAACCTTGACACGTATCAAAAATAAAATTAGCTTTGATTTTGATTTGGCTTATCATGTCACTTGACAATTGACATTTTATTAATATGATCCATGATTAATGTTAGACTTTTTTACGAATTCAAATTTAGTTGAACTTTAATATGGATATCGAACATCTAATTTTTTTAAAAAAAAGGAGAATTGACATATAATATAATTTTATTTACCTAAATTTGACTAAGTGCAAAATGACGTGGCATAAGTTAAGGCCTTATGATAAAATAGTATCTAAATGGATCTTGAACTAATAAATTTGACTCATTTGTAAAGTTCAACATGTAACAATTTGGATAGAGATTTGGTTCAGGCCTTAATTAATTAGTTTGCTTATATTGACACATGATTCTGATTGGGGTATATAGTTTTAAATTATTAACTTAAATCCATTTGGCACTATCATTATCCAAAGAATCTTAAATAAATATAATAGTATATATTAGTGTTAAATGTGGATGTTTTCCTAAATTTCAAATAAGACTTGAAGGTGTAAAGTGAAATAAATTCCGATTTTTTTTTTATAATTCTCGTGGTCAAAGAGGTCCTTCCTTGAACTCAATACACATTTAGACCTGAGGATCCACTCTATGTTTGAATCATTTGTATTCTCCGCTTACATACTAATGCATTTGGACTGCCAACATTTTTTTTACAAACAAACAGAAAAAGAATACTCAAGAGAATTGCAAGGAAAAGTGCATCAAAAGATAATATTGTTTTCTGTTCTATTGCTTTCTGTACAATGATGGTCTATTTTGGAGGCATTGAAGGCTGTTCTACTTCATATTATACATATCATAAAACTGGCGAAAGAAGACGGACGGGGAAGTCCTTCAATTATTTACACCTATATTAATATCCTAAGAATAATGTCTCAGAGAGAATTGTCATATGCACTCATGAAGCAGCAACATGAACTCCTGTGTTTTTTCTTGCTATTTTCTGCATCTTTGTCCATCAAACAATTTGTGACAGGAGAATTGACCAACTCATTGCCTGTGGGATGCTCCGTCTCAAACAGATTGGGAGAAGAAGTCAGGGAGCCACACACATTGCGAAGAATGTTTGCAAGGAAATCTGATATTTGCTCAAATTCTGGCCGCTCTGCTGGATCCTCTGCCCAGCAAGAGCTAAGAAGGGGTTCTATCTCACTCGGAATGTTATCCATGCTGGGACGCATTTTCTGGAATTTATAGAGGAAAGGAATTTTACCAATCACTGAAACGTTGTTCGATGTGAAAACTTTGATCAACTCTGACATTTTAAGTCAAAATAGACACAAAAAGGTAGAAACATACCGTAGCTGTAGCATATGCCACCATAATGTTGCTTCTTCCCTTAAACGGAGTGCTGTTTGTGAGCAGCTCCCACAGGATCATTGAGAAACTGTAGACATCCACTTTATGATTGTAGTATTTCTTCACTCCAATTCTAATTGGGTCCATGCTGAACATCTGACATTGACAAAGGGTAAGACATATACTATTATTAAGCAGGTTGTAAACATTTCCGACCAATTTAATTAATACCTCCGGAGCCATCCAGCGGTATGTACCAGCTTCTGTTGTCATTTCAGCTTCTGCATCCTCCCTAGCTAACCCAAAGTCAGCTAGTTTAATTATTGTCTTGTCTTCTGTGAGGAGTAAGTTACCTACAAATGTAGCAAATACTGGTAATGAAATAGAATCAAACCTTCCTTTTTAGAAATTAGGCTTTATTCACATGATAGGTGACACATGGTCCATGTGTTTGCAAACAATATTGTGTTAACCGACGAAACAAGTGAGTAGGGTGGGCATAGTACGGTATTGATATGAAAACGGCACACATGGAGTAAAATGGATATAAGGATTCAATATAGACAATTCCAACTAGTCTGGGTTTGAAATTGAGTTGTTTTCTTATGTTCAAGCTAAATCATAAAAAGGATCATAAACTTAAATTCATGCAACTCAAGCCAGCAGTAATCCTGATCAGAGTGTGATTAGCCACCTAAAACTTAACAATTGGAAGTGCAATAGCAAATTACGAGATAGGCAGAGCATTACTTGGCTTCAAGTCGCGGTGAATAATGCCAATTGCATGCAAATACTCCATTGCTCGAGAAATTCCCAATGCAAAACTTAGAGAGAGTTTCAAATCTGGACATTGTGGTCGGGTGCTCCATAAGAACTTCTGAAGCGTGCCACCTCTCATTAGCTCTGTAACTAACATCAATGTTGGTTCCATGGAAGCACCAATAAACTATTTCAACAATTTTGAGGACATATTAGCAACTAATGAAATAATCAATCACCATACAGAAGGATTGTTTTAAGGCAATTTCTGCACAATAATGTGTAATGAGGGAAGAAACAGGGCAGTCCAATGCACTTAGTATCCCGCGTTGACAGTTCAGATGGGGTCCGAGGAACGGCTGCAGCCATGGGAGTATGACGTAGGCAGCTTACCCTGATGCAAGCATCGATGGTTGATTCCACGACTCGAATCTGTGTCCTATAGGTTACACGGAGACAACTCTACTGTTGTCCCAAGCTTCCCTTCTAATGTGAAATGAGAGAAACAGGACAAAATTTGAAGAAGTGCCTGAAGACTAATGCCTGACGCTTGAATCCTTTTACAGACACACTTAACAGTGCCTGTATTTTACTGTTGTACGAAACTAACACTATTGCATTAAATATAGGTGTAAACATATATATATATATATATAAAAACTCAACAATCTAACAGCTAAGGAGCTTAAAAGTTGGATCATTCCTAATTCCTGCATTTATTCTTCCCAAGACATAAACAATTAACCACACAGTTTGTCTGAGTATATACTTGGGACAGAGAAGCGGAAAACAAAGGCATGATGTCCGGAACAAATTGAAAAAGAATAGATTAAAAGTTGATATGATACTAGTACTTAGGACACAGTGGCATAAACGGCAACCTTTTCGAAACTTATCCGTTGTCCTGCTAGTTCATTGGCCCTCTGTTTGAGTACAACAACACTTGCACCACAATTTCTAACTAGTTGAGGTCAGCTTTGTCCTCAAGTTTGAGCAATTATCAGATAATGGACCATTCAATACATATTGAGCCAGCATGCAGTTTTCTAGTTTGACCAACTCTCTCATCAGCAATACAACATGGGATGAAACCATTTCAAACAAGAATCAAGTTTCAGAGGACGCAACTTTGTACCAAGAATCGACAAAATAGTTCAGAAAGAAACCGGTATATAGTTATGGATATTATCTACACCATATAAAAGTAAATCCAAATAACTAAAATAGATTTTAAAGGGAATGCAACCGTGGATATTTATACAAGAAAGCTTAACAAAATACGAAGAAAGGACAGGAGCACACTAGCTTTATAAATAAATCGTTTCCACATGGAAATGGTATGAAGTAAACAGGAATTCTTTTCACTTTATATCTGGATTTATATATATTCTTTTTACAGGGGTAGCACCAAATATCTAATTTTAATAACAAAAATGATGCATAGGCCGTGGCTTTTATTCCCTTTCTCAGTGGACATCAAACCCAGTAAAGCAATCACTGTTTTCTGATTTTGAGTCTGACTCTATTACTGTGTTGTAAAGTGATGCCAGCAAAAGCAAGGTAGACAAAGTGAACACAAATTAACTAGTATCACTATTTTTTATTGAACACCATACCTTCACAATATTTTCATGCTTCACTTTAGATAGTAAAGTAACCTCCCTCTGGAATTTCACTTTTCGCTCAGGACTCACATTTGCCGACATGTCTGGCTGTATTATTTTTATTGCAACAGGCATGGATTTATATCTGGAACAAGTATTACAAAGAGTGATTTAGAATAGCAGGACCCTTAAATAAAACGAATTGAAATGCCTGATTACATTTAAGAGTGCAAAATATAGTAACCTTAAAGCCATGTAATATGCACTATCAACCTTTAGTTGTACCAGAATGAGAGGAAAATCCAAATTTAGAAGATCCTAGATAGATGTTTTGGGTATATATATATATACCATATATAACTAAAGTAGATAATCTAAGAACCAAATTCTTCTGATATGAACTAAGCAGTTATTATCTGAAAACATTATGAGGTTTTATTCTGAAAACATCTACTCAAACATAAATTTGGCTATCTTCATGTCCGTATCAGTTACCAATAAAGGGAGCAGGAAACTAAGTTTTCAATGGTTACGCGAGGTGAAATTACGAGTAATGGTTGAAATGCACTAAGGGACACTTCAATGAAGACATTCAGAATTGAAGTGGAACTGAATTTATGAATTCCAAAATTACAAATTCTCTAGTTTCATTTCAAATGAATTCAGACAACATATCATGTAAACCATAATGGAGTTTGTATTTTAAAATAAATTACCATCAGTAAATCGAAATGGTTGCAATCTGCAAACAGTATTGTACAGTAGATGTGAAACATATTGGGACAAATCTCTCGGTCCAAATAGACCCTTATATCTCTTCATCATTTTGATGTGTTGTAAGTTTGGATATGGAACCATTTTTCTCTGTCAATTTTTGTTTAAAAAAAATCCGAAAGATCATACAAATTCTTTAAACATTGGACTAAAGTTACTAGTTTTGAATGAGGAAGGAAGTTGGTTTTAAGAAATCTTATTACAAATGAAATATATGCATTATGGATAGTTTCCTCTGATACATTTATTTTCTTTACATTAATAATCTTACTCCTAAGTATATTAGTTAGTGTGGCTACCTATCACAAGGATAGAGAGATGAGTTAAGAGAGGATTTAAGTTCTAAAAAAGATCATTTCATTTCCACTATTTTGCTCCTGAATAACATGTAAGGTAGAGAAAGAAATCTATCTACTTCGCTAGCAAGAGATGTATGATTTGGGAAGCAGAACATTTTTATCAACTTACAACTTCTACCTTATTATGCAGCCTAATATGTTCTTACTTCATTGCCGGGAGAATGCACTTGGATTAAAAGATAAGAGCACATGAACCTGTTTACTCAATCCTCTCACCTTAACAAAAATTAGTCCTTTTAGTCAATAAAGTAACATAGTGAAACTATATCTCAATAGAGTTCACTTCCCAATTACAGACTTAGGACAAATAAGGAAAAAACGATAAGATTTACTATTGAACTCAATGCCAAATGAATTAGTCAAACTATCTTTGGTAATCAGCAGATATTATTGTCACGAAAATTTATTAGAAATGCCAGCAGGTCAGAAAAATCTAAACATAAGCTGAAACACTAATTAAGTAGACATTTTTCTCCTTCCTAGTCTCTAGTTGAGTAAGACTGAAAGCTTTAGCAGAGACTCGTGAAGACGTGAACCATTAGCTCACTATAACTTTTATAACCGAAAAAGAGAAGACGTAATACACGGGTCTGCAGAAAGATCCAAGGAATTTGTGAGCTTAGAAAACATATTTTTCTGCTTTTGACCACCGACAACCTGATCTGTGCACAATTGGAACTTTGGAAGTAAGAAAGTTTAATCTAGATAACATGCTTTCTCTTTCTACAGAATTCAGACCTCTGAGTTTTCACTTTGCCTTTGCCTATCAAATGAAATGTAAGTTCAGATGAGGACTTTGATTAGAATTCCAATAAATAGCTTCTTTCTTTCCTTTTTTAGTTATATAAATTTGAAAGAGAAAAAATCAACAAAACAATCACGAGTCTCTACTTCATTGCCAAGAGAATGCATTTGGTTGTTTTAGTTTTGTAATTCTTCAACCCTCTCCAAAATTGATAAGATTACAATTCAAAGCAACAATATATTTCCCTAGATGATTATATCAGATTTAGGTTGAAAGTTCACTAAATATCTAAGCTCAATAAGAGCACAGGAACCTGTTCACTCAATCCTCACCTAGACAAAGGTTAGTCCTTTAGTCAATAAGGTAAAACAGTGAAACTATATCTCAGTAGAGTTCACTTCCTAGCCTCCCAATGTCAGATTAGGACAAATAAGGAGAAAAGGATAAGATTTACCACTGAACTCAATGCCAAACGAATTAGACAAACTATTGGTAGTCAGCAGATATTATAGACAAACTAAGTAAGTAGACATTTTCTCCTTCCTAGTCTCTAATTGAGTGTGAAAGCATTAGCATAGACTCGTGAAGACGTGAACCATTAGCTCACTATAAATTTTATAACCGAAAAGAGAAGGCGTAAACCTCGGGACAATAGAAAGATCCAAGGAATGTGTGAGCTTAGCTAAGACATTTTTTTCTGCTTTTGATCGCCGACAGCCTAATCTGTGCACAATTGGAACTTTGAAAGCAGTAAAAATTAATCAAGATAGCATACTTTCTGATTCCTCAGAATTCAGACATTTAGGCTTTCAATTTGAGTTTGCCCATCACATAAAATATGAATTCAGATGAAATTGAATAATAAATCCTCCTCTCTTTCCTCTCTTTGAATTAAGCATTGCTCATTCTGTTGGTGCTTGAAACAACTGTATCAACAATATAGTCTACAATTTTATACAAGGAACTGCTGAACTTAATCACTCCCACAAGTACTAGACAATTCTTTCTGATTATACATAGTCCAATTTTGAGATGCTAGGGAAGATGAAAGGGACAATGCTGACAATTGAAATACCATTAATACAAATACAAGCATAGAAAACAGAAACACAAACCAAAAGTAAAATTCTTTCATCACCCTTTTACTAGGGAAGAGGAATGAGGGAAGTGAATAAATTAGGCAACAAAGCTAAGCACAGCGCCACACAATATCCCAGAACTACACGGGTCGATATGAATTTTGTTCTTTGTAAGAAGGATAACAAACAATGTAGCAATTAATTCAAGAAACATAAACCAAGATACGGAAAAGAAAAGGGTTTTCACTTCAGCGAACAAATTGACAGACCGAAACCCCCCAAGAAATCAAGAAAACTCCAAAATTCAATTCTTGAACACAAATGCAATTAATTCAAGAAACATAAATGGGGTTCAAGAAAATGGGGAAAAATTCAAGAAAACGAAAAGGGTACTCACAATCCTTCATAAACAACTGAATAGGGACCTTCACTGATCACATGACCAATAGAAAGGTGTTGTAGATCGATTAGCAGCTTCTTATCAATGCTGACAGAATTTTGAGCAGAAAAATCATCATCAATTGCAGAACCATCAGAAAAATTGCCAAATGGGTTAGAGAGAGAACGTTCAAGATTGATAAAATCCTTAGTGTCCACCATAGCTATTAAGCAACTGTTGCATTACAATAGCAGAGAGAAAAGAGGAAGAAGAGGAGTATATATGTAAACCCTGTGGGGGTGGGGGGGTGTAGGGGGTGGGGAGTATAAAGGGGTGGGATGTCATTTGAAAAGAGTTGCAGTGATAGGAATAAGAGGGAAAAATCTCTTGAATTTAGTAATTTATTAATCCTTGCATTTATTTTCTTGTACTAACGCAGGACAAAAAAAGTAAAAAATTTACCCCAAAAGAAAAAAATCTTAAAAGTGGTTCTAATCTTTACTCCTCCCTTCCATGTTTACCCGTTTATATTTGACTTGACATTCTCTTTAAAATTAATTAATAAATAAAATAATATTTTTACTATATCATAATTATTAATATTAAGAAATAAATTAGATATTATAATAATGATAAAATAAATATAAAATGATAAAATTATCTGAACAACTAAAATTGTGTGTTTATTTTTATTGCAGTGATACAAGAGCTCGTGCAACACGAGTTCAATATATGTTATTTTTTTTATCTCGATTTATGTGATCAGTAACATAGATAGAATTTGGAGAGTTGATCAAATTTTTCATTGACGTAATTTTATTTTATTTTTTAAAGTAATTTAAGTTGTTAATTATTGTAATTTATAGTACTTTTAACGTAATTTACAAATATATAAATTATTCAAAATACCTTTTTAAATTGTTAGAAATGTTTTTACTCTCTTTGTTTCAATTAATTTCGCATAAATGAAATTTGGAGAATCAATCAAAATTTATTCGACCATAAATTTTTTATACGAAGTTTTAAAATATTTTAAATTAGTAAAATTACTCGCGCTTAGCACGAGAATTTAATGTCACACGGAATTTATAAAATAATACTTATAACCTGTCAGACATTAAAACTAAAACATTATATTATCTTACATACAAGATTGCGTAGTAACAAACATTAATAAAATAAAGGAAAATGAAAATTATTATATCTTATCATTTATCCTTAATAACATAAGCATAAATTAATGATTATAAAAATACATACCAGGATCTGTAACATAAGCAATGGTGTCAGTGAGTCACTCAACAAGAGCAAAGTACACAACTATTTAATTGTGAAGAAGAAGAGGTTCAGAGTTTTTGTTATTTTAAAATGACAGGAAATCCCTCTATTTATAGACAATAAAGGGTAGTGTGAACAAATGTTTATTCTGCCTTATCAGAAAGGTTGTAACTATTTGGAAAAGTTGCAACCCTTCGGAAAGGTCACAACATTTCATAAAAGTCACAACTTCTCATAAAAGTCACAACTTTTCATAAAAGTCGCAACTCTTCATTAAAGTCAGAACTTTTCTTAAAAGTCACAACTTTTCATGAAAAAGGAAGACCAGTTTTAAAAATAAATAAATTAACAGGGAATTTTGGTTTGTGGTGGCGCCATGTAGACGGACTTAAGGTTCTCTTTTTTTTTAATATATATATATATATATGATTGTTAATTGTATGATTTATAATAATTTTTATTTTAAATATTTAAATGACAAAAGTGCCCTTTAATACGATTTTAATTTCAAAATTCACACACGTCGAATAAGACATGAGTGCCTTTACCCTCTTTTACTTAAATATAACAATGACAAGTAAAATTAAACTGAGAGAATACGTAACATGTTGGAGGTAATAACAGTACTTCTGGCGTGCACGTACGTCACGTGCGGATGTGAAAGTGTTGTTTTTTATTTGAATTTAATAAATTGTTTGACCTATTTTATTTTATTTTTTAAAAAAAAACACTAATTTGGAAAAAAGTTTTTTTTGATAAAGTATTTTTTAAAGTATCGATTTATATTTGACTAGACAATTTTTTAAAAATTCTTCCTCAATATTAAAGTAATAATATATATTTAATCAGACTTTAGTTTCCGCTACTATTGTATATACTTTTTTTTTCAATAAAAAATTGACTGAGTACCTTAATTATTGTACAACAATGACAAGTAAAAGGGGTTTGAGAGAGTACGTTACGTGTAGGAGATAGTAACGGTGCTTCTGACGTGCATGTAGGTCACGTGCATATATGAATATATTGTTTTTCATTTAAATTTGCTAGCTTGTTTGATCAAACTTTTATTTTAAAAAAACACTAATTTGGAGGAAAGTATTTTTTTTCCGAAAGTATCAATTTATATTTGATTAATCAATGTTTTAAAAAATACCTTCTCAATATTAAAGTAATAATATGAATTTGATCAGACTTTCAAAAAGTGTTAGCATAGAAAAACTTTATTTTAGATTTTCAAACAATAATTTCTAGTACCATCATATATTCTTATTTTTCAGTTAGAATTTGATCGAACATTAACTTTAAAATAAATATTTTTAAAAGAAACCAAAAAACTTTTGACTTCCCTAAACTTAACACTCTATAGATTCTATTTTCACACCATATCACCATTACATTAAATCAACTCGCAATAATAGATATTTTTTATAGTTAAACCTCAAAATATAACTAAATAATAGATAATTTTTATAGTTAGACCTCAAAATAGAACTAAACTAATTAAACATAGCACTAATAATATACGTTTGCTTTCCTCTATTAGTTAATGTATATATATAACTTAAATCTTTTCTAAATATGTGTAGTTTGTTCTCATATATTTTACAAAAACGAATGAAGACTTTGATTTGAATTCCAATAAATAGTTTTTTCTTACTTTTTCTTTATATTAGATATTTTGAAAGTGAAAAAATCAATAAAACAATCACCCTAAAAAAAAAAATGATTGAAGTTTTAGCTCACAAGTATGCATTCATATACATTATTCCTTTCTTCCATGTTTATTTGTACATATCTCGATACACCTCTTAAAAAAAATAAAAAAATTTACTATATTACTCGTAATTTTTATTCTCTTTATTTATTTTTATTTGTCCATGCTTAACATGACTCATCCCTATATCATTCTTATTATAAAAAAAATAAAATCGTGGGATTTTATCGTGATGAAACTTCTTTTAATTGTCTTCTAGCACAAGAATTTCTTTTCCTAAAAGTGGGAAAAGGGAAGATGAAAAAACAAGAAGAATTTAGAGGTAAATAAGAAGCTCTCACAATAATTATGATACACTTACGTGTAAAAAATCATCATAAATTTATTTAGGGATAAGAGTCTGAAAAATACCCAACTTTGATTGAATTTGTTGTTGCGATACTAAACTTACATAAGGACTTATTACCTTCCTAGACTATTTAATAGTGTATTTTTTACCCCCGAACTATTTAATAATATATTTTAAAGGTATATATGTGCCCACATGGACACATTACTATTTATAATTTTGTATTATTTTTTATGTCCACGTGAGCAAATATATATGTTTAAAATATGATATTAAATAGTCTAGGGAGGTAATAGGTCCTCATGAAAGTTTAGTATCGAAACAACAAATTCGACCAAAATTGGGATATTTTTAGATCCTTTATCCCATTTATTTATTGATCATTGTGAATTCACATTACAACTCCTTTTTTCTTTTCTTTTTTGAGTTTACTCTATCCTTTTTGTTGTGAGTGTTTCATAAATTTATAGCGTGGTAATGAGTGTTTTTTTTTTTTGTCAAATTCAATGTAAAGTTCAGTTCCCTCAAAAGTTCAAGGAATCGAACTGTCCGTTTCAAATTTCAGTTATAGACTTCATGTCCTTTTCTTTGACTTTTTTGTTAATTCAGTCCGTCATTTTTTTTTTGTCAAATTTTGAGTTAGCATACCTATTTAAAAAGTATTAATTGATATGGTAAATTTATTATTTTGCTCCTATTAATTGATAGGAACTCAAATATATTTATTCAGTATATTTAAAAAAAATATTAACTCAATATTAATAAATTGAGGATATAATAAAAAAAATTAAATTGTCCTTCCTTAATTTGTGAAAAATGACAAGTTAGAGGGAAAATCAAATTAGGAAATGTTTAACAAATAAATAGTGACAGAGAGAGTATTTATTTTGAACTTTGCATGTTAAGAAACAATGATTGATATGGGGATTTAATCATAATCATATAAATTGATGTTTAGATTAGGGAAGTCTTGGAAAATAATTTGAGAAATAAATAATTAGTGCTAAGGGTAAAACATGAGAAAGAATAATATATTATTTTTTTAATATGTTAATAGTGACAAGTAAAATAAAAAATTTAATGTTTAAGTTAATTAGCTACCTGGATTTTCACCGTGAATATTAAGAAGAAGATTTCTTGTTTACATTAACAATACTCCCTCCTGTCTGAAATGCAAAAACAACACTTGTTTCAGCCCATGGACCTTCAAAGGCCCAGTAGAAGTAACAAGGAGTCTGGACAATTGATGTGATGATAATGGGCCTTTTCATTACTTTTGAGCCCATAGACAATCTATCATTAATTGGGCCCAACTGCATGCAAGGAAACCCAGTGACCTTTCTAGTGGACCACCAATCTACCAAGCCCAAAACCCTGTTTCACCAACCTTTCTAGTGCACTACCTTCACTTTTTTTTTTTTTTTTTTTCTATAGTTACAGTTTCAATGGCGCTCCATAAGTATAGTTTCGTTTGCTATGGAGGCTACGGTTTGAATATTTCGCTTGTGAATATACAAATAGGGTAAGTATATACAAATTATGTATTTAAACATTTATGAATGTTTTAGAACTCCGTTTGTATGTTTCGCTTGCCAATATACAAATAGGGTAATTCATTATGATTTTTTCAAAAACAGTATACAAATAGCTAGGTTAAGCATATACAAAATTCTGAATTTATACAAATCAGGCGAATAACAAGAATTAGGGAAGCAGTAGCCGCAAATTATAATTTTCTTAAACTGTAGCTCTGGAACCTAGTATAGGCTAAATATTGTTGTTCTGCATAATTACTCTAATTTAATTTTCATAGGTATAGATTTTGAGTTAGAGCAACACCTAATTTTTGTTCTTTTTGGAATCCTAGAATGACCCACAACCACAATAACTTCTGCCACAATTTGTGTCCTTCGAGTGAGTACTTTGTGTGCACCGGATAAACCTCACTTGTGTAATAGCTAGCCTGCAACACCTAAAACTTTGTTTTGAGACTACTTATAATATACGTATTCTTATACTATACTAGAATTGACAAATAATAGTAGCATTTGTCACATGTTTTAAACTACATGCGACAACATCTTCTAAAAGCTATTACTTGAATTTTGATCTACTTAAAAAGCTTAACCATGAAACATTGATGACTTTCAAATTTTAAAATGTAAATAGTCAATGGGATAAAACCCATTGACCCTATTTATTTATTTTGAAAATTAAAAAATAAGATTACAAAGTGACTGTGCAAAAGGTTCATATATAGGTAGGACCATTAAACCATTATAAGAAGATGCACTAGTTACCACGCACCATTGTCTTCGGATCTTAAACCATAATTCCTTTTTAATCTCAATTAATCTCTAACTAATTAATTATATTATGTTACACATAGATACGTGTTACAAAAATAATAATAATAATAATAAAGATAGTGACAAATGACAATATATATTTTATTTATTGTTTAAGAAGTCTGATTAGATATATACTGAAAAACAACAAAATTAGTAAGTGGGTGAGCATGTGCTCAAAGCTAGCTAACAAATTTGTCCAAAAGAAGACTGCAAGATTTGAAAGGACACGTAACCCCATTTCTTAACCATCTAGGTTGTTCTAATTAAGTCTGATTATCTATTATTTTAATTGATCAGAGTTAATTGTTTAAGCATATAGATTCTCTAATATCAAACGTAGACAAAATCCAATTAGCTGTACATCTTTATTTTTTTTGCTTTTAAATATGGCCGGCGAATTATCTTACTTTATGTTTAGGTAGCTTAATTTGGTGGCTTGTGGGGCTTTTCATTTCATATTTCTACATTATCATTATAATGAAAATATTTAACTTTCCTTCCAGTAGCAAAGACAAAAGCTGCCCTTCTTTGTGGACTTCCCTTTAAGCATTTGACTCAATATAAATCTTTTACTGCTACTTTATTACATAAGTAAAATATGCATTCCGTCTGTTTCAAAATAAGTGATATTTTATATTAATATCAAATTAGTGATGTTTATTTTGATTTTCAATAAGTGAATTTTACATAATCAATAATATGTGACTATAAAATAAAAAAAACACCACTTATTTTAGAACACGTTAACAATAATATGTGGCCATTAAAAGAAGGTAATGGAGCTTAGGCACTAAAAAGTCATAACCTACATATATATTAAGGCTTAAATTAGGGCGCAAATTATGGATTGTCAAATTCTATGGGCGTACATAAATTACAAGATTAGAATATTATCCATGTGCGAAGAATTTAAAGAGTGAAGCAGAAGGGGCTCAAGCTTAGAGGAGAAAGACCCAAGAAATTACCGTCTCAATCCACACGTTTTTCTTTTTAATCAATTTTTTTTTTAAAAAACATCTCAATTATATATTTATAAAAATTTTCACTTCAAAATTCAATAATTTAGTTAAACAAATGTCTAATCTTTTTTTAGACTGCATATTTTAAAAGTCTGAAAATGTACTTTCTTTCTTAAATTTCATGCGTAATTAAAATATATATCATATAAATTGAGATTATAAAATACTTTTATCACTTTTATTTGTTATAACTGTACTAAAAATAGATGTTCTTTTCTACTAATCCAAATCAAAAAAATCAAAAACTAATTTATCACTTTATATCTACTTCCTAACGAATGAATAACTAATATCTATATGACTTTTAAAATATATCATATTAAATATGAAAAAGTAAACATGAACGAAGCGATAAAACTTTTTTTGAAGTGTAAGGGTGGAGGGAAACATGGAAGGGGGGTGGGGGTCGCAGATTACAACACAAAAACAAAATTGAGAATCCTATATTTCACTATAATATTAACAAATGAGTGGTTATATAGATTACACCAATCTAAAGACACAGAGATCCCTGGGGCTCACCATGAATGCAGCTTTTCAGAAATAGGTGTGATATAAAAATTGGACTAGCTACATACTCTACGTGTATAAATAATGTTTCCTAGCTTTTAAATTATTTGATCGTCATTGTTGACATAACACCTCCCTTAAAAATATTCAAACAAAAATATATTTTATAAATTAATTTTATTAATAATGCTTTAATATTTTATATTTGACTATTATAGACTATAACTATTTAAGACTAAGAATAGTATGAAAAAACATAGTAATAAAATTTACTTGATTTTCTATAATGTAATCAAAATATACAAGTAAAATGAAATCTTTATTTTTGATATAAAGATAAAAGTAAAATGAAACAGAGAGAGTACTAGGGATCTTCACACAAATAATCAGATATGTTTACTATTTATTTTTTCTAGTTGATAAATATAGATAATATACGGGCAACGACTAAACACATATTATTATAAATTATATCAATATATATATACATATATTATATATAACCGACAATTTAGGTTAATTCTTCCCTTTAAATTATGCAACTTCGACAGAAAGGAACACCAACAAATATATAGGTGATTACAAATGATCCGTGGAAGAGAATTAGTAGGCATGTGTAAGGAAATTAACTAATACTCTTATATATATATATAAGTATTACAAAGGAAAAATAGTTCATTTTTTTGTGAAAAAAAGTAATTAATGGTTGAATGAGCAAATGTGCGGACTAATTAAAGGAAGTGTTGGGTTATGAAGGGTGATTAGGGCATCATGCGGAAGCTTATAATTGCAATTAAGATGGTGATAAATTAGATGACAAATAAAGCGATACTAAAACATAATATTATTAATATGAAAACTAATTTAAAAGAAAAATATTATAACTGTTGAGAGAATAAATCTCCCCATAAACTAAACTCTTTAACTGTCTACATTGTGGATACTATTGTGTTATGCTATGAGAATAGGAATCATCAATTTATAGATCTCCAAACATTTCCTCTAAGGAAATAATAAACCAAATATAAGAAAATTATATTTTACTTTCAGAAAAAATTCAAGCATTTATGATAATACTTTGACTTTTCTTTAAGGAAAAAAATAAACTTCAAATAAGGTAAGAAAATCAGGGCAAAACCCTAACAGGTAGATGTAACTAAAAAAAAAGGATAAGGGTTTGAAAAATACCCCAACTTTGGTCGGATTTGCTGTTGCGATACTAAACTTTCATGAGGACCTATTACCTCCCTAGACTATTTAATACCGTATTTTTTACCCCTAAACTATTTAATAATGTATTTTAAAGGTATATATGTGCCCACGTGGACACATTACTATTTATAATTTTACATTATTTTTTATGTCCACGTGGGCAAATATATATGTTTAAAATACGGTATTAAATAGTCTAGGGAGGTAATAGGTCCTCATGAAAATTTAGTATCGCAACAACAAATTCGACCAAAGTTGGAATATTTTTCATACCCTTATCCCTAAATAAAAAGGTGATAAAATTTAATTCAGGTGTGTCTACTTAAATTAGGACCACACTAAATAAAGCATAAAATTTCTATTTCAAAACAAAAGGGACCGGAATTAAAATATAAATTGGCCAATTAAGATGATGCCTGAGAGTCCGTGACAGATAATAAAGCTAATTTTGAGATCAATGTACTAATGAGAACAATAAACAAATGTTAATGAAGACCATATATAATCAAGGAACAATTCTGATTAGCCAAAGATAATGTGTTTAACTTCAATCGTTAGTAGGAGTTTAGCATATAGTACTAGTATATAATACTAAGTCGGAAGATGGGAAACATGAGCTCGATTTGTCGGGATAAACATGGCACCAATTACTTAATTATGCAATATGAATCCATATTATTAACATTAATATTAAATTAGAAAGAAGACTCAATTAGACTTGTCAAAAAGTAATCCTTCCCACGCCATGCGCATCAAGATCAGTCTTTTGAATTCTTTTAATTATTTTATTTAAATTAAATCACCCTTAAAACAAGGACACAATCAACTTAAATTACTAGGTCAATAGGAATCTCCTATGCATAAACCCCTTACCTCCCCCCTCCCCCCAAAAAAAACTTTCTTCATCCTTATCCTGTTACTAATTGTAGGTTTAATTTAGTGTAATCCTTGTTAAACTTGTAGCTTGTAGGAACAGGATTAGTGATAAACTATATTAACCATAATTAGTCTTATCCAGCTTCTTGCTTAAGAATTAGACATATCTTATGGTCCAATTATTAAAATATTATACACATATCGCAATTAACTATGTGATATTTTTTCCCTATAATCAATCACATGAAAACAAACAATACTTTTAACTTTCTATTTTATCTTTAAATGCAAGTATTTAGAGCTACATATATCTTTGACTACTTAGCTAAAAATATTTACGGTTTTTAGTCTTTCAAAAATCTTTTTTCATCTTAAAACTTTGCATTCAGTCTAATATCAATATTTAAATGGAAACCTAGTGCATACTTCCTCCATTCACTTTTACTGGTCCGACCAAATTGGAATTAGAATAAGAGTGAGGACCATGGAGGTTTAGCCACGTGTAGTTGGCGATAACATATTCGTTTAATAAAATGGGAAAGTGCAGGCTCCCCCTTAGTACAATTGCCAATTGTGAGACCTATAAATGCATAATGATGAAGTGAATCCGGACCAATATATATATATGAGGGTACACAAGCAAATAGGGAATCATAATTTCATATTTAACATATATTCGTTCACATGTCTATATAGTTGTACTAGAAGGACCCAAAGTATATCATTTCTATTATAGGAAACACACAGTTTTCCATACATCTTAGTTTATTTGTCACATTATCATTTTTTACATAAAAGAGAAACCAAATAATGCTTGTAATAACGGATCTTCTTTCTAGTACACTACTTATCGTGTTGGGGGATTTGTATGATCGAAGGGGTAATACCGTAAAATAACAACTCATGGTTTAAGAGTATAATAATAGTGGTATGAAGCTAATTAAACGTATTAATTAGTGCGTGGTGATAGGCTGGTTAATGGCAGATTAGGTAATGGGAAATGTACTACTAGAAAAGCAACACGTGGATGGATAAAGGTCATTGTGGTCCCGTATAATGCATTAGGGGAGTGACGCGTGTTAATAGTCGTAGGTTGCTCCCATGTGACATTCCTTGTTCTGTGGAGCTGTCTTCTTCTTTCTACTTTCCTGCATTTGCCTTCCTGGCTAACCCCACCCTCATTTATAATTTAAATTTATGTTATGCTATTATAATTTTAAGTATACTATAGTTCATATCGAAAATGACAAAGTGTATAATTTTTGTGTCTTAGAATAGATAGAAGTCTCACATTGATTTATATTACTTGGACAATTCTTTTTGATAAAAAATTGAGTTAGAGTTAAATGTCATATATTTACGAATTTTTGTGAGAAAAAATAAGTAATTATTAGTCAGGTGGTGGTTAATGGTTCCACGTATTATAACCACTTTGTTAGGAGACCAATCCAATCCATTCATCATGTTGTCTCTAGTCCTAAGTTGCAATGATCCTCTTTTTACTTTTATGGCCGTCCAAAATCCAAATAACTGATTAATACGTACCAAAAGGGTTTGGCCATCTTATCTCTAACTTATAATGAGAACATGCAAAGACTTTCATTCTCATTTTACATGCGTACTAATAGATAAAATAAGGCCCGTGCTTCTCCTCATTAACCGTCACGATATTTTAAGTTTAAATTTCAAAGAATCGATCAGTGAACATACAATATTAATTAGTATTAATTACTTACTTTTGATTCAAAAATTGGTTTCATATGTGTGCCAATTGAAAATATTACTTGATAAAATAATTGAGATACACGTAAATATAAGTTGTTCACGAACAAAAGAGACTAGCTACGCACTAAAAAATACTAGCTTTCGTAAATGTTTGTGGCAGGACTCCATATTTGTGTTATCCACCTACGTACACTCCCCTGTATTATATATATGAAAATCAACGTACATCATGGCTGATATTGCTACAACTTTATGATTCACACCTTTTTTTTTAGAGTGCAGTTGTGGAAGTGCTTGCTTTCTAAAACACTTTACTTCATTTGTCAACTCATACGTGTCGAATTATTGATCAATTCAATGTCTAGATACAAAATTATCACCGTAGAAGGGGAATTTCACTTTAGACTCGAACTACTAAATTCTTCTATCAAGTAAACCAAATGATGCTCATTGATCACTATGAGAAAATACGAAATTAATTACGATAATTTGTTGGTGATTCCTGACTAATTCGTCACTAAATAGCTCCTAGCTAATTTACTTTTCTTATAATCCGTCGCTAATTCATATATAACTAAATGAGATTATGTTGTCCGTCTCTAATTAGTGATTATAGGAACAAGCTGGACCCAATTTCACAATAATCCTAGTTCTAATTATTTTACTCATTTTAATTTAAATACTTTATTATAAAAGAATTAGAGCATGATGTAATGGCTTAGCTAAGATGTTGGGTGTTTCATGAGCTGTTATCATTGGAATGACCCAATCAGAACGTTGATTAATATTCACTGTTCTTAATCATCTCGAGCCACGCATCTAATATAATTAGCTAAGCTTAAAAGTGAGTTAGTAAAACTTTTGGGGCGGCTTGGCTAGTAATTAGCCATTGTTATAAAAAGATTAATTACCATCTAATTGGATGACAATACTGACCTAGTTAATTACTCCAAAATCTAGAAAAACCTACCCATACTAATTTTCTAATTTTTTCGAGGTGGTACAATCCCAAAACCCCAAAAACTACAACCTTACGTTACAATATTTGATTTTTTTTAACTTCATACCAATAGTAACCTTATTCTTTTTCTAATTAACCCAATCAGGAAAGCCAAACACAACCATTCTTCTCCTATTAACTAGCCTTCTGTCAACACCTTGTCTATAAATATATATACTATAGTTCTAATATTAGACAAAATGATTAATTTATGTACCATTGACTGCCACATTACCCCCTTAGACTATTGGCTTAAACAGTGATCCCACATGCATTATTCTAATTTGATCTTTAATTTGTCTTTCCAAATTTACGCTTCTCTCCTCTAGCCAATCCAATATGGATTTTACTTATAGTGACATATATACGTTAACATATTCGGTTATTAATTGAGTTCATTTTGATACGTTTTATTCAACATATGTAAGGGTTGCGCTGATTATTTGGTCATGTGTTTAATTTTTTCAAAATTTGTTTCTCTTGTTATAGATAGTACTTATACTAATTGCTCTTATTTGTTTTTAGATAATTTCATAATGTAAAATTATATACACGTGTATTGAAGTTTAAACTAATCCCACACGAGTATATGACTTTTCTTGATTTTCCCTTCTAGTGTTTGAAATTGATGACAAGACTATGCAACGGTGTAGCATTAATTTACATACGATGAATTAGAGTTTCAAATGACACGTATTGATTTGTGCCCTCTATCCTGAACATTTATGTAGTTAACCCTGTTAGGACCGAAATAAGCAGGTGTAATGCGGAAACTAGCAAAACAAACCTCAAAAGACCATGAGTAAGAAGACAAACGAGAAATATACCAAAAGAGACAGATTTAACGTGGTTCGGTCAATCAACCTACGTCCACAAAGGAGATGAGCAATCCACTATAAATATGAGAGTACAAAATATAGAGAGAAACAACCTCAAACAATTCACTTGGAATACAAGGAGGTACACAAAATTCTCCCCCATAACCGCAACTCTCAAAACCCTAGGACTACATTGTGAATGCTAATTAAGTTAGAAGGAACAAACCTATATTTATAGAGTCCTAAACCTTTCCTACAAGAAAAGGACTAATAAAATATTAAAACTTTTCCTAAAAGGAAAACCTATTTATGGTAAGAAATCAGGGCAAATAAACCCCAACAAACCCCATCAAAGATTATGAAGTTTGGGTATGAATAACCCTTTTGATACAAAATACTAGAGTAACTTTCACATATAGCAAACATAAAAATCATATTTGTATGTTATAGTTATAGGTTGCATAATTGCACTCCATAGCAAATTTTATGTTTGCTATGGAGCTTTTGATTTGTATAATTCGCTATATACATCCAATTTTATACAAATTTCTAGTTTTGTATAAATTCATTTATACATTATAATTTGTATAATAAAATCTGTATTTGTATAATTATAAGTGTATAGGACGAAAATATATGTATTTGTATTTGTATATACACTTTTCTCTCGCTTTATACAAACACAAACGCATTTTATACCGAAATGTATAAAATGACTAATTGTATACCGAATCAGATGACAAAAAAATGAAATGTTTGCTGCGAATTACAAATAAAATAAACTATGGCTATAGCATTTAATTTGAATTAATAATTTGCTATTTCATACAATTTTCCCAAAATACTATTCCCCTAAATTATGAGATTTGCGAGAGCAAATTCAAATTAGTCAAGTTTCAAATGAGTATCGAAAACCCACAGAGAAACAAAAGAGGTAATTCAGTCGCTTAGGGTATATTATATGGTTGATGCGTGTGACAGTCATGTATATTCCTCAGACCAATAGTTCAAAAACCATCGTAATCAAAAGGGCGTTGTGGAGAAGAGACTAAAATAATTATTAATATCTAGTTGTTTTTTTCCCTATATTAACATGCCTCATCTCATGATTATAAATCAAGAAATATCCATATAATTCTATTGGTCCTTATCGTCTTATCAATCCTTAAAAGGTCCCACATTCTTGCCATTTTATTTACTGACTTAAATTGGTGTGTGAGTGTTCATCACAGATGAGAAAACCCCCAATATAACAATACGGTTAAAACCAATGCTAATTATTTTAATTCTTTTGTTTCACACCGATGCTCTATATACGATTTAGAATATGAACTTCAGATTAATTTGAATTTGTGTCGTGTAAACAAGATTCATTAAAAAGGAGAAACATTATCAACATTTTCTTCTCGAAACTTGAATTTAAGACACATTACTAAGAATGGAAACATCTTATCTCGGTGTTCAAATTGCTAACTACTAGCTATTTAGCTGCATTTTGCTTATATATATTACCTTATTGACTAAGTCACGTCTGGCCAAATCAGACAGAAATAATGGCATACCGTGCATGTCACCATCCAATTTCTTAATTTAACAAATTTTATCAACTTAGCTCACACTAAAAACATTGTACCCCCAAAATCATTGACAAGTGGCAATATAGATAATTTTACATACAAGTAAGGTTTATTTCAAAGGATTGAGCATTATAAATAAGGTCACACTAGCTAGTACTCACCAAAGACTTAAGGCAACAGCACCTTAGTCTTCACTCCATCTTTATAATTTTTTTTCTTCAAAAAAAAAAAGAAAGTCTTCTCCTTTTCACTTTTACACCACAAAGAAAGCAACAACAACTCAGAGAAAAAAAGATAAGGACAACCTTGTACCAGAATAAACATCATGAACCATCAGATTATAGAAGATGACAATATGGTACTCATTTCCCAGTACTATCCTGATGTTTACACCCAACTTGTACCACAACAAGGTTAGTATAATTTACCATTACTTTGTCTTTTCTAGCTAGCACACGATATTTAAAATTTACTGGTCTGACTAATTCATATTTAGTAGATTTTTCAACTTATTGTATGTAGAACTTGAGATCTAAGGGTGTAATATATAACATGCAGGAGAGTCAAAGCCGCGGAGAAGAAGACGTAAGAAAAACAAATTAGGAGAAGGGAGTGGGAGTGATCAGATGATGATGATGAGGAAGAGGAAGTTGAGTGAAGAACAAGTTAATTTTCTTGAGCAAAGTTTTGAGGACGAGCACAAACTTGAGTCAGAGAGAAAGGACAAGCTAGCCGGTGAGCTAGGGCTCGACCCTAGACAAGTTGCGGTGTGGTTCCAGAACAGGAGGGCTCGTTGGAAGAGCAAGAAGCTAGAGGAGGAATATTCCAAGTTGAAATCTGAACATGACAACAATGTTGTTGAGAAGTGTCGTCTTGAAACTGAGGTCCATTTTCTCTCCTCTTATGTCTACTTCCTCCGTTTCATATTACTTAACCTCAGTTTTACTGATTTGTTAAAATGAACAAGTAAAATGAAACGTTTATTTTTTTATATAACGAGGGAGTAGTTAGTGGTAGTATAATTTTGGGGATTTTTCAGTGAAAATAAAGGTTGAAGTGGTCCTAACTCTTAAAAATATTTTCAAGATGAGTTGTTTAATTAAAAGGGGAAAGCAAGAAGAGAACTTGTAATTATAAAATTTTAAAGGTTTAAATTCTAATGTACAGGTTGATAAATAAAAAAATGACCAAATTATATATAATGACGCTGTAAAACTTTTGCTTCTACATATCAATCATATGTAATATAATTTAACGTATGATAATAGATTATTTATCACTTTTAATAGAGTAATTACAAATTAACACTCGTCCGTCATAATTTATGTGATACTGTTTGACTAGATACAAATATAAAAAAAGAAAATAAATTTGAAGTAAACCTTAGATATTTGTATGACTATAGGTCTTAAAGTTAAGTTGAAAGGTTAAAAAATTAGTAAAGTTAATGTTTTTCTAATTTGTAATTATCTTATAAATGGCCTTATTTGTGTAGATTTATACCATCAGTAAAAATAGCCTGCTAATTAACACCAAGTTAAACTATATTGAAAATGTAAAAAATATTTATACGTATTATCAAAGTTAAGAAGATATATAGTAGGCGTAGCTATAAACTAGAAATTAGAACGCCAAGTTTAGACATGCAATATGAACCCTAGGCAGCTCGAAAGAGGCTATGGCATTTTGCATGATAATGGATCTAAGTGAACAAGCCGATTAAGATTAGTAAGGTAAAACATAATCTTTCGTACTTATATTTATTCTTGTTAAGTAATTTTATTTTAATAAAAAATCACTAGACACTCTACCTAATAGTATAAAAGCGTAAAATAAAAAATATAATAATAATAATAATAATGTCATCCTCATAGGCAGCAAAAGGAATAGACCCTCCAATTAACAAACCTCCGTACACTCTTGTCGGTTTTTTTAGATGTCCAAGTTAATCCCCTCGCACCTTCTTGTTGGGTAGTGGTATCACATGCCTTTCTTTCTCACGTGCTACTTCCACATTTTTGTATGGAATCTTATACTTATCGACACTTAAATATTTACATAATCGATCTCAATTTGCTTGAAACTGAGACGTGTAATTATTATTTTGTTATAGGTATTGAAGTTGAAGGAACAATTGAATGAATCAGAGAAGGAGATAAAAAGGCTATTATTAGAGCGATGTGATGGGGTATCGAGTAATTACACAAGTCCAAGTGCTTCATCTTTCTCAATGGAAGCACCATTTCTAGGGGAATTTGGAATGGAGGCATTGGATAATGTGTTCTATGCACAAGAGAATAATTATGTTCAAGGATTAGACTGGGTGAACCTATATATTTGATATAATTATAAAATTATCATGTGATTAATTTCTAATTTTAGGATCCCATAATTCTATTTGTAGATAAGTAACCCCACTATAACGTACTAATGTATGTAAATATATCTTTTTTTCCTTGCTTTTTTTCTAGACTAGTGTGGTAATTAGGGTTACTAGTATTTGACTATCTAGCTAGCAAGTAGCAAGATGGAATATAACTTGGATTTTTCTTTTAAGTGTTTGTCTATTACTTATCGTTGTGTCTTCACTTATTAATCACCCTTTAAGTACACCCCCCCCCCCCCTCCCCCCGCGCTTTGCTTTTTTTTTTTTGGTTTGCATCAAACTATTGATAAAACTCAACCAAAAATAAATAATCAAAGTTAGAACATGAAAATGATGTTGAAGATATAATTATTAGGTAAATAGAAGTACTTTGCGTATTTAAATTTTTAGATAAGAGTTACATAATTCAATACAATTTACATAGAATCTAATTAAGGGCTTTATATTTTTCTTCATTTTCATTCGATGTTTGACATTCGCATTAGAGTTCCCACTAAATTCAAATAAAGTAGTACAAGACCATTTTGACTGAGGGTGTTGATACCAGAAAGTCACTGAATAAATAAGTGCTTGGGTGTAATAAGTGGCTTCAGACCAAAAGTCACACAAAATTAAAGATATATAATACCCGCTAATATTAAAGGTACGTTATACACTATACCATTTTAAAAGAAATATAAATGATACTATGATAACACCCGTTTTTTCAGGATAATTTTTCACTTTGCTGAGAAATTAGTGTTTGGTTATTTTTTTTTAAAAATAAAGTACTCTATTTTCTCCCTTGCAAAAAATATAATTAAGCACAAGTACTCCACTTTCATAAATTAAAAATAAAATTAAAAATAATTTAAATTTAAAGCCAAACGCCTAATTTAATCAACAGATATTTCAATGTGTTTGGCTAAAGAAATAAAATTTAAAATTTAAATAAATACAAGTTGAAAGTTTAGAACTTGTAATTAAGAATTCATTTTGGATAGCCAGGAAAAGAGATAAGAATAGAGAAACTATGGCGGCCACACGATATGATGTAACTCCCAAAACTAGTCCTTAGAAATATACTACTCTCCCGTAGCAATTTATGTGACATATTTAATTTTTTCAAGAGTCAATCAATTTGTGTTTGATCGAGAATTTGCTCATAAAATCTTTAAATTTTTTGAAAATTATATATATATATTGTGTACTATAAGTTACAATAATTAATAATTCATAATATTTAAAAGATATGAAGAATTTACGATAGAAAATAAACTTATTTAAATCTCAAAATACAAAATGTGTCACACATAAATTGAGACAGAGTGAATGATTGATATATTGAAAACTTAAAATGGTGATAGAAAAGGAGATTATTAAATCTTTTGATAAGTTGGTTAGGAAGCCCATTTTCGTAAATAATTACTACAAAGAGAAATTAGTTAGGTGCATAAGCAAAGTAATTAAGGCCACGCAGTACACATTTTATTAAGTATTTCGCTAACGTGGGAACATTGGGAATTGAACTCTAGCTACTTATGTGCCTAATCATTATTATCCACTTTCACCAGCTGGCGCTCTAAATGATATTTATAGATAAATAGTACTTAGTATATAATTACGATATAAGATTTGTATTCCTAAAAATAAAACAAGTGATTATCTACTTACATAATTTTTAGTACTTACAAAACACTTTCCATGAAATATAATGTTGACCAAACAACAGATCATGCTGCTGCCATAGTTTTGGCTTACTTTGTCCAAAATCAAAATTTGTACTACCTGCATGCATGTGACCAAATATTCAACAAAGATGATTCGATTCCCACTTGTTCATATCTTTTTCCATAATACTTCCAGCCCCATAACGGGGCATATAGAATTTGGTCTAATATTTATTTAAGCAATTCAAGACTTATAAAGTTGGAATTCAAAACTTTATAAGTTCTCAATTATAATTATTCTGAAATTCAAAGCTTATAAAGTTAAAATCTTGACTTTGCTTCTACCATCGATTGCCCCAGTACCATATTTGTCATAGAAGAAGTCAGATGATGCACGTTAATAATTTATGCAGTGCAATTGGTGTATCTGATCATCGAGCTATATAGTCTAAATTCAGTTCATCACTATACATTTATAGGTATAGTCTGAATACTATTTTGGAGATTGAAGTGTTTCTTTTCTGAAAGAAGCATAGGGAGTAATATAGTAGGAGACGTGTCAAATGAACTAACAATTTCTTTTGCTTTTGCTTTTTTGTCACAAACACCTTCATTTTAAGGTTTTTCTTAATGATATATATATATATATAGTGTGATCTTAAACTCTTATTAACATCATAACAATCCTATAATTATTAGTTGGTGTTATCTGAAGCAATGAATAATTAGATAATTGGGGTAACGATAGTTCTCCTAATCCTACAAGGTTAACAAGGATTAAACCACACGTAAATATGGTACGAAAGGATAAGGATAAAGCACAAAGAGAGATAGAAAGAAATAAAGAAAGAGGTAATGTGTTGGTGTTTAATTTCCTTCTACTTTATTTAAAGGATTTAGTTAAATACTCGTCAGTTCATTTTTATTTGTACACTATAGTTAAATAAAAATATATACTACTTAATTTATTTATATCTTAACATGGCAAGAAAAAATATTTTTTCTTTATAGCGTCAATGTGTAGAAATAAACTTTTAATAAAATAAGAAAAGAAATTTAAAAGATTAACGCATAGTGGTGGGAGGATTCCTTTGCATATGCTTTTGATGATGAGTCTTTTAATATAAATAGTATTTTAATTTGCTTAAATTAATAATTTGGGTCATGTTTTTTCCGACAAGTGTAGCTCATGTTTCTCATTTTTGGACTTGTTATTATGATGTTAATTAAGTACCAACTAATTAACGATTGGATTTAAACACTTAGAGGTCGTTCTGTGTGAAGAATAAACACAAATAGTCTTGGAATAAATATTTAGTGACACTTAATTTAGTGTTTGGTTGAGAAGTTTGGGATAACTTATTACAGGATTAATAAATAGTATCGAAAAAAGTTATCCCTCCCAAAGAGTGGTATAATAATCCCATCATAATTTATGATGGGATAAGCTTATTAAATGACAAAACTATCCTCCAAATCCTTTAATTATGAACTTCCGTCGAAAGAGTAGTATTGGTTTTAGTATTGGCAACATTTTGCTGGATTTGTTTGGAGGCTTCAAAATGGAGATATTTAAGTAAAATAGGCTACTGATTTTACAAGCATGGTGAGGCAACTCTTCTTTCAGTTCTTTTATTTTTCCAGGGGTTAAATCCTTCTTTTTTGTTTCCCAAAGCTGAAATTGAGTTTTTCGGGGGTTAAATCCTATCATACATAAAAATAATTAAGCTAAATAAGATGGAGATTTTGTTTTAAAGAATAAATAACTAAAACTCTATAAAAAAAAAATTATAGATAAAAGCTAAATAAGAGGGTATTTTTGTAATCAAACCACTTATTTTTAGAAAGGATGCAATGGTTATTATTTTTAGTAGAACAAACCAAACAATTAATAAGAAATAATGTCAGGATAACTAATCCCAGTATAACTTATCCCAGCATAACTTGTATTCAAACCAAACTACCCTTAGTTCTCAACTAATCCAAATCACCCCCCCCCCCCCCCCCCTTAATTATGATGATTTTAATTCAACAATGTGTCTACTATTTATTTAGGTGCAAAGAGCCTAAGCGGTTCAAGCTATTATATTCCGAGCCTGCTTTCCATTTCCACTGTTGATGCAATAGAAGCTCTTAATGCAATATCTGGTGGTGAAGACATTTTCGCTGCTACAATTGGAGTTGACGGTACTAGTTCTGTTAGAGTAAGAGCTTTTGCTGAAATAATCAGTGCTAGTTACTTGACTGTTGGAGGAAAAATCATTGTTAGAAATGTTCACGTAGAAGCTCCTCTTTCATTAGCAGGTATAGACTTCTTTGGATCTTATCCGCTTCAGAGGTTAATCGAGGTTGTCGAAGCACGTCCGCCATTGTCTTTTCTGTCGAGGTTGCTTGCAAGGAATCGACACTCTGAGATGTCAATAGAGACATTTGCCTAATATTTTCATTATCTAACTGGCTAACTTTATATTACCCTTGTTGTTTGACTTTTTAAAAAATATATGCTTTAGTGATCCTAAATAATTTAATCATATATAAACCAACACTTTAATTGATTTCATCATCTCTTAAAAGTTTGTACATTTTTCACGTTTATTGTCTAGTCCTATTGACAAGTGACAACTAGTAGTTAGTACGCAACTGTAACACACAAGATGAATAGATGATAAAGTTACGAAAAAAACACCTTTTAGCGGTACTAAATATACACATTAATAATGAGTGTTAATTTTTTTTTATCGGCATTAGTTAATTGTTATTAGATTCAACGTCACTAAAAATTTTAGGGACATATACAAAGAGTGTTAATTGTCACTAAATATATATATATATATATAGTGATAATTAAATTATTATTATTAATTAATTAGTGCTAAAAATCATTTTAATGCCGTGGGTTCGTTTAGCATTCCAATATTAAGGGAATCCAAACAAATCTTATATGTATATTTGCTGACACCAACTAATCATTCTGTCCCTTTCTCATATATAAAAAATTAAGCACAAATCCTTAAAGTAATTAATTAGGATATGATCTACACAAGCTATAATAATTATGATTATATTTAAATGACAACTATAGGTAAAAGTGTAAGGCTTGATAGGGATGTGTCTCTCTCTTAGTGATGGTTCAATTTTTATTTTTTGGGGGTTGTAATATGCCACCCAGTCACCTACATTATCCTTCCATGTTTCCCTCCGCCCTAATTAAGCACTACTCCCTCATTTTTTATTAGTCGTCTACTTTTTTTCACTTTACACGTCTTTTAAGAAATTTCTAAATTATAAATAAAAAGATCGTTGTAGTAATTTACATTTTAAGAATTTTTTAAAAACTTTATAAATATGTTTTGTAGGAGTAAAATGGGGTAACATTTAATTAGTTTTATTTTGTCTTTGTTATTGGCAAGTTTTTTTTTTCTTTGATTCAATAATTTGTAATTGGCAAATGACAAGTAATTTGAAACAATTATTTATAATAACATAGACAATTAATATGAAACGGAGGGAGTATTATTTTTTTCTTTTTGGCTTTTCTCCTCTGAGTTTGAGCCACTTTTTTGCGAAATTTTATTTGCCAACGGCCTCCATTAGTATACTACTCTACTTAATTACATGCCACTAAAATTCAGCAATCCCTAATTTACACCTTAATTTGAGACATTTTTAGCCATTTATAGGTAGGTTATATATATTTTATGACTTTTGAGTGCCCTAAGCTACACCACTTTACTCGATTAAAGGTTCTAGTAAGCCATTAACATAAAACATATGGTTATTCTTGCCAATGAACCTGATTGTTCAGTTCTGTATTGGGATCTGACTAATTTGGATTCGTGTCGAGTAGGGCGGTAACGCTTTGCTAGTTCCTATCAAAAAAAAATTCATACTTAGGACACCAACCTGAAACCTCTGATTAAGAGAGAAATAACCATATTTGTTGTACAACATTCATAATTCGACTTTACTCTTTACTATTTTGGAGTAATTTAATACTTCCATTAAAGGGAGGGAGGGTCCTATACAGTTCCTAAGTGACTTAAACAATCATATAAAGTAGGATAACTCACCATTTTAAGAAGCAAAAATCTCCAAAGACAGCTAATTGGGCTACGTGTACGTACCGTTTGATTCTTTGCTTAACAAAACCCTATAGTTAATCAATCAATTAATTAAATAAGTAGGTACTTTAAGAGTAATTAATAATATAAAATCAAACTTAATATAGTACAATACATACATGGTTAAGAAATGGGTTACGTGTCATTTCAATTCTTGCAGTCTTTAATTAGCAAATTTACTAGCTTTGAGCACATGATCACCCACTTATATTACAAAATGCAAGTTTTTTTTTTTTTAAATAATAATATTTGTACAGGTGTTTGAATGTTGATCTACTATGACCATGTCCATATATGTCTTTTAACAATCTAGATGTTACTTACACTTTAATTAAAATAAGATTATAAAAAAGGGATTGTATACATGAGTCCTTCAGGTGTCCTACATTAGAAAATAATAAATAATAATAATATGGTTTAGTGGACCAAGCTACTACTTAATTCATATGGTGTCTACATTTCGAGAAGGCTATAAGAAAATAAAAACAAATTATCTTGCTTAATTTCAATTCAACTTTTGTCGATCTAGATAAAAAAGTTTATCGTAATACACAAAATTTGTTCCTACATGTTGAGTAGTGAGGCAAACATTTTCTATACTTATATCGAGTGAAAGTTAATTCATCTCATAATTTTTCATTAAACAAGTAACAAAAACGAAAAGTGAAGACCATCTTATTTAAAAACAATAATTAGATACCACCACGAAATAAGGACAATCCGTGTAAGAACTTCATCTTTTGGGGTGAAGCAATGGTAAAAAAAAGAGAAGTGAAAAGCATAGTAGAATGAGCGTCGTCCATCTCTTTCTTCAGATCAAAATTTTGGGCCTATTAGGGAACTGTTTGGGCTTAATTCATGGGATTGAGAAAGCCCTTTGCCCTATACTGCTATATATATATATATATACTATTTTTAAAGAATTACGTATATTACTATTTTTAATATTTAATATCACATATTATTTAAGATATCATTAGATCCATATATCCCTTAAACTTAGTTATTTGCACAGTTAAACCATCCCCAATTCAAGCTTTCTTGTTAATCAATTAGATCTCTCTCATCAACCTCCATTTCCGTCATCATTTTCTCTTTTTCTTCCTCCTCTCCACCACAAATTTCATCATTGAACCTTTAAAATTGAAATCTGAAATAACAATACAACAATTTGAGGTTTGTGTCTATTTAATCATTTTCAAAGTCATCTATACGCAATATATTTCAATTTGTTTTATCTTCTAGTTTTTAATAGTTAAAGTATAATTAACACTGGTTTAGAGTTTTCTCATGTGATTATCTAAATGAGAAGATTGTGTATTTATTGTTGCTCAAAAAAGGGCATGAAAATTACCAGTTCAATTATCGATATTTTCAGCCGCTTAAATTGAAAATTAGAAAGAGATTTTTTTTATCAAATTGAAATTATTGATGTATCTAACACATTATTGAGTTAATATTATATGTATTTTTTATCATTATATCTAATTGCGTCTATATGTATTATCTTAATAAATATACGCATGTATTGGAGATTTATGCAAGTATCTAGCACATTATTGATGTATCTGACACATTATGATGTATCCGACACATTATTGAGTTAGAATTACATGTATCTAATTTTTTGTTAGTGTATCCAGTTAAGTGTATATGTATTTGATAGAATATATGCATGTATCTGAATTATAGTTCGAGAATCTGAGTTAAGAAGTCTAAATTTTACTGAATCACCAAACAAAGTAGGATTTTGATTGTTTTGATTTCTTTAGGAGTTGTGATATGTCATATCCTTTAAAGTTGTTGCAAACGTGATTTTCTCCTCAATTAGTGACTTTCAATCATATCTCTTAATTAGACACACTCATTAATGACTTTCAATTATAATATTTCTTAATCAGACACACCTATTGATACGAGATACATGAATCAAAAAGAGACAAACACATGTATTCGAGACTCAAAATATGGTAAGGAATGTAATATTGCAAACTAATATAAATCTAAGTAATTAGATTCTAAAGTAGTGTGATTACCTATTTGATGTAAGTGTAACTAACCATTACAAAATTTGAGTCCGTGATACTTTCTTTTACTGAAAAAAAAAAAAATACTTTTTCATAGTTTCAATTTGTTCATTAAAATTAGTCAAAAATAAAATAAAAGTATTATTATTTTTGAACGAATTAGAAAGAAAACTAAGGCAAATAAATAAAAATAAAGAAAACAATACATTAATTAATTACCACCAAATTACATTACAAGATTACTGAAACTAAAAGAGCGTGAATATACGACTCAGTTTTCAAGTAGGGTATATTTTTTTAAGATAATTAATATACTGATTTATTTGTTATAATTGTATTACGCTTTGTTTTAAAAAAAATACATTGTATAATTATATACCAAATGTTTTTATTTGGATCAAAATGATTATTTATTTTAACTATATATTCTTTTCTTTTTTTTTTATCCAAAATATTTATTTCAAGTACTTTTTGGTTACAAATTTGACCAGAAAAAGATGATTCAAATAATTAACAAATTTTTAAAATTTTAAAATATGTATATACTTAAAAAATCCACGTAAACAAAAAAATATATTCTACGTGGCAGCACTTGTGTGAGTCGTTAGTGTCCATTAAATTGTAAAAAGAGATAATTAGACCAACTGAAGAAAAACAAAATCGCTAGTCAGATTGATCTATCCAACTTATACTCCCCAGGCGTATTTAAGATTTTGAGATGATGAGTGCACTATTACGAAAAGGTGAATTTAAGACATAAATTTGATTGGTTTAACATTTAGGTTCTTATCACTAAAAATAATTAAAATTTTAAAATTATAAGTCCAAAATATATACCTATGAAATTCAAAAACTGATTATATATATATATACGGTGTTATCTTTCGATGAAGTATGTTCATTGAAATTCACTTGACCCGCTGTAGGTCCTCCCTTGCGCGTATCTACATTTAAATATTTTTTTTTAAATATAACACAGAAGAGAAGGATGGGTTCATGTGAACCCGGTGACCCCCTCTTGGATACGCATGGTCACTAATTCCTTGCCTAGTTTATTAGTAAAAAAATAAAATGATAAATGTAATATGTCAATTGGAGTACTACTTATTTTATTTAATAAGTATTCAAAAATCTATATATTTATATAAAAGAGGATCATAAGCCCGCTGATATGGCATGCCTCATTGATTAGGAAATGAATTTATCCATTTTCTCAAATTTTTAGATTTTCTTTTCATTTTTAAATTTAAAAAAATTATAAATTACAAAAATATATTAAATATGACAGATTAATGTAAGTGTCATTTTTATTACTGCTGTTTAAAAACGTCTTCTACAAACGTTGCCATATTAAAAGTTTAAAAACGTCTTCCACAAACGTTGCCATATTAAAAGTCTCATTCAAATTAAATTTCTTACCATTTATTTACACATTTAATATTATTCCAAATCCATAAAGACTACCTCATTTGCTGAAAGCTTATTTTTACTTTGCTTTTGCATTACTTTCATCTTCTCCCTTTTTCAAGTTTCATTTTTCTTAGTAAACATATATATTTTTTCCTACTGCAATTTCCTTCTCAGTTCTCATGTCTTTTTTATGCTTCGTTTGTTCATACTTTTATGTTATTATTTGTATTGATTTCACAAACATACACTAACATATATTTTATTGCTTTTCAGGTCTATAAGCAACAATTTATGATTCAAAATTGGGATCGTATAAAAAAAAATAAAAATGCGACTACACAAAAAGGTGAGAGAGATATTTCAAATATAAATTGCATAAATCTGTATATTTAATTATATGAGAAAATATGTTTCAATTTATATCCAGAATTATTATAAAGTCAAATTAAAGAAAAAATCTTTTTTCTTGCATAGTATGTCAAAACGTTTTAATTTGTATTATCTTATCTCTTTTGTTTAAAATTTCTCTTCTCTTTATTATTTCGAAAAAGTGGATGACACTTTAAAAAAGTGAAATGAAGATGTTCGAATGTAAACTGCATAACTTTATGTATTTAATTATATGAGATATATAGAATGTAAACTACTTAAATTTGTGAATGTAATCACATATAAGGTATTATATTTTATAGATGTATTCACAACTTATGATAAAGCAAAATTAGTAGAAGAAGAAAATGGAGTGTTTATCTTAATGACAAGTTAGGAGGAGAAGGACAAAAGATAAGAAAATAAAAAAGAGAAAAATAAAGGGAGTTGCATACATTTTTTCTGCTTACTGCTTACCTGTCAATGGAGGACAAAAGAAATGAGAAAGAGAAAAATTAGAGGGCCGAAAGAGTAAAAAAATAAAAACTACTTTTAATTTCTTTTCTGCTTACCTCTCAAAACTTTTTAATTGGTGTCTTTTTCTCTTTTTCATTTTTTACATTTCCTTCTTTATCCTTACTTATTTTTTTGTTTATTTATTTTACATTTTCTAATTTCTTAATAACAAAAATGAGAAAATCCAAAAAGTACAAAAAAAGAAGAAGTAAAGGGTAGATTATCTAAATTTATAAATACTAAAATATTATATTTATAATATTTATAATTAAAAATATGAAATTGAGCGAATTGGCAAAAAAAATATTTATTTAAAGAAGTTGTCGGCGATAAAAATATATTTTATCCGATTACACTTAAAACATAGACATTGCGAGTGAAACATGAAGAAAATTAAAAGTAACATCATGTTTCCTCTATTGAGTGGTTGTCTTCATATCCTCGATTATATATGAATCATATCATACAGAAGTAAAGACTCATTAAAATTAATAATTTTTTAATTTTATTTTAGTACTAGAGACGTATAAGAATTTTTTTGGATAAATTATTGATGATGCTTCATTGAAAAATTAAAAAAATACAGATAGAAAAAAGAAAGTTCTTTGAAGATTTTAAAGCGAAACTTTATCAAAATAATTTCAAATGAAAAAATCTTCATAGTTCTTTAATGTTAATGACAACACAATTTTGTTAAGGATGAACAAGGTCAAAGTTTCATCACATATATATTTTTCTTTATTAGTATTATTTGTTATTTTTATCAAAAAAGAATATTTCTTGCTAAATGATATGTTAAAATACTAAATATACATAGTTGTAGTAACAATATCAAAAAATTTTTGCCTCAAATTAATTTTTTCAAACTAATTAAAAAAATAAATTATATTTTAATAAAATATATGTTAAATTATTTTTTAAATTATACGTTATGAAATATTGTCTTGCACATATCCTTTAAGATAATTGTTAGTGAATCTTGAACATTAATGTTAATTTTTGCAGGAATGAAGTCGTAATGTCATAGTTGAAAAATGAAATACATGTATAAGATTATAAATCATGGTTTTATGTGAAAATTATGTTTGATTTTTCATTATAATTTGATTATATAAAAGTCTTTAATATAATATGATTTTGACATTTTTTTCCGTAGGTTTTCACTATTATTTTGTTGATGTATTTTTATTTTTTTTACTTGTGAAATTATGTTTTGATTTGACCTTTTATTTTAGTTTTTGAAATTTTAAGTATTGCAAAATGTCTTTGACATGAACTTTACTCTCATGTTTGGCAGATACAAGGATCGGTACGCAACCATAAATCCTTCTTAAAATCAACGTTCTTAAAATTAAAGAGTTGATAAACTTGTGTGCTTAGACCATCTTTTCTCAAAGAATTTTTTTAATATAAAAATCAATCTCTTAAATATTAATGAGTAAATTTTATGCATAGCAAATATAAAATTCATAATTGTATGTTATGGCTATAGTTTATTTAATTGCACTCCATAGCAAATTTTAGTTTGCTATGGAGCTGTCTTTATATCTCGGTATTTCTTCAATTTTATATATGTAACCCCTCGAGCCTACACCCTGGGCAGGACTGACACTTGAAGACCATTGCTGGCCCCAAACGAATCCTTGGCTTGACTTACTAACTCAGCGGAAGACTTAACTCATCACATATACATTTATGAAGGAACTAGAATGTCATAAAGGAACATTCAACTGGCCATTTAGGCAAACTCAAGTCTTTAACATAAGAAATGAAAAGTAAAGACAACTGAAATAACTAACTGTCTGTCTGTCTATGAAGCCTCTAAAATAACTGAGATGGATGTTGTGACAAATCCCACAGCATCCTAATGGACTAAACTAGAAAACAATGAAAATGGATCCTCCGGAATGCAAAGAGGCTCATTGACTGACTCTGAACTGCTCACTGGATCAACGGTGCGCTGGAATGCTGATCCTACTTACCTATGTCTGCATCATAAGACGATGCAGGCCAACTGGCATCAGTACATTGAATGTACGAGTATGCGAGTTGGAATGCTAAAACAACATAGGCTTGAAAGGAAATCTGAAATAAACACTTACCTTGGCTCTTCTCGACTCATGAATACTTAACTGAACTCATTTTAATATAAAACAGTTTAAAATAAGTGCAATATAAAGAAAAGTTATTTAAAAACATGATGTCAATTCTGTGTGCATGGAAAGATACAAATAACTCTGAGATGTATGTAAAAATACAAATAACCTGATGTATATAAAAATACAAAATACTGTTGTGGAGTTTCTCTAAACGACAATCATCACATAAGAGCTATTGTGATGATACAACGATCTCACTCACGCTGCCAGCGCATCCTATACCCGACCAAAGGTATAAGACCTGAATTACTAAGTGGATCCACTAGTCTATGCGAAAAGGATTCATCTAAAAAGTATGACCCTTTTCTACCTATGATAGCTACATGGTTTAAGGGGGCTGATAGTTATATGAACTCTTCCCCATCGGTGCTCAATACTACTCCAAAAAATATACTAGCTCTTTATGTTTTGAAAACGTACTTCTTTCTGTGATTTAAGATTAGTGCTCAAAAACTTAGCTAAAGGCTACCTTGGAAATCTCAGTTTCCTTTCTTGCTTCATTTAGAAAGATATTACTCTTTTCTGAAAATTATCCTAAAGGCTCTTTGGAAATCTCAGTTTCCGCTCTTATTTAAAATGTGAAAACATTTTTAAATCTCTTTGGGAATATATAGTCCCCATATACTTCTTTGAAGAAAAGAACTTCAACTTTACTCTTTACTGAACTCAAAACTTAAGTCTTAAAGCAAAGTTAAGACATTTGTGAAAGACTCTTGAAAACTTTAAGAACTTATCTTAACTTGACTCTTCACGTCTCTTGACTTTGACCTTAACTCCTCTTGACTTAACTCTTAACTAATCATTGAATTGAATTATGGATTCAAGGATTAAGATTTGTGACTGGAAAGATCTCATGATATTTAGGAATGATTCTAGATAGTTAAACATGAGAAAATATCGAAAAATCAATATTTGAAGGTGGGTCTGCGATGCGGAGACATAATTTAATTTGGTTCCAAAAACGTCTTTTGAGGAAGAACACCTTGTGTCATCTTTGCGATGCGAAGCTGAGATGCTCAAATCTGGGCACTAGACGCGCGACGCGCGGCTACCCTCTAATTTTGTCCGACGAAATTTCTTCTTCGTTTTCCAATCCCAATTCACCCCAAACTCGATTCTTTTTTCTCAAATTACTCTTAGATACAGATACCCAACAAATGTACCTAAAAACCTAACTCGAAATGACCTTATAATGCGACGTAACGAACTCAGAAACTTCCCAACTCAGTCAAATTCAAAAACAATATATGAATTTAAGAATATGTATCAAGATCATCAATATTCAAATGCCTTTAGGACGAATCCAAACTGAAATAAATATGCTTGGCACGTGGGAGAACGATCCCAATGTTATGAGAGCCTCACATACCTGATATAAGTAAATCCTTGGTGAAACACCACGTTCCTTTATCGATCTTAATGAATTTGCCCTTTTCTCCTTCTTCTTTTCTCTTCTCCTTTCTCCTTAGCCTTAGCGTGAAATCCCAAGTTCTAAAACTGACTAAGTCCTGAATTGACCTATATTAAAATCCTAAAATTGGATTAAAATAATAGGGCAGTGAAAAGACTGAAATACCCCTTATATTTTCGGATTGGACATTTCCTTAATCTAACAGCCCAACTTCTAAAAGGGACAACTTGCTCATACAAACTCGGAATCGTGCAAACTTGGTGGCGTTGTAAAGATAATTCCAAGGGCTTTCCAACCATATCTGGAATCACACCTAAATCATCCTCAACTAGAAATTATGGCCGTTTGAAGTTGACCAAAATGCAACTTTAACTTACTTATAATTTTCCAAATTTCCTTATACTTTCCAAAAATAACTATTTCAACATTTTAAACTTCTTTCTAGTTCTTTCTAGTTGTGAGATGTTACAATATACATTTTGATTGTTTAAAAAATTAAATATAAATGCGGTAATTTCGGTTAGAAAAAAAAGAAAAAAAATCAATGAAGTCACGCACATTCTGTTTCAATCGAATTTCCTTCCTTCTACGTCTTCTTCAAAAGTAAGAACTCCATTGTAACTCAGTTATGAAAATTGATCAAGCTGTTAACGGTACTATACAAACAATCAAGATCATATTGATTTTAGAGATAACAACAGAAGGTAATTTCATGATGAAAAAAATTTCTGATTTTATTTTTTTCTGATCGAAATTGGTGTTCAACGTGTATTCAAAATTAGATTTCCTTTTTAACTTTCATCAATTTCAGTTGAATGTAGATTCAGAGGTGTATATCTTGTTCGTAATATAGTTTAACACTTATGATTTGTATAGTTAATTTGAAATCTAGGAAAATTTGTGATTTGCAAATTTTCTGGATGAAATTGTTGATTATTTTGAATTTGTGATCGAATATTCGTTCTTTTCACAGTAATATTTTTGTTCGAATTTGTATATTTGATGTCGAAACTATGAATGAAGATGAAATTGTTTTATGATTTGCTTAGAGTTTATACGTATAGGTGTTTAGATATGATTCAGTAAGATATGTATAATTCGTTTATGAAACTATTGACTTTTTGTTTTGAATTTGCATGTTTATACAGTGCAGATTCATCATAATTTTGGATATATGATTCTTATACAAATGCAAAAACCTATATTGTGTGAAAGTAACAATACCACTGAACTGTGTGAAATTGTAAATTTGTTTATAAAACTTTAATTTGTGTATATAATGGTTTATATAATTGTATATTCAGAATATGTATATAAATGAAAAACTAAATTCCCTGATCGTTATATATATATATACATATTAGTGTTGTTGTGACATGTATAAGTATATGAAGTTGTTGACTGTTTATTGTAATTTGTAAGTTATATACATATACCGATTAGTGTTGTTGTGAAACGACCCCAAAAATGCCCGAAAATGTGCTTCGGAAACACCTATAGTTGTAATTTCCATATATCTCAAAATCCGTGCATAATTTCAGAAATTCGACTTCATATTCTTATTCAGGGGGTAAAATTGAGTGGGAAATGGGTCTAACCCGAATTTTAGAGCAACCGTATCAAAATTCGAAAATCGCAAAAAATGCGATTTTCAGGGTCAACTTTAAAGAGGCATATCTCTTAGCACACAAAGAACTGGAAGGGAAACTACCTATTAAATTAAAGCCCTTCGAGTTATCTTTCCAATGCAATTGGTTTCACCTCATTCCGAGTTAGGATGAAGGAGTTATGATCATTTTCGTAAAACTTGTCCGGGCAGAATTGCAATTTCCAGTAAGCTACGTTACTGTAGCGGCTGGGACGTTTTTCTTTTATAAAAAAGAGGATTGTCCCATACTTAGTTATATTTCTTTCTAGCTTCAAAACACTCAAAAACACTCTCTAAACCCTCTCCAAAATTCCACCAAGATCTTCAACCAAATTCAAACATCTCAAGTTCTAATTCCGGATTCAAGACTCAATCTCAAGCTTCAATTCTCCATTCCAATCTTCATCAAGGATTCTCCAAAGTTGAGGTATGTGGGTTAATTGTGGAAACCTTCCTTTCCACAAGTCCAACCATTTATCCTCTATTTTACTTCAAGTTTATGAGTCCTTATGATCATTTATGAACTCTTGAATTATGGAATTACTACTACACATTTTATTATGGTCTATTTTTGCATATTATCATGAAATGGAATTATTAGGTGATGTTTATGGTTTTCATGCTTCCATGATCAAATTATGAAGGTTGATATATATATGTATGTTGTTGGTGGGCTGATTTATATGTATTTCGGAATTGGTTGGACTTAGTACTCTTGAAAGACATGATTTTATCTACATGAACAATAGCCCACCATGTGTTTGATAAAATGTCATTTATAGAATTCATAGGAAATGGAAGGTCCAATGTACATCCTATGAGTCAGATGATTATATAATTATTGAAATGATGATGAAAGGGATACATGTATATGATTTTCTCAATATAGTGTTGTGAGTCGACCAAGCCTAGTACGGGGGTAGTAGGCCCGTATAACCATATTGAGGGTTTGTACCTTGGTCCCTAGCTCGGGGGGTGGTAGGCCCGGGTAACCACATTGAGGGGTTTGTACCTCTTTCGCCTCTCCAAGGGGGTGGTAGGCCTTGGAAAATACTATATTGATGGTCACTCGCCACACATGTACTACGTCCCACTAAATATGAATTTTATGTAAGCATTATTATACATATCATTTCATTAATATGCTATTTATCAGGTATGATTATGCATTTTTCCTATGATGTCTATCTATTGTAGCATTGCATTGCATTGCATCCCATATACTTAGTACATTCAAACGTACTAATGCATACTCTATGCCTACATGATGTCACCATATAGGGACCGGAGCACCGCTTGACCATCCTCCTCCGCGTGGCTAATACGATTTCCTATCAAGGTTATTGGTGAGTCCTCCATTCCGGGGACGTTGCTCATGATCTTTTGCTATGTATAAGACTTTTTCTTTTTAGTTATGTTTTGACTATGAGGGTGAGCCCGGTGGCTTGTCTTGGCCCCCGCTAAGTACTCATGTTTAGAGGTGGTGTTGGACAAGTTGTGTTTTATGCTTGAGCTTGACTCATCTATGGTATTTATGTATCATTCCCTTTTTTTTTCTTGCTCCCTTAGTCCCGATTTCCCCTTGATTATGCTTATCGCTTATGGTCATTTTAATTTCTTGCGCGACCAAGGATGTGTAATGATATGCTATGAGGCTTGTTTGGGGTTCCTTCGGGTTCCCCATTCGCCGTTCACGTCTAGGCCCTAGGCTTGGGTCGTGAAAAACTTGGTATCAGAGCACTAGGTTGATAGATCCTCGGAGTCCAACACACCGCGTTGATTAGAGTCCCATTCATGGTTGTGTTGTGCACCACAACTATAAGTAGGAGGCTATGAGACGTTTTAGGAAATGTTTCCCTTCTTCATGTTCTAAGTCGTGCTGTAGAGTTGGATTAAGTTCTTCCCTAACGATTGCTCTTTGGTATGCTAGATCATGCCTAATACAAGAGGAAGAGGAGCCCGCGCACCCGAGGAACAACCGACCAATGGGGATCTTCGGGATGCCCTTACTTTATTTGCTCAAGCTATGGCTAATCAAGCCAACCACGGGGCCCAAGCCCCTCAGGCTCCTACCCCGGCATCTCAGGTGAGAGACTTCGTGCGGATGAATCCCCCGGAATTCTATGGGTCTAAGTTAGATGAAGACCCTCAAGAGTTCATTGATGAAGTCCACAAGATATTAGCTATCATGGGCATGAGGTCAGAAGATAAGGCGGAGTTGGCGGCCTACCAACTAAAAGGGGTGGCCCAAATATGGTACAACCAATGGAAGGAAGAGAAGGGGGCAATCTATGTGGTGCCTTGGGAAGAGTTCAAAACGGCTTTCCTTAATCGATTCTTTCCTCTTGAACTTAGGGAAGCCAAATTGGTGGAGTTCATGAATTTAAAATAAGGGTCTATGAGTGTGAGGGAGTATGCCCTCAAGTTTAACCAACTTTCAAGATATGCTCCACACTTGGTTGCCGACTCACGATCTAGAATGAACAAATTCGTGATGGGTGTGTCTGACCTAGTGAGTGAAGAATGCCGGTCCGCAATGTTGATTAGTGACATGGACTTGTCCCGCTTGATGGTCTATGCCGAACAAATGGAGGAGGAGAAGTTGAGGAAGAGGAGGGGTCATGAGGCCAAGAGGGCCCGTTTTGAGGGCAAGTTCCAAAGTCGAAGGGGAGGCCGGTTTCATCAAGGCCAAGGGTCTTCTCATGCGCCCCATAAGGGGTTTGCCAATGATGTTCCAAGGGCCCAAGGTGTTGGTGGTATGGGTCCTATTGATGTATGTCCGAAGTGTGGTAAGGGCCATGGTGACCCGTGCTTGAGAAACACCGGTGCTTGCTATAGTTGTGGGGAACTGGGGCACAAGGCGATGGATTGTCCCCGGAATCGCAACAAGGGTAAGGAGGTCCGTCCACAAGGTGCCAATGCGGTTCCTTTGGGGAGAAGGGGCCGACAAGATGGTGCCCCAAGGCACAATCGATTTTATGCTTTGCATGGGAGACAAGGGGTCGATGAAGTCCCCGATGTCGTTACCGGTATGTTGAAAATCTTTGACTTTGATGTATATGCATTAATTGATCCGGGTGCCTCTCTTTCTTTTGTCACCCCCTTTGTTGCCAAAAAGTTTCATGTTGAGCCCGAATTGTTGCGTGAGTCATATAAGGTGTCTACTCCTATTGGTGCATATATTGTTGCTAGGAAGGTCTATAGGAATTGTCCTATTTGCATCTTGCATAAAATATTACCTTGTGATCTTGTTGAGTTGAACATGGTCGATTTTGATGTTGTTCTTGGGATGGATTGGTTGCATGCATACTATGCTTCCATTGATTGTAGAACCCGTAGGGTCAAGTTCCAATTTCCAAGTGAACCCATTCTTGAGTGGAAAAGCCAAAATGTGGTAGTCAAGGGTAGGTTCATCTCTTGCATTAAAACTCGTAAGTTGATCTCTAAGGGGTGTCTCTATCACCTTGTGAGGGTTAAGGATGTGGAGTCCAAAACCCTTCATATAGAGTCGGTTCCGGTTGTAAATGAATTCCTTGATGTCTTTCCTAATGACCTTCCCGGTGTTCCTCCCTAAAGGGAAATAGATTTTGGCATAGACCTCCTCCCCGATACTCAACCCATTTCTATTCCCCCTTACCCTATGGCCCCGGCGGAGTTAAAGGAGTTGAAGGAACAATTGAAGGACTTGTTGGAGAAGGGTTTTATTAGGCCTAGCCAATCACCATGAGGTGCTCCGGTGTTGTTTGTGAAGAAGAAAGATGGGTCCCTTAGGATGTGTATTGATTACCGGCAACTCAATAGGGTCACCGTCAAGAATAAATATCCTCTTCCTAGGATTGATGACTTGTTCGACCAATTGCAAGGGGCTAGCCATTTCTCTAACATTGATCTTCGGTCCGGGTATCATTAAGTGAAGGTGAGGGAGTGTGACATTCCCAAGACAGCCTTCCGGACTAGGTATGGGCATTATGAATTTGTGGTTATGTCCTTTGGGTTGACCAATGCACCGGCTATCTTCATGGACCTAATGAATAAGATCTTTAAACCCTACCTTGATTCCTTTGTTGTGGTCTTCATTGATGATATTTTAATCTATTCGCATAGCGAGGAAGAACATATGGGTCACTTGAGGGTTGTGTTGCAAAGATTGAGAGAGGAGAAGTTGTATGCCAAGTATGAAAAGTGTGAATTTTGGTTGAAAGAGGTTGCCTTCCTAGGTCATGTGGTTTCGGGGGATGGTATTAAGGTAGATCCTAAGAAGACCGATGTGATTAGAAATTGGCCTAGGCCATTGACCCCGTCGGATATTAGGAGCTTTTTGGGCTTAGCGGGTTACTACCGGAGATTTGTGAATGAGTTTTCTTCTATTGCTTCTCCCATGACTAAGTTGACACAAAAGAAGGCTATGTTTGAGTGGACCGATGAGTGCGAAAGGAGTTTTCAAACCTTGAAAGATAAACTTGTGTCCGCTCCTATATTGTCACTACCGGATGGGCTTGAGGGATTTGTTGTGTATTGTGATGCTTCTAGAGTTGGCTTGGGTTGTGTCCTAATGCAAAATGGTAAGGTGATAGCCTATGCTTCTAGACAACTCAAAGTGCATGAAAAGAACTATCCTACGCATGATCTTGAATTTGCCGCGGTGGTGTTTGCTTTAAAGATTTGGCGTCATTACTTGTATGGGATACATGTTGATGTGTTCACCGATCATAAAAGCCTCCAATATGTCTTCACCCAAAAAGATCTCAACTTGAGACAAAGAAGGTGGCTAGAATTTCTTAAAGATTATGATATGAGTGTGCATTATCATCCCGGTAAAGCTAATGTGGTGGCAGATGCTTTGAGTAGGGTGTTTATGGGTAGCCTAGCTCATGTTGATATTGGTGATAGGGAAATGGCTACGGAGGTGCATCGGTTGGCTAGGTTGGGGGTTAGGTTGGAAGAGGTTGGTAATGGTGGTGTGGTCGTTGTTGATGGTGCTAGGTCTTCCTTGGTTGATGAAGTGATAGCAAAACAAGATCTTGACTCTTCCTTGCTAGAATTGAAGGCCTTGGTGAAAGAGGGCAAGGTGGAAGTTTTCTCCCAAGGGGGAGATGGTGCCCTTAGGTACCAAGGTAGGTTGTGTGTGCCTTGTGTTGATGGTTTGAGGGAGAAAATTCTTGATGAGGCTCATAATTCTTCCTACTCCATTCACCCCGGTTCCACCAAAATGTATAGAGATTTGATGGATGTGTATTGGTGGGGAGGCATGAAGAAGTACATTGCCAAATTCGTCTCCGGTTGTCATAGTTATCAACAAGTCAAGGCCGAACATCAAAGGCCGGGTGGTCTAACCCAAGACATAGAGATTCCTACTTGGAAGTGGGAAGAAATTAATATGGATTTTGTAGTTGGTTTACCCAAGACTAGAAAATGTTTTGATTCTATTTGGGTGGTGGTTGATAGAATGACAAAATCGGCTCATTTTCTACCGGTAAAGACAACATATGGGGCGGAAGATTATGCAAGGTTATATATTCATGACTTGGTAAGGTTGCATGAGATTCCTCTATCCATCATATCGGACCGTGGTACTCAATTTACTTCACACTTTTGGAAGTCCTTTCAAAGGGGTCTAGGTACGAGAGTTAAGCTTACTACGGCCTTTCACCCGCAAACGGATGGACAAGCCGAAAGGACTATCCAAACACTTGAGGATATGCTTAGGGCTTGTGTATTGGAGCTCAAGGGTAGTTGGGATGATCATCTTCCATTGATTGAGTTTTCCTATAACAATAGCTATCATTCTAGCATCGGTATGGCTCCTTTTGAGGCTCTCTATGAGAGGCGTTGTAGATCACCTGTTGGGTGGTTTGAGGTTGGTGAGGTGGCGTTGTTAGGACCAGATCTAGTTATGGAGGCTCTTGAGAAGGTTAGGATGATTAGAGAAAGGTTGAAGACGGCCCAAAGTCGCCAAAAGTCCTATGCCGATGTGAGGAGAAGGGCTCTTGAATTCCAAGTTGGTGATTGGGTCTATTTGAAGGTGTCACCCATGAAGGGTGTGGTTCGTTTTGGTAAGAAGGGCAAGTTGAGCCCAAGATACGTGGGTCCTTATAAGGTGATGAAGAGAATTGGCAAGGTAGCTTATGAGTTGGAATTGCCTAGCGAAATGAATTTGGTTCATCCGGTATTTCATGTGTCTATGTTGAGGAAGTGTGTGGGTGATCCAAATGCCATTGTGTCTCTTGATGTTGTGGGTGTTGTTGAAGATAATTTGACCTATGAAGAGGTTCCGGTCCAGATTTTAGATAGACAAGTGAAGAGGTTGAGAAACAAAGATGTGGCTTCCGTTAAAGTCCTTTGGAGAAATCAACAAGTTGAAAATGCTACTTGGGAGGCCGAAGCGGACATGCAAAGGCGATATCCTTATCTTTTCCAATCCACTCAAGCCTAAGGTATTAATTTAAGCCCTTTATAAAATCTCAGGTCTTAAGTTCAGCCCCCATGTCATTGCATACATTCATGTTTAAATTGACAAGTTCATTGTGGTTTTACAACTATGTTGAGGTTTTCGAAATAAGATGTAAGTGCATTGTTGCATCCTTATGTGGGCTGATATTGCCATGTTTGTGTCCCTCATGTACGTTTCTTTAACATTCGGGGACGAATGTTCCCAAGGGGGAGATATTGAAACGACCCCAAAAATGCCCGAAAATGTGCTTCGGAAACACCTATAATTGTAATTTCCATATATCTCAAAATCCGTGCATGATTTCAGAAATTCGACTTCATATTCTTATTCAGGGGGTAAAATTGAGTGGGAAATGGGTCTAACCCGAATTTTAGAGCAACCGTATCAAAATTTGAAAATCGCAAAAAAGCGATTTTCAGGGTCAACTTTAAAGAGGCATATCTCTTAGCACACAAAGAACTGGAAGGGCAACTACCTATTAAATTAAAGCCCTTCGAGTTATCTTTCCAATGCAATTGGTTTCACCTCATTCCGAGTTAGGATGAAGGAGTTATGATCATTTTCGTAAAACTTGTCCGGGCAGAATTGCAATTTCCAGTAAGCTACGTTATTGGTGAGTCCTCCATTCCGGGGACGTTGCTCATAATCTTTTGCTATGTATAAGACTTTTTTCTTTTTAGTTATGTTTTGACTATAAGGGTGAGCCCGGTGGCTTGTCTTGGCCCCCGCTAAGTACTCATGTTTAGAGGTGGTGTTGGACAAGTTGTGTTTTATGCTTGAGCTTGACTCATCTATGTTATTTATGTATCATTCCCTTTTTTTTTCTTGCTCCCTTAGTCCCGATTTCCCCTTGATTATGCTTATCGCTTATGGTCATTTTAATTGCTTCCGCGACCAAGGATGTGTAATGATATGCTATGAGGCTTGTTTGGGGTTCCTTCGGGTTCCCCATTCGCCGGTCACGTCTAGGCCCTAGGCTTGGGTCGTGACATGTTGTGAGTTGTATAAATATATGAAACTGTTGACTGTTTATTCGAATTTGTATATTTATACAGAGCAGGTTAGTCTTTATTTTGGATATTTGATTTTGTATATTTATAATACAATAGGTATATGTATATGTCAATTATTTTAGATTTGTCAATTGTGTATTTGTATAAAGCTTTAATTTGTGTATATAAACGTTTATATAAGTATATAATGGGAATATGTATATTATTGAAAAACTGAATTCGCTATAATTTGTGGAATTGTATATGTCTGAATGAACATTATACAAAAAGTATCCTTATACAAATGCAAAAACTTATACATAAAACAATGCACAAAACTGTATCAAATGTATAATGTTTATATTGTATATATATAGAAGTTGTTGTGACACCACTAATACAATAACTATTAATATTATACATTATACAACCAGTTTCAAATGTATAATTGTTTACCTTGTATGTATAGTTAAATAGTTCTATTTTATACATTTAACTTTGGACATTAACATAGTGACTATATAAAACTGTATAAACAAACATATAGAAGAGTAGAAGACATGAATCAACACAGAAAATATAAGAAAAATATAAAATCGTAACATATACAAAAATAATGATTATACGAATACATCATCATGCTCCAATGAGCCAGAAACAACCACTTCCTTTCTTTTTGCATTGTCATATGTATAATTAGTTGTTTTTTCTTTCCTTTTTTTACTTGACCCAGTATCAGACTGATCTTTCTTACCTCCCTCCACAATTTTGATGTTGGATTGCTTCGATTTTAGACTCATTTCCTCCAATTTGATTGGGTCATTTTTCAATTTGGATCTGATCTCTTGCATTGCGTCGGATTTGGACATTGAACTTGCAACCTTCCCAAAATCCTGAGTTAAACCCAAGGAAAACGATGGGTGTTCAACAATATTTTGACATGCAAGAGTATACCTCTTGTGAATCTTTTAGATGGAGACTGGCCATCCATTGTTTGAATGAAAACTCTGTATGGATTATGAACTGATGTGAAAAATAGCTTGAAAAAACTGAAAAAAATAGACAAATTTAAATTAATCGATTGAGATAAGTTTTGGCGGTACTTGAAATTTTTGAAGGGATTTTGAAACCGCGATTGAGAACGTGCTGGTGGAGATTTGAAATTTCAAACTGATTTTGGGGAGAAAATTTGGGAGAAATTGAAGGAAATAGGAGATATAAACGAGAAGAAGCGATTGTACAAAAGGGAATAACGTCAGTTTTTTTTTAATTTATACAAATCGATGGGGCCCATTAATAGCAAACTGACCAAGACTTTGCTCCTTAAAGGAAATAAATGAAACGCTAGCTACTTTATTTATTTTACATTAATAGTTTGTCATTATGTACAATTACCCCAATATTAATTTATGATGAAATATTAGAAAACAACTATTTTACTCCCTCCGTCCCTTTTTAGTTGTCCATTTTAGAAATGGCACACAGATTAAGCAACAATGATTAGCACAATGAAGTTACAATTTTACCCTTATGACAACTTTTCACTTCAAAATTACAACCACTTATTTGAATTAAAGTGAAATAAATTAGAGGGAAACAACATACACTTTTACAATTTTCAAGAAGTGTAAATAAGGGTATAATAGGAAAAAATTTGTTGTCCTTTTTTGATTTGTCAAAATGGACAACTAAATAGGGACAACTAAAAAAGGAAATATGGACAAGTAAATAGGGACGGAGGGAGTATAAATTAAGGACGAGACAAATATTGAAGTATTAAATTTACTTGAAACTATCGACTTGGCTTATTGAAGTTGGTGCCATGGCGATGGACTAGAGAAGAAAATCACTGCCCATCTATTAAGTCAAACTCCAATTGCTAATTTGGAAATCGAAAGAGACGATGGCGGACACACTCGCTGCTCTTAGGTCTTTAATGTCCTCTCACTCTCCTCCTCTTCATGCTTTGATTATTCCTTCCGAAGATTATCATCAGGTTTTTTCACTCTTTCTCCCTCACCTCCATTTTTTTGTGAGTTCATCGAACTTGCGTTTCAATTGCGTTATTGGATGACATGACAGAGCGAATATGTATCGGCACGGGACAAAAGACGCGCATTTGTCTCTGGATTCACCGGAAGTGCTGGTTTGTTTTTGCTTTTTCTCAATCACTCGATGTTGATTTAATAGTTGTATTGTTTTCGTTTGTGATTTCTGTTTATATCATGTGTGTAATTGAGTTGAATATTCGTCCTAGGTTTGGCGCTTATAACCATGGATGAAGCACTTTTGTGGACAGATGGCCGGTATTTCTTACAGGCAACTCAGCAGCTCAGTGACCAGTGGAAGCTCATGCGTATGGGAGAAGATCCTCCCGTTGATATCTGGATGGCCAATGTGACTATTCCTCTCCTTGTTCTAGTATATTCAGTTTGTGCTTATTCTAATCTATGTAAATCATAAGCTGATTATTGATCTGCGAAACAAACATATTCTACACTTTTTTCGCCCTGTCTTGCTTGTTGCTTAGTTTGCATAAAAACTGCTAGTGCATAGACTCATTGACGCCTAGTTGGTTGGTTTTAGTGATTAGTTAATCAATAGGTAAGTTTTGGACAAAAGTTCTACAGAGTTCCTACAGTATTTATGTTTTATTATATGTATATCAGCTGTGATGGATATCTCTCAACTGATTCAGACAATTGTTTATGGAAATGAAAAAAAGAAAAAAATGAAACGAATAATTGAAATTCCAAGTATTGTGTGTAAAGTTGTGTAATTATCTTTAATGTACTTAAATAGAAAATGTCTTTTGATTTCGTCATAAAAATGTCTTTTGATCTTATTGTTGATATATTAATCTTCTTGAAGGTTCTGTTCTTGTCAATATGTGCATTAAAACTTCCACGTAGAAGTGATCATTCCATCATTCTCCTTTTGGAATGACACCCCTTCAGATAATTCATGTACTATCCTACACTTTTCTTGCCATAATATAAGCTTCCTGTCTTAAAATAATCTGAGATCTTCTGACCTATTATATTTTAAAACTGTGAGTGCATTGAAGCTGAAATCTCAATCTTTTACTGTGGACTGCTCATTATGTATTCCAGAGCAAGAAGTCATATGGAATTGGCAAAGGTGTTTGAGTCCATTTTCTTTTGTCAGTTCTCATGGATCATATTTCAGCTTGATTCTCTTATACTTGCTATATCTTTATTTTCTACAGTCTCACTTTGCCTCTCTATAATTTACTCAGTAGATGTATAGTTTGTTTTAAGACTTTGGCAGCAATAACCGAATGATAATATAGGAATTTAGTCTGTCAAATTGAATTTAGTTGGAAGAGAATATTATTGCCTCATCTATTGTGATTTTGTCTCCACCCCTACTTGCAAGGATATGCTGTACCATTTCAACAATTACCCTACAATGTCCAAGTTTTTTCGTCTAGTAACTGTATCCTATACAACAAGGTTCTGTAATTATTTTAATCTGGAATTGCAAGCTAGAGGAGTGTGAACTTTGTGACCCTGAAGTTCAGCTGTTATGCTAATTTATTTTATGATGTGCTTTACTAGAATTTACCAAAGGATGCAGCCATTGGTGTTGATACATGGTGTGTATCAGTAGATACTGCGCAGAAATGGGAGTGTGCTTTTGCTAAGAAACAACAAAAGTTGGTACAAACAACTAGAAACTTGGTTGATGAAGTTTGGAAAAATCGGCTACCTGCCCAAGCAAATCCTGTAATTGTGCATCCGTTACAATTTGCTGGTCAGTCTGTTGCAGATAAGTTGAAAGAATTGAGGAGAAAGCTTGTACTGGGAAAAGCTCGTGCTATTATTATAACAGCACTTGATGAAGTAAATGTGTAACCATAGACCCAAATGCTTTCCATCTTATAGCTTTGTCTAATCTCGTCTTGGATATTCTTCATTTCTCCAATATTATTGCCAATTTATAGGTTGCATGGTTATATAATGTCCGTGGCAGTGACGTATCATATTGCCCAGTTGTTCATGCATTTGCGATTGTGACTATAGATTCAGCCTTCTTCTACGTGGATAAGCAAAAATTGTCTCCTGAGGTTGCGTCCAAATGGCATAATCTTTTCATTTTAAACTGAAAACAATTGCATTTTGTTACATTTTTTCTACTATTAAGTAAGCATGTATATACCATGCAGGCAAACTCTTACATGGAAGAAAATGGAATTATAGTGCGGGATTATGGTGATGTTAGCTCAGATGTGGTCCTCCTTGCATCTAATCAACTTACTTCTTGCTCCTCAACTAAGGGATCTAAAGGGAACCCAAAGATTGATGTTAGAAATGCCACTTATATAGGAAATACTGCTAGTCATGCTGTTGAGTTTGTAAATGACCTCATTTGGGTTGATCCTGGAGCATGTTGCTTCGCTTTGTATTCAAAACTGAGTGCTGATAAAGTTCTCCTTCAGCAATCACCTTTGGCCCTTGCAAAAGCTCTGAAGGTGATTAATACTACCCCAGAACTTACTTATCCCCTAAAGTTTGTTGTCTGAGCATTTTATGTGGTTGAAAGTCTCATAGGTCTTCAGACTGCCTTTGTTTGGTTGGATAGGGGTCAAGTAGATCAATTGTTCCATCAGAAGAAAAATAATAGCAAAGAAGTCCATGAAGACATTGATGGCCCAAGCTTGATCAGCATTTGTTGTTCCATTATTATGCATTACCTCTGTATGCTTTTCAACATTTTGAACTGAATCTATCTTAGGACCCTTGGATGTTTAGGATTGTTTATCTCATCAGTCCCGTCTGCGACCCTTAAGAATTCAAATTCAGCTTTTCTCCGGATTATTTCTAATTTCCTGTTGTATTTTTAGTGAAAATACTAATCATCATGTTTATATTGTCTGAAGTATAATATGGACCTGCTGATTCCTCCCCCTCCTTACCTCCTCTAAGAGTTCCTGAGTGAAATGACAAATCAGTGATCATAATTTTGATAACAAAAACTATTCATTTTGTCAGTAACACATTTGTTTGAGATGTAATTCAGCTCTGATTTTGTTGCATTTGTTTGGTTAACCAAAGTTTGTATATCAGTTCTATTTTCCTTGTCATTAATTGTTATATTTGTCTAATTGGTGTCAAACTATTTTCTTTTTGAAAAATGAAAATTCTGGTGTGAGCTTAGTCGTTCTTATCCAACTAATTTGACACCTTTAACTAATATTTTGTCGCTAACCACCAACTTCTGCTGTGGTCTTTCATCGATACAATTACTTTCTTCCAATTCCATGTTTACTCCCAACTATAGTTATTTCTGAAGTTATCAGACTGTCTTTACACTATGTTGCTCGGACTCTTCAAAAATGTTGATAGGTGCGTGTCAGATATTTCAAAAGAAAGTAGTGCATTTTGGAGAATCCGACACGAGAGCAGCAACAATATTGGAGAGTCTGAGCAACATAGGTCTAATGTACTACTTTCTTCATGTTTATGTGATTAAACCAAATCTGTCTTTGTCTTCTTCTGTCTTTTCCGCGTCTGCTATGATCTCTTCACTGCATGGAGATTGTAAGCTTTAATTTCCTTCATTTAATTTCTTTCTTGTTGGTATAAAAAAAGTGAGTGTTGTACTAGAACAATTTACTGCATGGAGATTGTAAGCTTATTACACCTACCATTTCTAAAAAAAATTATCAGGCTTTTGAAATATCATCTGTGTTTGTGATGTTACTTCTATTCTCAAGCTTACTGTTGATTGCTAAACTACAAAATTTTAATTTCTAGAACCCTGTTGAGATAGAAGGATTGAAGAAGGCCCATTTTCGGGATGGGGCAGCTGTTGTGCAATATCATGTCTGGCTTGATAAGCAGGTATGTCAGATTCTTAGAGTCAATCTTCTAGTAATCTTTGTGAGTTACTGCCGCCTACTGCATTTGCATCTTCCTTAGATTCTATAAGTATGTAGACATGTGTGTATGTATGTACTTTGTGTGTGTGCGGACGTCTATGTATTTATGTGTGTATGGTTTCTTTTTAATCTTTACACTAGTGACGAGTGTAAGTTGGTATATACCGATAAAGCCAAATATGTTGGGTTAGAAATTCTGTCCTATGTAAAACTAGAAGAGTAGATGGATATTGGATAATGTATCTCTCAGAAAAAAGATGTTATATCTACTTGCAATGCCTTTTTGCAAATAGTGTGGACTTTATATTTTTAGCAGGGATCTCTTCGCTTTTTAGGTGCAGAAACACTTGATTCAAGCTATTCATGGTTTCAGTAGTTTGGCAAGATGAGTTTCAACCTTGTTCAAATTTTCCAGATGCAGGAAATATACGGGGCATCTGGTTATTTCATGGAGGCTGAAAGTACCAAACAGAAGAAACAACTGTAAGTTTTTCTGGTTTCTTGTACTATTTCATGTTTTTGGCGAGTCGGTACATTCTAAGAATTGATCTGTTATAGGATGCTAGTTCAGGACTTAAAAAGGAATTAGTCTATTAGAGCTAGCATCTTTTGTTGATAGGAAGATGCATTATTCAAGAAGTGATTTCTTGATTTATTGTCTGTGTAGAAGGTTATTCTTGTGGGCTGTGTGGATTTGAAAAGCTTGTAACATTTAAGACTTTGTTTTCTTACCAGTTAACTTTCTCAAAAAAAAAAAAGACTTTGTTTTCTTAAGATAGAGCCAAGACTTTTAGTGGCCCTTGATTTTCTGAAGGAAGCTTCTGCAAGTTACTGATCTTCAGTCAATAGTTAAGTGATTTATTGAGGAACTTATCATGAAGCATGTGATATATTATACTGTTTTCCTTAGTAGTGGGTCCGTGTTTTGTACCTTACTTTTTGTAATAATTCATTATGTTAGGGGGACTAAAAGACTGACAGAAGTCTCTGTGAGTGATAAGCTGGAGGAGTTCCGTGCATCAAAGGAGGTAAATGGTTGTATTCTGATGAAAATCTAGCATGAAATTTGTTGTCTTATACTCTTATCACTCTATTTATGTATGAGTTATCATCATCTAGGTTGTGAGCTGATGACTCTAGAGTTTATTTCCAGTTTGTTGCTTCTGTTTTACTGCAATGTTGTTGTTTCCAGAACCACATGATATGCTGATTTTGACTCGAGCTCTGTCCAGTTACACGCTGGCATATTTTCTCTATCTTTATTCTTTAAAATATACAGGAGCAATAATATCATTTTTCTATTGTATCCGCATTGCAAGTGAGTGTATTGAAATTTAAAAATAGATAAGTAAGGGATGGGAAAAAAAAAAAATAGGAGGTAAAAAGTACGAGTACGTATTATCAAAATGTTAATAACATGTATCAGAAGTACTTAAGATACTTCGGGATAATATGTTTAGTTGCTTCGAAGTCTTTGCCCTGAGCTCTTCCAACAAGTGCAGCTTGGTTCCTTTTCTGATGGTTGTGATCTTTCTTGAATTATAAAGAATAAAGAATTATAAAGAATCTTGTTTTCTCAACAATAGTATCACCATTATCTTAATGTAATGGGGTAATGTTGCTCCTCTACATCTGCAGCATTTTAGAGGATTAAGTTTCCCAACTACCTCTTCTGTTGGCTCAAATGCAGCCATTATCCACTATAAACCTGAGGCAGAAACTTGTGCTGAACTCGATCCAGATTGCATTTACCTATTCGATTCTGGAGCACAGGTATGTGAGAACTGAGAGCATATATTGGGATTTCTACTTTGCATACTTCTATATTTAACATGTACTCTTTCTATATATATGATGGTGTTGCTGAAGTATCTGGATGGAACAACTGATATTACACGGACTATTCATTTCGGAAAACCTTCTCCACATGAGAAATCTAGTTACACGGCGGTATGTGAAAAGTTTTATGCATTTTTATGATTCCAAACAATGTTGGCTATGCACGATGGAGTGAAATTTTATAATGAGAGTTCTGATTTCAGATTACTATTGCTGATCTAATCTATGTCCAGTCTCCTTCCACACTTGGTCACACTTCCTTTAGATCATCCTAGAAGCATTAATCCATTTTAAGCCTTGATCAGAGAAGCTATTGGAGGCATTATTATCCTAGAGATCTCTAGCTCTTTTATTCCAGTGCTTGTATCGTGTAATCCTTCTTATTCAAGTCTTAACATACATGCATTACATATGCTTTCCTGGGGGAGATTCTCTCTCTTTGCAATGAATGTTGATTGAAATCCATAAAAATTGAAGAGCAAAAAAAATTGTCTTGTGAGTAAACAAAGCAACAGTAAGTCGAAACTTTTCTGTAAAATGCCTTCGTTATTCTTAAGGTTTTCTTTTCTGGTTTATTTTTTGTGGGGTGACTGAGAAAGGATAATGATTGCTATACTTCGAACAGTTTTTTTTTATACATATGCATGTAGGTTTGTCTTCTATGCTGGTTTTTGTCTGTGTGATTGATTCTTAGAATCTTATACTGGAAATTTTTGTTCTTTCCTTATCACAATACTGCTTTAATGGCTAAAAGGTTACTTTATTTTATGTAGGTTCTTAAAGGACATATATCTTTGGGAAACGCCAGGTTTCCTAACGGAACCAATGGTATGATTATGTGGCATAATGATACTCAATGTCTGTAATTTACTAAATTTTCTTCAGTGGTTGTTAGATGTACCAATGCCTAAATCCACAGGCTATTATTCAGAGGCGTATGCTTACCATTTTCATTTCATTCAAATGCTGTGGTCCAAGATAGTTCGCTTATCAGAACATTGTGCTTGACTACTCTTGATAGGGCAAGCTCTTGACATTCTTGCTCGAATTCCTTTGTGGAAAGATGGTCTTGACTATAGGCATGGTACTGGACACGGGATCGGGTCTTACTTAAATGTCCATGAAGGTAAACTTGCCATCATGATTGCAGAGGTACTTGTAAGGAGATATTTATATTTACATTTAATTTATTTTTGGCAGGACCTCATAATATTAGTTTCAGGCCATCTGCACGGGATGTGCCACTACAAGTTTCAATGGCTGTAACAGATGGTCAGTAGCATCTTATTACATTACGAGTTATAAAGTAAACTTTTCCTTAGCATGATTGATGCCTCTGCATACTTGAATGTATTTTCACTCTTAACATGGATTAGTGGGTTTGTCATGCTTCTTTATGAAGGATGTGCATTAGTAAATATCCTATCCTAGCATTGTCGGTCCTGAATTTGCTTACTGGAGATCTACAACTTACAGAACTGATATGATCAGGGAAAATGTAATATTCTTTGAGTTATACTAGTAAAAGAATGGCCTGTCAATAAAATTAGGATAAACCACGTCATACCGTCATGTTGTCCAGCTTGCTCAATAATCTAATAGTTTTACCTTTCTAGTTGCTTCTGCACATCTTTATAGTTTTCTTGTTTCAGCTTTTCAGAGTTTGAACATTCATATGGTATTTTTCAGAACCTGGTTATTATGAAGACGGGAACTTTGGTATAAGAATAGAGAATGTTCTTATTGTCAAGGAGGGCAATACGAAGTTCAACTTCGGTAATAAGGGCTATTTATCATTTGAGCATATAACTTGGGTAAGTTTGTAAACACCATGTTTTATGTCTATTTACATATGTGATATGCATCTACCTGGATGTTCTAGATGTACAAGTGTGTGGTGCGATTGCACTTTTGCAGTCCAAGAGGAAGCAAGACATTCTCTGTCCTTTTCCCTTTGTATCTTTTTTAAAACTTGGACTTTCACTTTCTTATGATAGATATGTCACTTCCTAATTCTATAGGGTGGAAGTGTAATGTGTCATGAAGGTAAGAATCTTGTTTGTTAATGTAGGCACCGTACCAGAGGAAACTAATTGACGTGAGCCTTCTGGTGCCTGAAGAGATTGAATGGTTAAATGAATACCATGCAAAATGTAGGGAAATTCTTACTCCTTACCTGAATACATCTGAGATGGAATGGCTGAAGAAGGCTACCGAACCCATTGCAGCTTGACATGCCTCATTTGTTAGGGGATTGGAGTTGAGGTTAATCAAAGGCTACTGATCCTTTTCCAGCTTCAGCCTTCAAACTCTTAATCATATGTAGTTAAACCATGTATTTGCGTTAATGTGTGCAGGCATTTTACCATATTATTGTTGCCTTGTGGAGATGAAAGATTTAGCTTCTGTCGATTCAAAACGGGGTCAGCACATTTTGAGAGATCTGTTGGTGCACATCAAGAAGATGCGACAAGTCTATGGTGCGTTTCGACAGAGTTAATATCGTAATTCATTTTTGCGGGCTCGCTTGTTTTATTCATCCCATTCCCCTCACTTTGTTTTATTGTATACAGCTCCCATTATCTTTGAACTCTTTCATTAATTGGTAACAACTACACCAAATCTCAAACAACTTTTAATGGGCACATAAAGTTTTCTAAAGGTAAACATACAGCTGGAATCTAATTTAAAGTCCTTAGCTTTTAACAAAAATTATTGTCAAACGTAACTTCATAAATTTTAAAAAATACTTATCTATGTGACCAAAAGTCGCATTTAGAGGTCAAATTTAAACTTTATGCGTATGTATCCTATAATGAATCATCTTGAAATAGCTGGGAAGCTTAGCTTAGTGGTTCAAATTTTTTCTAAGGTTGTTGGTTTGGTTCCCCTATATATTAGTATTTCCATCCCTAGTGTAAACGGTTTAAGATTATTTTTGTTCTTTGCCGTACTAGGCATGACAAGACGAGTTAAGATTAATCTTTTTCATAATTTGAACCTCTTTGATGAAAATTATATCTAATCAGTATTTATAAACCAATTTAACGAGCGTAGTCAAACACATTGTTTATACTCTTAACAATCAACGATTAGATATACTGATCATGACGGTATTTGTCTGAACACTTCAATTAGTTACATGTCATCTTCACAGTTACGTTCACACCCAAATATTTCAGATTATGTAAATTGCAGTCCACCAGCTTTATTTCAAGCATGTGAACTATTCTAGATGGGCACCTCTGACGAAAAGCACGTGAAATAAAGTATTATGATATGATAGGCATTTCTAAACATGATATGCATGCATGTTTACCAGAAATATTAGGCAATTCTTCTTTACTTCTTAATCATTTTCATTTTTTGTGATAATTATTTAGTCTTGGCATCTCCATTTTTAGATCTCTTTGGAAGAATGATCAATTTGGTCTCTCATGTTTTAGATTTGAATAAACATGTTAAATATTAGGCGGAATGATCTGGGAGGCCCTCGTACTTGGCTCCATTTGTAAGTTGGACCCTTGTACTTGTGACTTTGCCAACTGAATCCTTAAACTCATTCAAACACAATATTTTAAATCCCTTTCTCATCAGATGTGTGTGCGTATTACACTCGTTTTACACATGAAATTTCTCGTTATTTTTTAATGATGTATCAATAGTATTATTATTTTTCAATGACACATCAGAAATTAAATATTTAAAATTAAGTAATATCTTTTTAAAAAAGGTGCAAATTTTTCTCTCTCTCACTCTACTCATTTTCCATATTCAACTTCATCTTCTTCCTCCCCACCCTCTACCCTTCACCCCAAAAATAAAAATCACCATTTTTTGTCTTTTTCACACTCAAAATTTTTCTCAATGACAAAATGTGATAGATTATAATTAGCTCTTACACATATTTTTGGGTTCTATTTATTGAGAATTGGTAAAAAGATAAATCAAGAAAACTTTAAATTGAAAAAAAAAAATGTTTATAAGTAAATTCAAGCAATAGATCTTGAAAAATTAAGTTTTAAAAAAGGTGAATGAGATATTTTTTTTTAACAAAAGCTTTTTATTATGATTATGGTAATGGGGTGTATGTCAAAAGAAGAAGAAAAGAAAAGGGGTGGGGGCGGGAGTGGGTGGGTGGGGGGTCTGGGGCTGAAAAGAAGAGGAAAAAGGTGGGGCTGGGGCTGGGGCCGGGCTGAAGAAGAATAAGAAGAGAGAAGGGGTGGGGGTGGCGATGGGTTGGGTGGGCTGAAGGAGTTTTTGATTATTTTAAAAAAAAAGTTATTATTATTATTTTGTCTTATAATTTTGAGATTTTTAAGATAAAAAAATTGTATTCACTTGCTTCAAAACGTATGTGATAACGTCTTTGTCCAACTCAACCATTTTAAAATAAGCTTGGTCAATGGTCAGAGGGTTTAAAAAATAGAGTTTCATTATGTTTAAGAGTTCATTTGGCAAAGTAACGAGTATAAGGGTTCAACTGGCAAACATATACAAGTGCAAGAGCCTCTCAGGTCATTCCGCCTAAATATTACTAATTGATTTCCTAATGATCAATGTAAATCTTATCATTACCCTTTCTACTTTTATTCCAGTAGCATCGGACATCTGCTGTAACTCTTCATCATCATCATATATATATATATATATATATATATATTATTATATTATATGACAAACTTGGCCTTAAGAGATGGATTTTTTTAATGTACAAAAATCAGAAATGCAAACCAACCTATTGCAAAAAATATTGCAAGAACCGACCTTGGTTTTACCAACCTCGGCTATTCAGTTTTCACTGTTTCCTTAAGTAATGGTAACTCAAGGAAGTTTGGACAAAATGTCACCTTTTGTAACTTTTTTTTTGGGTTGATATCTGCAGGTTGGGGTCTATACCTAACCATCCAGCGGTAGGTGGGTTTATAAGGGGAAAAAACTTGTACTGACGTGGCTTAGCTTGTGCTAGTGAATATTCTTAATTCAGTAATTTCCTTCAACCACGCATCAACTTTATAACTGGTCTCAAGATTGCTTGCAAGCGATTAAAGGAGAATAAATTCACTGAATGATATTGCTTTATTATAGTGGTAAATTCTATTCGAAGCATGCATACTGTAAATTATAGTAGCACATAATAAACAACAAAACATAGACCATTTTAGGGTAATAAAAATATATATAGACCTAATCACTCATTATCTTACCCTTTTTAGATAGTTTACTCACACATTAATGTTCTTGTAACCATGGATTGATCTCTTCTCAATGTCTTTGAGGACTTGGCACATTGAATCATGAGAGGAGCCTCCTACACTTAGTGCTTTCTTTGCACTCATCTTCAGTTTCTTCACATTTTCCTTCAATTCCTTTCCTTCTTTATATTGCATTACCATTCTCACCAATTGCTCTATTTCTTCCCTTTCCGCCACTTTCTTTGTTGGCAATACCTTTGGCCTAACAGCCACTCTAAGTTCCTCCGTAAGCATAGTGGCATTTTGCCGCTGTTCAGCATATAACGGCCACGCAATCATTGGCAAACCATTTGTTATACTCTCAATGCTAGAATTCCATCCACAGTGGGTCAAAAATCCCCCAACTGATGGGTGGCTCAAGATTCTTGTTTGATCCGTCCACATCTGGATCACCAATCCAAAATCTTTTGTCCGTGTTAGAAAACCTTCTGGCAAGTACTCAGGAGTGTTGTCGCCCCGATTTCCAGTTGTGAAAAATGACTTGTCTGCACCGACCTCTGACGGTGGCCTCACCACCCAAATGAACTTCTGATGACTTAACTCTAACCCAAAAGCTAGCTCAGTTAACTGTTTTGACGAGAGGGTACCACCACTCCCGAAAGATATGTATAGCACTGAATTAGGAATTTGTTTGTCCAACCAATTTAGGACAGAATTGTTACCATCAATGATTTGTTGGTCGTGTCTAATCAACGGTCCAACCGGATAAACCGGTGACTTCACGATAGCTTTTAATATATCATTTTCTCTTAACGCTTTGAGTGAACCGGTCTCCGCGTCTTCCCAAGTGTTTATCAAGATCCCATCCGACAAACAGAACCCGGTCCCAAGTACTTTCAAGTACTCGCGATAATCCTGTTCGTTGCGGTCCAGCATTGGATCGTTGACGTCTTCCGGTCGAACAGGTTTGCAACCTGGGATTTTCAACGGCTCCTTCTGATCTACATATTGACCCTCAATTTCTTTGTCAAGGACCGGACAGTAGACAGTCATAGCAGTAAACCATGCATTCGTTGGAATATAAACATAATTAGGTAATCCAAGTTCTTTTGCAATTGACAAGGCTTCAGTAGTGAAAATATCAACAATGAGAGCGTCCAGAAGATGCTTCATTGCAAATATCGCGGACTTAACAACATGCAACGTTTCACGTACAAGTATGCAAAGTTGAGTGACTATTTTTGTGTTGGAATCAATAAGGTTGGATATATCTGCACCTGGTATTTCAACTACATCAATCATCTTCGATTTATTGGCGGATTTGAGAATCTCAGTTTCAGCCAGAGAGCTGCCGGAGGTGATAACAAAAACAGTGACAGAGACGTTATGGAAGGTGGCGAGGCGGTTGGCGAGGGTTACTACAGGGATGATGTGGCCTAAGCCTGGACTTGAGAGTATACCAATATGAAGTGGTTGTTTTGAGCTACCCATAGTGATCAAAAGAATTTGTGAATTTTGGTATAGTAGAGAATAAGATGAGATGAAGGTAATAAAAATGAAATTAGTAGATTGATATATTTATAGAGCATGCAAATGCAATGTTTGTTAATGACTTTTTCACGTATTTATTTGCGAAGGTTGCGAGTGAGGGGTGCTTACCATCCGAGCAACTCCCTCTCGTCATTTCACAGTTATTAACTTACTATATATAATTAAAAAATAACAACAATTCATTCTTTCCATAGATGAAACAAAAATGAACCCGTCTAGCCATAATATTTTCTTTCTAGGAAATTTAAATGTATTTCAAATTTGAAAAATAACAAATAACATGTTTTTTAATACACTTTTCATTTTGAAGATGTATTTCAAATTTGAAAAATAACAAATAACATGTTTTTTAATTCACTTTTCATTTTGAAGATGTATTTCAAATTTGAAAAATATTTATTGTGTATATATATATATATATATATATATATATATATATCAAATATTTTTTGCAAAAGTTATAACCATATGCAACTTCATAAATTTTGAAACATACTTGGAAATATATTAATTAAGCAAATGCCTTCCCTTTCCCCCATGGAAGCAAATTCCAACTAAACAACAATTTATATTAATTAAGACGGGGAGAGTTTTGACTCAACTAATTAATGACACCTTTTCTAAGTTGCAATCAAGCATCTGCAGTTGTAAAATGTCCAATAAAGAGTTGTTATTATCCTTCTTTTCTCCGTCTATTTGGATAGTGGATGGTAAGTAATTGAAAAGTCTTTTAAGTGTCGAAAAATAATTTTAAATATCTAAACTGATTTTATAATTGAATAAGCAATTATGTATTTAAATAAAGTATTAAAAATACTAATAAGAAGTTGATGTATTTGACAAAAAAATTGATAAGTTGTTCTTATCTTTTCTTTCATTCTTTTTTAAAAAATATCCTTGTAAAAAAAAAGAAGAGAGGAACAAGTTAAGGGATATAAAGTAAAAAAAAAATAGTTAAGAAATTTATTTTGAAAAAGATATTTTGAGCATCAGAAAAACAATGAAGGATAAAATAGTAAAATATTTAGTCAAAACCAAAAGCATTTTTATATATAAGCTGAAAAGTTATAAATTGAAGATGATTAACTTATGATTTTTTTTTTTGATTTTGGCTTATATTTTTTTTGGGTGTTTAGTTACCAAACGTATAAATACTTAAGCTAGTGCAAAGCTAAGAGGGAACTCTGGGGAAGAAGGGAGTTCATGGTCGAAAAAATTACACGACATACGTAACGATCCTAGTGAATCTTTCTGACGTAGCTTAAAAAGCTTAGCTTAGTGGCAAGTGGAGTTCAAATTTTTTAAGGTTGTTGATTTGATTCTCGCTATATTAATAATTCAATCTTTACTTATAATGAAAGGAAAAAAAATCATTAGAAAGTTTTTTAAAAACATAGATGCAAGACATAACAACGTGAGTTAAAATTTAATGGGTTTAGATTAATCTTACATTTGACATATTTCAAATAATGTAAATTACAGTCCCACTAGCTTTATTTCAAGCATGGCGATTTACTCTAGGTGGACCCCAGCACGTTAATAATTGGAGTGACACTTTTTCTTTTTTGTGAAAATTATTTAATTTTGACATGGCCGGCTAAAGGGTAAAGCAAGTAGAACGTGTGTTTTTAAATTTGTACTGAATATTTTAAGAAAAAAAATATTTCCGTACATTTTAATTTACTAGACAATTTTATTTTATTAGTTAATATTTTAAAAATAAATAAATTTAATATTTAAAAATAAATCATTTAAAACTTTCTAAAATTTATATTTCACACAAATGTTATATACCAACAGAAACTTTTATCCTCTAAACATTTAAGATTACAAGTTTTATAGATTTTTTTTTAAAAAAATAAAGTTTGTATCATGTCAAACTATCATATAAATAAATTAGAACGTACTAAATACACTTTCTACAAATGAAAAAAAGAAGAAGATAACATTTTAGATTTTTAGTAGATTTTAGTTCTCTCTCACTTTTTGAAAATCCACTAAATTTTCAAAGTGTTTTTCGCTTAGTAGTCAATGGAAGTTCAATTTTCCTTTAAGGTTGTTAGTTCGATTAAAGTAAGAAAAAAGACATAATAAAACGAGTTAAAATTTAACGTGTTAACATTAATCTTATCCTTCGCCGCATTGCTCCGATTTTCTTCACTTTTTATAAATCAATTTAACAAATTTATAGACTTAGTCAAACACAATATAATTTATACTCTTGATAATCAACGATCAGATCTTAGTGATCATACCAATATTTGCAAGAACACTTTAATTTGTTACGTATCATCTTCACACCCAAATATTTAAGATTATATATATTAATTGCGGTCCCACCAGCTTTAATAATCGATCTACTCAATTGGGTATCTTTAATGAAAAAACCGTTAAGAAAGTATTCATATGGTGGGTGATATGCATGCATGTTTACTAGTAAAATCTATATATGTTTATAAAGCTAAATAAAATCACGCTGATGTGACATGCTTCATTGATTAGTATTACTATTTCTTAAAATTTTGAATTTTTTTTCTCATTTTCTGTTCAATAACCTTTTAAAATAATTATTCACTTTCCTTATTATTAGCCTTTACTACATTTAACTGTTCCTTCCAAAAGGAAATATGTAACAGCTAAATACATAATGGAGTAATTAATGTGCATTATTACACATTTCTTCCTATTAAATCATTGCTTCAACCCACGTACTATCAGTTTTTTTTGTAATCCTTAATCATCTATAATTAATTAGACAATTCATTCCCCTATTTATTCATACCTTCTTAGACTTTTTCCTTTGGGGTTTCATGTATAAGTATTTTTTTCATATCTTCTTATACCTTTTTGGGGGGTTTCATGTGATTTTTTTATTCTTCTCTTTCATCTTCTTCCTTTTATTTTATCCATCCTTGATAGCATCATTTTAAACAGGATAATTACTATGAGGCTTTTTGATATGAAGAACAGAAGAGGAAAGCCAGGAGTTGATTGTATCCGTTCTTGATTTTATTTTTAACGTATGTATATATGTTACCATCCTTTGAAAAGGATATTACTATGAAGTTTTTGATATAAGCCAAGAGTTTTTTATTATTATTATTTTATCAATATCAATGTTATTTTATTTTTTAAAAGATTTTATTTTAGTTTTAGGAAGTTAAAGTTCTAATTCTATTCAATACGTCTCTCTCCCTAAATCTAAATTTGTATAGTATAATATTAAAGTTAAGTATACACAATGTAATATTAAAGTGATGTGACATCTCTCTATGTTTATCAAATTTAATTATGTTTTTTATTTGAATTTTTTAAATATTTACTATTGTAATAAATTATCAATGAAAAAGTGTAGAGAAAACTGAACATTTACATCAATATACATATACTCTGGTGATGTGGCGCTCTCTAAGGCCACGTTTACAATAGTAAATATTTTTAAAAATTCAAATAAAGATAACGTGATGTTTAAATTTGTAACTGATAATGTCTCAAAAACAAAAGATGGCTTGTGGTTGGTATGATTTTGATGTTAGATGAGGTTAAGGCTTAATTTGGACATGGTATGAAAATATGGATGATGATTTTATAGCTATGAAAGTAGTTGTGTCGTGTTTTTAAAAAAAAACTCAAACACATATATACACACATGTGTTTATTCTTTTATTTTATTTATTTGTGTTTTTCTCCTTTATTTGTTTTTAATGTTTCACCTTCATGACTCATAAGTCATACCTACTAAACTTCCACTTTCAATAATATAATTTATCATTTTGTCTTATATAAATTCACCATTTTTTGTTTCATAAGATATATTCCTACTCAAAGATATTACTTTTATTTTATTGTTCCTTATATTATTATTATTATTATTATTATTATTATTATATTATAGTATCAAAATTTTGTGCATTGAATTTTTATTTTTATGTTCATCTTTTTTTTATATGATTAAGATCCTTAGAAAGATATGTATTCTCTTCATGTAACTGTTTTAGTTTGGCTTCTTATGATTTTTTAATTATTGTAAGTCTGTATTTTTATTTAGATGCAATACAATAATATCGGAAATATATTAACTACTAATGAAGGCTCAAACAATACTATTAATGATTTACAAGAAATATGTATATTAAATATTGAAATACATTCTTTTAATTGTATAAAGAATTATTTATATTTTCTTTAAAGATTCCTCCATTTTATCTACATAAATTCATAATTTATTGTTTCATGAGACCCCTACTCAAGATTATCCTTTTTATTCATATTTGAAGTTATAATTTTCTTATATTACTATTATATATAAATAATTTTGGTTAATAAACACATTATTAAAGGAAAAATCTTCTAAAGAGCAAAGACTCGTAAATAATTCAAAATTGTAAAATTCATAATTTATTGTTTCATAAGACCCCTACTCAAGAATATACTTTTTATTTCACATTTGAAATTATATATTTCTTATATTAGTATTATATAAAAATAATTTTGGTTATTAAACACATTATTTAAGGAAAAGTCTTCCGAAGAACAAAGACCCATAAATAATTTAAAATTGTAAAAATCATAAAATTTGTGTAGGAATAATAAATTGAACTAAGACTCTTAGTATAATTTTTTAGCACTCAATATTTCAAAATATATATATTTTATATTAATGAGGTATTTCATAATCGCGCGAAGCGCGATTAAATTCACTAGTTTTTTTTATACAATTAAAATATTAATAATATTTTCAATGATTTTTTCGAACTTCAAAAATAAATTATATTAAAAAATTTAATACTTAGATTTGTAATTCTGACTTTGATTCATGGGATATTAGTTTTATCGACAAAAAATATATGGCAAAAGAATCAAAATTAGCACCATCTAATACTTTTTTTTTTATGTTAGAATTGTAATAATTGAAAATTTATGAATTTATTATCCATTTGAATGCATTTTTTTATAGAGTTATTATATGGTAATAATAATAAAAATAATAGATTTAACGGAACAAAAAAAGGAAGAAATATATACACTTTATAGTAGATAAATAAAACAAAGGTTTGCTTCCACTATAATTATGTTATTTTCTAATGTAAATGCATAAGATGAGATCTAACATGCAAATTAGCATAAAAATGGTAGATCTAATTGAGAGTTTGCTTTATCTGTTCATGAATATATCATACTCGATAGTTTGAGAAGTTAACATAATATGAGTCAAATTCCTACCTAAAAAGTGTTAGTACTTTTAAGTAGATTTTATTATCCGGCCCATCTCTCTTTGCCTAATCACAAATATCCGAGGCAATTCTCTAAATGGTCATCCAAGTTTAGGGAATTGCCTTGAAATATCATTTATATTTCATTTAGGACCAAAATATCACTCGACTATCACTATTTTCCTCCAAATATACTTGACACTCCAAAAGCTTCACTCTCTCCTGGTTGGCATGACATGTCAGTAAAGTCTTTTTTTTAATAATAGACTAATTTAATTCATTCAACCCATTTAACTAAAATAATGATCATATTATTTTTTTTAAAAGATATATTAGTTTATTAAGAATAAATTTTTATACTTAAGAATCTTTTATCATAATTAATTTTTTTATGCGATGAAGAATAGTTTTTTAAAACTTACCATAATGTCATCAATTTTGAATAATTATAAATACGTATATTCAAAAAAAAAAAATTGATATATAAATCACTGATGAATGTCAACTTACATCTATTAATCATATTTTATATAATGGATCAATAATATTAAAGGTCAATTAACTATTAAAAAATAATTAACCGGTGCTTTGAAATCCATATATACTTACAATATCTTTTTTTTTTTTAAAAGAAAACAGAAAGTGAATAATATTTATATTAGAAAATAAAATTTTGATCTTTATTTATCAATATATTAATCTCATATAATATGTATATTATTGAATTAAAATATGCAATTCAATTAATTATTACTTATATTTCATAAATTTGGGATGAGATAAGAATATATATTGGTGTTTAATTGTATGAAAAGTTAAAATATAATATAATATAATATAGAATAAAAGAATAAAAATATAAATTAAACTAAAAAAAAAGTTAAATAATGATTTTCTCTTTCATACCAACTTTTTTGTCAACCTTACAAATTTATTTGAAAACTTTTATTAAAAAAATTGCTTAATATTTCAAACAATTTACTTAGAAATTTTAAGAATTACCAGGTAATAATTGCACACAAAGGTTTTTTCATTGAATTTTTTTTGGTAAAAATATATAAAGGAATTAATTTTTTAATTTTTTTTTTTATAATCTTCATAAACTCTCATGTAATTTATATATTTGTTTTGTAGAGACATAAGTTTGATGAATTAAATAGGTCCATTATTTTTTAAAACGATGATTTAATGACATGGCGTATCAACTAGAATAGAAGGAGACTTTTGAGGTATTTAGTCTTGTTTTTTGGATAAAAAATATAATATTATTCACTTTCTATTTTTTCAAAAGAATATATATTGTAAGCATGAATTTCAAAATACATAATAATATTATTGTAATAGTTATTTGACCTTTAATATTATTGATTCATTATACAATTTATGATTAATTGATGTAAATTAGCATTCATGAGTGAGTTGTATATCAATATATTTTTGAATGTATGTGTTTATAAGTATTCAAAATTGATGATATTATACTAGGTTTTAAAAATCTATTCTTCATAAGATAAAACAATGAAAAGTTTAATTATGATAAAAGATTCTTAAGTATGAAAATTTAGGTCACGACCCGAGCCTACACCCTGGACGTGGGCGGCTCTCGAGAGCCATTTGTGGTCCCCAAGCGAACCCTCATCCTGGCTGACTACAAGCGGAAGACTAAGTCAAACATGCAAAGCTTAAAACAGAATGAAATTCATGAAACTCAATTACAAATCTTTAACTCAACTAAATAACTCTGAATAAAAATATAATATTCAACTAGCCAACAATAGGCAACTCAAGTCTTTAATACATTTAATAAGATAAATGAAATAGACTTTTCAAACTCTACCATCTATCTATGAAGCCTCTAACTGACAAAAATGGAAGTCGGGACAAGACCCACGACATCCTAACAATTGATATAACGGAAAAGTAAATGAAATCCTCCGGAAGCAAGGAGACTCACCATAGCTAACTCGAACTCCATATGGTATCAACGAATCTCCTGTTGATGATCCCAACTACCTGAATCTGCATCATGAAAGGATGCAGGCCAAATGGCTCAGTACATGAAATGTACGAGCATGTGAGGAAAATTCTAAAGCATAACACAAACTTGAAACTCAATAAAAAGGGAAACATACCTACCTCTTCTCAAACTTACCCAACTCAAGGAATACTCAAGGATACTCAAACTTACTCAACTCAGAAGTACTCAAGGATAGGATACTCAACTCAGTAATAAGGTTCTCAACTCAGTGAAACTCAACAATAAGGTACTCGACACGATAAAGCACAGATCAACTCAAGATACTCAACTCGAAAGTACTCAACTCAAGATATTCAACTCGAAAGACTCAACTCATGATACTCAAGGATAAAGCAATAATAAAAGATGGAATATATATAGAAAGTTGTAAATACTGTAGATAGCAACTCAATGTATTAAAGAAATACCATAACAACTCAATTTACATATAAAGTAATATAATACTGTGTGAGTTTCTCTAACCGACAACCATCACTATGAGCCTAAGTGATGATACAACATATTTCCCACTCTGCCAGAACTGTCCTATACTTTGTCATCATATAGACCTCATTAACTAAGTGGATCCACTAGTCTATGCTAAAAAACACTAAGGAATCATCTAGAAAGTATGATCTTATCTATCCATGATGACTGCATGGTTTATGGAGACTTGAGTTATTATGAACTCGCATCCCTATATCGGTGCTCAATACTACTCCCAAAAATATACTTAGCTCATATGTTTTTAAAACAAAAATTTTTCTTTGGTTTGAGATAATTACTCAAAACTTAGCTTGAAAACTCTCTTGAAAATCAGTGTTTCCTTTCTTGCTCAAATGTGAAAACATTTTTAATTCTTGGGAATACTTAGTTCCCGTATAATCTTTGAAGAAATGAACTTTACTCGTACTCTTTACTCAACTCAAAGCTTAAATCTTAAAACAAAGTTAAAACATTTGTAAAGAGCTTCTTAAAATATGGTTCATGTCGAATTATGGTCGTGAACGACTCAATGCAAGGTGTTCAAAAACCATAGATAAATCTCAAAAACTTTAATGATACTACTCATTTTAAGAATGTTCAACTCAGAGGGTTCGTGCGGGATTATGAGCATGAACTACTCAACTCAAGGACTCAAAGATACTTTACATCTCAAGACTATTCGACTTATTGGGTTCATGCGAAATTATGGGCATGAATAATTCAACTCAAGGACTTTATGGGTAACATGTAATAGTCCCATGATTAGAAATACAATCTCAAAGGGGATTAGGAACTCAATACTTAAGACTTAGAACTTGAAGATACTATTTCTCTCAATGATACTCAATTTATGGAGTCCATACGAAATTTATGGTCATGAACGACTCGACTCAAAAGTCTACATAACTACATGGAACTCATGTATACTACTCTTCTCATTCTCTTACTTACTTACTCAAAACTTAGTTCAAATTAATCATGGATCTCAAAGGATTCACAATTGAACTCAAAGGCTTTCTTGAACTCTACTCTTAACTCTCTCTTGAATGTGAATTATTAATTCAAGAGTTTTGGTTCATGATATAGAGGATTTCATGATGACAAGGTAGACTCATGAATACATTCTCTTCATCCTCATACTCACTTGCTCGAGTCTTGAAAGAAGTTACTAGAAGTTATAGAAGGCTCCTCAAATTGACTTTCTTAGAATGTTCGAAAGAATTCTCAAACTTAACTCTTAACTCTACCTTGAATTTGAATTATGAATTCAAGGTTATGATCATGTTATGAATGATTTCTAGGTGTTTAGAAGTAGCTTAGAGTAGTTAGAATCGAAAAGGAGTGAAGGTACCTTTCGAAATGACTCAAACGAAGCAACCGATTGTAAACTGGATGGGGCAGACGACCCTGGCACTCTGAGTGTCGCGGGGCGCCAGCACCTAAAATTCAGAACCTTATTTGGGGCGCACTGGCTGGCGTGACACGCCAAGCCCCAATCCAAAAAATTCGACGAATTTCTTTGCTCATTTTCTCACCCTATCTCGCCTAAAATCGAACGGTTTCTTCACAATCACTTGGATTCAATTACTTAACATAAGTACACTCTAATCTACTCAATACAGCCCTTAAAAAACTCACTTTAATCTCAAGAAATCATCAAAACCCCAACAAAACAAGATTTAAAATGAACTTCAAAAACACCTATCAAGAACTCTAATCTTTCAACTTTAAGAGTGAAATTACGCTGAAAATAACATGATTGGCATGTGGCTGAATAAACCCAACACTATGAAAGCTTACATACCTCTTAGGGATTAAACCCATGGCAAAAATCCGCAATAAAATGCAAGAATCTCGACGAACGCTTTGATCCTCTCCTCTTTTCTCTTCTTGAACTCTCAACTAAAACCCTAGGCCTATATTAGGATTATAAAACTGAACCTAATAGGATTAGACCCCTAAAACATTACTAAAAATGAATTAAATCTGATTGGGTAAGGAAAAGACCAAAATACCCCTTACTATTTTCGGGTAACTTTCCTTAACTGGACAACCTGACTTCAAAAGAGCATATCTCACTCATCCGAACTCGAAACTTAGCAAACCTGGTGGCATTAGAAAGATAATTCAAAGACCTTTCATTGGGTACCTTGTACCCCACCTAACTCATTTTGTACTTAATGTTATGGTCGTTTGAAGTTGACCCAAAACTTAAAGAAACTTAGGAATGAGTTCAATGAATTCTCTCTAGTTCTTCTTGGAACTCAAGGTGCTACATATAGTGATCTTAACACTTAAGAAATTTTAATCTCCTCGGTAAAATCCTACTCACAACGAAGGATGGTTCAAGTCTCAGTTCGAAAAAATTTCTGAGGTGTTACAATTTATTCTTAATAAACTAATATATCTTTAAAAAAATAATATGATCATTATTTTAGTTAAATGAGTTTAATGAATTAAATAGGTTTATTATTAAAAAAAGACTTTAATGACATGTCATGCCAACTAAGAGAGAGTGGGTTTTTTGGAGTGTCAAGTATATTTGGAGGAAAATAGTGATAGTTGAGTGATATTTTAGTCCTAAATGAAACATAAATGATATTTCAAGGCAATTCCCTAAACTTGGATGACTATTTAGGGAATTGACTTAGATATTTGTGATTAGGCAAAGAGGGATGGGCCGGATAATAAAATCTACTTAAAACATAATTGAGAGTTTGCTTTATCAATTCATGAATATACCACACTCAACAGTTTGAGAAGTTAGCCTTATACAATTCGAATTCCTACCTAGAAAATATTAGTACTTTTAAGTAGATTTCATTATTCGTCCCATCTCTCTTTGCCTAATTACAAATATCTCTATCATAATATATTAAATAATTTGTTTTAATGATATAAACTAATAAAAGTGAACAGAAAAATACTATTTGTATATGGTTATAATAACTAGTAACTTAATTGCTTGTTAGATTACAAATACAATACTTACCTTACTTAAATAGTAATACATCTAACTGCCTAAATACATTTTTATATGTTAATTAATTAAATAAACTTTAAAGTTCCATATTTAAGTTACTTTAAATAAAATTAAAAAGGTAAAACAAAAGTAACGTAACTTAATATTCTATATTTATTTTCTTTCCTTTTTATGTTTATTTTATTTACTTAAATTTTTAGATTTCTTTTTCTCTTACCTTTTTCTTTTTATTTTCTTCCACTTAATTCAATATCTTCTTTCTTTTATTTTGCAATTTGTCATATCTACCTCTTTATTTTTCCCCGATTACCACGCTAAATTTACTCTCTACTTTGAAAAATAATAATTATAAATTTGCATTTTTTTCAATAACTCTTTATATCATTTTAATATTCAATAGTCCTCATATTTTGTAAATCAAAAGAGCAAAAAGAAAGAACTCACACTTTGAAGTGACTGACATTCTCATGAATTTTCAGTATGTTGAGCTCCTTCAAGAAATAAGTTTTAATACATATTTTGTTAGATTTTGTAATAATTTCTATTGTATATATTCTAATTTCTAATAAATTCATTTATACAGACAAATTATATTTTTGATTTCTTAATTTATGTGAGGCGGTAAATTTCTGTTGCAATAATTTTTCAATTCTATATTGTTCTTCATATATGTGCTCTCCCCTCATGCCTAATTTTAATATTTGATTGCAATAAGTTCTTTACAACTATATATTATAATTTTTCATTTTCTATTACAACAATAAAAATATTTTTTGTTTAAACTTTTTATTGTCCTCTTTAATGGTGTGTTAATAGATGAAAAAGAGGAATTTAATATTTTATATGTGAAGAAATGAAGGGAAAATTCAAAAAATTAAGAAAAAACATTAAAAGCAGGAGTTATAATAATAGAAATGTATATCATAGAGAGGTGTCATGTCATCTTATCTGCGTTTAGCTTTATCAAATTTTATTAAATTAAGAAAATTTTAGAATTATTTATTGAAACAGATTTGTCTTTGTCACAATCTTAAGAATACTCTAGAAAAGTAATACTACTTAATTTTGAAAATATACATATGCAAAACACGAAAAATTATATAAATGCAGAAGGAATGTAAATTGAATCATAACCTCTAAAAAGTCCTACTCAATGCAGGTATTGTTGGAGCCTATGTAGAGCTTTGTTTGTGGCCTCTCATTTTTTTTAGAATTTAGAAATGCCACTTTTGCACTATTTGCGATGTAATATTGCTACCAAATTAAAATCAATTAGAGATAATATCCATTTTTCTCATTCAGAACTGGTCATCAATTATATTTTGATGGATTTATCGAACTTGTATCAGGTAGTTCAACTTTGAATAAACTATTCTTTATTACTGATTGATTTTATTATCAAAATTTCAATCCAAAAACTCTAACTAGGAATTGAAGGATATAAGATGAAACTTTCTAATTACGGTAATTCAAAAGATTAATTGGTATAGAAGAAGAACAATTATGTGTAGTACTCACTTGAATAAAAGAATGATCCATCAATTTCTTAACATCACATTATACATGCATACTTTCTTTATCTTCAAAATATAGAAAACAAAAAATCTCTACTTTGTAGATTTTATTTGTTATCCCCCTATGTATTATAATTTTACATATTCAAATATCAAATAGACTTTGATTAAGAAATTAGAAAGTGATCTGCACGATGCATCAAATATGAAGGACACATTATTTTGAAGGCTATGTTTGAAATCAATAGCAACTTCAGTAATATTTATAAGTAGATTTGTTTCTTTTGTTTTTAATGATGCAATTATGTTAACGTTACAATTATTGAATTAATAATATTAAAATGTGGAATTTAATATGAAAGATTTGTTCAATGATAATTGTGTATAGTTAAATTTTTATTCCAAACAAATATCAATTGTCTTAGTGGGCCGATTAAGACCAAAACAACAGTTACATGGCTTTATTGCAAATGCATTTGATTGTTGCTGTGGTGCTATATTTATGACGAGACTTTAAGTAATTAATAGGTTAATAACAGATATAAAAAATGTAATTAAAATTGAGAAAAAAGATAAATATTAAAGCTGACCAAATAGATGTGCCACATCATCTAGGCTACATTTATATATATATATACTAGAAAAACATGATCCGTGGCCCAATAAAATATTTATAAACGAAATATGGCCTAAAATATTCTTAAATTATTGAAATTGGTATAAAAATATCCTTCGTTAACCTATAGGCCATAAAATGCTCTTGGTGTTAACTTTTGTGGCCCTTTTATACTCTTTTTTGGCTTGTAACTCGACTAAATCCAAATAATTTTCAAATTTTATAATCTTTTAAGTAAAAATGTGTATAGTCTATTAAAATGTCGAAGTCCCCAAATGTCAAATAAGTAGTAGACGTCTATTACACGTCTGGCCTTGACTCCAATATTTTTGTCTTAATTTACTTGCATTATGTGTGGATCCGTTACCACGTCTAATCCATTATTACCAAACTCACCCACCAAAACATCCCTCCATCTTTCTTATTTTCCAGATTTTTACTCATAATAATAACAAAAATTGTACTGAATCTTACCACATATTCTTTACGTTTGATGAATGTACGTATATTTTGAGTATTGTATGGTAAGTAGATCTCAAATCTTCATCTGGGATTGTTTAAAACTGGAATCTTGCAGCAAATAAACAGAGCCACGTTGAATGGCGCGGGCTAGTGCCCCAGAAGGAGAAGGACCAGCAAAAGGTTGACCTTTTTTCCTTTGGGATTGATGGGGTTAAGCGCTAGAGCTTCCAGATTACCTTCTTCTGTTTTTCGACCTAAATCTCTGCTCCCCAGCCACCTTTCCACCATGAGGTCAGATTTCACTCTTATTGCAACTTCAATTATTACTACTATTTTCTTTATGGGTTTTAGGATTCATTGCTACTTCTTCTGTTTCAATTTATATACAGCTTTTGGTGTTGACTTTACAAGGCTATAGAAAGATATACCATCATTCTTTTTGGAATATATTGAAAGGGGAAGAGTGTTATATAAAATAGAATACATGGAGTATTTATTCCAATTAGTATTAGAGTAGTTGTTCCTTAAGGTTGTTGTTTCCTGTTAGGTGTTAAAGGGTAATCCTTGGATGTTATCCACGAGGTCTATCAAGAATTGGAAGTTTTAGATGAGAGGATTTGCCTCAGTTAGTGAGGCACTCTATTCCAGTTGATAGTTTTTGTAAGTAAGATGCCAATATTGATTCCTAGGTTATCGGGAGCGAATGAAGAATAGTTAGAAGTTTTAATTGATCATTTAAGTGTGGAGTTGATGAAGTTAGTTTCTATAAGTGGAAACATTTAACACATTAGTGTTTAACAACTGAGGCAGTATGTAAGTAGAGCAAGTGATATGGGGATTAGCAGACAAAGTGGCTTTGCAAGAGAGGAAGAAAATCTCTACTTCAGTTTACCTGCAAAAAGTAAAGTTTCAACTCTATTTGAGTTGAAGTTGATGCAAATGAATGACCTAAGTACAAAAAGGGATCTAATTTATGAAATTCTGACAAACTTGTAAAATTGTAAGACCTTCTGAGTTTTAAACTGAAGATAATTTACCTTGAGCGAGGAACCCATATTTCAGCGTTTAGTTAGTCACCGTGTATCTTTCCTGTTTCTTCAATGTTATAAGCTTTCACACCTCCAGGTAGAACATGTTGTACTGCACAGTAAGATTTGATGTTTTGTCAATTAGTAGTCAATGCAACTGCTCCTTTGATGGAATTTATGGGATTAATCGACATTCACTTTGAGTGCTGTTATAGAAAGCATCATTAGTCTCATTTTGAAGTAAGATCCTCTTGATACTAGCTGAAACTTTGAATTTGGACCTCTTATTAATCATTCATTTGTATTTCAGTTTGACACGCTACTTAGTTATCATACATTTTCCTGCTTGTTGCTTGGAAAAATGGTTTTAGCTTGAATGTTCTCTAACTTCGTGTCTAAGTTGTCGTACTTGTTTGAATGTCAGCACATGGTAAAGCAACACCCTTCCTGAAAACTCCAACTTTTCAGAGAACATGTTGATAGCCACCATATTTGATCAATTAGACAGTGTTGTCCTGTGTCATGTGATAGCAGCTTGCAACTCACAATTAGAAGGCTGCAGTTTCTACCGCATGCTTTATTTAACTTCAGATAGGGCTTGTACAATGTTACATCAATCAACTGCAAGAAGCACTTTGTTCAAGCCTTTTTTTCTGAGAAAATAATATTTTTTTGGTCACTATGTTCAAGTCTTATCCTTCTGCTGATCAAATTTTTGATCTTACAACAAGCTGATATTTCCTGCCACAGAAAATGCAATCCCCTTTGTTTCAGTTCCTAATATATGCTGATTACAATCAAACTTGAAAAACTGTTTAGCCCCAACAAAGTACAATTCCGTCTATTTCAATTCATTTGATTTTTGGGAGAAGATAGTACGTGTTAGTGTAGCATTTCTACTTTAGATTTTAATATATTGGCCCGATACAGAACAAGGACAATTTTTGGGATCTCTATTTCCCTAATCATCATCAACATGGCCGCTATAATGGAGCGCGCTGATGAGAATCTCCTTCCAGCTGTTTATAAAGAAGTCAGTGAAGCTTTTACAGCAGGACCATCCGATCTTGGGTTTCTCACATTCATAAGGAACTTTGTGCAGGGAATTGCTTCACCAGTGGCAGGTATTTTAGTTTTAAACTATGACCGTCCCACGGTTCTTGCAATTGGTATCCTCTTCTGGGCCCTATCAACCGGTGCAGTTGGTGCGAGCAAGTATTTTCTGCAGGTTGGCTTCTGGAGAGCTATAAATGGCTTCGGTCTGGCAATTGTGATACCTGCTTTGCAGTCCTTCATAGCTGATAGCTATAAGGATGAAGTCAGAGGGACGGGATTTGGGTTTCTTAATCTAATTGGTACTGTGGGTGGGATAGGAGGCGGAGCTATAGCTACAGTTATGGCTGGTCATGAATACTGGGGCATACCAGGATGGCGCTTTTCCTTCATCGTGATGGCAACTTTGAGTTGTTTCATAGGATTTCTCGTCTTCTCTTTTGTCGTTGACCCAAGGAAGCAAAGCAGTGGCCAGCGTGATATATCAGAACACTCTGACAGGTAGTTGCTTGTATATATGTTCATCAGTTGTTCCATTTCCTGTGCTGTTGAGAGTTTCCTACTGTTTGGTGTTATTATTTTAATCCTTTCTCATGCTAGGGATGAATTGATAGAGAAAGGACACTCAAATATCAATTCAATGTCAATTTGGATGGAGTCCTGGACAGCCATGAAAACTGTCATCAAACTCCAAACGTTTCAGTTCATTGTTTTGCAGGGTCTAGTTGGATCCCTACCTTGGACAGCCATTGTTTTCTTTACATTATGGTTTGAATTAATTGGTAAGTGGCCGGTTTTCAGGAATTAGCATGTCGGGTTTTCTTGTGCTGATATAAAAAAATTTTAGTGTTAACTGCATGAACGGTGATCATAAACTTCTGATGCAGGTTTTGATCATAATAGTGCAGCCACACTTGTCGGTCTATTTGCTGCTGGATGCGCATTAGGATCCTTTTTCGGTGGAGTAGTTGCAGACAAAATGTCTCAAATATACCCTCATTCAGGACGTGTCATGTGTGCTCAATTTAGTTCTTTTATGGGCATCCCATTCTCATGGTTCCTTCTTCGAATTATCCCCCCGTCTGTAAGCAGCTATTCCACATTTGCTGTGACTTTATTCATAATGGGCCTCACAATCAGCTGGTGTGCTACTGCTACAAATGGTCCCATGTTTGCAGAAGTGGTGCCTTCAAAGCACCGCACCATGATTTATGCTTTTGATCGTGCGTTTGAGGGTTCATTTTCTTCTTTTGCTGCTCCAATTGTAGGGATTCTGGCTGAGAAAATGTATGGCTATGATGCCAAATCTGTTGATCCGATATTAGGATCTGCAAGAGAGGCTTTAGCGCTGTCAAAAGGTCTCTTTTCAATGATGGCCGTGCCTTTTGGTTTATGTTGCTTGTTTTACACCCCTTTGTATTGGACATTCAAGCAGGACCGTGACAATGCAAGACTTGCTGCTGCAAAAGAAACAGAGATGATATGACAATTCCACGCTTTTCATTTCTTTGTTTATTCATTCTTCTTGGATCTTTGGGCTCATTTGGATGTGGAGTTTCTTCTGTGAACCACTTAGATGAAATGCTGCTGTAGCCTGTAGGCCAAAACAACAGTGTTCCCTTCTAATTTTGCAGATATTTCATTTGGTGGTTGCATTAGGACAGCAGATTAAGTCTCCATTACACTTACCTCATCTAACAGATCATACTCAAAATTCAAAGATGTAAACAAGCAGACGCTGTTGTCAGGCATCAGGCACTCCAACATTGCAGTAGTTGTGTCAGCATTGGCAAACTGGAATAGAGAGAGGACAGGGTTTGCCTGTTTGTCTATGACTTTACTTGTAAATCCTGCCATTTTTGAAGTAAGAAGAAAGCCACGGAACTTTAACATAGCATCCTCTTATGTTGGTACAATATCTGACATTGAAGTTGAGGATTATGATATAAACGAAAAGCTCAAACACGACATCTTGTCAATATCACTCTCTTAAACGGAATTTAGTTAGTTAAGTTTTCTTCTTAGGCAATGCATCTTTCATCTATATATAACCTTTACATTTGTGTTCAGCCAACATAACAGTTCATTTCTTTTTCTAGAAGGAGATGAGAAGTAGTTCCAAGTTCCAACTTGAATGTAAAGCAACCAACCTGCCCACTTAATTGGTATCTGCTTCGACCAAAATCTGTATAAAGGAAATCAATATTTTCCAAATACCTAAATAGTGATATTTATTTTTAAAATATCCATTAATGGATACACGTCAAAGAACTTAAAGCTAAAAAAATTTTACTCCATGAAAATCAGACACTCAGATAACATGGCACTGCAAGTTTGCGGACACCATATACAACCCAGCAAACCTCAAAATGATACAGCATCTGATCAGGAACGCTACTGCCAGCATCAGAGGACAGGCTACACGACGCATTGCGTGAAGCTTATATTGACAACAGTTACACCATGCATAGCCCTTTTCACATTTGATTTAAACAACTCAGGATTATCTCCCAACACAACAGCAGCCTCGAGAATAAGGGGATCCTCATGGTTTGGTTCCTGCACAGGTGTAAAACGGGATGAAGTGACTGTATATTTATTGTACATATGTATGTGGCAAACTAAGATGTTGCACAGAACCATAATGTACCGTGAAATGAAGATACAATCCATAGCTAATTGTGTTAATGTTGAGAACAGGTTTCAATCTTCTCTAAGTATATTGAGGCATACATTTTACCCTCCAAATCAATATTAGGATGATATATACCTGCATCTCACACAGAAAGCTAATGAGAGTTATTTTCTCTGGTTCATGTCAGAATATATACGAGTGGAAGAGAAGGAAAAACAGCTGTACCTTGGTCTTGCACTTGACTTTTGGTGGTTCACGTGGATAGGTTGATGGAACCTGGAAAGAGAACAGAAACTTTCATATAAAGCATATGCCCTCCGTCATCAGAAATAGCAAACAAAGGAACACAAGAATTCATTGAAAAATCTCACCAGTCAATGCCTTTTGTGCAAGCATGAAGCAACACACAAATTTGCAGGTGCATTAGTCTAAACGATTAAAACTGTATGAAAGCACGACTTGCCATCGTTAGTCACTTAACTATAATGTTCTCAGCTGCCCATCTTTACTGATCCTCGGAACATTAACAAAATCAGAATAGATGAACCATATAATTCCCCGTTCTCTTACATGGCACAATTTTCCATTTTTAAGAAACAACCAAAGTCAAAAAAGTCTAGCCCATGTCAAGGGAAAATGGCCAGTGAAAGCGTTCACGAAAATCTGTCCAATGAGTGTCTTCATTCAAAATACTACAAATCACAACTTCTTATAAGTAAACTACTTAATTTTTTTAGAGTTGTGCGAGTAAGGCCTTCAAGAACAACTCCACATCTTTCCATTCAATACCTAGTAAAATCATAAGGAATATTGAAACTTTGAAAGGGTAAATTAGTACCTTGGTGGCACCAGCATCGAGGCTGCTGAAAACCAACTCCTTAACAACCCTTGTGAAATAATACAAGATAACCCCTGTGACTGAATTGAGCTCCAAATAGCCTCAGGCATTCGCTTAATGCTCCCCATCTCACTCAGAAGGTAAAAACAAATTCTTAAACATCCTCAACACACGCTGCAAGAATAACAACGTAGTTTTTTAAAAAAGATTTCTTGAATGGCTGGGAAAGCATGCAAATCATCAAAATGGTTGTATTTTGATGTCGCTGGTGTAAAGCAAGCATACGAAACCATAGTTAAAATGGACAGACAAAAAGGAAGCATTTACTGTCTCCATAAGCTGGGCTAAAAGTACCTAAGCACCAATATGTATGTTCCAAACTCAACTTCAGCTAGAATAAATAATCAAAACAACTCTACATACAGTAGTCATCAACATACTAGTTTTTCCAATTACAAGTAAAACCACAAAAATAGTAAATATAAGAACATCTGTTAAAAGACACTAATGAACACTTACAGTCAAACAGCCAATCAGTTTTGTAATGCATGCAATCCTAGAGACTACAACAACCATTCCAAGTTATGAACATCATAGTTGTCAGGCAAAAGAACTTATGTACAGCAGCATGAATACAAGAGAAAAGATGATGTCAGTCCAACATTTTGCAAAAACATTACCATATCTTTCTCCCATCAACACCAGTCCATTTCGTGAGACACCAGATCCTTTAAAAGAAAGTACAGCCTCATATGATGAAGTAAAATAATAAATTGAGCAGAACTTTCTGCACATCAAAATGCATTAGATCAATGTCAAAGTGGTATCAGGAACCACCAATTAATCAAAGTGTGAGACGCCAGAAGTGACATCGAGTATAGTATCCTGATTCATAATGTTCTCGGTTGCAGCACCACTCTACATCTCATATTGGAAAAGGTAAAATTCCATCATCTTAACAAAATAGAGAAGTCGCGCTAAAACATCCGAGATATAGCTAAGGTACTCAACTGTAATCTCTGGAGGGAGGTCCCTCCATTTTGTCTCAGAATATAAGAAACTCTTGAGTTTTTGTTGGTGCAGATTCTGAAAATGTGAATAAAAAATGTCAAGCATGGAGTTCTATTACAAGATCAGAACAAAACCAAGATGGCATCTGAAAGAGACTCGCCTAGGAGACTTAGAAAGAGACATTGTAATCTCTAATACTATCATGATTAATACGAATGCAGTCTAAGATTATCTTGAAAAGTGGGTGAAAGAAATGAAAATAAATAATTGAAAAAATTCAGCTCTTATTCAGGTCAGGAACAGATTGCAGGAAGGGTTAACCTTCCTTTGACTCCCTATCGCGTGTACTTGTGCACTCCCCTTGACCTTGTAATTTGATATTTCAACTGTTAACAAGATTCATTTTCACACTTGGCCTGCCTGAAGATAGAAACATCAGGTAGTGGGAGTAACTAATATATTTGATTGAGATAATATCAGAAAGAGACCTAACCCACCCAAGAAATTTGATAACATTACTTTACATCAGAGAATACACCTTCACCACAACCTGGGGTGGAAGATTGATCGCATTGATGGGATGATTGACGTGTAAGCTCCGACCAGATAGCTTCTGCAAAATGATGCAGTCTCCTTAATGCTCCCCCACATCCCTAAAAAGCTGTAAAAACAATTCATTTTTCTATTCTTAAAAAAAAAAAAAAAAAAAAGGATTTCTTGAATTTTCTTGATATTTGCAATGCCAATATATTCTTGAAAACTTCAATTTCTTTGATTCCTTAAAATATGCATTTTAGAATACCAATGTAGTAACTTGAAAAAGACAACAAGTTCTTGGTTTTTTCTTAAATCAAGAATTCCAAGTTCTGGAATTTACCTTCGAAGAATAGCAAGATAAGAGTAGCGAATCTTGGCAGTAGCGTATGAAGCTCATAAGAGTTTTAATCGGACATCGTCGTCACTGGAGAGTTAAGCGCCGGTAGCGTATGAAGTTCATAATAGTTTTGATCGGACATCGTCACCGGAGAGTTAAGCGCCGGTAGCGTAGAACTTCAGCAGAGTAGCGTATGAAGTTCCGGTTTTCTGTAATTAGAAATAAGGAGGAGATAATACCTCTATTTATAGGGCATGTTTGGAAAAGCCTCTCTACACGGGGAAACGGAATAAAAGTAAAAACTAATATTGACTCAACTCTTTTTAAAATATAAATCAATTTTTTTAATAATATTATTTAAGAATATATGTTTATTAATTAATATATTTTATTTTTAAAAACAATATGTATCTTAAAATTTTAATTTGATATCATTTATAAAGGTCCTTATTTGTCTATTTCAAAATTTCAATTCTAGATAGTAAATTTTTATTTTTGAAATTTAATATACCCTTATAATTGCACTTGTGATTACATTGTGACAAATAAACATATCATCGTGATTACTATTAGATGGTTTTTCCAACAGATCCCTAATATTAGATGGTTTTTCAAACACCCCTAATATTAACGTAATATATTAAATTATACTATTGATAATGTGAAATTTATTATCACACTATAACTTAAATTATTTAACTTGTGCAATTTTATAGATCGATTTAGAATATAAAATTTATAATTCAAAATTTTAATCATAAGTTGTGACATTATAAATTAATATAAAAGATTTCTTAAAATAAAATATAGAATTTAGGTAACAGTAACTATATTTCGAATTCATAGCTGCCTTATGACTCCAATGACAAGTAAAACCACAAAGTACTAATAATTTCTTTATGGGTTTTAGGATTCATTGCTACTTTTTCTGTTTCAATTTATATAGGGGTCCTATGAACCTTAAAGTTAGTTGTATCATTACTAGGCTGCTAAAATGAGAATTTTAAAGTTATCGTACAGTTTTTTCTTTGTTGCTTGAAAATATGATTTTAACTTGAATGTTCTCTAACTTCGTGTCTAAGTTGCCATTCTTGTTTGAATGTCAGCACATGGTAAAGCAACACCCTCCTTAAAACTCCAACTTTTCAGAGTTCATGTTGATAGTCACCATATTTGATCAATTAGACAGTGTTTACCTGTGTCCTGGTTTAGATGGACTACAGCATCAAGCTATTTTTTTTTTTCTCGTTTGTTCTTTGGCCTTTTAATGTAGGTTTTTAAATGATTTTCTGTTTCAAATGTTGAATACTATAGTGCAAAGTAAACAGACCTAAGCGATGAGACACAAGATGGGTGCTGAAACAAGCAGACGCTTTTGCAAGGACTGCATCTGTTTCTGAATGACAGTAGTGTCCAAACCAACCTGCACACTTAATTGATATCTGTTTTGACCAAGATCTGTATAAAGGTTCTAATTTCTTTATCGTTCAACCAAAGAAGCAGAGCACAAGAAAGAAAAAATAAAGGAGATCAATATTTCCCAAATACCTAAATAATATTCGCACGTCAAAGAACGTGAAGCTAAAATTTATATACTCCATAAAAATGAGACACTCAGATAAGATGGCACTGCAAGTTTGCAGACACCATATACAATCCAGCAAGCCTCAAAATGATACAGCATCTGATCGGAAACACTTATTGCCAGCATCAGAGGACAGGCTACACGCAGCGCGTGAAGCTTACATTGGCCACAGTTCCACCAAGCATTGCCTTCTTCACATTTGATTTAAACAACTCGGGATTATCTCTCAACACAGCAGCAGCCTCGAGATTAAGAGGATCCTCATGGTTTGGTTCCTGCACAGGTGTAGAACAGGATAAAGTGACTGTATACTCGTTAAATATATATATGTGTGACAGATTAAGATGTTGCAGAGAACCATACTGTACCTCGAAAAGAAGATATAATCCATAGATAATTGTGTTAATGTTGAGAACAGGTTTCCAATCTTCTCTAAGTACGTTGAGGCATACATTACCCTCCAAATCGATATTAGGATGATATACCTGCATCTCACGCAGAAAGCTAATGAGAATCATTTTCTCTGGTGCATGTCAGAATATATATACGAGTGGAAGACAAGGAAAAAAAGCTCTACCTTGGTCTTGCACTTGACTTTTGGTGGTTCATGTGGATAGATTGATGGAACCTGGAAAGAGAACAAAAAATTTCCTCCACTGCAACAACAAAACCAGGTTTGTTTGGATGAGAATCGACACGATTGTGCAGTCATTACATTAACTGAAAACTATCAGCTGTGCAGTAGGAAACTAGGAATTACTTACGCATAGTATCCACCATCTGGCTGAATTTTAATCTCAAAGTTCATCAACTTATCCTTTCCATCTGGAAATGATATTGTACAAGAACGAGGCAGGTTCAGCTCAGTAATGTCTGCAAAAAGTGAGTTGAAGGGGGTAAGTCTCAGGTGAGAGTGTTTCACTATAACAAAGATTGAAAGGAAGTCTCATATGAAACAACCTCATGATAGACCACGAAAAGAATAATACAGTGAAATACTGCAATCACAGTCTAGCATTCTCAAACAAATTCAGACACCCCCAACAAAAAAATACAAAATGAGAAAAACAACATTCTTGATCAATCACGCATTGTATTCGTACTTGAAAGAGAACAGGACTTGTATATGTTGAGCATAGTTGTTCATGTAGTAATAAAAAATAACACTGCTCATAAATCTCAATAATATCCTTCTTGGAATGCATAAAGTAATGAGATCATCAGCATCTTCCTTCTCTTTTTTTAAGGCAAAATCTTCTACTCAGAAGTCGAGTAGTTATTAATGCTGGAAATCACGAACACTACATGTTCACAGACAGATAATTTCCATAATTGACATCAGTTTGCTGATGCAATTCACATCCAGCTGCACTCAGTCTACAATATATTTTCATCCTCCTGGGACTGGAGGCCTAGATTTGACATTATAGACAAAATTAAACTACATAAAAGTTGCCTGGATGATTTCAAGCACTATGTACCAGCTAATAGAGAATCTAGCAAATCTTCCAATAGGGTGTTTCTATTCTCTGCATTAGTATCTCTAGACTAGGTTTAGAGATTAAACTATCTATTGTCATGAGTTTTCCAATTAAGTGATCTATGGAGTTCCTTTCTCCAAATCAGTGGCGGATCCAGGATTTTAAGATCATGGGTGCTCACTTCTTAATATAAATGTATAATTATTTTAATTAAAGTGAAAATAAAAGTCTTATTATTAAAAATAAGACTTCTAGTCATAAGTTACCGAGTGAACTACAATTAATATTAATATATATATTTATTTATTTTATTTTATTTTTTAGAAAAAGAACCTTCTAGTAGTACGATTCTCGACGACCTTTCATATTTTGAAGATATTGAATAATTGTATCATATCGCAAATTAACAATTACAAATAGTTACGCTCTGAAGTTTTAAAAGCTTAAGTTTTTTTGTTGTAATAAATGAGATATAGGAAATTAAAAAAGTGAAAAAATAAACTAAACAAAAAATTTAAGATTGAAATGTTAAGCGGAAAAAAGGGCGAAGATTGAAAAAAGGAAAAAAGAAGAGAAAATGTCTAGTAATATATGAAAGACGTTAGTAACAAAACTGAAAAAAGTCAATGCTTCAACCGAGATTCGAACCCCCAAACTCCCGCGTGCTGAGCGCTGGATATTCAGCTTCCAAACCAAAGCAGCTAAGACACCTTATTATTCCTGGGTGCTCAACTATTTAATATACTAGTTTTAAAAAAAAAATTGTCTAACTTTACGCATTACGCGTTGAGATCAGTGGGTGCTCGAGCACCCGAAACCTACAACGTAGGTCCGCCCCTGTCTCCAATGAGAAAATTTCAAATTCATTTATATGTTGTTTCATCCTTACGTTCATGTTAATATCATCCATTTACTAGATATTTCCATGTTGATTACTGCATCAAAGGACATGTTGCTCTGATTGCTGATTTTAATTTTCAAACGAACAAATGCATGATGCTCAAATAAAATACCCCAAACAACATTGCAAAAGATATTGCACAAACAACATACATGAGTTAAAGACCAAGCAAAAAGATAATGTGATCAAAACCTTTGCGTAGACGCAGTTCCCCAGCAGTCTGCTTGTTACAAGGGCCCCTAGCATTGCCATTCTCAGTATCCTCTCTTTGCTTCTCTTTTACTTTGAACAACTTGATCATTTTTTCCTAAAACAAATTACAAATCAGTTCCATGAGCAATTTTGTCCAGAAATAACTTGAAAAGTAGAAACAGAGGTCACAAGATGCAGACAGTGTATTTCGACAAAGGATCATTAACCAACAACAATGATGAAAGTTAAAGATGGTTCAATTTTGTGTAGATCACCAGCTCCACTTGGGCAAAGTAGGGTATTTGTACTGGTCATGAAGATCAATGTAAATAACCTGCCGAAACCCTCTTCAAAAGAAAAAAGAATGGAAGGGACTCCTCACTCCTACATAAAGAGCAATGTATTTCTAAGCAAGTTCATGGTTCCGTATATGATTGGGAAGACTCCTACAACATATTTCAGTATGTACACCCTTATTATAGCAAAAAACTTTCTTTAGAAATCAACATCAATTTTTTCTCAAAATTTCAATAACTCACAGCGTAAAGATCAATGTAGGTATCATCAACAAAACCATTACCAGAGTCCTAAATTATGTGTAAAAGCCATTAAAAATAAACAGATAAATAAAAATCCAATCTAATGTCAACAAAGAACCAATATGGAAACCAAAACTTTTTCCTATAAACATCACCAATATTCAGTATCAATCAATTATCCAAGTAACCAGTTGTTGTAGTCAATTATCCAAGAAAGAAACTAACCCAAAACACCAAAAAAAGAAAAAAAAGGTATCTATAATGCAAAGGGTGGCGAAAAAAAAAGAATTCCAGAAACATAACTGAACTTCAGTCTTTTAGAACAAGAACATAAATTACAAAACGCAACAGCAAATCTCTTAACTTTCTTTAAAAATCAAGGTTAGACTTTTCTCAAAATTTCAACAACTCACAGCATAAAGATCAATGTAGGTATCAACAAAACCATTACTAGAATCCTAAATAATGTCTCTGTATACTCTAGGTATGTTGTAGTTGTTGTAGTCAACTAGCCAAGAAAGAAACTAACCGCAAGGGTGGCCCCAAAAAAAAAGAGAAAGAATTCAAGAAACCTACCTAAACTTCAATCTTTTAGAACAAGAACATAAGAAATAAAGAAAAATTCAATCCAATGTCAACAACATAAAACGAAGAACCAGTACAGAAACCCAATCTTTTTCCTATAAATATCCTCAATATTCAGTATCAATCCATTATCCAATAAACCAGTTGTTGTAGTCAATTATCCAAGAATGAAACTAACCCAAAACACCAAAGAAGGAAGAAAAAAAGGCATGTATAGGCCAAAAAAAAAGAATTCAAGAAACCTAACTGAACTTCAATCTTTTAGAACATGAACATAAATAACAAACGCAACAGCAAATCTCTTAACTTTGTTTAGAAATCAAGGTTAAATTATTCTCAAAATTTCAATAACTCACAGCGTAAAGATCAATGTAGGTATCAACAATATCATTACTAGAGTCCTAAATAATGTCTCCGCACACTCTGGGTATGTTGTAGTCAACTATCCAAGAAAGAAAACTTAACCCCAAAGGGTGGCGGAAAAAAAGAAGAAAGAATTCAAGAAACCTAACAAAAACTTGAATCTTTTAGACCAAGAAGATAAATAACAAAACCCAACAGCAAAATTAGTACATGCAAAGAAAATTCGAGTTGTTCAAGAAACGGCAATGGTGAAAACAAGAATACAGAAACCATAAACCCTTAAATCAAAGAAAGTAAATAGTGACAAATTCAAATGGTACCTTTTTGATTCTTGAAGAGAGAATTCAATGAAGAAGACCTTGAACGGAGACAAAGGCTGGAAAAGTTGTTGTTTTAGGGGAAGTAAAAATTGTCTATATATATATACACAGCGGTTTGCATACATACAATGAATGGGCTTTGTTTATAACGTGTTTTCACACCTGAAGGAAATTATATTTTGAGTTCTATTCTAATTACTATAAAATAATAATAATAACTAACTAAGTTATTAAGATTTTGAAAATAAATTAATAATATATATATATATTATTATTATTTTTATTTGACATTATTGAGAAACTTTAAAAGTTGAAAGATTATTACTATTTAAAAATTCTCTAAAATCTTGCATTTAAAATTTTAAATTGTGATTTCAACTCGTGAACTTGCAAGGCTCGTAGGATGGGAAAAGTCAATTGTGAAACTGAAACAACATTTCCTTCGACGTTATTACATCGGGTGTTATTCTAAGAAGGCGGAATGACCTGAGAGATCCATGTACTTGACTCCGTTTGTAAGTTGAACTCTTTTACTTATCAATTTGTCAACTGAATTCCTAAACTCATCAGAACGTAATATTTTAAACCTTTTTTTCATCTCACTAGTGTGTGAAGTACAATTGCTTACACATGGAATTTCATGTCATTTTTAATGACATGTAAGAAATTACATGTTAAAAATTTTAAAAATCAATTAAGTCACTTTTGTAATTTCTGAAAATTTTAGATAAGCATTTTTTTAAAAAAATAAAAAAATTCAAATAAGCATGTTCTTTATACTTATTTCAAATTGAACACTAAATTCATGTCAAATAGATGAGATTTTTCCTCATTTGACTTGAAAATTCAAATACAAGTTCACCACCACAACTCCAACTAATCCCAATCACAATTTTGAATCAATTTCACAAATTCACAAGACCCATTTTTTATTTTTCAATCTTTCTCTAACTTATCAATGGAGTTTTAATTTTTCAATATCCACCATTGTCCTTCGTGTTAATCCATACGTAGACCTCTTTCTTGAAGCCTAAAAAAACAAATACTAATAATTTCAATACTTTTAGACTAAAAAGCTAAAATTTAAAAGACTTTTAGACAAGTGGTTAGGGTGGGCGGCTGATTTATGTAGTGAAAAAGAAGTGTGGGTTGAGAAGAAAGGGGATGGAGGAGAGAATGAAGAGGAAGAGAGTGGATGTGGGGGATGAAATTCCAAGAAGAAGAAGAGAGAAGGGCGGCTGGGAACGGAGGAGATAGGGGTGGGGGTGGGGGTGGGAGAGGGATGGTTGAGGAAGATGGGTTTTTTCTTTTTAAAAATAAATTGATAATTATTATTATTATTTAAATATTTTTAATGTAAAATACCTTATTTACTCGTTGTTAAACGTGTATATTCACGTAAATTTCTAACTCAGCATTTCAATGCCACATAAGTTTGGACAATGGTCAAAGAGGTTTAAAATATTGTGTTCTGATGAGTTTAGGGGTTCAGTTGGCAAATTGATAAGTAAGAGGGTCCAACTTACAAACGGAGCCAAGTACAGAGATCTCCCAGGTCATTCCACCTTTTAAGAATGAACACTATATTTGTTACAATTTCATTGATTCAATGTGGAATTTTCAAAATTATCTCTATAGCATTACGAAAACATGTCAGGACAACATGGTGATCATAATGGTCAGGATCTTTTAAAAAAATATTCCCTCTGTTCCAATTTATGTGACACATTTCGCTTTTCGAGAGTCAAACAGTTTAAGTTTGACCGAAAATTTGCTCATGAAATTTTCAAATTTTTTAAAATGAAATTTATGTATTTGTAAACTACATAAAAAGTACTATAAGTCTCAATAATTGATAATTCAAAATATTTAAAAGATATAGGAAAAATTTACGGTCAAAGATACACTTGTTTGAATCTCGTAATTCGAAATGTGTCACATAAATTGGGACAAAGGGAATATAAAACTTTGTAAAAATTTACAAAAATCTATATATAATAATTCTACCATTCGAAAGCTATTAATAATGTATTTCTCAAATATATGATAATTTTGATCTCCTTGCAATGGCCTTGATCGCTGGGAAGTCGAGCGACAAGTTTAACAAAGGTAAAATTTGATGTCTTGATCTCTTTATGGATATTATTCAATTTTGAGATGACTCTTTATAAGGAATATATATGCCTTTTTACAGGTATACTAAAATTAAAGATAGAGTAGCCTCCAAAAATTCTAACAAATACTAAGTTCGTCAAAAAGTCCCATAAAATTTAATAATCCAAATGATAGTATATCTTTGTATATCAATTAGAAAAAATAAAGAGTAAATTTGTTCGACTGTTTCTATATATGAATTTCAAGTTTCTTTTTTTAACAAAAAGAGTAAGTGATGTTGAATTGTATTAACATGCTCACATCATATTTTAAGTTTTTCTATGATCGTAACTTTTTATTGAGCAAAAATTCACGGGACTAAGAAGCATATGATTAGATATAAATACATAAAATAATAGCATTCAAGTTTAGAGTTTTAAAATGTTAATAAAAAGGAGTTGTTCGAATAATAAACGTTCCTTATTTTTTAATTTTATGATTATAAGTTTGAGTTACTAACAAATCGATAAACTTCAAATAATATGAAATAGAATGTGTACTTTGTAAGACGACTTCTTCACTAAGGATGTGATCATTATTATTATAATAATACATAGATTTGATTCAACCAACACCACTATTATAATTCTATAGAAGTGGTGGTGCCCTTGGACGACCAAGGGTACTCCCGTAATTTTCCTTTAAATATTATGTGCTTGATATAGAAGTGGTGGTGCCCTTGGACGACCAAGGGTACTCCCGTAATTTTCCTTTAAATATTATGCTTGAAATATGTTGTACTTGCCTGTTTTATAATTGCACTTGCTTAATATAGGACATAAAAGTCCTATCATTTTTCTTTCTCAGCCGCAAAATTGGCCCAATTTTCCAAGCAGGTGGCCATTCTTTTCTGCCTTTTCCTTCTATGTGTTAATAGTTAATAATGTGGGTCCCATTTTACAATACCAATTATTTGTTACTACATTTTTCCTACATAATATATCAGAGACAAAAAAATATGCGTTTATAGGAAAAAATATGCGTTTATAGGAAAAAATATCGCATATTGAAAAATTATGTCTTTTTTAGAGAAAATTACATAAATAATGCTATAAATTATAATAATTAACAACTTAAATATCAAAAAGTTATATAACCGTTTTTTATTGACTCTCAAAATCTTATTGATACCACATAAAATGAGTTAGATGATAAATATATATATATATATATACTGTTTGAAAATGACGAAAAAAAGATTATAAATCACAATAGTTAACAATTGTAAAAAAATTAAAATAGATATAAAATAAAATCAACCAACTCTAAAAAAATCTATCAATGCCGCATAAATAAGAACATGAAAAGTAACAGATATATTATTTGAAAATTACATTAAAAAGGTACAATTATAATAATTTACAACTTAATAAATGTAAAAGACATATAGAAAAGTGATTAGTTTTAAAATTCTATATATGCCAATAAATTGGAACAACGAAAGTACAATATATTATTTTTAAAATTATGTAAAAAAGTACTACTAACTTGAAATATTTTTTAATTATACAAAAAATTGGATAACTTCTTCAGGTTCATAATATCACGTAAATTGAAACAAAAAATTAATATAACAACTTAAATATTTACAAGTTATATAAAAAAATTCAATAGACTCTCGAAATTTTATTCGTACTACATAAAATTGATTAGATGATAAAACATATATTGTATGAAAATGACGTAAAAAGTATTATAAATCACAATAGTTAACAATTTAAAAAAAAACACATATAGAAAAATAACTGACTGTTAAAAAAAACTATGAATGTCACATAAATTCGGACATGAAAAGTAACATATATATTATTTTAAAATTACGTTAAAAGTTACTATAAATTACAATAATATACAACTTAATATACGTAAAAGACATATAAAAAAGTGGTTAATTTTAAAATTCTATATATGCCATTTCTACCCAACTAAGCACGGTGAAAGCTAGGATATCATTCTTGTTTGCATTCTTTCAGTTGGAGCAATTCAGCACCAAGATTATACTTTGTAAGCTCTTTCTTTAGTTTCTGCACTGTACGCTTTGTATAATCCTCACCATTTGGTTCTCCCCTTAATATAGAAACTTCATCTTTTGGGAAAGTAAACTTTAAGGGACGAGTTGTACTCTTGGATCTCTTATTTCCTCTGGTTGGTCTATCATTTGTATCCATATGCCTGCTTCAAGAATATTTTGTATTTACATTCATGTAAGGGTACTTCTTATAATATAGTAAATCATTGTTAGAACACATGTAATGAATAATATACCTTACGCTGTTGGCTGAAGCATAACTTTTGTGGTTCAATTTATTCAGATATTTGTTTTCAACTCATTTGTGGATGTTTTCTGTATTTCATGTTATTTCAGCTTGGAGTTGATCGTATCTTTTCCTGTTATCAATTTATCGTAGACCTTTTCCTAACCAAACTCTACAACTACTGTCTAATTTTGCAGCCTGGTTGGGTGAATTGGATTTTCCTGAATTTAAATAGCCCCTCTCCAAAGTGGGCTGTTATTCTCTGCGCAATTTAAGGTTTTAGATGTATTCCCAGTTCTCTTTGCTATCTGCTGAATTGTATTAATTTACTCCTTTAGTTTCGTCTTAGATCATAAAAAAGTTTCAAGCTGGAAGAACTACTTATATTAACACTTGAGAGTTTGCAGAATTCAAAATTCAACTACCAGGCCAATGCAACAAATATTAAACTACATATAGTGTATGTATTTTGGCCTTCATAGAAAGTTCAATGTATAACATTCTACAAAATATATGTAACATACTATGAAATGTGTTAACAGTGAAATTTATTTTAATCATGTTACATATTTACACGTCTTTCTTTACAATTATTTTTATCCCCACAATATGCATGTGCCTTGCACGGGCACCCTTATCTAGTATAATTAGGTGAAACAGAAAAATCACGACGTGTAATTACTTACTTAGTTCCTTTTGTTTTTATCCAATATTTAATGTTATCTCTGCCATAACAATCTCTCCCAACTTCAGAAAGAAAATAGAAAGATACCATACTTCATTTGCATTTTTCTGGTAAGAAATTGAAAATGTCGTAATACCATTGGCTTAGAAAAAATATACACATCCATCATAATTATTTAAAAAACGAAATGTTTAAAAAGAAAAAGGAAAAGGGTATTATATTGGAAAGACGTACGAGTGGAGAACATGGAAGAAGCAATAAAGCTTAGTAGCCAATGGTAGGACCAGATAGAGCCATAAGTAGGGGTGGCCGGTGGGCATGGTATGATAATATCGAATTATCATTTTATATTGAATTTTTTAATATCGTGCTTTTGTTATTATAGTATTTGATATGATATAAGGTATACATTTTTTTTTTGTATTTAATACGGTATTTAGTATATAGAAATAAAATAACATACCGAAATATTGAATATCATATCAAAGTATATGGTACCTTACATAAGTAACGTACTAACATACTAGTATATATATATTATTAAAATACTAACAAATATGCAACATTGTATTGGTATAAACTACTAAAAGGAGTTGTTTGTACTTTATTTTGAATAATTATATTATATCAAAAATTTTAATATCGTGCTTTTCATATTATAGTATTTGATGTGGTATATGGTATACATTTTTTTGTATTTGATACGGTATTTAGTATATAGAAATAACATACCGAAATATCGAATATTTACAAAAGTATATAGTACGTTTATTAAAATACTAACAAATATGCAACCTAGTATTGGTATAAACTTATAAAAGGAGTTGAAATTTTGATTACTCTATTTTTATTGAAATGAATTTGAAATTTAATTGATTAATAAAAGGAGTTGTTTGTACTTTATTTTGAATATATATTTCTACATGTGTAATGTATTAGTATGATATAATTGAAACCTTTTTTTAATTGTCAGAGTCATACTACTCTATTATATGAGTATACATTAGTCGAAGTTGAACAAACTATGATTATCAATTTACCATAACGTAAATTTTCGAAACCAAACTTCAAAATATCTCACCATACCAAATTAAATTGGTATGATAATAATATACTGTTTTAAAAATCAAATATCAAAATTATAATATTCAAATACCATAATGTATCATACCATGCCCCACCCCAAGCCATAAGCCCATAACTAATGCTAGCTTCACCACTAATTCGCACGTTAAAACTAGCTCTAGAAAATTTTGTCACCTACAAACATTATCTTAATTATGAGTGTCTTTGATAATTGATTAGAATTGTATTACTCAAAAGTATTAATTTGGAAGACATTAGTTATTTTATTGTTTTATTCTGAATTAAATAATATACATAATTTTCTTACTCTCTGTCAAATAATAGTTATCCACTATTGACTTGACAATCCTTAAGAAATAATAAATAATAAGGGCATCTCCAATCCTAAACTCTACTTTATTCTCCAAATATAAAGTTCTCTATTTTTTGAGACAACCAACTCCAATCCAATTCTCTATTTTACTCTCTAAAAAAATATATTTTTCTCTCTCTTCAATATTATAATATTATTTCTATTTCATTCTTATTTTCTTATTTCATAATATAAGTCCTTTCTTTCTTTTTCCCAAATAATTACTTTATATAATTTTCATGTGATATTTTTTTTAAAAAATTATTTAATATAAAATTATATTTTATTTTAAATTTCTAAATAACATAAATTGCAAGAAAATATTATATAATATACAAATTAATGAACAAATTTAAATAAAAGTTAAATACAATTACATAAACACTCAACTTTCAAAATTATTACGTTGCTCCCATAAATATTCTATTAATGCATTACGGAGTTCAAAATGAGTATTTTTGTCCTTAATTTTTTTATGTCTAGCTAAAAATTGTTGAAACCGGAGATTTTCATCTACCATCATACCCTAAATTTTTTTCCGTATAGTGCTAAATTTGAAAACGACCTACCGGATTACTAAATTATTGTTGTGATAAATTTATTATTATGTTATGCATTGTATTGTGTTTTATCTTGTATTTAAACTATTATGTTATGTATTGTATTTTTAAATTAAATTTTTCATCTTATCATTTTAATTTTGTGCATTCTTTATAGTGAAAATTAATAATAGAATAAAATTATAGATGAAAATTAGAAAAAAAATTAAAATTATTTTAATTCGGGATGAAAGTAGTATATATTAAATAATATATTTTTAAAAATATTATATTACATTTAAAAAGAATTATGAATATTAGATATTTAATTAATGACATTATATGTAAAATAATATGTTAATTAGAAAATAATAGAAATAATAATCAAAAATTGAAAAAGTGAAATAGAGAGAGTGAATCGTAGTTGGAGAACTACTATTCAACTCTCTAAAAATGAAGAATATAGTCTAAAATACAGAGGGGTTGGAGTGCCCATTCTCTATTTTACTCTCCAAATATATAAAATGGAGAGTAAAATAGAGGTGGGTTGGAGATGGTCTAAGGGTTATATTATTACATTTATCCTTTGACTTTATTAAATTTAATGTTCTGAAAATTGTGTCAGATGATAAATAATACTCATTTAATAGCAAGGGTAAAATAGACACAAAAGATAAATTATCTCTCAATTTTTTAAATTGGATAATTATTTTTAAGGGCAGTGCTAAATGGCCAGAAAATTTAAAAAACTATAATATTTTTTAAATTTTAAAATAAACTGATCTTTTTTTCATTTTTTAGTTAAAAACTATTAAAGTTAAAAGGATAAAAATGTTTAAAAGAGTAAAATAACATAGATAAAATATCATTCTGGCCAAATTTTGGCTAAATTTTCTGGCCAAAAAGATTTTTGCTATTTTTAATATACAGGACAAATATTATTGGACAAAAGGAGTAGTACTCCCTCCGTCCCATTTATATGTCATCCTTTTACTTTGCACTTGCATTAAGAAATGATGTAATTTTACCCTTCTACCCTTAATTAATTTTTTTGGAACTCAAGTTTTCAATCAATGAATATGAATTCATTTAATTTGATTAATTAATTTAACCAATGAACATGAATCATTTACTTAACTTTTCTAAGTTGGTCAAATGTATGTTTTCAATGCTAATAACTTACAACGGTAAAAAGAGAATAATATGTCAATTTATGCATTGATTTTATGAAAGGACAAATATTATGAATCAACTATTTATAGAAATAAATGGCATATAAAGTGAGATGGAGGGAGTATCAAATAACCTTGAAAATTGATCTAAAATAAATGTTCCATAAAATTAGAAAGCTACTATAGTAATTCCTTTCCTCAAATTTACCCTCGACACATTCCTAATTTATTGTACAAATTTAATGACGTGCTATATTAACAACCTAAAAACAAAACAAAATCACAATTAACTGTATTTAGTCAAAATTCCATCGTCAACTTTTAAAAATAAGTTAATTTCTTAATTCATGCGACCAAGACTAAAATTTAATTATGTTGAATTAAGAGTATTTATTATGTCTATTATGTTTGCTATTTCTAAATTTTTCTCTATTTAAAAAGTATTTTATATATATAATTGAGACAGATTAAGGAAATATAAATGGAATGAGACGTGTAAGAGGATGAAGAGAAATAAAATACTATTTGTGAAACTTGTATCTCTATTTTAAAATATTTGTAACAGACTTGTTTTTCTTGAAAACATATTTTTAAAATTATACTACTACTAATATAGTTTTCTCAGTACCAAACATAGTATATTTTTTTTGTTAACAATAGGATTGAAGTGGAGGGACAAATATTTTTTCATTCTTAATTAGATGTTTCAATTGAAGTTCGAGTACGTAGTATCAAGTCCTTCTAGGTACAAAGTCATCTACGGTTTACCCTCAATGTGAAGTGTCCTATGTTAGACAACGATTTATCCTGCTTTCCAGTGTTAATCCAGATTTAATCTGACTAAAAAAAATTAGAAGTGTTTCTTTTCTTACTTCGTTAGAGGAGTATGAGATCACAAATTATTTAGGCACTCACCGGCAAACCTTGAAGAATATTTTTTTTTATATATGCAGTTGCGTCTCTTCACTATCTTGTAGTGGACCTAGGGCTGTTCAAAATCGAATCGAAATCGATAATTAGAATCAATTTTTTTTTATTGATTTATCAGTATTGGGTTATTGGTTTAGAAGTTTTGATAACAATTTTGATTTTTTTCTTATCGGCTTATCGGTTCTTAACGGTTTAAAGTTTTTTCTTAACGGGTTAACCGATAACCTGATAGTAAATTAAATAATTATATTTATACTATTTTGTATATAAAGTATTTGACTTAGAATTTGGTTTCCTACTTTTATTTATGGTTGTCTCAAACACTTGGTTATTCTATAATGTAAAAATGTTTGTTTTTGAGCAAGATGTAACTTGTGAACTCATGTGCATTGTTCATTTGGTTTTTCACCTTGTTTCTAAATGATTTTCAATTTTTTTTTTGTGTCAAATCTTAACGGTTAAATCGATAATCGAACCGATAAATCAATATCTTAATGGTTCAATAATGATTTAGCATTTCTACAAATTGATAATTAATAAGCCAAATTGATAAACTTTAAAATCGAATCGAACCGACCGATATGGAGCGGACCCTTGATGTTTGGAGACTTCTATACTGCTTTGGATATCCTAAACTTGTAGTATTGCAATCTCCTTTCTATCTTTGAGAAACCTAAATAATTGAGAAATTAGATCGAAAGAATGAGTTTTTCAACAACAATTACAACTTGGGGTTACACCCATTATCCCCTTTCTGACGTTGGAAATAGATCCAGATTTTGCTCTCCCGGATTCATGCCTCATCTGAAGATGAAATTCTCCACTAACCCTTCTTCTCTTTCTGTCTCAGCTGTTCTCACAAAGGAGCAGACAGATGCGGAGAGCAAGAGCAAGAAACAAGCAATGGAGTTTAAAGAATACGTTCTTGAAAAGGCTATTTCTGTCAACAAGGCTTTGGAATCTGCAGTCTCTATCAAGGAACCGGTCAAGATTCATGAGTCCATGAGGTACTCTCTTCTTGCTGGTGGGAAAAGAATCAGACCCATGTTGTGTATAGCTGCTTGTGAGCTTGTTGGTGGGGTTGAGTCCACAGCCATGCCAGCAGCTTGTGCCGTGGAGATGATTCATACCATGTCTTTGATTCATGATGACCTTCCTTGTATGGATAATGATGATCTTAGAAGAGGGAAACCAACAAATCACAAGATTTATGGTGAGGATGTGGCTGTTTTAGCAGGGGATGCACTTCTTGCATTAGCCTTTGAGCACATTGCTACTCAAACAAAAGGGGTTTCTTCTGATAGAATTGTGAGGGTGATTGGTGAGTTGGCTAAGTGTATTGGGTCAGAGGGACTTGTAGCTGGTCAGGTTGTAGATATAATTTCAGAAGGTATTTCTGATGTTGATTTGAAGCATTTAGAATTCATTCATCTGCACAAGACTGCAGCTTTGTTAGAAGGGTCAGTGGTGCTAGGGGCTATATTAGGAGGGGCACCAGATGAAGATGTGGAGAAGCTAAGGAAGTTTGCTAGATGTATTGGGTTGTTATTTCAAGTTGTGGATGATATTCTTGATGTCACAAAGTCTTCTCAGCAATTGGGGAAAACAGCTGGGAAGGACTTGGTTGCTGATAAGGTAACTTACCCCAAACTGATAGGTATTGAGAAGTCTAGGGAGTTTGCTGAGGAGTTAAACAAAGAAGCAAAAGCTCAGCTTGTTGGATTTGATCAAGAGAAAGCAGCTCCATTGTTTGCTCTTGCAAATTATATTGCTTACAGAGAGAATTAAATTGTAACAACAGGATTCTCAGTGATTCCTGATAGTATTAAACAATGAATATATGAATTTTTGGTCAACCAATTTGTATATTTAAAGTTTAAGAAGTTAGTACAAGGCAAGGACATGAATGTGTACATTTAAAGATTCAAACTTCTAACATCTTGAATGAAATAATGGCCAATACACATTTCTTTTCTTCTCCACCTTAAGACTGTCATGGTTTTTCAATTGATATCTGAGATATAAATCCTTATTCACATCATTCTGTGGATGTATTTGCCCATTTGTTGTTAAGTCTATTTCTTGCTTTGATATAAGGTCTTATATGCAGCTTATTCTACTGTCTTTCTTTTCTCTTCTTTGGCTGTTGCAGCACTTCTATGACCTGAGACATGCTCATTTTTTTTAGTCCAAACAGGAATCGTAATTGGTCCTCCCACTTCTCTTTTCTCTACTCTTCATTCAAACATTTCTGCATTTTTGTCATATATAATTAGTATAGTTTTCATTCAAACTTGGACTTCTATAAATTATTGGATGTCCCAAATAATTTTGAGTTACTTCCCAACTGGATCTGCCAGTTAAATGTTGATAATTTTCTTTAGTGGCTTACACTTTGGAAATCAATTTCTCTTAAAAGTCCTGCCAGTTGGACCATTATGTGGATTACATCTTCCACTCATCCTCTAAAGGTATGAAGAAAATACCAAGAGCCAATTCAGTTATAGCAAGTTGGCATATATTTTTGGGCTTGAGGGTCCCAGTCTGTATATTTGGAACTCATCCCAACCCTATTTTTAGTAATACAAAATGGAGTGAGTCCAGAGATGTTTGACTTTATTATGAGATAGCTTCTACCCTGCTGCTTTGGCTTGAAAGTCAGTAAGTTAAATAGTAAATCACCAAATTAGGGAGTAATCCACACTTTAAGAGTCATGTATATGGTAAAAAGAGTAATCTACAATCTTGCAAAATTGAGTACAAGAGGTACTCCAAATAGATCCAGATCTACAGGAACAAAGTTGCTTTTTTCATCAGAGGAAACAGCAGAGGTTATAATCCGGTCAAAAGAAAGAGCCTTTTGTAATAGCACAGATTTTTCCAAGAATGAAGCTGAAGTTATCAAACATGAAGACATATACAGAGAAGCTGGAAAAACAAGAAGTGTCTTTGATTTTAAAAGTTACATGCTTCAAAAGATCAAATCTGTCAATCAGGCCTTAGATGCTGCTGTTCCAATCAGAGAGCCTACCAAGTTCCATGAAGCAATGAGATACTCACTCCTTTCCGAAGGCAAGCGGGTTTGTCCTGTACTCTGTATAGCCGCCTGTGAGCTTGTTGGTGGCCAAGAATCAACAGCAATGCCTGCTGCTTGTGGAATGGAGATGATACATGCTATGTGTATGATGCACGACGACCTTCCCTGCATGGACAACGATGATCTCCGTCGAGGAAAGTTGTCACATCACAAGGTTTATGGCGAAAATGTCACTGTTTTAGCTGGTTATTCCCTTGTTGCCTTAGCATTTCAGCATATGACAACAGCCACTAAAGGAGTACACCCGAAAACAATGGTTCGTGCTGTTGGAGAACTAGCAAGATTGATAGGTCCAGAGGGGGCAGCGGCTGGCCAGGTGCTTGACTTGCTGTGTGGAGGTAACTCTGATACTGGATTAGAAGAGCTTGAGTATATTCATCGTCACAAGACTGCAGACTTTGCAGAGGCCGCGGCCATTGTAGGAGCAATGCTTGGTGGTGCATCAGAGGAGGAGATTAATAGACTTGGGAAATTCTCCAAGTGTCTTGGACTGCTGTTTCAGGTTGTGGATGACATCCTTGATGTGACTAAATCCTCTGAGCAATTAGGAAAGACAGCGGGAAAGGATTTGTTGGCTAACAAATTGACGTACCCAAAGATGATTGGCATTGACAAGTCCAAAGAATATGCTCAAAAACTTAACAAGGAGGTCAAGGAACAACTTGCTGGTTTTGATACAGAAAAGTCAGCTCCATTACTTGCTATGGCAGATTTCGTTCTTCATAGGCAAAAATGATCTTGTTAGGATAATTATGCCTGTATTATTTAACATTAATTGTGCACATTTTATTTTTCATGTAAGGACATAGTATGGAGTAGAGCTCTTTCAGTTCCTTGAGATTTATCTGGAAACATGAATGCTGCTTAATTTGTCCATCTGAAACTGACTTTTCTAATGTCCAAAAGGACAATGCACTCACTCATAAATTCATATGTTTAAAGCTTTTAAATTACAAAAAGAATGAATTAATACGCCGTTGCCGGGGATCGAACCCGGGTCACCCGCGTGACAGGCGGGAATACTTACCACTATACTACAACGACTGCTTGTCAGAGCTACAGCCTTTTTATATTTTAACAACCATTCAAGAAATACAGAGATGTTGTGCTCTTTGCGATTGTTGATTGATTCCTCCATTCAGGTTTGTCTATGCTTCGTTCCCGATGTTGTGCTTTTTGCGATGCTCGGTAAGTGAGCTTCTATCTTCTTTTTTGTTTTCCGGTCTGAAACTGTGTTAACCACATTGAGCCTTTTCTTTTAAATTTGCAGTGAAAAAGATTTGATCTTTGAACAATAGAATAATGGTGGAAAACCAACCCTAATAGTAAAATCGAGATTAGGTCTGTGATTTGTACTGCATGTTGCCTAGCCCATTTGGTTCTTGTAGATGCTTCATTCCTTTTCTCTTTGCTTGTTATTGTGTACTGTCTGTTGTATTGGTGTCTGCATTTTGGTTCTTGAGTTCCTATAGCTGAGCATGTTTCCTCTCTGCTGAGCCAGTCCAATTTAGAGGTTTGTTGTACTGAACCAATCCAGGAAACATTACACCAGTTTTGTTTCTGTACTGTTTTGTATGTGTCCATGTTTGTGCTGTTGTTCTTTGTCTTCCTTGAAGGTCTGCATGCAACCAAAGAAACCAGATTAGTTAAAAGTTTGTTTATCATGTTCTCCTCCCAATAAGGAATTTGTTCATGATAAACAGTGGCCTCCTTCCATCTTTGGTTCCAGCTTTTTATCTCTTGCATGATCTGATCCTCAAGTTAGGGAAAACAGCAAGTGTATAGGCATCTGTAGCACAAGTTTAATGAGCGTTACCCTCCCACCAATAGAAAGTAGCTTCCCTGTTCATTAGTTGAGTTTATTATAAACCTTGTCTGTGATCTCTTTATAGTATGCTATTAATATCTTCTGGTAATCTCAGACACTTTAGCTTCTATTTCGTGATTCGCATTGTGATGAAGAAAGATTGCAATCTTGCCTTTGTTCATTTTCTGAACACTTACTATTTCATATGTTGAGAGAGTATTCATGATCAATATTAGTGATTCTTCATTAGCAGAGGCAAATACAATAGTGTCATCAGCATAAGTCAGATGGTTTATGTCTGGACTCCATTTTGGCATGCCAAATCCAGCAAATCCGTGATCTGAGTGTGATGCACTTAATGCCCTAGACATGCATTTTGAGGCCAAAATGAATAGAGTTGGTGATAGAGAAAAGGATCACCTTGTTTTACTCCTCTGGTTTATTTGAAAGAAACCACATGGTTGCCCATTGATCAAAATGGAATACCAATTATTAGAGATAATTCTATACACCATGTAAATGAGTCTCTTCCCAAATACCTCTTTCTTCGGAACTTTGGTTCGAAATAACCACGAAAATATGTCTTTGCCATGTCCAATTTTATTACAACATTGCTTGGTCTACTCCTCAATTTCATATCATGGACAATCTCCTATACAAGTAATATATTTTCTACAATACTTCTTCCTTTAAGAAAACCAGCTTGTTGAGGAGAAATTAGATCAGGTAGCAAATGAACTAGCCTTTTAGCTGTAAAATTGTCAAGACTGATAGGCCTCAAATCTGAAAAAGTACTAATCCCTTTCTTATTAATTAGAATCAAGTTAGTGCAAGTGATATATCTGGATGGTTCATGGCCACAAAAGAAAGATCTTACCATTTTCATCATATCTTTGGCAATGAAGAATCTTTACTGACGAGAAGAGAAAGGGGAAATGCCTTCAGTTTCATAAAATATTTCTGCATTTTTGTCATATATAATTAATGAGTATAGCTTTGGTTGGTGCTTTGTCAACTTCCCCTACTTCATTCAAACTTAAAGCTTTTATAAATTATGAATGTGCCAAAAAATTTGGCTTACTTTCCAACTGGATCTGCCTTTTAAATGTAGGAGTTATAACTTTCTTCGTGGCATTCACTTTGGAAATCAATTTTTTCTTAAAGTCATGTGAGTGAGACCATTATGTGGATAAAATCTTCCACTCATCCTCTATAGGTATGAGCAAAATACCAAAGAGCCAACTCATGAGTTATAGCAAGGTCCCATAAAAATTTTGGCTTGAGGATTCCAGTCTGGATAGTAATTCACCAGATCAGAGAAAAAGATTGGCAGACTTCTCAAGTTAAGAGCCATGTCTATGCGAAAAGGAGTAATCCACAATCTTGCAAAACTTAGTACAAGAGGTACTCCAAAAAGATCCAGATCTGCAGGAACAAAGTTGCTTCTTTCTTCAGAGGAAACAACAGAAGTTATATTCCTCCCAAAAGCAAGATCCTTTTGTAATAGCACAGATCTTTCCAAGAATGAATCTGAAGTTATCAAACATGAAAACATATGTAGAGAATCTGGAAAGACAATAAGTGTCTTTGATTTCAAAAGTTACATGCTTCAAAAGATCAAATCTGTCAATCAAGCCTTAGATGCTGCTGTTCCAATCAGAGAGCCTATCAAGTTCCATGAAGCAATGAGATACTCACTCCTTTCTGAAGGCAAGCGGGTTTGCCCTGTACTCTGCATAGCCGCCTGTGAGCTTGTTGGTGGCCAAGAATCAACGGTGATGCCTGCTGCTTGCGGAATGGAGATGATAATCTCTATGTGTCTGATGCACGACGACCTTCCCTGCATGGACAATGGTGATCTCCGTCGAGGAAAGCTGTCAAATCACAAGGTTTTTGGTGAAAATGTCACTGTTCTAGCTGGTTATTCACTTGTTGCCTTAGCATTTGAGCATATGGCAACAACCACTAAAGGGGTGCACCCAAAAACAATGGTTCGTGCTGTTGGAGAACTAGCAAGATTGATAGGACCCGAGGGGGCAGTGGCTGGCCAGGTGCTTGACTTGCTGTGTGGAGATAAATCTGATACTGGATTAGAAGAGCTCAAGTATATTCATAGTCACAAGACAGCGGATTTTACAGAGGCCGCGGTCATTGTAGGAGCATTGGTTGGTGGTGCATCTGAGGAGGAGATTAATAGACTTAGGAAATTCTCGCAGTGTTTTGGACTGATGTATCAGGTTGTGGATGATATTCTTGATGTTACTAAATCCTCTGAGCAATTAGGAAAGACAGGGGGGAAGGATTTGTTGGCTAACAAATTGACGTACCCAAAGATGATTGGCATTGACAAGTCCAAAGAATATGCTCAAAATGTTAGCAAGGAGGCCAAGGAGCAGCTTGTTGGTTTTGATCCAGAGAAGGCAGCTCCACTACTTGCTATGACAGATTTCGTTCTTCATCGGCAAAAATGATCTTGTTAAGATGATTATTTATCTTTAATTGTACACATTTTATTTTTCATGCAAGGACATGGTAGGGATTAGAGCTCTTTCAATTCTTTGAGCTTTATCTCTAAATATGAATGTTGCTTAATTGTTCATGTGAATATTTTTGTCCAAAAGGACAAATGTACGCCGTTGCCGGGGATCGAACCCGGGTGACAGGCGGGAATACTTACCACTATACTACAACGACTGCTTGTTGATTCACTAGGGAATGGAAGCTTCAAGGAGATTCAACAGATGAAATTTGTGATTCTGAATCAAAGATAAAAGATGTTTATTTTGTCATTTCCTTGGTCAAATTTCACATTTCTCCCAACATCTTATTCTCTGTTTATATAAATCTTTTGAAGTTGCTAGAAATAGTTCAAGTTTTTCTCTTTTTGTTGTTTATTGGCTTGTTTTAGTTTAGCATGTTTTTTCTACATACAAATCAAAGTAATGAATATTGTGCGTTTGCAGTGGTTTTGTGATTTGTCATATATGATAAGCTTGGTGTTCTTATGCTTATATTGCTTGGTAATTTGCACGATTTCTTTAGTACAAAGAGAGGCTGAATTATATAGGTACAAGCAAGGTTTTCTTAATGTTTGGATCAATAAAGAATTCAGAACGCACACATTCTTATGTAGTAACATGGCCTAATTATCAGGGATCATAAAGAGTCTCCTTTCATGTTTCACATTCTAAACTGATTGATTAATACAAACTAATCAAGATATATTGAGAATAATCTAAAAGTTTTAACAATGCTTTACTCCAGCGTGGAATCTGGTTGTCATGTTACAATGTGTCTCTCTTTTGACATTTTAAAATTATGCTTTTGCAAAACTCTTGCTACCTCCATTGTGTTCTTCAATGGAATTCCTCTTTATAGTTTTCCTTCTTGGTAACAGTCTCCTCTTTTCTTTTCTTTTATACTATATTTCAAGAACAATGGTATCATCCCCTCTCAGATCAGAATCTTTCCTAAGACTCATCAGAAAGCTAATCATGAAGACTTTGCAAGCACGCGCAAATTGCTATCAGCCCCTCTCAGATCAGTGTCTCTTCAAAGATTTGCAAGTGTAGCAGATGCAATTTTGAGGTGCCATCTTCAGACTGACTGGAACTGTCCACAAATTAAGGTTTTACCTGCTGTTAGGAAGTACATATTCTCATTGGCCTGCAAATTATTCGATGGCACAAAGAAAGTTGAAAGATTGTCCAAGTATATTGAAGACATTTCCACTGGTCTGCTCTCTATGCCTATACATCTACCAGGAACAACTTTCAACCGAGCATCCCAAAAGATGCGCAAAGAGGTTCAAGATGTTATCAATCAAAGGAAAAGTGATCTATCAGAGAATAAAATTGCTGCACCAGAAGACATTTTGTCTCAGATACTCCAGGCGACAAATGAGCAAGAACAATTTTTGAACGAGTCCGATATTGCTAGCTACATTGTAGGCTTACTACAAGGCGGCTATAGCACGGTTAACGCTGCAATAACCATTATTATGAAATATATGGCTGAGTATCCCAATGTGTACTCTGAGGTCCTTGAAGGTATGAACTTCACTAATTCAAGAAACTCTCTTGCTTAGTTTTATAAGGCCTTAATTTGGCCTGTTTAGACTCGATTGTAATGAAAAGAAAGTGATCAGTATAATTTAGACACAAACACATATTGCTAACTGATTTCACTCATTTGTCTTCCATTTGGGCATATATCTTGGAGCAGAGCAAATGGAGATTGGACAGTAATTAATTGTTTTTGCCTTTCTTGTGTTCTTGTTGCTTAATGCATTTCAAGAACCAAAATAACATACAACAAAAAAAATATCTTTCTTATTGTAGACCCTATATACCTTTGAGAGGTTCTAAGGTTATCTTACTTCTGCTTGTAGACTCCACTACATCATGTTTTAGTGGTAATTTACTTCTTGCTTATCTTAATTATTTAGGCTGTTCATTGGATTCTTGAGAACAATTTGGGATTTAACTCAAATTTGTGGTTAGATCTAATTTAGCTTTAATTGTGTATCTTTACATATTTTTTACCTTTGAAGTTTGAATCTATATAAGCATATCTAATATGTATTCTATTCAAATGAGCATTTGCTCCATTTCCTGACAAATTTAAAGATTAACCTCCTTGTCTTTGTGGCAAACTTAGCATATACCAAAATGGACAAATTATTTAACTACACTCCTTTACTTATCTTAATATCCACTTATCCCTACTTATTTTTAAAATCCCTTATTTACCTATGTATCCCGCATGTATCCCGTGCACAACGCTATGTATCCCGCTATATGAAATGTATCAAACGTTATATATCTCGTGCACAACGTTATGTATCCCGCAATGTGGAATGTATCAAACGTTATGTATCCCGTGCACAACGCTATGTATCCTGCTATGTATCCCGCATGTATTCTGTGCACAACGCTATGTATCCTGCTATGTGGAATGTATCAAACCTAATGTATCCCGTGCACAACGCTATGTATCCCGCTATGTGGAATGTATCAAACCTAATGTATCCCGTGTACAACGCTATGTATCCCGCTATGTGAAATGTATCAAACCTAATGTATCCCGTGCATAACGCTATGTATCCCGCAAACATCATTTTTAAGGGATTTTTGGTAAATAGAAAACTAGAAGGGATAGGATGTTATTTAGTACTTATAATATGTGGTTCCTATAATTTATTCTATAAAAATATGATCCGTCAAACAAAAGTTTAGGGCCCGTTTGGCCATAGATTTCCCAAGTAAAACTTGGGAAAATTTTTGGCAAATATTGTTTGTCCATACACTTTCTCATTATTTAGCAAATTTTTTTGGCAAATAATTCAAATTTCCAAATACTAGTTTTTTCTAGTATTTGGGCCAAATCTCATTATTTGGAAAGTTTTAAAAATTTAAATTTAACACCAAACTTTTATCTTTTACAAAAACACTCTATTTATTAACATCAACCAACTCAATTAACTCTCCATCTGCCAACTAACTCAATTAATAAACTTTTCTATTATAAAGAGCATATATGTATGAATTTTCTTTAGATTGATCTTGCTTGAATTGATTTGTATGAATTTGTTCCCTTGTCTAGGTTTTAAGAGTTATGAATGATAAGAATCTTTTCTCCTTGTGTTTATTTTATCATTCGACTGGTGCAACGTACGTCTTTCATTTTTAGTTAAAGACTAGAAAAAACTAAGTTATGCATATGATGTGTTGTCATGTTGATGTTGTATTGCAGAAACACAAAAAAAATAAAAAAAATCACGTGGTTCAGCTACTAATAAATGGACCGATGAAGAAACATCAATCCTTATAAGTGTCCTACATGATGATGCGAGGAAGTCTGGATTTAAAGGTTATGCCATCATTGGTCCACGATTGATAGAAGTTAGGAATGAGTTTTTTGAGAAAATTGAAAATCGAGATAAGTTTGATGATGAAAGTTTGAACTCAATGAGTTTTTACGTGAACACCAAAACAGTGATGGAATATTCAGTGAATATGAAAGTGATGATATGATTGTTGATGAAAATGACGAATAAGGGTAACATCGCTTCATCTTCTCGATCATCTTATTTGCAAATGCAAGCTCATCGAGAAGAGATTGTTCATAGAATGTGAGAAGATTATATTAAAGAATAGTTTGAACTCTTCTGGAAGAGAAGGCAGGGAGAGGTGCTTCAGTGATTACGATATTTATTTCCTTCTTTTTCAAATTCATATTAGTTGTATTTTCGTTATCATGATTTGTACTAGGCTCTTATAACAATGCGAATATTTACTGTAATGATGCTTGTTGATTTGTTGCGGAAGTCATGAATCTTGCTACGTGACATTTCTATTTTGCTATGTAATACAAATTTATGGTTAGTTTTGATAGTTTTAAAAACTTATGGGTATAAATCATATTTCTTAAAAAATGAAATATGTTTCCCAAATACTATGACTAAACACATGGTGAAATTTCACCCAAATCTTCACTCAAATAATATTTGCCAAAAATATTTGAAAATTTATGGTCAAATGCTAGCTTAGTTAGCAACTAAACAAATTACTCCAATTAAAAAAACAAATCAACTAAAACTTGGTTAGAATTGGACAAATTCAGTTATTATTATTGGGAAAAAGGTCAAATATATCCGAACTTTAAAAAATGGTATGTATATATCCTCTATTATATTTTAAGATCGTATGTATACCTACCGTCGTATTTTTGGACCATATATACCCTTTAATCAAACGGACAAACACGTGGCACCATCTCAATAAGTTACCCGATTTTTAAATTTTTTTCTTAAATCCAAATTTCGAAACCCAAAACAATTTTATCCTAACCCACTTTAAGACCCAAATTAAGGAAACCCTAACCAAAGTGCGAGTAACAAAAGCTTCCAGAAATCTCCGATTTCCGATTCAAGTTTCTCAGCGTGCGTCTCTACCGCTTTCATACTCCATTCAAAAACTCTGGATTCCTCACCTTCACTGCACCCACCAGCTTTTTGTCATTCCAAAATTGTGGGTTTCAAAAAAATTAATGCTTCATCAAATTACAAAATTGAAATTGAATTACCTATGTAAGAGTTGGATTTGGAGGTAAAGCTAGTGAAACCAGATGGAACAAAGTTTGAAGATGATAAAAGTAATCTTTTATTGGAAGATTACAATTCTAGATGAACTCTGAACTAATTTTATAATAATTAATTCCCAACCAAACGACCCCTAAAGGTAAAATATAACAAACCTATTGAAAGTGATGAAACATGCAGCTGAACAGAACTCGGAGAGAGAAGAAGAACCCGGACGGAAGAGAGAAGTTTTTAAAAAAAATTCAAGAACATAGAAGTGCATAGGAAATAACAATTGCTTGGAAACTAAAGATAAAAAAATTTTTACTTTTCACATCGATTGAATCAAAAAGGCAGAAAAAGTAAAAAATTATGTGCAAAGCACAATAAAAACTGTAATTGGTGAGATAATATAAGAAAAATTAATACATGATTATCATTCCCCAAAAATACAAAATTCCAAAAAAAAGAGATACTAAAATCGAAAATAAATAATTAAAATAAAAAATTATTTTATCCGTTATGTTTGTATATTGTTAATTAAAGTACGTAGATACTTTTGTAATTTTTACTAAAAAGAATTGGACGGAGAGGTGTGAATTATTAGAAGGCAAGAAGTCACAACATATAAGGTAGGCAGAGCCGCAGAGACCACCAATGAATAGTTGCGTTGGCCACTTCAAAAAACAGCACAGACAGGAGAAACACGTGTAGCCACTTTTTCTCACATTGGCCATAACATTCTTGTATATTCTTTGACTATTCCCTAATACATTTTTCCTTAATTATTTATCCATTTTCAAATTAACACACCTAATAAGAAAATAATAATTAGCATAATAAATTTATTATTTTACTCATATTAATTACAAAGTAGATGAATTGAATTTTTCAAGAATATATACATTTTTCAAAATAATTAATTAAGAATATAATAAGTAAAAAAATATTATTTCTTAATTTATCAAAATTGACAAATAATTAAATACAACTAAAAAGGAATAAATGAACACATAATTAGGGACTGGGGAGTGTTCAACTTGTGAAAACACACAAACTCCCATCATCACATCTAACACCGTCCATCAATATAATCAATCACACATCTTATAATTAGTATTAATGCGGAATAGTGGATGAGGTTGCTCTTGTCTTAATTAGAGATTTCATATTTGAGTTTTGAATGTGAAATTTTTTTTGGTAGATAGTGTTTTCCTCCCAAATGGGACCCTATGCGATCAGAGGCATTTTCAGGATTTTAAGATGATGGGTGCACTGTTATAAAAAGGTTGATCTATGATATAAATTTGATCTTGACATTTAGGTTTTTACTACTGAAAATCGTTAAAATTTTAAAATTATAGCTCTAATATATATATATGTATTACCAACTACCACTTAGAGAAGTGTTATCTAATTTTAGAAAGAAAAATAAAACAAGATAAATATAAAATTTAAATTTCTAACCTCGCGGAGAGAGGTACACCCGATCATAATCGTATTATGTGATACTTTAAGTGTGAGCTCACACATCTATATTTCAATATTTTTTTAAAAATATAACACTACTATATATGATCTCGGAAGGGGACCATAGATTCACGTGAACTTGATGACCCCCTTAAATACGCCTCTGTATGCGATGTGAATTCAAAAATAGTTAAATTCTAATGCGGATAACGAACACGGAATCAATTCCCATTTTCCACACATGGAAATTGGACCCCCTCACCACTCTATATAATAGATCACCCCACCGACGATCATTTCATCAGTCTCAACAACAACCTTATTCAACTTTCTTGTAAGTCTTTTGTTTTACCACTAGAACCAACAAATAGTTCATTTCTTCTTCCGCAATGGCCACTGTTTCCTCAGCCTCTGCTGCTCTTAGAGCCATTTCTTCTTCCTCATACAAGCTACCCTCTGCCTTCCAAACTACTTCTCTTTCTCAAAAGGTCCAATCTTTTAAACTCCCTAACCCTCTCATTTCTCAAACTCATAAACTTACTACCACCTCCACTACTGCTTCCAGATCATTTTCCTGCAAGAGCCAGAACAGCTCAACAGATTCAACTAACAGTAAGAATATTTAACTTCTTTATCACATTTTATCAAAAACCTTATGTTCAATCTGTGATACTTATTTTTTTCTTTTTTGGGGGTATTTTCTTGATTTCAGCTGAAGTTCAAGAACTTAGTGTCTATGAGCTCAATGAACGTGACCGTGGAAGCCCTGCTTATCTTCGATTGAGCCAAAAGAATGTCAATTCACTCGGAGATCTTGTCCCCTTTAGCAACAAGGTACGTTTCTTTTTGCAATCAAAATACCAGAACCTAGAACGAATCTTTTTTTCACTTTTTTATTCTTATGCTGATTATTGGTGTGTTGCAGCTATATACTGCAGACCTAAAGAAGAGAATTGGAATAACAGCAGGACTCTGCATTCTGATCAAGCACGAAGAAGAGAAGAAAGGAGATCGCTATGAAGCTGTTTACAGCTTCTACTTCGGCGATTACGGTCAAATCGCCGTTCAGGGATCGTACTTAACCTATGAAGACAGTTACCTCGCCGTCACCGGCGGATCCGGCATATTTGCTGGGGTTTCCGGTCAAGTAAAATTGCAGCAACTCATCTTCCCTTTCAAGCTATTCTACACTTTTTACTTGAAGGGGATCCCCGATCTGCCATCTGAGTTGTTGTGTACGGCGGTTCCTCCGTCGCCGACGGTGGAGCCAACACCTGAAGCTAAAGCTTGTGAGGAAGGGGCCGCACTGAAAAATTACACTAATTAAGTGGGGGTGTTGATGTGCAAATCACAACTTTTGTTGGGGTCGTTCTGAATAATCAATAATTATGAGCTGTAGAATTAACAAAAAAGTAATATCATTGTCCTTTTATTTTGCAATTTTTGGTATGTTATTTGTTGTTTGTTGGTTAAACTATTTTGTAGTACTTTGTATGTATGCCTATTTTCTGAATTGCATCCCTATGTGATAAGTTCCATCTTCTTTATTATAAAGTCCAGAAAAAGATAAAATTAAAAAATATAATTGATAATGTTAGGACGTATTTGTTCAATGACTCCCCCTTTTTTTTTTTTTCGTTCGGCGTCAAGTATCCACATCGAACTAAATCTAGATTCGCACCAAAAAATCCTACATTGATGCTTGGGACTCAAATTCGAGACCTCTTGATTAATGATGAAAGAGTACTTACCATTTTACCAAGTGTTCAGTGACTCTAGTAAACTTGAAAATGACACTTTTTTATATGTTGGTAGTGCTCATTAGTTCAAGTTGTTTTCAGTTTAAAGTGGTTTATGTTGTGTGATAGATAGTAGGTGTATTCAATTGTTCCTTTCATCATTATGGCCATTGGACCAATATATATTTATTAGAGTTGATAGTTAATTCTCCATGTGTGTTTTAATTCTTTAGTTTTTTTTTATTTGAACTATTATCGTTTATTCAATGAGGTTTATTTTAAATAGACAGATGATGATACATAGTTCATATAGAAAAATGAATGAAATGGTGATAGTTCAAACAAAAAGAGTATAGTGTGAAACTTTTTTTTATAAGAATCATTCAAAAGTGTATTTGATTATTATCTCTCTTTATTATAAACTCCTACTTCCAAATTTTCAATCTATCATGCCATAAGTCGAGTGCAAATTCTAATTAAATCTCGAATATTCTTACAACAATTATTAACATTAGTAAAAAAACAATTATTTTATAATTTTATCTATCTATATCTATATACATCCGCGTCAAGCGTGATATGTTTCCCTTATTATATTTTACATATTAATAATGTTTCATTTATCACACAAAGTTTTATATACTAATTAATATGTCGTGATATATTTTCTCTATTTTATTTAACATGATAATATTTTACAGATCACACAAAGTTTAAATGTACTTATAAAAAAGAATAAAGTCCACGAATAAAAATTCTTTGAACTTTCTCTAGCATAAATGTGTTTCCTCCCACTTTCCTTCCCAAACAAAATGTGTTGAATATTAGCAACTAACGTTTTTTTAATTAATTAGAACACACAAAAACAGCCATGTACAGAACACCTAACACGATCCTAAAGTCCATAGCATGTGATTTACTGATGATTTGTTTTCTTTTAAAATTGATAATAATATAAAATTATAAGGTGGAGTATTTTATAATCTGTGTTCATTAACACGTGCTTTAGAATATAATATTAGTTGGATTTTGGGATATTGGATGCCCCTAACTAAGTTATATTAATTTTATTTATGGAGCTCATGCACTTGATGGGCTTATTTACTAGTAATTCAAGATTTCAAGGTCTTATTTTTTGAGAAGAAATCCAACCAGTACGTAGATTTACAATAACATAAGGGGAATTTTGCAAATAACAATTATAATAAATGTATTTATGTTCCATAGCTATAGTTTGTATATTTATGAGTTATAGCTATAGTTTAGCTGTCTCGTTAAGTATCCAAAATACAATAAATCACGATTAAGTATATTTGAATTAATCTACATAATCTTTTAACAAATGAACATCATTAATATATAGCAGATTTGTAATACGAAAAATGATTTAAAATTTGAAATTTCTTCTGTAAGCAAAATATTTATTTCAAAAGATTTATTTTGGTGTGTATTTGAGAAGCCAATTAATAGTGAGTTTAAGAAGTTCCATTTCTTGGAGAAATGGCAACTTCAACCACTTGGCCGTGTATGCCATTCTTTTTCACCCATCTTGACACTTGTCTTTTAATGATTTTTTGCATGAAAACTAATGGACAAGTGTGATTAGGTTTCTTATTGGCCTATAAATAGGCATGAATTCTTTGAGCAAAGTAGAGAAGACATGCTTGCTAATATGCTTTATTGTTTCTCTAGGCCTCTGTCTCTTATAATCTTCTAATTTTAAGTTAATTAATTCTTTCGCTTTGTTATTTTATATCCCCTAATAACTTACTGATGTTAATTAATTTATTGATTCATGTATCCTCTATTTAAGATATAGAAAATGCTTGTTTAATTCTAGGAAAACATTTCGCACCGTTAAAATAGTTTTTTAAGATAGTGTCCAGCATGATTCAAATATTAATTTTATGCACTATTATTTATATATCATAGTAGTAATATTTATCTAATTTTCAGAATTACTATTTTACTAAATAATAAATTATATTATTTTTGTGAAATTTTCAATTATTTCCCCAACATCTTCTACAATAGATTTAAGTACCCATTTGAATAAGCTTATAAAATGAGAGCAACTGCCTAGCCCCTTTGGATTGTTTTAAAAAAAAAAGGAGTAACATCTGTGTTATTTAATTTATTTTAAAAAAAATATACACTATGTTAGTACTATTGTCTATTGCTTTAGAAGTAATTAAAACAAGTCTGAAGCTAGCGTTTGATCATAGATTTCCAAATATTTTTTGGATGAAAATTTGGGTAAAATTTCACCATGTATTTGGCCATAGTATTTGGAAAATATATTTCACTTTTTTAGAAAATATGTTTTATATCCATAAGTTTTAAAAACTATCAAAACAAACCATTAATTTTAAAATTACATATATAATGTCGGGTTGGTTTGGTCTCGGGTTGATTTTTTTTAGTTAAAACCAAATCAACTCAAATATAGTCGGGTTTTTTTTCCAATGCCAAACCAAGTCAAACCAAACCACTAGTCGGATTTTTTTTTAGTTTGACTCGATTTGTGGTTTGGTTCGATTTTGTACACCCCTAATTCCATACATCGTGAAGTTAGACAAAACACATGACTTTGTTACCCTAAGCCGATTATTCATCATTTTCATCAAGTACCATATCATCACTTTCATATCCACGAAAAATTTCATCACTATTTTGGTGTTCACATAAAAAAATTATGTAAACAACGCAAACAACTACTATAGAGGGTGTTTTTGTAAAGGATAAAAGTTTGGTGTAAAATTTTAATTTTCAAAAGATCCCAAATAATGAGATTTGGCCCAAATACTAGAAAAAACTAGTATTTGGGAATTTGGGATATTTGCCAAAAATATTTGTCAAATAATGACAAATTGTATAGACAAACACTATTTGCCAAATTTTTCCCCAAATATTATTTGGGAAATCTATTGCCAAATGGGTCCGAAAATTGTTGTTTGCTGTTTTCCTCTTAGATATACTTCCTTCCTTCCATTTTTATTTTTGGAAAAGTCTTTTTGACAAGAAAATTTTGGCCATAATTTGGCCAGAAGGGTAAAAAGATCTATTCACACTATAAACTAATTTCTTTTTAAACATTTTTACCTCTTTAACTTAAAAATTGAATATATTCTTGGGAACTCTTTCTTCCATCATGTTTCCAATATATTGAAAATAAGTAATGACATTAATTATTGATAATTTCATAGTCAATTATGTAAAAAGACTACAAATTCGACCAAAGAGAATATTAAGTGAAAAGAATTGTTTTCAAATTATGTTTTACAAAAAAATAATTGTGACATTAGTAGTAACAAAATATTTTTAAACTTTAATTATATACATCTTGGTGTTGTTTAGCCATGCATATTCCCAAATATATTTGGCAAAAAAATAGAAAATAGTGTTTGACCGGGTCTAATATGTTTTGAGTTATTATTTTTTAAATGTTTTACAAATTATGTTTGAAAATTATATATAGTTTAATTTTATTCAAAAATAATGATAAAAAAAATACTTAGAATTTGGATGTCATTTTAGTAACAAATATAAGTAAATTCTTAATTCATCAAATCAACGTAATATAGAGGATAAAACTTGTACGATTAATACTGTTAATGTTTGACTCTCTTTGGTTTGACATAGCAGGTCTAATGTTTTTTGAGTTGTCGTTATCCAATATTTTATAAATTAAATTTAAAAAATATTTAATTATATACTTTAATTTTATTTAAATAATAATTTAAAAAAATACTTATGTCATTTTAGTACAAATATAATTAATGATTCACAACTTATCAAATCGACGTAATATAGAGAAAAGACTTGTATAACTAATACTATTAATGTTTGACTCATTGGTTCGACATATATGGACTTTATGCATGGTTTCTATAATTATCGAGATTTACCAGGTCTAATATATTTTGAGTTGTTGTTATCTCAATATTTTACAAATTACATTTAAAAATTATTTAAATATATAGTTTAATTTTATTTAAACATAATGCTTAAGAAAATTACTTAATTGCAGGACATTTTAGTAACTAGTATAAGTCATGATTCACAATTTATCAAATCGACGTAATATAGGGAGAATACTTGTACAATCAATACTATTTATGTCTGATTCTCTTTGATTCGACATGTATGAGCTATAAGCATGATTTCTATAACTATCGGTATTACCAGGTCTAATATATTTTTAAGTTGTCGTTATCCCAATATTTTACAAATTATATTTAAAATTATTTGTTTATATAGCTTAATTTTATTAGAACATAATAATTAAAAAATACATAGTTGGAGGTCATTTTAGTAACAAGCATAAGTAATGATTCACAATTTATCAAATCGACGTAATATAGGATATACGACTCATTACTTATATTTTTTTTTATTAATATGACCTCTAATAAGTATTTAAATTATTATGTCTAAATAAATCAAAATTATGTATCTATATAATTTTATTATTATAAAAGATAATTTCCTATATTGTACTCCCCGAGTTTCGAACTTATCGTCACATTTCGCCTATTGAGAGTTAAAATTTGTGAATTTTGACTAATAATTTAGATATTTATTTTCATCAAATTAGTATGAGAAAGGTTGTAACTTGTAGTACTTTTACTATGTAAACTTTTTTATTTTTCTATCACATAAAAATTATTACACAAAAAAAATAATCAAAAAGTATTTGCGAAATTTATTATACAATGTATATTAGTAAGGAAAATTTTCAAATTATATATATATTAATATTGATAATAGAGTGTTTAAATTATTATAAAGAATCAAACTAATGAAAGCAAATGCAATATTGTATACTTATGAAGCAAATAATTAAGGGAAGTTTCTATAATTATCTTGAATGTAATTAACATATTTTAGAGCATTATGTCATATTTTTTAATATAAAAAATAATTATAACACGAAAAATTACTTTCTTGTTTTTTTTATTACATAATAGTAATTTAACTTTAAAAATTATTGCACGAAATTTATCTTTCTATATTTATCACATAAAATCATAAATTTTATTAAAAAAGATTTGTTATTGTCTGAAAAGAATAATCTTCAAAGTATATCATACAAAAATTATTTTATTTCTTTTAAAAAATATGATTATGAAATATAATATTCAAATGAGTATATTAGTGAAGAAAAAAAATAATCAAATTAATATTGATAATAGTGTATTAAATATACTATCAAGAAATTAAAATAAAGAAAACTAATGTAATATTGTATATTTCCAACAACTTTTGTGTTGCGAAGTTAGATATTAACAAATATTTTTTTATGTTTTTAATTTTAGAATTAGATGATTTATATATAATAGAAATAAATAAATGTTATTTTACAAGTTCAAAATTAGAAAATCATTGATAAAGTGTATTGAAAAATATCTTATGAAATTAGAATTTGTATAATAGAATTAGTTTTACACGTAATGGAAAAGAAAAGAGAAAAGATGAAGAAGAGGAATAAAAAAAGAGTGAAGTAGGAAGGATTAAAAAAGAACGAAGTTAGATTGTAATGGGTCCCACATTATAAAGTCCATTAAATAATTTCCTTCACACAATTAATCCATTAAACATAATAATGAATGTTCACACGTATGCTTAGAAGTTTAGGAAATTGTAGTAATAAATATTTGATTGCATTTTGAAAGGAAAAAAGGTTAAATTAGTCTTTTTACAATTCTAGCCAAATCATGACCACATAATTCTGGTTATTTAGCACTTCCCTTTATTTTTTTACCATGCTAAAAATAGTTGTTTTATAAAATATCCAGTTTGCAAAATCAAAAGATAATTAACATTTCTATGTTAATTTTACCCTTGTTATTAATAAACAGGGAAAATTATGCATTATAGCAAACTATTAATTCAAAATAAATGTTATATCTCTGGTTTCATTTAATTACAATTCGCAGCAAACACATTGTCATTCGCCCCTCCCCGAAATCTTGCTCGCCACTTTCAATTCTTTCCCTCGCCTCTCTCACTTTTATATAAACACAAATGTGTAAATTGTGTTTGTATAAAGCGAGAGAGACTATATATACAAACACAAATACATCTCTCAGTCCTATACACTTATTATTATACAAATACAATTCTTCTTTTGCCCAGTTCTATTTTGCCTTTCTCTCTCTCGCTTTATACAAATACAATGTATAATTTGTGTTTGTATAAAGCGAGAGAGATTTGATATACATATACAAATGTTTTAACTCAATTCAATTGTATACAAATTCAAATTTTACGCAGATATACAAAGGAAAAATTACTTGGATGAGTGCCTTTTAATAAATAATTACTAATTTTAGCGATACTTTTTATTTATTACCATTTATAGCAATACATATCAATACTATGTTAAATCTACAATATGTATTAAAAGTGAATTAAGTATGTAATTTATATGTATTATAACTGTTTTAAAAAATATATTATGCTTGTTTGGTAAGAAGTTGACACACCGTATTATAAGTGTATTAAAATGTGTGATAAATGTATTATCCATCAATAAAACTTGTATTATATGTGAATAATAAATTGTTCTTTGTAATATGTATTAAAACTGTATTATAAATGTATTAAAAGGGATCGAGTGACAAAAAAATGTTATTGCTATAAATGGTAAATATTTTTTATTTATAGCATATTTATGTAAGTTTCACTTATACAAACACGATCATTAATACACATCGTAGTTATATATATACAATTATCTAACCGATATACATATACAATTCACCTCTCTCGCTCGCCTCTCTCTCCTAATCTCGCTCACCACTCTAGCCTAACACAAAGAACATATACATATACAAACACAATTTTCATAAACACAAACTCCCGATTTAGACAAATCGTTGCGATTTATACAAATTAGATGCTCCATAGCAAACATAATTTGCTATGGAGCGCAAATAGCAAAACTATTGTTATAACACGTTTATATGATTTTTATGTTTACTATTCTTAAAATTTACTTTAAATAAATACTCCGTTCGTCCAACAAATAGTTGTACACTAGATTATTTTGGGATGTCCAACAATACTTGTCTACTTTATGAAATCAATAGATTATTTGCATTTAGTTTCTAATTTACCCTTATCATTAATTATAATTATTTTTCGATTATATTTTTAAGACATTGTATTATTTTATTCAAATGGTGATATAATAAAATGAGAAGTGTTAAATGACCAAAAAATTTGGTCAGAAAATTAAAAAAATTATAATATTTTTTTATTTTAAAACAAACTAATCATTTTTTTATTTTTTAGTTAAAAGGTATTAAACAAACTATAATATTACCCTTCTATTTATAATTTCTCAAAAACAGTATAAAGTTAATAATGAACAAATATTATTGGACACAAAAAGTAATAGTTAATATCTATCCATATTAATGAAACATTTGACCGAGAAAGATCATTACTCATCTCATTATGATAATATCTGGTTTTAACCTTTCATGTGCGTTACGACATTATTGATTATTCACCCCCAAACCAAAACAAATTCATTAATTCTTACTCTATTTACTACAAATAAAAAATTATTAGTTCGTCTCCTTCTTCTCCAAACATCAACGTTGCCACAAAAGCCTGTGTGAATCCAATTTGTCTGAAACCGAAATCCATTCTTCTTCATCACAGTTTCACATTAACAATGGTAGTCGAAGCTCATCAGCTTTTTCTTCCAAAACCCCCTTTCTCTTCTCCTTCTTTCCCTTCTCCACCACCCCATTTTTCTTCTTTCCTTTTTCACCCTTCTTCTCTCTCTTTAGCTCTCTTCCATTCCGATTCTTCTATCTCCCTCTACTCTTCTTTCTCTCCTTTCTCTATCTCTTCCTTTCCTCCTCCGCAAACCACCCTCCCTCCGCCCATATCCGCTGCCGCTTTCCTCCTCCTACGGAACCCTAATCCGATCACCCTCTTTCTCATCTCATCTCCTATTTCAGGAGGCTCCGCAGTTCTGCTCCGTTTCTATATCCTTAATTCTGCGAGGAAGTCTTTTACTCCGGCGAAAGTTGTATGCAATCACAGTGATTTCAAGTTTGATGAGAGTAAATTCGGGGTGGTTTTTGGGGTTTCTCATGGGGTCTCGGTGAAATTGGTTGCGGATGTTAATGTATTTGCGTTGTACTCTATTTCGAATGGTAAAGTTTGGGTTTTTGCTGTGAAACACCTGGGGGGTGAGGAGCTGAAATTAATGAAGTATGCGGTGATTGATTGTTCTCTGCCGGTGTTTTCCATTAGTGTATCTTTTGGGGTCCTGATTTTGGGGGAAGATAATGGGGTCAGGGTTTTCCCCCTGCGGCCATTGGTCAAAGGAAGAGTTAAGAAAGAGAGGGGTGCGAATAAGAAAAGTTTGAATGGTGGGTTAGAAAAAGATAAGATGGAGATTAAAAAGCTACCTTTACGAAATGGGATGATTCATGGTATTAATGCTGAGATTAGTGCTGCTGATGGTAGCAAATTGATGGAACTGAAGTTTCCTTCCAATGGTGTATTGGATGAAAGGGTCGAGAACCGCACTGAATCAGGTGCTGGAATACTTTCTGACTTTTCTGTCCATCCATAGCTTATTTAGAAGCTTGGCATTGAGACTCCCATGTTTTTTTTAAAAAAACTGTTCCATTGCTTTTATATTGCAATTATGTTTCTGGTGGTAAATGTAGTACTGTTAATTGCAAAATGACATGGATCACTCTATCCTGAATATGGGATCTGTACATGTATCTATTATATTACTCACATTTATACTGTGTTTGCTCCAGGATGTCTGTGTATGCTGTGTAATAACAAGACTTTGGTTGGTTTTTCGTGTACACATTGCTTGGATTAGTTTCTAAGTAGAAATAACTGCTTAGAAAGATCAAATAAAATGGATAGGCACTTATTATTCCCTTCCCTCCCTGTTGGAAAGACACATAACTCCACAAGTCGTGGGGTTTGAGATGCTAGATTGTCTTCAAAATAGTATGTTCTAGTATGTTAATTAAATGACACCCTATTAGAAAAGTCTGATACCAACAATGTCATGAGTGATCATCTTTAAGATTTAAGATTCTTGTCCTAGTCTTGTAGAAATTTGGATGTTAAGATGGCTGTGCAGATATACAAAATTTGTCAAAATTAGAGATTACCACATCTGTTAGAGAGAAATAATATCAACCGTACATGATAAAATAAGAGGTTATCTAAAATAGTTTAGTTATGTAGTACGAGATCTCTATATGCACTGATTCATAGTTGCAACAATATTGTGATTAGAAATGATAAAAGAGGACAAAGTAGATCTAAGAGCAAATGGAGAAAGGTTGGCTTGATATCCAATGGATCGGATTGAAGCAGATTTAGCTAAATATATATCTTTATGAAAGTATACCAACTAATTTTCATTTAGTTGTTGTACTTACATCATGCCAGGTGTTTGTGAAAGAGTCACCTTAATCTGGTTAGGTACTTGTTTATCCTTTTAGATAAGAGTTAGGTTGACACAGTGTCTAGTTTTAGAAAACTCATAATTTATATTAAAATGAAATGAACCTGAACAGAGAAGAATGGATTAAGTGGATTCTTATCGCTAAATGTCTTCTCAATCTATTTTTCAGGAGTAACTTCTCTTCTGCAAATAACAAGTATTGATCATTTTTCTGGTTTTCTTAGATTCCTGATTTATGTTAGAAATCAATAATGTATGGAGCTAATGTTCTCTTTTGTATCTACCACGTCTTCTTGATGCCATCAACTACTTACTTTATAGGTAAAAGAAAAAAAATTCTTATAGCAGACCCCAAATATTTTGGGATTGAGATGCAATTGATTGGCAGTCGTAAATGTGGCAGTATTTTGTTTGGCTTATCAAAAATGTGGCTTTAATGTATGTCGTGATTTTTCTAATACATGATATACTTCCTCCCTCCTCTTCCATTGTGGATATCTCTATTTTTTCCACTCTCCAAGATATACGGTTATTGTCTTGAACACTAAGTTCATCCTTGGTCAGAATTAAGAAAGGTATCATCGAAAGTGAAGATTCTAAATGAAGTAGAGCTTTCGTGGAAACAATTTGGTTTGGTTACAGTCTTGGGTTAGCATATTTATGTTGGGAATGATGGTGATGGTTTAATCTGATTTTACTGTTTACCTGCAGGCTGCATGGGCACTAAGTTGCATAGACGTTTAAAGTTATATATTTTTGAAAGTGATGAAAGGTTGAAGTAGTTATTTTGAAAGATGTTAAATCGACCTTGAGATAATGTGAAGTAGTGTTGGTTATATCTGCTTCAATTGTAGGAATTACTATGCAGAAAACTTCCATTGAATAATATTACTCATATTTTCTTAGAAGGATGAAAAAAGAAGGTAGGTCAAGCATTTTGGGTGGTGGGAGTTGATATGTTTAAAAAATCAACCAACAAGCCTAGCCAGTTTTCAATATTTGCTCTTATCCCCCATCTTATGTCAGACCCTGCTCAAAGAAAAATACTACAACACAAATATGACACCCGTGTTTAAAGACGTAGAATGCGGTGTGAACTCGTTAAGCTAATGACTGAATTGCAAACTTAGCACTAATTCCGTTCTTTGAATTTTGGTGCAGAACACTTGGCACTCCAATTCTTGTCCTTTGTTCCTCCTACTCTGTTTCTTTTGCCTTCTCAAAGATATGAATGCACGACAAGGCTCCTAGGAGATTGCCATATTTATTTCCAGTAAAACCTTTGTCCCTTAGTTGCTACTCGTTTCCCTGTCTGGCTCCATTAACATTTATTTGGGGTGGTTTTTGTCTTTAATCTTAGGAATAAGGCACAAGTACCACTCCGAACTATACCCGAAATCCCATGACACTCCTTAACTTTACGATGGTCCTAGTACCCCCCTAAACTCATTTTTAATGTATTTTTGTGTTCATTTTGTTCTGATGTATCACCGTTGTCCAGGTAAATGACGTGAGGTGTATACACATGCCTTTATTACACAAAAAGGGCCCCACTCCATTAACTTTACCAAAAATCTTTTAATTTTCCAAAAAAATAAATTCAAACCTCTCACCTTCTTGAGCCTCGACCTAAATCATAATTTTCGTTCTGGTACTTAATATGTAGGCTCCATTTTGGTACTTAGTGTAGTGTTCGATTTCAGGAGGAGAAAAAATGAGGTATTGATTTCATCAGGAGGAGAAAAAATGAAATTTCTAAAATCAGGACTAATAATTCGACATGGAAGGGGGTAAAGAAAAGGAATTTACACAAAATAAGCTTACCTTTTTGAATCAAGGAGAAATTTCAAGAAGTGTATTGATTTGGAGCCACCATTACTGGAGAATGAAGAAAGGGAAAATTGAAGATGAAAAGAATCAGCTTTTGAAGACAGGGTTTTCTTTTTCAACTTTCTCAATGATACTTGGCCAATTCTTATTGATTAGAGCTATCATACTAATGTTCCCATGCGCCTCAGATTAGTGTATTCACGCATGGTGCCACGTCAGCACAAAAATACCTAAAAAAATGATTTTTTTATTTTGAGGTGGGGGGGGGGGGGTGGGGGGAATAGGATCCTTGTAAGGTTTAGGTGTATCACTGGAATTTACGGTATAGTTTGGGGTGGTACTTGTGCCTTATTCCTTAATCTTATTACAATGATACCTTGGTTGTGTTTGCTATTGTAAAAATGTAATTTGACATCATTTAGGACTTCCTTTAAGTTTTCTGTGATTTCTTCGTCATGGTAAGATCTAGAAGCTCCAATTCTGTTGTTTCCTACAGCTGCTGATTGTGCATTCTAACTTGCAGCAAAGTTAAGGTCTGTGAGACTCAGACAAGATTCCAGAGAGGGTATTGCAAACTTTGTGGCATTCAAGAACAAGGATGATAATTTTGAATCGATCAAGATACCGGTTAAGTCAGCAAAATCTATTTGCATTCAGGCCTTATCTTCAACCAGGTTTCTGATCTTGGACTCTGAAGGAAATCTTCACCTCTTGTTCCTTGCAACTTCTGTTCATGGATCGGAGACTCCTTATAGCATGAAACAGTTGACTCACAACATGAAAGTTCGAAAGCTCACTGTTCTTCCGGATTCTTCTACAAGTATATTTCCATCCTTTTAAATTTAATAATATTGTGTTCATTTACTTTTTAAGGACATAATGCCGTGTTAATTTACTGATATCTTGCTTCAGAAATGTGTATAAAAAGTTGATGTCATAGAATATCAGCTTTCTCTGTTTTGTAATGCCATTGGCTGTCCTTTTCAGGAGCACAAACTGTTTGGATATCAGATGCACTTCATACTGTACACATGATTGCGGTGACTGACATGGATGCATCTGTTAATCAAACTGACTGCAAAGACGCTGCAGAGAAGCTTGTACAGACTTCAGGTACTGTTTTCCATGTATTAATTAGTATGTTCCTAATTTAGGAGAAACATTTAATATCATGAATAATGCATTTAATATTTCTGATTCAGTCACCCCTTAAAGTGACGACATGTAAATCCAAATATGCACTCAGTTCAAACTTCAGACGAGTTTTTTGCTTGTATGATAATACGTATCAGTGAAGAACATTCATTTATTTATTTTACGATTGTCATCCTTGTATTATCAGCTCCTTTGTTTTCCCATTGATAACTTGTACAATCCAAGTGGCATTTGGGAGGGTACATGGGTTAATTCCATTAGCCTCCCAAGGTGCTCATGACTATTGCCATATCAAAAGTGCCTTCAGAGTTCATTAATACTGTATTTGTCTTCCATCAGGTGATTGATAGTTTGGTTTCAGTGTGATGGTTTGGTTTTAATCTCCAATGGATCATATGGCCAGATAAATCCTGGTCTTCATTTTCTCCCCGAGTTTTTTGGATCCTATTTCAGCCTTTCAATTATTCCCTATGCTTATTCAAAATTGCAAATGTTCTTTTCGTTGAGGTTATTGCAAGTGAGATGATTAATTTCATTAAACATGATTGGCCTTCTATGATCACTGTTGATTTAACCCTTTATTATATGATTATATCACTTCTGATCTTCATCTGTAACATTAGAGTTATTAGGAACCCATTATTATATGATTATATTACTTCTGATCTTCATCTGTAACATTGGAGTTATTAGGCAATTTAAGTAAATTTTTTTTTTCTTCTTTTACATTTATGTAGTTGTGCAAGCAATATTTTCCAGTGAAAAGGTCCAAGAAATTGCAGCTTTGTCTGCGAATACAATATTGCTTCTTGGACAAGGTATGCACAACTAAAATTCTATATGGATCATGCATCCCTATGTCTTATCCTGCTAAACGGAAAGAGTCAAAGTTTAATCAACTTAGTTAGTGTGCTTATAAAAGGAGTATAGTGTCAATTTCGAAGTTAAAGTAACATGTTTGAGATCATCCAAGACAAGGTAATTCTTTCATGTATGCAAACTGCTTGCATTTATTTTGACCTTTTCAAATATTAGTTAATGACAACCCACTGTCTAAATTGTCGAGTCACAAAGCTGGAATGAAGCATTGGCCCCAGACATTGCAGTCATTGTTGGGAAAGAACTCTTTTTTTTAATAAAGAAGCCTCTTTTGATCGCACCCTCTGTTATTTGCAGGAAGCATGTTTGCATATGCAATTTCCTAGAGATGCTGAGTGGTTTTTTGTGGTTAGTGTGTCCTCCCCTTCATCAACATTTTTGTTCTACATACATTGGATTCTCTGACAAGTAAATTTCTTATGGGTGTCAGCCAGAAATTTTCTATAATGATTCTTTCCGCAAGATATTTTAGATGAGCATCTTTTCACATCAATATCAAATTATTTTGTTTCCTCGTGGGAAGAAATATTTCATGCTTTTTTCTTCATCTGAAAACACTTAAGAGTATATTATTGAAAGAACTTCCAGCACAAAGGCTGTGTTGGGGCCATATTTACAGATCAATAGTAAAACAAAAGAAATCCTTGATTTTCTTACAAGGATTCAATGATCAGATTTACTTTCTGTGTAAGGCTGTGTTTTCCGTCAAAACACAATGCTGGGATTGAACTCCAATGTCTCTTCTGCTTCGCTGTTCCTCCTATGTTGTTCTAGCACTCTAGGAGATCTATCCAGTGTACTTTGGCGTAGCTCATTTAATTCCTTTCGTACTGAAACAATTGCCACACCAGTGACTTCACAGTAAATGAAGACTTCATAGTGAATGAAAAGATGATTGATGGCCTCAGATTCCTTCCCACATAAAAAAACATCTAGAGCATTACTATTAACCCCTCCTTTTCAAATTTCCCTGTGTCAGGCATGCCTCTCTAACAACCAAACATACAAACAGGTTACCTTATATGATCTTTTAAGCTTTAACCCTCCAGATATGTTTTCAGGACCATATGCACTTTTCATTTGCTGTCGTACCCTGAAACTGCTCCCATACCTTAAAAATCTCAGCAACCCCATTCATTTTCTAGTCATGGAGTAGTCTTCTGAAGTTTAAGTTCCATCCCTGCTGTCCCAGACCTCATGGATTGTTGCATCAGGCGTCAGGACTAAGCTAAATAGGTCAGGATGTTGCTTCTTAATGTTTGTCTACCAACCCATTTGTCACTCCAGAAAGACATTTTCCTTCCACTCCCAAACTTGTAGTTTTCAGTAGCAGCAAAACTTGGTCAGTGTCGTCCTGATTATTTTCCAAACATAGCACCACAAGCTGTTGTGACTCTTTCTGATGCACCAATGACCCTCCTGTCCATACTTGACACTGATGACCCTTCTTCACAAGGCTTGATCTTCATGATTTTCAGTGGTTTATTGTGCTTTAAACATTAAATTTATGCACCCTTTATCTTTCGAAGATCTGGAAAGTAAACCTTTTCTCTTCCCCCCGCCCACCCTCCCCTCTTTTTTCTTTGCTGCATTGCAGGTCATTCATGTTTCACATTTGGATAGACAAGTAATGCCAATTGGGTGGTTTTGATGTTCTCCTGTGGGAGGAGTAAGTATATAAGCGATTTGTATATTTTAAACGTTCCTTCTTCAATTTTTAGAGCCTGGTCATGTTCATGTGTCTCACCTGGTTATTGTACTTCTTTTGTGGGTATTGAACAGTCTTTGTGCTGCAGTTGTCAATATCTATCAAGTGGTTCATAACAAGTGAAGGAGGCTGAGCTCTTGGAGTAAGGATCTTGATCTTTTTCTCATTATTTCTACTAGACGATAAACTTATTAGTATCAGAGAGAGATATAGTAAAAAGTTTGCTTAAGTTTTTAGCGTTCAGAAGTATTTTGTGAAAGACCAATTGAGAAATTGGATCTTTCAGAGGGTGCACTGTGTAACATACTCTATGTTCCCCTCGAATTGTTAACTATAACTATATAATGCTTCTACAAAATATTGATTGCATTGGAATGTTATAGTGCGATTATGCACTTTGAAATTGATAAATGCATTGTTTGTGAAGTATGTGTGTGTGGTGGTACGAGTGATGGATTGAACAGTTTTAAAGAATTACTAATTTTTTATAGTGGATCTAATCTGGTTTAGATTTCATTATTTCTTGGATAACTTGTGAAAAGGGTGAATAAATTGTGACATTTCAATAAGATCTTCAATTGTTGCGGTTGGACTAGAATTTGAGTCATTTGGTTTCTTATTTTAATTTCTTGAATATTATTTGACACACCAAATAATTAATGCAACAGTAGTAGGTTGTGTAAGAAACATAATGTCTCATATCGTGTTTTTATTGGCAGTGAAGCTATTTGGAGGATCTGACTAGTGGTTGTTGGGCGAGGTCAACTCTTTCAGCAATTGATGCCCGCTCTGCTGCATGGCTTCCATTACTGCAGAGATCTAAGTGCACTGTAATCATTGATGCCGCATATTCGATGATACAATTGTTGCATGTGTTCTTGGTCGTTGCTGCTGGAATTCTCAACATTGATGAGGGGGTACGAGACCAAGCATCCATGTTAAGATGTGTGGTAAGAGGGCTTCTGCCATTATATTGGTCTAATATTGGCTTGTTTTTGGGAATTTAGCTTCTGTCTGTAATAAGCTTGGTAGAATTATGCTTATGTTGGAGATGAGGTTATGGTTTTCTGATACCTAGACCTGCGAACTTAAGCTGTTATACTCGGTTATTAACCCCTCGTTACCAGACCATATTAGCCTTTTCACTATTGATTGTAATCGACAATCATCTCAAGGATGTCAAGTCAGTGCAGAACTATTTACTGCTATTATCTGGCTCTCTAGAGTGCTATAGATGCTGTTGAATATTAGATTTTTATTTTCACCATCTTCACTGCTGTCCTAAGTTCTGTACTCGTTTGCAGCTTAATTCAGATTTTACTTTTTTTCTGGCTGTCGATCATTGTTGACCAGACATTTACTGGTGTCGTATAGTATTTCAATACAAACTTTTTAAACTTGATTGGTCGTCTTTCAAACAGTTTTTGAAAGTTGAAGTTTGCCTTTTGGGGTTGGAGGCATTGGTTGAAACATGTTATGTATGTGAATAACCAAAACTAACTTTGTAGATTTCACTGCTGGGAAAATGAAGCTTAAACTGTAACTATCCATCATGTGGGGTTTACCCCCTTACAATGAAGAAAAAGTAATTTGAGGCTTTTGTTCTTTTTTTATCGGTTTGCAACTGTTTGAATTGTGGTCCGGGTGAAGATTCTTTAAACATCAATTCCTTGTCTGTCTTTTGGCCATAAACAACTGAACAAGTTTGGGTAAAATTAGGGACAGAAAATATAAAAGTTGGATCCCATTTCCACTCAAGATTTTGGAGCGTTAAATAAATGATTTCCTCTGGCTGGCACTAATAATTTTATATTATTTATCTATACATTAGAATCCATTGATTAAACATATTTGTTAAGGATGAAAGAAAACTGAATTTCTATCTTAAACTGCGAATGAAACCTACGTTGCATATATAGTTGAGACAAAAACTGACAGTGACTATGTATGTGCCCACGAGATGATGGACCTACATACTACTAGCCAGCCCCCATCATTATTACGAGGATGATCTTGACATCTTTTCACACCAAACTATTTCAATTTTAACTATTTCGACTCCAAAGAAATGATTTCTTATTACCACTTGCGTAAAAAAACAAAAATAAAAAATAATCAAATTTCATCCTATAATGAAATTATTCGCCTCTCTTTCCAACCCACATTGAAAATAACCCAACAGTGAGGAACAAATTTTTTATCCCCTCTCAAAAATCAGTAAGGACATGGTCACATGTCCTTATTTGAATGCAAATTTCATTGTAGTAAAAATATATGATTTTTTTTTTTGCATAATAAAGATCAAATTCTCTCTTTTTTGAACTTTTGAATGTAGCAAGGCGGGTATCTCCGTCTGTCTCTTTCAATGTTGGCTGCTTCTATTAACAAAGCTTAGCCAAGTTATTATTACCATGGATTTAAAATTAATTTTTTTTTGAATCGGGTGGCTGATAACATACCCAGTGTAATATCACAAGTGGGATCTGGAAAAGATAGTGCCCGTCCAGCCTTAACCCATCTTGTGAAGGTAGAGAGGTAGTTTATGATGGACTAACGGTGTGAGTTACATTTGATAACATTAGTTGAAATATCACATTCTTAAGATTTATTTCTCGATAAAATTTTCAACACCTTGGACGCTGAAAAAACTTGGTTGTAATACTTGAATGAGTATAATTGTTATTATGTCAGATACATTTGATAGCATTATTATGAAACAAGATTTCCAAATTGAATAGATGACATAGCTTTTTCAACTAGAATTGAACAAGAAGGTTAATAAAACCAATGTGCATGTCTTCATAGTTCAATTTCACAACCCCTTAATTGGAAATTGAACAATTGATCACTATATATATACTTAATATACCAAAATTTACCTACTCTGCTGCACTTAGTCACCAAACATCTCCTCCATTTTTTTGATGTAAAAATTAGACATTTCACTTGACTTCTGTTTGCAAATAAAACCCAAAAATATTTATCTGGCCCACTTTTTAGCTCATAATTTTTTCTTGTTTTTATTTATCAAAAATTTGTTTTCAAAAGAAGGGGTGTGGGTTGCTGTCAAATACAGGAAATTTAAATTTGAAATCTCTGAGGTTTAGTTTTTTGGAAGTTACTTGTTGAGCAGCTGTTCTTTTTAGCATCTTTTTTTTTTTTCCCTGATTCTGCAGGCAAAAGGCTTTTTGAAATTTATATATCTATCTTTATTACTTCCTTCTATTTAAAAAGTGAACAACTTTTTTTAGTCCAGACCAAAACTTCTTCAATCATGAAATTAGAAACTAGTATGACACAATCACCTATTGGAAATTCAAGAAGGCGCGGCGACGATGGAGATTTTAACCTTAGAGAATGGACTCTTAAGGCCAAAATTAGAAGAGAAAATACAAATTCAAGAAGATTTTCAGCTTCTTATATTAGAAGTTTTAGAGAAGATGCAAAATCTTTTAGATCAAATATTTCCATTTCTAGTACTGCTTCTTCCCCTGGCCACATCACCTTAAGAGGTAATAAAACTACTTCTCCCATTTTTCCTTCTCATGATTTGTTTTATTACTATTTTAATTTCTCATAATCTTTTTTACAGATGAAATTGACCCATCAACTTATTCTTTTACCACTGCCCTTAAAGGTAAGGCCTTTTATAATATCAAACGAATTCAGAATCTAGAGTCAGTAGGTTCGAATAAATTCATTTCTAACATTGTTCCATTTTTCAATATGACTGATTTTTGTTCTGTTTTTTTTTTTTTGAGTGTAGCATTGCAGGCAAAAACAACATATAGTTGGGAATACATGTCACCAGATGGATTGGCTTTAAACTCGAAGTGGAATGAAGCTGAGAAATATATATGCAATCCTTTATCAGGGGAAGTTCCATTAGAATGTTTATCTGCAAAAACACTAAGTGGGAGATCGTTTCGACAATTAACCATGTCTGCACCTTTGATTTATCCTTCACAATATCAGACTAAACAATTCCGTCCAAAACCTCCTACAAAAGTAGTACCTCATTTGCCTCCACATGAACTACAAATCCAAATTCCAACCAAAGGTATACTGATAGCGTAAATCTCTTTTTATTAATACTGACAACATATATAACTATTATTTTCATCTCATATTGTCATGACTTGTACATTTTTATCAATTTAGAGAAGGTTAGCATTACAAGAGATGTGGGAACACAGAGTAGTACTCCAGGCAATTACTTAAGTTCAAAGAGTCCAAGTCCTGCTCGTACTCCATCCATTGAGGAAAGATCAACAAAACGTTGTGTAGCTGATGATTCACCTATGACTACTCCTGAAATCAAATCTCAGGAAAAGGTAAAACATGAATGCTAAATCCTGTTCCCACTAGTTATTATTATGATGTTAAAATTACGAGTGCACTGATGAGTGGCAGAGTCAGAATTTTCATTAAAAACGCGCTCAAAGTGTAAATTGGAATTGAGGCAAGCGTATTAATTACTTATAAACTGCTACAAATTAAAATAGACTGATATTAGAAAAAAAGTTTTACATTAGCTTATTGTGGCGTGGAGACTAGATTGTCACTAGGTCGCATGAAGTGCTATACTTGAAGTACTAATTCTACTAGGTAGGTGAAATGGCTTTAAATACTAATTTATTTTTTTTAGTCCGTCTCAAAAAAAAAATATTTTTTATTATGGTAAAAAATTAATTTTAAAATATTTATTTTAATTTATAGCCGCATAAACACTATGACTCATTTTAAATCACAAATTTCAAAAATATTCCTTTCTTAAATTTCATGTCAAATCAAACTACGAAATACGAAATGCAGTACTAATACAATTGGTCCCAAAAGCATATCGTTCAGCATTAAGTACCCCATGCACATGCAGAAATCATATCACTTGCATATATTTTGTGGTCACTTCTTGCAACGACTGACACGTCCTACCTTTCACTATCCACCCCTCCTCCCCCCCCTCCCTTTTTTTTTTTTGTAGTTCCATTGTTACTAGAAATGGTTATACAAATTGTGGTAGTAGGGAAAGAAAGTCACTTTAGGAAGCCAAAAATGCTATATATGCTCTTTCCACATAAAAGATTCTTTAGGAATTGTCATCTTCTCAACTGCTACTTCTCAATAATTCATGCAACAAAAGTTCCTTTCGACTTCCATATCAACACCTCCCCTTCAAATTGGATTTTACTATATATGTATTCTATTTTCAAGTACCTTGTGAGTTCTAGCCAAGGACAAATTTAATGGATAAAATATAGTCACGTGAATTCGTGGTTTTTCTATAAAACTAGCTAGATATTTTATGTATACAATTTTTAAGATTGATATAATATTATCTGATGACACTCATACTACAAGATTAGCAAATGGTGCACTATATAAGTGACCGGTGCACTAATATTCTAGAAATTCTAGATTCGTCTGACATTTGAATATTGTGTATATATTTAATAGGTGGAAGTGAAAGAAACAAGAGGGAAAGAAGACGCAAAAAGAAATGAGGAACAGCTGGAGCTGGAAGGTGAGAGAAATAATAATAATAATAATAATAATAAGCAGGAGCAGAAGAGTACTAAATGCAGCAGGCAAGGATGCTTGTCATGGAGGCCAAGATTGTGCATGAGACAAAAGCAGAAAGAGAAAAAACATAGTAAATCAATAAAGAAGAAGAAGAAGAACATCTTTCTTTGCCATGATATAAATGGATGCTAAATCAATATTACTTGTCTCTTCTCTATATATTTCTCTCTTCTTTCTTAGAAGATAGTACAACAAAATCTAGCTATGAGAGAAATTAAAGTGCAATCATGAAGAATGCCATCAGAACTGAATATATATACTCCATATGTTCTCTAAAGATTCTTTTGCCTTCTAGTTATAGCTATATATGTACTTTTCCTTGTAACACTTTACATTCATCCGTTTGAATCTGTTTATCCTAAAAAAAAATTAGTTCGTTTAAAAAAAATGTCTCTTTTCTTATTCTATTTTTTAAGAGCAACTATTTATAATCAATTTAAGCCAAGAAGATCCAGTGTGTTGTAAACTAGAAAATAAATATGAACAGAAGTACGCTTATATGTAACCCAAAATATTTTGAGCTGATGAACAGTAACACTTGAGTATCACGTGGTTCCGTTTGAAACAAAAAAATCTATGTGCTATATGGCGGATTCAGGATTTTCATTAGGGGGTTGGAAAAAAAAATAGTGCTTAAGATTTGAATTTGGAACCTCAAGGTGAGTTTTGAACCTCTCAACCATAGCTCTAATCTTATATTTAAGAGGTTCAAAATCAATATAGACATAAAAAAAAATTAAAATATTTTATACATACAATATAATTTTTTGCCAGGAGGTTCGTCTAACCCTCAACTACCTCTAGGTCCACCCCTGACTATATGGCAGGGAGTGCCTACGGATCGAAGAATCTATTCAAACATATATACTGTTGAAAACTTTACCATGCATGTCCAAAATTGTAAGCTTCCTCAGTAATATTGTGAAACTTGATAAGTATTATTGCTTGCAACCGTCCTATATTTTGAAAGAGAAAAAAGGCCTTGATTTTAGAATGTTTATGTTGACAAGGCTTTTTGTTTTCGCCGAGAGTCTATAGCAAATATGATTTTATATCCCATAAAGATAAAGATATTAACATCAACATAACTAAATGAGCAACTTACAAAAATAACTATATTTATAGGGTTAATAAATACCAATAGCTATAAGTATGTTATTTACAATAAATGACTACAATTTATATCACTTTTTTGCTATATTTTTGTATCGTTTTTTATTTTTTTTATTTATACATTAATACATTTTTAAGTACAACAAACTAAATAAGGAATTGACTCTAAATATAACTCATTATCCTTACATTACGTCCATACAATGAGCAACTTCCCATAATTAACTTTATAACTAAAAATTACTTATTTAAATACATATCAGGTCATATTCTTTATCAGTTTAACAAAAATTGTGATACGTCATACTCAATTTTCTTGTTGTCTCCATATTTCTTATTCTGGCATTGTAAAGGTATTAATAATTTTTTTTTGTTAATTCAAGTTATTGTATGTAAGCAAATTGTTGAATTTGTGAATGAAGGTTAAGTATTTCGATTTTGAATAGGTGAACTACATAACAATAGATACACCAGTTGTTAAACAAAAAATGAATACACCAATATGGAATACAATGAATACATTGTTGTTAAACGCAAAAATGAATACGTTGGATACAACTATACTTGTATTCCCTAATCAATTTTTTATCTTGGATATAGTACTTATCTATCTAGATATAACTGTATTCACAAATCAACATTTCAACTTGTGCTTATATAACAATACAAGTATCTATGTATATAAATATGGATACATTTCAACACTATTGTTAAGCAAAAATATGGATACATTAGACAAACGAGCAAAAAAGATACAATTTGTGGATATCAAACTATATAAGTATGGATACATTAGACAAACGAGCAAAAAAGATACAATTTGTGGGTATCAAACTATATAAGTATTCTTGTAAATAAAATTTTGAAAAGGCCAACAATATAGTATTGATGTATCCAACTATACTTGAATTCCTTAATCAACTTTTTAAATTTGACAGAGTACTTATGTATTCAAATATAATTGTATTCACAGATCAACAGTTCAACAGTTCAACTTGTGGTTATATAATAATACAAATGTCTATGTATACAAGTATTCTACTATATACAAAATTGACAATCAAAGAACCCTCAATCTCATTTTTGTTCATGTTCTTCTTGTACTCATTTTTTAACAACTATATACATACGAAATCAAATTTTCTGACAATTTCAATAGAAGCGGACAATGGCACACAATACATGTGTTGAGATAGATAAGTAAATGGCATTAAACTAAAAAAAATAAAGCATACAAATCTCAATTTCATTTTCCTCTTGTTCCTGCTCGACTGCTCTTTTTCAACACCCACTTGAATCAATATTGTTGACTTTTCTCCTTTTTTCAAGATTAGTTTTCACTTTTGAACCTTTTTTCCTCTTTACTAATTTTGCATGCTCGATTTCTTCAAGCAGATTTAAGGGTATATGGTCATTAACCTTTTTTGTTCTTCTTCCGTTCTCCATTGCAACAATAGAGCCTGGATTTTTGGCTTATTGTTGAGTAATACACAAATCAAAAGAAGGTAGTTCATCCAACAATTTGTCAAATAAATGTATACCTCTAGTAATCCTCCTCGGAGTATCAATTTCAGCCATTGAAATTGATAAACAAATTCTTGAATCAAAACCCTATGAAAATAGTAGAAAGTGTAGATGTGTAGATATATAATGCTCATAAAAACGAGATAAATATGCAATTAGAAGATACTTGATGGATACAAAATCACAAAAATCGCTCCTGCAGTGATGTAAAGGATCTTGAATTTGAATGAATTTGGAGGAAAAAATCAGAAAATATGTGATGTATGAATATTGATGAAAGAAAAATTTGATGATGGTAAACATGTGAAAAGATCATAAATGTGTCTGCCATAATTAATTAGGCAATTAATAATTACTTTCCTATTTAATATTTATTTATTATATTAAAATTATAAATTTTATTTATTTATTTGTATATAATTCACTTTGCTATTTATAGTCTAATTATATCCATATAACATGAAAAAAAAATAAAGCATAGCTATTTTTCTTGAATATATATGGATATTTGTCATATTTTGAAGTTTTTCCTAATTAAAGAGCCACCCCTCTTATATAATGCAAATTGATGGAAACATATATTCAGGTCTATGTGATATTTGTTGGATTTCGAAAGTCCAAGAAAAAAAAAAATTAATTTGTTTTTAAAAAAATTAACTTTTAACCTAATTTACAAATCTATAAATTTTATTCAAAAACAATTTAAAATTTTCATATCCGAAATTCAGAACCACCAAAAGAAAAGGAAGAAAATGTTTTTTTTTTTTTTTGCTGAACAAGAAAATGTTATATATGCACCTAAGAAACTTTTTTTTTCAAGATATTTGATTTTGTGGCCCTTTATAAATTTCTTTACTAGATTTAGTGGGACCCACCCAAGATCCAATTAGTGGATATGGGAGTTTTTAACTACACTTGGCAAAGTTTTAGTGGGACAATTGAGATAAGGTACAATTTCATTTGGATCTTTCTAAGTCTTTAATTTGTAAGTACATCTTATCTTTAATTTAGAGCCAATTTTATCTTCTAAATAATCCCAGCATTAAATGGAACTGAGACCGCTGGTACGTATTTAGCTCTTCCAGTTCTTCTATTAAGGTCATATACGTTATATAACTGTCTTGTATTATTAATTATATACACCCCAACAAAAACATTCATGATCCTTTTTTTTTTTTTTTATCGTAAACTAAAGTCTCTACAGAAAACAGTCTTTTTAACTTACAAAGGTACGGCTAAGGACAGACCACGTATGGGACTATATTGTATATGTTGTTGTATGAGGTGTGGCTTTGTTGGGTTTAATGATCTATTTTTGTTGTTCTATATTATCCATGTTTCGTTGCAATATATAGTTATGTAAGTTGTATCAACAGGTCAAAATAAGGTGCTTACCCTGCTCTAATACGCTGATAGTGTAAAAATTATTTAAATTGTCAGTATATAATTGGAGAATATGTATGCAATAAACTCAGTTACATTAATATATAGTAACTTGCATGCCAATGATTATAGAATGTTTCCACTAGCTTTTTCAAGTGCTTCAAATTAAACGGCTGGTGAATTCCCAAATGTTGTCTGTGTTTCCAAAGTCCAAACAACATAAATTGATATTTTCATAAGCTAAATATATAGCCTCTGAAAGGATAAATTACTATGTCAGAACAAACCATATATATATAAAACAAAAGTGCATTTGATCCTGACAGAACTCTTATTCTTTTTGCAGAAGTATATCAGCTTGTCTAAAATGTGTTAAGAGTTGTACAATGCAAGAGAGGTGACGTTTCCTCAATTAACAAAGCCAAGTTCACTAGCATGAAGTATGTAAAGGAGTCAGTATAGTGCTTTATAAAGCATAATGGTCTGTACTACAGTATCATTAGGAAAAGTTCATAGCATGGGATGCATTCCACAAAAGGTTGTGCCTAAATTAAGCCATGTATATAAGGAGGAAGATAACAGAATGTTTCCTCGTGTATCCCAGCTTTCGCGTAGTTCTCAGAGAAGAATGTTTTGGACAGTGAAATCTTCATTGAGTAATAAGGAGAAGCAACTGAGAGCCTTAGATTCCTACTTCCAAAAGCTTCATGATAGCACGGGAGCTTCATCTTCGATTGAGATAGAAAAACTAACAGGCAAAAATTATCGACCTAAAGCAGAGAAGGCACTGCGATCTTTGGATTACTTTCGTGGTAAGAACTGCTAGTTGATGGACTAACTTTATATCAGTTTATTTGTTGTGACCTTCAAGGTGATATATAGTTTTTTATGCTTAATTCTGGTGCAGAGCCAAAATTCCATACATTTTCAGCTTCTGACGAGAATACAATTGAAGAAGCATCATATTTTTCCATGAAAATGATCAACAGAGGTGGCAGGGCTAAGAAACTAGAACAGTACATGAAGTTAAAAGCTAAAGATATTGAGAGTTCGAACGAAGAATCATCTAGTTTTTACATGATGTAAGACATTAAAATTTTGCAACTGCTTCTTCAGTAATGCACATTTCTAACCTTGTACCATTTCTTATGTCTTTTGCCTATGTTGATGCAGAGGAATACTGGCTTCTATTAACATTGCAGTATTCCTGTTCGAGACAGCTAGTCCAGTCAGGAACTCGGAAGTAGGGATGTTGTCACTACCAATGGTATATGGCGCGAAGATAAATCATTTGATCCTACTTGGTGAATGGTGGAGGCTTCTAACACCGATGTTTCTGGTACAAGATTGAAAATTGGTTCGTCCTTACATGATTAATTGTATGGAAATACAATAAGTTTATTGTAGCATTGTATATATGGTTATTGTTGAGAACAGAACAGATAGATTAGTTAGTAAGAGTTTTAAGTTTATATACTGACAATATAAATGTTTTTTATAATATCAGGTCATTTAAAAGATAATTACAGATAACTACAAGTAATACTCGATAGCTTGTTAAATTAATGTAAATGTAAGCGGATATAAGCAAATCCAATTAATTTGATTGTTGATCTGCTATGTTGCAGCACTCAGGAGTCCTTCACATAGCCCTTGGTTGTTGGATGCTTCTAAGTTTTGGGCCTCAAGTATGTAAAGCATATGGTTCATTTCCATTTTTCCTGATATATGTTCTTGGCGGAATTTCTGGTAACCTCATCAGTTTTCTTCACACCGCGGAGCCAACTGTTGGAGGAACTGTAAGTTGTCTTGTCATGTTCAGAAACTTGGAGTTGAAGCATGTAGATATATATCATAGAGTGTTATTTGATCAACTCTGTCACATTCTTAGGGACCTGCTTTTGCTCTAATAGGAGCTTGGTTCATTTATCAAGTCCAGAACAAAGATATGCCAGGAAAAGAAGCTTCTAAAAGCATGATTGAAAAGGCGATAATAGCAACTGCTATCAGCTTTGTTCTAAGCAACTTTGGGCCTATAGATGACTGGTTAGTACTTATTATAATTAAAGGGAGAAGAAAAAGTTTTCCACAATAACTTAACCAAGAAATTGACAATGTTTGTGATGTATGCAGGGCACATTTTGGAGCAACATTGATGGGAATAGCATATGGTTATCTTATATGTCCATGTCCTCAAGTGGAAAATATTGCATCTTCAGAAAGTGGTCAAAAAGAAGGAATCACACTTGTTAAACAATATTCAGATCCTTGTAAATCCCTTATTTACTTCTCAGTCTTTATTCTGCTGTTTGCTTCTTTGCTTATGGTAATAGAACCTCCTCTCAACACAATAGCTGGAGCTGGAGACAAGTCCTATATAGGCTGAAACAGGGTGCTTAAAACCCTATACCTTTATACATATATAGGTGTGTTATATACAGATTTTGAATAAATAAGCTTTACAACAACAAAAAAAGAAACTACTGTTGATCTCTGCAAATTTCTATATATTTGCCCGACTAATTTGGATTCACAGCAAAACCCTTTCTATCAAGAAGGTTCGAATCCGAGCCCCTATGTTAAGAGTGAGCGATCAAACACATATTATGTTTTACGCCTTTTATAAAAGTTAATTAGTCTGAGAGGAAGAAAAGGGTCATTTGCAGTTTTTCACCTATTTTGTGTGTTTCTTTAATTTATTTCCGTGGAAACAAATAATTTTTTTGGGGACATAAGTATAGTTAACATAGCTTAATACTCCCCGTCTGTCCCTAATTACTTGTTAAGTCTTTCTTTTTTGTCCCTAATTACTTGTTCATTTTGACAAATCAAGAAAGGATAATTTTTTTTACTTATTATATTCTCAATTAATTACTTTGAAAAAGGTAAAACTTCTTTAAAATCTGAAGTTTTAATTCATCCACTTCATAATTAATAGGGATAAAATAAAAAACTTGCTTTGTTAATCATTATTTTTTTAATAGATGTGTCAATTCAGTTATGTTTAAATATAATTTCAGTTTCTAGAGGACTACTCCACTAAACATAAATCGTTTATTTTTAAAATACAAAAATTAAAGTCGAGGAAAAAAAAAAAAATCATAAATAGCAAAAAGATTAAAATTAATAAGTACAATTTACCTAAAATGCAAGCCCACCAGCGTTATTGTTATCAAATTTTTGTGACACCTGTAAAGGGTGACAATGGAGTCCTCGTGAAGCAACCACGTATCCAACAATACTCAACGGAAAAGGACATCTAATACTGCAAATAAAATTGGTGGAACTTTGATTCTGAGCAGCAGAAGTTAAGTTAAATCAATTAATGGCGGTGGGAAGAGGTGGCAGAACCTTTATGGGACCATTGTTGGTCATAAACTTAGTAGTTTATTTAATAGTACTAGGACTTGCTGGCTGGTCACTTGACAAATACATTGATGGCGAACAGAATCATCCTCGTATGTCACCTCATCTCTTTAAATTTATTTCTTCATAAAATAAGAATGTGTTTTGAGTTTTGTTTAATTGTATTGCTGGTGTTTGTGAAATGTGTTAAAACAGATTTAGGTGGGAATCCATCAACAAGTTTTATGTTGATTTTTGCATTGATTGGGGGAGTAATGGGTGCTTCCTCTATGCTAGCTGGGTTTTTTCATCTCCGAAAATGGACTAGTCACAGTTTGGCTAGTGCTGCTTCTTCAGCTATAATCTCTTGGGCCATTACTGCTCTTGCTTTTGGGTACTCCTCTTACTACTTCCAATCCGTATTTAAGTTAAAACCAAACAAACAAATTAAAACGGAGAGTTTATTTAGATAAATAATCTTCCTAATAAATGTTTTTGTTGAGGATTGGGAGATTTTTTTGCAAACAGATTATATGACCATAATTAATTAGAGGACTCCGTCCGTCGCTGATTAATGTGTTTGATCAACTGATGATGCAGTCTTGTTTGCAAGCAGATAATAATGGGAGGTCACCGAGGAAAACGCCTGGTAATCGTCTCTGTCAACCTTCATTGATTTCTACTTCAACCATTTCATATTTAGCTACAAAAATTATATTCGACTTCATTTCCTACTACTTTTGTAAAATGGACAGCAAACTTTGGAAGCGTTGATCACCATAGCTATGGTGAGTCAATTACTCTATATACTACTGTTGCACGCTGGGATTTTTCGCAGCAGGTATGGCCCTGTTTATGGTTCCTATGGACCTCAGCACTAGCTCGCTCAACTCAAGTCTCCCTTGGTCCAGCTCTGAAATTGCTCCTCCATGATTAAAATGCCAAAATTGTTTACACCAGTTAAATACATCCAGCACCGTTGTGGATTGCTTAGAATGTTACTATTATGCAGATTAAACTCAATCTTGTACAGTAAAGATACTTTAGCATCTCAAGTGTTTTTGCTTCAATGTAGTGGTTTAAAAGACCTACATCTCACTCTAATTTTCATCGACTGTCACAGTAAGAAATAGCTGTACATGAAATCTGGGTTCATGGGGAATTCGGAACATTTGGTGAAAGGGTTATAATTATTGTATTGAAATGTTAGGTTTACTAGAGTTCATAAACCAGTGTGTTGTGTGCGGGAGAAGGGTGCTACTGGCACTGGAATTCCAATATAAGCAACAATGAAGAAGGCAGAATTAGGCTATTCACAATATGGTACCAGTAGATAGATAAACAGAAGCAGATAGTACTAACTAAGTTCCCAGAAGGGTACCCGTAATCGCCAACCCAACCAGAAAAAGAAAATTCAGGATTTTCCACCTCAATAATAATACAAAAGTACAACCACCTCATACAACAGTGACGACGCTGAATCAGATACCTACCTGAATTCAGACTTAAAAATGACACTTTTAAAGTGACTACTCAGACTCAAATGTCTGCCACTCTACAGTCGCCAAAGTATGGCGGCCACCACAAGCGACAAGTTTAGCGCACCAACGCTCTCCTTCTGTGCTGCTGACATCACTTGGAGGCGGAATATTTATTGGAACTTCCGATGGATGACCAGTTGTCGACTTTCTACCATATCCTAGTCGTCCATGGTCTCCCCGCCCAAACTGCCACATTACAAATAGCCAATCAGCTGTTATTTTTATCTCCAAGTACAGTAATACAGAATAATTATCGATGATCGTAGTTAGTCTACCATTACACCAAACGCCTGTATATCCAATCAGTTTATCTAACTTTTAAAATGTCACTGTAATAATTTTCCAATATACTTCTCCCTTGGAGATGGATCATGGATGTTACAAAATTGAAATATGAGGTGTTGTCTACAAATGTTTAACCGTGGTTCAACACACTCACATTTCAATTTTATCCAAAAGCTTAAAAAGGGATCGCGGATTGCCCACAAGAATATTATTCTTGCTATAACAAATAGGCTTAGAGAGTTTCGGACAAGACAATTACATGTTTTCGTTGAAGATTATAAACAAGTAAAAATGGGCTTTAACATGAGGCTAACTTATGCAAACTTGAAGGATTAGAAGGAAAACAGTGTCTGGTACTCACAGAAAACATTCGACCATCATGCGTTAATGCAACAGAGTGTGTTCCCCCACATGAAACCTGCATCATTAGAAAGAGAACTCACCTCCAGAAACTATAGAGAGAAGGGTGGATAAGATCATATATATTAAAACAAAATTCTTATCACAAGCATGAGCATTCACAATCAGATTACTCTAGTTCCACTCTCTATTATGAACCAACAAGCACAGATAAATGTTGCATCTCGGAATCAGACACCAATTGGTCCCACAAGCAACCAACTTTTAGAACATTCCATTTTGGTTTCCTGCAGTCTTTTATTTTTAAGGCACGCATTTCTTTGGTCAGTTGGCCGTGCCCATCGGTTTGGTCACAAGTGTCCTATTAAATGGATACTAAGTATGCCCAAAAATTGACGAGACAGTTAGCTAAAAAAGTCTTTCCTTTATTTCATCCTTTAAAGTTTGGCCGTGTTTCTCATTTGCATTTCTTCGACAGTTATTAATATTTTTTTTGATAACCGAGAAATCCGTCTGTGACCCGCCCTTTGGACCAATCACAGCCTTCTAAACTCGGTGGATAATGGGCCCGCCCCTCTACCCTTCTCCACTTAAATACCGGGCTTCGCTTTGCATGATGTGGGGCTTGAACCTGCGACCTAAGCCACAAATCCTCCACCTTTTGCCACTTGAGCTAGGCCTTGGGGGCACGACAGTTATTAATATTCCTTGCAATAATTTCAAAGCAGTTTAAACTACACGTAATTCTGTATAAACTAGCTTCGTTTTAATTCAGAAACTTCTGAGACTTCCTGCCATATTTGTGCCAATTAGATGATGAGTAATATTTCAGTCTCAAATAAGATTCTGGCAAAGGCAGCCCTCTTATTCAGTCTAAAATAAAGTTAATATGAAAAGAAAGAAAAAACAAATCAGTCCAAAAATAATGGACACATGTGTAGTTCTCATTTTTCCTGGACATACAAGTTATATTCCATGGCTTTGCACTTCCATCAGCTATACAAAGAGTGTGGACGAAGCACAGGACCGTGACTTCCATAGTGATGAGGAGAAAACAGACCCACTGATAATGAAGGATACAAACAACTCACCTGAACAATGTTCTCCCCAGCTAAAAGTTGAACCTTTTGCGGCACCATTTTACTACTCTTGTCATCCCCAAATCCAAGTCTACCATGTTCCCCTCTTCCCCAGCCATAAACCTGCAGTAAGCAGAGTTAACACACAGTTGACAGAGGTTGTTGACTATAGAGGATCATGAGAATATGATTTTGTATTGAGGTTCTTCCAAGGCACAAGATAGCAAACTGGGAGAATGTGTAGCCAGGTCTGCACAGTGATCTAGGTGAACTCCTCCCATAAGCAATCTTTCCGACATGATGGCCATGAGAAAGTACAAAGCAAAAGTACAGAACTAAAGTTTGACAACTTATCTGCCAAATAGACCTCATATTGGACCTTCTTGCTAACCAAGTACTATTATTATATATTCCATCATTTGGCAGATAATAAATAACAAAACAGAACAATTTTAAAGAAAGCAGGCTTTAATATTTCACATCTCAAGAGCTTTGGAGTGAAGCCAGCCTTTCACATCGGAACCCGCCATACAACCCAATGCTCAATATCAAATTTTCAAGTGCAAAAAGAGTGTCATGTATTGTGGAGGAGATTGTTATTTGTTAGAATACTGACAACCTCCTTTGCAATCCAAGAAAGTATCACTTGTGAGCATGAGAGAAAAAGCTGATGTATTCTACTCAACAAAGCATATTGCCTACTATATGCAACTTCACAGAACTATATTATTAGTATGTAAAAAGATTTATAAAGGGGGGAGAAAAGCACCATCATCAAAGTATTTTCACTTTGGATTGACGCAAACCAGAAAAAAAGGGATCAGGAGATCTTTTGATCAGATACCATAACAATGAGTCAGATGCAAAACGTTCAGAGGAGGTGTATTTTATCTTGAAGGAACATATATACTGATTGCTGTTAAAAAAGTACATGAGACACAAAGCAAAAAATATTATGCAGAACTAACATAAAACATTAAAACACAAGATATACCTCTCCCTCATTTGTCAAAGCTGCAGAATGCCATCCTCCAGCAGCGATATCAACCTGGACATGAAAATAGAAATATCTAACATACTTCTTTTATTAATACATCTTATATACTCATTATAACTCTTTGGCCCATTTCTGTTCTAAAATCAATAGAATTGGTAGGGGCTTGTATTTTTCAGGCAGTAAGTTTGTTGGTAAGGTAATATATCCAAAGAAACTGGACTGAACAACTGGTCCCTTAACATGATGAACAATTTAATGTTCAACACACATAAATATTTCTTGAGAAAATGAAGAGAAATATAAGGAGAAGAAGAAGTTGGACCAAAATGATCAAGAACAAATCATCTTACAAACAAAATCATAATCAAAATGACAAGAACAGATTGATACAAACCAAAGTGAGATCAGATAGCCCTTGAATGGCAATGGGTTGTGATCTTGGCTGGGTATCCCCAGTTCCAAGTTGCCCATACTCATTATTACCCCATGCCATTAGAACTCCATCATCAAGAAGAGCCAAGTTATGAAAGGCCCCTACTGCAATCAACCTCACACTTGCAAGACCTTGTACACGGACAGGAGTAGAAATTTGCTTTCTGCAAGGTTTAGTGCAGCACTGATGAAATTCTTAAACAAGAATATAACTTATTATACATATCATGGTTACTAGAGACCAATGGTTAGAATAGAGCATACATGTCACCAGGAGGCCATGGTTGACCCCATGTCCATACTTGTCCTTCCCTTGTAAGAACAACAGAGTGTGTACCACCAGCAGCTACCTGTTATGTAAAGAAATTAGGAGTTAATTGGCAAAGAAGGCAACACATTGAACATTGCTGCATATAATATAAATATCAGGAGGGAAAAAGCAGTTAATAGGCCTGTATCTCCATTATTCAGTGAGCATTTATCAGGATACAGAACCAAAAGCAACAAGGAAAAGTCTTTGCAGAATCATCAACCAACAAAACAAAGAAAGGAACTCCACGCGTCCAGCTCCTCAAATGAAATACATCAACAGTACGAGAATGTCACCTGACGAACAGAAAGCTTAGAGGCACAACGCTTAGGGATCACAATATCTCTCTTTACGGGCCTTCCAGTGTCATCTTTCCTTTCTGGTTCTTCCCCACATTGTCCGTACTCATTACCACCTGCAAGGATCATGAACTTGAAAAAATAAATAACTGCTCCAAACCACCAGAATCCAGTATTTTGAACACTAAACTATTAAAGCAGACTGCTAAACTAGAGGCAAAATGTGTATGGAGGATAGCTTGATGGCGAGCCCTTGTTGTCTTAACCTACTAAAGCAGATTACCACAAAGTTCAAAGATGTTAACTTAGTGAATATAATCTACCAAAGCTTAAAAAAAATGAAACTTATCCTTTCTTTTTTGTATTCTTTGTTGTAAAAAAAAAAAGTCATGCAAACTGATAAATTTGGAATACAATAATACTTTTGTAACCCTCTTGTTCTAGAGATAAAATGGTACTGATAAGGATAAAGATGAAATAAAGCAAAGGCATACCCCAAGCATAAGCCTTGCCTTGATCATCTACAGCCAAACAATGCCAGCCACCAATTGCCGCCTGCAATCAGAGAAATCCAATAAAACCTACACCAATAAACTCCAGCAATTCTTTTGCACAAATAAAACTTAAAGCTGCCATACCTGAACAATTTTCACATTGGCAAGAGCTTTAACCTGACTAGGAATGTTCTCTGTTTTTGTCTCAGGTGGGTGTCCCAAGGTTCCTCTTTGATTCCAACCCCACGTAAATAACTGCTTATTCAACACACCCAGAAACCAAAATCACACATTAAAAAAAAAACAATTTAATCCGTAAAGAGAAAAAATTGAAAGAAAGCTTACTTTGCCATCTTCACAAATGGCAAGAGAGTTTCTACTTCCGGCAACAACAGAAGAAACTTTTTCAGATTTTAGAGCTTTAATTGAACAAGCCCACTCTTTCTCTTCATTGTTTCCAATACCCAATTGACCATCTTCTCCAGAGCCCCTGAAGATTAAATACATATATACAATAAATTAAACAGAGTGATTACTTTTATGAATTGTAATGGAATGAGAAAAGTTTCAGCTGTTGTACCAAGCGATGACGGCGTTTCTGGAAGTCATATATACTTGTGGCTGGCTGCTTTCAGTTTTCTGTTTCTTGCAGAGCTAAGTCTGAATACTTTAGAGCTTTCAGTCTGATTTTCAAGAATCGGTAAAAATGGTGGCTTCTTCTGTAATCTGTATTGTGGACTGGTTGAGTGGAGTGGACAGTGGAGGCGCCCCTAATATATATATTATGATGCATTCTCTAATTATTGCTGCTTGGGGGAATGGACTTTATATTTTATTTTATTTTATTTTTATATTTTTATTTATTCTAGTAGATATTGTATTTATTACTATAGTTTAATTTAAAGAACATTTTATTTTAATTATATACTAATTGAGTGACCTATATACATTGCTCCTCTATCCTTCTCATTTTCTTTAATCAAAAAGCACTAGTGAATATTTTTTAAGAAATATTGTAGTGAAACAAATTGCATCGAAGAGGTTTTGCAAAGATGAAAACCAAATAGGGACTTGAATTTTAAATATATATTTGGTCATAGAATTTATTTATATTTTGAGAGATTCTATTCTATATACAATTGATTTTACTTATATCTGGTAACACAAATTAGGCCTCCTACAAAGCATGAAACTAATTACAAAGTAAATGCTGAATAAAATTCCTACAATTCTATGTTTTCTTTGAACTACTAAGTAATTGTAATCTCTCTATGATCTCCTTTCTAATCTGTGTTACTGTCTCCTTTGCATGTACAGTATTGTCTTTGAACGTTTTCCGATCCCTGATTCGCGGTATGTGGTATAAGATTGCTCCACATATAATTGTTAACCTATTTTAAGTATCTTTTTTTATATATAGACGGATCTTTATAACTAATGGTAATTTGACTAATTGTAGTATCTAATAATTGAATTATTAGATATATGTTATAACTTTAGGATAATGTATTATCTAGTTCATTAAAAATGATAATTTTATGTCTAACTTATATGTATATAATAATAAAGGTCATCAATAAAGATTCTACATATCATCTCCAACCCACCTCTATTTTACTCTCCATTCTCTATATTTGGAGAGTAAAATAGAGAATGGGCACTCCAACCCCTCTTTATTTTAGACTCTATTCTTCATTTTTAGATAGTTGAATCGTAGTTCTCCAAATTTGGAGAACTACTATTCACACTCTCTATTTCACTTTTTCAATATTTTATTATTATTTCCATTACTTTCTAATTAACATATTATTTTACATATAGTTTCATTAATTAAATATCTAATATTCATAATTCTTTTTATATGTAATATAATATTTTTAAAAAATATATTATTTAATACATACTACTCTAACTTCAAATTAATAGTATTTTTAAATTTTTCATAATTTTCATCAATAATAAAATTTTATTTTATTGTTAATTTTCATTATAAAGAATACACAAAATTAAAATGGTAACATGAAATTTTTAATTTAAATACAAGATAACAATACAATACATAACATAATAATTTAAATACAAGATAAAATATAATACATAACATAATAATTAATTCGCGATGAAACAAGAATCATGTCGAAAAGATGTCGAACGTGCATTCAGAGTTTTGCAATTATTGGAGGACCGGCACGTTTTTGGAGAAAGGAAGTGCTACATGATATAATGACTACATGTAATATACTGCACAACGTGATAATTGAGGATGAACGTGATCTTTATGCACCAATTCAAGATGTCGTAGAGGTTCCAACTCCAACGACAGAAATGGTGGTAGATGAAAATCTTCGATTTGAACAATTTTTAGCTAGACATAAAAAAATTAAGGACAAAAATGCTCATTTTGAACTCCGTAATTCATTAATAGAGCATTTATGGAAGTAATGTAATAATTTCGAAAATTGAGTGTTTATGTAATTGTATTTCACTTTTATTTGAATTTGTCCATTAATTTATATATTATATAATATTTTCTTGCAATTTATGGTATTTAAAAATTTAGAATAATTTTTTTTATATTAAATAAAAAAATTGAAAAAAATATAATTCTGTATCACATGAGAATTATATAAACTAATTATTGGAAAATAAATAATTATTTGTATTATGAAATAAGAAAATAAGAATGAAATAGAAATAATAATATAATATTGAGGGGAGAAAAAAATTTTCTTTTTTAGAGAGTAAAATAGAGAATTGGGTTGGAGTTGGTTGTCTGAAAAAATAAAGAATTTTATATTTGAAGAGTAAAATAGAGTGTAGGGTTGGAGGGATGTTTATTTGGTACGGATAGATATCCTCAATTAATTTTTTAATTTTTTTGAATTAAATCGTTTCCCTTTTTCTAAAAAAAAAAGAAGGAAAAAAAATATAGAATATATCAAAATAATTAAATAATTAACAATCCTATAGACTGTCTTGGCATCTTCAAATCAAAAAACAAAATGCTTCATCACCAGTTATTCAACATCATCAAAAAGATAACATCAACTCCTCTATAGGTGAGTTGGATTATGATTTATTATTTCATCCATTTTGATTTGATATATTCCAACCCAAATAAATTTTAAATAAAATTGACTCATTTTATTTATTCAGTCATTTTGATCTTATCCATTTAAATCGTAGCATTCATTGTTTCATTCTTATATTTAATATATAGATTTGTGTTCAAATAAGTGAAATATGAAGATAATGTAAATACATAAATATATTAATTAAATATCACTTAATATATTTATTGTCGAATACTGCACATGATTTTAATTGCTTTAATAAAATGAATACAATAATAATATACTTAGTATAATTATATAAATGAAGGTGTAGAAAAAATTATATGCATCAATTGAGGCGATAATTATAGAGAGAAAAAAAATTGAACTTAGAAGTCCATCTTTTGAATGTCCATATTATTGAACATGGAATTAAAATAAAAAAGTGAGATAAGACTAGTTTTATTATAAGTCAATAGAATGTTCAATATCTAAAAGAAGGACAAATAGATAACTGGAAATTAAAGACGTTAAGTAAGATCCAATTCTATATAATAAAAAAAAGGAACAAAAGTACACTATCTAGTACTATAGTTATACAACAGGTTTAGGGTTGAGTTTTGAGGTCTGAGATTACGAGTTAAGAATTAGGGTTTAAATTAGTTCAAAATTTAAAATTCAGAATTATAAACTTGAGTATGTGGTTAAAGGATAGGATTGTGGAATAGAATTTAGGGTGGAGTTTTGAAGTTTGGGATTTAGGGTTAACTGTTAGAATTCATGGAATAATGTTAAGAGTTTAGGGTTCGAAATTTAGGAGTTAATTAGTTTGAGGTTTGAGTTTAGGGTTTGTAGAATAGGAGTTGGAGTTGAGTTTTAAGGTTTGGAATTTAAAAAGGGTTAGGTTGTGGAATGGGGTTTAGAGTTGAGTTTTGAGATTTCGAATTAAGGGTTAGAGTTTATGAAATAAGGTTAAGGATTGATAAGAGTTCGAAGTTTAGGGTTTGAAATTTGGGGTGAAGTTTGAGTTTAGGGTTAGGGTTATGTAATAGATTTAGAATTGAGTTTTGAAGTTTAAGATTTAGGGTTAAAGTTTAATGGTTAAGAATTTGGGTTTTAGTGTTTGAGGTTAGAGTTTAGGATTAAAGATTAGGGTTGTAGAATAAGGTTTAAGGTTGAGTTTTGAGGTTTTGAATTTAGAGTTAATGGTTAGGAATTTGTGGAATGGGATCAAGGGTTAAGATTTTAGGGTTTGAAGTTTAGTGTTTGGTGTTTGAGGTTTGAGTTTAGGGATAAGTTTTTAAAAAAAATTTTAACGATCATTGAGGGGGTTAGGGGCTGAGCAACACTCTCGTGTCATATTATAAATAAAATAAGCAAAATACAAGGAGGGGAGATAAACCTTACCTTCGATCCCATGGTGGTTCATAAATTGGCTATCCTACCAGGAACGACCAACTCATCTCCAATGTTGAAACGAGAAACCTAAATATACTATATATCTGGGAAGAGATGATTCATCTCGTTTACAAGATATATAGAAAAAATGTAAATAAGGGAGACTCTTGTGAAATAAAGTTTACGGTTAAGTTTTGAGGTCAGGAGTTAGGGTTTGTAGAACAGAGTCAAGGGTAGGGATGACAATGGGGCGATGCAGGACAGGTTGAGCTTAACCCACAAAATTCTTAATCCGTCTCGTCATGCATAACATTTTTTTTTCATTTTCAACCCGCCCCGCATAATTTTTTTAATATTTTATTTTTCTAGTTAAGTTTGATATTACTAAAAATAAAATTTATAAAAATAAATTCACTTTTTCATTAAGTTGTATCAATTTAATAGGATAGTGACTTCAAAATTTATTTTTTAGAGGTCAATTGGGAAACATGTAAGAAATTGAATTATTTTTTATTGAACCATTTTCATTTACTATCTAGAATATTTTAGTAGCTTTAAAGAAATTATCTTAATGAATAATGTTCTATCACTCTTATAACAGGTAAAAAATTAAAATTAACTTTAAACCCACATATACCCGCAACCCGCCCCACATTAGTTTTAAAAAAACCACTTCAACCCGCCCTGCATTCCACCCCTCCGCACAACATTAAACCCGCCCGTCCCGCATAGCCTTAAACCCACCCCACCTCTCACCCGCCCCGCTCCATTGCCATTCCTAGTTAAGGGTTAAGAGTTTAGGATTTAATGTTTGAGGTTTGAGTTTAGGGTTAAGGGTTAGGATCGTGGAATAAGGTTAAATAAAGATTTGTTTCTTTTTATTTAAAAATATATTTTCATAAAAACTTTTGTATTTTAAAAAAAGTATACTTGAAATTCAAAGTATTTAAAAGAATTATTGTTAACAAAAAAAAAAAGACTTCAACGTGGATTTTGTATGTGTAAACCGGATTGGGGCGGTTTAAACCGGACCGGTTCAGTTTGAAAGAACAAAACAAAACCCTTCCAGAAAGGCCTCAAAACCCAGCCCTCAGTACTCTTCTCTCCCATTCTTACTACGATCTGCTTAGCCTCCGAAACTCCATTGCAGTAAGTGAAGATGTCTGTTAAGATTTTGAATCCAAATGCCGAGGTACTCAACAAATCGGCGGCGCTTCACATGAACATTAATGCCGCCAAGGGTTTGCAGGATGTTCTCAAGACCAATCTCGGTCCTAAGGGCACCATTAAAATGTGAGTTGCACCTTTTTTTTTTCTTGCGGTTTTGCATCTATGTTTTTCTAGGTCATTTTATGGAGATTTGTATACTTGTAATTGCTAGGCTTGTTGGTGGTGCCGGTGACATTAAACTTACTAAGGATGGAAATACATTGCTGAAAGAGATGGTGAGTTCTCCTTGTTATACTCTCATCTTTTTTCGGCTATATTGGTGGAGTATTTGTTTTTAGATATTTTGCTGTATGATTTACACATTTGCAGTCAATGTTGTATACAACTATAAAGATTGTGATTGATAGTTCTTTGTGAAGTACTCTATATATATGTTAAATTAATCTAGAAAAAATTAAGAAATTGATGTGTGAATTTGTGCTACATATATAAGTCCACAAGAGCTAACATTACCTGTTACAAAAAAAAGTCCAAAAGAGCTACGACGACTCTCGAAATGGGATTGGAAGAGCAAGGTGGGTTAGGACTGGCACATTAGTAAGATATTCAGTTTGTGGTAACGATGGAGGATAAACCAGATAATAATCTTACTTGTCCACAATGCAAAAGTACTGGGCATTTTCGGGGACTAGCTGTTCACACTGAAGATCAGAAATGCTAATGCATATCATCTTTTCATTTGATGGTAGCACATTTTTACGATTGTCCCGTTTGCATAGTACATCTTTCTTTGTGGTTCATCTGTTAAAGCTCTAATGGAAGTTGAAACTGGGCCATGTATTACGTTACAGCTTTTTAGTATGGAAGCTGGTCTTGATTATGTGGAAAATTTTCCTTTGCTGTTCATTTTATGTAGCTCAATGAAGAATATTAATTTGATGATGTTAATTGTAAACTACTAAAACGATTAGCACTATGTATTGGTAATGTTCTGCGTAAAAAATTGCAGCAAATACAAAACCCAACTGCAGTAATGATTGCTAGGACTGCTGTTGCTCAAGATGATACAAGTGGTGATGGAACAACATCTACAGTGCTTTTCATTGGGGAGCTCATGAAACAATCTGAGCGTTGCATCGATGAAGGTTTGCCATATATTTTCTTTCCCAGTAACTTGTTGCATTTTCTTTTGGCATTGGTGATATAAAAGAGATATTATTACGAAAAGCTGAGCATTCATCCGATTATAAAATGTCAGTTGAACTACCTGGTGTAATATGAAATCCTATCCTAAATGGAAAATCCAGAAAGATTCAGAAAATTAATTGTTTAGATGTGTAGTGAAAAGTTCGTGTTGCAGCTAACTGTTTCATGATTACATTTTGCTCGTTCATACTCATGTTCTGGGAAATGTTGATATTTGGTTGATCTATAAAGTTATCATATTGAGTTCATTTATTGGTTGCGCCTAGATGTGAAAAAATTAGCCCATGAAATCATAATCCTCCCACCCCCCAAGTTTGGTCAGACCTGCCCATTTATTAGCTCGGACTATTTGGGTTTATATCTAGTCCAAATTGATCTATGAGAAATCATGTCAAATATTTTCTTAAAGACATTTTTTTTCTTTGATATGTTATATATAACCATAATAAAGAAAAATAATAACTTTATTAGGTGCTAAAAAATTATTAAAGAAACACGAAGTTATTAGAACTTAATAAAAATTGGTCGAGTTGGGTTTTGACCCTTTTTTAGCCCATTTCATTTAAGCCCAAGTAGCTTTTGGACAGGTCAATAAATGTCCATTTTTTTAACATAGTTCATTTTGACCTGCCCAAATTTGGTCGAGTTGGGTGCTGACCTGTTTTTAGCCCATTTCAGCCCAAGTATCTTTTGGACAGGTCAATAAACCGTCCATTTATTAACTCAGGTCATTTTGACCTGCCGGAATCTAGCCCAACCCACCCATTTGACACCTGCCCCTACCAAAGATGACTGTTGCAGCCTCCTCCTCAAATATATCCTTTAGTTAATTTATGTTGTGAGTGCTTGGAATTTTTTTGCAGGGATGCATCCTCGTGTGTTAGTTGATGGTTTTGAAATTGCAAAAAGAGCAACACTACAATTTCTTGAAAAATTTAAGACTCCTGTAGTGATGGGTGATGAGCCAGATAAAGAGATATTGAAGATGGTAGCAAGAACAACATTGAGAACAAAGGTTTCTTCTGCACTTTGAATGTGATGCATATTATAATCCTTCTGCTTAAATGGCCTTTCTGTATTGTTAGAGCTTACCAATTTATTGTCTCGCGCAGTTGTATGAATCGCTGGCTGATCAACTGACAGACATTGTTGCGAATGCTGTGAGTGCTACTCCTTGCTTCTAAGCATTTAAAGATTTATATTTTAGACTATTTGGTCCTTATTTATCCTGGTTTGTTCCATTTGGACATGTTCTTGAAGGGAAGTATCAAGTGATACTGATAATATCATTTTAGAAAGTGAATTTTTGTTCTGACAGAGGGAGTTTACTCTTATTACTCTATCTAGACCAGTTTGTTGTAAAAAAGAAAAGAACAGAACAACGGGAATAGACAGCATGTTTGTGAATTTGCTTTTGTTTACTGATTTGTGGTACACTGGCATTACTTGTTATCTGTCTCTCCATCTTTATGAAGTTAGTGTTCTTTTGTTGTTATATTCTTCCGGGGGGTTTTCTCCCGTCTCCTGATGATTTATTAGAATTCCTACAACTTATGTGACAGGTGCTCTGCATCCGCAAGCCCGAAGAAGCTATTGATCTTTTCATGGTTGAAATAATGCACATGCGCCATAAGTTTGATGTTGACACTCGTTTGGTATGTAAAATGCTACTTATAACTTCTGAATGTTTGTTGCCATTTCCACAGAGTGATTCATGTGTTACATTGTTTGACATTAGATTAAAGAGTATGATACTGATAAAATGATAATAAATGAATTTAAATCGTATGATTTTCTTGAGTAGGCATGTAACTTCAAGAAATGCCTACGCTGTAAATTTTCTTTCTCCCTGTGTAATTGAACATTGATACGTCATCCAGTAGCTGCTTTGATCCTTTCCTCTCATTTTCTCAGAATTTTTGCCTGTCAACCAGGAATATCATTTGACACTTTGACCCATAATCTGAACACATGTTTAATTGTCATCGTTATACCTATAATGATAAATTCCAACTGAAATGCCAACTCTACGTGCAACACGTTTCATAGTTCTTGTCTACTGTTTGTTAAACTTCTTCTCTGTTTATTGCTCTTGTTATGAGCAGAATGCACCATATGATAATATGAATTCCTATAATTGACAACATTGTCAAGTATTGATAACATAACTAAGTATTATAGCAGATATCAGATTTTGATTCGTCTTCAACTCCTAGGATTGAGCAAGTTATACATTTCAAGTTAGATTGTAAAAGAGCAAAGATGAACTGCTCACAATTTCTCATAAACTAACTAAAAATTTTATGATGAAAGTGGGCAGAATTTTATCTTTCAAACTTCTAAATAATTACATGTACTGCTTACAGGAAACTTTTGAATTAAATATTGATTCCTTTAGATTTAATATGCTTAGGACATTATGATTATTCACAGGATATACTAAAAGTAAAAGGTAAGGGTGCTAAATAAATTCTCCCTTCATTTTTGAGGATCGTCTGGAAAGTGAAAGATGCCTTGCTAAAAGTCTAACAGTGAATATTATAACAATATTCGGTGATTGTGGGTCATGAAAACTCTTTAGCATATGGGTAAACATTGGTGGAAGAACTGCTATATGCATGTGTATGGCACATATATAAGGCATTCATCCCCCGAATTGTCTCTATGTAGATGTACTTGTCCTCGTTGGTTGTTGCTGCATGATATGTCTCTTAGTTTATCTATGTAGGATGCAGTTGCAGGAAATAAAATAAAGGTTGTAATTGGTTCATGAATATTTTTTCATTATTCTCTTGCAATATATTCTATATTGTTTCCTTCACCTTCCTCCATTTCTCTAACTTCAAGAAAACTTGTCTAGATGACCATGGATATTTCTTTCCTTTCTCAAAACAAATCCTACCTGTTTGGTGGAGCTACTACAGCTCTATCATGCCCATAACTGCACACATCATTCATGTTCAAATTTCAAAAGACAAAAATGTTGGGGATTTTGATGATTCATGAAAAGCCAAAAGATACAAAGTTCAATTCGTTCTTTGCTTACTAACCTTTTGTTTAAATTAATTTTGAATGCTTGAAACAATTATCTTTAATTCTAGAATATCTGCAACACAAAAATAAAAGGGAAATGGAAGGAAAATAACAGAGAAACAATCAAGCTATGAGGGAAGTTGGAAAAAAATGAAATTGGTGTTGTTCCAATTGGTCAGCCTATTAAAGCCCAACCTAGGACACGCTCTTTTAGAGATGCGTCAACCACGGAACCATCCGTTCTGGATGATGAAAACTGAAAATTGAACTTGCGAGGACAGAATACAGATTCAACATGTTGCAGTACTCATGTTTTCTTGTTGCTCTCAGGTTGAGGGTCTTGTGCTCGACCATGGTTCAAGACATCCAGACATGAAAAGACGAGCTGAGAATTGTTACATTATGACTTGTAATGTATCATTGGAATATGAGAAGAGGTGATTGTTGTTCATCACAGCTTCATTTTACATGTATTACTTGGACTTATTGAGTTCACACAGTTGACGCACTTCTCTTTCTCAGTGAAGTAAATGCAGGGTTTTTCTACTCGAATGCGGATCAGAGGGAGGCAATGGTTGCTGCCGAAAGGCGCTCAGTTGATGAGAGAGTGCAAAAGATCATTGATCTTAAAAACAAGGTCTGCACTTTAGTTAGGAGTATTTGCCATGTGTGTGTTAATGTAATGACATATTTATTTCAGCCTTTATTGGTTGCATGCAGGTTTGTTCAGGGAATGAAAATAACTTTGTTGTTATCAATCAGAAAGGGATTGATCCAACATCCCTTGACCTTCTCGCTCGGGAAGGAGTAAGTTGTCTTCACTCTTGTTTATTCAGTTTTTAATAAATTATCAAGCGGAGTCATTTAGTTGTCGAAGGCATGTGGCTTCTTCAACTTGGTTTTGCATGTTTTCTCTACCTAGAAACATACTGGTTCCTTCTGTTGCCATGTTGGAACTTCTGGGTAATTGTTCTTGGTCATTAAAAATATTCATTGAAGATATTACTGAAGGTTCCAGGTGAACATATGTGTGGATGCCGTTGCCATCCCACTTATATGCAAGGATTGGTGTCGATAGAAATATTAGGGTATTGCATTCTCATACTTGACAGTTTATCTGAAGTTTATTTGTCCTAAGTAGACCAATGTCGGCTTCTGTATGCCTGAATACAATTAGGGGTGTCAATGGCATGTCTCGGTTGGGTATTTTTAAATAATTATACATTTATCAATTTTTTGGTTATTCTAGTGCGCATAATCAAATTTAAACTTTTCAAAACTGTCCCAATCATCTCGGTTTTTCTTCGATATCAGAATGGAATACTGAACAGCTTAGTAACTTTTATTGAGCTTCGTCTTAAAGTTACAGTATTATTTGAATGTTTGATTTGTTATATAAAACAATAACAAACCTTAATAAAATGCAAAAAAGTATATAATTTTATGATCTTGTGAGACTGATATGGTTCTAAACTACCCGTAACGATGAGAAACTGACCATACTCCTATATTTGACTTACAATGTCAACGACTAGAGAATGATCATGAAAATTTCTCAGTAGAAAATGCAAACACCATTTAAAATATTTACAAAAGATGGTGCTCTATGAAATATAGCGAATTTCATAGAAAACAGTCCATTAAATTCGAAGTAAAGCTTATAAACTTTGAACATCCCTTTATAAGTTCATTAGTTTCTTTGTCCCAAGTTTACAGCCCTAAATATAATTGCATCCCTTTTAGCATTTTTTCCCTATTTTCTTTTAATGCAATTCTCCTTTTATTATCTTTAATAAACGTTAATGCATTGTCATTCATATTAGTATTTGAGAAGCTAAAGTTTAGATTTTGTGACATAAATGTTTCATTTGAATAATCAGTGACCTTGAAGAATCTTATTTTCACCTTCCAATGTATGGTGTATCATTCCCATTTTATGTTCTAGATAATTGCTCTTCGAAGAGCAAAAAGAAGAAATATGGAACGCTTGGTTTTGGCATGTGGCGGTGACGCAGTTAACTCTGTTGATGACCTTACTCCTGAGTGCCTTGGCTGGGCCGGTCTGGTGTATGAGCATGTTCTTGGCGAAGAGAAGTACACATTTGTAGAAAATGTCAAAAATCCTCATTCCTGCACTATTCTTATAAAAGGTATTTTGACTTATTTTGGTATTGTTTTGCTGTGGTGATGAAATTTCACTTTATGAGGAATTGGTCTTGTTAAACACTGTTGTTTTCTATCCAGGGCCAAATGACCATACAATAGCACAAATTAAAGATGCTGTTCGTGATGGACTGAGAGCAGTCAAAAATACGATTGAAGATGAAGCAGTTATACTGGTATGTTAGTCCATTGATACAGGAACTCTAGAAAATGAATTTTGTGCGATTTCCAGGTAGAAGTGCTCTCACTTGATGACTTTTTCTTTGTTTGTGTATTTGACTGTCTATCTATCTTTGGACCAAAATTTATGTGCATGGAATTATGATGCTTTGCATACATTTATAAACATGCTGGCTCTCTAGGTATTGATGTTGATTTCATCTTGGCTAAGGCTTTACTTGAAAAAATGGAACTGTCATCTGTTGTGCTGGGTTTTTATTTTTTACAACAGTATGAAAAGGAAGGCATTATCAGACTTAATATCAGAGCTCTATCTCTGATTAGTAGATGTTACTTTGTGTATGAATTCTCATCCATGTGCCTGTATTTGGTTATGAAGTTTGAGCATTCACTTGCTCCAAGTAGTGAATTCTCTTCATATCATGAGAATGGAGTGATGCATGTCCTGTTACTGAGGTATATTCTTGTGTGATCACTTTAAGGGTGCTGGGGCCTTTGAAGTTGCAGCTCGACAATACCTGATCAACGAAGTGAAGAAAACTGTTAAAGGGGTACGTGCTCAGTGTATTGCTGTCTAAATACCTCTGCAAGATATATTCAGGTGCTGTATATTTCTAATTTGTGTATATCTTCTGACTTACTTTGGCCTATGGCAAATTATCTGTTAAGCGTGCCCAACTTGGTGTGGAAGCTTTTGCTAATGCCCTCCTTGTGATACCAAAAACACTTGCTGAGAACTCTGGCCTTGATACTCAAGATGTGATTATAGCGCTGACGGTATTTGAATTAGTCTCTTGCTCTATGTTCATGAATGCAACAATAATTAATTCAATTATCATCTTGACATCTCATCTTTTGCAGGGAGAGCATGACAAGGGAAACATTGTTGGACTAAATCAGCACACTGGTGAACCTATAGATCCCCAAATGGAGGGGATATTTGACAATTATGCTGTTAAGCGTCAGATTGTGAATTCTGGGTATGTGATTACTTATTACTTGTAATGTTCTGCTGTATGAGCATGTGATGATTCATGTTTCAATGTCTATACTCTTTGTGAAATCTTCTTTCTGTGAGCATGAGAGTTTGATATTTGTTGTTATTTGCTTTTGGTTTTCTTTTTCCTTTTCCCATTTAAATTTGCCAACCCTACAAAAGGTGAGTTTCTGTTGTATTGCACCTGATCAATAATCTATTTTTCCTTTGCAGCCCTGTCATAGCATCTCAGCTGCTACTTGTTGACGAAGTAATTCGTGCAGGACGTAATATGCGGAAACCAACTTAGCTTTCCTTTCATGCACATCTAATATCCGTAGGACAGTGATTTCCCATTTCCTTTTTTCATGGTGTTCATTTGGTGTTTCTTGGTGAAAGAATGAAATTAGAAAGAAGATGGGGAGGCCGAATGGATGGTTGTCTGATAAGTGAGCGTTATTTTTTGCTTGGGTTTGCATATAGGACTATATCTCCACTGACTGGCCAAACGAATGAAAGATTGTGAATTTCATTTTCATGGTGGTGGAGGGTTTTGTTCATCAGTTGCCTATTTTAGCATGTTTTCTATTCCACAATTAGAACCATTATTATACTTGTATTTCTCCTCTAAATCATATCTAAAATATGTTTCAATCAATCAACTCTTTTTCAAATCCAAATTAGTGATTGTATGAGTCCTCTGTATTTGTTGTGTTCTTTTGAGGTTCATTCCTTCCATGTTAAAGGTCAGGAGTTTGGAAGTTGCAATTCAGGCCATCAATTAGACCAAATTAAGTTAGTTACGATGATTAGGTTATAATATCAGGTAAGAATGTAGGCTAATTTTCCAAGGCGAATAAGTCACAAATGTTAGTGCGTGACCATAAATTCATGGAATAGACATTCTCAGTGGGATTGAATTTTACTTTTGATCCTTTTGTCGTCTTCTAGTGACATTGACATTTTGTTTGGTGTTGATGCACACTTCATGGATAGCAATATAGAAGTTTGTTCACTATTATGTAGGTTTGGTTTGTCATTTTAATGTTTAATCCATGTGTGATTTAATTGCAAGTCGGCAACAAAAGAAAATAATTCTGGAGTTAATACAGGTCTCCAAACAGGCCCTACTTAGACTCTTAAAACTAGGAGTAACTTTGGCATTTGTTCCCCTACCCCTCCCACAACAAGAAAGGGATGGGAAAGGTCAACTCTTTTGTCTTCAGCAAAAATATAATCTTATCGAAAGGTATAGGAGATTTGAAAACGGATGGTCAACGTTGACATTGTAGGATTGTTAGCCCACTCAATACACATGCATCTCTATTTGAATGGGATAAGTTCCACTATATTATTATGTATGTATATTCGCACATGGCAGAATAATTTTGTGAACCACCCAATTCACATTTGACAAAGCTGACCCCTTATCTACAGTAACATAGATAGATAAATGAGAAGAGATCAAGTTCATTTTTTTTGGTGCATATGTTGGAGACTAGTTAGTAGACTCTACTTTTCCTAGCGTGTTACTGAATTGGCACTCACTAAATATGAAGATTGGCTTAAGCCAATAACCTTTAAAAAAATTGAGTAGGTCCCAAGCAGAAGATTTTATTCTAATAAACATGTAATGTGTGCTGGCTGCTGCTGGAATCACAAAGAGACTTAAAGGATGTGCCGTGTGCGGTTATGCCATGCATCAAAAAAGTACAATCCAACTATCAAATGTGATCTTTTCACTTCTTATTCTATCTTTTTAAATATGATAGAAATTTTCAAATAATTCTTGGTAAGGAGTGATTTTCCTATAAATGGATCTTATGAGCCACGAATCTGAATTAGTTGGTTTAGTGAAATTCAGATACCAGATAGTTGTAAAAACTTTTCCAGTAAGGAACTCTTAGCAAGTATAAAGGTCACAAAACTTTAAGATTCTACATATTAGTTTACAATCGACCCTCAAGTACGTACCTATCGTTATGATATATATATCTTAAAATATTTGCAACTTATTCCTTTTTGACTAACTCATCACTTGTCCCTATTGCATAGTTGCATGCTTGTATCTCTAAGGATAAATAAGGTTTTTTTTTTGTCATCCTTAGCTTTTCATCTTTTAGTCATCTTTGCAGTTGTCACGCTTTTTATATGCGCTCTCAGTTTATACTCTCAGTGCAATTTAATTAGTTGGATATATCATATTAGAATCTTGTTACTATCTTATCAAATTTGTTATGAAAAGTTATTTGTTATCGTAAATCAAATCAAGCTAGTCGTGAATTATGCATCATATGTGCATAAAACTTAATTGTTCTTTTTCCCATTCCTTTTAACTTGTCAGGTTTACTATTTTGTATTTTATGTTTAACGGTACAAATTAAAAATGATGGATGATCTTCTGGCTTATGCAATCCTTTCATGATGAACTAGTTTTGAATTGAGTTAGACCAAAGATTCATTTCTTTACGGATTAACGTTACCTTATGGTTGAGATCAAGTCCAAATGCAAGTGGGGAATTTTGAAAAAATACACTCCATGAAATAGATAGGCTTTTGTTTTCGTTTTCTTTCCTTTTTCTCTTTGGGTGGCCTGGGGGTGTTTAATCGAAGGTTCTTGACCTCTTAGCTTTTTCCAAAGTTTTTTAAAAAAAATCTATTTATCTTTTCTTTAATTTAACTTCAATTTGGATTAGAAAACATTTTTGTTCTCATCAGTTATTTTTGTTTTATGGAATAGACATAAGAATCAAATATTATAAACGATATATAATATTCATAATAATAATAATAATAATAAAATTAAGTGAAGAAAAACTAGTTCCAAATCTATAAAATAAAAAAAAACAGAACAATGAAATACTATAAACGCTTAATCATATAATATTTCTAGCTAGAAAGGTATAAGTCAAAATGCTCTTTTGAAAAGATCCAGTTTTACCTATTTGCGTGACATGCTTGACTGCTTGTATGATTTTTTAAAAGATTATCGGGTCGGAGCTAAATATGTAATTTTCAAATTATATATTTAGGATGTTTGCATTGAAATCTACTTAAAGAACTAAGCACGTGATCTTTTTAATAAATACTATATATATTTATTTCGTCTAAAAAATTAAGTTATGATCATAACAAAATGTGTGATTATTTCATTTTTTTTTTTTTTATCTGTTAAATAGAAATTAGTCCAAGTTCTAGGAATAACTTTAATTAAGCCTTTAGAATTTAGATACGTGTACCTCTTTTACAAAACCGAAGAATATATTACGACTACATGCCGACATACTTTAGGCGCACGGTAATTCATCCATAGTATTTATTCCATATCTCTGACCAAAGAAAATATTATGATAATATATATACATTTATGCAATTTAATTTGTCATAGCAACTACTCGTGTTTACTTATTTTTGTGTTTATCAAATATGTTTGTTCTAAATAGTTATTACTCCCTCCGTACCATATTAGATGCACGTCATATTTTAAAAAAAGAATTGCTTATATTACTTGGTCATTTACTAAATTAGGATAGAATTAATTAAATTTTTGCCCTATAATTAATATGATCTTCGGAAGTTTAAACAAGTTTTGAAGATCTAAGAATTTTTTTTCAAGAAACTAATTAATATGAACTAAGGGCAAAATAGTAAAATTGATCAATCTACTAATAATTTTTTAATCACCGTGCGAAATAGAAAGTGTCCATCAAATATGAGATGGATGTTGTACATGTTATTGTACTTTAATGGTGTTCAATAAGATAGTGTTTTTTTTCTCTTCGGTATTCAATATTCATTTTAGGAATTGATTAATCTGAATTTGCATTGAGAAATCCTACTGGAAGGTAGAACACTCTAATTGACCAAAAAAAATTCTATATTGTGCCAAAGGATCTATCACTTTTCTTATTCACTTTTTACGTAGTTGTGCCTTTGGGGGTATCAAACCTCTCTATAAAAGGACACCAAAATCTCAACAAAGAGAACCAAATTACTCACTACAAAAATATACCATCATCCTCTCAAAAACCAAAAAAAAATAAAAATGGTTACTGCAATTTCATACGATCCTAGACAAAATCTTAACCTAAGAAAAGACCATGGAATTGTTGTAGTAGAAGAAATTGAAGGTCTTATAAAAGTTTACAACAATGGCCACATTGAAAGACCACCTATTGTCCCAAATGTCCCACCTAATTCCCTCTCTCATGTTACATCCAAAGATGTCATTTTTCACAATCCTACTAATTTATGGTCACGAATTTACCTCCCTACCAATAATAATCCTTCAAAGAAACTCCCTTTACTCATTTATTTTCATGGGGGCGGTTTTTCAGTAGGCTCCGCTGCATGGAAATGTTACCATGATTTTTTATCAACTCTTGCTTCGAAAATTGGAGTTGTAATTATGTCCGTTAACTATCGATTAGCACCCGAAAATCGTCTTCCTGCTGCTTACGACGATGGATTCCACGCTATAACATGGCTAAAAAATCAAGCTATGGTAAATTCCAAGGAACAAAATTGGTGGTCTAGTAAATGCAATTTTTCAAATATGTTCATTAGTGGTGACAGTGCTGGTGCTAATATTGCTTATCACGTAGCCATTAGGCTCAATTCGTATAATAATAATAATAATAATATCAAGCCTTTATGTCTCAAAGGGGTTATTTTAATCCAACCATTTTTCGGAGGTGAATCGCGAACTCAATCAGAGAAATATTCAGTTCAACCTCCATACTCTGCTTTGAATTTATCTGCTTCGGATACTTATTGGCGAATCGCGTTGCCAGTGGGCTCGAATCGTGATCATCCGTGGTGTAAGCCGAGATTGAGTAGTATGAAACTTCCATCTGTGTTGATGTGTATATCGGAGATGGACATACTCAAAGATAGAAATTTGGAAATGTGTGGTGTACTGGGAGATGCTGGAATTAAAGTGGAAAAACATGTTTATAAAGGTGTAGGACATGCATTTCATATTCTACATAATTCACCACTCTCTCAACCAAGAACTCAAGATATGATGTCTCATCTCAAGGCTTTTATCTATAATCAATAAGTTAAGTAGTAGTAAGTATTGATTGGATATGTAGAATCATCTGATTATTTAGTGTGCAAATTAATGTTGTGGATGCTACCGTGGCTTGGAATAATATGTATACTAGAGTGACATATCTATTTTTTTTTATCTAGGCTTCAGCGTAACTTTTTTTTGGTGTTTGATGTTTGTTCAAGTTTCTATAACTTGATTAACTCATTGTAATATTAAAATAGGATACCTTTTAGTAGGAAATTAGATCATTATGAATAATATATCAATCTCTCTGGTTTTTTTTTTGAAGTTTCTAAGTAGTATTTTTTATTAAAGGGTGCTGTTTATTTAGTGACATTTGACAGTTGAATGATGATTTATAGATAATATATTGTAAAGGTAATTATAGGCAATATAATGTAAAGGGGCGAATGAAGTTGCAATTGAGAAATTAAAAAAGAAAAGAGAAGAAGAACGAAGAGGGAAAGAATGGGGGATATATATTTGGTTCTTAAAATTTTGATTAAAATTGAAATTTCATGTTAACAAATTTTAATGAAAAAAACAATTAAATATTTTGAGTGATTTTCTGTGCAAAGAAGTCATAGTTGAGTGACTTTTGAGTTGAAAATAAAAGTTGAGTGACTTTCTGTGAAAAAATTGATAGTTGGGTAACCATCAAAGTTATTAACTCTTTTATATTACAGAAAATGGCCAAAAGCCCCCTAATCTATAGCCGGATTTCCAACTACACACTCATACTTTACGGGGTCCTACTATCCCCCTGAATTTTATAAAACTAAAATTATTACCTCCCTAAATGCTTACCTGGCAAAGTGAGTGTATTTCACTCTCTTTGAGAGAGTGAGCAGCAAAAACAATATTAAAATTTTGTTTTAAATATCTCTTTTCAATAAATATATTTATTTTAAATTATTTTTTGTTCTTATTTGTTTTTTTTCTTCTCCATAGCAATATAAATCAAATCTCTTCATCTTTCACCATCTCTAAGCCATTGTTGTCACCACCATCTCCACCGAGTTTATCATTATTGATTTCAAACAAACTTTCAAACTCATGTAAAACTCTTGCTAAACCATTCAACCTAAATCAATTGTAGATAAATTTACATATTCATATCACCCCAAAATACTTTAGATCTGATTTGAGAAAAATCAACTTGAATTTATAAATGGATAAGTAATTAGAGATAAAGGGATTAATTACAATATTTATTCAAAATTCAATTTTGTTATCTGACTTAAATTATGATTGAGAAAAAGTTATATTATCAAGACACATAATTACGTTGTACCTTTTTTAGTTGATCTGAAAAAGCTAAAACTATGAATTCTTTTATGACAACAAGGATAAGCGAAACACATTAACCATCTAAATTTGAGAGAGCATAAAAAAAAGAGCTATGTGTTGTAAAATGGGTGTCGATGGGGCATCCTCAATGTCCAAAGAAATGAACAACTTCAAGAATATGGTCCTAGTCACATTGCTTTCATCTCAAGAGAAATTCTAAATTCTCTCAAAAATTATGATTTGAAAATTTTATAGAGCAATTTTCACATATATCAAACATAAAAATCATATTTGTATGTTATAACTATAGTTTACATAATTGCGCTCCATAACAAATTTTATGTTTGTTATGAAGCTTTTGATTTGTATAATTCGCTAAATACATCCAGTTTTATACAAATTGTTCAGTTTTGTATAAATTCATTTATACATTGTAATTTGTATAATAAGATCTGTATTTATATAATTATAAGTGTATAGGACGAAAATATATATATTTATATTTGTATATACACTTTTCTCTCGCTTTATACAAACACAAATACATTTATACATTTTATACATTTGTATACCGAAAATGGATAATTGTTACATTATGACTTGTAATGCATCATTGGAATATGAGATGAGGTGATTATTGTTCATCACAGCTTCATATTACATGTATTTACTTGGACTTATTGAGTTCACATAGTTAACGCACTTGTCTTTCTCAGTGAAGTAAATGCAGGGTTTTTCTAGTCGAATGCGGAGCAGAGTGAGGCAATGGCTGCTGCCGAAAGGCGCTCAGTTGATGAGAGAGTGCAAAAGATCATTGATCTTAAAAATAAGGTCTGCACTTTAGTTAGGAGTATTTGTCGTGTGTGTGTTAATGCAATGAAATACTTATTATGAGCAAAAGGGGTGGGAGCTCCTAGGGAGGGTACGTAAAAAAAAAAAAAGATATGTTATGTTGGAATTAGTTACGATGAAATAAGTTATGTTGGAATTAGTTATGATAAGTTATGTTATGATGAGATTATTTTTTATTGAGTGTTTGATTTGTTGTATTTAGAACAATATATCTTGCATAAATTTAAGAACAAATTATTTGCTTACAAAAACAACCTTCATGAATGTGAAAAGTGATGTATAAAAATAATAAATTATTCCAGCCATGGTGGTATGGGCGGCCGGTGGTTAGGCAAGACCCCTACCTGTATATTAGCAACCAAAAGTCTATACAAAATTACAGGTTATATCCCAAATCCTAGTGGAGCATTTATCCGCAGTTCAATACACAAAAACTAATAAATTATATATTAAAACAATTCTTGCTAGTTCTAACTTTGAAGTTGGTCGTTCTGTCCTTATCAATCTTCAAATTCAAAAGTGCTCTCATCTTGATGAGAAGGTCGACAATATTGGTGAAGAAGCTTGTATCCTGGCCAAGTGTTGGATTTAGCAAGGTGGGAATGAAAAATAAAAAAAAGAAAATGGAAAGTGGAAGAACCAATGAAAGTGGGGGAACCAATTTTGGAGGGAAAATGAAAAGTCATCATTGTAAAAGTGCAAATGAAAGGTCAGTTTTACCATATTGGTAGAAGAAAGGAAATTGTTGTCCTTATATTAGGAAACACTTCCTTTAGTTCTTAAAGGGTTAAGAAGAAGGTGCCCCTCGCGCTGTCGTCGTCGCTCGGCCTCGGCTTCGGCTTCGGATTTGGCAAATGATTTGATTGATAATATTTTTGGACAAAATTTATTTAATCAATCTTGTTAAATCATTTTCTTTCTCTTATAAATTAATTCAGAATGTTAATTAAATAACAGAATTAATTTGGCGCAACTGAATTTATTTGAAATTCACGTGTAACAGTTACTTTTCCCAAATGGTAATCCTTCCGAAAAGTCGTTACTTTTCTCAAAGGACACAATGTTCTGGAAAAAACGGGTCTGAACAGATTTTTCTTAACAGACGCGTTCCTTGCTGCAAATGGGTATAAATAAGAGGTCTTTTTCATTTTTTCAAACACTGAAAATTTTCCTCTCTGCATACATTTTCTTACATAAATAAAATTGTCGATCGACTGAGTCTGTGTGTGCTCTTGTTGCTATTCTTGCGTTCGCTGAAGTTATTGAAGTTTGAGGTACCGCTACTTCTTTAACAGGTTAATCCGTTTTATCTTGGAAGGAATTAATCTGCAACCTCGGGTACAGTGAGGGGATTAAATTTCTTAAGGAAACACAGTGGTTTCTGTGGACTCAGATTAAAAATCATTCTGTCAATTTCATCTTTTTTCTGTTTCTGTATTTTTGACTAACCTGAATACAGGAGATAACAATCTTAAGAAATTTATTAGTTTCTGTATTTGAGGTTTTTGGAGATTAAAACCTTTATGGTTTTCTACTATGTTTGAATTTTTAAAATTCATTCGGTTAACGATTAAAAGAACATAAAAACTTTATCGTTAAATCAGAAACAGTCTGTGTAAGGATTTAGTCTTTATTGGTAATATTTCACATACTAAATTTTCTGTCATTTGTGACAGAAAAATGACTAATTCAAGTCAAGTAAATGCTGGAACAGTAAGTGCTGCAACAACATCAATTGCACACAATCGTTCAAATGTTGCCCTAGCACCGGCTGAGAAACCTGCAAAGTTTTCTGGAGTCGACTTCAAGAGATGACAACAAAAGATGTTCTTCTATCTGACTACGTTGAGTCTGCAGAGGTTCATTAATGAGAACGTTCCTGTTATGTCGGATGAAACTCCGCCTGAAGAACGATTCTTGGTAACATAAGCATGGACACATTCTGATTTTTTGTGTAAAAATTATATTCTAAGTGGCCTACAGGATGATCTGTACAATGTGTACAGTAATATGAAAACCTCAAAAGAACTCTGGGATGCTTTAGAAAAGAAGTACAAAACAGAGGATGCCGAAATGAAGAAGTTTATTGTGGCAAAGTTTCTGGACTATAAGATGATAGACAGTAAGACCGTCGTCACCCAAGTTCAAGAATTGCAAGTTATAATCCATAATCTCCTTGCTGAATGTATAAATTTATTTAATACCTATGTTGGAAATATTAAGTTTATTCTTAATACTCACATAATTTTTAATGTAAGATTGGTTGTGAATGATGTTTTTCAAGTGGTTGCAATTATTGAGAAGTTACCTCCATTGTGGAAGGACTTAAAAAACTACTAGAAACATAAACGCAAGGAGATGACTGTTGAAGATCTCATGGTAAGGCTGAGAATCGAAGAGGACAACAAGGCCGCAGAAAAGAGGTCGCGTAGTAATTCAACAATATCTGGAGTAAATATTGTTGAAGAAGATCCCACTAAATCAAAGAAAAGAAAGAAAACATCTGGTCCAAAGAGCAATCCTCCTAAGAAGAAATTCAATGGAAGTTGCTTCAACTGTGGCAAACGTGGTCATAAGGCTACTGAATGTAGGGGTCCCAAGAAGGATAAGAAGAAGGATCAAGCAAATTTGGCTGAATTCAAAGGAGAGATGGACGATCTTTGTGCAATGCTTTCAGAACGCAACTTGGTTGGAAATCCAAGAGAATGGTGGATAGATTCTGGTGCCTCATGCCATATTTGTGCCAACAAAGAATTATTTTCATCATATAGCACCTATAGACGAGAAGTTGTTTATGGCAAATTCCGTTGTTGCAAAGGTGGAAGGAACTGGCAAGATCCTCCTAAAGATGACATCAGGCAAGGTGGTGACTTTGAACAGGGTCTCGTATGTTCCGAAATTGCGAAAGAACCTAATTTCTATACCAGTTCTGACTAAGAATGGATTCAAATGTGTATTTGTTTCTGATAAAGTTGTAGTAAGTAAGAATGAGATGTATGTAGGAAAAGATTACCTCACTGAGGGCCTTTTTAAACTCAATGTAATTACAATTGATATGAATAAAGATTCTGCTTCTTCTTACTTGATTGAGTCTAAATGTTTATGGCATGAACGTTTGGGACACGTTAATAACAAAACCTTGTGAAAACTGATTAACTTAAATGTTTTACCTAAATTTGAGTGCAATAAATCAAAATGTCAAGTTTGCGTTGAATCTAAGTATGTTAAGCATCCTTATAAATCTGTTGCAAGGAATTCATATCCTTTAGAACTAATTCACACTGACATGAAGTCAACACCAACACGTGGTGGGAAAAAATATTTGATAACTTTTATTGACGATTGCACTAGATATTGTTATGTTTATTTGCTAAAAGGTAAGGGTGAAACAATAGATGCATTTAGGCAATATAAAACAGAAGTTGAAAATCAGTTGGATAGAAAGATCAAAATGATCAGAAGTGATAGAGGTGGAGAATATGAATCTCCATTTGCAGAAATATGTTTGGAAAATGGAATAATCCATCAAACTACTGCTCCTTACTCTCCACAATCTAATGGAATTGCAGAAATAAAAAACTGAACTTTAAAGGAAATGATGAATGTTTTACTTATTAGTTCAGGTTTACCACAAAACTTGTGGGGGGAGGCTATCCTTACAGCAAATCGAATACTCAATAGAGTGTCTCATACGAAGACACATGTTATTTTATATGAGAAATGGAGAGGTAGAAAACCCAACTTGAAATATTTCAAAGTATGGAGGTGTCTAGCCAAGGTCCAGGTTCCTATACCTAAGATGGTGAAAATAGGGCCTAAGACTGTGGATTGTGTATTCATTGGATATGCCACAAATAGTAAAGCATGTCGATTTTTGGTTCATAAGTCTAAACATCCGGATATTCATGATAATACGGTAATGGAATCAGACAATGCTGAATTTTTTGAACATATCTATCTGTATAAAACTAGACTCGAGTCATCTAGTGGGGGGGTCTAAACAATCTCGAGAAGAACCAAAAGAGAATGAAACCAATGAAGAGAGTCCAAGACGCAGTAAACATCAAAGGACATCTACTTCATTTGGATCTGATTTTGTAACATTCCTTCTTGAAAGTGGGCCTCAAACATTCAAGGAAGCGATGTTGTCTAGCGACTCAACCTCTTGGAAGGGAAATTTCAATAGTGAGATTGAATCAATCTTAAGCAATCATACCTGGGAGTTGGTTGATCTTCCTCCAGGGAACAAACCTTTGGGTTCTAAATGGATCTTCAAAAAGAAGATGAAAGATGATGGAACTGTTGACAAATATAAAACAAGACTTGTTGTCAAAGGCTTTAGACAGAAAGAAGGTCTTGATTATTTTGACACATACTCGCCAGTGACTAGGATTACATCAATTCGGATGTTAATTGCCCTAGCTGCAGTATACGGTCTTGAAATCCATCAAATGGATGTGAAAACCGCATTCTTAAATGGAGAGTTGGAGGAAGAAATCTACATGGAACAACTTGAGGGCTTCGTAGTTCCCGTCAAAGAAAAGAAAGTATGCAAACTTATCAAGTCATTTTATGGACTAAAACAAGCACCGAAACAATGGCATGCAAAGTTTGATCAAACCATGTTGTCAAATGGATTTAAGATCAATGAGTGTGATAAATGTGTTTACATTAAAGACAAACATGAAGTCATTGTATGCCTATATGTGGATGACATGCTGATAATGAGCAAGGACATTGCCGATATAAAAGCTACTAAGCGTATGCTTGCTAGTAAGTTTGATATGAAAGATCTAGGAGTAGCCGATTTGATATTGAGAATAAAGATTCACAAAACTCCTAACGGTCTAACATTGTCTCAATCTCATTATATTCAAAAGGTACTTGAAAAGTTCAAGTATTTGAATTTCAAAAAGGCAAAGACCCCAATTGATGTGAACCTTAATCTTGCTAAGAATAAAGGTGAAAGTCAGTCTCAATTAGATTACGCCAGAGTATTAGGAAGTTTGATGTATGTCATGAATTGTACACGACCAGACATAGCCTGTGCTATAAGTAAACTGAGTCGATACACAAGTAATCCCAATCAAAATCATTGGTTGGCAATGAAGAGAGTTTTGGGGTACTTAGAAGATACTCAAAACTATGTTTTGCATTACAACAAATATCCAGCAGTTCTTGAAGGATATAGTGATGCAAATTGGATTACTGGATCAACTGAAACGAAATCCACGAGTGGATATGTTTTCACTATTGGTGGAGGAGCAATATCTTGGAAATCATCCAAACAAACATATATAGCTCGCTCTACAATGGAGTCAGAATTCATCGCCTTAGACAAGGCAGGTGAAGAAGTTGAATAGCTCCGAAATTTCTTAGAAGATATTCCGTTTTAATCCAAACCAATGTCCCCTATATGCATACACTGCGATAGTCAAGCTGCAATAGGAAGGGCTGGAAGTGTTATGTATAACGGAAAGTCTCGTCACATAAGACGAAGACATAACTCTGTTAAACAACTACTCTCTAAGTGGAATTATCACAATTGACTATGTAAAGTCAAAGGATAATGTGTCGGATCCACTTACAAAAGGCCTAACTAGAGAGGGAGTTGAGAGATTATCGACGAAAATGGGACTATGGCCGAGAACAAGTCATCGTGGTGGTAACTCTACCTAGAGACTGGAGATCCCAAGATCTAGGTTCAAGGAGATCAAACAAAGTCATAGATGACGGTTCAACATTGTCAAAACATATTTAATGGTCCATTCTTATGATGAGACAATGTTCAGTAACCAGGATAAAGGCATAAGGACTTTTTAATAGTTTCTAAGTTTGATACAGGGTATATCAAATAACGTATCTACGAGATAACACAGTTAGAAACCACCTATGTAAGTGTGAAGTGTAAGCCATTTCAAGGAGAATCCGGTAAGGCCAGTTCTCTAAGCACTTATTAACCGAGATGTGTTCATGGTTGAAATGAACAAAACAATGAGAATAAAAAACAGTTCAAGTGTTGATTGTGTGACTTATGTTGTCTAGGTATACACTAAAGCTCGACGGTTCAAAGATATCAAATCTACCGATTGACCGAGTATATCCGATATATGTTCCCTACGGAAAGTTTAAAGGGAAACCTACTTATCCAGATGCGATTAACCCTTACTTACGAGACACACAAGTTTTTCATGCATATGTTTTAACAATAGTCATTCCCCATTCATGTGGGGGATTGTTGGGTTTAACAAGGTGTGAATGGGAAATAAAAAGAGAAAATGGAAAGTAGAAGAACCAATGAAAGTGGGGGAACCAATTTTGGAGGGAAAATGAAAAGTCATCATTGCAAAAGTGCAAATGAAAGGTCATTTTTACCATATTGGTAGAAGAAAGGAAATTGTTGTTCTTATATTAGGAAACACTTCCTTTAGCTCTTAAAGGGTTAAGAAGAAGGTGCCCCTCGCGTCGTCGTCATCGCTCGCTCGGCCTCGGCCTCGACTTCGGCTTCGGCTTCGGCTTCGGATTTGGATTTGGATTTGGCAAATGATGTGATTGATTGATAATATTTTTGGACAAGATTTATTTAATCAATCTTGTTAAATCATTTCCTTTTTCTTATAAATTAATTCAGAATGTTAATTAAATAACAGAATTAATTTGGCGCAACTGAATTTATTTGAAATTCACGTGTAACGGTAATCCTTCCAAAAATTCATTACTTTTCCCAAACGGTAATCCTTCCGAAAAGTCGTTACTTTTCCCAAAGGACACAATGTTTTGGAAAAAAACGGGTCTGAACAGATTTTTCTGAACAGACGCGTTCCTTGCTGCAAATGGGTATAAATAAGAGGTCTTTTTCATTTTTTCAAACACTGAAAATTTTCTTCTCTGCATACATTTTCTTACATAAATAAAATTGTCGATCGACTGAGTCTGTGTGTGCTCTTGTTGCTGTTCTTGAGTTCGCTGAAGTTATTGAAGTTTGAGGTACCGCTACTTCTTTAACATGTTAATCCGTTTTATCTTGGAAGGAATTAATATGCAACCTCGGGTACAGTGAGGGGATTAAATTTCTTAAGGAAACACAGTGATTTCTGTGGACTCGGATTAAAAATCATTCTATCAATTTCATCTTTTTTCTGTTTTTGTATTTTTGACTAACCTGAATACATGAGATAACAATTAGTCATCAGTGCGTTAGTTTCTTTATAGAAATAAGCAAAATAGAATTGTCCCTTCTCTTTTAAATCTTCAATCCTTTCTATCTTGCTCCTAATTTTGCAGTGAGAAGTCATTTTCTTGTTGATCACATTCAGGACTCCATTGTTGATGCACCAGTTTATACCAATTAGTATAGCTGAGGCTTCTACTAAAATTGTTGGTACAGTTTCCCAAAAATAATCTAAAAGCCATGACCAAATTCCCATTATGATCTCTTAGACATCCTCCTCCTCCACTCGCTCCAGGATTAAGCATCCTAAAAAGAAAATATGTTCAATGGATTTAGGCTTTTAGATGCTTTGCAACACTGGCAATTTAAAGGCTTGTGAATCCGAACTTCTTAATTGCATCATCGATCAGTAGGAAGTCTTCTGTTATATGGAGCTACATCATGAAGAATGAGACTTTAATGAAATGTTTTGTTCCAAATTCTCGAGGCAGTGAATGTCGAGCTTCAGACATGCTTGAGATTTTCCCATGCAGACCTGCAAGAAAGTTTACCGGCATTAGTTATTGGATCTCATACATGTTTAGTTGGGAGTTGGGACAGTGATGTTGGTGATTCTCTTAACCCGTTCAAGGGGAAGGAATAGGGATAACTTATTATTCCTTAACCCAATTCAAGGAGAAGGATAACTTATTCCGGTATTAATTATTAATCTTGAGATAAGTTATTTCAGGTTTGGCAACCAAACAACAAATTAAGTGGCACAATTTAATTTCAAGACTATTTGGTGTTATCCTCTAAAGGTCTTGAAAATACTATTAAACAAGGAAATAAAATATTAAATTAATATAAAATAAAGACAACGATTTTCCTTCGTCATCATCCCAAGACTAAAAAGTAATGTGAAAGATCCGCTTGAACTACGGATTAATTTAAAGGATCGATATATATGCCTACCTAAATTTTATGGAATTATCGAAAGCTCGATATAAGTGGATACATCTTGTTTTAAGATTTTAAAACTATACCTCAGCATAATTTTGTTATTCACAATGTAAGTTCCATATTAAAATTTGAATAGATTTACATCTATTTAAGAAAATAACTAACCAAATAAAATTAGAAAAAAGCTAAAAAAAACATAAAAGAAATTGAATATAATTAGCAAACAATAACAAAAATAGATAACCAAAAAATAAAAAATAGAAAAAAGCAAAGCAAAAATAAAAAATAGAAAAAAAAACAAAGAAAAAATAAAAAAAAACTGAATCGACTTTTACTCCCTCCATTTCATAATAACTGAATTGTTGAGCCTTTTTTCATAGTTCAAATTTTAAAATGAGTAAATTATTCAAAGTTCAAGAAAGTTGTTAGAATTTTTTCTCCTTTTTTGCCCCTCATTTATAAATTCCAGGTGACAACTTTAAGATAATTAATTGTTAATATTTATAATTTTACTTTGAATTATTTATATTTTCAAGAGTAATCATATATATATATATATATATATATACTAGATACAATGGAGCTCATGCAAGCACGTGCCCAATAATTGTTATTTTATTTGTCTATTTATATGTGTGATTCATAATATTCTTAACGTAATTTTTAAAATAATATATGTTACTTTTTAACCCAATTTATGTAGTACATGTGAAATTTCGAAAGTTAATCATATTTTTCTAAATTATCAGTGTTAATTTAAATTTGAGATTGTTTGAGTTTTAAATTAAATTTTTTTTTTTTTAGGGAAAGTGAAGCGAAAGACATACAGAGAAGTAATTTTAGATACTTGCAAAGAGATGTGAAGAGTTTGTTAGGGAAAAGGCACTACACACACTTCAAATTAGATAAAGTAGTATATGAAGGTTAAATTTCAGATTAGTTTCCGTCTTTCTAAATTTCTAAACTTGACACTAAGCCTAAAGCAAGTTCCTCTCATTGTAAATTTTGAAATTTGATCCCCAGCTGCTCTAATTCATATGTTTTTAAATACTTTAAGTTGCAATTAATAGTATTCCTAGAGGAAGTTGAAGAAGAAGGACAAATCGGTCAATTGACCGACTGACCCTAAGCTCCTAAACATTCTCACTTCTAAATGCAAGCACGGGCACAATATTCGTTAAATTGTTAATTATTATGATTTATAATATTTTTTACATTATTTTCAAATAATATATGTTATCTATTTTTAAATACTTTAAGTTGTGATTAATAATATTCTTAACGTAATTTCAATTAATATATGTTACTCCATTTGTCCCAATTTATGTGACACATGTGAAATTTTGAGAGTTAATATGTTTTTCAAATATTGTAAGTTGCTAACTATTGTGGTTTATGGTATTCTTAATGTAATTTTTCAAATAATATATGTTATTCCCTTCGTCCTAATTATACAGTTCGTGTAAAATTTCGAGAGTTAACCGAATTTGTAATATTTTAAATTTATTTTTTAGTACTATTAAAAAGGAAAAAACTAAAATATAATGAAAGAGGAGTGTATAAAAGTAGGTGGGTCAGCTTTGTGATAGGCCAATGAAGTGTGCTCTCAATAAAAGAAACTTAGTTCCTCTATTTGTAAATAGAGAAACTTGAAATAATATATGTTATCTATTTTTAAATACTTTAAGTTGTGATTAATAATATTCTTAATGTAATTTCAAATAATATATGTCACTCAATTTGTCCCAATTTATGTGACACATGTGAAATTTTGAGAGTTAATATATTTTTCAAATATTGTAAGTTGTTAACTATTGTGGTTTGGGAAAATGCATAAGTACCCCCCAGCCTATGCCCAAAATCCCTGAAACACACATAACCTTTATTAAGGTCCTATTACCCTCCCCAAACTTATTTTATATATAATTTTCTACCCCTTTTCGGCCTACGTGGCACTATCTTGTGGGCCCAACACGTGTTGACAATTTCTTCAAGGATAGTGTCACGTACGCCGAAAAGGGGTAGAAAATTAATTAAAAAATAAGTTCGGGGGGGGGGGGGTAATAGGACCTTAGTAAAGGTTAGGTGTGTCTCAAGGATTTCGGGCATAGGCTGGGGGTTACTTATGTATTTTCCCATTGTGATTTATGGTATTCTTAATGTAAGTTTTCAAATAATATATGTTATTCCCTTCGTCCTAATTATACAGTTCGCGTAAAATTTCGAGAGGTAACCGAATTTGTAATATTTTAAATTTATTTTTTAGTACTATTTAAAAAGAAAAAAATTAAAATATAATGAAAGAGTAGTGTATAAAAGTAGGTGGGCCAGCTTTGTGATAGGTCAATGAAGTGTGCTCTCAATAAAAGAAACTTAGTTCCTCTATTTGTAAATAGAGAAACTTGGCCCCAAGTTCCTCTCTATTCCCACTTATTATATATAGTAATATTAAAAGTTGTGACTTTTATGAAAAGTTGTGATTTTTATGAAGAGTTGCGACTTTTATTAAAAGTTGTGACTTTTATGAAAGATTGTGACCTTTCCGAAGAGTTGTGACCTTTCCGGTAAGACACAATAAATATTTGTTCACACTACTCTTTGTTGTCTATAAATAGAGGGGCTCCCTCTCATTTTAAAACAACGAAAATTCTGAACTTCTTCTTTTTCTGCATAATTAAATATTTGATTCTGAACTTGATCTTCTGCACAATTAAATATTTGTGTACTCTGCTCATGTTGAGTGACTTACTGACACTATTGTTTTTGTATCATTACACTGGTGAATAAAATCGTTTCATCCTGAGAGGATCTATTTCTTTAAACCTCGGGTACTAAAGGGGAATAATTTCCTTAAGGAAACACTGTGCATTCAAAGAGCTTGATTTTTCCTTTTTGTTTCATTTTATTATTACAGATCCTGGTATGTTTTTTTTACAGTCATTAATTTATGTTTATGATATTAATTGTTATTTTTTAGTACATGTTTTAAACTTTGTTGTTTGTGTTTCTGTAAAGTTATTGCTATAAATATTTGTTAGTACAGACTCTATGCAATTCCAACTATTGTAGATTCACAAATAACTTTTTACAAAATACATTTCTTTACAACACCAAATATATCTTTTCTTCTCCAAGAGATCAAGCCTGGAAATTTATATGATTTTTTGTTGTTGTCATAATAATGTTAATATTAACAGGAGTAAAAAAAAATAGAAACTCAAATGATAGAACTAAAACTAGCAATTAATTACAATTGTATAATACACAATAATGCTATTCTCTTGCACCAAAGTACTCTTTTGAATTTTTTTTCCCATTATCTCTTACTTCTCTTTCATCCTTTTCAAAGATCCTTAATGTTTCGTTCGTGAACAACTTCAATTCCCAGACACCATCATAACTATATTATATATAAAATTTGGATTTGGAAGATTGCATTTTAATTTTAAAACACATAATGACTACATATTACTTGTTGGTATATCATATGATTATGGAACCTTTGCTCTTGATAAACACATTAGTTATATATATATATATATTTAGAAAATATTTTAATTTTGAAAGTAATTGATAGTGTTATACTAACGAAATTTGAAAAGAAGAAAATTGAGAAAAATATTTATTTGACTCCCTAATTAAAGACACTATGTAACCATGCATATAGATGATAAAACTAAACTAACCATTGTAAAATTTCAAAATCAAATTAATGAATCTGTAAAATGAAATTATGTAAACTAGGAGAAAATAGTGTTATGATTTGTAATTTTGCCTTTTCTTTTAATAAAACAAATAGTAAACTACAATTGAATAACCTCTATACTCTTGAAAATGGATTTATATAAAATGCTACAACATCAAAATACAAGAAAAGTTCTATTCTAATAAATTTTAAAGTAAAATAATCTAATTGCGCGAAGCGCGAGCTCATTTACTAGTTTAAATATAAATAAAAGGATAAAAGTGAAAATGATTTTTATTTTATGTCCTAATTGAATTAATATGTGTGCAGTGGCCGAGGGAGTACAATTTCCATATATAAATTACTGCGTATGGATAAAGCACACTATAAATTACGCGTATGGATGAAGCACCCTATAAATTACTGCGTATGGATAAAGCACTATAAATTACCGTGTACGGGTGAAGCACTAATCACTGTATACATTAGCGCTTAGTCGACCCGACTGCTCTACTCAACTGCCTGCGCCATAGCCTTTACCTTTCCATCTCTCTGCTACTAATAATTTTATTTTTCCGATCACATCTCACTTCTTCACCCCCAACAAATGAGGAATACTGTCTGCTTTCTAAAACCCTAAAGATTTGGTTACAATGGCGAAGAGTTTCGTTAGAGATGACGTCCCACTATCAAGATTTGGAGTATTGGTGGCGCAGTTGGAATCAATAGTCGCATCAGCGTCTCACAAGTCTCCCGACGCTCTCCTCTGTTTTGATCTTCTTTCTGATCTCATATCCGCCATTGCCGAAGAGTCTAAGGTCACTCTCTTTCTCTCTCACTTCGCCTTTAGATCTTGATTCACATTCAAACTTTTAACTTCTTGGAATACACTCTGCATTGTGTATTCACAGTAAAACTCACTCTACTTCTAACTTCTCTTTACTAATTTTGTCTTAAACACTATATATATTTCAGGATTCTATACTGCTGTGTCAAAGGAAATGTGAGGATGCACTTTATTCTCTACTTGTGCTAGGCGCAAGGAAACCGGTGCGTCATTTGGCCTCAGTGGCAATGGCAAGGATTATACAAAAAGGTGACAGTATTTCAATATACTCCAGGGCTAGCAGTTTGCAGGGATTTCTCTCTGATGGAAAGAAGAGCGAGCCTCAACGAATCGCAGGTGCGTCAATAATCACTAAAACTTTGATTTCTGTTGTTTATGCTTTAGCTCATTAATAGTTGCACTTAGAACTTGGGATCATTTATTGCAGGATAAATTTCCTTTTTAGTTTTTATCTGGTTGTTGTAGCTTCATAGAATTGAATAGTTTATCTAGAATTCCATATTAGTTTTGTTGTAATTAGTCGCCCAAATATGCCCATATTATCTTTTGCCGGAGAAGTCGAGCTTTATAAAGTAGACAATCCAATAACTATCTTATATGGAATAGGATCAATTTTTCCGTGTCTTTGTTTTCAGGTTGCATCTTGTTTTCTTTGTTTTAATTGATATGTAGGATCTATGCCTTGTGATGTTATTTTTCTTGATATGCATTATGAGATTTCCTTCAGTATATAAGAGTTGCTATACCAAGTCACTTATTTTAGGTGCTGCCGAGTGCTTGGGAGAATTGTATCGCTATTTTGGGAGACGAATCACTTCAGGCTTACTTGAAACAACCACGATTGTCACAAAACTGCTGAAGTTCAATGAGGTACTGAGATTTCCTTATCATTCATTGCCCATCCAAAGTATGTGTTCATGCATGAATCACTTTGTTTAGGAATAGAAATTTGCTAGCTTATTTTTTAAATACAATCTAGTTAGCTTCCTCAGAATGTGCGAGTCTGGAAGGCATTTTAATTAATGCTGTTCTGTTGGTTGTGTAACTTGATTTGGGTCCTTTCAGAGGGATACTGGTGAAATTGTGTTCTGAAATTGCTGTCCCTTTTAAACAATGGGTACCAAAGAAAAGATGACCACCTTTCGAAGTTGTTTTTTGCTTTCGATAAATCCAGCCTCAACCAAATTATAACTCCTATTGCAGATAGTTTGAGTAAATGAGTTGCTGAAAGTTAGTATATACTACTACTGTAATGGGATTGAGACATGAGTTGATCAGATATGATACTCAGTAGATGAGTTTCTATGGTTTTCTGGAGTTGACATCAGTGGACATTTTGTGTAACAAATGCACTAGATTATGAAGTCCAGTAATGTTGCAGATATTGCTTTTTAAAGTTTTATTGTATTTGTCCCAACTGTTCTACTTTGGGCTTTTTATAAAATTTAGATCCCGTAGTTATGATTACTTTGAAGCCTTACTACATCCTTAATGTTATGACCTGCATAGATCACTTAAATACACGATTTCTCCTTCTCAAACAAAAAAGAATGTAAATAAATCCTTAGGTTGTGGCTATGATGCACATCTAAATGTCCAACCTGGGATTAGTTTTAGGACTGGTGCACTTGTGGGAGATTGAGATATGTGAGCTGTCATTATAGGCTAAGGTAGCTGAAAAGAGTTTGGTTGATTCATGGAGAACTCTTGGGTATTTTGCATTGGTGCGTAATAGGTGTTGGATGTCTCTTTACTTTTTTAATCGGTTGATATTATCAAAATTTTTTCGAATAATAATCTAACTGACACACTATAGAGTTTCTGGCTGGAACCTCTGAAGGTCCTGTCCATATGTTGCACAAAATCTTCTATTCTTTTTCCTTCAAGATCATGTTTTACTTTTTAAACGTTTATTTGACTTAGAAAAAAAGAACTTATGAAAAGAAAGCGGTTTAGCTTTTAAAACTTGGTATTATATTATATAACCACTTGCTCATTCAGGACTTTGTTAGAGAAGAGGCTTTACAGATGCTTCAAAATGCTTTGGAAGGCTCTGGTGGAGGTGCTGCTGCCTCAGCATATACTGATGCATTTCGTATCATTATGCGAACTGGGATCGTGGACAAATCATCTATTGTTAGAGTAGCTGCAGCTAGATGTCTAAAAGCATTGGCGAGCATCGGAGGGCCAGGATTAGGGGTTGGAGAACTTGATAATGCTTCTTCTTCTTGTGTCAAGGTTGGTGAATTTCTCTTCTCCTTTGAATTTCCCATTTTAATTGGGATGCTTCTTCTCACCATATTGGTAGTAAAAACTGAATCTCCAACTCTGTATTTTGCAGGCCCTTGAAGATCCTATATCGTCCGTAAGGGATGCATTCGCCGAAGCTTTGGGAGCATTGCTTGGTCTTGGGATGAATCCTGACGCACAGGTTGTAAGTGCTTTTTGATAAAATAACATGATCTCATTAAAAGAAGGAAAATGATATAATAAAAAGAGAAATGTACCAAGACGAGGGAACCTAGAAAAAGAATGGAAACAAAATCTGGGCAAAAAGAAACCCTCGAATTGGAGGAGATAAATATATTCTAAGTGTTTTTAAAAGATCTATATTGCTTGTTCTCACTTTGCTTATGCTCATTAGGTACAACCAAGGGGAAAAAGTCATTTTACTCCCAAGAAACTTGATGGGGGTTTAGAGAGACACTTAACTTTGCCATTTGTAAAAGGTACATATAACATCATCCCCATATCCTTTTTTCAGTTAAACTGTAATATATATGTTTCAATTGTCAGAAAAGTCATTGCAGTGAATTTAGGTCTTAAACACGTCAATCATTGGGATCAGAATATGGAAAGGTGGCATGTGCTCCTGATTTAGAGCATTAAACGCAATATATACTGGTGTCTCATTTTCTGATGCATCTCTCCCTGAGGGGATTGATTTTCCTATAGAACACAACTATTTTTAGTCAGAAGTTGTGAATTTTTCATATTTTAGTAAAAAAGTCTATTAGTATCCAATTTCAAACAAGAAATAGAGAGCTTCTTTCTCGTTGCGGTTCTCAGTTTTGCTCATCTTTCATAAATAATAATAATTGAGCAATGGCAAAGTTGATTGTCCTGCTCCATTGTAATGATGAGGGGATCTGTCTAGGTCAAACAACAGTATCCTTATTAGATACAAATCCATAACCAAAGGAGATCCCTTCTTGGACCAATCCATTGTTTTTGAAACATCTTTTTTAGCTGTCTTTGAAACCTCCTTTTTAGATAAATAAAGTAATTCACATTGAAAAGTCAGATTTAAAACATTCCATACTTGATTTCTTTCTTGGTCTTATGTTTGCAAACTGTAACTTGACATATGTTTGTCTCTCCTCCTTCCCGCATAATTATCATGCTTCATGATTCTTTGTTTCAGTGCTTGTATTGCTTTTGCTTGAAAATCTTGGGAAGATTTTCAGTGATTTCTCAGTCTCTGATAAGTTGATAAATTGCAGCTAGTGGGCCTCGGGCGAAAGTTCTGCGAGTTGGCCTAACCTTGTCGTGGGTTTCCTTTCTCCAGGTAGCAATGAATCAATAAATCCTCTATTATATTTGAACTTTCTTTCGCTGGCCCCCTGGGATAGTGGATAAACAATTTATACTGTTTTGGAATATCAAATTAACATATGCACGTGGATGTCTGTCCATGTTTTTTTTATGTGAATATTTTTGTAGTCATCAAGGAAGCCATTGCCCTTTTTTTTTATATAAATAGGGTTTAATGTCCCACCTCCTCTATAACTGAAGCTGGGAAAAGGAGGGCAAAATTTGTCTTATGAAAGTTTTGTGCAGATATAATATATTGACATTGTACTTGATCAAATAATAGAGACTGTCTTTGGATCTTTTGTCTAGAAAAACAAAACTTGTCTGTTGATGTGCTTATTTTTCTTTTAATATCTCAGCTCCTTGGTGCCATCTATATGATACAATCTTTTATTACAGCCCCCTCCCCGCTCAAACCAAAAAACAAGAAGAATTTAATGCGAAATATGTTAGCAGAACATACCATTGATGAGTTCCTCTTTTCAGGCAATCCGCTTGAAGTACCTTCACCCTGATACAGAGCTTGAAAATTACATCTTTCTAGTGATGGACATGCTTCGTGCTGATAGTTTGTTTGATGCTCAAGCACTGGTATGTAGTGCATTCTTACTCCACAAATTTTTCATTCAATTTTGGCATATTTATTTAACTAGTTGGTCACTGGTATCATTGCTATATTTTCTTTTTAACTGCTGCTGAAGTGAAAGAGATTGTTTGTTCCACTCCAGGAAGCAAATGATGAAGTGTTCAATTTCTAATTGCTAATGTACAACTAATCTTGGTTATAGCCCTCCCTTCAGGCCTTCACCCTGTTTTTTATTTATTTGCACTAGATTACTATTCCATATAACGCGTTCGTGCTATTTCTGGATGAGAGAATTCTCATCATTATGTTAAATGAGCTAAGAATGCTTAAGATCAACAATTTCTTCATAGCTTCTGAAAATGACTTATGGATGTTAGTATATGAAATAAGATTTACATCTGTAAGATGCTTGACTGAAAAGCCTAGATTTCAGTTTATAGTTCTGGAAATCTGATCATTGCATGCTCTTCATGGGACTTGAATTTGATGGATATAAACATCAATCAAAATGCTTATGGATACTACATATTATCTCTTAAAAATCATGTTTTTATGTACAAAGTTGCTCATACCAACTTTCCTCTAGTGTGGACTCACCAACTCCAAATAGCTAATGAACTTTGAAGCATGATGTTTTGTTTGTTAAAATAAGCTGAAGTAAAGTGTGATACGACCACCAAAAGGTAAGTTCCAAAAATCTTATCTCAAAATGCCAAAATGTGAGACTGGTGTCTATTCAACTTGTATCCACTTGGTCCTTACATTAAATATTAATCCAGTGTTTATTCATCTTCATTGCTTTGTAATATATGTTTTTTCAATTTCGAGATTTTGACTCAATGTCCTCACCAGTTTAATTGATTAACTGAAGGCCTGCATTTTATACATCCTTCGAGTGGGCATAACTGATCAAATGAGCGAACCTACTCAGAGAGGCCTGTTGGTTATTTTGGGCAAACAGGTTGTCCCTTGTGAATTGTTTTCTGAATTTTTTTTGTTGAAGTTCTTGGTGGTATTTTAGATGGATCTTCTGCAGTGTGTTGTTACCCTGATATACTCTGACAGTTGCTTTCTGCAGCTTCAATCTCCTGATGCTACTCCTTCCATGCGAGTTGCTTCTTTGCGGACCATGTCATATGCTTTGAAAACTCTAGGGGAGGTGAGGACAGTTTTCTCTGCTTTGCATATGTTTATCTGTTATTTGCCCACTTTATTAAACAAATGGACGATTTGCGTGGTCTACTTACTATCTCTGGTTGGGGATTCTATGCAGCCTGATTTTCTTTGATTGGTTTATTCAAGACTGGAAACTTGTACCACCTATGACCTTTTGACATTTTGCACTCATGGGATCATTTCTACTGATAAGTAATTAAACCTTTTTTTGCCAGAAAATGAGAAATCATGTTTACAAGTGGTACACTAGTTTTACAGAGAAAAGATTGTTTTTACACACTTCATCCAATCATCTACTAGTGCAGTGTCATGTGTAGTCTAGGTGAAAACCTGCAAAGTCATTTGCAATTGCATAGTGTAGATCCTTCTTCTCCTTCAAGAACTATTGGATCTCATTGGCATCATGTTGTATTATCTGACAGCACAAGGTAGGGAATGCCCTTCATGAAAAAGTCAATATTCCTGTGAGCATTCATCAATGCTGTTTCTTATTTCTAGTGCATCTATTTACACATGTTTCTTTTTACCATTAACATGTACTGTAAAAAAAATACTTTAGCCAATCTTTCACTTCACCAAAAAAATACTGTAGCCAATCTTTCACATCAGGAACCTTTAATCCTTTATCTCAAGTCTCAACTGTACTTAATAGAACACAACTAGATTCCTGAGTTCACCACAATATGCTGTTTGTGGAATATATCTCTCTGTGGTCAATATTATATGGGTCAGTAAGCTCACATTATATGGGTCAGTAAGCTCACAGCGGGTTGGGATTGATGACGATATCCAAGAATTAGACTGAGGAAATTGTGGACAGAGTTGCTTTTCTTGCATCTGTTTATGTGCACAATCAGCGTGGATGGGCTTTTTATTTGTATTAGTAGCTTTTCTCCTCAAGATTGTTATGTACGTTTCAACAGCTGTGCTCAATCCAAATGAGTAGGGGTGCATGACAGCTTATGTACAAATGTTAACATTAATTTACTGAATTCAAAAATAATGAGACCTGAAGTTAATCTCTGTATACTTTTCAAGTCCGAATACGTAGACTAACATGTGAACTTGTCCGGATTTTCATCTAGAAACCTATGACCTATTGTACACCAGTTTTATGCTCAAACTGTGCCTGTTGTGTTTTATCACTTTATGAATCATTTGATACTTGATAGATTGTTACCAGGTTGTTACTTTAACAAATACTGCTAGAGTCCAGGGAAATGTAAACAGTTTTCACAAAAAATTGCTAGAGGGTCTCATGGAAATTAAGAGAATGAATTTGAAGGGTAATGTATTTTACCTTCCACATTAGCTATTCCACGTGGTTTATCAGATAGTTAATTAAGTTCTTTAGCATAGGGAGGTTTGGTCTGAATCACGAGGATTTAATTTTTCTATGTGAGAGTGCGAATTTCATCTTAACCTACTAACCTGTGCTTGAAAACTAAAATATTTTGAGCATGAATCTGCCAGCTGATGTTTTTACTCATCTTGGCTTGGCTGATATTCACCTATATACTTCTTCAACAGGGTTGAAGCAGGGAGGTGATAGGTCTTTGAGTTATCTGTTTCTAGGATGAATAGATTTGAGCTTATTGCTTCACTTAGTGAAATTCATGTTTGCCTCTGCATACATTTTTTCTCCAAAGAAGCTTTTGGTCTATGATTAGTCTGTTTAGAATGCTTTGTAGAAGTAGTGATTGGTTAGTAATTGGTATGCTCGTTATGCAGGTTCCCGCTGAATTTAAGGATGTTCTTGATAACACAGTTGTTCTTGCAGTTTCCCATCATGCACCATTGGTAAGCTTCTACTAGGTTGAGGCTTCCTTGATATGGGAATAAATACTAGCATGTTTCAAGACCTGAGTTTTCAAGGACAAATACATAAAGAAAATCTATAAATCAGGTGCCATAAGCCAGTTGTGTTTAACAAAGTATGCAATTTATTTTAATTTTTACAGAAATGACTCTTGTTTCTATCTTGGTGCTAAATAGGGGTAACTTCTTTTTATGATAAATAAGAAAAAATGTTATTGCTTGAGAAAACCAGAACTAAGATAGCACACACATGGTACTAGGTTAGATCCGCGTATGTACGAGGCACACATATGCCAATCAGAGGCGTGCATTTGTGTATTTTTTTCATAAAAAAAAAGTGTATTTGGTCACTTGGTAAATGTTAGGGGGGCTATCTATGACTATGTACTTCACCTATTTACAATATTCTTGTCACGGGCTAGCTTCTGGTTGAGTTAGCCCATTAGTGAAGGATGGAAGGGATCCTGTTTATGTCTTTGGACTTGTAATATATGTTTATGTACTTCCAAGTTGGAACACCCAAGGTCTTCTATTGAATCCATCATTTACTTAGTTCATAGGTGGTCTAGCTGCTAATCGTCTTCTGACCCCTTGATTATTGCTTTATTAGGTGCGTGTTGAGGCTGCTTTGACCTTGCGTGCATTAGCTGAGGTTGATCCTACATGTATTGGTGGTTTGATTTCTTATGCAATAACAATGCTTGGAGCAGTTAGAGATAATATTTCATTTGAAAAGGTAAAGCCAAGATAAATACATAGTGCTCAATTCTCTAGTTTGTCCTGGCTCTATTAGTTGGGTTTAATTTTGCATTTCTCAGTGATTTTGGTTGTCATGATGCTTGTATCTGTTCAACATTTTTAACCAATCACTCCAAACTGCATGCCTTGGTGGAAATAGGTTATGCATGACTTGTCAAACTGTTATTATGGACCATACACTAGGCCAGCCAACCACATCTCTAATTGCTAAATGTAAAGACGGTAGTCTCGAATTCTCTAGAAATGGAACTTAGGTTGGTTTGGCTCCTTGTCTTAATAATGAAGTCTTGGTTCACCTATTAATTATTGTGCTTCTGCGTATACTTCCTGTGCTTCATTTCTTATGACATTGTTTTCATTTTGAGATGTTCTTACATTTATTAGTAATAATAGTTTATGCTACTTTTAGAATTCAGATTCATCTAATTATTCGAATTATAAACTTTTACGGTGATATTTTCTCAATCAAACTTTTCAACATTTACTTTAGTGTGTGCGTCTCTCTGTCTATATATATATATATATATATATATATTCTTGAGAAAAATTACTTTAATATTTTCTTCCATTCCTCTAATGTAATATGCAAGTCAATTTAACATTTTGAACTCTATTTCCATTCAAATATCTTTGAATACAATGAAAATAGTGGCAATGTTTATTAGAAGTGTTACCGAGCCTATATGGGTTTCAGTTCTCTGTATCACTCTATTTTTACATATTCAAGATCCTATGCAGAAACTGCATCTTTTCATTGCTCGTGGTGTCTTCGCACTTAATTATAAACAACAACAACAACAACAACAACAACAACATACTCAATGTAATTATAAAGACCAGGTTATAGTTCTCTGTCTGGATGGTTGGTTTGAGGAATAAGGAGGAAACACGAAAAAATAATAAGGTTGGCTTATTGTTTCCATTCACTTCCTTCTCTTACCATCATAAGCTATGGACCCTTAAGATTCCACCCAAACATGGTCGTCATCTTTGTTGTATTCTAGGTAGTAACACCATAGATGATAAACTTACATGTATTTTGGGGATTGACCAAACCTTTAGCATGTAATTCAACCACTTGCTGTTTGTAATTAAAACATAAACGTAATGGAAATATATGGTGTCAACATTACGAGTCCGAAGTACTGATCAGAAGAAAAAACATTTGAACTCTGGAATCTGTTTGGGCTGTTATTAATAATTGCCACTTCTGCACTGTTTTTTTGTTTTGTGATTTTAGTTGTATTAAAGAGGTAAAACTTTTGGGGCTGCTCAGCTCACTTGGGAGATTTTTTTTTGAGAAGACTGTAGTAAGGTTTAGCTGCTCTTTTTTTTTGGATGTCTTACTGTCTTTGATTGTATTCTCTATTTTTTGCTTAAAGGATCTCTCCCTGCTCAATGATCAGTGGGCTGAAGTGTGTCGTGATATTAGGGAGTAAACTTTTTGTTTGATTATGTCGCTGAGGAGTCTGTATTTCTGATATTACATTCTTCTCCATCTTCTGTGGAATTAGGTTTTTTCCTATAACTAGGTGAATCTAATGGAGTTCTTTACTTACCTAATCTAAAAGATTCCACTGCTCATAGTCTAGATGAATTGTCCTACACTAGAACGGATTTTTTTGCTTCTATTCTGGAAGAATGGTAGAAGATTTGTTTGTGCTAGTGATTCATTTAACATCCTCATCATCATCTCTCCTTTGTTGTTACTATTTTTGTGATGAAACTATACAAAAAGTGGAGGACCTAGTAGATAAATATGGTTATGCAAATGATCTCCCATCATCTGCACTAATAAAAAATCTCGTAGGTGCATAAAAGTTGGCCAAAAACCAAAACAAAGCCTCAGTTGCAGGAGTTCATTTTCCGCTCCTTCAAAAGCTCTCCTATTCCTTTGTCTCAAAGGAGCTATGCCCCATGCCTGACATTTTCTCTCCTCCAGAAGCCCAGTTGTGCATTGCGTTCTATTACAGGATTAATCGGTTTAATGGTCTATTTTTCTGTGTGATTTACAGGGAACTAATCTAAAGTATGAGCTGGAGTGTCTAGATGGTCAGGCTGCAGTTTTGGCAGCTTTGGTGTCTATTTCTCCAAACTTACCTCTTGGTTATCCATCTCGGTAATGAGTTCCTCCTTTTATTTCTAAGCTTTATCTCTCCCTCCCCCCCAAAAAAAAGAAAAAAGAAAAAAAAAAGAGCATAACCTTTTACAGTTCCCATGCGAGTTATGACCATTGATTAGTTTTAGTTATGTATATTTCTTCACTTTGCAAAATCTCTGAAAGTTTTGCGTTTGTTTCCTTACTTATTAGCATATCTACCTTAGTCTCGTTTTTATAATACGAGCTTCCCATCTATAATGCCTGGGAAATTTTGTATAGTCCCAACTCCTAGAATGCTCCAATGAAATATAACTGAGAGAAGTTTAAATATTTCTCACCTGCTAAGCTGATTCTTTTGTGCAGACAGTTTTTCTAATTAAAGTGTCAGCTTCCGATTTTCCTCCATAGCTCTTTGAAATGCTATTTGGTTTTATGTACATCTGAAATAGGAGTAGGCTAGAAGTAGAAGTGTCATTACTTTTCATAGATTAGTCATCCAAGAATGAACAACTAGTCTGGCCTTATATTGAAAACTTTGTCGTTAATTAGTGGAATATTTTGGGATAGTATTAGAATACTTCTGAAGATGTTATTGCAAACATAATGCTATATATTGGACTATGTCATTTCTAACCTGAACTTTTGTTTAAGGTTGATAATAGCTTTGTCTGGCATAAGTGAGAAGATTTATTTGACAGGAAACAGTATTTAGCACCTATTGGCGATCATACTATTAAATCTTTGTATTGCTGGAAATTTTTATTTGACAGGAAACAGTATTTAGCACCTATTGGAGAGCATACTTTTAAATCTTTGTATTGCTGGAAATTTTACTGAAAACAATATTTAGCAGAGCTTTTGCGGTGGTAGAGTCTGAGGTTTGTTACATTGAGGAGTAGCCTCTGGTCCCTTATTATCTGTTGGTGCACTCATAGAGTTCCCAATTGTATAGAAGATCAGGTGGAGTTTATAGACAATCATTTCTTTTTCTAGATTCTTTATCTTTTGGTATGCCCCTTGTATACGACCAGATTTTTAGCCATGTTTATGAATGAAAATGCGTTTACTTTATTTAAAAACAATATTGAGCAGATTGGCTGTTTTTTTTTTAAAAACAATATGTAGCAGATCTTGTTAAGCATACATTTCGGCTGTAGATTAACTAATTCCTCAGTGAGGTCTCCTTTTCAATTTGTATCTGTACCCAGCTGTCATTGAAATTTGAGATACATAGATTTACTTTGTTGAGGCATACATATTGATCTGAAGAGCTATGGGTAACAGTTGTATCATTGTCTTGGTTGTCCTACTTGTACAATGTTACTAAGCTGTTTATTTCCTCTAACTTCTCTCTGCTGTATTTTTATTCCTGAAATCCATTTCTCCATGAGTAACCTGTTTCTGTCATTCTGGTATGGTGCACCAGAAGCAACACTACTGGTAAACAGTATCTGAAAACGGATTTGACAGGATTATAGATTTTCCCCCTTCATTTATCATCATATCTGTTGCTAGGGCTATTTTCTCAGCTTCCTTATCTTTCCCGTTAAATGCATTTTCTGTAGTTGGTAGAAGTATCATCTATTCATGTCCTTTCATACTTTAAAAATAAATAAAAATCTTTATCTTGTTTTTCCTTTGGGACCTTATGCAGGTTGCCCAGATCAGTACTTGAACTGTCTAAGAAAATGATAATGGAATCAAGTCGGAATCCTATGGCAGCAGCTGTTGAAAAGGAGGCTGGGTGGATGCTCTTGTCCTCACTGCTTGCGTGCATGCCAAAAGAGGTACAGTAATTGGTTTGTAGGTAGAATTCAATTTCTCCTCTTTTGTTTCTCATGGTGCTATTTCATTCGATGCAGGAACTTGAGGATCAAGTTTTTGATATTCTTTCTTTATGGGCTTCTGCATTCCAAGGAAATCCAGAACGCCATATCAGTGAAACAAAGGATCTCCAATCTAACATAAGGTTAGATATGTAAAACTTATAGAAAATGATTTATTACAATTTGAAGAGAACTTATACATGGCATGTTAGATATGTTAAAATATATTAATTTGACATGCCTAACCTGCCATGTGTAAATAACATATCTAACCTGCCTAGTGTAATTTTTCCTCAAAAAAAACAAACAAAGATGTGTTAAACTTTACAGAAATATTTATTAATATTTTGGTAGGATTTTAGGAAAAATTACATCTGGGTAATGACACGGTGACGGTGACCTTGTGTGCATCTACTGTTCAATATCATTTTAGTCAGCGCAGATCCTACATTTCGGATGAGCAAGTTTCCCAACTCTGACCCACATTAGATGGATGGATACAATAACTATGAGTGATTTATAGTGCTTTATTGAGACACGTAAACATCTATAAGTGCTGCATATATCTTCCAGGCCTTTTGCTGTCAAGTATGCCACTAGCCAGAAAATAATGATAAAAAAATGAACTTCAAGATTGAAGAATTCATATTTGTTTTGTAGGAGATACCATACAATGAATCTTCCTTGTAAGACTGAATGAGTGTGTCACTGGTCCTTGAGATTTCTCAGTTTTCAAAAAAGATTTTTTAGTTACTTGGAATTCATGCAAACTTAGCAAATAGAAGAACACAATGTAAGCTAATTACCCGTAGAGCTGATACCGACTAGCTTCTTAGGTTTGGATGTTATTGACACACTAGCATTATTCATGAGTCTTCAATTTTGTCTGGAGATTGTATTGCATTGTAGGAACAGGTGTGAAATATAAAGAATCCCTACTTTGAGAGAATCTCTAATTTGTTCCTAAAGGCAATTGAGTAATGACCTAAATGCAGTGAAATGGACGTTGATGATTCATATATCTTCCCCACCTTATTTTGTGTTGAGGTGTAGTTGTTGCATTTTTATTGTTGAAATCTGTTTGTTAGTAAAACAGATAATATATGACGCTCTGCTGGGTATACATTAATATAATTTCTATACTTTAGTCTCGTTTTGTTCTTCATTGCAGCATTGTGTACTTTATAAAAGATGTTCAAGAAATATCACTTGTGGGGCTGTACAATTTAATTAAAAAAACCTTCATGTAGTTTTGTGAAGTCTGAGACTGTTTTATGACTTTGTGAAGATCGTTTTTTTTGGTAGTGTATGGTCTGCAGCAGTGGATGCATTGACAGCATTCATAAAGAGTTTTGTCTCTTCTGGTGCTATGAACAAGGGGATCTTACTTGAACCAGTTTTGCTATACCTTAGTAGGTAATGATATATGTGAAAGAAGCATCTTCTTATATATGTTTTCTGCATGATAAGTCTTATGCAGCTGTAACTTACGTTTGTGGAATTTGCTAACACAGGGCTTTATCATATATATTGCTGTTGGCAGCCAAAGACCAAATGACTTTCAAACAGGCATCAGACATATTTATCATCAAGACACTAATAGCCTATCAGTCGATTTCAGATCCAACTGTATATCGAAGAGACCATGCCCGTCTTATTCAGATATGTGCAACTCCTTATAGGTGAATGTTTGATCCAGCTCATCAGCTGTGACACAGCTATGTATTTCCCTGGCAGGGTCATTCCATTTCTTTTCTACAAGGGCATCTATGTTCCCCTTCTCTTTTCATTTTTTGGAAGAGCTACTTCATTATTTTTTTCTTTTTGGGGGACAGGGAAGCTTCCAAATGTGAGGAAAGTTCATGCTTGAGGATGCTGTTAGACAAAAGAGACGCTTGGCTGGGTCCTTGGAAACCTGGCAGGTACTTAGACTAAAATCATGGAACTTGTTCCTTTCTTTCTATGGATCATTTATTATTTCTGGGGGATTAACTTTATTTTCACAATCATGGTATGGTTAATGATGTGCACATCGTACCAAATGTTGTCATCTTCTGACCTGGTAGTGATAGCTCAATGTACAAATTAGTCATTCATCTTGTTGATTGTTCAACCAGGGATTTGTTCGAGGATGAACTTCGCTCATTTCAAGGTGGAAAAGATGGTCTGGTACCATGTGTATGGGCTAACGACCTTCCGAGCTTTCCTAAGGTAACGAACTTTCGTGAATAGGTTCGCTTTTTAGGAAAAATATGATTTGCTTGACGCCATACAACTTCAGAAACCATGAGGAGCTTTCCAATTCCCCCCTCCCCCTGTTTGATATCCATTACTAATACATGTTACTGATCATGAAGCCGGAGACTATAAGCAAAATGTTAGTAAATCAGAAGCTCCTCTGTGTTGGCAACATATTTGCTTCTGAGGTAAGTGACTATGGTTGATACGTTAGCCAAGTAGATATGGAGGCATTGGTAGCTTGCAACTTAGTATGTCATTGTTCCTCTCAGGATGTTGGGGGAATGCTCTCACTCCTAGAAATGGTTGAGCAGTGTCTGAGAGCTGGAAAGAAACAAGCTTGGCATGCTACCAGTGTTACAAACATATGTGTGGGCCTGCTATCTGGCCTGAAGGTGATCTAAATATTTTGACTTCTTCTGGCTTATCTGGAGTTTTCATTCCTTACATCTGCTTCTCTTGTGCTTGCCTTCCTCACAGGCCTTGCTTGCTTTACGTCCTGAACCCTTACCATTGGAAGTACTTGGTTTGGCACAGTCTATATTTCAGGTTCTTCACTATATTTAATGTTATTTTGGTGCTATTGCTATCCTTTACCCTTTTCAGTGTTTCTTAGCTTTAGATGTTTACCTTGACAGAACATTCTGGCTGAGGGTGACATCTGTGCTTCACAACGCAGAGCATCATCTGAAGGACTTGGTCTATTAGCTCGTCTTGGAAATGATGTGTTTACTGCCAGATTGGTTGGTTCCATTTTGTATTTTTCATAACCTCCTGGTTCTAGAATAGCTTTCCGAGTTGCATCTAGTAGCGTCATGCTATTGCATCCCTAAGAACCTCAATTATCCATTAGTGTTCATCTTTTTTTCGTCATTTTAACTGTTACGTATCACTGCAGACAAGAGTTCTCCTTGGTGATATAAATTCAGCTGTAGATTCAAACTATGCTGGTTCAGTTGCACTGTCACTTGGTTGCATTCATCGCAGGTAAGCTTGGGTGATGCAACTTAGTATTTACCTTTCTTGCATGAATACAACTACCGTTTACTTTCATTCTCCCCTTCCCTCCAAAGAACAGATCTTTGATGTTGGTAATTATGCTGAACGTTTCAACTATAAATGCACCATAATTCTGATAGTCCATGAGCAGCAAATCAAATTGATGTGCAAAGCAGTATTTAAGGTGAATAAAGGTGTAACGGCAATGGTTGATTGTCTGATGATTATAAAGCATTCTTGAAACTAAAATTATCTTCCTGCACTTAGAGTGTCTGAGTATGCTGTTTGAATTGTTTCTTGTTAGTTATCGAAGTCCTCATTCAATTAATCCTTCTTACAGCGCAGGGGGGATTGCATTGTCAAGCTTGGTTCCTGCTACTGTTAATTCATTTTCTTCTCTGGCTAAAAGTTCAAACACTGGCTTACAAATTTGGTCTTTGCATGGTCTACTGTTGACTGTGGAGGCGGCTGGATTATCCTATGTTTCTCATGTTCAGGTATCCATATTCTCAGAATGTTATGCATCGGTGTCTCTGTGAGCATCAGTTATCCGCATTGTTTGATAATCATTGTTTGGTATCCTTCATCTGATTTATTATGTCAGAAGTATAATAAAGTGATATATGCTAGAAACTCTCAAACTTCAGCCAGCTCCTTATGGCTCTCTCTTGAGGATGTTACTTTCAAGAAACTAATGTCATATTGGATCTAGTGGAAGAAGTTGAGATTTACAGTTTTGAAGAAGGGGACCATTGGCTATCAAAAACGTGTTCTGTTAATAAATCCACTAAGATCTACTTGGCTACCTTCGTTCAATCTGCATCTATTGTCCATTCTACTATATATTGCTATGTTATCCAGAGCATTTTGTGTCATCTTGAGATTTGTGAGTGGGTGATCATCCTTCCTTGTGCTCCTCCTATTGAAGTCCGATCAGGATGAATTTTGATTCAGCAATTTTCTTGAGTTCACTGTTTGGTCTTTTAAGCTTCTCTGCCTGATATGTTATAATTTCATTTTTACTATCTGTTTCCGTTTTGATTTTTGATGTTCATATTGCGGCAAGAGGTTACCCTCTGATGTGAAAAGCAAGAAAGGCTAGATTTGTTATTTGGCACCTCTAGGTTCTAAATTCTAATTCAACTTTTTGTTTAAGCCTGAAGTTTCCGATCTTCATTTACTTTCAGGCGACACTTAGCCTTGCCATGGATATTCTGTTGTCAAATGAGATTGGTTCGACTAACCTGCAGCAGGCAGTGGGCCGCCTTATAAATGCTATTGTTGCTGTCCTTGGTCCTGAACTTTCCCCTGGCAGCATTTTTTTCTCGCGCTGCAAGGTTAGTCAATTCAATTATAAGCTTATAATCTGTATTACTGATCTATATAGAAGACGCCAGCAATACCTAAAGAAAACAAAAGTGCAAGTAACTTCCCGAAACTCACTTGCATATGCTAGAAAGCTAGTTTTGTGTTAAGCGAACTTTCTGAGATCAATAAGATTCTAGAATTGAGAAATGTATACGTCATTTCTATACTACCTTTTTATGGTTTCATATGTGCAACTAAGTATATGTTATTGATAAATGAAAGGATCACATCGTGGTTACAATTGCATCATAAGTCTCCAGACATTCGTTAAACTCATCATGTTTTTGAAGTTTCTCTATACGTAGTCAAATTTAATGGAGGCAAATATCAGATTCATAATGTAGTATTTGTTATGAAATCAATATTTATAATTTCAGTCATGTCCTGGCATATTTCATTGTGTTATTGAAAATTTTACTAAAAGTTGGGAGTGCTAGACAAAATGACCTATTATCATGCATTCTTTTAACATACAGAGCTCTTTAATTTGTTTTTTATTACAAGGTTAGGAACTGTGTTTTCATGTCACTAATCACTATCACTAATCATAATAGGTATAAAATATTTTCCATGGGTAACACATGCAAGGAATAAATCTTCTACTCCTTGTTGGGTTTGTTAGCATATACATCTTTCAATATTTTGTTGAAGTGGCTTTTTCACTTCAGTAGTAGCAAAGCTTTTTTGTTTACTAGATCTTTTAACTTGTTATGTTTACTAGATTTCTAATTTTACTTTTTCAGTTTCATTCTAATCATGTGTTTTCCTTCAGTCTGTCATTGCAGAGGTCAGCTCTCGGCAAGAGACTGCAACACTTTATGAGTATGGCCACTTGTATTTCATATATTTTGTCCCCTTTTTGAATCTATAAACCAAGTAAAACGCAATGGTTTTGAGGCCGGTCTGGTTTAGGTCTCAGGGGCACATGAAAGTTCAGTAGACTACACCTGCTTCATCTAGTTTTGTAATACTCATATGGATTTTCTTGAGTGTTTGAATTTTATTTTATTTTACTTGTTAATTTGAAGGAATGTTCGATTCACTCAGCAGCTAGTTCTTTTTGCACCACAAGCTGTTACTGTGCACCATAATGTGCAAACACTGCTCCCAACTCTATCCTCAAGACAGGTAATGCTTTCTCTACCATGGAAAAAATGGGTGGGTGGTTCTGGGATCGACTCCTTTCTTAGATAATCTTTTGAGTACTGAAGCATCTGAATTTCATTTTCAACAGCCAACACTGCGACGTTTAGCTTTATCCACTCTGAGACATCTCATTGAAAAGGATCCAGTAAGTACTTGACTGTGACCTCTATGTGTCATCCTGTGCTTTAGATATTTTGATGCCTTAAGGCTAGGTTTTGCAAGTTATTAGGGGTATGAACAGAACTAAAACAGTTTTTATGCTTTAAACCTCTTTGTTGTTTACTGAATAGCTTGCTATATACTAATCAAGACAGGCTAATATTCATGAATCAAATTGATTGTTTTAACTCTAGTAACACAACTTCTCTGTTTAAGTCTATGTTAAACAGAAAAATGTTGTTATCAGCAATAAAATATACTTCTTCATAAAGCTAAATACTTGAAGATCCCTTAAGCCCTATCCAAAATATATATCCCATGTATGAAACTATAAACACCAAGAGATTGCAAGTATTCATTGACCAAATCCAGAATAGGTGAAAGGAATGAAAACATTTGCACATAACAAGGTTAATGTTCTTCTTCAAACTTTCATCTCCTCTTTTGGAGATACCCTCTACGTTCTCCTCAGCATGTGGCTCTGGAAGAATGCATTGTACACTCTGTTAGCATCCTTAAATAGGCCCCCCAAGAATCTGTCAGAATTAGGAACATTTTAATCAGAAGAAACCTTCTTTTTCTGCTGAACTATGGTGCATGTGTGGCCGTTTACTAGCACATATGCACTGGCCTTCTATGCACCTTCTGGGTATATTCTGGTGCAGCTTCATTGTCATTCTGTAGTCTTTTGACGTAGCCTTAGAACTTCACACTTTTTTAGCACAGCTGCACTAACATTGGAATTTGTGTTATTTTGCTCACGCAGCTGCAGAAATCTTTCAATGCAGCTGCACTGAGCTATTCGATTCCTTCATCTTTTTTTTTTCATTCATGATCATTTCTGGAATTAAGTCAAGTGTGTTATCTTACCAGGACCTATCAAAAGCAAGTAAGTGTGAATAAACAAATAGTTACCTCAAGACATGTAAACAATAAGAGATTTCAACTGATTGAGTCGATATATAATCAACTCAATTCCAGAGAGAGAAACAGGAGAGCTTTTGAAGGAGAGTGGAGTGGAGTTTCTCCAAGTTGAGGACTGTCTTTGTTCCCTTATTTTCTTTTGGTGCGCACAGAGAGTTCCCTGTTGTATAGATGATTGGAGTTTGTAAACAATCACATCTTTTTGTAGATGCTTTACCTTTTGGTATACCCCTTGTATACGTCCATTTTGACCATGTTTCCACCAATATATTTACCTGATAAAAAAAATCAACTCATCAACCTGCCCTTCCTTCTTCCTCTTCTTTCTACCAATACACCTCCCCCCTTCCAAACTCAGAATCTTTAAACTTTTCCCTGTCTCGGATCTGAGGGCAACCCCCTCCTTGCTTCTCCCTGGTCATTTCCGCATACCCATTCCTGTATCTAGAAGAGCCCATTGAAATCATCAGCCAAGTTAATATGCTTCCTACCTTTTGATTTTTTGTTGAAGTCCTTCTGCGCCTGTTAGGGAGGCTTTGCTGAGTACTTTTGATGACTTCTTTCATTGTTCGACATTCAACTGGCAAGAAAACTGCTCCCATAATTCTTTCCGCATGGAAAACACAACATGTGAAAATTATACTGCTAAGAAAGCACTCTTCAAATAAGAAAAGTAATGTGTGCTTGAGATCTTTATGAAGAAACAATAAATATAGAAATTTTAGTAGATCTATTTTCAATTCAATCCTACAGTTTCCAAGTTCCGATTTGTCTGCTTTGCACTATATCTTAATACAGATGCTTGATTTTATGCAGGGGTCCATTATGAATGAACATATAGAAGATACATTGTTCCATATGCTGGATGAGGAAACTGATGCTGAGTAAGTTGATTATGCCTACACAAGCTGGTCCTAAACCTTATCTCACTTTGATTGTTCTCTAATTTGGTGATTGCTTCTTCTCTCTTTGTTTGTTTGGGTTGGCTTATTACTTCTAGGTCTAGCATCTGGCATTGCTTTCTTTTTTAGGATATATGAGTTATAGATTCAGATACAAGGACACCATAACCAGCTTCCAATTTTTTAATAGTTGTATTTTTATAGAAAATTGTAGTCAAAGAAATAAAAGTTGACTCCCAAAATATTGATAGTATCATAAACTGTTATTAAGGGAGTAACTATTTGAATGAGACTAGTTTTTATAACCATGCATCTTCTGTCTTTACCCCATGAAAGTGCTTTCTGTATTTCTCTTTTTGTTGCTAGCTTTGCCTGTCTGAGTGCTCTATACTAATCTACCTGGACAGATTTACATTTGTTTTTTTATTTGCTATACCTTTTTGCTTAATTGTCTTAACCTTTTTCCATTTACCTGCAAGTTGATGCTTTCAAATTTTTGTGTACTAATCTTGCACCGTACTTAGAATTTTTTCAACTTTTGCAGGATTGGAAGCTTAGCACGAACAACAGTTATGAGATTGCTTTATGCATCATGTCCATCACGGCCATCACAATGGCTATCAATTTGCCGCAACATGGTAATTTTTATCTGTATCACCCCTGATATTTGTAATCTGGCCGGCATCTTCCAGAACTAGTTAAGCTTTTCTAAAGATTAAAAGAGTGCAGTCATCAGATGAAACCATTTTACTTCTTTAAAACTAAGCTAGACTGAACAGGGTAAATTGATTCTTCAGAACTTCTCTATTAAATATTTATGATCTTATTGAAGGACTACGTTGCAAGTTAGAATCAGTTATCATATGACTGCTTGTAATTCACAACCCTGTGTCAAGCATTTATGCTCTCTGCAATCTATACCTTGCCTGTCTAGCATTTTTGTTTTCTGTCACATGGCTTGTTAAGCTTCCTTTCTTGTTCTTTTCTAGTGTTTTATCCTGGTGATCAGAATTCTTCACTGAAATTATTTATTGTGCATAGGTTCTTTCGTCATCCTCAAGAGTGCTCAGCACAAGTGACAGTTCACTAAATGATTCTTCAAGTGGTCTGGATGGTAACACTAGACTGAATACTGGGGATGATGATGAGAACATGGTGTCGAGCTCCCAAAACCGAAACTTTCAAGGTTATGGAAACAATCATTCCATTGTCTATCCTCCTAGGGACAAGCACCTCAGATATCGAACAAGAGTTTTTGCTGCAGAGTGAGTGTTGCTTTCCTGGTGTATCGTGACTGATGTTAAGCTTATCCCTCTCTCTGAGCAATTTTGGTTATATGCTCTCCTCTTAGTTTCCTTGCGCTGTAGCTATCCTGTATGCCCATTTGTAAGCATTTTCTTCTGACATCATTTCGATCTCCGTTGTTCCCTGCAACCCACCATTCAAACTCCTCGCATAATCAGGCAAGGGAGTTGTTATGAACAAATATAAAACAATTCCAAAAGGACAATGAAATGCCAAGAACAGAGACGGTAAATCATTAATGCCAAAGAAGCAGAAGAAATGAAATAAATGGAATATTGAAGGCATCTATCTTCTGCTATTGTGGTGTCCAACATTACCACTATAGGTTGCTAGTTAGATAGTATTGAAGTTCTTTACACTCAGTGCCCACTTCAATGTATTTTTTTCAATTGAAGTTGTTGTCACCTTGTTAAGATTACACAAATTTTAATGTCATCCTGCTGTACCTTGTTATTACCTTATCCTTTGTCTTCCTTGTCTGGATGGATATATGGCTATACTGTTCTTTTGGAAAAGCAGTGCACATGATCTTTTTTTTGGTACACTGGAAAGAACTAAACTAAAATCATTCAAAAGGTACATTGCTTAAATCTGCTAGGTGCAAAAACTCCATACCCTTCAATGCATCTTCCCAAACTAGCAGCTCTTGTTCATTTCTGTGACCTTCATTCAAATTTGCACATTGGTTAGTCTCTCTCCAGATGTATATGTATTTGTCTTGGTGGTTTCTAGCAAGAATCTGCAATCTGCAATAATAGCCCTAGAAAGGTGATATTGTATGTCATCTTCTTTTATGAGTTTGACAATAAAAATAACTCTTGATACCCCAGTTCTTTATGCTGCAACCAAAATGAGGCTAAAGGCAACAAGAATAAGTGTAGTTAACTAGTTCAGTTAACCAAATAAGTGTTTCATCGAATTAGCCTTTCAGAACTGCTTCTGCTCATTTACTTAATGAGTGTATCAAGATCTTGGATTGGTGTATTGATGCAATTGCATACAATATTCTCCTGATCCGCAAGCTTATGTGCTCTGAAAATTACAGTTAAAATAGAATCCTCCCTTAGTTCCAGTTTTATAAACTGCCCTAGTCCCTACTCGTTCTTCTCTTTGGCTCTCACTTTGTTATCTCTCCGGGAGAGAATCTTTTCCTATATATTAATGCGCATTATTTCTTCAAATTACTGTCTTGTTAAGAAATTTGTTTTGTTTGTTATTCTCTGACATAATGTATCCTTCTGAATAATCTTCTCTGAATTTTAGGTGTTTGAGTCATCTTCCTGCAGCAGTTGGAAAGAATCCAGTGCATTTTGATATAGCATTGGCAAGACAGCAGCCTGCCAGTGGATCGACCTCTGGAGACTGGCTGGTTCTTCAATTGCAAGAACTAGTTTCCCTTGCTTATCAGGTGCTATACTTGACATCAACCCTTGTTGCACTTATGCTATTAAAATCAGCTGTGGTGAGGGAAATAAATTGGTTCTTTCCCATTACATCTTACAGATCAGCACAATTCAGTTTGAGAACATGCGGCCAGTTGGTGTGACCCTATTGAGTACTATTATTGACAAGGTACTCATTCAATTATTCGGTTAGCCTTTTCCCTTATGGTCATTTCAAATGGTATAGCATTATCTATTAGGCAATACCCTATAAGTTTGGCGTTAAGTTTTATCATTTGTAAGTCCATATATATATAAACTACAACAATTTGATGCCTTTTTATCTCTATATTTCAGATTTTATAGACCATGCTAAACAAATAAAAGTAATATACTTTCTATTGCTAGATCAATCATCACTTATGCTCAAAAAGAACAAGATGGAATTTCAGGACAACGCCTAAGTTAAAAGAAATCAGATGCCTGCTAGAGGGCAATACTCAAATTGCTAGTTTCGAAACACGGTGTGAAGAATGTGGAGGAAGAAGAGATTTGGGAAACGTATTGCTTGATTATTTCCTCAAGCATGTTAGGATTTAGAGGGTGTTTGGATTGGCTTAAAAGTTTGGTCAAACCTACTTTTAAGTCAGTTTTTGACTTCATGAAGTGTTTGGCTACTATAAAAATAACTACTTAAAATAAGTTAGAAAGTATTTGACAAAGTTAAAAATAACTTAAAATAAGTTTAAAATGACTTGAAAAAAGTTAAAAACCAAAAGTAGGCCTCTCCCTACTTTTTTTTTTACTTAAAAGTTACTCTCTTCGTTCCATTTTATGTGACACTTTTCAGATTTCGAGATTTAAACAAGTTTTTTTTTTTTTTTATAACAAGGGAAACCCGCAGCCGCGACCCTTTGGGTGTGCACAGGGTAAAACCCCCATTCCTATGGAATAGCTCGCAAACCACACAAGAGAGGTAACCCGCACTGAGCTCGACCCAGAAGGCAAACCCCTTGCTTTTGCTAGCAAGAGGTTTCGAACTTGAGACCTCCAACATGAAAGTCCCAAGCCCAAACCATTGGGACAGAGGGAGTACTTTTTTTAAGCCAATCCAAACGGGCTCTTAGTAGGCATTTGGATCGACTTATTTTAAGTAGCTCTTGGCTTTTAAAGCTCTTTTTTAATTTTTGGAGGTGTTTTGGGTAAGACTAAGTGCGTTGAAGCACTTACTTTTAGGTAAGAAAAGTACAAAAATAAGCTAAAAGGCAAAAGTTGGGTATGACCAACTCATGACTTTTAGCTTTTAACTTATATAAGGTACTTTAAAAAGCCAATCCAAACACCCCCTTAATTAATTTTTATAAGAGATCTGGAAAAGGAAAAGAAAATAACTCATAATCCTTGATTATACAATTACAGGGATTATAAACATTTAGTCTTTTACGAGGAATAGATTCTCGCACATTAACGTTCTTAACTCTTGTCTTCATGTTGGAGCGTACATATTGTATATGCTCCTAGCTTGTCACCAAATGTACTTAATTCTGGACTCACAGTGATTTATTGGAACATCTATGAATTGATCATTGGAGTTGATGAAGCCAGTCATTATGCACCTGATTTTTGGGGCTGAATAAAATAACATACTTTTATATTTTGGTTCTTTCACGAAACACTGGATTCAAAGAAATGTGAATTGCAATTTGTTGTCACATATCAACTTCATGCTGTTACTATAAATTTCAGTTTGGAACATTGGACCCTGAGCTTCCTGGTCACCTTCTTCTGGAACAGTATCAGGTAAGTCCTTGGATCATTCTTTTTAGTTTTATCCTGCTTAGCAACTATATCTTCCTAATTATTTTCAATAACCAAATTTAAAGGCACAATTCAAAATGATGCAAAATCCTTACTGATATTAGCTCAACTAAGCTAGTTATGTCACTATCATTCAGGCCCAATTGGTTTCTGCAGTTCGAACTGCATTGGACTCGTCCTCTGGCCCTGTCCTATTGGAAGCAGGCTTGCAGCTCGCCACAAAGGTTGTTGAATACTTAGATACATGCATCTAGTTGTGTAATTTAATTGATACAAGTTTAAACGGGATCATGTGTGAATATTGCAGATATTGACATGTAAAATTGTTAGTCGGGATCAACTTGCTGTAAAGCGGATATTTTCATTGATTTCACGTCCTCTAAATGAATTCAATGACCTTTACTATCCATCCTTTGCAGAATGGGTCTCGTGCAAGGTTGGTTCACTCACGTCCAAAATATTTTCGTACGACTGTTTCTCTTTTCTCTAACATATTTATCAATGTATCTTTCCAGATAAAAGTGAGACTCCTTACAGCACATGCCTCTCTGAAATGTTACACCTTTGCATTCTTGAAAAATCAACAAAAGGAGATTACTGATGAATATTTAGCTTTATTGCCTCTTTTCTCTGAGAGTTCAAAAATTCTTGGAATTTACTGGCTCTGTCTTCTGAAGGACTACAGCTATATTAGGACTCAGTCATTTCCTAAAGAAAATGTGAGCTCATAGTTCGGTTTATGTTTCTGTCTTTTATAATTGATTTCATATTTCATGTCCAAACGGCCCTTAAAGTAGTTGCTTTCTCTTTCTCTCTCTTCTAATTCTGGCAATTTCTTTCCCATGTTCCTATATGCACTACATGCAGTGGAAACCGTTTCTTGATGGGATTCAGTCTACACTAGTTTCAACTAAGTTGCTGGCATGTCTGGAAGAAGCTTGGCCACTGATCGTGCAAGCGGTGGCATTAGATGCAGTTCCTTTGAACACTTACATAAAAGGATCCTCAGAAGCTGAAGAACAGTCTATTACAGACTTAATTTCGGGTTATAACATGGTTGAGTTGGGTTCAGAAGAATTTCAATTTTTGTGGGGCTTTGCTCTTCTTCTTCTATTTCAGGGGCAAGAGTCAGTTCTTGGTGAATCTAGGCTACATATTGGCTCTGTCAATACCATATTAAGTGGTGGCTGTGTTAGTGATGAAGTAAAGTCAATTGCTTTGGAGTTGTGCGAAGTTGCTCTGCCTGTGTTTCAAGTCCTGTTAGCGGAGAGATTCTTTAATGTAGGATTTCTCACTATGGATTCTTGTCAAGAACTGCTGCAGGTACTTTCAGTGTCTTGTTCTTCATGCTAAGTCACTCTAATGTAGTTTGGTTGTTTGTTCTGTCTGATTCACATTATGGATGTAATATTTCTTGGATGTGCATTTTAAGGTTCTCTAGACATCACATAGGTGATCAACTATGCAAAACCTTACATAGATATTGCCAATGATCAATTTGTTTCTTCTTAGAGAATAGCAATGTTGTCATTCTTCAGCTTTTGACATTCTAATTCTGAACCTTGATTATCATCAACCTTGAAATGCTAGTTTCAGCGATTGAATCTTGAAATTTTCTGGCATGTGCTTTATTTGTGGGTTTGTGCAAATTGCTTACTTGGTAATGAGTAATGAAAAGCTATAACCAATTAGTTACATGGTATTATGGAGCCACCAGAGCACTACCTGATTAAATAAATGGAGCTACCAGAGCGCTATCATTTGGAGTTCCTATTACCCATTCTTATGAAGCTAGAGAGTATGCATTTTGCACAGTGGATTAGGGAAGTTACCCGTTCTTCTAGTATCCCAAAATCCTCCTTCATTTCCTTCTTATCGTCTTTTTTCTGATGCAGTTTTTTGGGTGGGTGGGTGGGTGGTTGGGGGAGTCTTAGGGAAGTGCGAAATCATTATTTTAGTGAAAAAGGAGAAGGAATATCAGTGGATTAACATTTTAGTTTCTACACTAGGAGGTGCAGGAAGTGTTAGGTTAGATATTCTCATTTGATGTGCCTTTCGCGAGGTCTAATCAAAGCTCAAAATTTAATTGGATGCAGGTTTGCTTTTTCTCCATTTTTGTTGAAGATACATGGGACAATTTTGCCATCTCTATTTTATCACAGGTAACATCCCATTTCATGTCATGATCATGCTATTACATTCAAGATGTTGTTAATGAAGGGTCTCTCCATCAATTTAAATGAAATTAATATGCACCCTGGTTTTATCTTTGTTGCCTTTAACTTTCTGTGTTGCGTATGATTTCCTTTCATGTATGGCCTTTTGGTTGTCATTTTAAATATTTTTTGTGTAATCTAAAGGACTTGATGCCATAAAGTTCTTTTATGGTTTTATTTTGGACGTATTTTCTTATAGTAGATGCAGGAACATATTTCAATTGCTTATTTATATGTGCATAAGAGCCCCATAAAGATCTGTCTTTTTAACTTCTTGTTTCTTTCGGTTTGTTTGGTAGATTGTGCAGAACGGCCCCTTGGATTTCCTAAAGACCGAAAGTTTTGTGTATTTAGTATCAGAACTTTATTTGGCGCTTCTTTTTAAATCCTTCACAAGGTACCACTTCTTTTTGATGAAGTCAAATTACCTTATTCATGAACAGTAAAAAAGTAATTTTGAACTAACTTGCTTTCTTTTTGTCAGTGCAACTTCTCAATACCATTTAAGCTGGGACGATATTGTTTCTGTCTTACTTACCACAGCACCAACACTTTTAAAACAATATGAGCCAAAGGTGGGTGTCATGTTTTACAGACAGTTCCTTTTGGTCTCTAGTAAATATTTTTAAGCTTCTACTGTTTCCACGTCTCAATTTTTCATCCGTTGATAGTTAATCATTTTTTTACGGTTTTCATGCAGATGGGTTTGAAATCAATTTTGGCTTTTCTTTTGGTTGGTTACAAGTGCATTGAAAGGGCTTCAACCGAAATTTCCCTTTCAAGAGTTCATGATTTTGTCCAGTGTCTAACTTCTGTGATGAAAACATATGTTACTGGTAAGCAATTCTCATAAGGCGCATTCAGGTCCTTCCTCTTTAGATTATTAGGCTGTAAAGAAAGCTTTTGAGCTTGTTTTAATTAGCATCTTGTTCAGTCTAGTACTCATAATTAACTCTTTCCCCAATGTATGGAGTCAGTTTATTTAATGTTTGTGTTTCTTTTCGCATGAAAAAATCAATCAAATATGCCTTGATCTCAAATTGGTCAGGGTCAGTTATACGACTCCTCTATATCCATTTCACTCTATTCAGGTTCTTGTCAATCCAGCGTTAAATAATTTGTCAGTTAATGCAAATTAGGCTCCAAACTAGAGATCCTTCAAATCTGGAAATTCTTGGAAACATGAAAAAAAAATATTCTTGAGCCAGATTGTGAGCTCCAAGTTAGATTGCATAATCTAGAGAAAGTGCTGTTTTCCATTTTTTGATTTCCAATCTTGAAGTAGTCCACAGTAACTTATTTATCGTACTTGAGTGATGGTTATTTGCTTTCAATACAGATATCTCTGAACTTGGAAATGACAGCATTGGTTACTTGATGACAATAACAAGAACTTGTCTGACTGCGAGTGTTATTTTGGCTGAGAATTGCACTAAAGGAATTCATCAGCTTGAGAATAAGAGGTCCAACTTACATAAACTGCTGCTGTTGAAGCTTGCTCTCTCTCTTGAACAGACTACTTCATTTGCTAAACTAGCTTTTGAAATTCAACTTCTTGAAGAAAATCAAGGATGTAAGCCAGTATTTTATGGCATGATATGCAATGCCACCCGGTGCTTCAGGAGTGCTCTTACTGATGCTGACATTCAGGTAAGCAGATCTTATTTCAAATGATGCTTTTGTTCACTGGTTAGCGTACATAATTTGTCTACTGCAGGTCCAAGCAATTGGGTTGCAAATACTGAAAGGCGTGCTAACAAGGAAAATCAATTCGGAGTACTCATTCTTCGTATTCTTTGTTGGGGAACTTGTTGAAGACCTTGGGTCTGTAATCCAGAAACTCTTTAAGGTAGCCAAAGTTCAGTTTTATGTATTTTCCACGTGTAAATTTAAATTCTTGTATTTGGCGCCAGGAGCTGGGGTGGACAATAGATTTGAATTTCGCGTTCTTACAGAACCTGATAGTTTTCTATTGATGGCAGACACCTATGAACAGGGAAGTGGTGGCTATTGCTGGGGAGTGTTTGAAGGTTTTAATGCTTCTTCAGACACTTTCAAGAACTAATGAGTGTCAGAAATGCCTAATGAATCTGTTTTTGGAAGCTGTTCTCCTTTTTACAACGTCAGAGAATTCTTCTCAGGTTCTGCTATGTATGAAACTTATGTTTGCTTTGTTTGCCTTCACTGGCTGATTGTGTTCTTGTTTACTTTGTAGGAAGCACGTGATTTGAAGATCACAACTATAAAATTGGTTACACAACTGGCTCAACTCCCTGACTCATCTGCTTGTATCAAGGAGGTTTTACTCACAATGCCCATGATGAGAAGACAACAATTGCAGGTTATAACTTTATTATAATATGTGCTCTTTCTTGATACTTTCTAGTTCTTCTGATATCGTAAGATTGACAAGTAAGGTAACTGTAGAGGTTAAGAACCTTGTACTACTTTCATACCTTGTTTTAGTATTAATTAAATGTTATTGTAGTTCGATTTTTTTCGGGGGGACAAAACTTCAGATCATTGTTTAATTTGTTGTCTTAAATGAATTTGAAATTTGATTGGAATATAGTTATATTTGGAAGTGCATCAAAAAAATTTTGATGTTTCAAAACAGTAGTAGCACAGAGATTGTCGCAAGGGAGTGCTTCTCTTATGTAGGGTCCACCAGCCCTTTCCCTTCTTTTGGGATTTTGACTGCGAAATCTGGCATCAAGGTTTTAACTGGAGATTTTTTCCTCTCTTAACACTAACGTCTGGCAGTAAACTATGGCTTTAAAGGATTTTATAGTTTTATGCATGTATTGAGTGGCTCAATATGACTTAATACAGTTTTGGTTAGCAGAAACCAATAAGATATTCATAGTATTGAATGTTATGCTTGCAGGATATAATACGTGCTTCTGTGATGCAAGACCAGAACCAGAAACAAGTCAATTCCACTGGACCATCTTTTATTATCAAGTTGCCTGCAAAAATAGAGGAAAGTAGAAAAGAGGAAATTATTGTTTCAGCTTCTTGCAGTGAAGAGGTGGAGGACAATTCCGAGGAAGAGGAAGAAGATGATTGGGATACTTTTCAGTCTTTTCCTTCTACGAACGAAGTTGATCCTACTAAAACTGCGTTCCAGGATTCTCGCTCAATTGAAAACACAATTTCAGATGATGGCTTTAAGGGAGAATCCATTTCTGTACCACAGGATGAGGTAGAAGAAACTACTGCTACAATTTCAGATGGTGGCTTGAAGGGAGAAACTATTTCAATACCGGAGGATGAGGTAGGAGAAATTACTGCTGAAAATCAAATGGCTAGTGATGATGAGACTCTGTCAGGCAATGCAGATAGCAGCAACCAGACACAGGATCTTAATGGTTCCCAAGATGGCTTCCATGATGACAAGTTATCTGATGCTCACCACATGGAGAAGGATAGAGCAGTGTTACACCATGGTGATGTGATCTTGCCTGATTCTCAGTCTGAGGTAGGAAAAGGCCCTGAAACGTGTGAAAATCTGGAGGTCCAAAAGATAACAGGCGGCAATTTGTCTTCTGAAGTGGGGGAACATGCTGAAGATGTAAAAGCACATGGTTCCTCTTATGAGGATCATCAGAGAAGTAGAGAGGAATCTAGTGAAACAAATGAAGGTGCTTTTCCGAATATTCAATCTGCTGAAATACAAAGCATGCCACTTGATGACCGCAATGAAGACATGAAAGAACAAATTACACTTGATGATCACCATGAGGATGAGGAAATGAGAGACATCACCTCAATCAAGGATCACCAAGAGGGGAAGGATTTGAAAGACACAACCTCACTCGAGGATCACCATGAGGAGAAGGATTTGAAAGACATAACCTCACTCAAGAATCACCGTGAGAAGAGAAAAACAGATAACGAAGACCAACCTTCTGATATAGATCTGTCTGAGCAGTCTCTTAAAAAGTTGGAACAAACTACACTTGATGATCACCATGAGGAGAAGGATATGAGAGACATAACCTCAGTCAAGGATCACCATGAGGAGAAGGATATGAAAGACATGACCTCACTCGAGGATTACCATGAGGAGAGAAAAACAGAAAACGAAGACCTATGTTCTGATATAGATTTGTCTGAGCGATCTCCTAAAAATTTAGAACAAACTACACTTGATCACCATGAAGAGAGAAATGCAGAAAACAAAGACCAGCGTTCTAATATAGAATTGGCCGAGCAGTCTCCTAAAAATTTAGAAGGTGACGAACTAGTCCGCCTTGACAAAAAATGATGACCACGTTAAATTGCCTACAAAAGTCCAGGGTCTCTTTTGACCCAAAATGATTAGCAGGAAACAGTTGAAGCCTATAATGGCACAGTAGGCTGTATATTGAAGTTAAAATACAGGGACACCAAAATTAGAAAAGGTCACCACAATAGGTTTATGTAAAGTTAGTATTATTGTTGACAATGTTTGGCAATATTTATTGAAGATAGAAGAACTATTTTAGTGCTGCGTGAGGTTAAGGTTTTTTCATTGTAAAGGTATTCTTCTCCATGAATGTACTGCAGAGTGCTATATATTGTTTATCAGCTAATGATTTTTTGCTAGAGAGCGATCAGAGATGCTTCTTTAACTTTTCATATGCCATAAAGTCATTTGACATAGCCACGTTGAAACACAACGATTATTTCCACTACATTTAAGGCAATTTTTTAAAACTTATCAACGTAATCTCTCCTAATCTCTTGAATAACGGTAGGCTTAAATTACCCTTCATTTTTATAAAATGATTTCATTGCCATTTTGTTTCTTAGAGATTTTGCCTTTAAACTTTGAAAAACGGTAGAAGACCACACACCATTATTTGGTTAGGAGTTCAATGAAAACTCAATTTCTATCAGTGGCTCTTTTGGAAATTAATCAGCTCTTAAGACGTAATTATTACTTGTTTAATATTTTCGACGTGATGTTTTTCTCTAATTGTTTTTGACGTAATTAAAAAAAAAACTGGTAAAAAGTTATATGACTCGAAAAAGAAAATTAAATGAATTTTATAAAGTAAAAATAAATAAAAGCAAAAAACTCTTGAAAAAAAATGGGTTTAACGCGGGTTCTTTGATTAAAAACAAAAGGGGTTCCCATATGACGGCGCAGCGCCCGTAAAGACTACGCTATCGTTCCGTTAGTATCTTCTTGAATTCCAAAAGACTTCAATTGCAGTAACCAATCAATGGTGATGGGAGAGAAGCCAAAGAAGCTATTAATTTTATATGCATCTGAGACTGGTAATGCCATAGACGCCGCTGAGCGTCTTGGCCGTGAAGCTGAGCGTAGAGGATGCCCCGTCTTGTTGCTCTCCGTTGATGATTTTGACCCTGTAATTTTCCTTTCCTCTCCTCATTGCTTCAGAAACAATTACAGGTCTAATTAGTTAATCATTCTTTTTGTTAGAGTTCTCTACCGGACCAAGAAATTGTAATCTTTGTGGTCTCAACTACAGGTCAAGGGGACAACCCAGATTCTATTAAGGTTTGTTTGTTATCTCCATTAAGCTTCTCGTGTGTTTATTAGGTCCATGATATTTGATGTTTCTTGTAGGTGTAACTCCTGAAGACACTGTACATAATTGTAGTTTCTTTCTTTTTTTCGTTTTCTCGTTTTCTTGTCTTTTCTTGTAGGTGTTTTGGAAGTTTCTCTTGCAAAGGAATCTTACCCAGAACTGGCTTAGTAGAGTCAACTATGCTGTGTTTGGCTTGGGTGATTCAGGCTACCAGAAATATAATGTACACACTCGCTCTACCTAATAATACTTTTCATTGTTTATCTGCTATTTTAGCTAAAGATTTTCCAAAAGTAACTCGGTCTGATTTGAAGATTTGGATCAACTGGTTCAGTTCTCCCAGAGAATCTTGATGTCTATAATTTCAATTTGATAGGTATCCCATAGCACAAAGTCCAGATATGGGTTCTTAATGAATCATGTAACCAATATGCAGTTATACCATTCTCCTAAACAATACAAGACTATGAGTAGAACCAATCTCATTAGTTTTTGTGACTTAACAAGGGGTCAAAAGTTTATTCACTAATGTAAGGAGAATAATTTAGTTCTAATGTTTATAACAGCAAAATGGTTGATGACTAATATCTCAATACTTCACCAAATTACGAACTGTCACCAGCTATATATTCATTTCAAACAGCTGAAATCCATAACTATAAACTGGAAGAGAATGGTAAAGCACTGTATGGAGCAGAGAAGTCGCAAAAATGATTCTTCAGAAGTTGACTAGGCTTTTATGTTTTAACATGTTTTCATTGTTACTACATAGGAGGAACAGGGGTATCTACATCCTTTAAATATTTTCAATGCCCATGCATACAACAAGAATATGCTTTGCCATTTTCATCTCCTCAATGACTGGACATCCATTTTCATCTCCTCAATAACTAGGGACAGAATGATCGTATTAGTCATTTGGCGAATCCCGTATTTGAAAACCACTCTGATAAGTGAACGGGAACCCTATCGTCAGCTACGCAAGAACTTTACCAATATAGTCATATCATCTTGGAAAGTTTAGGGCCAGATTCTGGAGTGAATCCAGTGACCCAGGCACCAAGCCTACGAGATAGAGCTTATTGTTGAATTTCGAAATCAAATCTAGAGAAAAAAGATTATATTTTCAGCAACCAACTGATTTCCATGCTTGGTGCAATCCTCGTACTTTAATGTGCTTGAGAGATTATAATATCCTTCTTGACAGTTCTTATTTAACTGTGCATCACTAGTTTATGTTGACAAAGGTGGGAATTGGGAAAAAGTGAAAGAAAACATGATATTAGGATACCTCAACTGTACTGACAGAACAACCCCAGAACTGTGGAAAGAGAATGGTACTCTGAGGAGAAATGATAATAGCAGAAAGAAAATCCTTAGGGGTCGTTTGGTTTGAAAATGAGTTATGATGGGATAAGTTATGATGGGATAAGTTATGTTGGGATTAGTTATGATGGGATAAGTTGTGCTGGGATTATTTTTTATTGAGTGTTTGGTTTGTTGTATTCAAAATAATAAATCTTAAGAACAACATATAAGTTTACTAAAGTACCCTTCATGGATGTGAAAAGTAATGTACAAAAAGTGTTTAAAGGGATATTTTTGTCATTTAGTCATTTTATCCCAGGATAAGTTATTCCGGGATTACTATACCACCCATGAGAAGGGATAACTTACCCCGGTACTAATTATTAATCCCAGGATAAGTTATCCCAAACTTCCCAACCAAACACTAAATTAAGAGCCACAAAATAATTATCCGAGGACTATTTGTACCTATCCTTCACACCAAACGACCCCTTAAAGTTTAATCTTCCTACTTTTCTTTTTGAAACTCTTTTTACTCCAACTTTTTTGCCTTTTCTGAAATATAACTTTGGCGTGTTTTAGGCTTATCAGTTAAGTAATTGAAATTACTTTTCAACTTTGTCTTTCCATAAGATATATTTATTCCCTTTATAACAAAGACAGGTAGTGATCCTGGTCAATATCTGTGCTTTGTGTTTCTAGATGACTTTTTTGCTTGTCGGTTGATTTGTTGCCCTAGCAAATATTTAATCTAGAAAATTTTAGATTTATGAAATTATGTATTCCATCTTTGAATGTTGATGTATGGATTTTATTGCTGCAGTTCGTTGCAAAGAAACTTGACAAAAGACTTTCAGATCTTGGTGCGACAGCAGTGGTGGAAAGAGGTCTGGGAGATGATCAGCACCCTTCAGGGTATTGTTAACTTTTAATCTTGTAGAGGAATAGTAGATTTATTTTGCCTGATCATCTGCAGCGATTCCTGCATGAAGATCTGGCCTTCTGCACTGTGAATGCACATGTTATGTTGTGGATTGGTTGAATCAGGAAACACTCATAATGAAATAGGGTCTGAATTGTTTACCAATTCTCAAAAAAAATAAAAAAAATAGGGTCTGAATTTCATCACGTATCCTGTTTAGCTTGTCCTTTTCTTCTGTTGTTTCATCATCTTTCGTTTTTTTGCTCTTCTTTTGCCTCTTTTTGTGTGGAGAATGTAAGGATTATAATGTACTTCCCTAAGAATGGTGCTAACAATTCTTTACAGGTATAGCAAAAGGCAAAAGTATTCCCTTCTATTCCTGTAGGAATTCCAATTCCATAAATGCTAACACTGATTCAGCCTCATCTATGAATTCCTTGCACCAAAAGTAAAACAAAACAAAATTACCCTTTGGGGTGGCCCAGTGGTTTGGGCTTGGGACTTCTATGTTGGAGGTCTCAAGTTCGAAACCCCTTGCTAGCGAAAGCAAGGGGTTTGCCTTCTGGGTCAAGCTTGTTGCACCGGGCTTGCCTAGTGCGGGTTATCTCTCCTATGTGGTTTGCGAGCTATTGCATAGGAGCGGAGGTTTTACCCTGTGCGCACCCAAAGGGTAGCGGCTGTGGGTTTCCCTAGTCATCCAAAAAAAAAAAAGTTAAACAAAATTAGCAACAATTAAAAAAAATGCAATTAAACTTGATCATTTGGATTGAGTTAACACTATCTTCAAAGCACCTTTTTGAACTGAAAAATAATATTTTTGAACTAATCAAAAGCACCTTTCTGTTAACTTCTGTCCAAACAAGCGTGTTGTTTCATCATCTTTTGCAATTGTTAAGAAGGAAAATCCAATGTGATATACAGGATGATTATTTGTCCATTTAATAATTATTCAACTAAACCACAGGGATTGAATGACATTAAACTTCTTCAATCTAACTCTTCAGGAGACAGATCTAAAAGAATTTGCATGTTAGGATCTTGAATCTTCCTAGTTTTGTAGGTAATGGTAATTTAAGAATACAGAAGTTTTTGCTCTCTACGTGATTGTAGTTGATTACATGTGCTGAAGCTTCTTTACATTAGGAATACAATGGCTTTACTGCTTTGGAGAGGCTGCTCACCTGCTTATGTTGAGTGCTCCTCTTTCTTCGTTTCTTCTGAAATTTTTTCAAATACTCTAGCAGAATTTCAGGTTAGAGGGGGAGGGATGTTGGAGAGGGTAGAGGGGAGGCTCATTATCCACCGAGTTTCAAAGATGAAAAGACCGGATTTCTCAGTTATCATAAAAAAGAATTTTAGGAACTGCTCCTTGTCTATCACTTTATGTCTGTTCGCTTTATCATGTCATTCATCTGGTTATCATGGGCGCCATGAAGAATGTCTTGTTATTTAGCCGCTGTTCTATTCGAAGGTTGAATTGATGCATCAAATTTCCTTTTGCAGATATGAAGGTGCTCTGGATCCTTGGATGTCCACCTTGTGGAAAGCATTATACCAAAAAGATCCGAAATTATTTCCTAAAGGTCCAGAATTGATGACTTCAAATATGAGTTTGATGGATCAACCTAAAGTACAGATTACTTATCATGATGTTGCTGAAGGGACTTCAAACTTTTCATCTATCCCAGGTAACTTGCTAAATTGTACTTGAGGAATCAACATCTGCTTTAAACTTCAGGTCATTGTAGATTCAGTGTTCTGGCTGACAGTCAATAAAATTTCAGTGCATGAAAGCATTTATAAGCCTGGATTTATGGAGAAACTATCCCCTACAAGGAAAGATCACTATATATATATAAAACCTTTAATGATACAAAAGAGAACTCATACGTAAGTTTTTTGTTTTTTTGATAAGGAGAACTCATACATAAGTTTGTGTAGTTTGTTCTGGAGTACCTTCAGGACTATCAGGAATTTTTTACTTGTTATCCTGTCACTAATGAGCTTTGGAAAATCATTTTCTTTCTATTATTTTGATGCATGAGTGCATCTAATTATTGTTTCTTGTGCTTTTTGCTATTTGTTTTTCTGAATAAGCTGGAGTGTTTCTTATTTATTGTATGGCTTTTTTGGCCTAAATGCTTCTGTTAGTTGTCTTTCAACATGTAGTAGTGATAAAACCTGTGAATTTGCAGATGTCAAACTTCTCGAAATGCAGATTGAGAGCACGCGCTTCATATTGCCAGGAAAACTTTCTGGAAAGTACAGTCCCGAGTGCTTCTTAAAAATGGTACACGATCTCTATATACCTTTCTTTAGATTATGTGTCAATGCATGCACTGGAGCTGTCGCCTGTGGAGGTTGAATAGCTCCTGCTCCTGAAACAGAGAATTTTTGTTGTGGATTCACTTGTGATTCTTACCAAGCAAAAGTGATTGCAACAAAGTGCTAGTGTCTCTCTAGAAGAGTAGCATATATTCTGAGCATCTCTGAGCTCAAACAGAAATGACATATAATTGATATCATCCTTGAAGATATCATAATTAGTGTCATTCAGTTGAGGAATTTTTTTTTTTTTCATTAAGATGGAATTCTGAACCACTTCATCAACAAGATACATAACTCTTTTTCCTTGTGAGAAGTGCTTACTGCAGAAATATGGCACCAAAAACCCACTAAAGAGATGTTGCCAACACTTGTTTGAATATATTACTCTCTCTCTCTATCTATCTCTATATCTCTCTCTTCAATGGTGATGGTTGTGATGTAGGCATTGATATATTCTTTTTTTATTCACCTTATTGATGTAGGTTAAAAATGATCCATTAAGTAAGGCTGGCTCTGGGAAAGATGTCCGCCATTTTGAATTTGAATCTGTTTCATCTGTAAGTGCTGTACATTCTAATCTCTCTTTTACTCCTTTCACCTCATATGATCCTTTTGATGATTTCCTTTCTGATCTCAGAGTATTGAGTATGAGGTTGGTGATGTTGTTCATATTCTCCCTGGCCAAGATGCTGCAGCTGTAGATGCCTTCATAAAGCACTGTAATTTGAACCCTGAATCATATATCCGAGTATGTACTTGTCTACTTTCTTGACTCTCTTGCTGTCACTAGGACCCTGCTCCTTCAAATCTTCCTCCTAGACATTATTTTGTATTCATGCATCTTTAATATGGGTCTATTATCACATGGATTGCAAGTATTTGGAAATGTTAAGTGCAACTCAAAGGAAAAGTGTACAAGTATTGCAAAGGATTTGGGATATGGTAGACAAGGGAGCATTACCTAGTGGTAAAGACCCTGCACCTCTAATTTGGGATTTAATTAACCAAGGGAGCAAGTGAGAAAGGACCATTACTGGGCTCCTGAGTAGCGCATTTGGGGACTGCAGTTTACCATATTAAAAAGAACAAAAATAAGGAGTTCAAACTTCAATTAATTAAAGAGATACAATTAAAGGGAAAAGGCATTAGTACACCCCTGAACCAAGGTCGAATTTCCAGTTACACACTAACTTTCTGGGGGTCCTATTCTGAACTTTCTTAAAACAGAATAAATAACAGTGTGTTCTGTGGATCACTGTGCCAGCATGTATTCTGTGGGCTGTGTGGGAAGGAAGGAATTTTAGGTGTTTGAAGATGATTCTGCAGCTGTGCATAGACTAAAATACACTGTCCAAGTATTTTAGCTTTTGGGGGTTATATGAAGATTGTATATGACTGGTACTTTACTTGACTTCCTAAGCTCCATATGAGTACCTGTCCCCTTCTTGTGCTACTTTTGCTAATAAAATTTAACTTCAAAAATTTCAGTGGGATGGAACCTTTTGGAAGTTGAAGAAGTCAGAAATAGATAGGTAAGCAGCAGCACAAACTATTACAATACAGGCACCACCAAAACCTCCTTGTTGGAGAGCTAAGAGGGTGGGGGGATGGGGAATGTATTAGCACTTCTTGTGAGGGGATCGTATACAAAAATAGGTTAGATCACTTCAATCTCTAGGTTAAGTTCCTGAGGTCTTGTTAATAAAAGCATTGAAGTAGCTGAAGTTCATTTGCTTTGGATAAGTTAATGAGAATGTCTCTACCTCCACGAGGTAAGGTCTGCGTACACTCTACCCTCCTTAGACGACCCCACTTGTGGGATTTCGCTGGATATGTTGTTGTTGAAGTTAATGAGTCCATGTATACAAATCTGTTCTACAATGAGGAATTTGAGATTTATCATCTCATTTCTTTTCTCCCTTCTTTGTGGTGAGATTAGGGTTTGCAAATGTTAGCAATTTATCAATTGAAAAGGCAGATTTATCAATGTATGAACTCTTCTATTATTTTTTATATTTTATTTTTATTTATTTGGGGGGGGGGGGGGGGGTTGTTACTAAAGTGATAGTTAAAACTCAAAGAAAGGAACTCTTCAATTCTTATATTACTATATGAACATTTTTTTCAGGTTCAGGCTAATGATAATAAAGAAAATGAACAAAGTTATGATTTGAGAAATACATTGAAGGTCCCTGTAAGATTGAAAACTTTTGTGGAACTGGCAATGGATGTTGCATCAGCTTCCCCAAGACGGTATTTCTTTGAGGTAAGCCATGGAATGTCTGAATTTCTTATTTGTTCTTACGAGTAATATCCCATGACATTGTATAATTAATATCTTCTGCTGTTGTCTTTGTTATGTGCCTAGACGTCAATGATGCATCTTGTGTTCATCTTTTTTTGCTGCTTGGGGAATAGCATGTTATGCATGATCACCACATATCATAGTAATTTGATAAGCCATTTGGATCGTTGACTTCTTCAGGTTATGAGTTATTTTGCTACTGCCGAACATGAGAAGGAGAGGCTTCAATACTTTGCTTCACCAGAAGGAAGAGATGATCTTTATGAGTACAATCAGAAGGAACGTAGAACTGTACTGGAGGTAATGAAAATATTTCCACTCTTTGTATAGATTAATGAAGTTGCCTCGGAGTGGTCATTGGCATTTTCCCTTACTGTTGGGTTCTTCAATAATATGGTTTCTCTTATGGTAGATTTTGTTTCATGGAATGTATAGGTACTATAGTTTAAGAAGACATACTAAGAAGCAAGAAGTTGGCCCAGTTCTTTTGGAAGCAAAACTGGTTAGCCAACATTAACCCTGTCATGCATTCACATTACAGCATCTTGATTGTCAAATTAGAAAATAGCTCGAGTTGATATTTGGTCTAGTAATTAATCAGACTCTAAATGTGAAATCTAGAAATGAGCACATCTTCTACTAGTCCCTTTACTTGCAAGCAATGAAAGCTTGATATGTTAGTTAGGTAGCCAACACTATTTTTAGTTGAAGTATGGAATAAATAGCTACAGACTCCACATTTTTGTTTTGGAAAACATGTAAGCACTTGATCTTTCGCCTATAGAATGATCCTTCTACTAAATAATAATGCCTTCTCATGCAAGCTGACCCACCCTTATTTTTAAAAATGCCCATTTGTAGTTAACTTATCGATTCACAGGAGATAATTTTTTGATTTGGAAATAAATTATAAAAATATTTCTGCTGATAATGCCTCATTTTATTACACTGCTTGATATTTTTCTATTTTCCAATTTATATTGCAGGTATTGGATGATTTTCCATCTGTTCAGATGCCTTTTGAATGGTTGGTTCAGTTGGTACCTCCACTAAAAACTAGGGCTTTTTCCATCTCTTCTTCTCACTCAGCTCATCCAAACCAAGTGCATTTAACTGTTAGTGTGGTATCGTGGACAACACCTTATAAGAGGAAGCGCACGGGTCTTTGCTCGTCATGGCTAGCTGAACTTGATCCTCAGAAAAGTATGGTTATTGGAGTAATTTATAATTACAATGCCTAATTCATTTACCTCTTGTAACTCATTGATGATGGTTTTTGGATTATGTCAAACAGGTGGCCTCATACCGGCATGGTTTCAAAAAGGTTCTCTTCCTTCCCCCCCGCCTTCACTTCCTCTTATTCTAATTGGACCTGGCACAGGGTGTGCACCTTTTCGTGGATTTGTGGAGGAAAGAGCCCTTCAGAGTCAATCCGGTCCTACTGCTCCCATTCTTTTCTTCTTTGGTTGTAGAAATGAAGAAAATGACTTCTTATACCGAGATTTTTGGTTGTTTCATTCACAAAAGGGGGGAGTCCTTTCTGAAGAAAAAGGTGGCGGCTTTTTTGTTGCCTTCTCCAGAGACCAGCAACAGAAGGTTTATGTGCAGCATAAAATGAGAGAAGAAAGCTTTAAGATATGGAATCTATTAACCGAGGGGGCAGCTGTGTATGTCGCAGGCTCTGCCAATAAAATGCCTTCTGATGTGCTGTTGGCATTTGAAGAAATTGTATCTAAAGAAGGCGGGGTTCCAAAGGAAGCTGCAGTCAGGTGGCTTAGGGCATTGGAAAAGGCAGGCAAGTATCATGTCGAAGCATGGTCTTAACCGCTGCTTGTATTTTTCCATCTCACCTTAAAATTTTGGGATGAGGAGCCAAAAATCTGTGCCCTATTCAGCCAAGTTATTTCTACATGATTCATATTTACCATATTCATACGCAGAATTTGTGTCTAGTGTTCACAAAAAAGCAGGTTTTATCGAGAGAACAGAGTGCATCAGAAGGAAGAGTCGCTTGATCGTTGCCTAGGATAGGTTCCTTGTCATTTGGAGCTGAAAATCCAGAGCAATCCCTAATGGCTAGTATGGTGCGATATTTGTGTTGGGGAAATACAATTTATGTTTTGAGAATTAAATTCATGTGAGGTTAAGGATTATTGAGATATAGCATTTCTTATTATGTAATCCCAAAATAAACAGAAAAAACAAGGTTGGACCTACAAAAGTATATCAATGTTTTCAAGTAGCATGATTGATCTCTTTGGCATGGAAGGCAATATTACTGATTGATTAACCTTTTCTTCAAGCTTATATAGCTTGAAAGACTCTTTTTTAATATAGATTTAAAAGCAATGTGTAGTAAAGTGATTAAGACGCATTCATTTTTAATAATCAGCATGGTGATTGATGATCAAGAAGTTATAATTTAAATGGTAATGAATGCTACAAGATCAGATTTAGTGACTTCTTTACCCAATTATTCCTGTTAACTGCGGGAAAAGAATTGGTAGGGAGCACTTCCCCTTTAATGGATCTTAGGAATTAATCGCATACCACTGTAGGTATCGGGGACTTCTTTAAAAACGATATCATGGAATAAGAAATCCTATTCCTGGAGATTTCGTAACTACTCCAAAAATGAAAAATTTGACAAAGTTGAGTTTATTTTTTTCGACAAAAAATTGAATCTTAAAGAATTTGTAGGGAGCATAAGTTATTTATTATTGGGGATGTAATAAATGTAGTATCTCATGTTTTCTGCAAAACATATGTAATTGCTTACTGATCTACATATACTTGTATGTTTCTGTCTTCAACAACCCCCCACTCCCCAACATACACACAAGCAAATTCCTAGCTAAGAAAAGAATATGAAGGTAGCAGTTCATCCCTGAATAGCTTCTGTCACATGCAGCTGCTCTATCGTTGTTTTCCTGGCGAATGTGTTATGGTTACATGATTGCAAAGATGCTTGCCAGTCAACCATCCCTTAGTAGACTTGGATGGATCCAAAAAAGTCTTGCTAGTAGTGCTGCTGCTGATAGGAGAAGCATCAGTTCTTATGTACTATCTGACTACCCTTCAATATGATCACTGAGTGACCTGCTTTTATGCCTTGTTAAGATCCCTCTTCACCTGTAATGGTAAAAAAAAAATTAATGTCATGTCATTTGAAGTTTCAATCTTCTTTTTTTATGAAGTAAGAATCTGAAGCTTCACTCATAAGTAGTGATTGCCATTAAAAATAGTCAAGAAAATACCTTTAGCACATTCATTTTCACTGTTAACCTCTGGCTTTGATAGTGATATGTGACTAGTCTCATCCTCTGCACACAGATTGATACCACAATCAGCAGCAATATCATTAAGCATATCGCGTCTTTTCCCTGACCCTGTGTGACGTCTTGACAGCTTTGGTATCATCTGGAGAAATTTTCATGATCAGATTAGTTTGAGAAGTCATGAATATTTTAGGGACGAGAGAATAAAGATAGCTGTCCTACCTTTGGCTGCACGCTACAATTATTTCTTAATTCAACACATTGAGCTGCAAATTCATTCCCATATCTTGAGGTGAAAATCTCACGAAGTTCATGTAGCTCTGGGAATTCTCCCCATCTTGAAGCTGCATAAATCAAGCTTGATATTGCCTCTGCTAGCTCCTCAGGACATTCCCTGTTTAAACATTCGCGAGCACATTGTCAGAGAGATGCCCCAATCTCGCTAGTTGCAGATTTTGATAAGATATATACAAGTAAGTAGTACTCACCCTTTAGTTTTTATGAGCACCTTTTTTTCTATTAGGAGATGGCAATACTTTTCCATCATTGTAAGTGCATCTACAGTGTTCTGTTCCTTGATAACAAGTTCGACCTGTTAATAGTGAAAATGATCAGTAGTGATATTGCTTGAGTTGAGAAGAGGAAAATGGAATGGAGTATATTTTGGGAACTTACTCGATGAAGAGCATCTTCTTGGCGACCAAGATGAAGTAGTTGAGTAACATCAGAGCGGGCGAGTGAGCACCTAACTTGGTGTTGCTTTTTGAGAATGGAAATCCTTGAGATGGCAAGGTTAGCCAGTGTTGCAACTTTTGATGCCTTGAATTTTCTTCCAAAGAGTCCCATGTTTGTTTTCTGTTTATCAAGTGTCTTGGGAGCTTGCTACTTACTAGTAACTGGAGTGAAATCTTTTTTTTATATACACACACACTCGCACATACATGCAATTGAAGAAGTGGTCAAGTTGAAGTAGACAAATTGATTTCTTAATTCCCTTTGTTTGATAACGTGTTAAGACTCAATTATTTCAACCTTTGAACTTGTCAACAACTTTATTCAATCCATGAAGTCATGAATGGTTGATGGCTGTCTTGGAACATGTCATTTTCCATTTTAACTAATACTTTGAGTCGCTGTTGTTCAATTTGCCAAATTGTTAAAGGACTAGCTGTGCAGAAAGAGACCTAGCAGTCTTTTTACACTTTCTCCTGTTTACTTTTTGATATAAGACGTTTTCCTGTTTATTAACCAGTTCAACAGCTCTTTTGTGCCGACTCTTTCAACATGATTGGTTTGGTTTTTTTCACTTTTTTCTTGATTCACTTGACAAATGAATGTCGTATAAATATATTTATGGTTCCGACTTCCAACATAGTTGATTGAGTTGACGCTTCTAGATCTCAACCCACCAAGGGGAAACCAAAGAAATTACAGAACTCTTCCTCTATTGTGAAGTTTTAGAACAACCATGTAAAAAGAAACCAACGGAACTTTCAGCATTTGAGGCATGAGACAAGGGACTTTTTTCAAATTTCAACTAGGGATATTAAGTGCACATCCTGTAAATTAAACACAAAAGACACCTAGTACAAGGCAAGCAATCGATTTGGCAACTACGTGGCCATAGCCGCCATCCAAATCAAAAAAAGAAAAAAAAAAAGGATCCCTAGCTTTAAGGAAAGATGAAAGAGCTTGCAGGAACGATTTGACTGATATAATATGAATCATTATACAAAAGCGTCCAAGTATCCAAGGACAAAAGAGCTTGCAGGACGATTTGACTGATATAATATGATCCATTATACAAAAGGGGCCGAGTATCCAAGGCTAGCTGCTGCGAATGAGGAAATAAAATGTACTCCACATGGCAAGATAAATAGGAAATCGCGCAGATTTAAAATGAAGAGAAGCAAAACAACTAATAATGGAAACTATAACAGGTCAATAGCACTATGTTATATCCATGTCATTCGTCAAACTCATGCATGTGATCTAATAGATAGTTAGCAGCCAGCTCCTCATTTTTGTTGCAGGCAAAGTATACTTCCAATACTAAAGCTCGATCAAATCCCATAGCTTCAAGCTGCCAAAACAATATCACCAACCACAGTGGACAAGTACAAGAAAATTATGTTAGCTCACTAAAAAAAAACTTGCAAAGCGACCCATCAGCATTTTGAGATATCAAAGTAAAGGCATTCACATTAAACCGTCGATAATTGCATTTACATAAAACTTTATTTGATGAAGGACAAATAAATAACTTACACGTTCAATAGCCTCCCGCTCTTCAGGTGTAACAGTCACAGCCTGTGGTATTGCTCCTGCTGTCTGCCCTAACACATTCCTGATACACCATATAATGAGAAAATCAGTCTCGCATTCAGACACAAGATGGTAAAGAAAGGATCTAGAATAGATATAACACAAAAAACCAGCTCTTAAATGCAGTCCACTCAAAGCACTTTTAGTAGAAAAATAGATCCATCACAAATCAAAAGAAGAAGAATAGCAAATGCTCTTACCCCTCCCCTTCAACAGGTTCATTGATGAGGCGCAGGAAGTCCGGTTGATGTTCTTGAATAAGCCGCATCAAATGTGGATTTTGCTTACCCAACTCCTGGAGCATAGGCTGCAGATAACAAACATCATGGTTCAAGCATGTCTGGAAATGCTAGGAGCAAACAAACTGATCATAGCATATAATATCCCATACCTGCAATATCTGCGGATTGGCTTGCACCATTGCTCGAAGGGCCTGGAACTGTTAATGGAGAAGGATATGAAATTGTGATTTCAAACTAATAAAATCTAACTTGCAAAAAGCGTATAACCCACCTGTGGACTACTGCGTAGAAAATCCAAATTTCCAGCACCGGCATTTGAGCCAGCATTTGTTAAGCCCTGATTGCGTAAATACAAATTTAGGTTAACGTCACAACAAGTAACTAGGCAAATTTAAGTTTCTGGTATATTTACTACCTGAGGGAACAGATCTAGAGGATTAGCATTTGGTCCACTGGAAGGAACTGCTAGTTGTGAAGCATCCTGAGCTGCAGGGTTTATAGCCTGACCACTGGCAGGAGCAGCAGGTGTACGGGCAACAGGCGGAATTTCAGCTTGTTCAGGAATACCCTGAAAGAAATTGATATTGATGTGTTTCCAGTATAGGTCAAAGATGCAAGTACAGAAAATAAAACGCATACCCATATCTGCCTTAATAAGACTACAAACAGGGATCATATAATTATATTTTCTTACTTCATGAATTCAGTACCATTTCCTAAGCAAAACAGGTTTAAATGGATATGAAGCTCTAGGGATGAATAAACTATAAATGCAATGCAATGCACAAGGTTTAAAAGTGCATATTTTGGGTGACCTGGAAAAAATGTAATGGAAGGGCATTTGAGGAGCAGGAAAAAATTCAATGCTACACAATAAGAACAATTTGCCATTTAATGTGTATGATTGGCACACAGCAAGGAAACCCTTGTTTATACAGATGACTGGATGGGAATTTTAGAAGCTGGTTTTTTACAGTGAACTTCCTCTCTAGTAGACAGATGACGCTCTACAATTTTCCTCCACTGCGACTAATATATATTACATAAATCAAATGAATGTTTTAAATTCCATGTCCAATCAAACACCGTTATGTAAATCAAATAGAGGGAATAACTCATTATCAAAAAGCAATGAACAAATTGAAGAAATAGGAGAGAAGGTTCTCTCCAAGGTACTAGCATGAAGAAGGTGAATCAATCCTGCATCACTCTCACATTAACCAGACAACTGGATTCATCATTTAACCAATAAACTGGGAAATATTGGAAGAAAAATATCCTCAATTGTTTGGAAGACAGAAGCCAAGAAAAGAGAAGAATACAAAGATAGCAAAGGGAAGTGGTCATGCAGAAAGGGAATAAATCAAACACTGAACTACATGATATGCCAATGCTCTTGCACTACCAACGTAGCATAAATTTGAATTTACCTCCTAGCAAAATCTAACCAGGAATGAGGTGCAAAAAAGGAACACAAAGAAAGATCACATAAGCAAAGCTAGCTGCAGACTCACAGAATACAAGTAATCAACAGCTCTCTCTGGATTGTTATATGCAGCACGCAAAGCACGCACAACTGTATCCCTATCCCAGCTTCCCCCACCCATATCAAGAATCTGTTGAACTGTGGTCTCCAAGTTACTTCCAGCAACAAGGTTTGATGCTGCTTGGTCATACACATCGGTTACAGAACTGTTTGACAGAAAGGAATAATACTCAAATAAAGACGAGACTAATCACACAGTAAGGATGAATATAAGCAAAAGCCAATTCCCTAAACCAAGCATGTCGTATGTTTTCACCTAGCAGCAGCAGCAGGCACAGGGGCAGGAGCAGGAGCAGACTCAGAAGCAGATTGTGGACTGCAGAGCAAGCAAATCTTAAGACTAAACCAACAAAAATTCAAGTACAGACGACCAGTGAGGAAATCAAAGATACCAGGAGGAGAAACTTACAGTGCAGCAGTAGCTTGAGGTGCTGTTATCGTCTGTCTAGCTTGGTCAGTGGAACCAGCAGGTTGTGCCTAGTCATTCAGTTTAATATCAGCTCTCAAAATCTAGATTAACATAACTATCTTTCAATTGTTCAAATAAAATATTTTTACACTTGCTACACAGGAATGGCATGTGAAATGATACTTTACAAGAGAATGAAAATATGGCCATTCTGCAAGGCACTAATGCCCTTATTCTCTTTCAGCAATAAATCATGTTACAAAAATGACTTAAAACCTTATTTTAGAAAAAGACTTAAATGTAGTCTCAACTCTCAAGCATAAAACCAGGGGTACACATCGCCATACCAGCCAATGGATAAAAGTGCATAAATGCATCTTAAACAAAGAAATATTTTATTTTGAAAGAAAAAAGGAAGGAGGCAGTGATGCAAGCAAGCAAGAACAACCTGAACCCATGAAGGCAATTAAGCTCTCACCGTATTTGAAGGAGCTGCTGGTATAGATGAGGTTCCAGTTGATGAGACCTTATTCTACAATTAGCACAAAAAATATGGACAGTACCAGTATTAGACAAGATGTAAAAAGACACACTTGCACAACTCACAGCCAAACAATAGAAAAGCTTATTGCTCAACACATGCTTGTACAGTCACTACCTTGGAAAGCATAATGACCACAAAACTATTTTCAGCAACTTTGTTTTCCTCAAGCGTCGTAGCTTCCTTGAGAACTTTACCCTGATGGATAAGCATCTGTTGTGCAGCAGGGTAGACATCTTGCCCCTGAACTGATTCTATGTTTTTCTTCACATCCGCAACCTGAATAATTAGCCATATTGGTACATCAGCTTCTGCAAAAAGGAAAAAGAAAAAAGCATGGAGAGGGGGAGGGGGAGAGGGACCCAATATATAGATATAGAAACCCTAAATAAAATAATTGAGTTCAAAACAAATTAGGAAACCCAAACCCAATTGAATTAGCTTTGCACGCGTAGAAAAAAAAAACTGCACCGCCTTATTTTGTTGCTGCCACTGATGTGGTGTCTTTATGACACGTGGCAGCTGAAAAAGATTTACGAAGAACTTCGCTTTGCCGCCAAGCAACAGAGAGGCGCCCTGCGAGAGGAGGTAGGGGGTGAGGGTCATCAATTCTAAGAAGGGGTAATTATTCTTTATGGTGACCTTATTCAACTAACGGTAATCAATACACATCCTAAAGGGGCCATCCTAAAAAAACTGCACCGCCTTATTTTGTTGTTGCCGCTGATGTGGTGTCTTTACGACACGTGCAGCTGAAAAAGATTTACGAAGAACTTTGCTTTGCCGCCAAGCAACAGAGAGGCGCCCTTTTTGTTAATGCGAGAGGAGGTAGGGGATTAGGGTCATCAATTCTAAGAAGGGGTTATTATTCTTTATGGTGACCTTATTCAACTAACGGTAATCAATACACATCCTAAAGGAACTATCTTTGAATAATGCAGCTTCTCATGCATTGGATGATGAAAAACTATTCTATGATCACCTCCCCCAAAACAAGGGAAGATAAACTATACCCAAGCTTGCACCTCTTGAACAAACAACAACTCGAAGTTCTTTTTTGCAACCTAACTTGTGTGCAACTAGTTCAATTAACGGTGGCCATTATGCAAAATCTCACAGAAAGCATTTTTACAACACCAGAAGCAAGTAATTGATAGTTATAGTTGAGTATTGTAATACTTCCAATGCAACAATTATATTAAAACTACTAACTGGCAAACAATTATCCGTTTAACACAAAATTGAGTACTATTCCAAGCAGTCATATAAGGATGTCCCGAGAAAAATTAATAAGCAGCATTAGCACATATACTGAAGAGCATAACTTGGACTCGACCTAATACAGATACACATTCAGAATTACTAAAGTAACGCCCTAAAACCACACGAGTTGCCACTCAAAACCCTAATCAGACTCCAATGCCGCTAAAGCCATTCAATTTGATACACACATTAGATTGCACATGAATAAGAATATTCAAGCAGCATATACAATTGAAAAATAAGAGAAAAAGGTTGTTAGTTACGCTATCTTCTGGTTTTACTTCGATCTCGAAGTGAGTGCCTTTCAAAGTCTTCACGAAAATCTTCATCTTCAAGCTCTTGTTTACCCGTTACTCTACTTATTTGAAACCGGCACGTGAAATTACCGGCCGTCGCCGGCGGAACGTTCGGACAGAGCAAAAAATCTGAAGTCGGAGTCACAGTGAAAACCGGAGCTGATGTCTCTGACGTAATTTATATAACCTTAGGAAAGGCAATTATTTGGTGACCCGACAGTCTTTCACAGCCCATATTCTACCAATAATATGATGCCACGTAAGGGGAAATTTCCGCACGTTTCAACGTTGACAGCCGTATTGTAGCTCCTGTCTAATCATATCGAAGTTAAAAATAGAAAAAAAATTAAACCATTTTATCAAACTTCATAATTAAACATATATTTGATGATAATTTTTTTAAATCTATAATCAAATACTGACATAAATTTATCTTAAATTTTGTTACTTTCTTCATCCCAATTTAGTGTGAAAACGTAACATTTTGAATAAAAATAGAATAGAAAATATGTTTATTGGTAAATTTGTATATTTATCTTCAACGTTTTTAAGGATATTTATATATGAGAGAACTAACCGTTGAATAGTAAGACTAAATGAAGCTTTGATGATTTTCCTAATTATTGTTGATGACAGTTTTAAATGTTCACCGCGCATTACATATAAGCGTGTGATTTTATTCTTTCTTTCCGTTACTAATTGATGAGTCTACTACTCTTATCATATGTGTATGTTTAACTTTTGGTTCTTTCATGTTTAGCTTAAAATATAGTATCTAATAATAAAATCGTAACGAGCCATTTTTTACTAACTTTTAGGAGATAATCCTAATTCTTCATCCCCAATACGACACCATAGTGAGCACTGTTTAGATTATTTATAGTACATAAGTCATATTAATTACGTAATTAATTTGTTCGACATTATTCTTATCATTTATATAATTCTTATTCGTATGTATCATACGTACTATTAAAATAAATATAATTTTTTGTATCAAAACCAAGAATTTCTACAAGTACTTGTAAAATAAAATTGAATTGTTAAAGATCATTTTCAAATTTCAATTGATAAATATGATTAATAACCAACGCATAAAATTAAATATAAAAAAAGACTCACTAACCCACAAGATATGAGCATATGAATTATACATAACAATTGACTCGAAATACATTTAAATTCAAGGATGGTTAAGTACGTACCCAGTACCCTCACGATATAGGAATAAAATTATAGTTATATAAAGTTATTCAAAGATGACTTGTAGATAATGATTGACATTTCAAGCCGAGCATTGATGATTTATTAGCAAACTTTATTTCAGTAAAGTATTTGATAAGATAAAAATAAAAACTACATGTAAAGTAAAGTTGTTTATCAATCGATTGATTTTAAAGGTATTACAAATCAATTTTTTTTTTTTAAATAATAATTATAATACTCTCAAAATATTTAATAAGGTACTTAAAAATTATCTAGTAATTTGTATGTGAAAATCAAGTTTCATTAAATTGGAATTTATCAGTTTAGAATAAGCACCAACAACACGTGATGTTTCGAAGATTAATTGTAAAAAGAAAAAAAAAAACAAGTACTATAATATTTGTCAATTTTAATCCATATCTTCGATTTTCGAAGTATTTGTTATGAGAGAAAAAAAAGATAAAACACAAAAATAAATATTGGACTTATATTTTGAGATTGAGGTATTTCATTCTCATTCTTCTTGTTTTTGTAGTGATTTCTTCTTTTGAACTATACAGTATTTTATCAAGTTGTTTTAATTGTTTTTTAAAACTAAATCTACTACTTATATATAAGTGTGGATAACACTCAGGTGGAGGTCAACATGTCTGCTTCACCTGTGTGGTTCCATACTTTACTATATATTAGAAGAGTCTAGGATTTACTACCATTGTACCAATAAAATCATTACAAATGTCCAAAACTTACTATATAAAATATATAAGTGGGCCCCACCTCCTTCCACTTAAATAATATTTTTCAACCTTATCATGGTAAAAGTTGAATTTATTATCCTTTTCATTTAATTTTATATGATATTATTTTTTCCATAAAATCATTATATATGTTTTAATAATTTAAATTTCAAAAACATTATAATTTAACTTTAAAGATTTTATTTTATCAAAATCTTGTACATTGAAATATATAGTTATGAATTTAAAATACTTTTAAAATCATATAAAAATTTCAATAACTTCTCAAATTCCATAATATAACACTTAAATACTACATATTATATATTAATTACTATACTATAAATGACTTAAATACTCCATATTATCTATTACAATAATTAACAATTATTTGACACTTTAAATTCTATCAATGCCATATAAATTAGGATAAAAAACCTAACATATAATATTTAAATATATTTAAAAATAATATAAGTAATACTATACATTACAATAATTAACAGCTTAATTATTTAAAACTTGTATAAAAAATTTAATTGACTCTCTAAATTCTATTGGTACCACATAAAATAGATTATATAATAAACATATATTGTTTGAAATTGACGAAAAAGAAACAATAAATTACAATAATTAATAAAAAAATAGTCCACTCCAAAAAATCTATCAATTAACAACATATATTGTTTGAAATTGACGAAAAAGAAACTATAAATTACAATAATTAACAAAATAAATCTCTCGACTCCAACAAATCTATCAATTAATTCCACATAAATTGGGACATGGCAAATAACATATAGTATTAAAAAATTAGGTTCAAAATGTACTAAAAAATACAATAATTAACAACTTAATATATTAAAGAGACATAAAAAAAGGTTAATATTTGAAATTCTGCATCTGCCACATAAATTAGAACAAATAGAGTAATAAATATTACTTTCAAAATTATGTTAAAAAAAAGTACTACAAATCACAATAGCTAACAATTTAAAATATTTTTAAAATCATATAAAAATTTCAATAACTTCTCAAATTCCATAATATGACATAAATTTTTAAAAAAAGTGTTATAAATCATAATAAATAGTACAATATTTAAACTACTTTAAAAGCATTATAAATTGTAATAAATAATACAACAATTTAAATTACTTAAAATTTAACGACTTAAAAATATTTTTTTAAATGTATTAAAATTTTGGTTAATTGTCAAAACTTTACATGTGCCACATAAATTGGGACATGGACAGTCACACATATTTTTAAAAAAAAAATTACATTAAAAGTATTCTATCAATTAACAACATATATTGTTTGAAATTGACGAAAAAGAAACTATAAATTACAATAATTAACAAAATAAATCTCTCGACTCCAACAAATCTATCAATTAATGCCACATAAATTGGGACATGGCAAATAACAGATATTATTAAAAAATTAGGTTCAAAATGTACAATAAAATACAATAATTAACAACTTAATATATTAAAGAGACATATAAAAAATGCTTAATATTTGAAATTCTGTATGTGCCACATAAATTAGAACAAATAGAGTAATAAATATTATTTTCAAAATTATGTAAAAAAAAAAGCACTACAAATCACAATAGCTAACAATTTAAAATATTTTTAAAATCATATAAAAATTTTAATAACTTCTCAAATTCCATAATATAACACTTAAATACTACATATTATATATTAATTATACTATACTATAAATGACTTAAATAATCCATATTATCTATTACAATAATTAACAATTATTTGACACTTTAAATTCTATCAATGCCATATAAATTAGGATAAAAAACCTAACAAATAATATTTAAATATATTTAAAAATACTATAAGTAATACTATACATTACAATAATTAACAGCTTAATTATTTAAAACTTATATACAAAATTTAATTGACTCTCTAAATTCTATTGGTACCACATAAAATGGATTATATGATAAACATATATTGTTTGAAATTGACGGAAAAAAAACAATAAATTACAATAATTAATAAAAAAAATGGTCGACGAAATTGATGAAAAACAAATTATAAATTACAATAATTAACAAAATAAATCTCTCGACTCCAACAAATCTATCAATTAATGCCACATAAATTGGGACATGGCAAATAACATATATTATTAAAAAATTAGGTTCAAACTGTACTATAAAATACAATAATTAACAAAAGAGACATATAAAAAAGGGTTAATATTTGAAATTCTGCATCTGCCACATAAATTAGAACAAATAGATTAATAAATATTATTTTCAAAATTATGTTAAAAAAAGTACTATAAATCACAATAGCTAACAATTTAAAATATTTTTAAAATCATATAAAAATTTCAATAACTTCTCAAATTCCATAATATGACATAAATTTTAAAAAAAAGTGTTATAAATCATAATAAATAGTACAATATTTTAACTACTTTAAAAGTATTATAAATTGTAATAAATAATACAACAATTTAAATTACTTAAAATTTAACGACTTAAAAATATTTTTTTAAATGTATTAAAATTTTGGTTAATTGTCAAAACTTTACATGTGCCACATAAATTGGGACATGGACAGTCACACATATTTTTTTAAAAAAATTACATTAAAAGTATTCTATCAATTAACAACATATATTGTTTGAAATTGACGGAAAAAAAAATATAAATTACAATAATTAACAAAATAAATCTCTCGACTCCAACAAATCTATCAATTAATGCCACATAAATTGGGACATGGCAAATAACATATATTATTAAAAAATTAGGTTCAAAATGTACAATAAAATACAATAATTAACAACTTAATATATTAAAGAGACATATAAAAAATGCTTAATATTTGAAATTCTGCGTGTGCCACATAAATTAGAACAAACAGAGTAATAAATATTTTTTTCAAAATTATGTTAAAAAATAGTACTACAAATCACAATAGCTGAAAATTTAAAATATTTTTAAAATCATATAAAAATTTCAATAACTTCTCAAATTCCATAATATGACATAAATTCAAATAATAAAAAATATATATATTGGGCCCCGTGCTGGCACGGGGTCCTATATCTAGTACATATATATTTGTCTATTTTTTTCTCTGTTTTAATTTGTTTGTCTTATTTTTTTAATTTTTAATATATTTAAAAATCGCATAAAATACTATAAATCATGATAATTGACAATTAAAATTAATATATATGTGTCACATAAAATGGGACAAAAGAAGTAACATGTATTATTTAATTTGAAACTACGTAAAAAGTATTGTAAATCTCAATAATTAACAACATATTGACTCTTGAAATTCTATTTGTGATATATATATATATATATATATATATATATTGGGACAAGGAAGGTAACATATATTATTTTAAAATTAGGTAAAAATTGCATAATTAACAACTTAAAATATTTATAAATCATATCAAAATTTAATTGACTCTCTAATTTTATCCATGTCACATAAAGTGAGACAAAAAAATCTAGTGCTTATATATAAGTGTGGATAACCACACATGTGGCGGTCTACCTGCTTCACCTGTGTGGTTCCACACATACATATATATTTGCCTACTTTTTTCTCCGTTTTAATTTGTTTGTCTTATTTTTAAAAAAATTTATATATTTAAAAATTGCATAAAAATACTATAAATCATGATAATTGACAACTAAAATTAATATATTTGTGTCACATAAAATGGGACAAGAGAAGTAACATGTATTATTTAATTTGAAAACTATGTAAAAAATATTGTAAATCTCAATAATTAACAACATATTGACTCTTGAAATTCTATTTGTGCTACATATATTGGGACAAGAAAAGTAATATATATTATTTAAAAATTACATAAAAATTACAATAATTAACAAGTTAAAATATTTAAAAAATCATATCAAAATTTATTTCACTCTTTAAATTTTATCTATATCATATAAAGTGAGACAAAACAAATAATATATTGGGTCAGTGCTAACACAGACACTTATATCTAATAAAGTATCTTGTATAAGTTGACAAATTTCCTGACAAACGACTTATGGACTATTGTCTATTTTCAACACAAGAAACCAACTAATTCTACATTATTTGCAATCTAAAAAGTAAATCAAACTTAAAAATTTTATTTTCAATTATTGTAAAATTATCAATTAACCAGTGTTAAAGAAAAAATTAAACTAATACGAGATCAATAATTTAATAAAAAAAAATTAAACCATTACTAAATTATTAAACTAATAATTCGAATAATTAATAGCACTTTTTAGTTTAGATTATCAATTTTGATTTGTTTTTGAACAATCCTAATACGGACGCCCTTTTATGTCCAAGCAATGTCAACTCTTACTTTGAAAGTCAATTAAACACTCGGTCAACAATTACTTTATTACAAAATCTAGTGCAAAGATTGTTTGGTTGGTGGAGATTTAATCGACATATAAAATATAATATTAATTAAAATATTTAATGATTAATTTTATTTTATTTTTCTCAAATAATATGTGAAAATTTATATTATATTATTTTGTGAGATATAAAATATAAAGCAAAACTAATAATACATAAATTAAAGTATAAATTATAGGAACCACATATTATAAGTACTAAATAACATCTTATCCCTTCTAATTTTTTATTTACCAAAAATCCCTTAAAAATGATGTTTGCGGGATACATAGCGTTGTGCACGGGGATACATTAGATTTGATACATTCCACATAGCGGGATACATAGCGTTGTGCACGGGATACATTAGGTTTGATACATTTCACTTAGCGGGATACATAGCGTTGTGCACGTTATACATAGTGTTTGATACATTCCACATAGCGGGATACATAGCGTTGTGCACGGGATACATGCGGGATACATAGGTAAATAAGGGATTTTTGAAAATTTTGAAATAAGTAGGGATAAATGAATATTAAGGTAAGTAAATGAGTGTAGTTAAGTTTGTCCTAAATTAAAACCATTAAGATGAAAAAACTTAATAATGCATATACTAATTTATACAAACTTAACTTTTACATAGTATTTTATTTTAAAAGATTAATTTTGCAGTTTATTAAACTAAACTTCTAATAAAATATTATAGGGAAAATTATATATAATAGCAAACTATTAATTCAAATTAAATGCTATAAATATACTTTGATTTAATTGTACCCTATAGCAAACTATTGTTATTTCATCACTCTCCCTGGTGGAATCTCGCTTGCCACTCTCGTTTGGTGGCAGTCTCGCTCGCCTCTCTCGCTTTTATACAAACACAAATGTATAAAATGCGTTTGTCTTTGTATAAAGCGAGAGAAAATTGTATATATACGTATATTTTCGTTCCCCTCTCCCAGATCTCGCTCGCCACTCTCTCAAATCTCGCTCGCCACCCTCTCCTCTCTTGCTTATACAAACAGAAACGAAATGTATAAATTGCGCTTTTGTTTGTATAAAGCGAGAGAAAATTGTATATACACATGTAAATACATATATCTTCGTCCTATACACTTATAATTATACAAAACAAATATTTATCTATCCAGTTTTCTTTTGCCTTTCTCTCTTTCTCGTTTTATACATATACAGATTATACAATTGATCTTTTGTATACAACTGCTTTCTTTTGTATACGTATAGCTAATTATACAACTGCTTTCTTTGTATATATATAACGAATTATACAATTGTTTTTTATATATATGTATAGCGAATTATACATATATATGTTTGCTATGGAGCGCAATTATGCAAACTTTGATATAACATACAAATATGAATTTTGTGTTTGCTATATGTGAAAGTTGCTCAATATTATAATTCGAGCATGACATGTCTTTAAGCCCACAATTCAATTATAGGAGCAGCCCGAATTCCTTTGCGGGTTGAATTGGATTCTTCCCCCCGCCGTGAACTGATTACGACCCCGCGTCCACCGGAATTGAGTTCCCCTTTTTGTCTCCGGTGAAATTTCTGTGACTGAAATGGAGAAGAAGACGAAGAAGGCAACGAAGCCATCGCGCAACGATTCAGAATCTACCATCTGGTCATTTCTGACTCAAAAGGGCACTACAGCTTCCTTCATTTGCATCACTCTCTTTGCTATTTTGGTGCGAATTGCAGTATCAATCCACCCCTATTCAGGCGCCGGAACTCCGCCTAAGTATGGAGATTACGAGGCTCAGCGGCATTGGATGGAGATCACTCTTAATCTCCCTGTTAGAGAATGGTACCGAAATAACACTGTCAATAATTTGAAATACTGGGGTCTAGATTACCCTCCTCTTACAGCGTATCAGAGCTATATTCATGGCCTTTTCCTCAGATATTTTGATCCACAGTCAGTTGAACTCTACACTTCTCGCGGCTACGAGTCTTATATTGGGTATGCTGTGGCAGATCAATTTCAAAGTTTTGATATTTTGGGAGTATCTACTGGAAGATGAGATGATAAACGAATTTGATCTGTGTTGGTTGTTTGATGCAGAAAATTGTTGATGCGGTGGACAGTGTTATTGTCCGATGTCCTAATATTTTTTCCTGCTGTTATTTATTTTATAATTGTATATTACTCCGGTATTCATGAGGGGTCAAAAAGTGGTAGGCTGTGGCACTTTGCCATGATTTTGTTGAATCCATGTCTCATCTTGATTGATCATGGTCATTTTCAGGTACTATATCTCTCATGGTCTGGGATTTGCCAGTTGGATTTGAAGTGTTTTTTCATATGTTTGAATGCTTTGATCTTTGATTCAATTTATTTGTTGACAGTACAATTGTATTAGCTTGGGGTTTACTGTTGCTGCGGTTTCTGCAATCCTATCTGATAGAGACATTGTTGGTTCAATCTTGTTCTCTCTTGCTCTTAACCATAAACAGGTACCATTCTTTCTATACGTATGTATATCCCAATTGAAAGAAGCAAATTTGAACATGTAATTTGTACATATCTTGGATATACAAATACCAAATTGTGAACGTGCAAGTTAACTTTTCATTTCTTGGTGGAAAAACTAAGATATACAATAATATTAATTTCACAAACCTAGTATCTCGTGGCAATCGGTTAGCTAATTTGTATGTATTCCTAATGCCCTAAGAAAAATTGAAGCCAATTTCAAGAGATGAAAAGGATATAATTTCTAAAGAGAGGAAGTAGAGTCATCCTACATAAAGAAATAGTCAATGACCAAAGTAGCTTACAGAAAGGGAAAGAAAGTTCAAAGATCTAAGGTTCTAATGGGTCTACTAGCCATGTATGCGAGAGTGTAGTAGATGTGTTGGACTAAGTGATAAATATTAAGCCTTTAGTGTGCTATGAGCTATCCCATGTATATTCTACTGCACACATGAGAAAGTTTATGAGGTAACTTCTTGTTGAACTAATGTAGGACATATGGCTGTGTTCCGAAGCTCTTGAATCAAGGTCAGTAGGAACAAGTATATTTCTCTTTGGGTAAAAGATCATAACTTTGTTCAGGCGCCAAATAGTTGACAGTGAATTCTTTTTTGATAAAGAAGTTCATAATAAAATCATTTCTTTTTGAAATCTTGAATGGCTCTCAAGTTTGCTGAAAGCCTGAAACAAGGATCAAATAAGTTTTTACTAGAAACTGATGATCCACTCAAGTTTGCTGAAACAAGGATCAAATAAGTTTCAACTAAATATTGATGATCCACTCCTATGTGGTAAAGCATGCAAGTCATAAGAGGTGCTTAAATCACCTAAACTTGTCCAATATCGTCAAATGAAATGAGGGGAAGGTAGCATCATATATTTTATATGACACTCTTTTCATTTTTAGTTCATTCCAAAAAGATTGATACCTTTTTTTAATTGAAAATGTCTAGTTCTAATATTTCCATTTTACCTTTTATGACACTTTCTTATAGGAATGACATAGCATATTTTAGACTAGTAGATTCTTGGGGTATTGTTGGTAACTTGGTACGTTGTGCATATTTGGCTTATTTTTAGGTCTTTCTTTTTTAAACTCTGCGCCTAGTCAAATATTATCATATAAAATCAAATGAGGGGAACAATGATTACCTAATGTTTAGCTATGTGATCTTAAGTTGATACTGAAGTTATGATATCTTACTTGAGTAACTTGATGTGATGATAAACTTATGCCAAAAGTTTGTAATTGTGCTTGACTATCTTCTAGATTTACTAGGAGTTACTCTTTAAAGTTATTGGTGTTTGGTCCCTTGCTCCATTGTATTATTAAGTATTGCTTACAGATCTTGATTTATGCAGATGAGTGCCTATTTTGCACCTGCATTTTTTGGCTATCTCTTTGGCAAGTGCTTAAGGCGCCATAATCCTTTTCTTGAGGTCTTGAAATTGGGCTTGGCGGTGTTAGGAACGTTCACTGTTCTTTGGTGGCCATATCTTTATTCTTTGGAAGCACCTTTCGAGGTAAAAGAATGGTGCCTTAAATTGCAAGTACATTGAATCATGATTTACCTGCTTTAGGTTACTGGTAGTGGTTCCATTGTTTTGAAGATGATAACCAATATCCTAAAATCTCCTCAGCTAATAATCGGAGGAGTTACCATTGTTATATTTGTTTTGCGTAATACAGTTTCAGAACTCATGCTAAGGCTTGCCTTGGGGAAGGGCGAGTTGAAATTGCTTGAGGTAAATTAAACTACATTGGGCTATTTTTGTTTGTTCAAATACCTAAGCAAGTAGGATACCTTTTGAGCCTCAATTTTGCTAAAAGATATAAGAAAAACAGATGATATACTTATGTTAAAATCTTTCTGAGAAATAAGCAAAATGGGAAAGGAATAGAGAGAACACGTGATTTCTAATGTCTTACGACATCTTTTTATAGGCACAGTGTACAATGTATATAGCTATATTTACGACGTTGGATATTAACATTACATGACATTAAGTATGATTATATTACGTGTGACTATCTAGTAATTGTACCATAAACATTTGCTTTATGTTAAAAATGGGAGTGCAAAAGAAAGTCAAATGCCAATATTAGTTTCTAGGTTTGTTTGAAAATGGATCTTTTCTTTCTAAGATTGATAATTTTGTCACCATTTAATTGATTTCTATTAGAAAAGAACAATTTCATATCAAAGGTTATTTAATCTAACAAATATTTTTTGCCCCCCATGGTTTTGGTCTAGTGGTGAGAGCGCAACAAGTGATGTGTGGATTAGGCACACGTCACGGCTTCAAACTCCGACACAAACAAAAGTTTGATATAAGTGGAGAAGGGTAGAGGATCGGGGCCATTATGCATCGAGTTTTGAATCGTGCACCATGTGCCCTCTGGGATTTCTCAGTTATAATAGAAACAAAATTTTAACAAAGACTTTTTTAGCAAAGATGAACATTCCCTCATTCCTAACCTTTTCAGTATTTTTTTCTTATTCAAATAGTATGTCATCGTACTAAATGTATACAATTTTATAACTTATGGTTGTCACGCCTCTTTTCTTAGGGTTTCTATCCTGCCAGATAGAGGTAAAATGTCGATATGTCATACCTTTGCCTTTAAAAGAAGGATTCTACCTTATTTTCTTGATATTGCATATTGCATCTGTAATTCTTGTCAGTTTAGGGTATTTCCTATTGATTACATTAGAATTTCTTAACAAACATACTTAAGATGTTAGTTTCTCACAGTGGCGTTAGAGTGGCAATTGCGGATGTTACCACACTGCCCAGAAGGGTTGGGATGAGAATGGCCTATGCAGGGAGGGGTAATTTCATGGTGGAATTTTCATATAAATAAGAACAATTGATTTCTAGTCATGTCTAGTAAATGAATCAGGAAGAATGAGTTAGTAATGTAAGGTAAGCATACTTGAAAACATGTGTTCTCATTTACTTACTAGTTCTATAGAAGAATGAGAATGACTGCAAGAGCATATAGGGGGGCTTTCTTATATTAGATATATGAGCAACACCCTATTAGTAGTAAGGTGCAGGAGGAAAATTCCAATAAGAAGTCAGCTTTATGCATGGATGATGGGAGATGATCATATTCTGGGGCTACTGATTTGAGGTTTTACTCGTCTATGGAATGAGAAATCCTGTTGATTGTTTCTTCTTTCTTTGTTTTGGATTTCTCATGAAAGTTCACCTAGTTAGTGAGTTTCTCTGTGTGTGGGTGTATTTCTTGAGGTCCTCCAGGAGGATTTGGTGGATAACACATCGAAAGAGTAAAGAACTAAAAGTGTAAATTCAAACTGTGATTACTAAGAGCAAGCAATGCTTCTGTTGTAACTCGGTAGTTATCCCATTCCACATCCTCTCGACCCACTTAGGTGTTAGCCTGTTAGGTCATATCAATCAAATGCATAGAAGTCTCAAAGGTCAAGCGAATGTACCATGATATGGTTTTCTACTTAACCAGCCAACAGATAGGGTTTTCATGATTTTCACCCTACTTTATTGATTGCTAGGTGGCTTCCTTTGGCTATCCAATTTTTACTATGACCATTAAATAATTAAACATCAGGAATTTTGAGCTATACCTTTTAGTTTTCAAAATGTAGTTTGGGAGATTGTTAAAGTGCTTATACACCCTCGTAATCACAATGGCACGAATATTGTAACCTGATTTTATTTTTCAGATGTGTCAGAAACCCTTTACCTTAGCCCACCCCTTTTGCATTTGTTTTCTTTTCTAAATGGAAACAGACGACCTGATTGGGGATTGAGTCTTGTCCATCCTGTTTGCAAATATTTCCATCACAATATGTGAGATTATGGACTCAGTTTCTTTTGATGCTTGATACAGGTTCTTTCCCGCCTAGCTCCTTTTGAGAGGGGCATATATGAGGATTATGTGGCTAACTTCTGGTGTACCACTTCAGTCATTGTGAAGTGGAAGAGGTTGTTCAGTACTCAAGCACTAAGGATTCTAAGTCTTGTTTCAACTGTTTCCACGTGTCTGCCCTCAATGCTGCTGCTAATATTGGCACCGAGCAGAAGAAACTTCCTGTTTGGACTGCTCAGCAGTGCTTTATCATTCTACTTCTTCTCATTTCAAGGTACAAAATACCGATTTGATTCCCTTATCTGGCCATGCACCTCTACTTATGTGATTGTGCTTCTCTCATCTCAGTATAACTCTAATTGATGCTTTTGTGCTGAATTACAGTTCATGAGAAATCTATTCTGCTGCCTCTTCTTCCAGCAAGCTTCTTGGCGATTGATGAGCCTCTTATTTTTCGCTGGCTAACATATTTTGCCCTGCTCTCTATGTTCCCTCTTCTAAGGCGTGATGAATTGATTCTTCCATACGTTGCTTTATATGGTATCTTTGTCCTCCTGTACAATGCACCTGTTCAAAGAGAAGACTCAAGGCAGACTCACTCTCCTTTTACAACTTTAAAATATTTTGTCATCACCTGCTCTCTTCTTCTGCATATTGTTTACTTCATGATAACTCCACCAAGAAGGTACCCCTTCCTCTTTGAGGCAGTAATGATGCTCCTCTGCTTCTCTCAGTTCTTTTTTATTTTTATGTACACAAACATGAAACAATGGGAGCTCTTGAAGCTTTCCAGTCAAACAGTCAGAGAAAAGAAAAATATTTAGTAGTTTTGGTGATTTCTTGCCAGAAAATTTGTAAACGAATTTTTTTAGTTTCATTTCCAAATAGGAAAGATGCTTATACTTTCAAGTGCCTGGAACACTTCTGATTTAACTTGTATGGCTGAGCTTAGCAGAACTGTTAGGAGACGACTCTCCTATTTTAGCCCATTTCGTGTGGATTTTGATTGGCCTAATCTCATTTTTCGTTGTTTTCTGCGTTACCTTTATTTCTTTGACCCCTACCCCTGTTCAGCTGCTCTCTCTGATTGCGCCACGTTTGTGTGGGTTTGCATGTTATCTACATATCATAAGAGGGATGGATATCCAATACATAGTTCTCTTGTGTGTGACGTGGTTAACCATGTTTTGTACATTATTCTTTTATATCTAAAATGAATGCTTGGTGATGAATGTTCTACACCCAAGGAGATCAGACACTCGGTAGTAGAAAGAAATTAGTAAATCAATACCCCTTAACTGAGTTAAGCGTTTCGTAATGCATTGATCATGCCTATAGATAAGCTGGTCTTCCCTTCATTACTTGTGGAACTAAGACAAGAACAAATAGAATAGCTAGAGTGATGGATATCAAGTTTGTGGTTCATTTTCCCCCCTTTCTTGGTGGGGCTTGCCTAAGTGCTCTCACTTGCTCTATCTTAAACTTTCTAACTCTTTGATTTCTATGACCAATTGAGTCTTGTGCTATCGGTTCAGATTGATATGTAATAATACAACATAATAGAGATATAGTCCTTCGAAGAATTTGGAACTCAATGATGTTTGGTTTATCCCTCTTACTTCGTGCGGGCTAAATTACCTTCACCCTTTCACTTTTTTTGTGAAATGATTACCATCACAACTCACAAGCAAGTGGTATTTTTTGTGTGTGTATCCCTCTCTCAGAGAGAGATTCAGTTGGTTTATTATTGTAGTCGTTGTAGTTGTATGTGTGAACGTGTGTAGTCCGGTTTGGTTTAGGTCATTTTCAATTTTATATCATTCAAAACAGCCATTATCAAAATGAGTACCTAATCAAGTTAATCAATGTTCCTAGCTGTATTATTTGAAAAAAGTTGATAACTTAGGGGCATTAAAGAGGAAACTGACTTCAACTCTTCATCTTAATCAAACATTTCAATTGGGAAGATTGTTAAGATGTCCCACATCGGTAGAGAGATAGAATTTGGTCTCCTTATATGGACTTGGACAAACCTCTCCTCATGAGCTAGCTTTTGGGGTTGAGTTAGGCCCAGGTGTCATATCTTTACATGGTATCAGAGCCAGACTCATTTCAATTTGTTGTTCACCGATGATGGCCCCCATTTAGAAGTGTTCACGCGAGAGATGGAAATTTGATCTCCTTATATGGACTTGGACAAACCTCTCCTTATGAGCTAGCTTTTGGGGTTGAAATCAACCCAAGTGTCATATCTTTACAAAGGTTGTGTCTACTCATTGATTATTTCTTCTATGTTTAAATATATTTTGGGTATATGTTGTATGGAAACATGCATAGTGAAACTTATATTTTAACATGATTGTGGGGTCTGGGTTGTTTGATGTAGCAAAGAAAACGCAGTAGAAGTTGTTTGGATCTTGTTTTGACTCATTTGTATTTTATTTTATTTTTTAAAAGTTTTTACTAGTGGTTGTAATTTATGTAGACTTGAGGGTTGACTTGTTTTATATACCAAATGAACCCCGTGGGGTGTAGGAGCAATAAATATGACTAGCTATTATCAGAATTATTGAAAGTGATCACATTTTGTGTTGTACAGACAGGGATATATACAATAAATAAACAATGACGATCACGTTAAGTGGTTGGGGGTTGGATATAACTCTAGTAACTCCACTTTTCCTCTTAATTTGATGTGCATTACTGACCTAATTGGCGTTGACATGTTAAATCTTGCAGCTCTACCCCCACCTCGTCTCCTTCTAAGCAGGAGTGACGAAGGTGGAGGGGAGATAGAGACGGATTCAGAATTGTAATTGAACACTGTTGAATGCCTTAGGTACTTTTATAGTTACCCCTTTGTGCAATTTATACAAATTTAACATAAACATGTTATTAAATATATATCTTGAATTATACATACATTTGAAGGTGATCATTGATTGTAAAGTAGGGGCAAGGCAACGACGTTTAGAGTTACATTTGAGTCACCCAGTTTGGTAGGCAGCCTATATAGCATGCATTTATTGGCCTGCAAAATTTGTTTGTAATTCATTCATTTGCTTTTATGTACATATATATATAACAATATTTATGTGGCAATATATGCTGAGACTGCCATTAAATGGTAGCTTCTACAGCCATACTGGTAAGTTTAGTTGCTTTTTTCTTTTTCTATCTTTAGGCCTTTATTGCCGGACCACCACATTTGTGTATTTGTTGTCTTCCAAGTGTACATGTTAATTACTATATGTTGATAGGAATTAACAAGTAGCAGAAAACTTGATAATCGTAACTAAAGTAATGTATGTGGAAGAGAGGACAATGACCAAATCCAAGGAGTGTTGCGTGACGGTCCTTCATTAATATTTTGAGTTCGAGTTCAGAGTAGGACTACTTACATGAATATGAAGTAGGCAGGTTAGTGAATTTTGAATATCAGATAGTTGTACCGTGAAAAAGAGAAACAATATCGTGATAGGCTTTTGGTTTAGACTATTTCAAGAAGTTGGTATTTTTAGTTGTTGATTTTGGCTAGAATTGAAAGGAAAATAAAGATGTTATCGACGCAAGAATTAGGAAATGGGATAAAGTTATTTACACTTTAAAAAGGGATATGAAAATTTTAAATTTTTTGGATTATAATAAAATTTATTTACGGTGTTGTAAAGATAGTACGATTTGTCTTCAACTTTCTAAAAAGGTTTCTTAAGTAGAGGAACACAAAAAGGTAAGATAAAATAAAACATTTCAGCATAATGCCAAAATTAATTAATTAAGAGAACTCATATAGTCTAATTCTACTCTTCTTTTTGTTAATATAATTAAAGGTATGTTCGGTACGAAGAAAGTGTGATAGATTTTTCTGTGTTCACTTTTATCAAAAATATTTTCTTTAGAAATACAAAAATTTTAAAAATAAACTTCATAAGTAATAGATTACCCTCCAACACTCTTATCTCCCCCCTACACACCGTAGCCTCCGTCCCTATCCTTATTTTTATCTAGATTATATACAACTATTTAGAGTAGTACTAATATTTTTTATTTATAACCAAACACCAAAAAATAAATAAAAAATTTACTTATTTTTATGAAAAATATTTTTTCATCGTACCAAACACACCTACAATAACAACACATCCCCAATATTAAATATTTTTTATAGTACTATATATCTTATATGGAATAATTATTTAGCTCTGTACTTATCTATGTGAGTAGTAACTAGAATTGGTCCCTGTATGGGCGGCTAAATTTAAATGGTCAGTTGTGGCGGGGTAGTATTGATGGTTCAAATTCAATATGCATGGTTGGGACAGACTCCTAACCCATATACTAATATAATACTGACAAAATGAATTTAATTTTCAGTGATTTTTTTAGTATATATAAATAATATTATCCATCAGGTCAAGCTTGACTAATTTAAATTAACGTTGCTCTCAAATTTGACTACGTATTCTTTAGATTGGAAACATGATGACAGTATTAAAAACCACACGTAAAAGTTTAACTCCTTAAGCAAGAAATTAAAGGGCTATTAATTTAATATAAATAATCAGGTTTCGTGTAATCAAATATGTTCTCGATATGTCTAATGAGGAAAATTTACGTAACTAATGAAGTGATGTTCAAGTAGATATTATGAAGGATTTAACCTTTACCACGTTAAATATTTTGTGTTTGATTAATAAAATTTGTCAACATTACGTTCGGGGGCGAAACTAACTTATAATTATGGGGTTCATCTGAACTCACTTTGGCATATTATTTATACATAATTAAAATTATTATATATATATTAAAAGGGAGGGATAGATGTTGAACCCTCTTCGGCTACTTAGTATGTTCATTTTTTCAGATTTTGACCCATCACTAATTTCATTACAAATCTATCATGAATATGTAACAAAGTCATTATTTGATTACAATTTTTTTAAAAGATGAGCAACTGCGTGTTTTTATTATAGGTCCTTCACAAAGTCGATTTTTATTTATAGTAGGTAGTGATTAACTTGAGATGACAAATATATATATATATATATTACTGATTATCTATATTTTAGTGATCATATAGTTAATCGAAAAGCAAAAAAAAGAAGACTAAATCAGCAACCGAAACCTTACTGTATCCTTTTAATTGGAATGTAATATGTTTTTACATGCAAAATAGCCGTACATTTTACACCTAAAAATAGTTTGGTTTACAGATTTGTAAGGGGGACTTATTAGTTATAAGGATGTTTACGGTTTGGATGAAAACCGATTTAAATCGAAAAAATTGAATCAAATTGATTAAATAAATCAATTTTATTTGGGTTAGGTGTGGTTTGGTTTTAGATTTTTAAAAACCGATAGTATTTGAGTTGGTTATGGTTTTGTTCGAAAAAACCCGAAGAAATAACCCAACCGAACCGATAAATTATATACATATATTTTATTATTATTATACATACATAATATATTATTTTTATATACACTTTTAAAGATCTTAAATGTGTTTTTCATCAAAATTTTTTTATAATTAATTATGAAAGCAAAAATGTCCAAGGTGATAATATTTATCTTATTGGTTTCATGTATCCATGAGTGTCTATGACAATTCTTTATGAGATTGAAAATGTCACTGTTTCTTCCTTCTAGGCCAAAATAATGAATTTTGAAGATTTATTCATAGTAAATTCAATGATTAATGAAAGTTATGTAATGTCAGTCATTCTAATTATTTTCATTTTTAATTGTTTGATGGGTTGTTGTCACTTTTTCACATTTTGAATGAATTATTTCTTTTATTTTTATCTATGATTAATAACAAACCAAACCGAATGAAACCGATAAATATATAATATATTTTGAGTTTGACCAATAATCGACCCGTGAACACTCTAAGTTACATCTTCAAGTGCCACGTATATGTCTCATTTTTGGAGTTTTTAGCTATGAGTGGAATTTCTTAATTAGTGTCAATTATCTCACTACTCCTTGTAGTCGCTTCGTCCACTTTTACTTTATTGTATTAAAAAATAAATATTAATTTTTATTTAATTTGATAAATTAAAAATATTTGATTGTTTTATTTTTATATCGCTATTGCTAAGTACTACTTATTTTTAATATATAAATTATTTATAATAATTAATAGTAAAATAAAATTATTTTTGAAAAAAATATATCAAATACAATAAGCAGAAATAAATATGTAGAGCAACACTTTTGTATACGTGTAACGTAGGCATGTGTAGAAGATGTAACATTAATAAAAGTAGGCAAATTTTATTTCGATACTTTGTCGCTTGTATTCAATGATGAAAGAAAAATGATACACCGGTTCATAAAATTTTATTCTTTTTTCCTATTGGTTGATTTTTCTGTTGTTTTCAGCTCCTGTCATTTTCCAAATTAACTTCTCCAACCCTAAAAGTTGAAAAACAATATGGTGCATTTATCTTTTTTTCAATTTTAAAATTATTATTATTATTATTATTATCATCATCATCATTATTATTTTTATTATTATTATTATTAATGATTAATGTTAGTCGCGAGTGATAATTGTAGCAAATTATAGTTGTGATGACTAATTAAATAATATAAATTTGCTTAACCGCGTAATTTCTCCTTATTATTATGCATGTCTTCTAGAAGCTGATAAAATAAAATACTGAAGAAAAAAAGAATCAACGAGAAAAAAACCGGAATTATTTTTAGCAACTTGTGTTTATTGTGGAGTAAGAATATTAAATAAAAAGGGGAAGAAAGCTAATGAATTAATAAGGATAAGGAATTTAATAATCCTGAGTTGAATATTGATGGGAATAATTGATTAGGGTTGGCGATCAGTACCTAGCGCATTCAAGTTTCACAACAGAAAGAAGCAAATATTGTAACTTATTCAATCTGTACCAAAAAATAATAATATTACTTATATTCATTTCGAATTATTTGTCGTGGTTTTTAAAAATAGTTATCTCAAATTATCTATCATTGGACCCTTTAGTAATTGCTTTTGAAGACTAGGCACACTTAAATTATGGGTTGATGATACATAAATAGAGTAAATATTCAATAAAATGAGATTATATCTTAAGATATAAATAAGGATAAGATAGTTAAAATCCTTCTTTATAAATAATTACTTCCTCGGACTTCTACTTATATATCCCCTATTTTAAAAATAGATTTTTACTTTCATATGTTACTTTAAACATATAAAATAAGATATATTTTTTTCTCCATATTGTTTTACCTTTGACATTAATTATTTATCCTGAATAATTTCTAAGATTTAATACTACATATAAATCCATAAGGGGAATATGGTAAAATCTTTCTATATATCAAGTAAAAATAAACGAAAATAATACTATTTTTTAAGAAGTGTGTAAAAGATAATTTGTAACGGGAGAGTAATTAGCTTCTCAGAGCTCAGAAAAATTATGCATCATAAATATTTCATCAATTAAGTCAATGGTAGAGAGTTGGTGGACTTGTTGATAACTTATTCGTCGCACAAAAATATTTACCACTTGTACGATTTGTTGTTGGTCAAAATAATTACTACTCCTATAACAATGGAAGACAAGTTTTTTTCTTTTGAGAAAATTTATTTATGTTTCAATTTGGTAATTATAAGCTCTTTAAGCAAGTATTATTTTAATCCAAAAACCATACTACCATACAGTATTGACAAGTGTTTTAAGTAGAAAAACTTTTTTTTTTATTCAGTGAATATTATCTAGTCATATGGCCAGCTTCTATATGGTCCAATTTTTGCAATTTGAAATTTTATCACAACAAAAATACAGAAATAGGAATATTACAATTAGAAACACTATTGTGGACTACGACAAGTCAACATGGTGTTTAAATGAGACACACTTAATTAGTCATCTCTATATACAGTTTTTTCTTTAATTCTTTCTTTTGATTCAGTGGTTCAAATCTGAATATACATTTTTAAATTTAACCAAATAGTACCGGAAATGGAAGGAATAAAAGAAATTAAGGTTGGACCAGCACTTTAGAGTTTAGGTAATTTATTTGGCTAAATATTGAAGAGCAAATAATTAAGGTAATCAAATTACATACACGTGTCACTCAAACATATGCGCCACTAATAATTGTACTTAAAAAAAATACTTAATAGATAGTACTTTTAAGTTTTAAGTAAAGAGGAGCTACTTTTTAACCAAATAATTACTCAAATGAAGTGCTTTATTTAACTACCATATTACCAGCAACGGAAGGAGTTGCTCCTAGAGGTCTCGGGATGGAGCTTTGGATATGGAAAAATTCTTAATAGAGAGTGCTCCCCTACGAATGAGATCCTAACACAAATTCAAAATAGTCGAATTCCTATACACATATCGAACAAAACCAAAAATGAAAAGGTACCCTATTCTTAATTAGAAGCAACCATAAAGCTATTTAGGTACTTAAATTGTTTTTTCTTTTTCTCGACTTTTATTACCAAATGGCGTCCAAAATAGATAAATCATATCCACCACAAATGTACTACTATTGTATTGTACTAACTAATAAAAGCAAAACCAAGTTTAAAATAAATAACAACAATTAAATAGGGTATGAGTTTTATTTTTGTACCATACCATGGGAACTATATGCCCCAAAAACAATTAATTGTCACTAATCATTGCATTTATTTTTTTTAATAAAAATCAAGTTTAAAATAAATAATAACAATTAAATAGGTAGGATCTGAGTTTTATTTTTGTACCATACCATGGGAACTATATGCTCCAAAAACAATTAATTGTAACAAATCATTGCATTTTTTTTTAAATAAAAAAAAGGTGGATATTATATTGTTAGCTCAATAGATTAATGGGTAGCTGTAGAGAATTAAATACTGGGAGGGTAGTGGTCACAACCCCAACTTACAACTACCCAACTGTCTACATTTTGCTTCAATCTGTAATTAACCTTGATTGCAATTAATGGTAATCTGTCATTATCAAACCTTGACATATAATTTAGTCTTATTTGAGGGCCAAAATGCTTTGAATATCAAATTTTATAAATAGGAAAGTAACTTGACGTTATCTTCTCCAATATACTGAAAAATCAATAATTTATAAGTATATATTTTCCCCAATCCTTTAGATCTAATTTTTGGACCGTATTCAATAGTGAAAAATAATAAATAAATAAATACAGTACATTAAAAAACATACCAGATCATGTATGGTTATGCATGTCTGGAATTTCTAAAGCTTTGATAATTAGAGAGTTAATGCTACACAGCAATTTGTTCACTGCTCATTTTGCAAATGTGGAAAGCATCGACACATTCATAACTGTATTTTTCAATGTTTTCGCTTATAGCAAGGGGTAATAACAAAATTAGCGCAATAAAATATGATCCGTCTAATTCGTTTAAATTTGGGCTGATTATTAACCTGCTTAAAATATGATCGGTCTAATCTATTTAAATTTGGGCGGATTATTAACCTGCTTAATTTTCACTATTAGTTTAACGCATAAATTTTGGGTTGATACAAAGTCCAAATTGAACTATGAGAAATTTTGACAGAATATTAAGTATTATTTTTACTTGATATGTTATATATAAATAATATATATATTTTTTAGTTTTATTACGTATTAAAAAAATATATAATAGAATAAATAAATAAACCACAACTGGGTTTAGGTTATGACCCGCTTTTAGCCTATTTCCATTTAAGTATCTTTTGGGCAGATCAATAACATGTTCATTTATTAATTTAGCTCATTTTGATCAGTTCAAATTTAATTCAACTCGCCTATTTGATACCTCTACTAACTTATAGTCCACAAGGAACGAGTTCTTCATTAAATAAAAAAGTACAAAGAAGGAAAAAGAAGGAGGAGGAAGTTGAAGTTAGAGCATCTAACCTTGAAATACAAGATTATGAATATGATTGTGGTTCATTCCTTCAGCCTCAAGCTTTGTCTTATTAATTCCCATTTTATTTATAATAGAATAAAAATGAAACTATTCTGGCCAAATTATCCATTAGTATTAATTTTATCTTCTTTCTTGAGTTACTAATTGATTAAGTCATGTGATCTTGGGTCATTTTCACTTTAAAATAATCACAAGCACATCTTCCTTCTCTATTTGCTGCTTCAAAATATCTTAAAGAATGACTTAATATAAATGTATATCTATGATATTGGGAGGCCGGTATACTAAAGCTCCCGTTATATGCAAGGTTCAGAGAAAGACCCAATCATAAAGGTTTATTATACGCAGCCTTACATTACATTTCTGTAATGTATATATGATAATACGCTAAAAAATCAGACATTTAAACTAGGTGTTTATCGATTTTTTTAAAGATTCTTGCACACCCTTTAAATGAGACACTCAATAATCTTTAATCACAAGAGTACTTGTCTAAATTAAACTATACGTACCTGTTATCTCCTTATACTTAATTGACACTACACTAATTCGAACTACAATGATAGAATTAGGGGAGAAATTACTAGATTTTATTTTTTCTATAACGACAAATATTTCAAAATAAATAGATTCTTGAAACCAGGAGGACTAATAAGGAACTCATTTTTATTTCACACTACAAAAAAAACATAATGTGTAAATTAAAGTTCTTGATGTATGTCACGAACTTTAATTTTATCAAACAACTTTGATTAATTTTCATTATTTAAGATGATATATCAATCAGAATACTCTAGTAGCAATTGAAACTTGAAACACAAACCTTTCTTTAATCAATTACACACGATAGAGTAAACGTTTGGTCCTTAAAGCATAGTTTTACCAACTTTAACAAAAAATTACGAAAATGACGAATATTATTTCTTTAGAAAAAAAAATGGACCACCAAAGAATGTGGTATAGTGGATGAGGTTGCTCTTTTCTTAATTAGAGATCTCAGGTTTCGAGCCTTAGGTATGAAAAAAATCTTTGGTAGAAAGCACTTTCCTCTTAACACGCTGCGAAACCAAAAAAATAAAAATGACAAGACAAATGAAAAAACTCCAGCTAAGAGGAGGTTGTGTGACATGATATTTGTTCATTAATTCCTCTCATCTGCCCCTCCATTCATTTAATTTCTTTGCCCCTCACATTTTACTCTTTAAATTCCCACCAATCTTCCCTTTCTATTGTCTTAGCTACAATCAAACAATTTCCCTCCTTACTTTCTAAAAAAAAAAATTCTCTCAATTTTTTTTTGTTTGTGAAAATGCCAGAACCAGTCCCAAATTTCTCTAACTCTGTTAAGCTGAAATATGTGAAACTTGGTTACCAATACCTTGTTAATAATTTTCTTACTTTCTTGATTGTTCCCATAATGGCTGCTCTCATTATTCAGGTACTAAAATTAGGCCCTGAAGAAATTCTAAGTATTTGGAATTCACTTCACTTTGATCTCCTCCAAATCCTCTGTTCTTCATTCCTCATCATTTTCATAGCCACAGTTTACTTCATGTCAAAACCAAGATCCATTTACTTAGTAGATTACTCATGTTACAAAGCCCCTGTTACATGCAGAGTACCCTTTTCAACTTTCATGGAACATTCGCGTTTAATCTTGAAAGACAATCCAAAAAGTGTTGAATTTCAAATGCGTATTCTTGAAAGGTCAGGTCTTGGTGAAGAAACATGTTTGCCACCAGCAATTCATTATATCCCTCCAACACCAACAATGGAAACTGCTAGAAATGAAGCTGAAGTTGTTATATTCTCTGCTATTGATGACTTGATGCAGAAAACAGGACTTAAGCCTAAAGATATCGATATTCTTATCGTTAACTGTAGCTTGTTTTCTCCAACTCCATCTTTATCTGCTATGGTTGTTAATAAGTACAAGTTGAGAAGTAACATAAAAAGTTACAATCTTTCTGGTATGGGATGTAGTGCTGGTTTAATTTCAATTGATTTGGCTAGAGATCTTCTTCAAGTTGTACCAAATTCATGTGCTTTAGTTGTAAGTACTGAAATTATCACTCCTAATTATTATCAAGGCTCAGAAAGAGCAATGTTACTTCCAAATTGTTTGTTCAGAATGGGTGGTGCTGCTATACTTTTGTCTAACAAGAGAAAAGATAGTAGAAGAGCTAAGTACAGATTAATGCATGTGGTGAGAACACATAAAGGTGCTGATGATAAGGCATTTAAATGTGTTTTTCAACAAGAAGATCCACAAGGAAAAGTTGGTATTAATCTATCAAAAGATCTTATGGTTATAGCAGGGGAAGCTTTGAAATCGAATATTACTACTATTGGTCCGTTGGTTCTTCCAGCATCAGAGCAGCTTCTTTTCTTGTTCACTCTTATTGGAAGGAAGATTTTTAATCCCAAATGGAAAGCTTATATTCCTGATTTCAAACAAGCGTTCGAACATTTTTGCATCCATGCTGGTGGAAGAGCTGTTATTGATGAGCTTCAGAAGAATCTTCAGTTATCTGCTGAACATGTTGAGGCTTCAAGAATGACTCTGCACAAATTTGGTAACCACACTCTTCACTTTATTATATTATGTTTCAACACGTCCCCTCACAAGTATATATGTCGTAATATTTTGAGTTTATTGCTTTTGGATACTTAAAATGACAACTTAAAATATCTAGGATAAAGCCAGAGGCGAATCTAGGATTTTTCGAATATGGGTGCACCAAGAAAAATGTATTAAGTGGGAATTGATCCTCAGTCCTCAAAGTCAAAAGCTCAACATTTAACCATGTGGACCAACTATACTTTTTATAGTACGGGTGCAAGAATATAATATTATACAAATGTTAGAAAATATATACATAAAATAGCTAATTTTACGAGGAGATCACGGGTTCAGGTGCCCTATTTTTTGCACCTAAATTCGCCACTGGATAAAGCTACTGGGATCTGTCAAATCTATAAGCAGAACTGTAACTCTACTCCTTGTTTGTCTATGACTGATTCTTTTTCAAGGGCGAATGATCACAACGGTTAGATTTTGAGCGATATGTTTAATTTATTTAATTATATTATGTCTGAACAGGTAACACGTCATCGTCTTCACTATGGTATGAGATGAGTTACATCGAGGCGAAAGGAAGGATGAAAAAAGGTGACAGAATTTGGCAAATAGCATTTGGAAGTGGATTCAAGTGTAACAGTGCAGTTTGGAAGTGTAACCGCACAATCAAGACACCAACTGATGGACCATGGGATGATTGCATTGATAGGTACCCAGTGTTCATCCCAGAGATTGTGAAGCTGTAACTATTTTACATCTTACAAAGTTATTTATTCAAAAATAATAATAAAAGAGGATATTAGGGGTGTTGTTAATTAAACTTCATTAGAAATTAAATGTGTGAGCTCTCAGACACATGGATAATTCAATGTGCTCATCGGGTGGATCATCAGTTTTCTTCTTTGTGGACAGCTGGAAAATGGTAGTTGGTCAAATGTCTGCAACATATATACCATTTGCATTTAGTTATTAGGGTGTTTATTACTGTATGTCCAGTGGAAAAACTGTATAATTATTTATTTTTCTCAACTACTACGAATTTATATCATGTACGCTACCCCCTCCTTTTTAGATCAACAGTTATAATTTGATGAATCGTATACACGAAAATAGAATGATAACTGTTTAATGAATTCATTGAAAGTTGTGCCCTTCTGCATTCTTGAAATTAGTCTTTTATAGTACCATTCATCTAATTTCAAACTTTGATTCGATAGAACGTAAAAATAATGAATTCAGTTGAATATGTCGTTATGTCGCAATGGTAAGGGCGAATGGATTAGCTGGCTAATAGACCATTGTATTCTACTTGCGCTCCATGCAAGTAGCATAGTGTAGTAGTAATAAATACGAGCTATATTTAATTAGGTAGTTTTGTTCTTTATATATTAAATATATGAGCTACGTGGCGGGCAGAACCACTTAACTCTACTTGATTATTGTCATTAATTAATTAACAAATGCTCTCACACGTTGTGAATGGCGCCGGCTAATTAACAAGTAGCTAGGCCAGGTGGCGGTGGAAATGTCATGTGTTTTAATTGATGAAATTTAGTTACGAACGGACAAGTAGAAGATGCTAAATTATTTGCTAAAATTAAGTTTCCATAAAATATAGGGATAAGGGTCTGAAAAATATCTCAACTTTGGTTAAATTTGCTGTTGCGACATTAAACTTTCATGAGGACCTATTACCTCCATAGACTATTTAATACCGTATTTTAAACATATATATTTGCCCACGTGAACATAAAAAATAATGCAAAATTATAAATAGTAATGTGTCCACATGGACACATATATACCTTTAAAATACACTATTAAATAGTTCACAGGGTAAAAAATACGGTATTAAATAGTCCAGGGAGGTAATAGGTCCTCATGAAAGTTTAGTATCGCAACAGCAAATTCGACCAAAGTTGGGATATTTTTCAGACCCTTATCCCTAAAATATATGATTATATTCCTAGAATGTTTTTATGACGTATTATTTGGATCTACTTTTTTTTTTTTGGTTAACTGGATAATATTATTAGCAAAAAAGCTTAAATATCATTACAAAATAAGGAAATAGTATTATTCCCTGTATATATTGTAGCATTGGTTGCTATCAAATTACTATTATGAGTCGAAATTTCCCTTGGATAAGTAGTTCCTAGTATATCTGTCCAAACTGACTCATTTGCGAACATCGGAGGAACTTGCAAAATCCTTGTGCGCTCAAATAATCGCCTATTGGCCCCTTTCTTGGCTAAGAGGTCGGCTACCTTGTTCTGCTCTCTATAGGTATGCGAGATCTTTTCAGATCTCTCAATAGTTGCATCAATGACATGCATTCACAAATTAGAGAGCTATAAGATTCGTGGTCATTGTTAATAAAATTTATTACCTCGATTGAGTCTGTGGAGATTTTAGGCATCAAGTTGTTATCCTTTGCAATCTTAAGTCCCTGCATAAGAGCTAATAATTATGTCAGAGTATTAGTAGTATTTGGAATACCCTTCATGAAGCCTAGTATCCAATCACCTCTATTATTACGTATAACTCCAATACCCCCTACACCGGGATTACCTAAGGAGGAACCATCAATATTGAGTTTATAATGGCCAAGTAATGGAGGTTCCCACTTTAGGTTAATAGTATGCTTAATAGCAACATCTTTCTTAGCAATTAAAAGAGCATATTCAGTAGCTTTTGCGATGGTATCATGAGTATTTATGGGAGCCTTCTTCTTATTAAAGAGATTGTCATTTCTAGTTAACAAAATATGTCATAAGCAAAATGGAATTAGTTCTTTCCATGATAAGAAGTTGTTAAATGGATTGTTCTTAATTAGATTCCAGGTGTTGCACCATTCATCAGAAGAAAAGATGATATTGTTGAGTAGAGTGGGATTAGAGCTATTCTGGATGATTGTGTTCCAAAACAACTTTACATTACAACAATCAGAAATTATATGATTGATGGTTTCATTTACAGTCTCGCAAAATGTGGAAACGGGAGACATATTCATGCCAATAAGGTTAAGATATTGGTTAGTAGGTAATTTGTTGTGGTGGAGGAGCCAAATGAAGAACTTAATTTTCCAAATCCAATTGAAGTTTTTGTTACTATTGTGAACAGTGCTATTCTCGTTCGAGTCCAAGAACGTGTAAACAAATTTCATTTCTCTTCTCTCTATTGTTTTCAAGTTCTTGTTTGGATTGAGGATATATGACATATTGTTAAAATTAATGGATAAAATTTAATTGACTAAAAAAAGATATTAACCATGATTTAGATCATTAATATTTTATATATTTGTTTTCAAGAATTTTAGTAACCCCGGAATAAGAGTTGCATATTATCTTGTTCATAAATTTTAAATTTTTTCCCCTATCCATACTTTTTTTCCTTGCTCTATATATATCTTTCATTTTTAGTTTTATTTTTGAATTGATAAAGTCTATATTTTAATTCCCTT